>NW_024429188.1:35992825-38392825 GCF_017639785.1 Mesocricetus auratus | reverse complement strand
GTCACAAATAAACACACAGGAGGCTATATTAATTATGAAGCTGTTGGCCTTGCTTGTTTCTTACTGGCTAGCTCTGACTTAAATAATTACCCCATAATTTTAATCTAAGTATGTCTCTTACCGGAGAAGTTTCCCGGCTTCCTACCCCATGGCGTTACATCTCGACTCCTGTGTTTCTCCTTCCCAGAGTCCTCCTGGACTCCTAGTCCCACCTATCTAGATTCTTATTGGCTCAACAGTGTTTTATTGACGTAAGACTTCCCCAACACTACCTGAAATAGTGGCCCAGGTGATCCAACATCTAAAACAGCTGAGATGATTCAGCCTTGCAGACAAGAAAAACAAGGACGTAAACAGGTTTCTGGTTTTTTTTTTGTCATGATCCCCACGGTATTTCAGTGCCCCTTAAAAGCAGGAAATAGTTTGGAAAGAACGACACCCACATTCCCAAATATTGTTTATAAATTTTTGTTTGCATTTATACAAATTTAAGGTCAATTTTGTGAGTCATCTTTAAAAACTTTTTACAAGGAGTGTGTACAGCTGTAGCCCCTGATTGTAGCTCAGAACTTCACAAATAGAAGGATGATGAGGGGCACACAGGACTTTTTCAACCCTTTGTTTTAATTCAAGGATTGGCTAGAGTTGTTCTGTCATAGAGATTTCAAGTAAGAAAATTTCATTTCAACAAACTAATCATGACCTAGGGAAAAAGAATGACTGAAAGATGTATGTATGTTCTGAATGTATGGTGTGGCCACACTGGTATGTATGAAATGTGATTGTGAATGCGTGAGTGTGAACTGCTTAAATTGCCTTGGATATGATAAAAAGGATACTTAGGTTGCTTTGGAGATAGTTAAAAAGATACCTAAATTGCTTTGGATATAGCCAAAAGGAGCATCCAGCCAGTCAATGACTTAACAGGAAAGGTTGACGATTTGAGTCATCAGAGCCAGTCAGTGGAAAAATAGCAAAAGCCTACAGAATGGCCTGAGAGCCAAAGAAACCTGTATGGAAGATTCTATAGAGTAGCAAACAGTCAAACAAAATTTTAGAAACTAAAAAAGGGGAATTGTGGGATCAAGAGACCTTGGCTGGAGGCCCAATTCCCCATCATCCTGGAAGTGGGCAGCTGTAACCAGTGTCTGTGACTTCAGAGAACATTTTTACTAAAAAAAATCCAGTGTCCATAACCACAAAGAAAAACATGTTTACCAGAGCAATAATTTCCTCATGTTTTCTGAAGGGCTTTCCCATGAGAACACCCTGACATTTCCGATGATTAACCACCTCTTACTGATCCCCCACCCCCTCCTCTGGTGTCAGGGTATATAACCAGCGGGGGTAAGAATAAATCGAACCTTCTTTCACTACCAACTGGTCTCTGTGTCATAAATCCTGACATCCTCTGCAGATTCTTGGCCCCAGGCTTTGTGGGCATGGCAGGGCCTGTTCCTAGCACCTAGTGAACCAACCCACACAGGAAGGTTTTGAGACCAGCCACACTCCACTCTTGGCTCACCACATCCCTGTCATGCTAGTCTTCAGAAAGGACAGAAAAGATTCCTGCCACATCACACTCTTGGCTCCCCCCCCTACAACCACCAAGCTCTGCTTGAGTGTGGAGAATACCAGGAGAAGCCAGAACATTTAGAGTTGCAGACATTGAAGGATTGGCCCACATACACCACCAGGAGACCAGTAAAGACAGACAGAACCCACCTGCACCCACTTGAAGAAGGGATGAAAAGACAAGAGTATAAGAACACACTCAGCAATAGAAAGACCAATATGACTCCACAATTATCTAGAGACCCCACACCAGCAAGAACTGAAAAGCCCAACATAGATGAAGTAGAAGAAACAGACCTTAAAAATTATTTTATGAAGATTATAGAGACCCTCAAAGAGAAAATGAGAAAATCCCTTGAAGAAATCAAAGAAAAAATTCACGAAATAAACAAATCTCTTAAAAAACATAAAGGGATCCAAGATAAAAAGAGACAAACAAGTGAAGGAAACAATTCAAGCAGTTCAAGGCTTGAAAGCTGAAATAAAAACAATAAAGACAACACAAAATGATTGGATGCTGGAAATAGAAAAGCTGAGTAAATGATCAAGAAGTACATATAAGTATAACCAATAGAATACAAGAGATGGAAGAGAGAATCTCAAGTGTTGAAGACTCATTAGAGGATATAGTCATTGACCAAAGGAAATATGAAGTCCAACAAACCCTTAACACAAAATATCCAGGAAATATGGGATACATGAAGAGACCAAACCTAAGAATAATAGGTATAGAAGAAGGTGAAGAAATACAGCTCAAAGGTACAGAAAAAATATTCAACAAAATCATAGAAGAAAACTTCCCCAACCCAAAGAAGTATGAAAGTACAAGAAGCTTACAGAACACCAAATAGACTGGACCACAAAATGAAGTCCCCTCGCCACATAATAAACAAAACATCAAACCTACAGGATAAAGAGAAAATATTAAGAGCAGCTAAAGAAAAAGGCCAAGTCACATATAAAGATAGACCTATCTGAATTACACGTGACACAAAGGAAACTATGAAAGCCAGAATGTCCTGGATGGATGTCTTACAAACAATAAGGCAACAAGGATGCCAACTGAGACTACTGCACCCAGCAAAGCTTTAAATTAATATACATGGAGAAAACAACATTTAAACCAGATTTAAACAATACATATCCACAAATCCAGCCCTACAGAAAGTACTAGAAGGAAAACTGCAACCCAACAAAGATAACTACACTCACAAAAACATAGGCAATTAGTAATCACCAAACACCAAAAGGACAAAGGGGAGGAAATCCACACACAAAAACACCACCACAAATAAATACAAAACAAACAATAATCAACAATCAATGGTCATTAATATCACTCAGTGTGAATGGTCTCAACTTGCCTATAAAAAGACAAAGGCTAACATAATGGATACAAGGACAGAATCCATCCTTCTGATGCATGTACGAAACACATCTCAACGTCAAAGATAAACGTTACCTCAGAGTAAGTGGTTAGGTAAAGATTTTCCAATCACACAGACACAAGAAACAAGCTTGTGTAGCAATCCTAATATCTACTGAATTAGAATTCAAATTAAAATAAATGAAAAGAGATGAAGAAGAGCATTTCATATTTGTCACAGGAAAAGTCCGTCAAGATGAAATCTCAATTCTGAACATCTATACATTAAAGCTCAAATCACACATAAAACCTCACAAACTGATAGTAGGAGACTTCAACACTTTGCTCCCACCACTAGACGGGTCCTGCAGACAGAAAATTAACAGTAAAACAAAGGAACTAATAGAAATTATGACAGACATCTATAGAACATTCCATCCTAACACAAAAGAATATATGTCCTCAGCTCTACATGGAGCCTTCTCTAAAATCGACCACATACTCAGGAACATAGCAATCCTCCCCAGATACAAAGAAGAATGGAATAATCCCCTGTATCTAATCAGACCACCATGTTTTAAAGTTAGAATTCAACAATAACACAAATAGCAGAAACCCTACAAACGCATGATATTTGAACAACGCACAATTGCACCATCCCTGGGTCAAGGAAGAAATAAAAAAAATTAAAGACTTCCTGGAATTCAACGAAAATGAAGACACAGCAAACCCAAACTTATAGGACACTTTGAAAACAGTGCTAAGAGGAATGTTCATAGCATTAAGTGCCCACATGAAGAAACTGGAGAATGGTCACAGTCGAGAATTGGCAGCACAACTGAAAGCTGTAGAACAAAAAGAACCAAACTTACCCAGGAGGGGAAGACGCCAGGAAATAATCAAATTGAGGGCTGAAATCAATAAAGTAGAAACCAGGAAAACATTACAATGAATCAATGAAGCAAAGAGTATGTTGTTTGATAAAATCAACAAGATAGACAAAACTTTATCCAAACTAACCAATATGCAGAGAGCATGCAAATTAACAAAATCAGAAATGAAAAGTGGGATATAACAGTGAACACTGAGGAAATCCAGAGAATCATCAGTTCA
This sequence comes from Mesocricetus auratus, assembly GCF_017639785.1. Lineage (NCBI taxonomy): Eukaryota > Metazoa > Chordata > Mammalia > Rodentia > Cricetidae > Mesocricetus > Mesocricetus auratus. Next base: position 38,388,771 of record NW_024429188.1, on the reverse strand, counting down.
TACTTTGAAAACCTGTGCTGCACAAAATTTGAAAATTTAAATGAAATGGAAACATTTTTAAATAAATATCACTTACCAAAATTAAATCAAGAACAGACAAGCAGTTTAAATAGACCTATAACTACTAATGAAGCAGAAACACTCATGAGAAGTCTCCCAACACAAAAAGGCCAGGGCCACATGGTTTTACTGCAGAATTTTAGCAGAAATTCAAAGAAGAACTAATCCCTGTACTCCTCAAACTCTTCCACACAATAGATGTAGACAGGTCATTGCCAAACTCTTTTTAACTTGGCACCCAAGCCCCACAAAGACAAAACTAAGAAAGAGAACTACAGATCAATATCCCTCATGAACATTGGTGCAAAAATACTCAACAAAATCATCAGAAAAATCATCCACCATGATCAAGTAGGTTTCATCATAGGAATGCAGGGATGGTTCAACATATGAAAATCCACCAATGTAATCTACCATATAAAAAACCTGAAAAAGTAAAAATTCATGGTTATATCACTAGATGCTGCAAAAGCCTTTGACAAAATCCACTACCCCTTCATGATAAAAGTCTTAGAGTGATCAGGAATAGCATGATCATACATAAACATGATAAAAGCAATATCCAGAAACCAACAGCTAACATAAAACTAAATGGAGAAAAAATCAACGTGATTATTCTACAATCGGGAACAAGTCAAGGCTGTTTGCTCTCTGCATATCACTTAAATTTTGTACTTGAAGTCATAGCTAGAGCAATAAGATAACAAAAGGACATCAAGGGGATGCAAATTGGAAAGGAAGAAGTCATACTTTCACTATTTGCAGATGATATGATAGCTTACATAAGTGGCCCAAAAAACTCTACCAGAGAACTCCTACAGTTGATAAATATCTACAACAAAGTGGCAGGATACAAACTTAAATAAAAAAATAGGTAGCCCTACTATATACAGATGACAATTGCACTAAGAAAGAAATCAGAGAAACATCACCAATTACAATTGCCACAAACAACATAAAATACCTTGGCGTAATGCTAGCCAAACAAATGAAAGACATGTACAGTAAGAACTTTGAGTGCTTCATGAGTGGGATTTGTCTGTGATGTGACTGGCAGTATAAATGGTACAGGAAACAATTCTTGGAGTTGTTCATGCCCTGGTAAATAATTTAGGTAACTACTTTTTTCTTTGGTGTGTCAGCTAGCTCTGTATTTGGGATGGATGGATATTACTTTATGTCTTCCCAGGAAAGGTCACACCATGATGTGACACCCTGAGAGTTTGGTCAGGGTGGGTCTCTCAAGGATTTATTCCTTAGATTCCTATCCAGTACAGGAGTGTTTTAGTAGTGGAGTGATGGGGAGACAGGGCCATGTGAAGGGTAAGTAGACCATTGGGGCAGTCCCCCTGGAAGGGACTAGTGTAATTCTTATAGTACTCCCCCCCAATAATTCCCACATAAATGTGTTGTTTAAAAACAAAAAGATCGTCTAATCAAACGGTCCCAAGAAACAAGCGGGTGTAGCAATCCTAATATCTAACAAATTAGACTTCAAATTAAAATCAATCAAAAGAGATGAGGAAGGACACTTCATATTCATCAAAGGAAAAGTACATCAAGACGAAGTCTCAATTTTAAACATCTACGCCCCAAATACAAAGGCACCTACATTCGTGAAAGAAACATTACTAAAGCCAAAATGCACATAAAATCTCACACACTAATTGTAGGAGACTTCAACACTCTGCTCTCACCTCTAGGCAGGACCTCCATACAGAAACTTAACAAAGAAACCAAAGAACTAAAGAAGTTATGACCCAATTGGGTTTAACAGACATCTATAGAACATTCCACCCAAATACAAAGGGATATACCTTCTTCTCGGCAACACATGGAACCTTCTCTAAAATTGACCACATAATAGGAAAGATAGCAAATCTCCACAGATACAAAAAATTGGAATAACCCCCTGCATCTTATCAGACCACCATGCATTAACATTAGAATTCAACAATAACACAAATCTCAGAAACCCTACAAACTCATGGAGATTGAACAATGCACAATTGCACCATCCCTGGGTAAAGGAACAAATAAAAAAAGAAATTAAAGACTTCCTCGATTTCAATGAGAATGAAGACACAACATACACAAACTTATGGGACACTTTGAAAGCAGTGCTGAGAGGAAAGTTTATAGCACTAAGTGCCCACATGAAAAAACTGGAGAACAGTCATACTAGAGAATTAATAGCACAGCTGAATGTTCTAGAACAAAAAGAAGCAAACACCCCCAGGAGGAGCAGACACCAGGAAATAATCAAATTGAGGGCTGAAATCAATCAAGTAGAAACCAGAAAAACACTGAGAAGAATCAATGAAACAAAGAGTTGGTTCTTTGAGAAAATCAACAAAATAGATAAACCTCTGTCCAAACTAACCAAAAGATAGAGGGAGAGCATGCTAATTAACAAAATCAGGAATGAAAAAGGGGACATAACAACAGACTCTGAGGAAATCCAGAGAATCATCAGGGCATACTTTGAAAATCTGTACTCCACAAAATTTGAAAATTTAAAGGAAATGGAAAATTTCCTGGATAGATATTACTTGCCAAAAGTAAATCAAGAACAGATAAACAATCTAAACAGACCTATAACCCCTAATGAAATAGAAGCAGTCATCAAAAGTCTCCCAAACAAAAAAAGCCCAGGCCCAGATGGCTTCAATGCAGAATTCTACCAGAAATTCAAAGAAGAGCTAATTCCAATACTCCTCAAAGTATTCCACACAATAGAAGCAGGAGGCTCACTGCCAAAATTTTTCTACGAGGCTACAATTACCTTGATACCCAAGCCACACAAAGACATAACTATGAAAGAGAACTATAGACCAATTTCCCTCATGAACATTGATGCAAAAATACTCATTAAAATACTCGCAAACCGGATTCAAGAATACATCAGAAAAATCATCCACCATGATCACGTAGGCTTCATCCCAGGAAAGCAGGGATGGTTCAACATTAGAAAATCTATCAATGTAATCCACCATATTAACAATCTGGGAAAGAAAAACCACATGATCAACTCATTAGATGCTGAAAAAGCCTTTGACAAAATCTAGCACCCTTTCATGATAAAGGTCCTAGAGAGATCAGGGATAACAGGAATGTACTTGAATATAATAAAAGCAATATACAGTAAACCAACAGCTAATATCAAACTAAATGGAGAGAAACTCAAAGCAATTCCTCTAAAATCAGGAACAAGACAAGGCTGTCCACTCTCTCCATATCTCTTCAATATTGTACTTGAAGTTCTAGCTACAGCAATAAGACAACAAAAGGAGATAAAGGAGCTACAAATAGGAAAAGAAGAAGTCAAACTTTCACTATTTGCAGATGATATGATAGTTTACATAAGTGACCCAAAAAACTCCACAAGGTTACTCCTAGAGCTGATAAACACTTTCAGCAATGTGGCAGGATACAAGGTAAACTCAAAAAAATCAGATGATGAAGTGACTGAGAAAGAAATCAGAGAAACATCACCCTTTACAATAGCCAAAAACAGCATCAAATATCTGGGGATAATGTTAACCAAGGAAATTAAAGACTTGTATATAAAGAACTTTGTGTCTTTAAAGAAAGAAATCAAAGAAGACACCAGAAAATGGAAAGATCTCCCATGCTCTTGGGTTGGTAGGATCAACATAATAAAAATGGCAATCTTGCCAAAAGCAGTCTACAGATTCAATTCAATCCCTATCAAAATTCCATCACAATTCTTCAAGGACCTGGAAAGAACATTAATCAACTTTATATGGAAAAACAAAAGGCCCAGGATAGCTAAAACATCCCTATACAATAAAGGAACTTCAAGAGGCATCACCATACCTGACTTCAAGCACTATTATAGAGCTATAGTCCTGAAAACAGCTTGGTATTGGCACAAAAATAGGCAGGTAGACCAATGGAACCGAATCGAAAGCTCTAATTTTAACCCACACACCTATGAACACTTGATTTTTGACAAAGAAGCTAAAACTGTGCAATGGAAAAAAGAAAGCATCTTCAACAAACGGTGCTGGCATAACTGGGTACTGGTATGCAGAAGACTGCAGATAGATCCATGTTTATTGCCTTGTACAAAACTTATGTCCAAATGGATCAAAGATCTCAACATAAATCCAGCCACACTGAAACTTTTAGAAGAGAAAGTGGGAGATACTCTTCAACGAGTTGGTACAGGAGACCACTTCCTAAACATAACACCAGTGGCACAGGCACTGAGATCGACAATTAACAAATGGTACCTTCTGAAACTAAAAAGCTTCTGTAAGGCAAAGGACACAGTCAAAAAGACAAAAAGGCAGGCCACAGAATGGGAAAAGATATTCACTAACCCTACATCTGACAGAGGGCTAATTTCCAAAATTTACAAAGAACTCGAGAAACAAGTCTCCAAAACACCAAAGGATCCAATTAAAAGGTGGGGTACAGAGCTAAATAGAGAATTCTCAGTAGAGGAGGCTAAAATGGCCAAGAGACACTTAAGAAAGTGCTCAACATCCTTAGCCATCAGGGAAATGCAAATCAAAACAACTCTGAGATACCATCTTACTCCTGTCAGAATGGCTAAAATCAAAAACACCGAAGACAATTTATGCTGGAGAGGATGTGGAGAGAGAGGAACACTCCTCCACTGCTGGTGGGAGGAGTGCCGACTCATATAGCCTCTTTGGAAATCAGTATGGAGATTCCTCAGGAAAATGGGAATTAATATACCACTAGACCCAGCAATTCCACTCTTAGGCATATATCCAAATGAGGCAAGTTCATCCAACAAGGGCATCTGCTCTACTATGTTCATAGCAGCATTATTTGTAATAGCCAGAACCTGGAAGCAACCTAGATGCCCCTCAACTGAAGAGTGGATAGAGAAAATGTGGTACATTTACACAATGGAGTATTACTCAGCAGAAAAAAACAATGGAATCTTGAAATTCGCAGGGAAATGGATAGCACTGGAAGAAACCATCCTGAATGAGGTAACCCAGTCGCAAAAAGACAAACATGGTATGTAGTCACTCATATATGGATTTTAGACATGGATCAGGATAGTGCCAGTCTGCACTTCCACTGATAGATAGTCTGGGAAACAGGAAAGAACCTAAAAGATATGCATATATGCATAGTACCCAAGAGAAGAGGATTGAGACAAGATCCCCTGAATGGATGGGGAACATGGCGAGGGGTGGGGGGAGTGGGACCTGGGAAGAAGAGAGGGGGTGAAGAGGAAGAGAGTTGGTCATGGGGGAACAGGAAGTTGAGGGGGTGGGGGTAGAATAGGGGGAAGAGGGAATCATAGGATCGAAGACAGATCGGGCACCAGAGCGACCTCATGTGATCTAAAGGGATAACACCAATTGGCTAGCTAAGCAATAGTGGAGAGACCACCTCGAATGCCCATTCCTGATAATGAACTTGATGTCTATAACCATCCGGGAGCCTTCATCCTGTGACTGACGGAAGCAGAGGCAAACACACAATTAATCACTGAACTGAACCCAAGGAACCCAGTGACAGAGAGAGAGGAGTGATGAGCAAATTGGCAAAGAATGGGCTGGCAAAACCAGCAGAGACAGCTGATCTGAACAGGGGAGAGCTCTTGGACCCCAGACCGACAGTGGGGAGGCCAGCATGGGACTGATCTGGACCCCCCAAATGTGAGTGTCAGCAAGAAGGCCTGGGCAACCTATGGGGCCCTGAGCTGTGGATCAGTGTCTATCCCTGGTATACAAACAGTCTTCGTGTGCCTATAGCATAAAGAGGGATGCTATCTCAGCTGGACTCTTAGGGGAGTGCCTGGACCCTACGCAGAGTAAAATGACAGACTCTAGATATCCCCTATGTGGAAAGATTTGGCAATAGGGTGGGAGGGTGGGGGAGAAAGGGAGTGCGGGAAGAGGGGAGGGAGAGGGAACTGGGATTGACATGTCAAACAACCTATTTAAAATTAAAATAAAAATGATAATAAAAAAAACAAAAACAAAAACAAAATACCTAGGGACTAGAGCGGTGGTTCAGCAGTTAAAAATACATACTGCTTTTTACAAAGACTCAAGTTTAGTTCCTAGCATCCTATCAGATTGCTTACAACTAACTGTAACTCCAGTACCAAGGGATCCAATGCCCCCTTCTGGCCTTAATGGGTACTACACTTACATGTTCATACTTACACATCAACACACATGCATTTAATTTTAAAATAAAATAAATCTTAAAAAAAGAACTTTGAGTGCTTAAAGAAAGAAATTAAAGAAGATAGCAGAAAACAGAAAGATCTCCCATGCTTTTGGATAGGTAGGAGCAACATAGTAACAATGGTAATCTAGATTCAATGCAATCTCCAACAAAATCACAACACAATTCTTCACAGATATTGAAAGAACTATACTCAACTTTATATAGAAAAACACACAGGATAACCACAAGAACCCTGTACAATTAAGGAACTTCTGGAGGCATCACCATCCCTGACTGCAAGCTCTATTATAGAGCTATAGTCCTGAAAACAGCTTAGTATTGGCACAAAAATAGACAGGTAAACCAATGGAATTGAATTTAAAACCCGAATATTATCCCACATACCTATGAACACGTGATTTTTGACAAAGAACCTAAAGTTATATAATGGAAAAATGAAAACTTCTTCAACAAATGGTGCTGGCATAACATGTAGAAGATTGCAGATAGAGCCAAGTCTATTGCCATGCACACAACTTAAATACAAATAGATCAAAGACCTCAACATAAATCCAGCCACATTGAACCTCTGAGAAGTGTAAGTGGGAGGTACCCTGGAAAGATTTGGTACAAGAGAAAGCTTCCTGAACATGACACCAGTAGCTCACACATTGAGATCGACAATTAATAAATGGGATCTCCTGAAACTGAGAATCTTCTATGAGGCAAGACAAAAAAGTAGCCCACAGAACCACAGAATGGGAAAAAATCTTCACCAATCCCATATTTGACAGAGGGCTGGTTTCCAAAATATACAATGAGCTCAAAAAGCTAGTCAACAAAACACCAAACAATACAATAATTATTCCTTAATAAAGGAATCTAAAATGGCTAAAAGACATTTAAGAAAGTGCTCAATATCCTTAGCCATCAAGAAAATGCAACTCAAAATAACTCAGAGATACAATCATATACCGGCCAGAATGTCTAAAATCAAAAATACCAATGACAGTCTATGCTGGAGATGATATGGAGAAAGTGGTATACTCCTCCATTGCTGGTGAGAGTGCAAACTTGTACGACCACTCTGGAAATCAGTATGGCAGTTTCTCAGGAGAATGGGAATGAGTTTAGCTCAAGATCCAGTGATTGATTCCTCTTCTGTGCAAATACCCAAGGAATGAATGCACATTTATACAACAAGGACATATGTTCAACTAAGTTCGTAGTAGTGTTGTTTGTAATAGAAAGAACTGAAGAACGGATAGAGAAAATGTTGTGAATTTACACAATGGAGTACTACTCAGCGGAAAAAAAGCAATGGAATCCTGAAATTTGCAGGCAAATGGATGAAGCTAGAAGAAACCATCCTGAGTGAGGTAACCCAGTCACCAAAATACAAGCATGGTATGTACTCACTCATATATGGTTTTTAGGCATAGAGGAAAGGTTTAACAGCCTATAATCCATACCACCAGAAGGCCTAGAAAACAAGGAGCCATCCCAAGAAAAAATCTCATGGTCCCTCGAAGATGGGAAGGGGGACAAGAAAGCCTGAGCAAATTAGGAGCCCAGGAGAAGAGAGGAGGTAGATGGAAACAAGAGAAGTGGAGAAGGAGGGGAGGATAACTGAGACAGGAGAGGTATAGAAGAGGGCAAGAAAGGTGATGCTTTCATAAAGAGAGAGCCAGTACATATTTGGAGAAGAGGTCTTGCACAGTGGAAATAGTGGTGATCCACAGGGATAATCCCAACTAAGAATTTAGGCAGTGGTGGAGAGACTGCCTTTGATACCTTTCCTCTATAATGAGATTGACAACTACCTTGGTTACTATTCCTTCAGCCTTGACCCAGGAGCTGATTGAAGCAGAAACAGGCACCCACATCTGAGCACTGAGCCATACTCCTGTCATCTAATTGCAGAGAGGTAGGAGAGATGACCAAAGGAACAAAGATGGAACTGGAGATACCTGCACAAACAGTTGACATGATCTAATGAGAGCACATAGACCCTAATTGTAAAGCGTAAAGCAGGGGAATGAGCATTGAACTAAACCAAGTCCTCTAAATGTGGGTACCAGCTAGGAGATCAAGGCAGTCTATAGAACCTCTAACAGTGGTGCCAGGGCCACAAATGGACTTTGGGAGTTCTTTCCCTATGCAGGGATACTATTGTAGCCCGGATATGGAAAGGAGGGTCTGGGCCCTCGCCCAAATGATGTGATGGACTTTGATGATCCCCCGTGGAGGGTCTCACTATCCCTGGGGAGTGGGTGGTGGGTGTGTTGGGGGCTCGGAGGGAAGTATGGGAGGATGGGCAGTCCAGTGAATGGGGGGATAGATATGTATTAGTGTTTCCAAAAATAAATAAAAATTTAAAAAATCACAACAGATATGAAGACACAGATTATCCCAACACTATAATAATGGATAACATTAATATTACATTCTTTTTCCATTTTTATGTGTATACAGCCATCTAGGTAAAAAAACAGAGAAACATGAAAGTTAAATTATATAATATATTAAGTGAGTGTAACATATATCTTCAATACTGTTCATCCAAACATTACACTTTCTTCTTGGCAGCCCAGGTGGCTCATTCTAAAGTAGTATACAAAGCAAGGCTTAACACATACAGGAATACTGAAATAATATCTTGTACTCTATATTATAAAAAGGCAGTAAGACTACTGGCTTCAACAGAAAGAGAAACCAAAGAATATACAAAAATTAATGGAGATTGAATAATACACTACTAAATAACAATTTTTCAAATATATAAATAAAGGATTTAAAAATTTTTAGAATGAATAAAAACATCACATGTCAAAATCCATGTCCTGTAATGAAAATGACATTAAAAGATACTTTCAAAACTACAACTGCCTGCACTCAAAGATATGTCACAGAGATCTCAAATAAATAAGATAATGATGTACTTTAGGACCTTGGACATGGAAGAACAAGTATAATTCCAATTAGGCTGGGAAAAATAATTAGGCTCAGGACAGAATTTAATGAAACAGAAACAAATACAAAGGCTCATTGAATCAAATGGTTTTTCCTATCATCAATATTTGTGTGCTACATTTGTCACAATTAATGAATTAATGCTGATATAATATTATTAACTAGAATTTATACTATCTCCAATATTCCTTTCCTGTTACTAATGTTCTATGTGGTATTTTTTTGCATTTTTAACTTGTCTGTTCTTTTCTAATATCCCATCTGGGGTATCAAGTATTTGCCTGTATTTCTTTTTTGTTTCTCTTTATAATGTCAATTTCATATTTCTTGCTTTTGATAACATTGAGTGATTTGAGGTGCACTAACCAGGCATATTGTACAATTTCTTTCAAATTAATGTTGTTTGATTTTCTTATATCACCTATTAGACAGCAGTACTAGATTCTGGAGAATAAGCCAAGGAGATAAAGAAACCATCTCTTTCTTGTTTTAAAGACAAGAGTGGCTTCTTAGCTCTTTATATGTCACATCTGAAACTGAACTCATAAAATTTTAGGTAAATTCTAAGACAAGAAATTGTTTATATTCTGTATAAATAGAAATTAGAGATTAGTACACTGGATAGTTCCTTGCTTTTTCTCAAATACCAAATTGACAACTGTTTGCAGCATGAACATGGTGGGGAAAGTCCTTCTGTGTATGTGTAAATAAAGCACTGTTGGCAAATATGGAAGCAAGTTAGGTGGGGCTGGGAGTTGAGGTGCATTCTGAGAAATGTAGTTAAGATTGAGGAGTCACCATGTGATCCAGGGAGTAGAGAATGCAAGATAAGACCTTATAAAATATATATTAGTAATTCTGGGTTAATAATTAAATCAGAGCAAGCCATTAAGAAACCATAACAGCTTCATAATTAATATAGTGTCTTGTGTGTTATTTGGGGACTAAAGCAGTGACTGGATCCAGGCAGGATCCCACAACAGTATGGCACCCAATGTTGCATGCATGAATTTCTACTTAGAATGGCAAAAGCTTAAAAAGGATTTTAGAAGACGAGAGACATGCACGACTTCTTGGTAGCAGCATTTTTCTCAGGTGAGCTCTGTTTTGCTAGAGACAAGCAGAGACTCACATGGCTTCTTTAAGGGAGTCTTCCTGACTCAGCATAAGCAGCAAAATCCACAGGGCACTTTTAAGTGGACCCACGACCAAGCAAGAATGGTGTATAAGCAGCTGGCAGATGTAGTGATTACATCTCCAAGCCAACAGCATTTGCTTGATATCAGCATAGACTAGGGCGGTGAGCACAGCTCCCAGTGCTGGCAGAAAACTTATGACTGCCATGTTGGAAAGACAGCGGCTAAAACAGTCACCACTTTAATATTAACAATGATGTTTAGCAGATAAAAGTCCACGTGGCCAGAGAAAGGTAAAGATTTACAGAAAAGACAGATTCAGATGCAGAAAAAACGTCTAAAATCTTACAGTGTGTTTAAAAAATATATGTAGGCTTGGAAGAGAAAAAGAAACAGAATAATGGCTAGGAATGATGGCACAAGCTTTTAATCCCAGCACTCCAGAGGCAGAGGCAGGTGGATTTCCACAGAGAAACCTTGTCCCATAAAAGGAAAAGAATAAAAGAAATAGAGGTAAATAAATGAATGAATAAATAAATAAGCCACGTAAAGGTGGAAAATACACAGAGAATCTGGATACTGTATGTATTGTGGTGTCTTTGAATCATTTGACTGCTAAGGAAATAGCAACAACTGCTAAAAAATGCAACTAAATTAGTCCAACTCATATATTTTGAAAATGCTTTCACTTCTAAATTAAAATATAAGGACTGGGAGAAAAAGTTTTTATTTTTGCTTTCACAGAAAATGAATGGCTGTGGATTCCTTCCAGACTTCTATGGTTTCATGAAGCAAGACGTCTTAAAACAGTGGCCCAGGTGATCCAATATCTAAAACAGTTGAGATGATACAGGCTTACAGATAACAAAATACAAGGACTTAGCCAGGTTTCTGTGTTTTGTCATGACCCCCAATATATGGACAGTGCCCCCAACCATCAAGAAGCAATTTGGAATGAACAATGCCCAAATTCCTAAATATTGTTTTATAAAATTTTGTTTTCATTTCAATGGGATTGCTTATAAATGGGAATGATCAGAGTCAATGTCTTTCTAAAGGAAAAAAGGGAATATGATATAGAAATGAATACTTTGTATTAGTATGGATTTTCATTTACTGATACAAATTTAAGGTCAATTTTGTTATGTGTATGTTTCTCCTCTTGTTTAGGTATTGTGTCTGTATAACTCATTGAAATATGTAATCTGTAATTAAATACAGACTGTATATAGTCACCTATATTAGTCAGAACTTATAGTTAGGTTAGTTCTGTTTTCTGGATATACAGAGATGTATTTGAGGTGAATAGGTGTTCTTCAAACCTTTCAAAGGCCTATAGAATATATGGCATTTAAATGTTTAGGGTTTTCCCTGACAATGAGAAATGTCTGCTCCTGGCACCACCATCTACATCAAAGAAAAGCATGGGCATTGAAGAATCTCTCTATGGAGTTAGCTTTCAACATGGTAAGGTTAGCCATTTCGGCAAGAAACTGCTCTTGCTTGAACTGTTTGATCATTTCTGTATAATCCGGACATGGAGGACCCACACGAAAGTGATTGCTGAACTGCAAAACAAGGTGGACAGTCCTAAAGGGTTCCTGCTTCATGGAAGAGTCTGCAGTACTTTCTGACGGATACAGAAAAATGACTGACAAACTGCCAATGCAGATAGCCAGTTTAAAATTGCTGAGAAGTGTGCTAGATACACTGTGGCCTATGGGCTGAAGATGGATGCCACAACATTGAAGATGGATGCCCCAAAGTTACAGAGGAACATCAGATGACTGACCAGGCAGCAAGATGTCTATGTCAATTCTAGTGTTTATATATTATCCTTCTGTGGTCTTTGATAGAGTTGAAGACAGATTAAAATTATAGGTTTCCTTATTTATGATAAAAGATAAGCTTCATATAAGACTTTAGACTCACACAGACAGATAGGATAGATGATAAATACTTTCATTAGATCTTAATGTTAATAGACTAAATATTGTAACTATAGTTCTTATTTGATAACTGTTCTGTTATCTATAATTTAACTATGTTAAATTTAAAACCTTTCTTTTCATTTAGACACAAAAGCGGGGATAATGGGGGAAGTACTTCTGTATATATGCAAATAAAGGCGTGTTGGCCAATAGGGAAGCAAGATGGGTGGGAATAGGAGTTGAGTATTCTGGGAAATATAGTAAAGATTGAGGAATCAGCATGTGACCCCGGGAGGAGAGAATGCAAGTCTGGCATTCTTGGTAAAATAAGACCTTATAAAAATACATATTAGTAATTAAGGGTTAATAATTAAGTCAGAGCTGGTCATTAAGAATCATTAGTGTCTTGTGTGTTATTTGAGGGCTAAAGCAGTGAGGGGACTCAGGCAGGATCCTGCAACATGATCAGATAAACTTAAAATGTTTATATTACATTTTCCTTATTGTATTATATATATATATATATATATATATATATATATGGGTAAATATATGTCACGGCATTCAAATATAGATCAAATGACAACTCATAGGCATGATTTTCTCTTTCCACCATGTGGGTCCCAAAAATCAAATTCAGATCCTCAGGTTTAGAAGCCTTTATTAGATGACAAACCTAATAGTAGACATTTTGGTTAAGTGCCTCTTATTTGAGTTGATTTCCCTGGCACTTTTTGTTACCTTAATTAATTTACATATATACAAAGAGCTACAATGGTGATAAACATTTTAGGTTTAGAAGGGAATTTTCTGGTTCCAAAAAAAATAAAACTTTGAAGACAGTACATCGTAGAAAGAAGCATATTTGATATCAAAACTAGTATTGAATTACCTGTTATGCAATATTTATAACATGGGAGGATAATGTATAGTAATGCCTCATGTAAGAACTTATACTTATTAATCCCATCCCTAGAGTTTTATATTATGAAATATTTCCTCTCCAAAAGTGAAATAGATATAGGATATTTCAGAGAAACAAAAATGAACAGCATACATTGTAAAATTTATTTGATGAAAATGTTTTACAATGTTTATTCAAAAATGGAAGTAGTGTATATGAGAAAATTATATTAACACCCCCCCACACACAGTAGTATTATGAATAAATAAAAAAACTAGCAAGTAGGTGAGATGGCTCAGTGGATAACATTTCTTGCCACCAAGCATGAAGACCTGAGTTGATTCTTAGGACGCACACAGGGGAAAATTAAAATGTATTCTCATAAGTTATCCTCTGACCTACACAAGGTAAATAAAGATACACATGCACAAACACACACACACACACACACACACACACACACACTCAAATGCAATAAAAATAGGCAAGCAAGTAGAATGCCACTGCGCTATGTTCTCTAGCCCTCACTAAAGATTTTATTTTAAAACATGGTCTCACTGAGTTGCCTAGTTGAGCATCAACTCACTCTGTAGCTTAGGCAGTATTATAACTTACAAATGCCCAACCTCAGACTCCAAAAATCACTGGATTGTAATCCTGTGACACCAGGATAAACTTTATTTTTCTTTATTATTAGTTGATCTAATCATTAACACTTTATTCAAAACAATACTACTAATAATTTTACATTTGAAAATTTTAACTAGTAAAATAGTGAAACCAATGACACATATGATAAGGGGGATAGGAAATTAAAGTAGAAATATCTTGTTACTAAGATATTGCTACTATTTGCAAATCACATCATATTATTTCAAGGAGATTTTCAATACTTAGAATGCATTTTAAAAATATAGGCAACCCTTACAATCAAACTTTAGCCCTATCAAGAATGGGAATATATTTTGAATCATGTGACTGGCTGACATACTAAGATGTTAGAACATAAAAATAAATTAAAATATAACATTTAAAAATAAATTGGTAATACTGAGTAAATATCAAATAAATGTTATCACCTGTTTGAATAAAATAGTTATTTCCTTTAATATTTAGTACACTGTTTTAACTGTAGCCATGACAAAAATATTTATGTTAAAAGTAATAGAGAAAATTTGAAAATGTTTCATATGGTATAACATATTATAGGAAAGGGAATATAAACCACAGAATTAGAAACTACAATTTTCAATGTATTGAAAAAATACTAATAAAGGTGTATTTCCAGAAAAATCATGCACTGTTAAATTACAAGATGAAATATGTATATGAACATGAAACTTTGAAATATATTTATATAATTTCTAATATGTCCACTGAAAGGACCTACTAGAAATAATGCTCTAGTGGCATAAGCTATGGAGATTTCAGTAAAAATGTAATTTCGGGTTGTTTTTGTGTGTAAGGGAGATATAAAGATAGCCTCTCATATTTGATTGATCCAATATGCAAGTAAAATACCCACTTGAGTCATTATCAATAGGAAGCACATTACAAGTGAGGGGTTCAAATAGGTCCAATGATCAGAGACTGAAAAATCTGAACATCTGAAAGACTGAAATAATTGTCTCATAATGACATAAATAAATTACAATGTACTGGATGCAGAAATGTTACATTCAATTTAATAGAAAAACATTTAAAAAGGAAATAAAGTCAAAAGACCTTTGTGAAAGAATAGTTGTATAAGAATGTAAAAGTGGCAGAATTAGAAACATCACTTTACAGCACACAAGGTAATACCAAAGAATATTAAAACTACAAATTAAAAATTTCAAGGAAAATTATATTTGCGTAGGGATGTCATAGTCACTTTCTATGTAATTAGTAACTTAATATGAGTAAAAGTGGAAATTCTATCCTATGCAAGTAATCAAATATAGTTTCCTAAACTGACTCATAAATACCTCTTGATGTAACAAAAATATATATACTTCACTTGGAATGTATTGTTGTACAAAAGTCAATCTGAATCTCATATACATCAGCTCTACCTTTAATAATCAAACTCAGAAACAATCCCAGCATGTATGGACTGGTAAGTAAATGGAGCATAATATATGCTTAAAGGGTAAATATGAGTGTTCCCTTTGGTTTCATGGTGGGAGTGGAGGAGATAGAAATGATTACATTAAAAAAATACAGGGGAAAACGTTAAGAGATGATAAGCACTTTCACTGACTTGACTGTAATTGCTATTCAAGGAGTGCATACATGTTACAAAAACATCTATTTGCATGCAACTTAGTATGAGCTAATTTTATTATCCACACAGCATTAAATGAAAATCACAAGGAGAGACTACATTATACTGAAATAACCAAAAAGCTTTAAATGAGGAAAAACTAATGAAATTTTTTTCAAACATAGCTAGACTAAATGTCCACGCAATGTTTGCCGACATGCCATCAAGTTTTTTCAATATTTTAGAGTTTGTGCGACTTCCATATACACATGTGCCCCCATGAACACATAAATAGTATAAGAGAGAAGTGTTGAGTTATGACAAGTGCATTCTTTTCTCTACAAAAAGACACTATTCAAGTTTGATTATAATTCATTGGCCAGGAATAGTTACATAACAGTACCTTATTTTTATATACCAGGAAAGTAGAAACTTTCATATATACCTGAGGGAAGAAAAATACAAATTGGTCAAATTTACTAACTTCAACACACAGAGTTAACTCTCAAGCTGGAATGAACAGGGCTACAATCAACACATCACATGCAGGGCCAACCTTGCTTCATATCTTAAGTTGGAGGGTGATATATATATATTTAAAATACATGAAATATTTCCTGTTGTATCTCATACAAAAATATTTTAAAAAAACATTTGGAGTGTATTAAGTTGACAAGTTGATTCTGGATTTTGCCTTGTTGTATTTGAGGAACATTAATGTAAGTTCAATGAAAACTGTTTTGAGTGTAAACCAGAAGTTAACTTGAATAAATTAAAATCTAATGCAAGTCTAAAGAATAATTGGACCTTCAATACATCAACGTTCATCAACTGATGCTTTAATCTGGGATTGCCTTTCTCTAGCTATGCTCAGTTATCACTTTTCAGCAAACTCTTCTGGATGCTTTAATGAGAAGTCCCCATAGTCTTGGGCATCTGGATACTTGATACTCAGTTGACTGCACTGTTTGGGGAGGCTTGGGAATTATGGCCTTGTTGGAGGAAGTGTATGAGTAGAAGTGAGTTTTGAGTTTAAAGATTCCAGTCATTTACATTTTGCTCATTTTCTGCTTCCTGCTATATTTCAAGACATCGACCCTCACCATTTTACTCTTGCTACCATGCCTTCATTCTGTCACTATGCCATTTAAACCTCTGTAAGCACAACAAGATCTCTTACATAAGTTGCCCTGGTCATGATGCTTTATCATAGCAGTAAAAAAGAATGTAATATTATTTATATACTTTTGTACAGGTGTATATTTGCACGTGTGTTTTAAATCTTGTGTTTGTATATATACAATTCCTAGAAGAAGCAATGGAAGTCTATAGTAAGACACTCTGTACCATGTTACAACCTATGTGTATAATAAGAATGCATATCATACTGTTCCTAAGTTCACGGTGCATATTTGAATATTTCTCTGATGAAAAATTAGATGATACTAAAGAGGGAGAAATAAATGGAGTATTAGAGAATGAGAGGAGATGCAATAATGAAGGAAGAAGGGAAGGAAAGAAGTATAAAAAGAAGGAAGGATGGAGAGATTCTGGTCATGAAATCAGCAAAAAGTTACTAATAACAACAGAATTTGTACTGCCGAAATTCTGGCCTAAAGGTTGTCCCTGTTTTTGAAAGTAGCTAACATATAGTGCCATGAATTTCTTAACTGTAAAATGAAATCCCTGCATTATGTAGTTTTCTGTACAAATACAGCACTGTTAAATCTATTCTCTTGACAATGTAACCTTTCATTTATTTTTCCATTGTTAAATTTTTCTTACAATATATTTTCATCATGCTTTTCTACTCATCTACCTCCTTCTAGGGCCCCCTCACCTCCATGCCCACCCACCTTTATGTTCTCTCACTCTCTTAGTCATTTATAAAGATGCTTTTTTCTACTTAACCCCAAAGCAGTACCCTTGAAGTAAACATAGTTTCCAGGCCAGAATGACAAACTTAGCCAATTGTTTTCTTTTACATCCTTGAATACAAAATTCCCTGTCACTTCCTTGTCAGTGTTATCATTGTTATGGCAACTTAAAGCTGTTCATATATCATGAAGTCTCTTTTCTGAACTTTCTGGTATACATAAAACTGTGCAATATATCATTTTCCATCTCTCTGCAACAGGTTATGTTGTTGGTACTCCCTCTTTCCGCATTTACACATTTTATTGTCTCATTCAAAAAATTATCCCTAGTTCACAAATGGGCTTTGGGAGTCCATTTTCCATGGTGGGATACTCTTTCAACCCAGATACATGGAGGAGGGCATAGACCCTCCCCCAAATGATGTCACAGACTTTAATGATCCCCCATGGAAGGCCTCACTCTCCCTGGGGAGTGGAAAGGAATGGGATAGGGGTTGGTGGGGGGTATGGGAGGTGGGAGAGGGAACTGGGATTGGTATGTAAAATGAGATTGATTCTAAATTATATAAATATAATAAAAATATTTAAAAATTGTTCCACTTAAGCTTTTTCAGCATATTAATATGATTTAAAATCCAAATGTGACTGTTATGAGACATAAGTACCATTTCATTAATCTCATGCCAAAGAAATAATAAAGCTTGTAAGTATTTCTCTGGGTTCTGTTGGAAAAAGCAATAGAGACAGAAAGAATGTTAAGTAAAAATATATCAATCTGTGATTGTTGCAAATTATCTTTTTTAAAACTTTAGAACTCATTATTTTCTCAATAGTTACTTGGGGAATGAAATTCAGTATGAGAAGGGGCTTCTTATTATCTGACCCTTTATCACCTGTTCCAAACACACCAAAATGTGAAATGTATTTAAAAAGAGAGACATAGTATTTTGATCACAGGTCACTTAGTAAAATGTGCAGAATAAGACTCTGACCAATCCCAATAATAGCAAAATTTTGAACGCAAATTTCATGAGATGCCTATGAATTTATGGTTTCATAAGTTTATCTTTAATAGGTAATGAAAATATGTTTTAACTGTATTAACAAATTTAGTTTGTTAGTAATTTATGCAGTAAGACAAAAGATGCTGTGACATTAATGATGCACAAACTTGTTTTAGAAAACTCAAAAAAATTAGCTAATAACTGCCTTGCCTGGATTTAGTAGGTTGCTTAATAATAACTTTGCAACAAATGCTTTATTTTACACATTCTGAGAACTCATCACTCTCAAAATTTATTTCAAATAAATTGTGTATAACATTATGTTGATGTTTTCTTCTTTGGTAATATATTAATTACCTAATTATATATGGAATTTTTAAAATAATACAGAATTTTTAATGAATCAAAGACTTTCTTGCCCTGTTCCTACTCTACTATTTTTCAATCAAACATCTAATAGTTTTTTCTTTTTTCTGTTTCTCTATATACTATGACTATTATATAGTTTATTATTCCTTTTTAAATGACAGCATACATATTAAATACAACACATAAATGATAAAAATTTTACCCAGTGTCAATGCTAATGAAAAATATATTCCTGATAACTCATCAGATATCTAAACCCATAGTTCTGCTTCCTAGTGGCAAACAGTTTCACTGCTTTTTGCCTCCCCTATTATTAACAAATGAAAATACTTTGTCATTCCCTTCGGTCTTAACTATCTATCTGTACAATAAATTAACCTGATTCTTACTCAGTGATATAAAACATTGTTAGAAACATAGCACACTTGATTCATTACCTCTGATGGATACTTCTGTTTTTTTTTCTTGTATTTTTCTGTGTACATTCCTCTAGGTATCGGATATCAATAATGGAGAACATGTCACATGAACTTGCTCTTCAGTTTCATGGACATAGCTAGTGATCCCCACAGTGATTACATTGGTTAAATTCTCCTCACAACGGTTTCTAATACAGTATTATTAAGTTCTTCATTTTCCCTTTCTTTTTTATTTCTATTTTGATGTGCAGTCACACTATATAACTGTGGCTGGCTTAAAAATCCCTGTGTAGATACAACTCCTGGAGCTCTGCTTGCTTTTGCCTCCTAAGTGATGAGATTAAAGGCAAGAAACACCATTATTCTGTTCATTTTCACACTGTTACTGAATCATTGGCTTTTTTGCTATTTTTATAATTAAGATTACAGAAATGTGGAAATCTCCCTTTTTTCTTTGGTTGTACATATTCATAGATATTACATTTAATTTAATTTTTCCATAAAGAAAGTGTTAATTATACATTAATGAATTTACTAGTTTTGCTATTTATGAACCATGTGTATTTTGTAGAAATAGCCTATGTCAGACCAATACTCCAAAATTTTATGTCACTTCTTTTGTTTCATTGTAAGAATAGCACTGTTCCAATTTTAATTTATCTTATTATTTGAATTAATCTTGTATACAAATTACAAATAAATTTTTAATTTTACGAAAATTAATTTGGAATGCAAATATTCTCTACATTTATTATTTATTCATAAAATTGTTCCAGCTTCTCATGTATGTTAATTTTTCATTTTCACATTTGAATCAATGTATGATAATCTGAAGAGGAATCATGACCTTTGGCTACATTTTAAGAAATACATTAAATATTTACATTGTTTTATCTTTGTGAAGAATTTCTGTCATAACAATCTTGAATCTTCATTTCTATAGCAGAGGCAGCTCAGAAAGTAAAGGCTTTTGCTATCAAGCCAATGATGAAAATTGATTATCTAGGATTCATGGGATAGAGGGAAAGAACTGTTTCCCACAAGTTGTCCTAGGTCTATACACTCATGCTATGACACATGACAATTGCCCACATGTAATACATATACATGAACAAATTAATTAAATTTAAAAGAAATTTTATGGTATCAATTACTGTTTTAAGTACATCAAAATTTTGCAAAACTATCACTTGATCATTCATATTTTATTATCTTATTCCTATTAATGTAGTTGCTCCTTTTGCTACCATTTTCAATTATCAAATTTACATTATTACTATCAATTAAAAGAAGATTTTTACGCAAATTTCAGTCAGTTACTTTAAAGGGGACATATCTCAAAGTACTCAAAATAATAGAAATGATTTATACTAAATCCTCAGGGGGCATAGTATCCTCAGAATTACTTCTTGCTGAAATGGGATGATGATAACCTCATAAGATCCTGTAGGAAGAAAATGTTAGTGTTGTGAAAGTCTCGAGTGTAAGGACTAAACTATTAATACTCAATCTCTGTTGGGCAGGAGATGCTTGATTGAAGTTCTTGACTAAAGTTTTGATCTTGATTTAAGCTCTTGTCTGAGACTCTGGCCAGAGGGTAGAAAGTGCACAATATCAGTTATTTAGTTTGGAGTTGTGTAGAGCAAATTAGCCCCAAACCAGTTTCAAGGTGGTACTTGTCAATAAAGATGCATCAAGTTGGATCAGGTGGAGTTGATGATGTGGAGCTCCATTTTATTTTGCTGTTAGGAAATTCCATGTTTGAGTGGAAAACTAAAATGTTAATGTCAACAAAGAAATTTCAACTTTTATATGTACATACCAGGAAAGGCAACAATAAGGAAGATGGTACATGTGGGGAAAATTAGGCTTTCAGAGAAAGAACTGAGAATAAACAGATGACAGTCCCTAGATTTTGTTTTCTTTTGTCTTTGTAATTCTTCCTTAATAACTGTCTTGTTGTATATTTTAATATGTTAAAATCAAAACTTTTCTTTTTGTTTAGACATAAATGTAGAGATGATGGGGAAGTCCTTTTGTTTATATGTTGTCCTAATTGTTGATTAATAAAGTACTATTGGCCAATGGAAGCAAATAGGTGAGACTAGGAGTTAAGGAGGATTCTGGGAAATGTAGTCAAGAGTGGAGAGTCAACATCTGATCTCCAGGAAGGAAAAGGCAAGTCAGGAGGGCATCCTTGGAAAGATAAGTCCTTATAGAAATATATATTAGTAATTCTGGGTTAATAATTAAGTCAGAGCTAGCCATTAAGAAACCATAGCAAACATCCAACAGCTTCATAATTAATATAATGCCCTTTGTGTTCATTTGGGACTGGTGGTGCTCTGAGACCAGGCTGGTGAGAAGAATACACATTAAATGTATGGAAGGAACATGGAAGACTTGGGGGTGGGAGACCATACATCAGACTGTATTGTATGACAAATATATATTTTCAGTAAAAGAAAAATTTAAGAGCAAAAGAGAAATTGATGGATGTTTCGTGCCTAGGAGGACTCTGTTGATTTCCTGAAGATGGCTTGGTTTATCCTTAGTTTTAGATCAAATATAATATATTCCCTACAAGACTATGAATCATGACAAAATATTAAAGATGTTATCACAGAAATAAATATGTGTATTTTAGATTCTATATTCAAACAAGCAGTTAATCTCAATTGTCTCATCTGCCAGAAACACAATCCTAGCAAAATGTAAGATAGGGGCTAGAACAAGATCTATAAATTCCCTATCAGCCAGTGAATTTCGTATTTCTGCATTTTTCTGAAGCATGGATTGAAGTTTGTAAAAACTATGTGATTTTGATTTGTATTTATATGCATACATGATATTCCATTTTTGGTGGATTCAATTTTCTACTATTTAAATTATCTATGTTCAGCTATGACATGGAAAATGAAATGAAATTCCAAAAGTAGTTCATAAATTTTAAATTGGGAACCTTTGTCTGAATCATTTAAAAACACCTTGCACCACTCTGCTCCATCTAGACCAGGATGTCAATCATTCTGTTGTGTGGAGTGTGGTTAGTATTAACTTTAGTTTTCCTGATGATTCTGCTATACTGTCTTTACTAGACCCTCATTGGGTCTCCTCTTGCAAATCCTGTTGTTAACCTGTGTCATGGAGATACTGCAGCTTAGATCTTCAAGGTGGACCCTTTCACGTGCTCCCATGAATCATAGATGGGGTACATGTTGGGATGGGCCAACATAGGCCTGGTTCTGGGCCTGGGTAGTTGCTGGGTTGCTCAGTTTCACCAGCTCTCCAGCACTACTCATGGTTTAATTTTTGTGTCTATGTTTTTTTTGCTTCTAAGTTTTTTGAAATCCTCATTTTATGTAAAATGTCACAAAACAAATTAAATAACTCTTGAGAGAATAACTCAGCATGATAAGTTGTGATTCACTTCTATACAAAATACAAGGATAATTAAATATATGCAAGCCATTAAATGAGATATAGTAATAGAATTAAAGACAAAAGTCATAATGGCTTCTTAAAAAGAATTTGACTAAATGCTCAAATCAGGTGTAGAAGAAACATACATTAAGACGATAAATGTAATATATTAGAGACCACAGCTGATAACATGCTCTGTTACTTCTGAATCAGCAATAGGCATGAAATTCTACTAGAGGAAATGCATTTTCCTTAATAAAAGATGTTCTCATGACAGCAACCAGGAAGAGAGAAGAGGGGAAACAGCATCTAAATCAACAAAGAAACTGAAATCGTTTCTGTTTACAGACTGTAATTTATAGAATGCTCTAAACACTGAAAATCTATTAAAACTAACAAATTCAGTTGTGAAAATGATGTAATATAAGACCAGACATGAAATAAAAAAATCATCCATAAGTTTGACATCATGAAGCACACCTGTAACCCAGCATTTAAAAGTTAAAGGCAGGATTGCAAATTTGAAATAAGCCCCAGCTACACAGGATGACTTCGTATTACATTTTTAAAACCCAAGGGCTGGGTGTATAGCTCAATAATAGAACATTTGCCTAGCATGCATAAGGTCCTGAGTTCAATGCCTATCATCACACACATACACAAGTCAACATACAGAAAATCAGAACTGTGCTCAATATATAAGCAACATGTGATGTGAAAAAGAAATCAATGCAATTTACAATAGCTATGAAATTTATATAAAAACATAAAAGACCTATACACTGTAAACAATCTTAAACTGCCAATAATTTTCATTGATGATTTAAATCAGTAAACATATTAACTTTAGTTTCTATTTTTTTAGCTGGACAAAACATTTCTATGGCTAATGAGGTTTACATTACAACACACAACAGGTTTTCACATTAAATGGCTAAGGCTTCAGCAGATGTTAAAAACAGCATATGGTTGGGGAAACATGTTCTACACTTTTACTCTCTAAAATATTTTCACATATTTAAGAAGCAGTATTTGAAATTGTTCATTTTGTTACTTAATGAGTAACAAATGCCCACTGAAAATTAAAATTCTTTAAAATAATCCTGAATACTGTTTAGTCCAATAAAATGAAAAACTGTATTTATTTATTTAATCTTAGCAATTATATAATAGAAGTATTCTAAATGCAAAATAATAGTTTGCTTAGACTGTAAACATGCTTCAAAATTTGTTCATATTTAGGACAAAATTAAAGCATTTATAAAGGCATAAAATAAGGAAAACTTCCTTGGTGCCCAGGAACATCATGCTTTTGTCATGCATCTCCTTTTATATCCTTTGACACATTACTGGTAAACGTTCCTTACTTAGTTCAACCTGACTTCCTACAAGCAAACAACATGTAATTGGGGTGTTCATAGATTGATACTGGATGAGTATAATAAAGGGTTCTACTTCTGCACATCTCTGGAATTAAACAAAAGGCACAAAACCTGTAATTAACAGCTGAGATAACATATAATTTTCAAGAGCCCAATAGCAGTTTTTATATTCCTCCACTGTGCTTCCTATATTGGCGTATCTGCTTTAGATTTTTCTCTGGGAAAGCTTAGCATTTACATGTGCTGAATTGGAGTGTCATTTTCTGTGACCTGTGATGGTTAGGTGTGAAGCTGTATTGTTGGGGAAACACAGGCACCATGTTGCCTTTTTACTGCTAGAGATGTTGTCACTTGCTTATCCCAAAGGAAACGCCTGTAGGTTGCACTGCAGTAGAGACACAGTTTGGCAACATCCCTAATCATGAGCAAACACATCAGTGAGTAAGTCAGGCTTGACACATCTTTTGCAACACTGTGATTCACAGCCATCTCATCAAATATTTTTCATATTTTAAAAAGTGTTGATCCGATGGATTTACTATATTTACATATCTATTTGTGTCCTATGGTTGATATTTCTTTCCTCATATTATGAGATTTAGACAAAGCATAATGCAATATAAAATTTTCTCATAAATTTTATAACCCATTGCCCAACAAGTAGAATGGAGTGATTAACTTCATGTTCTATAATGCTTTTATGAAATTTTAGAATTCAAGTATCAAAAATCTTTTCTGACATGTCTGCATTTATTTATTGTCATGTGCATTTTACTATGAACAAATTTCACAGACTAAAGTTAAACAGTTTTTTGTATTCAAGGTGCTATACTTATATGTTTGACTCTAAATGATTGACACTGCTAAATTTCAGTGTATGAAGTTTGATGAAACCACCTAAATTAATTGATACTCTTTCATTTTAAAGAAAATTACATAAACACATAATTTAACAAGTGCCGTAAACTGCCAAAAAATAAGTTTTTACTGTTGGCTCTTTTAATTTATATAACATTGTTCTTTTACCCCTTTGAATTATTTCAGTGATGTCTTGGCAGTGTTTTTTATTTTTATTTTTTTGCATGTGTCTACTGTTACTGTGGACATCTTTTAAAAAACATTACTCAAGTAATATTTAATAACATGTTCATTCTGCCAGATTCCTTGAGAGAAATATCCTATGGCCAAAATATAAATTAAAGAAATACTGCTGGATTTTTCTGAGGGTATTAAAAAAAACAATACAGAATATGTCTTAGACATATTTCAAAAATTTTTTTAATTTCCATGTGTCTGAATGGTTTACCTATCCATATGTATATGTGTTCCTGTGTCCCCAAAGTCAAGAAGAGGGCATCAAATCTCATAGAACTGGGCTTTGAAGCTATTGTGAGCTGTCATGTGGTTCTGTGAATTGATCCTCAGGCTTAGAGAAGGGGAACCAGGCTCTTAACCACTAAGCCACCACTTAAGCCTCTGAGATATATGCCATTTTTTCCTGTGTCTACTATGGCTATGAATGTTCAGATAATGTTTGTAATACATAATGAGAAATTCTATATTATAACCGTGGTTTCCAGTTCCTTTTACAATTAAGAACTCTTATTATTATTTACCACATAGACCCCCTGTTTGAAAATGATTCTCAATGGTGTCATTAAAATTTTTGTTCACACACTACTATTACAGTTTTTGAAATATTGGGGAATCAAGTTACCAAAACCCTCATTAATCTTAACGGGGTTCTCTTTATTTTCAAATTTGAAATGGGAAATTACCATTTTAAGAAGAATTTGAATATTGAATAGATAATATTCATTTCCGGTGTTTTAAGTCTTTTATTCTTAAAAAATTACTGAATTCTCAGCATGTTTTGCTTAGCTCCTAGAGGCATTGAAATAATGTTATTTATTATTTGACTGAGAATTCTCTAGAGATCTCCTGTGTTCTCAAGAGGGACATGAATATGTACAATAGGAGTTCCATGTTCATCTTCATTAAGTGTGTCTGTCCTTTTTATAACCTGGTCTGGTTTCAAGACCAGAACATAATCTAGTATATGCAAAACTTCATTGAAATTATTCAGACTTCTTTTCTTTCTATCATTTTTTTTAAATTTAAAGGGAAATGTTTGTTTAGATTTAACATAATTACTGAATTTTACAAATTTCTCTGGCTTAGTTTGAATAATAGAAATGAGATTTTTAAACTATGAAACAAAAAACCATTAATACTTTTTAAAACTATTTATTTATAATTTCACAAGCTTTCCAATAGATCACTGAAACTTTTTTTGAGACAGGGTTTCTCTGTAGCTTTGGATACTGTCCTGAAACTTGTTCTGTAGTCCAGGCTGACCTCGAACTCAGAGATCTGTCTGTTTCTGCCTTCTGAGTGCTGGGATTAAAGGTGTGAGTCACAATTGCTCAGCTATCATTGAAAATTATTTAAGGTATATTCAGCTATATGAAGCTACACATAAGTGGACATTTTAAGATTTATTTATTTTATTTTATGTGCATGAGTGTTTTGTAATTGTGTCTGTGTAACTAGTGTGTTCCTAGTGTCCATGGAATCTGAAAGAGGACAATAGATCCTCTAAAAATGGAGGTACGGTTGTTTGTAAAGTGCACAGTTAGTGATGGGACTTAAACCTAGGTCTTCTAGAAGAGCAGCAACTGCTTTTAACCACTGTGTAATATCTCCAATCATATTCCTTCAATGTTTTAAATTATAGATGCTATTCGTTATAAATCTATTTGAATTCATATATATGTATATATTTGTAATCTGGTAAGATAACATTTTCTTTTATATGCACTATATCCTAGTTATGGTGCAGACTTGTAGAATCAAGTAACATATTTCTACGTTATTATAAATAAAATTATAAAAGGCATATACATGCATAAAATGTGGTTTTATATATTCTAAATGTAAAATTTTTAGAAGTCAGTTATTTCCTTTCACCATGGGATCTGAGGATCAGATTCAGGTCACTTGTACAACAAGCGTTTCACCCACTGTGCGATATTGCTGCCATACAAGATGATTTTTTTTGAGAATTTCTTACGTGAGTACATTGTCTTTACATCGTATCTACTTCTCCCTTTCATCTCTCCAACTTCCCCTTGTCCTCGAATTCATATCCCCTTATCAAAATCTTCAGTAATTATCATTGTTACATACAAATAATGTACACATATATGTATGTGTGTATGTTAATGAGTTCAATAAATGTTGCCCTTATGTTAATGGATTTAGGGCTGATCACTTGGGCATGGGCATTCGTTCATAAAGAAAACTGAATCTCCCTCAGCAGCTATTGACTGTAACTCTTCATCTAGAGTGGGCAATTGTGAACCTCTCTCCTATCATGTTGGCATGTCAATTGCTATAGTTTTGTGCAGATTTTGTGAAGACAACTTTATTGTTGAAAATTCATGGGTGCACCATCCCTGTTATGTTCAAAAGACACAACACAGCAGTTGTCCCATCCTACACACACACACACACACACAGAGAGAGAGAGAGAGAGAGAGAGAGAGAGAGAGAGAGAGAGAGAGGATAGACAAGCAGAAAGAGGAAGTATAAAGGGGAAAAAGGAGTCTGAAGCAAAAGGAATAGCGTTTAAAAGTCACTTAAGGAATGTATAAATAAATTAGTATATGCAATATATACCACCACCTATTTCTATAGGATACAAAAGAGGAATGAAAATGAATCATCCAAAATAGTACAGGTTTATAAATCATTGTAATATTGGTAACAATGTGAATCCTAAATACTGAATTATAATATTTACATAAGCAGACATGTTTATTTCACAATAACTGTATTTCATAAATTTAAATATAAAAATACGTACTTAGATATCAAAGTGATAAGGTAATTATGAAGTGTATAGTTTTCTTAGCATGACTGGTGCTTCATAAATTCTTTAACAAATTCCTCCATTGGTAGTACAGCTTCCCATAGAAAGACTTAATGAAAGAATACTTTTGTCCTTTAATTAACTGTAACACTCAGTAGTCATTGTATTAATCTAGTTTGTTTTTCAAGGTTTCAGACATAAAAGTAATATGTGGTTGTTTAATATGAAGTCCTCCAAATATATTATTGTTTATAAAATTAAATATTTTATTAGTTTTTCTACTAATAGAATTTGCTACTGTTTTTTTTCTACTGAAGATTGTTCTTAAAAACAAAGGACATATATTGAAATTTTAAATGTATGATGCCTACACTGTTATTAATTTTTATATTTAGGCATTTTGAGACAGGTCTTGTTAACTGATCTGCAGGGATTCTTCATGTGAGATGTAAGCTAATTTATTACTGTAAAATTGGGTTGACACCATTTTAAGGGTTATTTTAACACATTAGGGAATGTGAAATTAAAGTGCAACCTTTGGAAAAAGCAAGGCATTTGCTTGATAAATGAAACATGTTTTTCTTTTTTACCCAGAAGAAAAACAAAATATAAGCTTTAGTGCAATTTACTGACACCCTTAATTGAGTTTTAAGCCTAGCATCTGCTTCTTGGATGACTATAGGCTTAGCACCCAGGGTGTGAAGAAACCAGCAGGAACTGACTAGCTTCTCTTTGTTCTGATGTCTATTTATCTCCTCATGCCCAATGCTCTCCTCCTACTGCAAAAGACTGAAATTAAGTAATGCTGCTTGCACTGTCTAATTTTAGTCATAGCATTCTTCTCAGGGTGGTTGGGTGGAGAGACTGTATTGTGACAAATATTTCACCCTCTTTTTCAACCTAAGGATGATAATTTCAGTGTCATTTATAATAGATATGGGAGGTTGGAAATGTCTCCATCTTAGCAGCTGTAAAATTGTTATCATAAAATAACATGATTTTAGGCATTTCATTTCATTGCTTTAGAAGCAAGACGAGGAGTTATTGTGATTAGAAAAGGATTCAGTGAACTTCTATTCAGCTGGTAGTAAAAGCAAAGTTAAGGCTACAGTTTTCAAGAGATATGTAATTTTATAATATCATTTATGTTTCTGATTTGTCACTTGGTGCTCAAAGATATTTTGATGAGGAAATGTTTAAAAGCTTCAATGATTTTTATATACTCAACCTCAATTCCAAAATCTGCAATCTCCATATGTTTGAAATTACATTTCCAATTCATGCAGTAAATCAGTGTTATTTTTTAAGCTCCTCTTTTATATAATTCTAACTTTTTTGGGAAAGACTATTTCCAAGTTACTATTGATAGCTTGTTTCAGTTTGATCCAGCTACAGGTTGTTTATTTTTGTGATTCATATGTACTGACAATGTAATGGTAAAATTTAATATCCAGCATTTAAACTGAGTGAACTGTGAACTATAAACATGTCAAAAATAATAGAAGAAATCTGAAGGGTTGTGGGCAAAATACAGAATCTATTCATACATTGAACTAAATAGTTCATTTTATTCCTAAATTAACTCAGTCACTCAAAAAGTACAACTTGTAGGGCATTTCAGGCTTAAAACTCAGCAGTAACAATTGTGCACACTGCCTCAAAGTCCAAAAAACAACACATACATTTAACCAAAAATTCTCAGATGACCGATCTGATGGCAAGGGTCCTAGATACCAAAGTAACCTGACAGAGAAATAGTACCATAATAAATTGGGAAAATGTTCAAAGCCTTTCTGGAGGAAGAAGCATTTTTTAAAGATTTATTCATTTTATCATATTGCATGAGTGTTTGCTTGCATATACAGTTTTTACCAGACAATGAGAGGACGGCAAAACCCCTGGATCTGGAACTAACAGGGTTGTGAACTGTTGTGTGGTTGCTGGGAACCCAACCCAGGTCTTCTGCAAGAGCAACAAGTGCTCTTAAGTGCTGAGCTCTCTCTCCATTGCCCAAAGAAGATATATTGTTGTTGAAATCAAAAGTAGAAAATGGTGTTAGGCATTGAGGAGGAGAAAGAAGTTTAAGGGACTGCATATGTAAAATGGCAATGGCCCAACACAAAAAGATTCTATGCATAGATCTGCTTTGATAGTTGCGCTGGATTTGATTGTCTCTACAGGTAGGGAACAAGCTAACTGGGGGCAAATTTGAGGCAAAACTTGAGTAAATGTCAAAAAGTCATTAGTTATATATATGCTTTTCTTTTCTCTATCCTATTTCACTGGAATATTTGCCTTCTATTCCCTTTTCATCTGCACTTCTGGAAACACACTTTCAGGCACTTTAAACAAAGCATCCAGTCAGCCTTGTCTGCCTCCCCTCCAAGTTTTTATGTCCCTCCCTGACCTTTTCTACTTGACCAAGGTCAAGTCCATGTTTTTCTTTTGAGGCTAAAGGAAAAACTCTCTCTGAGCAGCCCAAATCAAACTGACAGCTACCTTCTAACCTAACTGCTGGTGCAGTGATTTGGAGCAGTTTGTAGAGGTATAGAATCAAATTTGCATGGCTTCTTTCCAAACTATACATGTGTCCCTTTTCTCTAAAAATAAATATGTCTAGAAATTTGCTGTTGAACACAAAAACCTCGGTTAACAATTTTGTTTTGTGAAATTGCTTGTATACCATAACAATGCTATTATGGACATATACATAAAATATGTGCATTTAAGTTTATACAATAATTCTTTAACTTTTGTATTATTTTAGGTTTTACCCAGCAGCCATTGAGGATACACTAAATTAAGGGAGACAATCTTTTTTAGGCACTAAGTTTTACCAGTGTTAGTATAAATAAAAACATTAAAAATTTTCAATTGTCTGCTGAAATTATTAATAAAATTTTTTAAATTTAAAACCTCACTTAAAGTATTTCTATGTAAGATAATGGGACAGCAATATAAATAATTTGCTTGAGAAACATTTTGCTTTTAGACAAAATATTAATTATGTAATTTAGAATTAATATATCATTTTCCTTTAAAATTCATTTCTAAAAAAGAATACATTTAAGTTTCAGTAAGGTAAACAGACATAATTGGCACTTTAACATAAGGAAACAAAATTTATTATATAGTGCAGCTGATTATTAAGATGCTGAAATGCCATCTGTTCAATTCAAAACTTGATTTTGAAATTTACTGAGTATAAGTAACAATTATGTTAGGTATACCGTTCCCTACTTGGTTCTCTTTAAGAATATTCATGAGTTATTTCCATAATTGAAACATGGTTTAATTTTTATTTCTTTTTAAATTAATTTTTAAACATATTTTTGCAATATTTCCTATATTTAAATGTTATTTCTATGTAGCTTTTAATGCATTTGAACATTTTTAATGGTATTAGTCATGATATCTTCTGGATCTGGTATTTTTATATATTTTATTTTATTTATGTTAAATTTAAAATTATATACCAATCCCAGTTCCCTCTCCCTTGTGTCCTCCCAATCCCCCCACTATCCCTGCCTCACACCCATCCACACATCAAAGAGGGAGAGGTCACCCAATGGGAATCACCAAAGTCTGTCACATCATTTGGGGAAGGACACAGGCCTCCCCCCTGTATCTAGGTTGAGCAAGGCATCCCTCCATAGGGAACGTGCTCCAAAAAGCCATTTCATGCACTAGGGATAAATAGTGGTCCCATTGTCAGACAAACTGTCCACATAACTGTCACTACATTCAGCGAGCCTAGTTTAGTCTTGTGTAGGTTCCCTAGCTGTTGGTCTGAAGTCAATGTTCTCCCACTTGATAGGGTCTGCAGTCTCTGTGGGTTTTCCCAACATGGTATTGACACCTTTACTAACGTTATCACTCCTCCCTCTCTTCATCTAGACTCCAGGATTTCTGCCCAGTGCTTAGCTGCGGAGTTTTGCATCTGCCTCCATCAGTTACTGGATGATGGATCCATGATGCCATTAAGGTAGCCATCAATCTGGTTATAGGAGAATGGCAGTTAAGGTACCATATCCACTATTGCTTGGATTCTTAGTTGGGTTCATCCTTGTGGATTCCTGGGAATTTTCATAGTGCCACGTTTCTTATTAACTCCATAATGGCTCCTGCCATCAAAGTATCTCTTTCCTTGCTCTCCTTCTCTGTCTCTCACCCAACTTGACCTTCCTGATACTTCATGTTCTTCTCCCCCTTCTTTTCTCCCCTCCCCCTCTCCTGCCACCCTCCCTTCATATTCCCAGCCTACTCAGGAGATCTTGTCTATTTTCCTTTCTGGGGGAGTCCATGCATGTCTCTCTTGGGGCCCTCAATGTTTTCTAGCTTCTCTGGGATTTTGCACTATAGGCTGGTTATCCTTTGATGTTACCAGTAATATCCACTCATGAGTGAGTAAATTCCATGTTTGCCTTTTTTATCAGGGGTTACTTTATTGTGGATACTTGATTTATTCCTTGATCAATCACTTTAGATTTAAATATGTGTTTTTTAGGGATATTAAATTGAAAGGGTAAGTTATTTTTTCTTTTGAAATTTTATGTGTGTGCATGTATGGGTGTGTGTGAAATACATTGTTTCCTTGGGGTCATCTAAAACCTCTGACTTTTATTATTTTTCTGTTTCCTCTTTTGTGTAGGTATCTGATCCTTGGAGGAGAATGTGATAAAGACATCCCATTTAGGACAGAATCTTCCAAAGTCTCTCACACTCTTTATATTGCCATAATTTCTTATCTTTTGTACATTAAAGTTTCCCAAGAATGTAGAAAAATATTTAGCCTATAGTAAAGGTTCATTAAAATCTTTAGATCAATGGATAAAAAGGAGTAAGGATTGAAAAGAATGATATCAATTATAGGCATTTCTATAAGTATTTCATTGCACAAATTCTTAGAGAATACTTACACAATCCTTATAGAAGAAAAAAGTTCATTTTAGCAGAAGGTAAAAGG
Source organism: Mesocricetus auratus (assembly GCF_017639785.1). Lineage (NCBI taxonomy): Eukaryota > Metazoa > Chordata > Mammalia > Rodentia > Cricetidae > Mesocricetus > Mesocricetus auratus. Next base: position 38,356,016 of record NW_024429188.1, on the reverse strand, counting down.
TTCTTTTTAGCAGAAGGTAAAATTGAGACTCAAATGGTGATTGGAATTAGAGAATAAGAACCACTAAACAACTGATCTAGCAATCAAGGCATTAAAGAGCATTGCAAACCATAGCCTAACAACAATATCAGACTGTTTATACTAGAACAAAATAACAGTCACATTTACTTTTGACAAGATAGTTCCCATAATAGAGAGGCTTTCATTGAAGAGAAAGCAAAGACCCATCACTATGGGAAGGAGCTATAACAGATCTAATCATCACTAAGATTTATTTTGTGAAGGAGCTACCAGTATGATGTATTACTGAGATTGCATGCTGACAGGTATAATTTTATGTCACCATGTTAAAGAAAGTATTATTACCTTATGAACACTAATAATAGTTTTCTATGGCTGTAATATCATGCTAGAAACATCATAGCATTTACAATTTATTATTTTAGAGTACTGTCAAATTAAAAGAAAAGGAGAAGGCATAGAGAGGGAATTCAGTAGTAGACAACCAGCCTAATATATAGAAAGCTCTACATGTGCTTCCTAACAATCAGGATTAAAATAAAAAAAAACATGGTGATGGTAATTTATTGTGGCTCTTTGTTTCTCGATGCTCAAGGGTAAAGTGATTTCCTTTTTTATCCAGATTTAGTAGAATTTGATGCTTGAGGAGGTCTCTATCCTATTGGATGCCATCTGATAGTCTTCTGTCTCAAACCTATAATGAAGTGTTTTGTGCCTCAAAAGTTGCAATCCGACACAAGAAAGAGATCAGCCCCTCCAAGACCCCAACCCAGCGAGCCCAGCTTCAGGTGAGATTGGGTCTCGGCTGGGACCGCCCGCCCATCACCCATCCCCCTCCATCTTCGGGGCCACTCCCGGCTTCCAGAAGAGCCGCCCACACAGGAAAGAGATGCCCCTCCAAGACCCCAACCCAGCGAGCCCAGCTTCAGGTGAGATTGGGTCTCCGGCTGGGACCTCCCGCCCATCACCCATCCCCCTCCATCTTCCGGGCCGCTCCCGGGTTCCAGAAGAGCCGCCCACACAGGAAAGAGATCAGCCCCTCCAAGACCCCAACTCCAGGGAGCCCAGCTTCAGCCCGCAGTAAGGAAGGAGACCAGTGGAGACGGAAAGACCCCACCAGTACCCACTGGAAGAAGAGATGGGAAGAAGCCAGAATAAGAGATCACTCAGCAATAGAAACACCAACATGACCCCACCAGAATCCAGGGATCCAACACCAGCTAGTCCCGAAAAGCACTACATAGATGAAGAAGAGGAGACAGACCTTAAAAATTATTTCATGAAGATGATGGAGAGCCTCAAAGAAGAAACAAGGAAATCCCTTAAAGAAATAGAAGAAAAAACAAACAAAAAAATCCATGAAATGGGGGAAAAAATTCAAGAAATAAACAAATCTCTCAAAGAATCTAAAGAGCACCAAGAAAAAACAACCAAGAAAATAAAGGAAACAGCTCAAACAGTTGAAGGATTGAAAGCTGAAATAGAAATGATAAAGAAAACACAGAATGAAGGGATGCTGGAAATAGAAAAGCTCGGTAAATGGTCTGGAACTACAGATGCAAGTATCACCAATAGAATACAAGAGATAGAAGAGAGAATCTCAGGTGTTGAAGACTCATTAGAGGATATAGAGTCGTCAACCAAAGAAAATCTCAAAACCAACAAATCCTTAACACAAAATATCCAGGAAATATGGGACACCATGAAGAAGCCAAACCTGAGAATAATAGGTATAGAAGAAGGTGAAGAACTTCAACTTAAAGGTACAGAAAACATATTCAACAAAATCATAGAAGAAAACTTCCCTAACCTAAAGGAAGATATGCCTATGAAAGTACAAGAATCTTACAGAACACCAAATAGGCTTGACCAGAAAAAGAAGTCACCTCGCCATATAATAATCAAAACATCAAACCTACAGAGCAAAGAGAAAATATTAAGAGCAGCTAAAGAAAAAGGCCAAGTAACATACAAAGGCAGACCTATCCGAAATACACCTGACTTCTCAATGGAAACGATGAAAGCCAGAAGATCCTGGTCAGATGTCCTACAAACGCTAAGGGAACAAGGATGCCAGCCCAGACTACTATATCCAGCAAAGCTCTCAATTACCATAGATGGAGAAAACAAAATATTCCATGACAAACCAGATTTAAACAATACGTATCCATGAATCCAGCTCTACAGAAAATGCTAGAAGGAAAACCTAGAGCCAAGGAAGATAACTACATTCACAAAGACACAGGCAATATATAATCATACTTTACAAAACACAAAAGGAAAAAGGGAGGAGAAACAACACAAAATAACTTCACTAACAATAAATCAAGCGCAAACAAGGATCACCAATCATGGTCATTAATATCCCTCAATGTCAACGGCCTCAACTTGCCTATAAAAAGACACAGACTAGCAGAATGGATACGAAGACAGAACCCTTCCTTCTGCTGCATACAAGAAACACATCTCAACAACAAAGACAGACGTTATCTCAGAGTAAAGGGCTGTGAAAAGATCTTCCAATCAAATGGCCCCAAGAAACAAGCGGGCGTAGCAATCCTAATATCTAACAAATTAGACTTCAAATTAAAATCAATCAAAAGAGATGAAGAAGGGCACTTCATATTCATCAAAGGAAAAATACATCAAGACGAAGTCTCGATTTTAAACATCTACGCCCCAAATACAAAGGCACCTACACTCGTGAAAGAAACATTACTAAAGCCAAAATGCACATAAAATCTCACACACTAATAGTAGGAGACTTCAACACTCTGCTCTCACCGTTAGACAGGACCTCCAGACAGAAACTTAACAAAGAAACAAAAGAATTAATAGAAGTTATGACCCAACTGGGTTTAACAGACATCTATAGAACATTCCATCCAAATACAAAGGGATATACCTTCTTCTCGGCACCACATGGAACCTTCTCTAAAATTGACCACATAATAGGAAACATAGCAAATCTCCACAGATACAAAAAAATTGGAATAACCCCCTGCATCTTATCAGACCACCATGCATTAACATTAGAATTCAACAATAACACGAATCGCAGAAACCCTACAAACTCATGGATATTGAACAATGCACAATTGCACCATCCCTGGGTAAAGGAACAAATAAAAAAAGAAATTAAAGACTTCCTCGATTTCAATGAGAATGAAGACACAACATACACAAACTTATGGGACACTTTGAAAGCAGTGCTGAGAGGAAAGTTTATAGCACTAAGTGCCCACATGAAAAAACTGGAGAACAGTCACACTAGAGAATTAATAGCACAGCTGAATGTTCTAGAACAAAAAGAAGCAAACTCCCCCCAGGAGGAGCAGACACCAGGAAATAATCAAATTGAGGGCTGAAATCAATCAAGTAGAAACCAGAAAAACACTGAGAAGAATCAATGAAACAAAGAGTTGGTTCTTTGAGAAAATCAACGAAATAGACAAACCTCTGTCCAAAATAACCAAAAGACACAGAGAGAACATGCTAATTAACAAAATTAGGGATGAAAAAGGGGACATAACAACGGACTCTGAGGAAATCAAGAGAATCATCAGGGCATAGTTTGAAAATCTGTACTCCACAAAATTTGAAAATTTAAAGGAAATGGACAATTTCCTGGATAGATATCACTTGCCAAAACTAAATCAAGAACAGATAAATAATCTAAACAGACCTATAACCCCTAATGAAATAGAAGCAGTCATCAAAAGTCTCCCAAACAAAAAAAGCCCAGGCCCAGATGGCTTCAATGCAGAATTCTACCAGAAATTCAAAGAAGAGCTCATTTCAATACTCGTCAAAGTATTCCACACAATAGAAGCAGGAGGCTCACTGCCAAACTCTTTCTATGAGGCTACAATTACATTGATACCCAAGCCACACAAAGATACAACTAAGAAAGAGAACTATAGACCAATTTCCCTCATGAACATTGATGCAAAAATACTCAATAAAATACTTGCAAACCGGATTCAAGAACACATGAGAAAAATCATCCACCATGATCAAGTAGGCCTCATTCCAGGAATGCAGAGATGGTTCAACATTAGAAAATCTATCAATGTAATCCACCATATTAACAATCTGCGAAAGAAAAACCACATGATCATCTCAATAGATGCTGAAAAAGCCTTTGACAAAATCCAGCACTCCTTCATGATAAAGGTCCTAGAGAGATCAGGGATAACAGGAACATACCTGAATATAATAAAAGCAATATACAGTAAACCAACAGCTAACATCAAACTAAATGGAGAGAAACTCAAAGCAATTCCTCTAAAATCAGGAACAAGACAAGGCTATCCACTCTCTCCATATCTCTTCAATATTGTACTTGAAATTCTAGCTACAGCAATAAGACAACAAAAGGAGATAAAGGGGATACAAATAGGAAAAGAAGAAGTCAAACTTTCATTATTTGCAGATGATATGATAGTTTACATAAGTGATCCAAAAAACTCCGCAGGGTCACTCCTAGAGCTGATAAACACCTTCAGCAATGTGGCAGGATACAAGGTAAACTCAAAAAAATCAGTGGCCCTAGTATATACAGATGATGAAGTGACTGAGAAAGAAATCAGAGAAACATCACCTTTTACAGTAGCCAAAAACAGCATCAAATATCTGGGGATAATGTTAACCAAGGAAGTGAAAGACCTGTATATCAAGAACTTTGTGTCTTTGAAGAAAGAAATCAAAGAAGATACCAGAAAATGGAAAGATCTCCCATGCTCTTGGATTGGTAGGATCAACATAATAAAAATGGCAATCTTGCCAAAAGCAGTCTATAGATTCAATGCAATCCCTATCAAAATTCCATCACAATTCTGCAAGGAACTGGAAAGAACATTAATCAACTTTATATGGAAAAACAAAAGGCCCAGGATAGCCAAAACATCCCTATATAATAAAGGAACTTCAGGAGGCATCACCATACCTGACTTCAAGCTCTATTATAGAGCTATAGTCCTGAAAACAGCTTGGTATTGGCACAAAAATAGGCAGGTAGACCAATGGAACCGAATCGAAAGCCCTAATTTTAACCCACACACCTATGAACACCTGATTTTTGACAAAGAAGCTAAAACTGTACAGTGGAAAAAAGAAAGCATCTTCAACAAATGGTGCTGGCATAACTGGGTAGTGGTATGCAGAAGACTGCAGATAGATCCATGTTTATCGCCTTGTACAAAACTTAAGTCCAAATGGATCAAAGATCTCAACATACATCCAGCCACACTGAAACTTTTAGAAGAGAAAGTGGGAGATACTCTTCAACGAGTTGGTACAGGAGACCACTTCCTAAACATAACACCAGTGGCACAGGCACTGAGATCGACAATTAACAAATGGGACCTTCTGAAACTAAAAAGCTTCTGTAAGGCAAAGGACACAGTCAAAAAGACAAAAAGGCAGGCCACAGAATGGGAAAAGATATTCACTAACCCTACATCTGACAGAGGGCTAATCTCCAAAATTTACAAAGAACTCAAGAAACAAGTCTCCAAAACACCAAAGGATCCACTTGAAAGGTGGGGTACAGAGCTAAATAGAGAATTCTCAGTAGAGGAGGCTAAAATGGCCAAGAGACACTTAAGAAAGTGCTCAACATCCTTAGCCATCAGGGAAATGCAAATCAAAACAACTCTGAGATACCATCTTACTCCTGTCAGAATGGCTAGAATCAAAAACACCGAAGACAATTTATGCTGGAGAGGATGTGGAGAGAGAGGAACACTCCTCCACTGCTGGTGGGAATGCCGACTCATACAGCCTCTTTGGAAATCAGTATGGAGATTCCTCAGGAAAATGGAAATTAATCTACCACTAGACCCAGCAATTCCACTCTTAGGCATTTATCCAAATGAGGCAGGTTCATACAACAAGGGCATCTGCTCCACTATGTTCATAGCAGCATTGTTTGTAATAGCCAGAACCTGGAAGCAACCTAGATGCCCCTCAACTGAAGAGTGGATAGAGAAAATGTGGTACATTTACACAATGGAGTATTACTCAGCAGAAAAAAACAATGGAATCTTGAAATTCGCAGGGAAATGGATAGCACTGGAAGAAACCATCCTGAGTGAGGTAACCCAGTCGCAAAAAGACAAACATGGTATGTACTCACTCATATATGGATTCTAGATATGGATCAGGATAGTGCCAGTCTGCACTTCCACAGATAGAGAGTCTGGGAAACAGGAAAGAACCTAAAAGATATGCATATATGCATAGTACCCAAGAGAAGAGGATGGAGACAAGATCCTCTGAATGGATGGGGAACACGGCGAGGGGTGGGGGGAGTGGGACCTGGGAAGAATAGAGGGGGTAAAGAGGAAGGGAGTTGGTCATGGGGGAACAGGAAGTTGAGGGGGTGGGGGTAGAATAGGAGGAAGAGGGAATCATAGGATCGAAGACAGATCAGGCACCAGAGTGACCTCGAGTGATCTAAAGGTATAACATCAATTGGCAAGCTAAGCAATAGTGGAGGGACCACCTCGAATGCCCATTCCTGATAATGAACTTGATGTCTATAACCATCCGGGAGCCTTCATCCTGTGACTGATGGAAGCAGAGGCAAACACACAACTAAGCACTGAACTGAACCCAAGGAACCCAGTGACAGAGAGAGAGGAGTGATGAGCAAATTGGCAAAGAATGGGCTGGCAAAACCAGCAGAGACAGCTGATCTGAACAGGGGAGTGCTCTTGGACCCCAGACCGACAGTGGGGAGGCCAGAATGGGACTGATCTGGACCCCCCAAATGTGAGTGTCAGTGAGAAGGCCTGGGCAACCTATGGGGCCCTGAGCTGTGGATCAGTGTCTATCCCTGGTATACAAACTGTCTTCATGTGCCTATAGCACAAAGAGAGATGCTCTCTCAGCCTGGACTCTTAGGGGAGTGCCTTGACCCTACCAAGAGTAAAATGACAGACTCTAGATATCCCCTATGTGGAAGGATTTGGCAATAGGGTGGGAGGGAGGGGGGAAGGAAGGGGAGTGCGGGAGGAGGGGAGGGAGAGGGAACTGGGATTGACATGTAAAACAAGCTATTTAAAATTAAAATAAAAAATGATAAAAAAAAAACAAAAAGATACATGAGATGGGGTGCTGTATACCTTTATCCTGTTGTTGAGAAAGTAGTTCGAATTAGTCTCAATTATCCAGAACTTACCATCCAGACTTTACCTAATGCCAAACCTGATATAATAATATGTATTTTGCTCATATAATATTTGGAAAAAATAGTATTTGATACTGTTTGTGTGATTTTCCATTTATATCGCCATCTTTTACCTTTATTGAACACAGTCACTTGAATTATAAAACTAGCATGTGCTTTTTATAATTGTGCTTATGAAATAAATCAAGATACATATTCCAAACTCTCTATAGATATGGGCACATAGTGTGTATAAAGTTAAATTCCAAAAATATGAAGATCAATTGTTTTAAAGTAAATAAATCCATGATTGCTAACACTCACATGACAATGCTTCATATTGAGGTCTAATTTTTTTAAAACTCAATGACACAGAGAAAATAGGCTACTTAATGTATATATTCTCCTTTTTCAAGGAACATTAAACATATAAATATGGATGGATCACTGTAAAATTATAAAATAAAATGGAAGTTATTACCATCAATATATAATATAGTTTTTCAGGAAAAAATTGTTATTCTTTGCCATGTATGCATCTATCACAAGAGAAAATTAGTGACTCTTTATTTCAGTTTTCTTATCTGCAGTTAAACCTAAATCAGTAGACTTCTCTAATTTATGCTAAATTGCCCCCTCCCCCCCCAGAAACAGTTGTTCATAGCTGCCTTATTGACTTGTAGTGTGATACTAGGCAGGATTATTGTCTGTATATGAGTGACAATTGCATCCAAAATTACTTAGTTGTATAACCACAGGTTTGCCTACAGGGACACAAGTGTGGAGGTATAGAAAACTTAACCTGATAAATCTTTGGGTGAGTTTAGCTAGGTTGAGAAGGAAATTCAGTCATTATTTTAGGTCATTACATTGATTTCTTTGATCTCTGTCATTATTAGGATTATTAATTATTCTTCTAAGTCATGTGTTCTCTGTAACTGCTACACCTCCCATATTCCCACCCCAAAAGAGGAGTCAGACACACAGAAATGGGAAGAGGTCTAATGAATATCTCTGTCTACCTTAGGTTTATTTTTTTAATTGCTGTGAAGAAATATGATGGCCACGGCAATTTTTATATATGGAAAACATTTCGGTGGGATGACTTACATTTTCAGCAGTTTAGTTTATGTTTAGGCAAAGCACACCTTTGCCCTTTTGGGTGAGGAATTAAAAATTCAACAGACTTTCTGCTGGATGTTCTTGCTGGCTTTATTAAACTTATATATGCACTGTTTTGCAGAAGTAAATCTTTTACCCTATCAAAATACCTTGGTTAGTGTGGTCATTTTCCTGGGCTCATAGAGCCATTTTTCACATCAACTACCATGAATGTTGTTGGGATCCTGACCCAACTATCAAGGATAGTCACCTATCCATATTAAGTTCTTATTTCTTGCTCAAAAGTATCCTTATTTTTTCTTTTGTTTTGTATGAACTGGTGAGAATGGATCTTAGGAGTCCTAGACACAAACTTTATTACTAGCAATATTTCTATCCCTTCTTAATATGTAAACCGTAGATTGTCACAGGCATGCAAGACAACTGAAATCTTAAACCATAATAAAATTGAGATGATGAAATTTAAAAAAAAATTTGCAATCCCTCTGATTTTCTCCTTTGTTTTCCTCTTCAACTTTCAAGGAGTAGTGTGATTAAACCTGATTCCCCCCAAGATAATTTTTGTTTCTCAACATCCTTAACATGAATTATATTTGAAGAGATCATTTGTCGTGAAATGCAACACAATCATAGATTTTGACTATTGTGACATAGGCACCAGTAAAAATCCATTATTCTGTTATAGACACCATACTGACATGTAGTTATGTTAGAAATTTATTATTATTATCTTTAGAAACACTCTTATTTACATAAACATCCCCTGATTTCCTTGGCCCCCCATTCTCCCCTGCTTCCCACTGATCTACCCCCTACCCACCCACCACCCACTCCGCAGGGATAGTGAGACCCTCCTTGGGGGATCATCAGAGTCCATCACATTTTTTGGGTTATCTGGGCTCCCAAAGTCCATTTGTGACCTAGGAATAAACCCTGGCTTCATTGTCAGAAGTTCAATAGACATCCTTGGCATCCTAGCTGATACCCACATTCAGAGGGCCTGGCTCGATCCAGTTCTGGTTCCCCTGCTTTAAGACTAGGGTCTGCATGCTCTCATTAGGTCAGTTCAATGTGGTCTCATTAGGTCAGCTTAACTGTTTCTGTGGATTTCTCCAGCACTTATTTGGTTCCTTTGGCCATCTCTGCTTCCTCTCCACAACTGGATTCTGGGAGTATGGCTCAGTGCTCAGCTGTGGGTACCTGGTTTTGTTTTGATCAGCTACTGGGTCAAGGCTCTAGGAATGGTAACCAAGGTAGTCATCAATCTCATTATAGAGGAAAGGCATCAAAGGCAGCCTCTCTACCCATGACTGGTTTATTAGTTGAGGTTATCCCTGTGGATCACCTTCCATTTCCTCTGTGCCAGACCTCTCTCCAAACCTGTACTGTCTCCCTTTATCAAGGCATCTCCTTTCTTGACCTCTTCTGTTCCTCCTCTGTCTCCATTCTCCTGTTTTCCTACCCTCTTCTCCAATCCTCTTCTTTCCATCTCCCTCTGCACTCTCCCCTGTGCTCCCAATTTTCTCAGGGGTTCCTATCCCCTTCCCTTCTTCAGGGGATGATGAATTCTTCTCTTGTGGTCCTTCTTGGTTTGTAGCTCTTCTGGTGGTATGGATTGCAGAATGGTAATCTTTTTCTCTATGCCTAAAAACCATATATGAGTGAGTACATACCATGTTTGTCTTTTTGTGACTGGGTTACCTCACTGAGGATGGTTTCTTCTAGTTCCAACCATTTGCCTGTTAATTTCAAGGTTCTATTGTTTTTTTTCTGCTGAGTAGTACTCCATTGTGTGAATGTACCACATTTTCTCTATCCAGAACCTGGAAGCAACCTACATGACCTTCAAATGAAGAATGGATAGAGAAAATATGTTAGCATTTTAGTGAGTGTTTTATTTTATTTTCTATTGTCATAATAAAATGTTTTGACATAAAGCAGTTTACAGGAAAAGGGGTTTATTTAGAATTACAATTTCGGGTTACAGTCCATCATATTAAAGAAGTCACAGTGGCGAGAACTTGAGGGATCTGATCAAATTTATTGCCAAAATTAAGAAGCAGAGAGCAATAAATGCATACACGCTAGTGTTTAGCTTGCTTTCTTCATTTTATACAACCTTCCCAGAGGATGCTCCTGCCTACATTTGAGATGTTTTTTTTCCAATGTCAACTTATTTGTCCAAGATAACCCTGAATAGAAATTCTCCAAAGGGCTTTCCCTTAGGCAAGTCCAGATTCTAATCAAGATGACAATTAATACTAACCATGACAATGAGCATACAGAGTATTTGTATTTTAATAGAGTATAAAATCAACCTACAAACTAATATCTCACTAGAGAAATTGGTTGTCTTTTCCATAACCAGTTAAACTATAGTTTTTTAAAATATAACCTAACATACACAATTTATAGTCCTTTATTTCTCTTCTTTGAATGTCATATTATCTTTTATTTATGTCCAAGATCTCCTGAGCTAATTGGGAGCATGGGGGCAGTGGAGAGGGAGTTAGCAGAAAGAGAAGGGGAGAAGAGGAGGAGAGAGAGCATATGAGGGAACAGGAAGGTTGAGTGGGGAGAGGAATAGAGAAGTGCAAGAAAAGAGATACCATAATAGAGGGAGCCATTATAGGTTTAAAGAGAAATCTGGCACTAGCAAATTGTCCAGAGATGTGAAAGGATGTCCCAGACTAACCAACTAATCAATAGTGGAGAGGCTACCTTAAATTCCTTTCTCTGATAATGAGATTGATGACTACATTATATGCCATCCTAGAGCCTTCATCCAGTGGCTGATGGAAGTAGAAGCAGACACCCACAGCTAAGCACTGACTGGAACTCCTGGAATCCAGTTGCAGAGAGGGAGGAGTGGTGAGGAAAGGGATCAAGACCAGGCTGGAGAAACCCATAGAAACAGCTGATCTGAACAAGGGGCAGTTCATGGACCCCAAAGTGATAGCTGGAAAACCAGCATAGGACTGATACAGACCCCCTGAATTTGGGTATCAGCTAGGAGGCCTCTGGTAGTGGATCATTATTCATTCCTACTATATGAATGGACTTTGGGAGCCTATTCCACAGGCAAGGGTCTAGGCCCTGCTCCAAATGAAATGACAGACTTTGAAGATCCCCCATGGGAAGCTTCACCCTCCATGGGGAGCAGAAAGGGGATGACATAGGTGACTGGTGGGGGACAGGGGAGGAGGGGAGGAAGATGGAACTGGGATTGCCATGATAAACAACCTTGTTTCTAATTTACATTTTTTAAAAAATCCCATTTCCCACTGACTATAGATTACAATTAGTACTTGAGGCTGATTTTCTCTAGGTACAGACTTTGAAAGTGCTTTCTTAGCAGTTTGTCATGTGGGAAACATAACTGGATTTGTTTCCATTACCACATACCCAAAAATAGTTAGCTTCAGGACATACATCAGTTTGAGCTTGGATAAAAACAAAAAAAGGAAACTACACAAATGCAAAAAGAAAAATGAAAAAGTAATCTTTCACAATTGCTCTAAAATTGTTTATTATATTATGTAAATGCTAATAAAATAAATTTTGTTTCACTACCTACTTAAATTCTTATAAAAGAATGAGAAAACTGTTCTAATTTCTGATTGATATTCCCAAAGTGATAGGAATAGAGATAAACAGACTATAGGGATACTCTAAACACATCAATGTGACAAAATACAGTAGACAAATCACTTTTGTATCTGTTATCCATGCATAATGGATCACTTTATCAAAGAATTCTATAGGAACAATTTGACATAAATAGGAAGTATTATGGCATTCCTCTCCATCCCTCAGTCCAAGAAGGACCCACTCTTAATTACTTGCTTTAATGAGAAAAGTTTTAATCTGGCTCATAGTTAAAGGTTCCAATTCATCATAATGAAGAAATCAAGGTAGCAAGAGCTTGAAGCACCTAGTGACTTCACATAAAAACCAGGAAGTAAGAGACAATGAAAACACTTTGCTGCTCCCTTTCTCAATTTATATATTCCAGAATGACCCTATCTGGTGTTATGGTGGATAGGTCTTCTCACTGTCATTAAACTGCATTCAAAATAATCCTCTACAGGAATACATAATATATCATCTCCAAGAAAATGCTGGTCTGCCAAATTGTCAATTTAAACTAACCACAACTAATGGAAATAGTTATTCACCTTTACCGAGTTGTCATTTTGGTAGTCTTCCTCTTTTTTATAATTTTTTATTTAAATTAGAAACAAGCTTGCTTCACATATCAATCTCAAAGCCCTCTCTCTCCCCTCCTCCCTTGCCCCTTTACCAGTCCCCCAGCCCCCCAACCAATCCCCATAATTTTCCCAGGGAGGGTAAGGCCCTCCATAGGAGATCTCCAGAGTCTGTCATTTCATTCAGGGCAGGGCGTAGACCCTTCCCCATGTTTCCAGGTTGAGAGAGCATCCCTCCATGTGGAATGGGCTCCCAAAGTTCATTCATACACACTGGTAAATATTGATCTACTACCTAAGGCCCCAGAGATTACCCCGGGGGATCAGTCCCAGGCTGGCCTCTCAGCCATCAGTCTGAGGTCCAAAAGCTCCCCCTTGTCAGGTCAGCTGTCTCTGTCGGTTTCATCAGCATGGCCTTGACCCCTTTGCTCATCACTCTACTTTAATAATTCTGGAGCAAAACAACAAAGAATTTTGAACAAAACTGATGTTTCCCCAGGTAACTACATATCCATGAAGATATTTGAAAATGTATGAAGTCAAGATCATAACCAGAACTCTATGGAAAAAAATCCAGCCATGAAAAACATACATATAACAAGTAATATTATATGGCAGAAGAATTTGAGAGTGATCAAGGGAGTGCTTACTGGTAAGAAAAGGAAGAGATCTTCATCATTAGAGATGAGGCCTTTGAACTATTAGTCAAAATTAAACCCTTTCTCTCTTAAGTTACTTTTGTTGGGTGTTTTCAACATAGCAACAGAAAAGTAATTAAGATAATGGGTCTGCTGGGGAACTCTAAAACTTGGAATGAAGAATGGAGAGAAATATCATAACTATAACCTCAAAAAAGTTATCAAAAACTCTTACAGCTATTATAATCATAAGGAAAGAAATAAAAAATACCACTATCAACAAAAATTTCAATAGAATCTGGGTGTGGTTACACATGCTTTCGATCTCAGAATTCAGGTGGCAGAAGAAGATTGATACCTGTGAGTAACTGGGTAGCCTTGTCTACATATTGAGACCCTGTTTCAAAATAACAAGTAAACAAAAAATGGCAATTGTCTTCCATAATTTTTAAAAGATTTTAAATTTAATTAATACATGAGTACTATATCTAAATCAATTTTACCTTTTCCTTTCCCATTCTCCAACTCCTTTCCTCCTATGAAATTCATTATTTTATAGATTTTTTTATTTTATTTTATTTTCCAGTTTAAATTTAGATAAGAAACAAGGTTGCTTCACAAGTCAGTTCCAGGTCCCTCTCCCGTTCCCTCCCCTCCTCCCGTGCCCTCCCCCTAACCCCCCCGTTATCCCCCTCATTCCCCCAGGGAGGGTGAGGCCCTCCATGGGGGTGTCCATAGTCTGTCATTTCATATAGGGCAGGGCCTAGACCCTTCCCCAGGAGTTCAGGGTGAGAGCACACCTCACATTGTTCTATGGGAGTCCAAAGTCCGTGTATATACTTGGGATGGGTACTGATCTGCTGCCCAAGGCTCAATAGATTACCTAGGCCTCCTCACTGACACTCACATTCAGGGGGTCTTGATCAGTCCCATGCTGGATTCCCAGGCTGATGCCTGGGATTCAAGAGTTAACCTTTTTCTGGTCAGCTGTTTCTGGGGGTTAAATCATCCCAGTCTTAATCTCTTTGATCATCAGTCCTCCCTCTCTGTTACTGGCTTTCTTGAGTTCAGCTCAGTACTTAACCAAGGGAGTCTGCCTCTTCTTCGATCAGCCACTAAATGAAGTTTCTGTTTCCCAGACTCTCTGGCCATAGGATTGTAGGCTGGCACTCCCCAGATCTATGTCTAAAATCCATATATGAGAGAGTACATGCCATATTTCTCTTTTTGTGACTGGGTTACCTCACTCAGGATGGTTTCTTCTAGTGTCATCCATTTGCCTGCGAATCTCATGATTCCATTATTTTTTTCTGCTGAATAGTACTCCATTGTGTAGATGTACCACATTTTCTCTATCCACTCTTCGGTTGAGGGACATCTAGGTTGCTTCCAAGTTCTGGCTATTACAAATAAAGCTGCTATGAACATAGTGGAACAGACATCTTTTTTGTATGAATGGGCATCTTTTGGATATATGCCTAAGAGTGGAGTTGGCCGGTTGCGGTGGCGCACGCGGGTAGGATTTGCTGAAGGAGGCAGAGGCAGGAGGATCATTATTTTATAGATTACATTTATATTAAACATATTTTTATTGAGTACCCTACCTTCTGTTTACTCAACTTATGTCCCTCTCATTTGTCAGCCCCATTTGACAATCCTGTGTAGCTTTACTTCTATAAATGTCATATGTGAACTTTTTAACATTCAAGTAAATGACAGTATCCTTGGGACTAATCCTAAATTTTCTATGGCTTAGCATGATAGTAGTTTTTATTTTTTTAGTCATTTCTAAGTCAAACATCCAAGTAAATGTTTTACATCCTGAAATGATGCCACTTGAATGCATGACTTTCTAGGTTGCCATCAGAGATGAGGCACAATATGTCCTGATGTGACCTTTTGCATATCATTTTTTTATAAATGTTATTGCTACTTGGAAGAGAGAGAATAAAATACCTTGAAAAAATATATAAAGAGTGACTCCTTTCTACAAGTACCTAAATATTGAATAATGATATAAATTAAAATGGACAGACTGAAAAATCTAAATTTCTTACTAAAGAATTTTACTGTCTTTCAGGCTGATCCTATACCCAGACCACGGTGTTTTCAAGATGGCTTAACTGTGTCACCTTATCAAGAACACCTTGCGTATTTCATAAGTCTATACATTTTCTACTTTGGGGGAAGGTATTTTATAGCTTGGTGCCTTGTTTTGACAACTGAACAGAGAATAGACATGCAATAGCACTTCTGAAATATGGATGGCTGCTAGATACATATGTGAGGTACAGTGTGTGTGTATGTGTGTGTGTGTGTGTGCGTGTGCGCGCACACACAAATAGTGTGAAATGATCTTCAAATACAATATCTTCCTACTTCCATTTCTCTTGGAAACAGTGTACATAATTTCAGTACTGTATGTGACTGGTTATAATTTTAAGTGAGCTATTTGTGCTTCTAACTTGTCATTTTGCTTGTCTATGTAACTGAAACAAAAATGCCTATGAGTCTCCATTTTGTTATGCTAAATAGCAAAGACTGGAAATATTACTTTATTCTCAGAGTACTGATAAAGTCAGAGAAATACATGAAATTTTTATTGCAATTCAATAAAATAAATGTCAATAAAATACTTTTCTAATGGAGCTGTTGTAAGTCTGATGAGCTGTAAAAAGTTGGCAGGTAAATAGTGCTGGAAATGATCCAGAAAATACAAAATCTTCCCACAAGATTCTTTCATACACTTAAAAATAAAAATTATGTTAAATAAAATATATTATAAGTTATTCAAGTCACTTAAGACAAAATTTTCCAAATTTTGTACACTTTTTAAAGATTTTATGATCTGACAGGCTCAATTGGACACATTTTTACTGTTCTATATGATTTCAGCTTGTTTTATGATAACCTGGAAGTAAGACTAAGCTAAAAAATTCAACATGCCTCATTAATATGTCTGACACATTGAGAAGGATAGCAGACAATCAGAATTCACGATACAAAGACGATCGGGTCTCTTTCCTTTTCAATTTATTGCAAGGGGCTTTCTTCTTCTGTCTAGTGCAGCTCAGAATCCTTTTTTAATTTAAATTAAAAACAAGTTTGTTTCACATGTCAATCCCAGTTCTCTCTCCCTCCTCTCCTCTCCTGCCCCTCACGGACATCCTATCCCATACCCTTTCTGCTCCTCAGGGAGTGTGAGACCTTCTATGTTGGATTGTCAAAGTCTGTCATATCATTTGGAGTAGGGCCTAGGCCCTCCCTTCCCTGTGTGTCTAGGCTGAGAGAGTATCCCTCTATGTGCAATAGACTCCCAAAGTCATATACTAGGAATGAATAATGATCAACTATCAGAGGCCCCATAGATTGCCCAGGACTTCAAACTGACATCCACTTTCAGGGGGTCTAGAACAATCCTATGTTGGTTTCCCAGCTATCAGTCTGGGGTCCATGAGCTCCCACTTGTTCAGGTCATCTGCTTCTGTGTGTCTCTCCAGTGATAGCTCAGAATTCTCAAGTGCTCAAAAGCATAAAGTTCCTAAGTACCTTAAAAATGTATGTCTATAACTGGTACTGTGTCCTCTTTACTCCACTGGCTAAGCTTAGTCACGAAGGCAGTCATTATTCATTGTGGGAACAAAAAGCAAACACTACAACACTATGAACTATGCTTTATTAGAGGCTGTCAGAGACATCTTATCATAGTTACTTGTCTTAACAGTTCATTAAATCTTAGAGTTCGCAGGCCAGTGAGAAGGCTCACTGGGCAGTTACTTGCACCAAAATTGGATATCTGATTTCTATCTATTCCTATATCAAACATTGTGGAATGGAAAAACAAACTCCTAAAGGTTGTTCTCTGACCTACACAGGTGTGGTATTGCAGATGTGCATTCTCCCAGATATATACATAAATAAATAAACACATGTAGCAATTTTTGAAGATTAGAGTCACTATATCTCTTAGCTGATAAGTTATAGATAAATATGTTCTTCACCATGTCCTTAGTGAAATAGTCATTCAGAGAATCATGATACACAGTTGTTAAAGAGAAGCTGTATATAGCATGATATATCTATGATTTTCACAAGATTTTGTATTGTAATCATAAAATCATAGAATTTGTATACTAGTATCTTTTTTAGCCAGCATCAGAGAAGATTCCTCCTGCAGCAGAGTCCCATAGAAAGATAATGTGCAGAGAATGAGAGATCTTGGAACACTCAGTCCTAAATGGGATGGCTCCATCAAAATCTTTACCTCATGATTTAGCAAATCCCATGGAAGAGAAGGTCAAAATAATGTAAGAGTCAAAGGGGATGGAGGACACGAAGGAAACAAAGCCTTCTAAACACCGCACAAATGATGCACCTGTGAACTTACAGAGACTGAGGTAGCATGCACAAAGCCTAAAATTGGTCTTTACCATATCGGTCTTAGAATTGAGATGAGAAGTGGACATGATTCCTCATCCCTAATACAGAATGTATCTCCAATGGATAAGCATATGCAATAAACATTTTCCAGAGAAGACTCACTGAGGAAACCAACCTTTCTTCACGACAAGCCCTATTCCCAACAATAGATGGCCAATAAATAATTATCTTGATAGCATCTTTGGAGGTCCTTTTTCTCATAATGTTATATCAGGGAATTTTTTATTTTTAACTTACAGGTTCTTTATGTAAGTATTATGGATTCTGGTTTGTGTTATAGGATTCTTATGTGTACAAACTTGTGTGTCTACATATCTATTTGTCTTTCTGACGGTTTTTCTTTGGCTCTTCTTCCTTCTGTTTTTTTTGTCCTGTTATGACTTATTTTGTTTTATCTTACTTTATTATTATTCCTTAGATATCTATTTTTCTAAGGAGACAGACAAAAGGGTTAGATTCAGACAGAAGGGTATTTGGGAGAAACTGGGGGAGGGGGAGTTAGGGAAGAACCATGATCAAAATATATTGTATGAAAAAAATCTATCTTTAATAAAGGAAACAATAATAAAGAAAATGTAGAAGTATGAATTCAAGCAAAAATGTTTTAGTGAGAGCAAAATATAGCATTGTGTACACTTTCTGAATAAGGAGGGGTTCCACGAAATTAATATGAGTCTATGTCAAAATAAGTGACAAATAAAAAATATGGCTCTCTGTAATAACACAGAATTTGGTTTCAAGCTCCATGCCTAGTAATACATTCTCCCATATCCTTTCAGTCTAGGTTGCTCAAAATTTCTGCTCATCAAAAATTGACAGTGGAGATAATAAGCATTGATCATGGATGAGTTAAATCTTCAGACACAACTCAGGAATAAAGACAGGTCAAATAAAAAAATAGCTGGCACCATATTCAGCTGGCAATAACTGCTGCATAAGACTGTACTCAAAGCCTAATATCTTATTTGTTTCCTTAAAAGTGACAGTCTGAGGGTTAGTGAGAAGGCACAAAGGTTAGAGGCACTTGACCCCAAGCCTGAAGACCTAAATTTGATCCCTAGAACATGCAAAGTAGCAGGAAAGAATCAACTTCAGAGAGATGTCCTCTGATATCTATACACACATATACACACAGGATAGATAGATGATAGATTAGATAGATAGATATATAGATAGATGTGAAATATTTCTTGGAAGAATTGATATATATGTATATTTACTAGTTTATTAGAAACTTCTTATAAGATGACTTTTTAAATATATGTTGAATCTACCAATCATCTCAGTACTAACCAATGTGGTAGAGCTGTTTTCTTAGTCTCAAAATAGAGGAGGAAATACCACATGTTTATTTCTCCTGGTTATCACCTTATGCATTGTTTATAGTTCATAATGTGAATCCTCTTCTTTAAAAAGGGCATATCAGAAATTGCATTGAAATAGAACTGTAATACTTCTTGGGCTTAGTTTTGAATTGTTTTCACTTCTGAACATTCAGATACATGGATTCTTTATTGAGTCAGTTTAAGACAGATTTTAATGACTTGCTAATTCTTGCCTGATTATCTGAAATATGGTCCCTTCATTCTTTGTTCATGTTTGCTTCCATAGACTGCATCTCCTTAGTTGGTGCTATCTTTCCTCATTTGACATAGTGTTAAATTGCCCCATAACCTTGATTTGTTAGTAGTATCTTTCATAAGATTCCTAGAAATATTTATTAGCACAGTATGTAGATCTACTATATAGCACAAAGTTATTTAATCATGTTTATTTCTGAATTTTATACTTTTCTTATTTCAAAATTGTACTGGTAATCTATTTATGCAACAATAGTATTGACTATTACCCCAAACATAAAATAGATTACAATGCATATCATCTGTAACACAAGTTCTACTAGGTCTTATTAATAAAAGCCTGGAGTCAGGAGTCAGTTATAGGGAAAAATACTGAGAGATCAGATAGACAAAGTAGCAAAACCACAGCCACTTTACCTACTCAACTTTCCAGCAAAAAACGACTGAGTTCCTGTCTCCTCCCACCTTATCACCTCATCTCTCAACCAGATCTCCAGATCTCTTTGGTCAATTACTGGTTAGCTTGCCCTCTGATCTTTCAGCAAGCTTTATTTATTAGAGTATAAACAAGATATCACTATAATCATCTGGCCTTGTCAACATATTTTCATTAAATTTACATGGGCTTTGCTTCAAATTTCATGGTAAGTTTTGATTTGACACAATCTTGATCTAAAAGTAGAGTTAGCCAATCATTGATGCCATACTAGCATTGAAGAATAAGCACAGAGGAGCTGTATATAACCAAATTCTTAAGATTCCACCTTACATATGACTTATTCATCAAAAAACTTCAGCAATATATCATTATATATAACTTCATACATCTTCACTTTAAAAGTATCTGCATTTTTATTCCAAGCTATAGTTTCATCTCTGTTCCTACAAGTCATCTTAACTAACAAATTCATATTATCATTTTATATTTAAACATTTGATATTGCCAATTATTTTTCCTTCTGTAAGAGTCTCTCTCCTCATATATACCTCTGGTTTCTAAGTAAATTAAAATTCTGCATAATGTAACCCAGAGTAATGTTTCACTTTTGAAAATGTGTATAGAATGTAGAATGCAGAAACATGGGTGCTGACTCAGCACTTTTTGATACAAAAAGATTGACATGAATTCTTTAACACTGGTCACATGGTACACTAAAATAAAGGCACAGATAGACTGTTAAGAAAAAAAGCAAGTGTTAATGAAAGCAAGCCCAGGTACAAAAGGTGATGTCTCTGGGTTATGGAGCAGAAAGAAATGAAGTAAAATAAGAAGGACAGGGTTTTAGAAAATTACTTCATAGTGCCAAAACTGCTAGTTCAATTAAAATTTTGATACATATGGGGTCTTCTACTACTAGTTCTGCGTCAGGATCACAGAGTCCATTGTGGGCGTAGAAACCATGAATGATGAGTAAAATTTCAGATACATTCTATCATAACCCACCTTCATCACCATTAATTCTTATACATGTGTGTATCTAGCTGCAAATAAATCTTTCTCCATAAATTGACTTTAGAGGAGGCTGGAGAGGTGACTCTTGCAGAAGATCCAGATACAGTTCTGAGTTCCCACATCAGACAACTAACAACCACCCTTGTAGCACCTTCTTCTGGCTTCTCTGGGCAACTATATGCACATGGTGTAAATAAGCTTGTGTAGGCAGGCCCATATACATACACATAAAGAAAATATAAACACACAAATTTAAATTTGCTTTAGGTTACTGAAAATCATGTTCTATTTCATGAATTTTATATCTAAAATATGTAGGATCTTGAGTTTGTCTAATTCTAAGTGAGTATAATTATAATTTAAATGCTACTTAAGTAGAAAAATGTATCTTTTTGTTTTTTATTTCATTCATTTTATTGCTTTGTGTATTCATTGTACATGATATTAGATTATATAAGTATATAGGAATATATAATTTCTGTGAGTCTATTTCCCTCAGAGTGCTATACACTGACTTTTTCTTCTCCTTTCTCTTTCATTAGTCTCATTTGTTCTCCTACATAACTTTGCCTCTATATTCATATGACATATATTCATGATCTATATATGTATCTGCACAAAATCTAGGACAAGCACACAAATGATGGAAAATGTACGTTTTTTCCTAAGACTGCTTTAATTTGCTTAACATGATTATGTCTAGTTGTATGTATTTTTCTTCAAATGATGCAACTTCATTCTTCTTTACGATATAGACTTTCCTCTCTCTCCGTGTGTGTTATATGTATCCATAATTATTATCTATTATTTATTTCTATTATCATTTTCTAGTTTTTCATTATTCTTCTGAAAGACACCTCAGAGGTTTTTTAATAGCTTACGTATTGTGAATAGTTGTTAAAAATATTGATGTGCAAATATTTCTCCCATATATTGATTGGAGACTTTTGGTTAAATACCTAGGAAAAGTACAGCTAGAGGTAGTGAAATACTGTTTTCAAAACCTGAAACACAAATTGCCAATAAAGTTATGAAAATTGTTCAACTATATTACTCATCAGAGAAATATGAATTCAAACTACATGGAGATTCCTTGTCACCTAAGTCTGGGTATTTGCCATTAAAAGAAAAGTAACAATAATGAGTACCAAATTCTAGTGAAGGTGAAGAAGGCCTCTTTAATACTATTTGTGACATTTTACTTTATTCTAGCCACTGTGAAAATCAGTATGGAGTTTCAAAATATTTTTGAATTATACTAAGAATGCTATGTTTTAAGGTGTGCCTGTCTAAATCTAACATCAATAAAGAAAAGATAAACAAACCATACTGTGTATAAATGATAAATAAAAAAGAAACAAGTAACTTGATAAAACTTCCTACACCCTATTGCCCATTCCTTCTGCATAGGGGATATCTAGAGTCTGTCATTTCACTCAGGGTAGGGTCCAGGCACTCCCCTAAGAGTCCAGGCTGAGAAAGCATCCCTCTTTGTGTTATGGACACACGATTTCTGTTAGTATTCGAGGGATAAACACTGATCCACTGCTCAGGACCCCATAGGTAGCCCAGGCCTCCTCACTGAATCTCACATTCAGGGGGTCTGGATCGGTCCCATGCTGGCCTCCCTGCTGTCTGTCTGGGGTCCAAGAGCTCTCCCCTGTTTGGATCTGCTGTCTCTGCTGGTTTTGCTAGCCCATTCTTTGCCAATTTGCTCATCGCTCCTCTCTCTCTGTCGCTGGGTTCCTTGGATTCCGTTCAGTGTTTAACCGTGGGTGTTACCTCTGCTTCCATCAGTCACTGGATGAAGGCTCCAGGATGGTTATAGACATCAAGTTCACTATTAGGAATGGTCATTCGAGGTGGTCTCTACACTATTGCTTAGCTTGCCAATTGGTGTCATCCCTTTAGATCACTGGAGGTCATAATGGTGCCTGATCTGCCTTCTAACCTATGATTTCCTCTTTCCCCATCCTACACCCCCAGTCAACCTTCCTGTTCCCCCATGACCTACTCTCTCTTCCTCTTCTACCCCTCTCTATTTCCCAGATCCCCTCCCCCCCCACCCCTCTCCATGTTCCCCATCTGTTCAGAGGATCTTGCCTCATTTCTCTTCTCTTGGGTACCATGCATATCTTTTAGGTTCTTTCCTGTTACCCAGACTCTCTGTCAGTGGAAGTGCAGACTGGCACGCTCCTGATCTATGTCTAAAATCCATATATGAGTGAGTACATACCATGTTTGTCTTTTTGTGACTGGGTAAGATGAGTTTTATCAAAAAGGACAAAGACAGAGAAAGGTAAGGAGAAAAGAGTTGATCTGAAATTACCTTTCAAAATGAACTTACTGGGGGAAAAATCCTTACAAACTCGGAGAACAATGATTTAGGACTTAACATAGGAGAGCATTGGAAGAGACAGTTACTATGTATAGCATGATGGGGTTCTTGTTTTATTGATTCTTCTTTTTTGTTTTTTTTTTTTGAGACAGGGCTTCTCTGTGTAGCTCTGTCTTTCCTTAACCTTATTCTGTAGACCAGGTTGGTCTTGAACTCACAGAGATCCACATATCTCTGTCTCACTGAGTGCTGGGATTCAATGACTTCCCAACTACCACCTTGCTGATGGGGGTCTTGAAATGAGAAACAGAGTCCTCTGTGTCCAGGATATCATGTGAGATACATTATCCAAGGCATAGGCAAACATAAAACTCGTCTTGGAGGGACAGAGAGAGATTTGCCTTCTGAACTGAAAAACCAAAAGGTCTTCTAACTATTAGGGTTTTCAGGGGCATGGACACACTTCCTATGTAGTGAACAAGTATGACTTGGACTATGTACCTTTACTTACAAGACAAAAAGTTACTAATGAGAAGTGGTGCCACATTTCAAATTTGTCTTACTTCTGGACATCATAGGAGAGACTGGCTTGTTTATAGAGCAAAGAGGATAAAAGATCATTTGTTAACATATTGTAGCTAACAATAGGGACCAGGCCGCAGGGAGGTGGAATTTGTTTCATCTATTAAAGTGTCTTAAGGCAACATGTCCTTGATATATTATTTGGTTCATTCTCAGGAAGATTGAGTTGATTTCTCAAAGTTATACAGTTATACATCAGTTATATCAGTTGTCACTTGGGATCATTGAGGTCACTGTCAAAAGTATTCTTCAGTTTAAATTAAACATTTTCCATATCCACAGTATGAAAACCAATGTTGTAATTAAACACAGTGAACTAAACTATCTGATAAAGTAGAGGAAGTATTGAAATCAGGCTTACTCCTCCTTTTTTTTGTTGTTGTTGTTGTGCATACCTTTAATCTTAGCACTCAGGAGGCAGAGCCAGGCAGATGTCTGGGTTTGAGGCCAAGTTGGTCTACAGAGCAAGTGCCATGAATGCCAGGGATACACACAGAAATTGCCTTCAAAAATCCAATTTAAAAACTTCAAAATGGGAGCTGGATGTGAACTTGAGTGCTGGGAGTATATTTCTGAGGCACCAGCTGTCCTCATTGTCCTCTGCCTGTTGCTTAGGGCTGGCATTTGTTTTTTTGTTTGTTTGTTTGTTTTTTTATTCTTTTTTTTTAATTTAGATAAGAAACAAGGTTGCTTCACAAGTCAGTTCCAGGTCCCTCTCCCTTTCCCTCCCCTCCTCCCGTACCCTCCCCCCATCCCCCCCCATTATCCCCTCATTCCCCCAGGGAGGGTGAGGCCCTCCATGGGGGTGTCCATAGTCTGTCATTTCATATAGGACAGGGCCTAGACCCTTCCCCAAGAGTTCAGGGTGAGAGTGCACCTCACATTGTTCTATGGGAGTCCAAAGTCCATGTGTATACTTGGGATGGGTACTGATCTGCTCCCCAAGGCTCAATAGATTACCTAGGCCTCCTCACTGACACCCAGATTCAGGGGGTCTTGATCAGTCCCATGCTGGATTCCCAGGCTGATGCCTGGGATTCAAGAGTTAACCTTTGTCTGGTCAGCTGTTTCTGGGGGTTAAACCAGCCCAGTCTTAATCCCTTTGATCATCAGTCCTCCCTCTCTGATACTGGCTTTCTTTAGTTCAGCTCAGTACTTAACCAGCCACTAAATGTAGTTTCTGTTTCCCAGACTGTCTGGCCATAGGATTGTAGGCTGGCACTCCCCAGATCTATGTCTAAAATCCATATATGAGAGAGTACATGCTATGTTTCTCTTTTTGTGACTGGGTTACCTCACTCAGGATGGTTTCTTCTAGTGTCATCCATTTGCCTGCGAATCTCATGATTCCATTATTTTTTTTCTGCTGAATAGTACTCCATTGTGTAGATGTACCACATTTTCTCTATCCACTCTTCGGGTGAGGGACATCTAGGTTGCTTCCAAGTTCTGGCTATTACAAATAAAGCTGCTATGAACATAGTGGAACAGACATCTTTGTTGTATGAATGGGCATCTTTTGGGCATATGCCTAAGAGTGGAGTTGCTGGGTCTTGTGGTAGGTTTATTCCCATTTTTCTGAGGAATCTCCATACTGCTTTCCAAAGTGGCTGAACCAGTTGGCACTCCCACCAGCAATGGAGGAGTGTCTCCCTTTCACCACATCCTCTCCAGCATAAATTGTCATTGGTGTTTTTTATTTTAGCCATTCTGACAGGAGTGAGATGGTATCTCAGAGTTGTTTTGATTTGCATTTCCCGGATGGCTAAGGATGTTGAGCACTTTCTCAAGTGCCTCTCAGCCATTTTAGACTCCTCTATTGAAAACTCTCTATTTATTTCTGCAGCCCACTTTTTAATTGGGTCATTTGCTGTTTTGGAGACTTGCATCTTGAGTTCTTTGTAAATTTTGGAGATCAACCCTCTGTCAGATGTGGGATTAGTGAATATTTTTTCCCATTCTGTGGGCTGCCTTTTTGTCTTGCTGACTGTGTCATTTGCCTTACAGAAGCTTCTCAGTTTCAGTAGGTCCCATTTATTAATTGTTGATCTCACTGTCTGTGCTACTGGTGTTATGTTCAGGAAGCTGTCTCCTGTACCAATTCGTTCAAGGATACCACCTACTTTCTCTTCTATGAGGTTCAGTGTGGCTGGATTTATGTTGAGGTCTTTGATCCATTTGGACTTAAGTTTTGTGCATGGCGATAAACATGGATCGATCCGCATTCTTCTACATGCCAGTCTCCAATTATGCCAGCACCATTTGTTGAAGATGCTTTCTTTATTCCATTGTATATTTTTAGCTTCTTTGTCAAAGATCAGATGTTCGTACGTGTGTGGGTTAATACCCGGATTTTCAATTCGATTCCATTGGTCTACCTGTCTATTTTTGTGCCAATACCAAGCTGTTTTCAGGACTATAGCTCTATAATAGAGCTTGAGGTCAGGGATGGTGATGCTTCCGGACGTTGCCTTGTTGAACAGGGTTTTTTTGGCTATCCTGGGTCTTTTGTTTTTCCATACAAAATTGATTATTGTTCTTTCAAGGTCTGTGAAGAATTGTGCTGGGATTTTAATGGGGATAGCATTGAATCTGTAGATTGCTTTTGGCAGGATTGCCATTTTTACTACATTGATCCTACCTATCCAAGAGCATGGGAGATCTTTCCATTTTCTGAGGGCTTCTTTAATTTCTTTCTTTAGAGATTCAAAGTTCTTACGATACAGGTCTTTCACTTGTTTGGTTAGCGTTACCCCAAGGTATTTTATGTTGTTTGTGGCAATTGTAAAGGGTGATGTTTCTCTGATTTCTCTTTCAGCCCTTTTATCATCTGTATATAATAGGGCTACTGACTTTCTTGAATTGATCTTGTAGCCTGCCACTTTGCTGAAGGTGTTAATCAGCTGTAAGAGTTCCCTGGTAGAGTTCTTTGGGTCATTGATGTAAACTATCATATCGTCTGCAAACAGTGAAAGTTTGACCTCTTCCTTCCCAATTTGTATCCCCTTGATCCCCCTTTGTTGTCATATGGCAATAGCTAGAACATCAAGTACCATGTTGAAAAGGTATGGAGAGAGTGGACAGCCTTGTTTTGTTCCTGATTTTAGAGGAATTGCGTTGAGTTTCTGTCCATTTAGTTTGATGTTGGCTGTTGGTTTCTGTGTATGGCTTTTATTATGTTTAAGTATGTCCCTGTTATCCCAGATCTCTCCAAGACCTTTATCATGAAGGGGTGTTGGATTTTGTCAAAGGCTTTTTCAGCGTCTAGTGAGATGATCATGTGATTTTTGTTTTTCAGCTTGTTTATATGGTGGATTACGTTGATGGATTTTCGTATGTTGAACCATCTCTGCATCCCTGGGATGAAACCTACTTGATCGTGGTGAATGATTGTTTTGATGTGTTCTTGGATCCGATTTGCCAGTATTTTATTGAGTATTTTTGCATCAATGTTCATGAGGGATATTGGTCTGAAGTTCTCTTTCTTGGTTGTATCTTCGTGTGGCTTGGGGATCAAGGTCATTGAAGCCTCATAGAAAGAGTTTGGCAAAGACCCTTCTACTTCTATTGTGTGGAACACTTTGAGAAGAATTGGTATAAGCTGTTCCTTGAATTTCTGGTAGAATTCTGCACTGAGGCCATCTGGACCTGGACTTTTTTTGGTTGGGAGACTTTTGGTGACTGCTTCTATTTCCATAGGGGTTATAGGTCTATTTAAATTGCTTATCTGTTCTTGATTTAGTTTGGGTAAATGATAGCTGTCCAGGAAGTCATCCATTTCCTTTAAATTTTCGAATTTTGTGGAGTACAGGTTTTCAAAGTATGACCTAATGATTCTCTGGATTTCCTCAGAGTCTGTTGTTATGTCCCCCTTTTCATTTCTGATTTTGTTAATTTGCATGTTCACTCTCTGCTGTTTGGTAAGTTTGGACAAAGGTTTGTCTATCTTGTTGATTTTCTCAAAGAACCAACTCTTCGTTGCATTGATTCTTTGTATTGTTTTCCTGGTTTCTACTTTGTTGATTTCAGCCCTCAATTTGATTATTTCCTGGCGTCTACTCCTCCTGGGGGAGTTTGCTTCTTTGTGTTCTAGAGCTTTTAGCTGTGATGTTAATTCTCTAGTATAATTGTTTTCCTGTTTCTTCATGTGAGCACTTAGTGCTATGAACTTCCCCCGTAGCACTGCGTTCAAAGTGTCCCATAGGTTTGGGTATGTTGTGTCTTCATTCTCATTGAATTTGAGGAAGTCTTTAATTTCTTTTTTTATTTCCTCCTTGACCCAGGGATGGTGCAGTTGAGCATTATTCAATTTCCATGAGTTTGTAGGTTTTCTGCAGTTTGTGTTGTTGTTGAATTCTAATTTTAAGGCATGGTGGTCTGATAAGATGCATGGAGGTATTCCAATTTTTTTGTAGCTGCTGAGGTTTGATATGTTGCCAAGTATGTGGTCGATTTTTTAAAAGGTTCCATGTGGTGGTGAGAAGAAGGTATATTCTTTTTTATGTGGATGAAATGTTCTATAGATATCTGTTAATCCCAGTTGGGTCATTACTTCTATTAGACCCTTTGCTTCTTTGTTGAGTTTCTGTCTGGTATTCTTGTCTAGTGGTGAGAGTGGTGTGTTGAAATCTCCCACTATAACTGTGTGGGGCTTTAGATGAGATTTAATTTCTAATAATGTTTCTTTAACGAATGTGGATGCCTTTGTATTGGGTGCATAGATGTTCAGGATAGACACTTCATCTTGGTGGGTTTCACCTGTGATGAGTATGTAATGACCTCCTTCATCTCTTTTGATTGATTTTATTTTAAAGTCTAGTTTGTTAGATATTAGGATTGCTACCCCTGCTTGTTTCTTGGGTCCATTTGATTGAAAAATTTTTTCCCAACCTTTACCTCTCAGGTAATGTCTGTCTTTGAGGGTGAGGTGTGTTTCTTGTATGCAGCAGAAGGAAGGGTTCTGTCTTCGAATCCATTCTGCTAGTCTGTGTCTTTTTATGGGTGAGTTAAGGCCGTTAATATTGAGGGATATTAATGACCATTGATTGCTCATCCTTCTTCGATTTGCGATGGTTGTTGTTGGTGGAATTATGGGTGGAATTTCACCCCTTTGTTCTTTTGGCTGTTGGTAGAGAGGGATTCTCTAATGCTTATGTTTTTCTGGTTGTAGTTAGCTTCCTTGGGTTGGAGTTTTCCTTCCAAAATTTTCTGTAGGGCTGGGTTAGTGGACACATATTGCTTGAATCTAGTTTTGTCATGGAATATCTTGTTTTCTCCGTCTATAGTGATTGAGAGCTTTGCCGGGTATAGTAGTCTGGGCTGGCACCCATGGTCTCTTAGTGTAGGTAGAATATCTATCCAGGACCTTCTGGCTTTCAGAGTTTCCATGGAGAAATCAGGTGTAATTCTGATAGGTCTGCCTTTATATGTTACTTGACCTTTTTCCTTAGCTGCTCTTAATATTCTTTCTTTATTCTGTATGTTTGGGGTCTTGATTATTATGTGGCGAGGGGATTTTTTTTGTGGTCCACTCTATTTGGTGTTCTGTAGGCTTCTTGTACCTTCATTGGCATGTCTTTCTTAAGGTTGGGAAAGTTTTCTTCTATGATTTTGTTGAATATGCCTTCTGCCCCTTTGAGGTGGATTTCTTCTCCTTCTTCTATACCTATTATTCTTAGGTTTGGTCTTTTCATGGTGTCCCATAATTCCTGGATGTTTTGTGTTAAGGATTTGTTGGATTTAAGGTTTTCTTTGGTTGATAAATCCATTTCTCCTAGTGTATCTTCAACACTTGAGATTCTCTCTTCCATCTCTTCTATTCTGTTGGTAATGCTTGTATTGGTATCCTTTTTTGAGATCCTGTTTTCATTTCATCTCTGTGTATACCTAGTTTTGGATTATTGTAATTTATATTGTAGTTTTAGATTTAATATTTGAAGAAACTCCAGATTTTTCTATACTAGCTCTATCAAACCCATTCACATGTCCTCCAGTGAGCAAGGATTTCTTTTTCTCCATACTTCCACCAGCATCTGTTATCTCTTGATTTTTGTAACTGCCATCCTAACAGGTGTAAAGTGATATAGTATTATGATGTCAGCTTATAGTTCCCTGACTATGTGTGATCTGAGCACGCATGCACAGATTGGTTGGCCATTTTCTGTGCCTATTTTAAAATATTATTCAAAGCCTTGAACCATATTTTTAATTTAGTTGTTTTATTTTATTTGCTACTGAATATTACAAGTTTCATTAATGTTTTAGTTATTAAATTTTTATCAGATATTTGATTTGAAATATTGCCTCTCTTGATTTGTCTTGTAATAAGCAAGGTAATAGTCTAATTTTAATTTGATTATTAGTAAATACCTCACAGCATTATATGTTAGAAATAAAGAATCTATTAGAAAGAAGTATCATTTACTGGAAGTAATGGCTATTTTGTTATTATCTGTGAGATACAGACATCTTGCACACAAAACTAATGAGAAAATGACTAGCTTTTAATTTTTATTTTGAAGCAAACATGAATACACAGAAAATTTGGAAAGGTATAAAACTTTGGCAGGAATGTAGTTCAATGGTAAAGTGCTCACACAGCATATATGAGGCCTTGGGTTCAATCACCATCATAACAGACATACCCCCAATACACACATAATAAGAAGAACATGAATGTAGCTTAGTGGTAGAGTTCTTGTCTATCATGTGTGAGTTCCAGGGTTCCATTCCATTCTGCACTTAACTTTCTTATTGTAATCGTCTGAGTATAGGTTACACATTGGATCTATTTATTTCATTATACTACATACATTTCTAAGAATGATGTTAGATAGATGCAGCTATCACTTAAAGAAGTGCAATCTTGTTATTAAAGCTTTTCTAATATAATGTCCATATATTCATATTGCCAATTTTACCAACTATTTCTATCAAAACGTATTGTTTTCCCCTCAACACAATGCTGTCCAGGCTCACAAATAACATCTAGTTATCATGTGTCTTCAGTGACTCGATCTGTAACAATTTCTCCATGTATTTTTGAGGGATATATAATGTGGTGGTTTGAATCAGAAGTATCCACCAGAGGCTTCTATGTTTGTATATTTGTCCCCCAGTTGAAGACACAGTTTGGGAAAGTTTAGGAAATATGGTTTTAATGGAGGAAATATGTCACTAAAGACAGGCTTTAAGAGTGAAAAAGCCTCACCTTATTTCCAGTTTGTTCTCTCTGCTTCATACTTGTCACTGAGGATGTGAACTCTCAGATTCCTCCTCCTGTTGCCATGTATTCTGCTTTTTGCCATGTCTTTCCACCATGGTATACTCTTTTTCCTCTGAAACCATAATGACAAATAAATACTTCCTTCTAAAATATGCCTTAGTCTTAGTGTTTTATCACAGTGCCAGAAATGTAATAAATATCCTTGTCATTCATTTATAAGGCATTCCTCAATTGCAGTTATTCTTGCATTACTTCATGATTAAATTAGGTTAATTATTTCTAGGCATAATCCAATTGACATGTTTTCTTAGGGTACTGCAATCACATAATGTTCATCTCACTCCTCTTTAATGCTGTTATTTTCAATTACGATAGAAGGGTTTGGCACAAGTTTCAGAACAATCTCGTGCCAGATCTTATAAAAAGGTGTGTTCTACACTATACAATCAAATAACCTGGTTATGCTTCAGGAACAGAGCCCAATTTTAAAGTTGCAGAAAGTTGATTTTCTAGTCAAGTATTCTATACAACCCATCTCCTAATTGTATAATTCTATTTCCAAAGCTTAGTTTGACCTCAGTGTTTATCTGGGTGCCGAGAACAAAAACCAATATTGCATTTGAAGTCCTGCTCAATAAACTAGATATGAGAGTTCTCTGTCTGGAACACCAACTCTCTTGCATGGGAGTTTCCTTCCATAAGGAATTAAGGGAGAGGAACCTGGAATTGACCTGTGAAGCAACCTTGTTTCTAATTTAAATTTAAAAAATAAAAAAAGAAACATTACATTCAGGAGGGTAAGGAAGATTCATGAGCATTAGGAGATGAACAAACAGTCACATATGGAAGAGCAGAAACTGGGAAGATTCTTGAGGGCCTCTTTATGGCAATATAGAAAGGAGTAATGACTGCTGTGGTGGGAGGCGTTGAGCAGCCTAAATACAGAGAAGAGTTACTTGAACTTTAAAGCTGCCTGTAAGCTCTGCAGAGATCTCAATGGATGCAGCTTTTGTCAGTCATCGGGGAGGGCTTTTTCTTATACACCTACTTTTGAGTCATTCGTATAACTTCTACAGATCTCCGCAACCATGCTTCACTTGCACTTGGCAACCCCAATAAAAATTTGTTTGTTCACCAATTTGGACATCAGGGCAATCATTACATTATATTGTTTTGGGTTCCCTTGATGGAGTGAATGTGTGTTTTAACTCTCCAGGAAGTATCTGCCAAATACTTAATTACCCCTACACACACACACACACACACACACACACACACACACACACACACGTTTTTTCCAGTGTGGAGCTGATGAAGTTCTGAGTGAATGCGTATTATTGACATGAGCATGATCTTGCCAAAGATCCCAGTGCTCCATAACCATGGAAATGGTAAGGTTATCCTCCATTCAAAGTACAGATATATACCAACAGTTAGCCTTTAGCTAAAACCAGTATACATATAACTATCAACTGCAACTTCCTCCACTAGGGTAGTTCCAACCTGACACTGCTCTCCTACAAAGTGTGCATACTTATTACTTAATCCATGTCTTCCTCATTAGTGCTGTACAAGTAAAGGAAGGACATTCCTTAGAGATTGCTTGCTTCTCAAAATGTTTGTCAGATATACTTAAGACTGTAGGCCAAATTTGGGTGCCACAACATTGCAGAACGTTGGGTGTCTGTCCACGCAGTCAGATGTTCCTGTAGTTAGATAATATTACACATTTCTCGTGTCTTTGATAGAATTAAAGACTGAATAATTAGACTTGAAGTTTACCTTAGCTATGATAAAAGGTAAATTAAATAAAAAATTAGTCTCATAAACATAAGCTACATAGCAGAGTATTTTCCCTAATCTTGCCTTTATTGAAATAGACTGGATATTGTAACTGTAATTCTTACTTGACAAATGTTTTGTTGTATATAATTTTACTACGTTAAAGTAAACCCTTTTTTTATTTAGACAAAAGGGGGAGAGTGGAATAAAGTGTGA
This sequence comes from Mesocricetus auratus, assembly GCF_017639785.1. Lineage (NCBI taxonomy): Eukaryota > Metazoa > Chordata > Mammalia > Rodentia > Cricetidae > Mesocricetus > Mesocricetus auratus. Next base: position 38,323,237 of record NW_024429188.1, on the reverse strand, counting down.
GAATATATGTCATTGTAATTGGTTTAATATAGACAGTGAATTGCCTGTAGATAGGAAGGGTGTGGTTAGGCCAGAGAACCAGACTAAGGGCACTGGGAAGACGAAGGTTAGAGAGAAGAATTGCCAGTGGAATCAGTGGAAGCAGGAAATGTAGAAGAGTTAACAAGCATGAGCCACGTGGCAACACAAAAGTTAATAGCAATGGGTTAAATTAAATTTTAAGAGCTAGTTAGCAACAAGCCTAAGCTAGCAGCTTTGCATTTCTAGTTAATAATAAGTTTCTGTGTGGTTACTTGTGAGTAACTGGGGGGACAGAACTGATTGGATGCCAATGGAAAACCTCAGTCTGCAAGTACTCATATTTGTATACAAATATGAGGATAGTCACTTCAAAACAAAAAGCAAATTGTTGTAGAAGTACTTACTAAATTAAATATTTGCTCACAATATAATATAACTTTCCTTAGCAGAAAAATTAGTTTTTGTGACAATATGAATGAACCCAAAGAACATCATTTTAAGTGAAATAACTCAAAGAAAGAAAGAAAAGTACTAATATCTCACTTTGCTGTGAAATTGTGGAAAAGTAATTTTCAATGTCAGGCATAGTGGCATATGCTTTAATAAGAGATGTTCATAATAATTCCCATTAATGGAACATGGAATTGTGATTTTCATGGTAAAGGCATGAGGAAAGGGGAAAATATTAGTAAAAGGGTAGAAATTGTAAGACAAATACCTAAAATTGAAATGAAAATGAAAAAGAAAAGCAAGAATGTTGATTAGATTCAAGTCTCTTTTTAAAAAACGGAAGGAAAGAAGGAAAGTGCTGTTTTTATTTAATTCATTCTATTAACAAAAAAGACTCAGGAGTCAGATATTGGTGTAAAAATCTGGTAGATCAAAAAACCTGCAGACGAGAGACCAGCTGAACTTCTCTTTTACACAAGATACCAAGCAAGTGTGTCTCTCTCCATGCATCCCACATCAAAATAGCCATGAATCTCTAAGTTCCACCCTATTATTTCTTGTGCATCTCTCTATCGATTTCCCTGTGTCCTCCATGCTGTCTGAGAATAATTCTTGTCAAGGAGTCACTGGCTTTGCCCCTGATGTAAGGTTAATTTTATTATAGTCACAGAGTATCATAGTGTCATCAAATATCTCACAACATTCCCCCCTTTTGTCTAATTAAAGTGGAAAGTTAACTTTATAGGCCTAGAACATATGATGAACTTTTCTGTGAAGCAGAAATTTTGAAGGACTGGCATACCTTGTCTTGACAAATTTTGGCAGTTGAATTCCTTTGTGTCCTGCTTGTCAGCAGTCAAGGCAAGGACAGTTTGTTGCCTATTGACTAACTTTGTCACATTTAAAGCAAGCTCCATATGAAGGTTCTTCAGTCCCCTTGACCCTTTTTTGAAGTAGATGTGTGCTGCCAGGAAGTAGATGTGTGCTGTCTCATTGTCATGAAAATCCTTATGATAGTAAAACATCTTAAATGACATAATCTGTAAATTTTTTAAATTTCTAGAGCATTGGAAGACTACCTATCTATGTAAAATACATGAAACTAAAGTTCATGCATGTCTACATATACACCATTACTCATAAATTCAAAGAAGAGCTAATAACAGTACTTCTGAAACTCATCCACACAGTAGAAGCAGAAGGGACATTACCAAACTCTTTCTATTAGGCTACAATTACCTTGGTACCCAAGCTTCACAAAGAAACAACTAAGAAAGAGAACTACAGACCAATTTCTCTCATGAACATAGATGCAAAAATACTCAACAAAATACTGGCAAATTGAATTCAGGAACACATCAGAAAAATCAACCACCATGACCAAGTAGTCTTCATTCCAGTGATTCAGGGATGGTTCAACATACGAAAATTCATCAATGCAATCCACCATATAAACAAACTGAAAAAGAAAAACGACACGATCATCTCACTAGATGCTGAAAAATTTTGACAAAATCCAACACCACTTCATGATAAAAATCTTGGTGAGATGAGGAATAACAGGGACGCAATTAAATATTATAAAAGCTATATACAGCAAACCAACAGCCAACATCAAAGTAAATGAGGAGAAACTCAATGTGATTCCTCTACAATCTGGAACGAGACAAGGCTGTCCACTCTCTCCATATCTTTTCAGAATTGTACTTGAAGTTCTAGATAGAGTAAAAGACAACCAAAGAAGATCAAGGGGATACAAATTGGAAAGGAAGGAGTCAAACTTTCATTATTTGCAGATGATATGACAGTTTATATAAGTGACCCATAAAACTCTACCACACAACTCCTATAGCTGATAAATACCTTCAGCAATTTCGCAGGATACAAAGTTAACTAAAAAAAATCAGTAGCCTTAGTATACACAGATGATAAATGTGCTGAGAAAAAATCAGAGCAACATCACCCTTTACAATAGCCACAAACAACATAAAATATCTTGGAGAAACACTAACCAAACAAGTGAAAAACCTGTACAGTAAGAACTTTGAGTCTTTAAAGAAAGAAATTAAGGAAGATTCCAGAAAATGGAAGTGCTCCTGGATAGGTAGGATCAGCATAGTAAAAATGGAAATCTTGCCAAAAGCAATCTACAGATTCATTGCAATCCCCATTAAAATCACAACACAATTCTTCACAGACCTTTAAAGAAAAATACTCAACTTTGTATGGAAAAACAAAAAATTTCAGGATAGTAACAACAACCCTGTACAATAAAGGAACTTCTGGAAGCATCACCATCCTTGACTTCAAGATCTACTATAGAGCTGTGCTTTTGAAAATAGCTTGGTTTTGGCACACAAATAGATAGGTAGACCAATGGAATCGAATTGAAAACCCTGATATTCACCAACACACTTAGGAACACCTGATTTTTGACAAAGAAGCTAAAGTTATACAATGGAAAAATGAAAGGATCTTCAACATATGGTGCTGGCACAACTGGATGTAGACATGTAGAAGATTGCAGATAGATCCATATCTATTGCCAGTCACAAAACTTAAATCCAATGGATCAAAGACCTCAACATAAATACAGTTACAATGAACCTCTTAGAAGTGGGAGGTACCCTTGAACAAATTGGTAAAGGAGAGCACTTCCTGAGCATAATGCCAGTAGCACAGACATTGGGATCGAGAATTAATAAATGGGATCTCCTGAAAGTGAGAAGCTCCAGTAAGGCAAAAGACACAGTCAAGAAGACAAAAAAGCAGCCCAGAGAATGGGAAAAGATATTCATTAACCCCACATCTGACAGAGGGCTGACTTTCAAGCTATGCAATGAACTCAAGAAGCTAGCCACCAAAATACCAAGCAATCGAATTAAAAAGTGGGGTGCAGAAATAAATAGAGAATTTTCAATACAGGAATCTAAAATAACTGAAAGACACATAAGAAAGTGCACAAAATCATTAGCCAACAGGTAAATACAACTGAAAACAACTCTGAGATACCGTCTTACACTGGCCAGAATGGCTAAAATCAAAAACACAAATAACATTCTATGCTGGAGAGGATGTGGAGAAAGAGGAACACTCCTCCTTTGCGGGTGTGAGTGCAAACTTGTACGACCACTTTGGAAATCTGCATGGTGATTTCTCAGGAAAATGGGAATGAGTCTACCTCAATATCCAGCAATTCCTTTCCTGGGCATATACCCAAAGAATGCACATTCACACAATTAGGACATATGTTCAACTATGTTCATAGCAGAATTTGTAATAACCAGAACCTGGAAGCAACCTAGATGTCCCTCAACTGAAGAACGGATAGAGAAAATGTGGTAATTTAGATAATGAAGTACTACTCAGAAGGAAAAAAAACAATGGAGTCTTGAAATTTGCAAGCAAATTGATGGAACTAGAAGAAACCATCCTGAGTGAGGCAACCCACTCACAAAAAGACAAACATGGTATGTACTCACTCATATATGGTTTTTAGACATAGAGAAAAGAATTAACAGCCTACAATCCACACCACTAGAGGAGTTAGGAAACAAGGAAGACCACAAGAGAAAAACACATGCACTCCCCCTCAAGAAGGGAAGGGGGACAAGAACACCTGAGCAAGTTGGGAGCATGGGGGAGAGAGGACAGAGATGGAAAGGGGAGAGGTGAAGAAGGGGGGAGAACAGGAGGACTAAAATAGGGGAGGAATGGAGAAGAACAAGAAAGGAGATGCCTTGATAAAGGGAGCCAGCACAGGTTTGGAGAGAGGTCTGGCACAAAGGAAATGATAGAGGATCCACAGGGATGATCCATCTAACAATGTAAGCAGTGGAGGAGAGCCTGCCTTTGATACCCTTTCCCTGTAATGAGATTGATGACTACCTTGGTTATCATTCCTAGAGCCTTGATTGAGTAGCTGATTGAAGCAGATACAAGCACCCATAGCTGAGGACTGAGCCATTCACCCAGAATCCAGTTGTGGAGAGGGATGAGAGATGAGAAAATGAACTAAGACTGTGCTGGAGAAATCCACAGAAAAAGCTGGCCTGACCTAATGAGAATATGCAGACCCTAGTTGAAAGTGGGAGAATTAGCTTGGACCGAACCAGGCCCTCTGAATGTGAATGCCAGCTAGAAGGCCAAGGAAGTCTATGGAAACTCAGTGGAGCCAGTGTTTATTCCAAGGGCACAAATGGACTTTGGGAGTCGATTCCCTAAGGAGCGATACTGTTTCATCCAAGATACAGAAAGGAGGGTCTGGGCCCTCCCTCAAATGATGTGATGGACTTTGATAATCCCCATGGGGGTTTCCCACTGTCCCTGGGAATTGGGTGGGGGGATGGCTTGGGGAGTTGGTGGGAAGCATGGGAGGAAGGGAGAGTGAGGGAATGGGGGGATGGATATGTAAATAAGAGTGCCTCTGAAATAAATAAAATGACCTCTAATAAAACTGCCCTATATGAAATGACACACTATGGACACCCCATGGAGGGCCTCACCCTCCCTGGAGAAATGAGGGGATAACGGGGGGGGAGGGCACGGGAGGAAGGGAGGGAATGGGAGAGGGACCTGGAACTGACTTGTGAAGCAACCTTGATTCTTATCTAAATTTAAACTGGAAAATAAAATTAAAAAAAAACAAAAAAAACGTATTAATTGTCAGGCAAATCCAAAACTTGAACAAGAAAACAAATAATTTGCTTTTACTTAATTGTGCTACATCACATTAGTTATTATAATATATGTTCATAATTACATATTCTAGGAGTTCTTTTAAGAAATTCAATTGTCAGTGGCAGGTGTGATGGTACACAGTTGAAATCACAGGAGATGAAAGACAAGTCAAGAACTGTAGGTCAGCTTAGTACCTAAGAGCAGAGGGGTTCACAGCTATTTCTGAGTCTTGTTCCAGGATAATTGATGTCCTTTTCTAATCTGACACCTTCTTTTGACCTCCACAGTTCCCAGGAGGTCAAACATTCATACACATAAAATAAATAGACCTTCACATTTTTAAAGAACTGAAGGTGACCTACATAGCAAGTTCAAAGACACCCTAGGATACAGGAAACTGTCTTATAGAAAAGAATTCAAATGTCATAGTTCATTCACAGAAACATAGAAAATAAAATTCCTGGAAGGGAATAATATAAGTTTGGGAAATGGTTATAATGATTTCGGGACATGTGGCCTATATAATGTACACTTGTTATTTATGCATCTTATAGGAATTCCAGTGTAGAAAAAGAGAGCATAAAATACAGCTATGAAGTAAGGAACACAAGAATAAACTGGATTCCTCCAAGACAAGCAGAACAAACTTGTACCTTATCCTACCCTCAACTAAGTAGGCACTGTTGCATAAATTGGAAACACTGAAGCAGGAGAATAAGTATAACTGAAAGAGCTAGCTGTAAGCTCTGATTCTGTTCACCTAACAAGCAGATCTGCAGATCAACAGAACCAGCAGATAAACAACAACCTGGAAAAGCTGCTATGGGACCTGCTGTTTTGCACAGGGATTCTGAATATTAGAAGTGTGTTATTTCACTTTTTTTCTTATTTTTCCCATGTAAGATGTCTCTCACAAGGAAACAGAGTTATGACAAATATAACTTAAACATGACTGCATTGATTTAACCTAAATCAACCCCAGATATATGAAATCTTTACAATAACCATACTAACTTTGCAGTTAGTGTTATCTAAATATTATAATATGAGAAAAATGAAATGAAACACAGATAGAAGTGATTATCCTGAATGTATTCAGGCATAAGCATTGTCAGACTAACCCTTCCTTATATAACAATAATAAAATATGGACAAAATATGAAAAAAAATTGTAAAGATAATTTGGGGATATACAATTACTATGTGATCTAGATATTCAAATTCTGGAGGATAGCCAAAGGAAATTAAATCTGGGTCTCTAAGTGATAACATCATTTCCAGGTTTGCCATAACATTGTTGAAAATAGTTAAAATGCATAAACAATGTATATATCCATAGATAGATTAGTATGAAAATAAATTATGGTATAATCTTTTCTTGGCATCCATAGGGTATGAGTTTTAGCGCCTCTGGCTGATAATATAGATAACTAAGTTCTTATATACTGTGGTACAACATTTGCACATATTAAGGCATATTCTCCCATATGTTTTAAAATATTATTAAATCAATCACAATACCTATTATAATGCATCATATGAATAAGTGCTATACTACATTATTAATGATATAGGCAAGAAGAAATTTTGTATATGCATACATGTTATCTACAAATGCAGCAATAAAAGCCTAATTACATAGAACAAAAACAAAACACTAAATAAATAATGCTTTGTAGCTGGAGACTAAAATGTGGTATGAATTCATATCACTACTTTCCCATGAATTCAGCATAGTCCCTAATACAAAGCAAATTAAAGCACCAGCTGGTAGCGAAGGCAAACTCCATTGACTGTATATAAAGATTACACAAATTCTTGGCTCATCTAATGACTATAGTCTTAAACAGTTCTCTAGCATCTCAGAAGATATACGTACAAAAAAACTGAATAAGGCTTTAAGAATTCTATTGGCCACAGGGAGAAGAGTTTAAAGCTTGTAATGAAAGCTTTTTTCATGGGGACAGAATATAGTCTGTGCTTATCATTAATACCTCATATTCAGTAAAAACCACATGCCATTTAAAGGAAGGGAAAATTATCTGTATACAAGGAAAACTATATGTGTTTTGAAAGACTATTCAGTGGTTGAAAGCACTTGTTGCTCTTTCAGAGGAACAGAATTTTTCTTCATGTTGAACAGCTCAGAACTGCAGCTGCAAAGGATCTGATGCTCTTGGCCTCTGCAGGTAACTGTACACACATGCAAACACACACACACACACACACACACACACACACATTATTATTATTATTATTATTATTATTATTATTATTGTTAAATATCTTTAAAGAAAACTACATAGGGGATAGACTGAATAAGACAGATGTTTCTATTACCCACTGAATACTTTCAATATCCATTAGATATTTTCAAGAATGTAAAAAAATGCATATAAACAGATGTTGACTTTAAGTAGAGAATTAAAATTTGCAAACTTCTAATCCCCTTAACTGGGAAACTATAGGAACATGAAAGATAAGTGTTCGTAATGTTATATGAACATATGAAATGTCATGAGGTAAGAAGATGTAAATTTCAGAATGTCTTTGTATGGTTTCTATGAAAGTGTATACTTTCATGCTTACTTATAAGATAATCCTTAGTAACCTTCTTGATTTTGTTGACTATGTCTCAATATAATCTAAATCTATATTTTAAAACTAGTTTTCCTTAAACTCTAATTTAGTAAATTTTTATCTTTCCTTAAAATACTGATCATTATTTTTTACAAATTTATTAGATACTTTATAGAAACCAAGTTAAATAATTGTTACATTTGAATAATCGAGAAATCTTTGATTTTGTGATGATTTAAAGACTACTAGGTAGACCAAAAATATAAGAAAACAAAATGGTAGAAATTTAAAACATATATAAAATATTAATTTCACAAAATAATTGATATTTATTTATGCATATATGTACACATCCATATCTCTTTATGTATCCTTGTATATATATTTTAGATACCTTTTGTATTTATAATAATTACTAACATGCCAAATAATTTTAACGCATGACACTAACTTTTAATAAGTGTTGGAGAGATGGCTCTGCAATTAAGAGCTCTTGCTGATCTTGATGAGGACCTGAGTTTGATTTCCAGCACATGAAAGTTGGCACACAACCATCTTCAACTCCACTTTCTAGAGATCTGACCTACTCTTTTTATGCCCTCAGACACCACACAAACTATGCAGGCAAACACTCAAATACATGAAATAAAAATCTTTAAGACAAATCATACTAATAATAGTACCCAATTTGCTTCTGTTATGCATATATTAGACATAGATAACCAAGAAAAATTTTTGTATGAATTTGTCAACCTAAAGTTATGTGAATGTTGAGAAACAGAAAATTTGGGCCTAAAGGATTTATGAGACAGGTTTGTCTTTTGATCTCTGAGATCTGTGTTCATCGTTTCCAGGGAGAAAGCAGGACAGGTGAGCTTTCTTGTTTTCCCTTTTGCTTTTTTTCTCTTACTTTTAAGTCACACTTCATTTTAACATATAAACTTTGAGTATCCATAATTGATGTAGAGCCCTGAATTTAAACTCGCTGGTGTCTTTATTGTTATTATTATGTTTTTATTTAAATTAAAAACAAGCTTGCTTCACATGTCAATCCCAGCTCCCTCTCACTCCCCTCCTACCCTGCCTCACACCAACCCCCTCAAACCCCCACCCCATACCCACTCAGATCCCCAGGGAGGGTAAGGCCCTCCATGGAGGATCTCTAGAGTCTGTCATTTCATCCAGGGTAGGGCCTAGGCCCTTCCCCAAGAGTCCAGGCTGAGAGAGCATCCCTCATTGTGAGGTGGACACCCGAAGTCCATTGGTATGCCATGGATAAATACTACCCAAGACCCCATAGATTACCTAGGCCTCCTCACTGACACCCACATTCAGGGGGTCTATATCAGTCCCATGCTGGCCTCCCAGTCATCAGTCTGGGGTCCAAGAGCTCTCCCTTGTTCAGGTCAGTTGTTTCTGTGGGTTAAACCTGCCCAGTCTTGACCCCTTTGCTCATCAGTCCTCCCTCTCTGTCACTGGATTCCAGGAAATCAGTTCAGTGTTTAGCTGTGGGTGTCTGCCTCTGCTTCCATCATCCACTGCATGAAGGCTCATGTTTGACTTTTTGTGACTGGTTACCTCACTCAGGATGGTTTCTTCTACTGCCATCCATTTGCTTGCAAATTCCAAGATTACATTGTTTTTTTCCCTGCTGAGTAGTACTACATTGTGTAAATGTACCACAATTTCTCTATCAACTCTTCAGTTGAGGAGCATCCAGGTTCTGGATATTGCAAATAATGCTTCTATGAAGATAGTGTAACAGATGCCTTTGTTGTATGAATGTGCATCTTTTGGGTATATGCTTAAGAGTAGAATTGCTGGATCTTGTGCTAGACTGACTCCTATTTTCCAGAGGTATCTCCATACTGATTTTCAAAGTGGCTGTATGAGTTGGCACTCCCATCAGCAGTGGAGGAGTGTTCCCCTTTCTCCTCATCCCCTCCAACATAAACTGTCATTGGTATTTTTGATTTTAGCCATTGTGATAGGAGTAAGATAGTATCTCAGAGTTGTTTTGATTTGCATTTCCCTGATGGCTAAAGATGTTGAGCACTTTCTTAATTGTCTCTCAGCCATTTTAGACTCCTATATTGAGAATTCTCTATTTAGTTCTATGCCCCACTTTTTAATTGGATCCTTTGGTGTTTTGGAGACTTGCTAATTGAGTTCTTTGTAAATTTTGGAGATCAGCCCTCTCTCAGATGTGAGGTTAGTGATTATCTCTTCTTATTCTGTGGGCTGCTGGAGGCATCACCTCCCTGACTTCAAATTCTATTATTGAGCTATAGTCCTGAAAACAGCTTGGTATTGGCACAAAAATATAACTACAGATGTGTGGAACAAAAAGATACAGGTAGACCAATGGAATGAATTTAAAATCCTGATATCAACCCACACACCTATGAACACCTGATTTTTGACAAAGAAGCTAAAATTATACAATGGATAAAAGAAAACGTCTTCAACAAATGGTTCTGGCATAACTGGATACTGGCATGTAGAAGACTTCAGATAGATTCATGACTATCTCCATGCACAAAACTTAAGTCCAAATGGATCAATGTATTTAATATAAATCTTGTCACAATGAACCTCTTAGAAGAGAAATTGGGAGGTACACTTCAACAAATTTGTATAGGAGACCACTTTCTGAACATAACACCAGTAGCACAGACACTGAGATTGACAATAAATGGGATGTCCTGAAACTGAGAATTTTCTGTAAGGCAAAGGACACAATCAACAAGACAAAAAAGCAGCCCACAGAATGGGTAAAGATATTCATTCTATTGGTATTATTAGTAAAACTATCATTAGTAACTGTGATGGGTGAAACTCCAAAATGCCTCGACAATGAATTTGGTTTTATTAAAATCATGTTTAACATCTCAACTTTTTCCTTAAAACTTGCAAAACTTACTTTATTAATTGAATTGCTCTGACCCCTATTCTTCCCAGTTATTTCTCCAAAATGATCCTCAGGGAACAATTACTTCATGCTCTTCTTAAAATAAATGGAAATTTCTAACGTCCTCTCACACCTGCCTGTCATTAAACACACCTGAACACAAACCCATCTGGAGATACACATGCAAACATAAGAACAATCTTTCTTGTTTTTGTTTTTTGTTTGTTTGTTTGTTTTGTTTGTTTTTTTTTGGTTTTTCGAGACAGGCTTTCTCTTTTTCTTTCTTTTTTTAAGATTTATTTATTTATTACATATACAATATTCTGCCAGAAGAGGGCACCAAATTGAATTGTAGATGGTGACAGGCTTTTTCTGTGTAGCATTGTAGACCATGCTGTCCTCAAACTCACAGAGAGCTGCCTGTATCTGCCTCCTGAGTGCTGGTGTTAAAGGGCCATGTCACTACTGCCTGGCCTAATCTTTACTATCTTAGGCGAAGCAATTCTATGCCTTTAAATTTTCTGGAAATAATAATTTCAAAATTCTTTTTGTAGTCTCTTACCCCAAATTCACTATAATGTATCAGTTTCTTTAAAACTATGGGTTACATACATCATTCAAAGCTGACAAAAACTGTTGTTGTTTCATTTGACTATTTTAATATTAAGGAAATGTCATAGCATAACAAAATCTATTGATGACATTTTATTACTTCAATGTTCTTAGATGTGAGAACAATGCTGTACAACAGGTGTCTCCAACATTTTGCCTTCTTTATCAATGAATGGATGTGGAATTTCTATCATGCAAGACTGTTTCATATATTTTGGCATTGTACTTCCTGAAATGGTTGACATATTTAAGTAACCTACATATGATGGAATTTGTGATTGACATAACTGAAAAGACATTGAAAAATGCCTGGTATTCAATTAAAGATAAATTTTACTCTGAATCACTGTTAAACTAGAAACCTGAAACATTGCTGTTCATGTATAAATGATATATACACAATTTATTAGATTTTATATCAGCCTTTATTGAATTTCATTTTGTTTCATTCATATATAACCTAGTATACATTGTACTATGTAGCCTATATCTTTTTATTTGAAACATTTTTACATATTATTTTATTTATTAACCTTAGATGTTCTGTTAATCTTTAAATTAGCATGCAAAATAATCAGTTTTATCATGGAATTTATATACATATCTGTCAATATACTTTGAACAAGTTTGTTTGCCTTCTCCACTATCTTCCTATGTCCTCTATGCTTTACTTTTATTAGTTCTCTTACTTCATCAAAATGGTCCCATCTCCTATTTTCATGTTACCTGAAATTCATTGTATTGTATTATTCTCCCTTCCCATTTGATGTCCTTTTCTCTCATCATAGCCATCTTTTTATTTTTAAATTTAAATTTAAATTAGAAACAAGGTTGCTTCACATGTCAATCCCAAGGTCCCTCTCCCTTTCCCTACCCTCCTCCGCCGCCCTACCCCCGCAATATCCCCTCATTTCCCCATGGCAGTGTCCATAGTCTGCCATTTAATCCAGGTCAGGGCATATTAATGACCTTTGATTGCTCTATCTTCTTTGATTTGGAATGGGTGTTATTGGTTGAATTATATGTGGAATTCCTCCCCTTTTTTCTTTGGGTGTTGGTAAACTGGGATTATCTAATGCCTATGTTTTTCTGGTTGTAGTTAACTTCCTTGGGTTGGATTTTTTTTCCAGAAATTTCTGTAGGGCTGGGTTAGTGGATATGTATTGTTGAATCTAGTTTTGTCATCGGATATCTTGTTTTCTCCATCTATAGTGATTGAAAGCTTTGCTGGGTATAGTAGTCTGGGCTGGCATCCATGGTCTCTTAGTGTTGGTTAATTATCTATCCACGACCTTCCGGCTTTCAGAGTTTCCATGGAGAAGTCAGGTGTAATTCTGAAAGGTTTGCCTTTATATGTTACTTGACCTTTTTCCTAGCTGCTCTTAATATTCTTTCTTTATTCTGTATATTTGGGGTCTTGATTATTATGTGTCGAGGGGACTTTTTTTGTGGTCCACTCTATTTGGTGTTCTGTAAGCTTCTTGTACCTTCTTTGGCATGCCTTTCTTTAGGTTGGGAAAGTTTTCTTCTATAATTTTGTTGAATATACTTTCTGGCCCTTTGAGGTGTTTTTCTTCATCTTCTCTACCTATTATTCTTAGGTTTGATCTTTTCATGGTATCCCATATTTTCTGGATATTTTGTGTGAGGGATTTGTTGAACTTAGGATTTTCTTTGGTCGATGAATCAATTTCTCCTAGTGTAACTTCAACACTGAGATTCTCTCTTCCATCTCTTGTATTCTGTTGGTTATGCTTGCATCTGTAGTACCTGACTGTTTGCCAGCTTTTCTATTTCCAGCCTTCCTTCAGAATGTGTTTTTTATTGTCTGTTTCAGTTTTCAACCTTTGCACTGTTTGAATTGTTTCTTACAATTTTTGCTTTGTCTTTTCGTCCATGTGTTGCCTTTTTTGGATATTGTGGTTTGTTTTTTCTTCCATTTCTTGCATTTTTGGTTTGCTTTATCTTCCATTTCTTGCAGTTTTTAGTTTACGTTTCCTTCCATTTCTTGCATTTTTGGTTTGTTTTTTCTTCCATTTCATGCATTTTTGGTTTGTTTTTTCCCCTTTTCTTTGAGGGATTTTTCTATATCCTCTTTGAGGGCCTATATCATTTTCATGAATCTGTTTTTAAGACCATTCTCTTCTGATTCATTTGCATTGGAATGTTGGAGTCTTCCTGTTGTGGAGTCTCTAGAATCTGGTGGTGTTATATTTGTTTTTCTGTTGCTGAGTGTGTTTTTGTATTGTCTCCTTCCCATCCCTTCTTCTAGTTGGTGCAGAAAGAGCCTCTTCCTGGCCTGGTGTTTAGGTGACCAGATTTCCCTTTCAGTGGGTGCAACCAAGTCCTATACTGGTAGTTCTCCTCTTCCTCGTCCTAGTCCTGGTCCTTTGTGTGGAGAAGACCAGTAATCTGGGATGTGTAGTCTACCACGAGGAGGGGAGACTCAGAGACAGTCTCCAGGCACTGGAGCACAGGCCTAGAAATAGACCCTGAATTGCCTGGTCCCATGGGTGGAGAAGATGATCAGGAAACTGGGGTATGTAGGCTCCAGCTGGGATGGAAGTCTCATTGGCAGTCTCCAGGCAGTCCCCAGGCACTGGAAGGCAGGACCGGATACAGGGCACAGTTTACCTGGTCCTGTTGGTGGAAAAGAAGACCAGGAGTCTGGGGTGCGTCGGCTCTCCTGCCAGGAAGGGAGGCTTGATATTGGTTCCCAGGCACCCCATAGCCATCTTTTTAATTTCATATTTAATATAGCAACTATTATATATCTTTTTCTTTATTTCTTATCTTGATCTTTAGTTTTTCATACCTGTATGAGATTTAGAGGGCTATTTCTCAGTGGTAAAGCAACTGTATAAGGCACTAATTATGTCCAGTCCTCAATACCACGAAAATGGAGCATAGAGATATGCCTTGCCAGGTGTTGGTGGTGCACGCCTTTAATCCCAGCACATGGGAGGCAGAAGCAGGTGGATCTTTATGAGTTCAACGCCAGCTGGGGCTACAGAGAAAGTTCCCAGATAGGCTCCAAAGCTACACAGAGAAACCCTGTCTCAAAAAAACAGAGATATGCCTTGGTGATTAAGAGCTTTTATAAGAACTGATTTCAGTTCACAGCACCTGTGCTAAGTGCCACATAACCACCAAGAACTCCAGATTCACAGAATATGACACCTTATTCTGGACTCTAGGATCACCTGCATTCACTCATTCACATATGCTAGCACACACAATTACGTATACACGATTAAGAATAAAAGAAAGCTGGGCTTAGTGGCACACAACTGTAATTCCAGCATTTGAGAGTCAGAGGCATGTGGGTGTCTGAATTCCAGGCCAGCTTGGTCTATCAGTGGGAGCTCCAGGACAACCATGGATACACAGAAAACCCTCTCTCGAAAAATAAATATAAAAAATAAAAACAATTGACTCCAGCATTGTGGTACACATCTTTAATCTCAGTACTCAAGAGGTAGAAGCAGACATATCTCTTTGAGCCTGAGGCCAGGCTGGTCTACATTTGAGTTCCAGGGCAGCTGAGGAATGATAGTGAAATTTTGCTTCAAAAAACAAAATTTATTAATTTACATAACTACCTAGGGGAAGTGGAACATGACATTTGAACTGTCTGATTTATCTTTCATTCTCAATACTTCTACAGATGTTGCACAAGACCATTATTCTATATTGAATAACACTGCCTAAATTCAATGAGCACAAGGAAAGGTAATATTACTATAATTTTACAATAAGTGTTGAAATATTCAGGAAAACTATATGAGAAAAATGCACCAGATAAAACAGTTATCATAAAGAAATCTCTAATGAGGAAATGTAGAAAATGAATTTACTTACTTCACATTGTTTTCTCTTTTCACATTCATCTACAATTATATGTTCTTTTTTAAAATTCATTTTTATTTATTTACATTGTATGTGTGTATAAATGCACATAAGTGCCATAGCATGCAGAAGTCAGGAGATAGCTTATATGATTCAGTTCTTTCCTTTTTCCAAGTGGGTCCTAGGGCTTGAATTCAGGTGAGCAAACTTGGTGGCAAACAGCTTTACCCCGTATGCCACATTGCTGGCCCCAAACCTTTTTTTTTTAATATAAGATAGAAACAAGCTTGTTTCACATGTCAATCCCAGCTCCCTCTCCATCCCTTCCTCCCTCATCCTCCCTACCAGGTTCCGCAGTCTCCCACTCAAACTCAACTCCAATCCCCAGGGAGGGTGAGGCCCTCCACAGTGGATCCCCAGTGACTGTTAAAAAGAGAAGATAGCATAAAACATTGCAAGGGAAGACCATTCTCATAAAGTTTTCCTTCCATCATGGAGAAATTCAAAACTATAATTTTATAGTAAAATCATTTTGTACTATTGATAATAAATAATCAATTTAAAACTTGATATATTAAATGATGAAGCTAATTTACACTGTCTTAAACATTTTGTTTTATAACTGTGTATGTAAATAGCTTTTACATTTTAGGTTAAATCTTTAAAAAGTAAAGCAACTTATAAGTTGATCAAGTTTAAGTGATCAGTTTCCTAATGTGAACCATTAAGTATTTAATGACATGCCAATAGATACATAGATATATAGATCAACACATATGTTTATACATAATGTACTTGGGTGAGATGATGTGGGGATCAATTGTAACGATGTAACAATTGTAACACAGGCTCCAATCCAAAGTCCCAGAATAACATACCTCTCCGAGCGTAGTTACCTGCAGTTCTGAATCCTCCTTGAGTCCAAGGGGTCTCCGATGGTGCTGACGATGATGAGGTCTCAAGTTCCTGGGTTTCTGCACCAGATGTCCCGCGCTACCATCTCGCCAGCAAGAACGACGCGGCGCACTTAGGATCCTTCTGCAGAACAGCTTTAATGCCTCTTGAGAGGGAGAGCATAAGCTTACAGAGCGGAGACCCGGGAAGCAAAAAGCCCAACCCTTATATAGCTCAGCAGTCCCCGCCTCGGACGTGTCATCTCCTGACTGGCTCCTGCTCGTCAGCCCATATGACGCCACGGGAGAGGCAGAGAGTAAGGGATGGAAAAGTAGCAGTCAAGTGCGCACCAAGGTTGTTTACTCCAACTGACAACGGGTGTCGGCGCCATCTTGTAACAGAGAATGTGGGGGCGGCTCCCCACAAGATAAAGCTTTAAATTTCATCAAATGTGAGAAAATGGAGGTAGTATTTCAATATAATAACGGCTGAAGTTAGATGCTATGTGTAAGAATTACTTCATTTGTGATAATCAGCATTAGTCCTTTATGTGTGAGTAAATTACCAGCACCAATTGTGGCATGCTCAAAAATATTTAAACTCTCTGGAATTCTGCTAATATTGTAATGAAGAAAAATTCATCCACCTAAGAGTGTGGTTGAAATATATTAAGTAATATAAATTAAATATTCATTGTTATACCTAGAACATATTAAATAATTAACCTGGCTTTTTGAAATAGGTAGTTATGGACATTGTAATTTAAGATCATATACATAAGACATTTACATGCTTCCTATCAATTTTGCACTTAATTTATCTGACTCAAACTTCCAGGATGTCAACATTTTAAAATCTAGAATCTGTTATCGGGGAAACTGATTCTTTCTAGTTTTATATCAACTAAATATTGACAATCATACTTTTCAGAATTTGGTTGCCAAATGATTAGTGATATTAAGAAGTATGGTGCTTTGTTTCTGTGCACAGTAAACCACACATAATTCTACATAATAGAAATTGAATCCATGGTATGTATCTACTGTCTTTCATATAAATACCATAGGAAAAAATGTCACATGTTTTCCTGATGTCTGTATATGTGCCTTTCTCTCCTAATGTAATGATCTCTCATCAAGCAAAGATGGTTTAAATTTGACATACTTTGTCCTATGTAATCTGCCTAGTCAGTTTTAAACAAATTTTCTTTTAGAAATAAGATTTATTTTATTAATTAAAATGTTCAATTTATCTTACACACCAACTTAATTTTCTCCTCCATCCTCTCCTCCTATTACCTCCATGCTGCCTCCTTCTACCCACCCCAATTCATTCCTCCTCTGTTCACAAAAGGGCCAGCCTCCCATGGATGTCAACAAAGAATGGCATATCAAGTTGAGGTAGGACTAAGTTCCTCCCTTTGTATTAAAGCTGGGTAAGACAGCCAGTAAGGGGAATAGGTTCCCAAAGGCCAGCTCACGCATTGGAGACAGGCTCTGTTCCCACTGCTAGGAGTCCCAAACATATACCAAGTTACAAAGCTGTTACACATATATAGAGGTCCTAAGCCAGTCCCATACATGTTACATAGTTGTCTCTCCAGAGTATGTGAGCTCTCAAGGGCTCAGGTTATCCACGTGATGACCTTGACCCCCCTGTGTCATACAATCCTTCCTCTTTATCTTCAACAACATTCCCTGAGCTTGACTCAGTGCTTGCCTGTGGATCTGTGGATCTGCTTCCAACAGTTACTGGATGAAGGCTCTTTGATGACAATTAGAGTGATCACCTATCTGATTACAGGATATGGTCAGTTCAGACATCCACTCCACTATTGCTAGGAGTCTTAGCTGACATCATCCTTGTGGTTTCCTGGGGGTTTCCCTGGCACCAGGTTTCTCCCTAACCCCAAAGTGACCACCATTAAGAAATCTATTCCATTGCTCTTCTCTTCCATTCTGCACCCAACCTGATCCCTCATGCTCCCACCCCCACCCCTTGTCCCCCAGTTTACCCAGGAGATCCCCTCTATTTCCATTTCCCACCGGTAGCACAGATACTGAGATTGACAATAAATGGAACCTCATGAAACTGCCAAGACAAAACTGCAGCATACAGAATAGAAAAAGTTCTTCATCAACCCCACATAAGCTGCCAGTAGTGTTTTTGGTCTTAGTCATTCTGACAGTTGTGAGATGTTATCTAACAGTTATTTTGATTTGCATTTCTCTAATGGCTAAGCATATTTGTGGTGATATTTTCTTTTATCTAACAAATAAAGCTTGCCTGGAGATCAGAGTGCAAAGCTAGCCACACTATTTAGCCAAAGAGGCCAGGCGGTGGTAGCACACACCTTTAATCCCAGTACTCAGGAGACAGAGACAGGCAGAACTCTGTTAGTTCAAGGCTACCCTGAGCTACACAAAATCAATCCAGTCTAAAGCAAAACAGAGCTGACAGAAAGGTTATCCCACTGCCTCTACTTCCTTCAGCAAATCCTACCAACATATTACACTAGACTCTGCCCTGGATGAAATGACAGACTCTGGAGATCCAACATGGAGGGCCACACTCTCCTTGGGGATCAGAGTGGGGATTGGGTTGGGGAGTAGGGGTGCCTGGTGGGGAGGGTGGGGGAGGAGGGGAGGGTGAGGGAGCTGAGATTGACATGTGAAACAAGCTTGTTTCTAACTTAAATTAAAAAAAAGAAAGGTTATCCCAGAACTTGAGATCCCAAGCATTTGACCCCAGCACTAGAGAGGGCTATAAGGCAGGAAGAGAAAGGAACTCAATGCAGTCAGAGTAGTACAGTCTGAGAGCAGTTCAGTCTGAGTATGCAGTCTGAGGACAGGATTTCCCTTTCAGTCTGAGCACTGATAGAGCTACGAACTGTCTAGTGGCTGGCCACTTTGCTTCTCTAAACTTCAGCTTTAACCCCAATATCTGTCTCTGAGTTTTATTATTAATACCAATTAGAATTTGTGCTAAAGGTGTTGAACAATTCTTTAAGTGGGCATTTTAGATTCATCTGTTGAAAATTCTCTATTAAGTCAGTACACCATATTTAATTGGATTATCTGGTAGTTTGAGATTCAGTTTCTTTCATTCTTTATATATTTTGAAGATTATCCCTTTGTTAGATGCAAAGTTAAAGAAAAATCCAGAGAAGAGAGAGAGAGAGTAGTATATTGAATATCACCAGCAGACTGGATCCAGCTAGGAAAGTGGAAGGATAATATTGGAGAGAAGTTGAGAGAGAGGGATATGAAGAGAAGACCAAAACAGTATAACCTAAATGGTACAATTATAAGGATAAATGAGTAGCTGAGGGAAGGGAATCCCATGAGCTGGGTGAGTTTAGGGTTGGCGAGGACATAAGAAGAGTTGAGAAGATCTAGGAGAGCATTGTGCACTCTGAAATGTGTAACAGGTACTTGTGATACCTAAGATTCCTGGAGACCAGCATGCTCTTTGGTATGCTAATAGGCACCACAGAGAGATAGTCTTTGTCCTTTCTGTTAGTGATAAAGGAAATGGCTTCTTTTGGTAGAGAGGAGACAGATTCATAAGTTCCAGATGAATTATAGCTTTTGTATAAGCTCCCATTTGAGGGAAATGGAGCTTCCTTTGGACCTGACAGTTTATAAACAATGATGTTTACAGTTTGTTATTTTGGTCAGTTGCAGCCAGTGACTTAATTAATTCCCTCTAAATCTCTGTTAACAATTTCTGTAAAATATCTCTTATTCCTTCCCAATGTGATGCTTTCTATTCTGTTTAATAAAAATAGAAAGAAGTCTTTTGTTGGGAATTCTTTCTCACAGACAGCATCAGATACGCAGGGGCAGACAGTAACATAGCCAACAGACATAGACAGACACAGTCACAGGAAAGGATTCACAAGGCAGTCTTCAGGCAGGTACATATTCAGACTCATATAACAGACAGAGGACAGAAGACGCAGGGCACATGAAGCAGAGAATTCAAATCTGGATTCTCTTCATTAAATGACTCCAAGAAAAAATTTTTTGCTTATTTAATATGATAACAATACATTATTGGTGACTTAAAGTAAATTATTAATGTGGGCAATCCACCCAACTGATATATGCATGCTTTCCCCCAGATGATCACGTAAAGACTAATATAAGAAATATTACAAATGTATTTTACAAATATAATTCAGGTCTCAATTTATTTGACATTAAGTCATGGTGATTTTCTGAGCACAAATGACTCAGTCACATAAGTCCTTTAAAATGAGTTTCTTTTCCAACAAATGGGCATTCTAATTGTCAAGATACAGGTGCAATTTGTTTTTTCCTCTATCTTTCCAATTAGCCTAGAAGGAAAATATACATGTTGTAAGCTGCCATAGAGACATTGCAGAAAGAAACCACAGACAGCTTTTCCATCCCAGGAGTGATACTTGATCCAGAATTTACAGGATACAAAGGACCTCAATCTTACAATCATAATGGAATTCATTATAACAGCTAATGAAATTAAAAAGGACAACCTTAAAACATCCTTTAAGATATGTGGCCCCCGTAGGACAGTTGGCTATCAAGCCCAATAATCCCAAATCAGAGATTTCATCCACACATTTCCTGGACTTCATACTAAATAAAATATGAAACAATAAATGTATGATATTCTATGCCATTAAATTTGCAAGATTGTGTTTCATAGCAAAAATATTATAATGGCTATATCATAGGTACACAATACAACAAATTTTTACAAATTATAACCACCACTGAAATAAGAAATAATCTTGAGCCCGGGTAAGAAAGAAGATAGACTTAAGAGAACCAAGATAAAATGCAACTATATTTTTAATAGATTTGGCTTTCGTTTAAGGACCTGATATGAGGCAACCTTGGAAACTAGAACTGCATTTTAATAGCTGTGTCTCTCATAGAGTACCTCTCTGTGGCCAAACGTACCTGAAGCTGCAGTTAGATTATTTCTGCTATTTAAGAAATAAAGGTGTCATGTGAATTTTCCAATTGCCATATATGCACTCTATCAAAGTGGTCACATCATCAAAAGATTTGATGATGACCTAAGTCATTTTCATTATGAGGCTATTATAATCTAACATGAGGACTTTTGTGAGTAACACGTACAAAGGTATTTTGGTTTACACTAAGAAAAGATATTTCTTGGACATTTAAAAGATCTATATAAAGAAGTGTAACATTTAGAAAAGAGTGTGTGCCTTGGTAAGAAACCTCTGAATAAACGTTGCCCAGAAGCCACAAAATAGGTGTGATTTTATTTTGACAATGTTATTGTCACTTGAGATGATCCTGTTTTACTTGAATTTCAAGGAGCAATGGATTTTGCAAAGGAGAAATTGAAACATGCTAGTCTTGTCACCATGTGAGCTATTCAAAAAGGATCTAGACACTTCGTCAGAGACTGTAATATGGTACTCAATGATGAGCATCAGTAGAATTTTTCAGGGTAAAAAATGTTATTGTCAAAAAGCCACAAAACATAAGTTATTTACTGTTTCCACATTTCTAACATAAATAATTTTGAAAGATATTCTATGACTTCTCTTGTGAGTTGAGTCCCTGTTGTATGATATGATAACCAAGAGCCAATTATAATTACTGAAATGGAAATAGAAATTACTTAAAATCAAATGAAATTTAAAATTCTGTTTCTGTGTCATATTCACCATCTTTCAATTGTACAATAAACTCATATTATTAGATAATGACATCTATAAGTCATGTTCTTCCTGATAAATTACCATTCAGTAATAAATGATAGTTTATTTCATGATTTTATTCCTCAAATCATAATCACACACACACACACACACACAAACATATACACTCACACTCACGTACAAATTATCTCACTGATGTTCCTGGTAGTTTCCAAAATTTTGAGACAAATTTAACTTGTTTGTCTTTTTTTTCTACTGATACCAGAAACATTGAAAATCATGTGATAGAAGGGAACCACTGCTATAGCTTCTTTTTTCCTTCTTTAGACATCCTAGCAGTCTTATCCTATCAGACCACATTTTTCGCCCAAAAGAGTCCCACTGATTCTCCTAACTGAGTATTGTGTTACAGTCTCTGAGAAAGTAGTCAGGGCCTTGTTGAATATCTCACATAGTCACATGACAAGAATGATTCCATTTCTCCTTTGCAAAGTCCATTGATTGCTCCCTGAAATTCAAGCAAAGAAGGGTCTTCTCAAGTGGCTTATGTGTGAATATAAAGGTGTCCCCAAAATGTTCCTTCTCTTTGTAATATATTTTTCTTTAAAGGGCAGCTCTTGTGATTTTTAATACTTTCCAATATGTATGGCATCTCTGATTATTTTATTCTCTTTCTGATGTTGTACAGCAATTTCCTCTGAGATAAAGTAGCTAAACTCAGAAGCAAGCTCCTTAATACAAAGGATCTACTTAAGGGAAAGTGAAGTATTCCATCCTTCAAGGAACCTCTTTAAGAAGCAGGAAGTTAAAAAGGAGATGAAACATTCCATCTTGCAGGAATGTTCATTAAGATACAGGAAGTCTTAATGGGAAGTAACACATTCCACCCTGTAGGGAAGCACATTAACCCCAGGAAATTAATAACTCAACAACTTCAAGAAGTCCCTAAAGCTGATCAGATCCACTAGGTCCTTCCCTCCTCAATCATATAGTAGTAAGGACTACTAAGAAGTCACTTTCAGCTAAGCCAAGCCACCTACAAGAGGTTTAGACCAACTGTCTACAATGGAAACTTGCAGATTATGCAGACTTCCCAGCTATTGTGAGCAATAAGCATTGCTGAGGAGGGCTTTCGGTGCTGCAGTAGTCTTTCAGCCATTTCTGTTTCTATAAATAACTCCTCATGAGTATTCCTATATATTACCACAAGAAAACTGGTTTATCAAGTTAGATTTGATGGTATCCATGCTTTGCTCTGTCCTGTGTTCTCTATCTGATGTGAGTAGACATGCATTTATATCTCTGCAGGAATAGTGTCACGTAACATCTGGTATTTTGTTTCATGTTGTTCTCCTCAAAAGCTGAGACAGTTATTAATATTATTAGTAATATTTGTAAGCAAGGTTCAGTGAAACCGCCAAACTATAACACTCCATATTTAGAAAGTGTATGACAGATTTATTTGGGAATCAAACTGCTGGACTGTCTCTTTTGGGAGGGAAAGAAAGGGGCCCAACAGAAAGAGTCTTATCAAATTTATGGGGACATGTAGCAATAGGAGAAAGGGTGCAGATCAGAACAGCCTGGGATTTAGCATGGGCACTATGTTGTTGCAGGCTATTTGGGTTAATCAGTAACAAGTTGATCTTTGGCCAAAGTAGTTTAACATTAAAGATAGATAAGAGCGAATTACATCCAAGGACACATCAGAAAAATCATCCATGATGATCAAGTAAGTTTCATCCCATGCAGGGATAGTTCAACATACAAAAATATGTCAATGTAATCCACCATATAAAAAAGCTGAGAAACAAAAATCACATGATGATCACACTAGATGCTGAAAAAGTATTTGACATAATCCAACACCATTTCATGATAAAGGTCTTGGAGAGATCCGGAATAAAAGGAACATACCTAAACATAATAAAAATTATATACAGCAAACCAACAGCCAACATCAAACTAAATGGACAGAAACTCAATCCAATACCCCTAAAATCAGGAACAAGACAAGGATGTCCACTCTCTCCATATCTCTTCAATATTGTACTTGAAATTCTAGCTTGAGCAATAAGACAACAAATTGAGATTAAGAGGATACAAATTGGAAAGGAAGAGGTCAAACTTTCACTATTTGCAGGTCATATGATAATTTACATACGTGACAAAAAAATCTACCAGGGAACTCCTACAGCTGATAAATACCTTCAGCAAAGTGGCAGGATACAAGATCAACTGAAGAAAATCAGTAGCCCTACTAGATACAGACTATAAAAGGGTTGTGATAGAAGTCAGAGAAACATCACCCTTTACAGGTAAACACTGAACTGAAGTCCTGGAATCCAGTGACAGAGAGGGAGGACTGATGAGCAGCGGGGTCAAGGCTAGGTTGGTTTAATCCACAGAAACAGCTGACCTGAACAAGGGGGAGCTCTTGGACCCCAGACTGATGACTGGGAGGCCAGCATGGGACTGATACAGACCCCTGAATGTGGGTGTCAATGAGGAGACCTAGGCAATCTATGGTGCCTTTGGTAGTACATCAGTATTTATCCCTGACATACTAATGGACTTCGAGTGTCCATTTCAGAATGAGGTATGCTCTCTCAGTCTGGAATCTTGGGGGAGGGCCTAGGCCCTACCCTGAATGAAATGACAGACTCTGGAGATCCTGCATGGAGGGCCTCACCCTACCTGGGGATCGGAGTGGGTATTTTGTGGGGGGTTAGCAGGGTGGGATGGGGGGAGGCAGAGAGGGAGAGGGAGCTGGGATTGAAGTATGAAGCAATCTTGTTCCTAATTTAAATAAAAAATAAGAAAAAACTTATGAACATAACAAGGAAAGATGTCCCATAATCATTGTTCAGTAGGATTAAAATAGTAAAAAACGATCATCTGTCAAAATAAATTTTCAGATTCTATGCAATCTCCATCCAAATTCCAGCATAATTATTCACAGTTCTTTAAAAGATAATTGCCAACTTCATTTGGAAACACACACACACACACACGGATAATTAAGACAATCGTTAACAATAAAACAATTGTTATAGGTATCACTATTCCTTATTTCAAGTTGCACTACAAAGCTGTAGTAATAAAAAACAGCCTGGTATTAGTATAAAAACAGACATGTTGATCAATGGAATATAAGTGAGACTCAGCTGTCCAAATACACATGGACGCTTGATTTCTGATAAAGAAGTCGGAAATACACACTGGAGAAAAAGGCAGCATCTTTATCAAATGGTGCAAGAAGGACTGGAACCAGAGGATTGTGTGATGAGAGGGAGAAATTAAGTAGAGAGACAGCTAGAATTGAGGACATACAAAGGGTGGTATGGAGATGAAGTACAGTGGAAACTTCTTAAAATATATGAAGGTAATCCTAATGAAGTCTCAAAATAATGGGGGAGATTAAGTCTCAACTGGCCATCTGTTGTCACCAAAGGACAATTCCAGTACTGGAACTGAAATGCATTCATTTGAATTCTTGGCCAAAAGGGTCCCATCCAACTCCAAAAACAGCCCAGGCTGTTGTCAACATAGTAGGGTACTCTCCACAAACTGGCAAGGCCCCATTGCTGATGATAACACCCTCAAAATGCACTGAACATAGAGATATCAAGCTTTTGCCTACATAGACCATTCACCTGTATATTCTAGTGGTTTTGCTATGGGAAGGTACTCTGAAGGCTAACAAAAGAGGCATATATACAACAATCCAGCCACAAAACCTTTGGTCTACAATTTTGTTATGCCTTCAAAATATTTTAGAGCAATGAAGGCACAAAGCTTGTGGGAGTAACCAACTAATGTCTGATTTCACTTGAGGCCCACTCCATGAGATGGAACATATACCTCCCACTCCTTAGGTAAGCAAGAAACACAGACAAGATAGCTCAAGGTCCTAGGTGAAAACAAATACTAATGACCTTTAGAAACTAGTAGTGATAAAATGACTACTAAGGATATTCTGATATACTCACAGATAAGTGCCTTGTTCAACTGTCATCACAAAAGCTCCCTCCTACAGCAGATGGGAACAAATACAGACATCCACAGCCAGACATTACACAGAGAGTGACAGAGACAGAGACAGAGAGAGAAAGAAGAAGACAGACACTTTGGAACAATCAACTCTAAATAGGATGTCTTTGTCAAATTCCTCCCCCTCAGAGCTCAGGGATCCCTGTAGAAGAGAAAGTAGAAAGAGTACAAAAGCCAGAGTGGAAGGAGGACAGCGGAATAACAAGGCCCTCTAAGTCAGCTGAACAAAGTTCATATGAATTCACAGAGACTGAAACAAGGCCTGTATGGGTCTGCATCAGGTACTATGAATGTATATTGTAGCTACCAATTCATTATTTTTATAGCATTCTTGATTTTGTAAACAAGTTAGTCTCTTATTCTTGTGGCTTCTCTTGGGCCCTTTTGATTCCGCTGATTTTCTTCATCCAACTTCGATGTCATAGTTTCTGTTTTACCTTATATTGAATTTTATTATGTTGTATTGCTGTCTCTTAAGTTTTTGCTCTTTTCAGAGACAGAAATGGGGTGGATCTAGATGGGAGGGGAAGAGAGGAGGAACTGGAAGAAGTACATGGAGCAGAAACTATAATTAGGATATATTGTATGAGAAAAGAATCTATTTTCCCTAAGAGGGAGAAAAAAGAATATATTCTCTTCTCCTAAACCTTTGGCCTACAGGTTGCTGCACCTAGTTTTCTTCTTTCCCTCTCCCTTCCTCAACACTCTCTAGACTCTTACAGACGTGTCTGCCTCTTGCTGTCCTCTCCCACATATCTATATTATATTTTCTCCTCCACCACTCCTATGAAAAGTCATCTCTTTTTCTTTTAATTTCTTTTTTGCATTCAACTGGTGCTAAATCCATGGGAGTAGCATAAATGAGTTCTCTCCTCAAGGAGCTTGACAGCTCTGAACCAAAACACTGATCTGACTCTCCTAAGGTATGCATGGATATTAGTTTCTGCTGGCTTTTGCCACCTACCAAATTTGGTTCTAGAATCCACCTCTTCAGTCACTTCTTCCCTCTGCCTTTTCTAACCACCCATGTCTCCTCATGTACTCTGTCAGTATTCTCTCTTCCTGATACACCATTTTGGGGCACTCACCATGTGGGTACCTCCCCGATACAACCTTCAGGACCCACAATGTGAGAAATTGTATTTACTAAGACACTTGCCCCTTTCCCTGTATCGAAGCCCCCTTTTCCCAGTGCACAAGTCCAGTTGTATTCTCTTCTACCTGCTCTAACCACTTGTCTCTACCCTTCTCCTGGGTAAGTGTTGCTATGGAGTTGGATTTAAGACTTTCTTTTGTCGATGAATCTATTTCCTCTAGTTTACCTTCATTGCGTGAGATTCTGTCTTCCATCTCTTTTATTCTGTTAGTTATGTTTGCATCTGTAGTTCCTGATTGTTAATTCATTTTTTCTGTTTTCAGCATTAACTTGGTTTGTGTTTTTTTTATTGTCTCCATTTCAGTTTTCAGGTCTTGAACTGTTTGAATTGTTTCCTTCATCTGTTTGATTGATTTTTCTTGGCTTTTTTTAGAGGGCCTCTATCATTTTCATGAGGTTGATTTAAAGTTCATTCTTTTCTGTTTCATGTGTTTTGGGATCTTCACGTCTTGCTGGTGTACAATTTCTAGAATCTGGTGGTGTCATACTTGTTCTTCTGTTGTTGTTGGCTGTGTTTCTATATTGCCGTCTTCCCATCCCTTCTTTCAGTGGGAACTCGTGGGGTCTCTTCCTCTACTGGTATATTTGGGTCTAAGGATCTCTTCCAGTGTGTTCAAGCAGGTCTAATACTCCAATTGGTCTCATGATGGGTACAGATGGGTCTGAGAAACTCTCAAGCACAGGCGGTGTCCAGAGGGCACTGAAGACTGAAGCACAGGGCAGGGGCTAGAGACGATTTAAAGCTGAGGTGTGGCCAAACTCAGGGTGATCCTTTCCAGTGGAGCGGGTCCTCTCTAGGCACAGGGCACTCCCAGGGAGATAGAAGCAGGGGGTGTAGGGAGTTGGGGTCCAGAGCAGAGCCCCAACTCACCTCAAGCACGGAGCAGGACCTGGATGGGAAAATTTAGTCTTACACTCTGCTGAAGTTTGAGCTTACTTCATGTGGATAACAATTTATTACTTCCTAGAGTTTCTGAATACCCACCTTCACTTTGCAGCTATTCTATGTGGTTATAGCCTGATTGAATATCAGGGAAATTGAAGAAATAAATTGAGCATGAAAACTATTTTCTTATTAATGCTATAATAATCTAGCCTCAACATCCTTTGGATTGGATACTTAATTAAATCTGACTTTCCCCCCCATGGGAACTGTGATAAACTAATTGCAAAAAAAGAATTTCCCAAGTTCTCCATGCCTTCCTTGTCTATCACCTTAGCTAATTTTTGCCTCTAACTCTGGAGTTTGCTCTATAATTTGTTCAGGTCAATGAATTAAGCACAATTATAGAAATAGTATGCTTAAAAGATTCAAGTTTAAAGATCTTTCTTTAATTTTGCATCTGTTACTGAAGTATTCTAAGTTTGCTAGTGGACAATAGACCTGTCACTTTGTGAGTTTCACTCATACGCACCTAGAGTAACCTGATCCTTAAAAATGGATTTGGGCTAAACCATGGGGATCACAGTCACCTTCCTGACAACTGTAAATACATAAACCATAAAGTTGATGCTTGTGAATGGATTGTTACTATTTGTTATGTGATGTAATTACAAGAGCTAACAGACAAGCATTGTCTCCACTTCCTTTGTGGTTCCTATAATGATATGAAATTTGATCAAATTTTTCTCATCAATGTAGAAAATCATGTGTTTTCATTCTAAAAGAAATTGCCCTTCCTTTAATTTTCTAGGTGGTACACACCTTGACATTTTCCTAAGTCATGTAATTCTGTGATGCAAAACATTTTCAGGATTTTCCCTATCTATGCAAGTGGTATAGTCTTTTCTCTATGTTTTGTTCCACATCTGTGGCACAGGATTCATGAAAGTTTTACAAAACTGCACACTGAAATACAATATAGATACTCTACATACATGCTTCTGTTGCTATTACTTTGAGTGAAATACCAGTTCCATGTGTTTATGAAATCACTATGAATATATTTTAATTTCACTCAGCATCTCTTTAAAGTCCATTTCTTTTGAAGTAGGATTTAGAATAAATACAGTTTTCATCTTTTGAGCAAGGGAGCTCTTTCCAAATAAATCTAAAAATATTTAAGTAAAAGTTGTGAAACGTCTATGATTCTAATTGTGATCAGCAGGTGTTATTTTCATACCTCTCTCTTTTGAGTCATAAGCCAGGAAGACTAAATCTCTTCTGTTTCTTTTGCATGAAAACATTTTCACAACTTTTTCTAATAAATCATACTACAATGTGTTTCAACCAATACTTTCATTTTGAAACTTCCACTTAATATGATATATGAACATTGCTATTTATCCAGCAAAAAATATTGTCTCAGAAAAAAATAGCACTTATCTTGAACCTTGAATCATTGAAGCATTTCTCATTAACTGCTCTTCATTAAGAAGGAATTCAAAATTTCTGTGCATCTCATTTCATCATTGCTGTGCACATGTTGCATGGTTTTATTTAAGCACCTTAGTATATGTACTGATCAATGGCTAGACTTTAATGATTCATGTACAGCAAGTAACATGTCTCATTAAGACCTAAATTTAATCCCACAATCTCTGGGCAGAGTGAATAATATGAGTAGAACCACATGTTTGGGATAGCTATTATGATGACAGTAAGGTGGCAATGACAAAAAGGATTTTATTTAAATGTATTTTTTTCATTTCAAACTGAGTTATTCAGATTCAATAAATATGGAAATTAGATATTGGAAGTATCAACACTTTTGTGACAGAGGTGGAAGAAAAGAAAAACCTTTAAGCTAAAACTATTTGTGTTCATTTTCCTCAACATCATGATAAAAATACAATAAAAATAAACTTCCCTGCTTATTAACCTAGGATACATTAAAATGTTGCAAATGAAGCTCTAAGGGAAATCTGGAGCTTCATTTACTCTAGTTAGCATTTGAAATCAAGAATGAATCATTCTTACTTTTTATGAATTTAATGATAAAATGAAAAAAGAAGCAAGTAACTTGCCAGAAATTTGCTCAATGAGAAATCATTATCTTTATTGTATGTAATTAAAAAGTACTCAACTAGGAAGAGGATGATTCTATAGAACCATCATGTAATAAAACTTTCCTCAGTGATAGAAATAATGATGTTCTTCCCCAGTCACATATGACTATTGAGTATTTCAAATGTGGCTAATGTACTTGAAGAAGTAAAATTTGTTTATTTACTCATTAACACTTACATTATGACACGTGACCACTGGTTACTACACTGGACAGTGAAATTCTACATTTGTAATTATTATTTTATTAAAGGAACTAACTTTTTTGAGTATATATGTGTGTGCATATTTGTGTTGAAGCCACAGGACAACAGTTTGATAGTTTCTCATAAAATACAACATGAAGCTGTCACTTGATCAGTACCTATCTATCCAAGAAAAAACAAGCACTTGTATTGAAAGACCTACACATGAAAACTCATAGCAGAATAGCTCATAACGGTGCACACAGAAATAAATGTTAATTAACTTACAAATATATGGACAACATAGGGTGCACGGATACAGTGAAATATTCTACAAAAATTAAAAAGGAACAAACTACTTACAGATGAAATTTCAGGGTTAACCTTCCAAAAATATTTTGTAGGTAGCAAAGGAACAAATTAAAGGAACAACATACATGAATAGTTTGCTAAATTTTCCACATTCAAAGTATATTTTACTAGTTCACAACACACAAGGAATTTCAATAATGATGTAGCATCAATTAAAAATGGAATAACAAGGTGCCAAAAAGATGGCTCAACAGAAAAGAGTATATGCTGCCAAGCCTAAAGACCTGGATCTGATCCTAGGGACCCACATGATAGTGGATGAGAACTGACTCCCACAAGTTTTACTCTGATCTCCACTTGCAAACTGTGGTGTGTGAATTGTCACACACAATAGTTTTGAGCTAGGAATAGGGAGATGGAATGGATATTGAAAATGGTCTTAACTTGACATACAATGGTTTCACATTACATAGATACTTTTTAAGTCATTGAATTGTACAATTAAGATTTGATAAATTTTGTAATGTATAAAATTCATTGCAGTAAAGGTTCTTAAAGACAAACCAGTAAACTAACCAGGAGGAAATAATTTTAGTCAAAGGAAGAAATGACAACGATTTTTTGCAGTAAAAAGAATACGTGTTCAACGTTGCCCATACTACAAAGTTAAGATCAATACAATTTACTCCTGGATTTGAAGTGAAATGTGAGAAAGGAGTAAAGAATTATTTCAGGTATTTCCCCTCTAAAACATCAATAGAATGGAGGTGCCATATACTCAGATCGCAAATACTATGGATTAGATTGGCCAGTGATAAATCAAATTTTTCATTCAAACATGTCAAGATTGAAATGCCTAGTAAATTATGAAGTGATTTTAGAAATAGAACTATAGTTTATGGAGGACTCAAGGCTGAAAGAAAAAAAAGTAGTCGTTGGCACGAATAAAATTATTTGAAGCTAGATGAGCTCACATGCAGAGCAGATGCATACAGAGAAGACCTGAAGTCAGCAGACTAAGTTTTAAAACACTCCAAAGTCTAAAGGGAAATTTTAAGGGAAAGTTTCAAAGTGATTTCAATGGACCAATAAACTGGACAGAAAATAATTCTGAATTGTTTATGTCCCCATAAAGCAATCATGTAAATATATTTTAGAAGTATATCAATATTATTTATGTATAGGAAAAATGTGTAGAGAAAATGCTATTGATGTACATGTATATATTCTAAAATATATATTTATATTACATATGATATGTATATCATATAACCAAATATATGTATATGCTCCCAGGCGATATCAATACTTTAAGTATAAAGTATATAGGGAACATAGAATTTCAGAGTAAAAAGTAAAATGTTTTGAAGAAAGGGAGGAACAAAGATCAAGTAAGATGTGGTGTAAGGAAGGAATCTAGAAGGAATTTAGATAATTGACCTCTCTTGACTGAGAAACCAAGAGTTTGTTTATGACTATTCTGAAACAATTTATGTCCTTGTAAGTGGCTGGGATAATAAAGAGAGGAAAGTACAGGATAAGGGCCTTTTTGCCCATGATATGTTCATTCTTGATCTAGACTTCAAAATTTGAAGTTACAGAATCAGACTAAAAAATGATAGTGGAAGCAGTTGAAGTCTGTGGATATGCCATGTATTCTGTTGATTAGATTCAAGTAATTTCTCCATCATCTAAGAATATGACTCTAATTCCAAAGGATTGAGAAGATTTATTTTGTTCCACATTTACTTTCTACTGGATTATTGCTTTTAGAAAACTACCACCCTAAAAACTTTAAGGGTAAGCACCCCCTTTTAATTCTGTGTATTAAATATTTTTATATAAAATTCTTAATACCGTCAAATTTACTTCACCTTAAACTTGTCTAGAACTGAATGTTATGAAAATGAACCTGAAAATAAGGGTTTTTAAATATTGTGTCTATCCATAAAAACATATTGATTTTGAATTCTCTAGAATTAGAATACATAAAATAAAAATACAGTCATATACACTTTGGAGATTATAAAAATTCCATTAAAGGTGGTGTACACCTTTAATTCTTGCATTGGAAAGGCACATGTGGGTAGATCTCTGTGAGTTTGACATCATTCTGATCTACATAGGGTGTCCAGGTCACCCAGAGATACATAAATGTACTTTCAATAACAATTAATTCGTTTTCAAAAAGGACATAAAAATAAACACACTGATATAAATGCATTTTACATAATCAAGATCAGAAATATGGCAGTGTTCAATAACAGCATAGACCTTTATATTTTAAAATGTATACTTTACAACTCTAAAATATTGAAATTATCTCAAATTTCTGTAATTCTAAAGTAAAGCATTCAAATAAAATATGCATATAAATATTTACTATAATTCATTATTAAATAGATTTTCTAACATGATATTTAAGCATGAAATTATAAAAGATATTCATTAATATATACATGTAAACACACTTTTTAGGGTGGAAATTCACTGCCTTTGAAGTCGTTTAGCTTTGTCAATTGAACAACTACCAAGCATTTTAATTGATCCAGAAATGAAAAGTGTGCTACTAGTATTATAGTTTATTTGGTCATTTAACTTTTACTATAATCATTTCAGAGTCAAGGCTAATAGTATAAAGCTCTGAGAGTT
Source organism: Mesocricetus auratus (assembly GCF_017639785.1). NCBI lineage: Eukaryota > Metazoa > Chordata > Mammalia > Rodentia > Cricetidae > Mesocricetus > Mesocricetus auratus. The sequence continues at coordinate 38,290,189 of NW_024429188.1, read as the reverse complement.
CTGAGGAAATCTATGATGAAAATGATTAAGAATACTCCTATGATGTCATTGTTTTTTAACGCTAAGTGGTACTCCATTGTGTAAATGCACATTTTCTTTATTCATTCTTTGGTTGAGGGGCATCTAAGTTGCTTCCAGGTTCTGGCTATTACAAACAATACTTCTATGAACATAGTTGAGCAGATGTCTTTGTGGTATGAATGTGCATCCTTTGGTATATGCCTAAGAGTGAAACTGCTGGATCTTGAAGTAGACTGACTCTCATTTCCCTGAGAAAGTGCCATATTGATTTCCAAAGTGGCTGTACGAGTTTCCCTTCCCAACAGCAATGGAGGAGTGTTCCCCTTTCTCCACATCCTCTCCAGCATAAAGTGTCCTTGGTGTTTTATATTTTAGCCATTCTGACAGGAGTAAGATGATATCTCAGAGTTGTTTTGATTTGCATTTTCCTGGTGGCTAAGGGTGTTGAGCAATTCCTTAAGTGACTTCCAGCCTTTTGAGATTCCTCTATTGAGAATTCCCTATTTAGATCTGTTCCCCATTTTTAAATAGGATTATGTGGTGTTTGGTGACTAGCTTCTTGAATTCTTTTTTTTAATTTGGAAACCAGCCTTCTGTCAGATGTGGGGTTGGTGAAGAACTTTTCCCATTCTGTGGGCCATCATTTTTGTCTTTTTGTCTGTGTACTTTGCCTTACAGAAGCTTCCTCAGGCAAATGGATGGAAATAGAAGAAACCATGCTGAGTGAAGTAACCCAGACACAGAAAGAAAAATATAGTATGTACTCACTCATAAGTGGATATTAGACACAGAGCAAAGGATAACCAGCCTAAAATCCACAACCCCAGAGAAGCTAGGAAACAAGGAGGACCCTAAAAGAGAAATTCATGGACCCCTGTCCCCAAGAAGGGGAAAGGGACAAGATCTCTTGAGTAAATTGGAAGCATGTGAGGGGGGGAGGTAGGAGAAAGAGGAGGAGAGAGCAAGGTAGTGGAGAACATGAGGGATCCCGAAGGTTGAGTTGAGGGAAGAACAAAGGAAAGCAAGGAAAGAGATACCTTAATAAAAGGGAGCCCTTAGGGGCTTAACCAAAAAAAAACTGGCACTAGGGAAATCCCCAGGAATCCACAAGGATGACCCCAAATAAGAACCTAAGAATAGTGGAGAGGTTACCTTAAATGTCCTTCCCTTATGAGATTGAAGACTACCTTAAATGCCATCATAGAGCCTTCATCCAGCAGCTGATGGAAGCAGAAGCAGAGATCCACAGGTAAGCACCGAGCTGAACTCCTGGAATCCCATTGTAGGCAGGGAGGAGTGATGAGCAAATGGGTCAAGACAATGCTGGGGAAACCCACAGAAACCGCAGACATGAGCAAGTCGGAGTTCACAGACCTTAGACTGACAGCTGGGGAACCAGCATAAGACCAAACCATGCCCCCTGATCATGGGTGTCAGTTGGGGGACTTGGGAAGTCCATGGGGTTATTGACAGCATAAGCAATATTTAATCCTATTGCACAAATGAGCTTTAGGAGGCCATTCCGCATGGAGGGATACTCTCTCATCCTTGATAGTTGGGGGAGGGTCTCTGATACAAATGATATGACAGACTTTGATGATCCCCCACAGGAGGCATCACCCTCCCTGAGGATTGGATGGGGGACTGGGATGGGGGAATTGTGGGGGAATGAGAGGGGAATGGAACTGGGATTGGTATGTAAAATAAGATCATTTTTAATTTAAATAAAAATTAATTTAAAACATACTCATTAATAGTCCTGGCTGTTTAGGAAATATCTTTGTAGACCAGGATGGCCTCAAACTCACAGAGATCTGCCTGTCTCTGCCTCCCATTTGCTGGGATTAAAGGTGTACACCACCTCCACCACCTAGCATGAGTGAGTGCTTTTTAAATGTTTGAGTGGTACAGTGGCCTGGCCATCAGTTAGGTATGACTGGGCCATCACCATACCTGTATTTACTGCAGAGACACGCTTTAGGGAGCCTGTGTATAGAATTAAAGCCAGCTGACTTTCCAGGCTGCTGCCATGTGGTTAGGGAGCATAAGCTCTGTGACTAGAAGAACCCTCTTAAGTAGTTACTGAAGCACAATATTAAGATTAGGTGGTGTATCTATGGACTCCGGGGAGGAAAAGTGGCAAAACAGGTAGCTCTTTTCTACCCTGCCTGTCAGGCAGGCAAACAGGGAACAGAAGCATTATGCAGACCGGCAGCCACCTCAGTCACTAGCAGAATGCTACATACATATCATTAAAGCTTCAAAACATCAAAGTCAACATACTGAAACACACAGTAAGGAGAGGTTTTCCCCAGAGACATATGTCAATGCATCTGACAAATTTTTATTTGTTAGAGATAATTTCTATTAGAAGATGTGATTTAGGACTTTAACAAAGAAAGATGATGCACTTTATAATTACTAATTTTCCAGGACTACATTATAAGAATATCCTGTGATGTATTGAATTTTCTCATCTGCAAAATGATTTCTTATGATACAAAAATGTTTTACCAAAATAAATTGTAAACTTTGCAATCATAAAATATCAGAATCTGGAGAATTTGGAGCTGAAGAGACGTCTCAGTAGTTAAACATACTGGCTGTTCTTTCAGAGGAGCCTAGTTCAATTTCCAACACCCACAATGTGGCTCAACTATTTGTAATTCTAGACTTAGGGTATCTAATATCCCCTTCTGACTTCTATACACACTGCTTGCATATGGTGCACAGATATAATATATATATGCATATATATATACATATGTATATAAAATCTCAGAATCTTAACCACCTATTCTTTTGGTGAATTTGAATGAGATTTTTACTGAGCCTCAATTATCTTAAAATATATCTAACAATTTTCATTTTTATTGAATATTTATATTTTAAATATGCCTAGGATATATTGGTATCAAACTGAATAAAAGTAACAATAGAAAGTGTTAAATGGGTAACATTTTATTTGTTATGATTCTGCACATACATTTAGTAAATAGAGAGTTTTTATTCTTATTTTAAAACCTAAGGACCAAGAATCAATAACAAAATTTAAAAGTGCCATGCAGAAGCTTACACATGGTAGATGCTGTACTTAAAACATATCTCTCTTCACTTCAACTCTAGTCAGGTTCATTTGTAAATATTTACAACACATACATTTAAAATATTTATGCTCTTTTAATATTTTTATTTATGGGTGTGACATGTAAACGTGTATGGCATGTAGAACCCCAGGACTCATCAAATGTTTTATTTTGAACACCTTTCCCTTTATCTGTCTATCCACCTCTCTAAGTGTCTTTCCTTCAAATTTCTCTTTGGCATGTGATCTGTGTCTTTTTTCTCTTAAACCTAGCAATTTCCAGGTTATAAAAAAAAATCAAACATATTCCACAACCTCTTAACCATCCCTCTCCATTCTCATCCTTCCCAGCTCTTGGATTACAGACATGCATCAACACACCTGGCCTATTCTCTTTTTCTCAGTTGTATTTTACTCTGCACATCTAGGAAAATACTTCTAGAGTTTTTCTTCTTGCACCATGTTTGATATATTTTTTGTATGTTTTGGATTATAGGCACAATATAATCATAAATGAAATTACATTGTACAAATAATATATTGCTTGTTCCTATCTTTCAACAGTTTGTTTTTAAGATATATATGATTGAGTTAAGTCATTTTAACTTCTGAGTTTCATTCAGGGATATGATGAGAACTTACTTGTTCTATTCATAGATCCAACCTTTTCAAACAATATAATGTTTTACTTACTTCGTGTGTTGGGTAATCAACAGACACAGAGACACCCACAACCAGACAAAGTGTAGAAAGTGAGAATCCATGAAACAGCCCTAAATGAATGGGATGTCTCTAACAAATCCCTCCCCTCAGGGCTCAAGGAACCCTGTGGAAAAGAAGGTTTATAGAGGGTAAGCCCAGAGAGAGTGGAAGACATCAATGAAGCAATGCCTTCTAGAAACAAGAAGGCTAGCACCCATATGAACTCAGAGACTGGATGCACCAGGACCTGCACAGGAATGTAACTGGAGAAACAAACCACTTTTAAGGGTAGATCACATTCACAGCAGTGGATGACCAACACAAAATGATCTCAACGGCATCATTGGAGTTTCTTTGTCTCATAATGGTAAGACAATGATTAGTTAACTATATGAGTCCTATACTATATCTTCCAGTTCTGGGTTAATAGGGGATTCCTATGTGGGTGAATGTGTGTATTTTTGTTTCTGTATGCATTTCTAGTGCTCTTTCATTGACTTTTTTCCTTGTTTAGTTGTTTTGTCATATTCTAATTTGTTTGGTTTTTATTTATCTTATTGCAGTTTATTTTATTATTTTTCCTTAGATGCTTGTTTGTTTTCTAAGGAGAGACATAAAGAGTGTGGAACAGGATGGTCAGTAGGAAGGAACTAGGAGGAGTTAGGGGAGGGGAACCAGCAATCAGAATATATTCTGTTAAAACATTACCTTTAATAAAATAAAAATAAAATTTTGTATTAGTATTGTTTTATATCATCCAATTCAATTTAATAGAAACTCTTAAGGCTATAAAGTTTTAAGATTATTATAGGTTTTATGAATTTTGATATTTATTATCTGTTCCTATGAACTCTTGACACATGAAATTCTATTTTAAAAGTTATTACATATTATTTCATCATCTTCTCTTTCTTTACTTTTCAGATATTTACAACCCTTTAATCCAGCTAATTTTAATTTCACATGCTATTTTGCTTTGGATGATGCTTCTTGTAAGGCTTACACATCTAATTTTTTTTCTTTTTACTCAGACTTTCGGCAGAACACCTTGGCCATAACCTCCTGCTATCCTATCAGCCAGAGTTCCCCCCACTCCACCTCATAAAATTTGGCTTATTTCAACCCCTACAACAGTTCCTTTTCGTTAACTGTCCTTATAGTCTCCAGCTGACTAAAACTGCCCTATAAAACCCAAACTCCCCTTTTTGATAGGACTGTCTTCTCTTAGGAATAGCTCAGTAGTTCCTATCCTAAATCAAGCTTTGCGTTTCAGCCTCAGCACAGTTCTCATGGTCTGATTCTCTTTTTAAGTAACACAGCACTAAAATTTCTTCTCATAAATCTCAAAGCTGGGACACAGTGGTGCACAACTTTGGTCCGAGATTCCAGCACTCAAGAGGTAGAGGTAGGCCTTGTGCGTTCAAGGCCAGCCTGGTCTATATAGTGAGTTCGAGGACAGCTAGGCCCTCTATACTAAGACTCTGTCTCAAAAAAAAGAATACATCAGAATATATTTTGTTTGTTTTTTTAATTTTTGAAAGAGTGTTTTCATATGTAATCTGGCTGTCCTGGAACTGGCTCTATAGACCTGGCTGACCTTGACCTTAGGCATCCCCCTGCTTATGCCTCCCAAATCTGGGATTAAAGGTATATGCCACCTCCATCCAGCTAAAATATAGTTTTTTAATTAATTTTTATTATTTTTGTTTGCTTGTTTTTGTTTGTTTGTATTTTGTTTTGTTTTGTTTTTGAGACAGTGTTTCTCCATGTAGCCCTAAATGTCTTGGAACTCACTCTGTAGACCAGGCTGGCCTTAAACTCATAGAAATCTGCTTGCTTCTACCTCCTGAGTAGAGGGATTAAAGGTGTGCAACACCACCACCACCTGACTTACTTTTATTATATTTAATTATATATATTTAATTAATTAATTAACTATATATGTGTGTGTAGGATCATTTGAATGAGAATAACCTCGATGGGCTTATATATTTTAATACTTGATCTCCAATTGATGTAAATGTTTGGAACGGATTAGGATGTTTGGTCATTTTGTAGAAGGTGTGCCACTGGGCATGGGCTTTGAGGTTTCAAAAGCTTATGAGACTCCCACTTACCTCTCTCACTCTCTGCCTCAAGTTTGTAGATCTGATTGAAACTCTTAGATACTGCTCCAACAACATGCCTGCCTTCTGCCAAGCTCCCCACCATGATAATAATCATGGACTTTAGCCCTCTGAAGCAGTGATACCCAAATTAAATGCTTTCTCTTATGAGTTGCCTTATTCATGGTATCATCACAGCAATAAAACAGTTACTAAAACATAGTATATCTGTATGAGAGGAACTGATTTATCTGGAACTAGAGTTACAGGTGGTTATGTGTCCCACCATAAAACAACTGCAGTCTTCTGAAAGAGAAGTGTTTTTAGCCACTTATTCATCTCTCTTCAAATGAAGGAGGAACTTTTGTACCAATTGCCCAGCTCCAAATAAACACACAGAAAATATATATTAATTACAGAATTCTTGATCTGTAGCTCAGGCTTATTAGTAATTAGCTCTTACAACTTAAGCTACCCATTTCTATTCATACAGTATTTTGCCACATGGCTCATGGCTTTATCTGTTCTTTAGCAACTTGCTGCCGCAGCAACTGCTTTCATCTCTCTCTCTCTGACTCCACCACTCTTCCCCTAATATTCAAGAATCTACTTACATCTTTCTTAAAAGATACATTTTATTCTTAATCATGTGTGTGTGTACATATGTCTTATATGTATGTGCCCTTGGGAGCCAAAGGTGTTGGGTCAACTGGAGTTAGAGTTATTGGCATTGTGATATTTTTACATATTATATAGTATGTACTGGATTTTATATATATATATGAATAACAGATAAATATGTATGTAAATATATTAGAATATATATCCTAATGCAAGTACTCTGAAAAGGTAATATGTGCTCTTAGCCACCTAGCTTGCTCTCCAAATTAATTTTTAAAGGTGATTTTACCATTTTATCCCTGAATCTAGAGTTAAAGGTAGCCATGTGTATGATGAGACTCATGTTTAAGCCATCATGTCTTTCATTCATTGTTGGAACACAGTCCAAACTGGAGTTGTGTGAGAATTCTGAGTGTGTGTGAGAAAACTCCAAGAAAATAAGACAAGAATCTTGTGATGTCATGTTCTTAAAAACTCAGAATTGTTCTTGGTATGTGTTTTCATGCTCCTCCTATGTATAATGTATAAGAAATAATTTATTTTAGCTGTTGCTATTCATATACCTCCATAGAAAATCAAATTTCCTGTTTCTTTGTGTTACAAGTGCCTAGTCCTTGTGATTGAAAACCTTACTCATATCATTCTTCTTAACCCTTAGATTAGAATATAGATTGCCTGATGCTCTGATTAAAGCTGGCTATTGCATAAAACTTCAGCATGACTCATTTTTAGGCTCCACTTTCCCATGTTCATGTCACCAACTAGAGAGGAGGTAAACAGCACACTTCACTACTCCATTAATATCTTCTAATGAAGAATCTAATCTGTTTCCATTATTGTTGTGGTTTTGATGAGAATAACTCCCATAGTTTCATTATTTGAATATAATTGGTCCCCAATTTGTGGGGACTATTTGAAGAGATTAGGAGGGGTGATCTTGTTGGAGGAGGAGTATCACTGGGGATGACCTTTGAAGATTCAAAAGTCTCCTTCAAGTCCCAGTGCTCTTTCTCTCTGTTTCACAGCTGTGGATCAAGATGTGAGTACTCAGCAGTTTCCTCACTCCACTATCATGGACTCTTAACTTCTGAAACTTTAAGCCAAATTAATTACTTACTTTTACAAGTCATTATAATCATAGGATGATATCACAACAATAGAATAGGAACTAAGACAAAGATTCATTGCTAAGGGTGTACATAGAAATCACTGTATTTTACATTGACATATTTTGTTTTGTGTATTTATATTTTCCCATGAATTTCATTACTCCAGTATAAGTGATATTATTAAGCTTTAATGTTCATATTTAATTCTATGTTTTAAAATATTAGGTTGGTTTATATTTTATTCTTTATGCTTTATAAAGTAAATCTTTATTCAATTATGTATCACAGTATTATCTGCGACTTCCAAAGACATGGATATTAATGAATATGTTACTGTAAATGAAAATATATAACAAAATGATTTGAGTATCTTTTACTCATCATTCCATTATTTCCTAGTCATTTCATTAAACTTTGTGTTTGAATAATCTCAATTGATATTATATTTTCACAAGACTAATTATATTTTTACTTAGACGTCTATGCACAAAGTTACATGCATGAGTGCCATAGTCAGAACTGGCAATAAGAGGGTACCATCTCCCATGGATATGGAGTTAAAAGTCTTTGTGAGTTCTGGGAAACAAAATCAGATCCTCTGCAAGAGTGATATGTATTCTTCACTGGTGAGCTATCCTTCCTGCCTCATAAAATGTTTAGAACTAATCATGTCCCCTTCCATCAAATCTGCTTTTGTTCAAATTCTTCCTTATTATCTTATTTACTTCTTGGTTGCATATGTGTTTTATTGATCATTTCAATGAGAATTATTTAAAGTTCACTCTCCTATGTTTAAATACAATTTTAAAACTATTCATCTCCATTCTTTTTTCTTTGTTTGTGCTTATCGTAACTTTCCTATGTCAGATAAATACAAGTTTGAAAGTAGTTTTTGATTGTAGAATAAATGAGTGCATTATTTCATTATTTAAGATGACAATTACAAACAGATTTTGTGAAGAGTTTTATATAAAATAAAGCATAAGCATATCAGAGAGTCTTTTATAGCAATTTCAGTAATATAATACTCCAAAATAGCACTTTGCTTTAAGTAGTTGCTGAAACTATTTTAAAACTTTACATTAAAAGTTAGTAAAATTGTCTTTTACTCCACACAGGACAATTTTATAATTTGTCAAAAAAAGATACCAGAGAATCTCTTTGTACAGGTAAATATTTTATAATTTCTGAAAAATGTAGAGGCTATACTACATATTCATAAAAACCTCATTGTCAGATTAATTTACTCAGGACAACATACACATTTTCATTTGGGGCTAATATATTCATTCTATGTAGAAACTATTAAATATATTTCATTTATTTATATTCACAGTCATGTAAATTTATGTTAGCATCTCTATACATGAATGATGAATTAAAATTATGGAGCAGTCTACCACAAGACCCAGCAATTCCATTCTTAGGCATATACCCAAAAGATGCACATTCATACAACAACTGGAACAATTCCACTATGTTCATAGTAGCATTACTTGTAATAGCCAGAACCTGGAAGCCACCTAGATGCCCCTCAACTGAAGAGTGGATAGAGAAAATGTGGTACATTTACACAATGGAGTACTATTCAGCAGAAAAAAAACAATGGAATCTTAAAATTTGCAGGCAAATGGATGGCACTAGAAGAAACCATCCTGAGTGAGGTAACCCAGTCACAAAAAGGGGCACATGATATGTACTCACTCATTTATGGATGTTAGACATGGAGTGCCAGCATACAATCCCTCTGCCATAGAGTCTGGGAAAAAGAACCTTCATCCAGCGACTGATGAAAGCAGAGACAGACAACCACAGACAAACACTGAGTTGAACTCCTGGAATCCAGTGACAGAAAGAGAGAACTGATGGGAAAAGGAGTTAAGACAGGGCTGGTTTAACCCACATAAACAGTTGACCTGAACAAGGGCGAGCTCTTGGACCCCAGACTGATGACTGTGTGGAAAGCATGGGACTGATCCAGACTGTGGGTGTCAGTGAGAAGGCCTAGGTAATCTATGGGGCCTTGAGTAGTATTTATCCCTGGCGTACAAATAGATTTTGAGTGCCCATGCCACAATATGGGATACTGTTTCAGCCAGGACTCTTGGGGAAGGGCCTAGGCCCTGCCCTGGATGAAATGACAGTCACTGGAGATCCACCATGGAGGACCTCACCCTCCCTGGGGATCAGAGTGGAGATTGGGTGGGGAACTGGGAGACATGGTGGGGAGGGCAGGGGAGGAGGGGGAGGAGAGGAATCTGAGATTGACATGTGAAACAAGCGTGTTTCTAACTTAAATTTAAAAAAAGAGAAAAAACGAAACAAAAAAAATAAAAACCCAAAAATAAAATTACCCAGAACTCACAGAAGCAATATTTGTAGTACGAATACTATTTTTGAAGGCATACATTGTTCAGTAGCTTTCAAATGTATGGCAATGTTCTGGGTTGATTTCGTACCCACTGGAATTATCTGGTCAAACAGAGACAATAAGCATAAACCCAGCTATTTTGTGTTCTAAGCATATATATTACGGTATAAATTCTGTAAAACTTCAATAATATTTGAAAAGATTTTCTCCTTGTTTCTATGAACCATATACTAGTAACTGGAAGGTTGTGGTTCATCTCTATATCAATAGAGTAGAATGATCTAGGAAATAGAATTGTCCTAACCCCAGAGAATATATTGGCTTCCAGAATATGTATGCAACTTTCAGATTTGGGAATGTGCATAACAGTTTTACAATGTAAACAAAATGCTGTGATGTTGCTTTCAGATTTAGCTTGCTGTGTTCAATTTTCTAAATGACCTATTGAAATTTACTTTGAAAGTTCAATTTTATGAATGACACAGTGATATTTATTTTGAAATGAAGGTGTATATATTTATATGCTTGTGCACATGTATTAAACAAATAACATACTTTATGACACTAAGTTAGTGATAAACAAACTGCAGTGCATCATTCTACCACTTGTTGGTAGACACAAAATGTAATAATTGGAACACAACCACATTCATTCTTTTACATCTTCTCTGTAATCGCTTTTCCCTTTCATTCCAGGGTCACTAGTTATGACAGATCCTGTGGGCAGTAAAGGCTAAATGGTTATCTACTTGGCCCTTCAAGAAAGAGTTTATAGATTTCAGATGTTTTTAATAATTTGTTTTTAAAGAACAGAAATATATATTTACATAATCAACAACCTGCCATATACCTTGCTCCTACGACTAATTCCCTTTCCTAAGAAGTTTTAGAGAATATAATATGATACCCTGAGGTCTATACTCCTTTTCTCCCTCATAAGCATTCTTCTAAAAGGAGCACTTGACTCAGTTAATGAGAGTTTCAGTGAGTTGTTATAATGAGCCATGTGGAGTTTGACTTGACCTTTTCATTCAATAAAGATCCAGTTGGAATCCATATTGAGAGACAGATTTTGAATATGTAAAGGTACATATCAGCAGCTCACTGAACCTGATGAAGATTTAGTTATTGATTAGTAGAGTACACTTGACATTTAAGAATTAGCGAGAAGCATAGAAATAAGTAGTCCAAATGCCTACCTTAGGTTAGGATTAAAGAGTTCAGAAGACATTATTATTGATTTGTTATAGTAACATTTTTATCATAATCTCCATATTTGAAAGTGATTCAGCCACACATCTCTTGAAATATTTATTATCTCTTTCAGAATTTTGTAATAATGCAAATATATTCGTTTTCTATATGTTTAGAATTATTTTCCTTAAATAAGACATTATGATAACAAAGAACCATCATTGTTTCTAAAAGTAATCAAATGATTATAGTATAATTAGTTTATCCAATCACCAGTCTTAATTAAATCTAAATGACAATAAGGAGAAAGACCAGATTTAGCCAAAGACACATTTGCCATCAATGGTAGGGAGGAACATATAGAAGCAAAAAGCAGGGATTAGATTTATCAGATAAGAAGGTATTTCAGTCAGCATTGTACTTGCCTCATGTAAATTAGGGACAGGGATTTCCTTGGTTTAGATAACTGATTTTTCAACTCTATTTTCTCTTTATGTTCTAGTAAAGATACTAGTAGTGTTGTTCGTGTTTAAGAACACTTTTTTAGCTCTTAACTGGACTAAATTACTCACCTGTGAAGTTTCAGTATGTAAGAAGTAGAGGAGAAGCTTGCCAAGAATTTGAGATGAATCTGGGTTTCATAGTTAATTCCAGGTCAATTTAGGCTACAGAGTGAGATCATGGCTCCAAACAAACAAACAAGAAAGGAAGAGAGACAGAGATAGAGAGACAAAGACACAGAGAGACAGAGACGGAGAGACAAAGAGAGACAGAGGAGAATTAAAGATTAGCTATGTCTTCCAGATTTTCAAGGTGATCCCATCACGAACCAAATGTGGTTAAACACTGAATAGACCAAAGTGATGCAACTCTATCTCACCAGGTAAAGGCAATTTGACTACTTATTTTAGTAAGTATAGTTTCTATGAAATATATAAATTCATATTTAACTTTGTATTCATTATATATATATATATATATATATATATATATATATATATATCGGCCCTCAAATTGTTCCAAACACTCTTATACATATTTATCATTAGTAATTCACTGACAAAATGAAAAATATCAACAAACTATATGAGAATTCCCCTGACAAATGCATGAAAGTATATATGTAGAATTAATAGAAGACTAAAGAAGGTATAAGATCCCTTGGAACTGGAATTATAGATGATTGTGAGAAAACATGTGGGTACTTAATAACATTTTCCATGTTTAAGAATGAATATCTGCATCCAGGTTTGTAATATGAACTAAAATTAGTTCTCTCACATTGTAATGTTTGTTCAATTTGAAATTTGTAGATTATATTTCAGTTGTCCATGAGTAGTACTAGAAATGAAGAACAAAAATGAAATAGAATATTTATAAATATAAACCCTTTTTAACTTTATAAAACAAAAAATTAAGCTAAACAAATAAATGAGAACAAAAAAAACTGATATGGACAAATTGAGCCTTTTCTTTGCCTTTGGTGAGATAGCTCATTTCAACCCTTAATCTTCATCAATGGTCAGTTCAAAGAATTCACAACTTTATACTCATGGATAGAAACATTGTGGATAATGTTAAAGAGAAAAGAAAAATAAAGATGGGATTCAGGTTCAAAAATAATCTTTCTCGCGGGACTAAGGTGTAGAGAGATACAGGGATATGTCAGCGCACGTGCGCACGCACACACACACACACACACACACACACACACACGTGCACACATTACAAACACACTTAAAAAAAGTTAGAGAGAAAGAGAGAGAGCTTGATTCAGAATGCTATTACCTGACAACACAGACCTTTAAACCTAGTCTGTGACCAGAGTCTTTATCTAAGAATGGATTTTTATCAACCAACCCTTATTTTCATGATCCTCATTTGCATGGGAGAGACTGAATAACTAGAAATCAGGTGCACCATGATTACTTACTAAAACTGTAGGCAAATCAGCCTTGGTGACCCTCTTTAATATTCTGTGAATAAATTCCAGGACAGTGCACATCTCTAAAATGGGTACATTGTCACGCTCTTGCAGTAGATTGCCATATGCTGCAGATAGTAATACAGTTACTGCTTAGCCCATGACAATGTACTCTATAAATAAACTGCTCTTCCTTCTTGTCTAAAGTATGATAATTCTTCTCAACTGTTGAAATTCAGCTAAAGGAATGGTATGAAAATAAGCTGGAACTAATGCAGCAATATGGGATATTTGGTTTGGTCTTATAATAGTTCTTTGTCCCTAAACTTGTTTCTCTGTTGGAGTTGGTGATTATTATTCAAATCTGTGATCTTACAACCTCATTATTTATGATTGTTTCTACCCATTTTTGCCTTCTGAGCATCTGAATGCAAATTCTGGATAGGTGTTATTCTCATTTTCTCTTGACAAATATAACTTTGTGAGAAATTATACTCTAACTTAAATTGCCAATCCCTATCCTTAATTTATATTGGAATGCTTAACTCAGATTTCCTTTCAATTCTGGTTTTTCAAATTATGAAGACACCAGAGTATTCCCATAAAACAGTTTCCACAACTAATGTCAAAGGTGATTTGGAAATGCTCAAAACATTGTAAAAGTCTAAAGATACTAAAAATATCTTGCTTAGGAAACAAAAAAATGATGCATTGAAAATTGTCACTTTACCTACTTTTAAAAATGCTTTATTTTAAGATTTATTTTATGTGGAAATTTGTGTGTGTCTCTGTGTGTGTGTGTGTGTGTGTGTGTTTGGAATCAGACTTGGGTCATCTGCAAAACCAGTATTCATTTTTATCCTCTGAAAATCTCTCCAACCCCACAATTACCCTTTTATGTGTAGTCATCAGTTCAAACATGGGAAAAAGTTCATATTTCATAAATTTCCTGCAATGTTTTCTTTCTGTCACCTAGTGTATGTTATTTTTCTATATTCACTTCATTTTATCAGCCTACTCTTCTTTGCCACTCAATTCCCATATAACATTTTATTATTCCCGTCTTATTGACAACAGATTCTTTACTTACACAAATATCATAATTATAGTTTCTTCTTCCTCTATTCCTCCCAGTTCCTCCCCATATATCCCCTTTCCTCTGGATCCATTCCCTTTCTATATCTCAGTAGAAAAAAGAAACAGAATTTTAAGAGACAACAACTGAATATCACAAAATAAAATACAAGAAGAAAAGTAATTTATTAGAAACTGTAAAGTAACAGTTTATATATATATATATATTTATGTAAAGAAATGTGCTAATCTCTGACAGTTACAGAGAAATTACAAATGCTATATAAAGCTTAATACCACAGAGATTTTAGCCAATGACAACACATTTTTCTATGCACAGAATTTTAGTCTTATTTTTTGTGTGCATAAATCATTCTTTTGTGTCTTAGGTCGGTAAAGCTTATCTTCCAACATAATACATGCTTTCTTTTCAATAATTCATGTTTTCTTATAGTTTATTAGTTTAAATTATTATTTTATACAGACATCTACCTTAATTCTCTTTCTTTCTGTGTATGAGTGTTTTGTCTGCCCATATGTCTGTGCACCATATGTGTGCATGTCCACAACAGGTGAAGAGGGCATGAAATCCCCTGGAACTGTCACCATGTAGATACTAGGCATCAAATCCTTGTCATCTAGGAGAGCAGCCTGTGCTCTTGAGCACTGAACTCTCTCTCCAGATCCTAGCTCAACTTTTAAATTAAAACAATAACATTATTTTATATATCTACTCCTATAGCATTCCTTTATAACAGCAATCAGCCATGGCACGCAATCCACAAATATTGGAAATTCTGTTTGTGTCATGTTTTTCCTTTGGACTATATAAAGTAGGCAAAAAACTGTATTTTTTATGAAATCATATTATGACCAATATAATATACACTAGGGGTGCTGCCATATAGACTATGTACTGAGACATAATATATGACACAAAATCTGTCTGAATATCAGAGACCATGCTGCTCTACCAAAATGAAATATTTGCTGCATATTTGTAACTCACAGAAAAGACTCTAACAATCAGAAAGTTGCAGATGGACATGTTAACAATATATACATCTTGCTCATCCGCCAAGCACACACATATGAGTGTGCAGTCTGATGAGAACTTAACAACTTCCCTTGAATAATCAACCTTATTCTAGAACATAATCTGTTCACTGGCTCTAGCTACAAAATAAGCTTATAAAAATAAGCATTTACTGCCCATGATGTATATTGTAAAATTCTCTTATCACTTTTATTAGCAAGGGATAATACATTTATACAGTTGTTTAGTGATATTTTCCTGCTTCCTCTTTTTGAGATTGAATCTCCTGTATTCCCTTCTGCCCACATACCTGTTTACAATCAGTTATAGAATTTCTCTTTCCAAAGCTGGTTTATGGTGCATTCTGAACTGATGTAATCTGCCAATCTAATTCAAACCTATATTTCCCCTATTTATGGTCAGAAGTATATTTCATACAGCCAAGAAACATTTTCTGGTACTTCAAGGGTTTTCGTCTCATCTATCATTCTCCATATTTGTGATATCTTTGTTTTTAATATACTTTATTGTGTTCTTATCAAACTTAATTGATAATTTTTATATGTATACTTGAACTTCTATATCAAATGCCCTATTTAAGTTTAGACATTCATTATCCACAGACTTTCTTTCATATGCTAATTTATAATGTCGAAAAATTTCTTAACTTTACCCAGTATGATTTACTGTTAATGATCTCACTATATTTATTTTGTATGCTTTCATTATTATTTAAATATTTGCAGAATTTTAATGGCTTAGTTGTATATTAAATAAGCCTCATTTTCTGCTTGAGGAAAGGCTAAATGGATCTAGAAACATGTTTTTAATGCTTTCAAGTAATAGAAACGTCTGTGGTTGAAGTATCAATCATAGTGGATTTAAGGGTTGTGCGTGTGTGCATGCACGCACACATTCAGATTTTTGTATCTCCTCATAATTTCATGATGTGAATAAGACCAAATAAGGATACTGATTCTAGTTTTAGTTTTGCTTGTTATTTACCTCCATTTGTTCTTTTAAAATGAATAATAGTTCAAATATTTGAATGACACATTAAATAGGTTTTCATGTGCTCTAATCATTGAACAATGGCATTAAATGGCTTGCTTATCCCCGGAAATGTAAAGTAATTCTACGTCTATCAACTACTCAATTTTTTCCTGAGAGTCAGAGTCTCATTTCTACTTCATCATTGTTCTATTTAGTGTCAAGACCAATGCACTAGATAAAGAGTGCTATGGTATAGCTATGTCATATAAAATTAAGAAATAAATTTGTAACTTTTGAAATCCTGTTCCTCATGGTTACAACCATAGGTTAGATATAATCCCTTTACAAATATGCACTTTCTTTTCTTCTTATTTTTATTTAGTGTGTGTTAATGTACAAAGAGACAAATAGAGATGTGAGAGGACAACTTGTAGGTATCTGTTCTCTTCTTTTATCTGGTAGGATCTGGGTACTGAACTATATTCATCAAGCATAGTAGCATGTCCCTTTATTCAATGAACCACCTTGCCCATCCTGCATATACTCATTTAAGAAAAGATCTCTTTCAGATTTTGTCTGAAACTTGTGTACTCAAAAGGCTTATAAATTATGTGACTGCATAGCACGGTTTGTTCCCTTTCTCTGAATCATCAACAATTCAATGTTGTTTTCATCCTAAGGAAATATCCAAGTTCATGCTTTTCTCAGATACAATGTTGATGTATTGTTCAGAAAGAAGGAAGAGAATATTTAGAAATGGTAACAAGTTTTAGCAGTCTCCTCCTATACCTGTAATAGACCTGAATTTATTGAACAGACTTTCCAGCCCTGCTCTAAATGTCATTGAAGGAGTACCCTCTCTGGACTCCAAGTCTTCCCCTGGAACTGGAGGTGTTCCAGAGAATCTGGCCAGGCCAATGGGAAGGAAACATTTATATTTGTCCATTGTTAAGTTTACCCAGCCCTGCACTAAATGGCAGGATAAACTCATGTGCTTACTACCCTATTTTCACCTTAGTAAATAGGCTTCATGTGGACATAGTTTCTTTTCCACCTGGTCCCACAGCTGTTTGGACCCAAATAAACACACAGAGGCTTATATTAATTATAAACTATTTGGCCAATGGCACAGGTTTCTTTTTTTTTTTTTGAAAATTTACCCATTTTATTGGTGCATTGCAATTGCTCTACTTTTTAACCATTTTATGTAGAAAATACTGAAAATACAAGCTACTTTGTAAAACCAAAGACAAACATTGAATCCAAAGATAAACTATGTTTTACACAATGGACCCTTTTCCCATAGTTAGTATTAAATTTAAATAGCTATTTCTTTTGTTAAAATGAATATTTTACATACTCCCTAAGTACACCTGCATTACAAACATAGCTCAGTAATTCTCAGAACTACCTGTTTCTATAAGCTTGTTGTAAAAGAAGCACACAACTAGGAAAGGGAGAAAGGAAAAAAAAGTTTAAATCACACACAGTAACAAGCATATCAAATACATTTAATAAAGTAGGAATTCCATTGCAATATCAAGGATTCAAAGCAAAAATACTAACATTACATATAATGTACATATAATGTACTGCTACATATAGTGAGATTATTTTCCAAGCTGGCTTATTGGCTAGCTCTCTCTTAATTATTAACCCATAACTATTAATCTATATAATTCTACATGGCCTTATCTTACAGGAAAATGCTATGCGTCCAATCTTCCTGGTAGCTACATGGCATCTCTCCGGTGGCTCTCTCTCTGCCTTTCACTTCCCAGCATTCTCCTTGTGTGGTAACCCCACCTATATTTCCTGCCTGACCACTGGCCAATCAGCATTTTATTAAATCAATACAAGTTACAAATCTTCACAGTGATCAAGAACATGATCCCACATCAAAACTGATTTTGTCAAACTCAGATCTTTCCCAACTAACCAAGCTTATGTCTTTACCTGCCTGAACCTACACTGATGTAGAAGTTCCTTTGTGATCTCTGCCCTGTGTATATTTCAACCAGACAGGCAAGGCAAGGCCTTATGATGGCTTTAATGCTATCCTACCAAGTGGGTAGAGTCCCATCCTCTCACTGTAACCTACCTATTCTAGAACTTCACTTTCTGTCTTTGTACTTCTTTCATAGCAGGGACAATGTGGCATTGTCAAGCACGAGGCTTGTGTCTAAGACCTGGATTTGAATCTCTCCTCTCTCTTCCTTGGAGTGCTTACAGTATGAGTGACACAAGATCTCTTTTGTGTCCTGCCTTCTCCAGTGAGACATTTAATTTGATATACTAGAAGCAAGTACTAATACTTCCTCAACTTTTGAGAAGGTGATTTGCTATTTGAATAGCTGTTAAGTTTGTGTCTATGAGGGGAAATGGCTTAGTGAGTTTACTTACCTTCAGATACAATTTCTTAGGACTTTTTGTGTCATGTTATTTTGAGTAAACGGCCAGAAGTCATTGAAATAAATAAGTATTTTAAATCATTTTATTAGTGTTCAAGATTATTAAAATCTGGGATACTCACAGGTTAAGTCTACACAAAGTGGAACAGAATAAGAAATGCCTAATGTCTGTGGTTTAAAATTGAAAGAGGTATGGCATGATGACTTAGTGAGTAAAAGCCCATGCCACCAAGTCTAATTACCTGAGTTCCATCCTCCAGACCTACATGATGGAAAGAGAGGAATGAGTCCTGTAAGTCAATGATTCTCAACCTATGGGTCCTGACCCCTTTGGAGTATTATATCAGATATCCTGCACAGCAGGTATTTACCTTATGACCCATAACAGTGGAAAAATTGGTGTTACTAAGTAGCAATGATATAATTGGTAGTTACAACATGAGGAACTATATTAAAGGGTCGTAGCATTAGGAAAGTTGGGAACCCCTGCTACAAGTTGCTTTCTGACTTATACACCCACATCATGGCATTATTTTCACATACATACACATAAATAAATGCATCTTAAAAATAAAAGAAAACCATAAATTTACTCTGGAATTTAATTCAATAATAGAAAATAAAATCTAAGAGACTCATATCTATACATGTCTATAATTCTAACTTTCAGCAAGCAGAGGCAGAATTGTGGCAAGTTTGAAACAAGAATCTATTATAGGTAGAACCCACCTCTAAACAAATATATAAATAAACAGATAAATGGAAAATGGAGATTGATCATATAAATTCCAAATGTATTGCCAGTAATACTCCATAAGATATTTCAAGATATAAAGGCAAAAGGTGACAGAGTTAAATATTCTCACAATATCCCTCTGGTCATTTGTCTCTAGAATAAATTCAATTATCCTATAGCTTTGAGTTCTACTCAAAAGCTTATTTGGGTAAAATTACCAGTAACTATATCATTCTAAATTCAGAGAGCAATTCTGAATTCTCAAACTCTTCATCATTTATGCAACATTTGAAATTCCTAAAAACATCCTATAATTTAGCTTCCATAGAACCATCTCTGTTGGCTTTCTTTTTACCTTAAAAAGACTAATTATTTCTTGAGGAATAAAGAAAATGTGCATAATAATATACAGTAATATTATGAAAATCATTCAAAGATTACTCATCCCATTATTTGATATAAATATGAGTAATATTTGAAGGTCATATATAAGTAAAACATTAAAATTATTTTTTGAGATATAAACAATAAGACCAGAAATATATTATTGTATTGGTTAATTTTCTGTTATAAAATACCTTGACCAGAAGCAGCTGAAAGAAGAAATTTATTTTAGCTTATAGAACTGCCAATATAATATTTCTTTTGACATTCAAATTCTTTTCCTAACCAAATGTGTGTAACTGTTTCAGCTAATCAATAATTGACCATGCTACACATTTAGCTTTATGTGTATGAATGAAACTATTACCACTGTGTTTTTAAGTAGTATTCTTGAGTCTCTCTTTCTCTTTGCGTGTGTGTGTGTGTTTTACACATGTCTAAATTTCAAAAGCAGACTATTGTGCTTCACTCTATCTCTAACCTTATTTTCCCCTCCTTTCTTTCTTTTCTTAATTTTTTTTGGTTTGGTTTTTCAAGACAGGGTTTCTCTGGCTGTTCTGAAAATCACTATGTAGACCAAGCTGGACTCAAATTCACAGAGATCTGCATGCCTCTCCCTTCCAAGTGTTGGGAATGACTGTTTGGGTCACCAAAGTCTGGCTCCTGTGTAGTTTAGGCTTTCTTGTAACATAATCTGCAGACAAAGCTGGACTCAAATTTACAGAGTTCTTCCTCCTTCTGCCTTTCAACTACTTGGATTAAAGACATGTACCACCACCACATGGTTCATCTGTGTTTCCAATGTAAGAATTTACTGTGCTTTTTCTTCTTACTGCCTGCAATTGTATTGTGGCTTTGGAAAACATAATATCTATTTTATACTTGTATGTTGAATATCTATAGACCACAAGGTGTGATGATCATATCTGAAAGAGGAGATTAAAGGGATAATGATCTAAAATGTTCAGGTAAGTTGAGAAACTTGACAGGAGAATTGACTTTACTGAGGAACACTGGGCTGTTAGGATCCAAAAAGCTTCTGATAGTTGAGTAGAGCAGAGTTTCTCAGACTTTTCCCATGCATATAACTAATAATGAGATGAAATAGAAATAACTGCTTTTCTATATCCTACAAAAGCAAAATCAAAGACTCCAAGAAAATTAACATCCCTGAAAAAATCATTTTTCTCCTATTATCACTTTGTATATTAGCCTTATTAACTTCAAGCCACATGCCCAGAAGTAGTTGGATAACATAAAATGAACTCAATATTATTTGTGGAATTTTTGTTTTGGTATTTTGTTGTATTATAGGTCACTTGCTCATTTTCCTGTAATATTTCCTAAATATGAATGCATAAAGACCAGCAATGTATACTGTGAAAACCTTTGTCAAGGGACACTGCTCTTTGACTTTTTTGCTGGCTGTGCTCTCAGGAACAATTCATTGTTCCCTTCTAATTTCTTGTTTAGTAAATATGCTATATTTTTTCAAAAAGTCAGTGTTATTTTGACTATATATATATATATATATATATATATAAAACCTACTCTGCCATATTAAAATTTCACTTCAAATACTGATATGGATAAGGCAGGAGTAAGGCCAATCTAAACATATTTAAGGAGACCTGATCTCAATAAATAAATTCATATTCGTATCTTTTCCTGATAATAAACATATTACAGTTTTCTAGAGTAAAATACATTCCTTTTTAAAAAGTCTATATACCAGCCGGGTGTTGGTGGCTCATGCCTTTAATCCCAGCACTCGGGAGGTATAGGCAGGTGGATCTCTGTGAGTTCTAGGTCAGCCTGGTCTACAGAGCAAGTTCCAGGACAGCCTCCAAAACAATACAGAGAAACCCTGTCTTGAAAAACAAAAAAGAAAAGAAAAGAAAAAGTCTATATACCTCCAATTTGGAGCTTACTCATTTTTTAGGTACTTCTTAGGTACAGTGAATAAACAATCAAGTAAATGCAGACAACTGCTACTGCTAAGGTGTTCATTGTTCACATTCATTGTGGATAATTACTCATGCTTTAATCCAATGTAATAAAATTCCTAACAATTTCTATGTCTTTCAGTATGTCATGTGTTGTGATATAGTGGTTAAAAGTTGCCTAGGTAGTTTTTATAAGGAATTCACACTAATGGTATGACACATATCAGCAAATAAATAGGACAGGTGACACAATGATAATTACAGTGAGTTTTAGGGAAAAAAACCTAAATGTCATGTTCAGTCAGGTACCAACAAGTAGGTATTGGAAATATTCTTATGAATGCTGAAAATGAAGACATCTCTGAAAAAAAGAAAGTATACTCTAAGGAGAAAATTGAATGCACACATGTCTTAGTTAGGATTTCTACTACTATGAAGAGGCACAGTGACCATGGCAATTCTAATAAAAGAAAACATTTAACTGGGACGTGGTTACAGTTCAGAGGCTTAGTCCATCATTGTCATGGAAGGAAGCATGACAGCATGTAGATATGGTGCTGAAGAGGTAGCTGGAAGTTCTACATATGGATTGGCAGCAGCAGGGCAAAAGAATGTCATTGGACCTGAATTTTGAGTCTTTATGTGATCTTTGAATCTATTCCAACTATTATAGGTAATTATTGCAACATAACTCATTCACATTTTCACTGGATAAACTGCTCAACCTTTATGAAAGATGCTTCTCTACTCCACTATTAGAGATGTTTTCTCCTTTAGGAGATGAGAACTAATGCAGAGACCAACAACTATACAATGTGCCAAGAGTTAGAGACTTTGTAATACTCAGTTCTAAATCAAACACCTCCACTCAGAGCTCAGGGATGCTACAAAAGATGAGATGGAAAGATTATAAGAGTCAGTAGGTGTGTAAGACACCAAGGAAATAAGGCCCAAACATAACAGGACTTATGCACATATGAACTCACAGAGACTGTGGTAGCATGTACAGGGACTACATATGTCCAAACCAGATGAGGTCAGAGTGCTAAACCTGGAAAGTAGACACATGCTCCCATCGTCAAACAAGAAACTTTACAATTGACAACTGGAGAAAATTAGATTTTCCAGGGAGTCTCACTGGATATACAAATCACACATAAGAATATACACCATGGCCAGCAATAGATGATCAACATAAACTAAATGAAAATTATTTTTGGTCTTGCTCTGCTTTTGTCTCATAAGAGAGAGAGGGAGAAAGATGTGTAGTTTGGAGTGTGGGAAAGTGGAGAAGGTGTGGGAAGAGAGGAGAGTAAGAAACGGGTAAGAATATATTGCATGGCTGGGGTGTGGTGGCGTCTTTAATCCCAGCACTCAGGAGGCAGAGGCAGACGGATCTCTGTAAGTTTGAGACCAACTGTTCTACAAGAGCTAGTTCCAGGACAGGTTTCAAAGACAAAGAGAAACCCTGTCTTGAAAAACAAACAAACAAACAAAAAACCAGAATGTATTGAATGAAAATAACTTTATTTTTAACTAGAAAAGAAAGATGATACTCAATTGCAAACAAGAATGCTATTGCAATTTTAAAATATATTAAGACAAGTGCCGGTGTCATGTTACTAATGCTCCCTGCTTGGGACACTGATGGGAATATTGAGAATGTAAGGTAAGACTACAAAAAGGGAGGTATATAAAATATGTGCTAAATGCTTTTAACAAAAGAAAGTAAATAGTTAAAAGTTAATCTTATTTAATATGAAAATATAAAATACTAAAGATTTCTCTGAAAAACTTTCAGAAGAAAGCACCAAAGTAAAAATAACAGCTAATGTACTCAGAAAGATAAAGAAAGTTATGGTATCTATTTCACAGGAATATAATGCTATATAAGGAAATATAAGAAAACAACTTGAAAATTAAAACTCCGTAGCTGAAACATAATACCAGTTTACTACAAAACTGATACTCCTTAAGTACAGAATGTTTTAAGAAATAAAGGGATGCCAATAGTAGTTTGTTGTCTTGTAAATTAGTATAATTTGAGCAGATAAAGAAAAGGAAGTAATAAATCACGGTGAGAGTAATAATTAGTTTTGTGTTATTATGTAAAAAATAGAAGAGAGGGGCATACATAGAACATGTAATGGTAAGGAAACACAAAAACAAAGAGGGAGGTTGGTCAATGGTGGGGAGCACCCCTTGACCTGGAGGGCTTGGATGTGATCATCTTTGTCCCTCTATCTGAACTCTGATCTCTCTCAGGACACCCAAGACAAATTTGGACTTCTGTATTCCTCTTCCAAATGTGGCCACATTAAACAAATCTCCTTTGTTTGTTCTCTGCTTTTATTACTATTTAGTATTTTATGTTATATGTGGGGAGTTTGGTCTGTATGTATTTCTGCCTATCATGTGAGTTTCTAATACCCACAGAGGCAAGAATATGATGTTGAAGCCCATGGAACTGGAGTTACAGACAATTGTGAGTTGCCATTCTTATGCCACAAATCAAACTCAAGTACTCATGTCTGAGCTATCTCTCTAATAATTGATGTTCACTTTCTTTATTTAATTGAGGAATGCAAATTGTTATAATTCTTTTTTTCAGTGAAAAGTTTTTTTTTATTTTTAGGCAATATATTCTGGTTACAGCTTTCCCTCTCCCAACTCCTCTTAAGAGCCTTCCCACCTTCCCTCCCTTACAGATGCAAACCATTTCTGTCTCTCATTAGAAAATAAACAGACATGTAAGGAACAATACTAAGATAAAACAAAAACTAACAAATCAAAATAGGACAAAACAAAAGGAAAAAAGAGTCAAAGACAAAGCACAAGAAACACTTAATTTGGCTCTTAATTGCCTTATTCAGGATAGATGGCAAAATATGTAGGGATACCCAAGTTTCATGACACCCTCAGGTATGCCAGAAAGTCTTAACAAACTAACTCAAAATGAGCAAACTCTAATTTCAAAATGCTAGTAATATTATAGAGGAGCCGTTCATCCTCACTAAGCTAATAAAAGGAGAAAAATTAATAGTGGCAAACAGTAAAAGGAGATTTAGTTAATGTGGCCATGAGAGGTTCAATGGTTCTTTCAAATCCATAGGGGTCCTGAAGTTTGATTAAAGATTAAATAGAGGGCTAAGGGAATGTACATGTAAGCAATGAAGGTCAAGGTGTGCTCCCAGTCACATCTGACCATCATTGTCTGGCCTTTACTTTTCAGTATGTAAGATGGTCCAAGTTGTTAGAACTGTATGAAGTCTCTTTCTGATTACAGGTTCTCATTCCTACTAGAGCAGATTTCTTCTCCCAACAATTTCTTGGCGAAAATTCTCATTTCTTTGTGGCCCATTGTTTCAATAGCTGATAGATTTTTAGAATACTTTTATTTCTGCCAAGTCAACTGAAGGAAATGGAAAAGTCAAAGCAAAATGTATCTTCCAAAAATTTACATTCTTATAATAATATTTGTCAATGACAGTGATGGAGACGCGAATTTATAGAATAAAAAAGGATAATTACAAATACATACAAAGATCTCAAAGAGGACATGAAAAGCATGTTAATAAATTTAAAGAGGATGCCAGTAATTGCCAAAAAGAACTCTCAGAAAATGCCAACATCTCAGTGAAATAGCAAAGCCGATTCAGGACATGTGCAGCGCCCATGCCACAATCAAAATCGAGGTATCAGGAAAAGAAAGACCCGATGTCCAACAGCTGACCAACAACTCAGAGACCCTGTGGGGTCTAGTCCCCAACAGACATGAAAATAGTTTGTTAGATTGATATTGATGAAGGTAATGTGAAAATTAAGGAAAGACTACAGGGAAGTCCAGAAGCAGATTGCCCTTTAGTCAGAACAGTGAAGGACACCCTTCTCTTTAGGGAAGTAGAGACTGTACACCAGGGTTTGGTGTTTTATAGGGCAGATGAAGGGAATTTGGGGGTGGAAGATTCCATCTGTAGTTGAGTTCCCCTGCAGTGTCAAATTGGCAGATAGCAGATGAGGTTGGTAGACTGATCCTCCCTTATCAGAAGCTTCCTGGTTCCTAACAGACCAGTGTTATCAGTCCAGTCAAGTCTCCTGTCAACTTTCTCAGCCTACAGAACATATGAGGTCACTAAACTTTCAGAGTTCAACAAACAGATATAATACCAAAGAAAATAAATTGAAATGATATTGGAAATGAAAAAAAAACTAGAAGCCCAAATAGTTTCAGTGAAAATCCTCATCAATGTGATTGACTCAATAAAGGACACAATATCAGGACTTAAGGATAATGTTTTTTAAAAGCATATGAATAAAACATAAGAGGCTCTTGAAAAGACGAGATATACAATTTGTGAGAAAAGAGAAATCCTAGGTCAGATGTTTAGAGAATCCCACTCAGATACAGTGGTCTGTATTTTATTTTAGCCAGCTGAGACCACACTGAGATAGTTTGGACCTGAGTGTAGCACTGAATGTTTAGATTAAGAGACATTTAAAGGCAAAAACTACATGCTGTCATCTCTTTCCAGCTGCGGGGAAAGGCTTTTCAAAAGCAGTTTAATGGAAGCAAGGTAAGTAATTAGATGGAGAGTTTCTGCACAAGCAGGCAGTTTAACAGAAGCCACATAAGTTATCTGTGGCATCTCGACCTTGGGTTCCTAGAACAGAGTTGGGTGATCTTCCACAAGGTTTTCTATTTTAGTTAAAAGTAAAATGGCCTTAGCAAGCATAAAAGATGGAGAAACCTCTTCACTCGCTTGTCCTGTCACACAAAAGTATAACAGATAACATTTTCAATAGAGTCATAGAATATAATTTCTCAATTCTAGAGATAGAGACACCCATCCAGGAACAGACAACCTGCAGAACACAAAATAGACAGGACCAGAAAAGAAATATTCCATATTATATTATAGTTAAAACACTAAATATATATAATTAAGAAAGGGAATTGAAAGCTTCAAGAGTTAGAAGGCTCAACTGACATATGATGGCAAGATGGTGAGAATAATTCTCAATAGAAACTTTAAAAGATAGTAAACATTGGAGCAATGCATCTCCTGCTAATTTTCTTCTAGGAAGAAATGTCTTGAAGAAAAAAAAACTTCCTAGTCTATAATGTTTTCAGGTCCTAATAATGTGTTCTGCAAGATAATCACATGGCACAAGTCAGGTGTTTCCTTAAGGAAACTAATCTGTAGATAGCCTTCGGGAAGGTATAATTTTGATTGTCTTTGGCAAAATAAATGTCCTTTACTTTGCTCAATTAATGATGATGATTTAATAATTATCATTCAAACTGGCAGTTACTTCAAAAGGTGATTTTCAGTAGAGAAAAGGTGATTTTCAGTAGAGAAAAGGTGATTTTGGTGTCCTTTCTCCTTAGCCAGACAACAGTAATTTGTTATAACACAAAGGGTTTCACTGTCTGAAAACAAAATTACATTCTTATTTGCCATGTTTTTAACAATGTTATTGAAACACATTGTTGATTTGAATATTTTTAAAGTAACATAAAATTCAAATAAGGTATTCATGACATAATGTGCTTCTATTGGTTTTCATTTAATAAATTGCTATATAGATCAGGTGTAATTAGAAATAGTGATCTACTAGCTTTGTAATCATGTACCCCACCAAAGTAGGAGAAATAATGCAATGAATATCAGTAATTAAGCAACTTGTGTGCTACTGGTGGCGGCGGCGGCGGTGGTGGTGGTGGTGGTGGTGGTGTGTGTGTGTGTGTGTGTGTGTGTGTGTGTGTGTGTGTGTGTGTATTTCCAATAGCATTTTGTACATTACAAAACGAATACAAAATACTTAAGCAAATCAGATTCTAGTAATCACATCACAAAGGACTAATAGATAGGAGTTCAAGTTATCCTCCATTACATAGTGAGTTCAAAACCTGTCTGGGTACACAATACACTATCTGAAAATACCAAGGAAGTAAAAGAAAAAAAGTAAAATCTGGGTAATCCTTCGCATTCATTTAAGAGAACATTCAGAACTTAGGGAATCAGATAAATAAATAATATATGGTAAATCAATAATTACTTGAATGATCTAGACTATATCCATTGACATATATTTGGTGTATGTCAAATTCTGATAGTTTTTCAAGTAAACTTTTAATTTAGAACAGTTAACCTTTTCAGAAAATTACAAAGATTATACAGACATTCCATAGATCCTATCCAACTTTCTTCTATTAAATTTTTATATTACTGTATTATATTTGTAACAATAAATCAACCAACATTTTCAACTATTGTTCTCTATGTAGGCATCTCTATCTTAATTAAGCTAAGCATGTATTTGTAAACTTGACTCTTAAGTTTTTCCTGTTACCAAATTCTCATCACTATACATCTCCCATTGAAACTGGTGGTTTGAAACTTTTTTCACCAGTGGTGGAAAATCTGCATCCCAACAACAATCATTTATTTACTTAATTATTCAATTCAAGTACATATAGATAACAGTATCATAACTGTTAACCTAATACCCCATTTGTCAACTAGATTAAACTGTTTGTGTATTATAGCATTGCTTCTAGTTTTGTAGACATTACTGGTTCCCAAAGTTATCATTTTTCATAACAAACTCAAGGAATTAGTTCACTCAAAATGACTTTATCAAAATGGGGCATAGCATGGGTTGGAGATTTAGCTCAAAGACAGAATGATTGCCTATCATGAAGAAAGATCTGAATTCCATTCCCATCACTAAAAATGGTGGATATAAAATTTGTCTTCTGTGGGCTGGACAGAAGCTTACAGTAATCAAGAGTACTTGCTACTGTTGCAAAGGATCTGGCTTATTTCCTGGCATCCACATGGTGATTCACAACCATCTGCAACTGCTGTTCCAGAGGCTCCTATAGTCACAACTATGGTACACATAAATGAATGAAGACAAACATGTTCGTGTACATAAAATAAAATAATTCTTAATTTGTGTTCTTAATATAGATGGAATCACTAATAGAATACCTTGTCTTTATTTCTGATGTTGTTAGCCTAGATCGAATTTTATTATTTTTACTTTTTTCACAAAACTAGTTTGTACATTTATTGATTTCTCTATTGTTTTAAATTTTTAATATGTATCTCAAAATATTGTTTGTTTTTAAATCTGAGACTGTTTTGATGATGTGCTACTTGAGATTATTATATATTCTTATAGAAATGAATGGAGTGCTCTATAACTGCCAATTAAATTATGCTTTTTTATAATATTTTTCAAGTCAGCTATATCCTTACTTTCTAATCAATATGGCTATCAGTGACTGAAATAGGGTTGCAAAATCTAAAATTAACTTGCCTACTTTTTCTTCCCTTCAATTTTATTCATGTATCATTAGATGTGTATACGCATGTATATACATATATATATACATATTCATATTTACCCATGATAATTTTTGCTGAGAAGCAGACTGTATGACTTTTTATACTTTATCATAGAATTATTTTGTTTAGTGTTACCATGATATACTTTGTTCCACCACTTTACATTTAATCTATCACAATCTCGATATTTAACATGAACTTATATACAAAAACTTGTAAATGAGCCTTCTTTTTAGTTAGATCTGTAAATAGTCACATTTAGCATATTAAGCAAATCACTTTTCAGGCAATCATTCACACAGAAGGACTGATACCTACCACAGTCCTTCTGGTGTCTTTTCCTTCTTTCACAGCATTCTCTTTGAAATGATTTAATTGTCTGTTTATTTTATATGTATGTCCATGTACTTGCATAAGTTAATGTGTACCATGTGCATTCAGGAGCCCAAGGAGACACAGAAGAGAGTGCTGGTTTTATGAACTTGGAGCCACAGGCAGTTTTGTTCTGCCATGTGGGTGCTGGGAACTGAACGTCTCCTCTGCAGGAGCAGCTAGCTCTCTAATCACCAAGGCATCTCTCCAGTACTCTGCGTATTTCCTTTCTTCTCTTTTGACCTTATCACCTTGATACACTTTAATAAAGAAGTTTATTTTATCTTTATTTTTGTCTTCACCAACAATACTCTTTCTTTTATATGTTGCTTTCAGTTTCTGACCTATATAGCTTTCATTTTCCCTAGAGAACCGTTTTTAACATTTATTGAAGGTCAGTTCTGCTGACGTTTATCATTTTTTCTTTTAGTAAGTTCATATTTCTTTTAATTTTGAAGAGTAATTCATTAGATATGGAATTCTAAGCTGATTTTCTTCTTTCAAAACCTAGCCTATATGTATCATTTTCCTCTGATGAGCAGTCCTGTGTTGTCATCCATGTATATAGTTGTGTACCCCCACACACACTTTATTCTAACTTCATTCAGGAGTGACTTGGCTGCTTTGTTTTGAATTTTATTTATCATTAGAGTGTGTGTGTGTGTGTGTGTGTGTGTGTGTGTGTGTGTGTGATGAGGTTGGGAAGAAGGCTTCCACAGGCCATGATGTCCACTTGTAGAGGTCAGAGGACATTTCTATGGACTATATCAATTCTTACCTTCCTCCTTTACATTTGTCCTGGGAACCAAATTGAGGCTGTTCAGGCTTGCATGGAAAGCACTTACCTTCCAGAGCCAGTTTACTAGCCCAATATTTTAATGTTTAAACATTATATTAGCCTGCTTTGTTGTTGCTTTTTTCTACAAAATACTAGGTTTCATTATAAAAGTGCATGTGCAAAATGTATGTTAATCCTACTCACCTTTATTATGCTCTCTTGCATTCTTTGTGCCTCCACTGGCTCCCATACTTCAAATTGTCACTCTACTATTTAATTTTCATTTAAATAAATCAAAATAAGTGTGACAAAAATATGTATTTGTCCACTGTGTTTGATTTATTTTGTTCAATATGACCTTTTCCAGTTTTATCTATTTTCCTGCAAATAACTTTTTTCCCTTTATGACTGACTAAACCTATATTGCTTATATAGACCAGACCAGATTTTCTTTATCAATTTTTCAGTTGAAAAGGATTACCATACATTTTGTACATGTTCACATTATGACATGTGCAAGCCTTCTTCAAATCTTCATCACACACACACACACACACACACACACACACACACACACACACACCCTCGATAAATAAAACAGCTGGGCAAAATCCAAACTTTCCATATTATGTCTGATGTCAAAAGACTCTCATCTCTAACTCTGTACAGATTTGTTGACTGCAAGAAATTTTTCTCTTGGGCTGTTTCCAATCCATGTTAGCAGCTTCCCTCTGCAGGTACTTCACAACTCTGGCATCTTTAACATCTTATGGTCTCCAAGGCAATCTAGGTTTCAACTTCACAGCTTCATGCAATGACCTCTGGGTATCCATTGACAGACACTGCTGACATATGCCTGGCAACAGTGTCTCTATTCTATAACTTATTTCTTTTATCCTTGACTCTAAAAGCAGAACCATGTGGCCAATGCTGCCAAATTCTGCTTATTACTGGTGCTGGAACATGGATCCATCAATTAATTACGTGTCTACCAGCTTTCTGTCTTTCACTGCATAAGCTCAGCTATCGCAAAACTTGCTCTGCAGACCAGGTTGACCTCAAACTCAGAGATCCACCAGCCTCTGCCTTACCAGTGCTGGGATTAAAGGTATGCATCACCACACATGGCTCTAAGCTTTTCTTCAGTTCCTTTTCACAAGTTGGAAATTTAGCTGTGTGGCATCTTGCTCTGAGATCACCATTCCCTTTATTCTATTTCTTAATCCACTTATCTCTTTGAACAGAGGATTTAGCTCCATTCCACTTTCAGGTGCCTTTTTTCTCCTCAAATACTTTTCCTTGCTCAGCTTCATCCTTTTTATCATATATCGTCACTATAATCACCACCAGTATCCAAACATGACAGAGCTTATACTGGGCTGTTTAGAAATTTCTTCTGCCAATGTTATTAATCCAGAACTCTTCACTATAGCCTCAGGCATACTCTTTGGATAAAGGTAAAAAGCAGCCACTGCCTTTACCAAAATATATTTTTTAAAAATCTCTAGACTACATAAAATTCTTCTACTCTAAGACTTCTTTGTCCAGTCCAAGGCAATTCATCAAATCCCACTCACACTCAGCAGCACTGTTTTCCATGCTTCTACTAATATGTTTCATTAAGAAGTGCTTTAAAGCATTCCACTGCTTTCCTAACCCAAAGTACCAATGTCTAGATTACTCCCAAAAGTATCATGGTCAAGCCTATCACAACAATACACCACTCCCTGGCACCAATTTCTGTCTTAGTTTGGGTTTTTATTACTGTAAAGAGACACCATGACTATGGCAACTCTTATAAATAAAAACATTCAATTGAGGTGGCTTGTTTACATTTTCAGAGTTTCAGTATTATTAGGATGGGGAGCATGGGAGCATGTAGGTAGATATGGTCCTGAGAGTCCTATGTCTTGACTCAGAGGCAACATGAAGTTGACTGATTGACCTGACAGTAACCTGAGCATATGAAATCTCAAAGTCCACTCCCACAATAATACTTCCTCCAATAAGGCTACACCTTCTAATAGTGCCATTGCCTTTGGGGGCCATTTTCTTTCAAACCGCCAGAAGTCAAAATCTAAGAATAGCATCAGATAGTATCTTGGGTTTATGAAAAACATCCTCTACTTTCTGTAACAACCTTTTGATGTACTTGATTTATAACTTTGTTTGTTTTGTAAGACTATAAAACATCATGAGGAAACTGCTTCTGCATAGGTACATGGAACTTGGGATAGTCTAAATCTACGTACCTGAACCATGGACACCCAAAACTGGTCCAGAAAAAAATATATCTTATTCTTTTAAGATAAGACCTGTGATAGTTTTCTTGTTGTTTGTTTGGTTTTGTTATCCTTTTGAATTATTAGCTTTATTCCCAGGAGTGGTATATTTGAGTCACATACTAGTACTGTTTTTAGTTTTTCAGGAAACTCTACACTGATTTTTATAGTGGCTGCTATAATTTATAATCACATCAATAGTGTATAAGAATTTCTTTACACTCTCATCCTCACCACCATTTGTTCTTATTTATTTTCTTAATATAGTCATTCTTCCTGCACTGACATAAAGCCCTATCCCTTAAGAATAAAGATGATAAGATTTTTATCTATACTATTTTTCCTTTGAAAACTATCTTTTGAATTCATTTCCCAATTTCTTGGTCCAAGTTTTCATTCTTTTGGAATTTAATTACTACATTTCAAACTCAGGACAAACTGCTTATAATTAAGAGCAGCTAAGTCCTTTCCTTTTTATTTCTTTTTTTCATTCATTAATTTTTGAGTTCTACATGAATTCTGGATATCAGTCCTTTGTCAAGTGTATAGCTGACAAATTTTCTATTTGCAGCTTGTAGCATTGCTCTGCTAATTAATCTCTTTAAAATAAACCTTTTATAGTTGACACACTGCCACTTGTGAATCTTCTTAACTAGAAATTTTCTTTCTTCACACTTATATAATTTAATATTACATCTAATTTCATTTACATTGTCTCTTGTTTTGGAGGTATGTAGAGGAATGTTCATTGAATTATGATTATGCTGCTTACCTATATGAATCTGAGTTTGATGCACCATTAATTTTTCAGTGTACTCTCCTAGGATTTTGTAAATTCATTATATCTGCTCATTTTTCTAATATGACATTATAATTATGTATGTAACTTCCTTTGAATCAAGCCAATACTTCTTGAATATTCTTTCTCCCTCCCTTTCAGTCTTGTATACTCTTCACATTTGAGTTTGAAAGTTTCTATTTATATATTTCAAGTTCAATGACTCTTTGCTTGGTCATATCCAGTCTACTATTGAGTGCATGAATGAGAGTCATCATTTCTATGATAGTGTGTTTTTATTTCTCACAGTTCCTTTCAATTTTATGTTATCATTAGCATTGTGCTCTGTGTATATTACTCATTCTTTTTACATGACACCAACGCTTTCCATTTCCTCTCAGATTAAAACAATAATAGCTACTTTAAAATTCTTCTTTTACTATTTCAATATCAGTGTCACATGTAAGCCTGATTTGGAGCACTGCTTCAATTCAGACTCTATTTTATCCTTATTGAAACCCAGGCATGATATATTAGGTAAAAGGAACTGACATAAATATACTTGCTAGGTTGCTTTATACTAGTCAGGTGGAATTGTACTGCTTCTGTTTATTATATCTGCATGTGCTAAAGGCTTCAAATTACTCTTATGTCACTTTATACCTTCCCCCTCCCCCACTAGACTACCACAGTGCTATTCAGGGAGAATCTGCATCTTAAAGCTCCTTCAGCTGCATTCCATTGTTACCATATTGAAGTCCTGCAGGCAGGATACAGAAAGAGGGAGTGCTTTTATAATCTTATCACAACTCAAAGACTTTGAACAAACCTTTGTCCCTGGTCTATTTAAAATGTTTTTAGTTATCTCCATGTAGGAAGGCTAGAGGAAATTGTGTGAGAGTGGGGGCATATACTTCTTCCAGTCAGAGTAAGACTCTGAGAAAGTATTATTCCTTGCTGAGTGGAACTTTATTACAGAGAACACTCTGGACACATTTTTCAATATTAATCTTTGTCTGTCCCTAGGAGAGAAAAAAGCCACTGCAGGATCTTTCTCGGCACTTCAGCATGAGAAATTGTGATGTTCCTAAAGGTAAAATGCATTAAAATATTAAACCAGGGGATATTTACATTCCTATCCTAACCCATAGCTGTAGTTGCCAAAATCATTAGCTTGTTCATACCCGTTTTTCTCTGTGATCTTAGGTCTATGAATGACTTGAAAAATCCTTGATTTTGAGAAAACTCTCTAATCTTCTAAATTGGTCAGCTTTTCTAGAAGACAGGAGTGCTGTTCACTAAGTTTTTATGTCCCAATAATAATTTCCCAAGTCATACTTTGATGAAAATAGAGGTTCCACATTACTTTTTTAAAAACTTTAATTTTGTGTAACATAACATACAATCAATTCTAAATTTCCCACTTACATATGTGTATACTCAAATGAATTCCAAATCTATGGCCATATGGTCATATATTCCCAAAATTTAGATTTAGCTCTAAAATGGATAGAACTTTTTCAAACATTGTTATCTACCTGATTATTATTACTGCAATTGCTTATACATTTCAGAAAATAGCTAGTCTAAATGCTGGTTTCATGAATAAATACTCACACTTTTACTGCCAATCTTTGCAAATTGTACTATGAAATATGGCATCCTGTCATGATTATTAATGATGTAGTTCCCTAGTCTCGGGAATGATAAACTTAATTTATTTTTCTTTGGTAAAGATTCACCAGTAAAATGCCACAAATAACTGTAGGTATATATCATATGTAGGTAATATATGGTAAAATGCTTCTTCAATCAGAAGACAAGATTCCTACAAAATAATTTGATGATTGAGCCCAAAGTATTCATTCCTGTTTGAAGCTGTTGATCCAAACAAAGTGAGACTTCACTACTGGAATTGTCATAGCCCCCATGACTGCAAATAATATCCTCAACACACCCTTATATAGGGTTATAGTCAGCTTTCCCCCACTACAGTCACTCACCCACGAAGAAATTCTGCCCTTACCTTTTTGAAATAAATGGTCCAGTGTATTGAGGTCAGATTCTCTTTTATGCCTTCTGACTCCTTACACTACTTCAAAAAGCTAACAATTTTTGTAATTGAAAATATTTTTTCTACAGAGTATGAAAATTGAACACACACATACACCATATATATGCAGTGTATGGATTTCATTATTATATGAACATAGAATTGTGTAGATATTGAGATCATATCAAACATGAAGAAAATTTTAGAAAGCATGGAAAGCATGGACTAATTACATTTAATGAAAAATCCACTGAACTATTCAATATGACAAAATACTAAGAATGTGACCTTTTAAGTACAAAGACTTTAATAAAGAAAAAATCAAAACCAAGAAATTCAACTGTCAACATTATCAGAGAAACTGAACCTTCTTTGATGAGTTGAAGGTTAGCCTGATTTACATAGTGAATTCAAAACCATCCAGGGCTACATAGAAAGACTCTGCCTTAGAAAACAACAAAAAGAAATCATCAGAGAATTTAAGAACAATATGACCTGATTTTTACAATATAAACATTTTGTATTTTATATATAAATATCTATGCATGTGCATATATATAACAAAATCATACAAAGCATTGATTTTTAAATTTAATACATCATAGTAGCAAATGAATCAATATAGACTATTGTCAGGAAACCACCACACCATTTAAAATTAGCTACAGTTGTGACTATGATCACATTGGCGCTGCTTTGTCTGTTGCGGATTTTTTAAGTTAGTCTCCCAGTATCACAATGTAGCCCAGCCTAGCCTTAATCATGCGATTCTCTTTTGCCTATCTCCAGAGTGCTGAGGTTACAAGGAAATAGTGTAACATGAGACTCTTTTCTAGACTTTGATAAATTGAATATTGCAAAATTTATTTAATTCTTTACTCAAAATTATATCTGCAACATGCTACCATGCCCTTTAAAATGCTAGTATGTTTACAGCTTATGTTTCTGCCAAGTATCAACTCATTTATAAATCACATTCATTAGAGATACATTATATATAAAGCATACATAAATATTCTTAGATATATTCATAGGTACACAGGTTAATTTATCTTGGATATAAAATCTTAGTTAGACCACATGTAAGCAGATGCCCATAATACTGTCAAAAAGTTTTTGAAAATAAATTACTAGTATGTTACATGAGTGGGGAATGTATATTTTAGTCACTCTATTCTCTAGCATTATATAATACTAAGATTTTTAATAATTCTTCTTTTAAGTGTCATGATTTTAATACATACTAGGAGGTGTGACTTTTTACTATTTAATATATTCAACATTTCTTAAATGCTTCTTTTTAAGTTTATACATTAATGAGCTTTCAAAAATGGAAACACTCACAAAGTCACTAGCACAATCAAGACAGATGGCAATTTTGTCAAGCAAAGATTCCCTGCTACATTCTACTGACATCTTGAGAACTTGAGTAAGACTAAATTAAAAAGCAAGAGACTTATTTGTTTAGTGAAAGAAAATTTAAGACAGGAGAGTATACATGCTTTGGTATGTCTGATATTCACTACTCTTATCCAGGTCTACACTGACAGAGAGAAGGAAACAAGTTGAGGAGATTAAAAAAAAAGTGTGCCATTCGAAAGAAAAGAGGTGTTTGAAGCTACAAACAAGAAAGCTACTGAGAAAGCAGCTGCAATTGTCAAAAAGATAACCACCCTTAAAGAAAACTAACAAAACAAAATGAAAATCAGAGACCATGGGACTCCTCTCTCATAGCTTTGCCAATTGCTGCACATACAGTCCTTTTCTTGTGTTATCTCCACTTCATACTTAATACTTTCCTCGGTAGACAGGCTTCTCATGGCCTTGACATTTTCAACATCTTAGGATCTCCATTTCAAATTAACTCCCACTTTCATATCTTTATATAGTCTTTCATATGTTTATATACACTTCCAAGTATTTTTGACACTGTCATAAAGTGTCTGGCCTCTGTGGCCCATTAAACATAGGCAAAAGTCTCATGAACTGCTCATTTTAGTATCTTTCATGTCTGCAAAATTAGTTTCATATGATTGCTTCAAGTTCAGGAGGGAGCCTGGCTTCTTGTGAGTAAATCTGTAATGGCCCAGAAAGTTGTTTACAAGCAAAGAGACCCTTAAGTTGATTTCTTGATTTAAGGTCTCTACTCTCAAATGAGTTACGGGTTTTATAAACTGGAGCCTTAGACTGGTGAGTTCTTGTCTTCCTTGTATCTTTCTATTTTCGAAGTGAAGATTAGGGGATTTCTTTGTAACAATGGCATCCTATTCCTCAGCGGATACCTTGACAGTGAATTTAAGTTCTCTTGAGTTCTACTTGAAAAACTCCATTTTAATATTTTTCATGTCCTCTTGCTGCTCTTTTTCACATAGACCTGAGTAAGAGTAGTAAGAGCAATACCATAGCCTTCTCTCCTCCCTTGAAATTTCTTCTACTAAACACAGTAGTCCATTCCTTTTAAAGTTAGACTCATTTGAACTCTCAAGATAAAAGCAGAATATAGTTATTCTTGGCCAGAATATGACACAAATGGCTTCTAACCCAATTCCCAAGACAGTCCTTATTTCTCTCTAAAACATTGTAAGCTGGGTCTTCAGAATCCATATTTCTTTTTACCTCCTGGTCTTCCAAACACTCACCAGAATGTCCCATAAAACTCTCCTGACAGCATTCAAGGGATTTTTCTGGCTTGTGTTTCCAAACACTGATACTCCTCCTGAAAATCAGATCCAAAGGCCTAAGAACCACATGATAAGGTTTATAATGAATTGTCAGCTCGATTAAGCAATCCTTCAATCCCAGGAACAATTTTCCATAATAGTTTTTACTCTCATTAATGAAGACAGCAACTTAAGGAAAAAGGGTTTATTTTGGCTCACAGTTTCAAAACACAAACCATCATGGAGAGAAATATCAGTGCAGAAAGAGGCTGAAGCAGCTAGTCACATAGCATCTACAGGCAGGAAACAAATGTATTAATGCGCGTGCTCAACTCACTTCCTTCATTTGAGTCAGGTCATAACGATTGCCCATGGAATGTAACCAAAAATAATTATTATAGGTCTTTTTCACATCAGTGAGGATGGTAACTAATATTAAAAGTCTAATTTACATATAATAACTGCCCTAACTACAGGTACTATTGCTGTGATGAATGGCATGACCAAAAGCAAGTTGAGAGGTAAGATTTTATTTGACTTAAACTTCCACATCACAGTTCATCATTGATAGAAGTCAGGACAGGAATTCATACTGGGAAGGAACCTGGAGGCAGAGAGCTTACTCAGAGGTCATGTAAGGATGTTGTTTACTGGCTTGCCCATCATGGTTTGCTCAAACAGCTTTCTTATAGAACCCTGCACCACCAGCCCAGGGGTGACACCACCAGCCCAGGTGCTCCACATTAATCACTTTTAGAAGAACATACATGTGGATCTTATGAAAGAATTTTCTCAATTGAGGTTGCATCCTTTCATATGACTCTAGCTTGTGTCAAGTTGACAAAAAAATGAGCCAGTACAACTTCCATTCCAAAGCCCAGGAATCAGAGAGGCACCATCTCTGTTAATTGATATTGATGATGATGATGTGAAAATTAAGGAAAGACTACAGGATTTTCAGAAGCAGATTGTCCTTTGGTCAGAACAGTGAAGGACACCTGCCTCTTTAGGGAATTATAGCCTGTACACAGGGGTTTGGGTTTTTTTTAGGGCAGATAAAGGGAAATTGAGGGTGAACGACTCTATCAGCAGGTGAGTTCTCCTGCAGTCTCAAATTGGCAGATAGCAGCGGAGATTGGTATGCTAATCCTTCCTTATAAGAAGCTTCTTGTATCCAAACAGTCACTTTTTATCAGTCAAGTCAACTCTCCTGCCAAGAGTTTCTCATCCTACCTGAGATTAACCCTTCAATCTCCTCTTTCAGATATGATCATCATTGCTTGTGGTCTAGAGACAAAGAAATCCAAGGATAAGATGTATTTCATGAAACCCACAATACAGTTGATGGGAGTAAAAACAAATCATAATAAGTTTATATGAGAAACATAGATGATCTAGGTGGTGGTGGTGCATTCTTTTAATGCCGGCACATGGGAGGGAGAGGCAGGGATCTCTATGAGTTCAGGTCCAGAGTCCAGCTTGTTCCACAGAGCTAGTTCCAGGAAAGCTAGGGATGTTACACAGAGAAACTCTGTCTCTAAAAACCAAAAATTAACAAACGAAGAACTAAACATGTATGAGAGTGAATTATACAAACTCAAGCACAGTTATTAGACAAGTATTATGAAGAATCCAACCTGTGAAAGTCTTTGGTTGGAATTCAACTGTGTTCTGCACCTGAAACTTCACATAGCATTAGATTCTATGTACAGATTCTCAGTGTAGACTAGGCAATGACAAGTTTGTAATACAAAGGCCAATGCTTTACAAAATTATCCTGCCTAAAACTTGGTTTATTTTTCTGTTTGACACAAACTGCCTAATATTTTAAGGTTTTTACATTTGTTTTATTTTATTTTGTTTTCTTATTCTTTTTTCTCCCTTGGAAACCCCTTTCTGATAGATCTTCAGTTGAAGAACCAGCCTGGCTACAACTTACAATAAAGGCAAACTAGGTTCATTTCCATTTATGTTTAAACCACTCACTGGTTCTCAAGGATTGGGATATGCCCAACCTGTAACCTTAACTGCAAATGGCTTTGTGCTGTCTTTTTCAAGAAATTATCAAACATGACTTTTCTTTCAAAGTGTATTATGACTACCCTGCTATGACCACCTTGCAGGCATGCCTAGGTTGTTATGAACAATTTGTTATGCTCATGTTTTGCTTCTGTAACCGGACCCATTTGCCTGCCAAATCCCTTGTTTGGAAATCCCTTACCCCTGAGCTATAAAATCCTTATCGTTCCCATGTCCAATGCTGCCTTCTTTAGAGGTAGGCAGTTCATGTACATGAATACAAAAGCTTGCTTCAGTTAATTTGGCCATGGTGATTTGGGTCAATGATGTTTCTCCTTGCATCTTTTGGAATATGCAATCCTCCTTTCTCACCTTATTCCTTGTTCTCAGCTGCCAGCACTGCAGTCACCCTGGTTTGGCCATGCTGGACAGCAAATCAGGCAGGTGATTTTCGCTCTCCTTTCCATTTTCCATTCCAATTCCCCAGTCTTATCTCCAGCATAGTAGCAGAACACTTGCTGTGTCCTTTCCTTTCTCTTTACCTCCATTCCAAAGGGAATAAGCAGATCTCCTACAGCCATTCTTCATTATCCTAACCCTTAGTCTTGCCCACCAACCCCCAAGGCAGTCTATCCGTGGAAAGCCACTGGCCATGACTGAATGAGATAACCCAGACATAAAAGACAGTCATGGTGTATATTTGCTTATATGTATATATTGACTGCTAAGTCTTTCATAAGCAGGATACAATTCATATAACCATAGAGACTAGGTAGAGTATAAGTGACTTATGGGAGGATTGGATCACCCTGGAAGGAAACTAGAATAGATAGTTATGGTTGGTGGGAGTGGATAGTAATGCTCTAATAATAAGAGGTTCAAGAGCAAAGAAACAGGTGAGAGAGGTAATATATAAAGGGCCAGCTAAAACTAAGAGCCATTCAAGAGGTTGAATGGAAAACTAACACAATAGAAGTTCCTATGGTATATGCATGTATGAAGTTTGATCAAAATGATGGTAGAGACAGAGTCTCAGCTGGATACCTATTGTCACCAAATGAAGCTTTCAGTACCATGAATGGATTACATATAATTGAGTTGTTGACTGATGGGGCCCTATGAGAACCCCCAAACATTCCAGACTATTTCCAAGGCCATTGGTGGCTCTCTGCAAATTGACTGTAAGAGCCTATGGCTGAAAAGAACACCATCACAATTCATTGAATGTGGAGAAGTTGAGCTGGTGCCTACATAGAGCCTTTACCCTTACTGACCAGTGTTCATAGTACTAGATGCTACTCTGCACACTATCAAAGGAGAAAAGTAAGCACCAACCCAACAATAACCCCTTCAGTCTTCAATGGTGACCTTCACGTAAGATGTGTGAGAGCAATATTGGTACAAATCTTGTGGGTGTGAGTAACCAATATCTGATTTGAGTTAAGATTTACTCTATGAGATTTAACCCATCCATGACACTTCTCAAGTGGCCAAGAACCTTCCCATAAAAAACTCAGGGATCCTATTGGAAAAGGAAGCAGAAACTAAGCCTTCTAAATACAACAAGACTGATGCACTTATGAATTCAAAGAAATCATGGCAGCATATACAGGGACTGGACATGTCTGGGCCTGATGGAGTGCCTGTGCTGAGAGTAGAAGTGGACTTAAGCCCCCATTCCTAACACAGAGGTACCACCAAAGGATAATTACTTTCAAATTAAAACTTACCTTTCTTTCCAAGATTTCACTGAGTATACAAACAACTCTTAAGGCTTGACCCCACAACCAGAATAGGTGACCAACGTAATAGAAAAACAGTGTTACTTTTGGAGGTATTTTTGTCTCATACTGCTTTATCTGACCATTTTTTTTATCATTTCTTACCCAAAGGTTCTTTTGCTTACATGTTATGGTTTCTAAGTTTTTGTTTTTAGATTTCTGTGTGTGCCAGTGACAATGAGTCTATCACTATGAGCTTCTTGTGATTCCTCCTTGATTGTTTTTCCTCTCACTTGTTTCTTTTGTCCTATTCTGATTTACTTGTTTTTATTTAATGGCATTTTCAGTTTTAATATGAAAAATTCCTTCAGAGAAATTTATGTTCCTTGCATTTTTATAAAAATGTAAATTTTCAGCATGGCTATGAAAAGCATTAAAACTATAACTTTGTATACAAAATGAAAATAATTCACCAAATTTGCCCTTTTTTTTGGTTTTTACGAGACAGGGTTTCTCTGTATTGTTTTGGAGGCTATCGGTCCAGCCTGGCCTCGAACTCACAGAGATCTGCCTGCCTCTGCCTCCCGAGTGCTGGGATTAAAGGCGTGCACCACCCCCCCCCCTGGCACCAAATTTGCCCTTTTTAACACAGAACAAAATGTTAAACTTCAAAAAAAGATGCCTGCTTGTTTTCTATTGAGTGATAGCAAGAAAGTGTGTGCATTTGGATAGGTGGGAAGGTGCACTGGAAGAAACCATCCTGAGTGAGGTAACCCAGTCATAAAAAGACAAGCATGGTATGTACTCACTCATACATGTGGATTTTAGACATGAATCAGGGAAGTGCCAGCATATAATCCCACTGCCAGGGAATATGGGAAACAGAACCTTCATCTAGTGACTGAGGGAAGCAGATGCAGACACCCACAGCTAAACACTGAACTGAACTCCTGAAATCCAGTGACAGAAAGGGAGAATTGATGGGCAAAGGAGTTAAGACTGGGCTGGATTAACCCACAGAATCAGTTGACCTGAAGGAGTGGGAGCTCCTGGACCCCAGATTCATGGCTGTGTGGAAAGCAAGGGACTGACCCAGACCCCCCTGAATGTGGGTGTCAGTGAGTAGGCCTAGGTAATCTATGGGGCCTTGGGTAGTATTCATCCCTGGCACACAAATGGACTTTGAGTGCCCATCCCACAATGAGGGATGCTTTCTTACCAGGGACTCTTTTTTTTTTTTTTGACCTTCTTTTTTTTATTTTAATTTTAAATAGCTTGTTTTACATGTCAATCCCAGTTCCCTCTCCCTCCCCTCCTCCCGCACTCCCCTTCCACCCTCCCTCCCACCCTATTGCCAAATCCTTCCACATAGGGGATGTCTAGAGTCTATCATTTTACTCTTGGTAGGGTCAAGGCACTCCCCTAAGAGTCCAGGCTGAGAGAGCATCTCTCTTTGTGCTATAGGCACATGAAGACAGATTGTATACCAGGGATAGACACTGATCCACAGCTCAGAGCCCCATAGGTTGTCCAGGCCTTCTCACTGACACTCACATTTGGGGGGGTCCAGATCAGTCCCATTCTGGCCTCCCCACTGTCGGTCTGGGGTCCAAGAGCACTCCCCTGTTCAGATCAGCTGTCTCTGCTGGTTTTGCCAGCCCATTCTTTGCCAATTTGCTCATCATTCCTCTCTCTCTGTCACTGGGTTCCTTGGGTTCAGTTCAGTGCTTAGTTGTGTGTTTGCCTCTGCTTCCATCAGTCCCAGGATGAAGGCTCCCGGATAGTTATAGACATCAAGTTCATTATCAGGAATGGGCATTCGAGGTGGTCCTTCCACTATTGCTTAGCTTGCCAATTGATGTTATACCTTTAGATCACTCGAGGTCACTCTGGTGCCTGATCTGTCTTCGATCCTATGATTCCCTCTTCCCCCTATTCTACCCCCACCCCCTCAACTTCCTGTTCCCCCATGACCAACTCCCTTCCTCTTTACCCCCTCTATTCTTCCCAGGTCCCACTACCCCCTCGCCCTGTTCCCCATCCATTCAGAGGATCTTGTCTCCATCCTCTTCTCTTGGGTACTATGCATATATGCATATCTTTTAGGTTCTTTCCTGTTTCCCAGACTCTCTATCTGTGGAAGTGCAGACTGGCACTATCCTGATCCATATCTAAAATCCATATATGAGTGAGTACATACCATGTTTGTCTTTTTGCGACTGGGTTACCTCACTCAGGATGGTTTCTTCCAGTGCTATCCATTTCCCTGCGAATTTCAAGATTCCATTGTTTTTTTCTGATGAGTAATACTCCATTGTGTAAATGTACCACATTTTCTCTATCCACTCTTCAGTTGAGGGGCATCTAGGTTGCTTCCAGGTTCTGGCTATTACAAACAATGCTGCTATGAACATAGTGGAGCAGATGCCCTTGTTGTATGAACCTGCCTCATTTGGATAAATGCCTAAAAGTGTAATTGCTGGGTCTAGTGGTAGATTAATTTCCATTTTCCTGAGGAATCTCCATACTGATTTCCAAAGAGGCTGTATGAGTTGGCATTCCCACCAGCAGTGGAGGAGTGTTCCTCTCTCTCCACATCCCCTCCAGC
The DNA here is from genome assembly GCF_017639785.1 of Mesocricetus auratus. Lineage (NCBI taxonomy): Eukaryota > Metazoa > Chordata > Mammalia > Rodentia > Cricetidae > Mesocricetus > Mesocricetus auratus. The sequence goes on along the minus strand of NW_024429188.1, from coordinate 38,245,848 downwards.
ATAAATTGTCTTCGGTGTTTTTGATTCTAGCCATTCTGACAGGAGTAAGATGGTATCTCAGAGTTGTTTTGATTTGCATTTCCCTGATGGCTAAGGATGTTGAGCACTTTCTTAAGTGTCTCTTGGCCATTTTAGCCTCCTCTACTGAGAATTCTCTATTTAGCTCTGTACCCCACCTTTCAAGTGGATCCTTTGGTGTTTTGGAGACTTGTTTCTTGAGTTCTTTGTAAATTTTAGAGATTAGCCCTCTGTCAGATGTAGGGTTAGTGAATATCTTTTCCCATTCTGTGGCCTGCCTTTTTGTCTTTTTGATTGTGTCCTTTGCCTTACAGAAGCTTTTTAGTTTCAGAAGGTCCCATTTGTTAATTGTTGATCTCAGTGCCTGTGCCACTGGTGTTATGTTTAGGAAGTGGTCTCCTGTACCAACTCGTTGAAGAGTATCTCCCACTTTCTCTTCTAAAAGTTTCAGTGTGGCTGGATGTATGTTGAGATCTTTGATCCATTTGGACTTAAGTTTTGTACAAGGCGATAAACATGGATCTATCTGCAGTCTTCTGCATACCACTACCCAGTTATGCCAGCACCATTTGTTGAAGATGCTTTCTTTTTTCCACTGTACAGTTTTAGCTTCTTTGTCAAAAATCAGGTGTTCATAGGTGTGTGGGTTAAAATTAGGGCTTTCGATTCGGTTCCATTGGTCTACCTGCCTATTTTTGTGCCAATACCAAGCTGTTTTCAGGACTATAGCTCTATAATAGAGCTTGAAGTCAGGTATGGTGATGCCTCCTGAAGTTCCTTTATTGTATAGGGATGTTTTGGCTATCCTGGGCCTTTTGTTTTTCCATATAAAGTTGATTAATGTTCTTTCCAGGTCCTTGAAAAATTGTGATGGAATTTTGATAGGGATTGCATTGAATCTATAGACTGCTTTTGGCAAGATTGCCATTTTTATTATGTTGATCCTACCAATCCAAGAGCATGGGAGATCTTTCCATTTTCTGGTATCTTCTTTGATTTCCCCACTTAGGATAGTTTCTTCTAGTTCCATCCATTTGCCTGCATATTTCAAGATTCCATTGTTTATTTTTTTCCGCTGTGTATTTTTTACTCCATTGTGTAAATGTACCACATTTTCTGTATTCGTTCTTCAGTTGAGGGGTATCTAGTTTGCTTCCAGGTTCTGGCTATTACAAATAATGCTGCTATAAACACAGTTGAACAGATGTCCCTGTTGTATGAATGCGCATCCTTTGTGTATATGTGTAAGAGTGGAATTGCTGGATCTTGAGGTAGACTGATTCCCATTTTCCTGAGGAACTGCAATACTGACTTACAAAGTGGCTGTACATGTAAGATTGTTTCTAATTTGAATATAATCTATAAAAAGAATATGACACATACATTTATATTTTATCACTTTGATTAAAATATTAACTTCTATATAAGACACCTTAAATTGATAAACTGAGGAAAATTAGATTCTTTGAAGTTAGTGAAAGTCGTTATAGGCTAGAAAGATGTATCAGTGATTGAGAATATTGACTGGTCTTCCAAGGAACCCAGGTTCAATTCCCAGAAACCACATGATATCTAACAATCATCTCTAGGTCCAGTTTTGAGGTTCTTACCATTCCCTCTTTTGGCTTCTAAAGCACTACACACACATGGTGCATAAACATACATTCAGGAAAAACACCCATATAAATAAAATAAGAATAAAATAAAACACCAATCCAATTTCTTCTATGTAGTTCAGTGATGGGCTTCTTACACAGCATGTGTTACATGCTTGGTTCAATTCCTAGTTCCACAGATGGAAATATCATTTAGTTAAAAGTCTTAGTTTTCTTTTTGTTTCTAGAAATGTTTATTTAATAATGTATTTATTTAAAAGTCATTAAGTATTATAACATAGAAGTACTGTGCAAGCTTCTATGGAAGAAGGGAAAACCATAGCCTTAAACTAAATAGCAATTTGGAGATCTTTATAGATCCACTTAATTGATTATACCTTGTAAATAAATGAGCTTCAGCTTGAGGTATATTATTTTTGCTTCTGGTAACAGAAAGTTTGTAGATCATATTTTTTGCTTAGATATACCAATTTTGTTAAGCTATTGATTTAGTTATTTTGTTATACATCAGGTCATGTATGTATAAGCACATATATGAACTTGTAAATGTATTAATAAACATTTTATTTTAAAGACAGTTTAAACAATCTTTAAGTTTAGATTGCATAGATAATATGTTCAGAGAACTTCAGAACCACTGTCCTCACTTTCCCATCCACACCATTTGTGGTTTTTACAATCATAATGATATTGGATACGAAAAACATTTTATAAGTATATAAATGATTCACACAAATTGTTCATGTCATATTTCTTTAGTAGAATTTTATAGTAAAGGCTTTTTTGTTTTGTTGCTTTGTTCATATTTTTCATATGTTTGATTTCAATAATTTCATTTTGAAAACACAAAATGCTGCACTTGTTTTAATTGAAATATCCAAATAAGTGCATTTGTATTTATTAATGTTTTTACTGACAGGCATTTTTATTAAAGTAACTTCTTACCATTACATGTAATCACCTAAGTATGAAAGAAACAATCTCACATTGTTCAACACATTTTAAAATAAAATATGGAAAAACAATCTGCATTTAATTATTATAATAGATGATTTTATTCATCCATTAAAAATTTAAACAGCAATATAAAAGATACTGAGAAAAATTCATAGGAAAATTTAAACTATTAGCAACTAGTTTGAAGCACTCATGCAAAACATTTTTCTCCTATCTAAAACTCAAGTATCAAAGAGAAGATACTTATAGTATGATATTCCAAATGACTTCTTATTTCACCTGTTTAGCTTCTAACTGACTGAAACAGTCGGATTCCTGCCAAACACTTTGTGGAATACAGGCATGCAGATATTTTCAAGAAGCATGAGTTACATTCTACCAGCTCCAGAAGTGACAGTTCTAAACATTAGCACTATATAAGCAATCTAACCAAACAGAAGAATATAAATATGTAGGTTGGACATGGTTATGTAGCCTACAATCTCAGAAATCAGAATGCTGAGGAAAGAGAACTATGAGTTTAAAGACAGACTATGCTACATGGTGAGACCTTGTCTCCACATTGCAAAACAAATAAAGAGGTAGTGGAGAGAGGAAAAGTAAATAAAACTACTATGTTATTTTTAAACAATTATCATGAAAATTTATAAAATAATATTCAGTGATCAAATAAAATATTGGCAGTAACATATTAAATTTGACAAATGTGTGCATCACTTGCATATTAATTATGTGATTCATGTTCGTATTTCATGACTTAAGGATTGTAGAAATTCATGCTAAAATAAACCGTTTAATTATAACATTCTCTTACAAAAATGTCTACTGTCTTCTATGAAGATAAAATTAATGTCTAAAATCAAAATCACCAACGAGGTTTATGTTGGAGAGTTTGAGGAGAAAGGGGAGAACTCCTCCACTGCTGGTGGGAGTGCCAATTTGTACAGCCACTCTGGAAATCAGTGTGGATATTCCTACGATAAAAGGGAATCGGTTTACCACAAGATCCAGCAATTCCACTCTTAGGCATATACCCAAAAGATGCACATTCATACAACAAAGAGTTCAACTGTGTTCATAGGAGCATTATTTGTAATAGCCAGAACCTGGAAGTGACACATATGGCCCCTCAACTGAAGAATGGTTACAGAAGATGTGGTACATTTACACAATGGAGTACTATTTAGCAGAAAGAAAACAATGGAGTCTTGAAATTTGCTAGCAAATGGATGGCACTAGCAGAAATCATCCTGAGTACGGTAATCCAGTCACAAAAAGAAAAACATGGTATGTACTCACTCATATATGGATTTTAGAAATGGAGCATTAGATTGCCAGCCTACAATCCACAACCAAGGAGTCTGGGAAACAGGTTGGACTACAAGAGAGATGTGCATGGTACCCTGGAGAATGGTACTGGAACATGATCTCCTGATTGGATTGGGAGCATGAGGAGCGGGGAAAGGAAGTGTGAAGAAAGAGAGGAGAGAGGAGGACATGTGAAATCAGGAAGATTGAGTTAGGGGAAGACTAGAGAACAAGATGAGAGATACCATAATAGAGGGTGCCATTATATGTTTGAGGAGAGATCTCGCACTAGGGAAATTTCCAGCAGTCTGCAAGGATGACGCCAACTGGCATTCTAAGCAATAGTAAAATGCCTTCCCTGATAACGAGATTGATGATTACCTTATATGCCATCCTAGAACCTTTATCCAGTGACAGATGGAAGCAGAGGCAGACACCCATAGCTAAACACTGAACTGAACTCCTGGAAACCAGTTGCAGACAGGGAGAAGTCATGGGCAAAGGGGTCAATACTGGGCTGGTGAAACCCACAGAAACAGCTGACCTGAACAAGGGGGAGCTCATGGACCCCAGACTGATAGCCAAAATGGGACTGATCTAGACCCCTTGCATGTGTGTGTCGGTGAGAAGGCCTCGGCAATCTATGGGACCTTGGGTAGTGGATCAGTATTTTTCCCTGGCATATGAATGGACTTTGCAAGCTCACTCCACGTGGAGGGATGCTCTCTCAGCCTGGACACTTGAGGGAGGACCTAGGCCCTGCCTGGATGATATGACAGACTTTGGAGATCCCCCATCGAGGGCCTTACCCTCCCTGGGGAAGGGAGGGCATGTAGGGTAGCGGGTTGGGAGTGTTTGTCAGAGGCAGGGGAGGAGGGCATGGAGAGGGACCTGGGATTGACGTGTGGTAACTTGAAATGGTTGAGTTTATTTGCTATGTATATTTCCAAAATATATATTGGTATCTACTAACTAACCTTTTAAAAACACATACAAATTTGAAAACTCTTAAAATATTGTTTCATATTCTTCCCCTATAGAAGCAAGAACATATCTGTAGAAGGTATTATTTACTTTAAAACAAGGAATCTGAAAATCCCTCATGGAGTCCCTTGCCCTCCCTGGGGAGTGGAGGGGGGTGGAGTGGGGATGATGAGTTGGGAGGATTGGGAGGTGGGGGAGGAGGGGAGGGAGTGGGAAGTGAAAGTGACATGCATAAAAAGTTAAATAAAATATATGGAAAAAAACAAAAGAAGGAATCATGTAGGAAATACAGGCAGGGACTAGAGCTCCAAGAGTAAGAGAGCATTGGTTACTCTTTCCCAGGTTCAGTTCTGGGCACCCATGTAGTGACTCACAACCATCTATAACTCCAATCCCAGGGAATCCCCTCTTCTTGTACCAGGCACACCAGGCATATATGTAGGCAAACACTCACATACTTTAAAAACAATAAATAAATAGATAAATGAAATGTATAAAATATAGGAAAGCAACTATCAAAACCAGAAAATAGATATTAGAAGAAAATTTGGGTGATCTACAGCATGAAAGAAAGGATAAGGGAAAGGCTAGAAAAAACAACATATATGAGAAATAGAAAAAATGATACACATGAGTAAGACAAGTTGTGATGTATTCAACAAGTTCAAGTCTTGTTAGGTTAGAACATGGTTGCATCCATACCAAATTATTTCTCAACTTTCCCTGGCATTTTCATTATGCCATCATAATTAAGAACATCATGTCAGAACACTACAATTACCAAACCTAGATTATAGATCGCCTAATGGCTTCTTCAAAGAAAATAGAGGATCTATTGACCAAATTGGCTTTTGTAATAAAAAACAATACTCTCTGCCTATCATGAGATTCACTCACTTGGGAACTTAGACACCCACTCTAAAAAATAAAATGAAATGAGGAATAAAGGTTCACAGGCGTTTGTTAACTTAAAACAGACAAACAAAATGACCCAGAGACTGATATTTGGGTCCAATCTTTAAGATGAAGATAAGAAAAGCAAAGCATCAGATCACCACTCTACCTTAGACTGAAAGGCGATCTTGGTTTTACCAAACCTCAGACTGCTGCCTCTCCTCACCATGACTGGAGAATCCTGAGACAACATTGTATTCCTATCTCCAGTGTGACTGGGGAATGAATGCTAGCTCTGAGACCCTGTTCCTGTCTTAAATACCTCTCAGGAGTCCTGGGATTAAAGGCATGTGATCCCAAGTGCTGAGATCTTCTTTATGTGAGCTGTTTCTCTTCAGGAATGGATCAATTTCCTGTAGCCAGTGTGACCTTGAACTAACAGATCAATCTACCTTGTAATCCTGAGCCCTGGGATTAAAGGCGCATGCCTGGCTTCTATGGCTTGTGGCTGACTCTTTCTGATTACTCAGGGAAGCTTGAATAAATCTAAATAATGTATGACCTCAATTACCTTTTTGTCTAATACAAAAGGAAGAAGGCTACAACTAATATAAGAAAAACTATATACAATAAGTGCAATAAGTATATACAATATATACAGGTTATAAATTTGTCACCAAATTGCAATCTTTATGTGATGCCTCAGTGTGATGATTCCCATGCAGGCTTTATAGCAGGCAGGGGAAAATGATCCACAAAGAGACAATAATGAAACTCAACTCAGCCCGATTTTATTGTAATTGGTGCTGGACCAGGACTTCTAGAGTCTGGCTCAGATCATTTTATTTTAGTCATATTTAAGCACAGCACACTTTCTGAAAAAAAAGTGTTCAGATAACAAATTAACTCAGTCCCAAGTGCACAACAATCTAAGACATGTGTACACTGAGATTCTTTACAAAGAACATCTGGTTTATTTCACAAGAATGGGTACTGTTGACTCAGAGATGGTTCCCAAGATTTAGGGTCTAGGGAGCTTGACTGAGTTAAACACAATGCCTGTGGGAGTCAGAATTGGCCTGGCCCTAAGATAACATAGAATCCACTTAGACTGTTGTAAAGCACTCGTGACCTCACTCATAAGAATTAGTTCACTGTCTAAGAACAATGCTCAAGGTTTATATGAAAAGGTCTTAGATAAATGAAAACATAAATTCTGGGAGATACTGCAGAGCCTGGCTCATCAAATAGCGAAGGATCACCAGGTTGCAAAACTACATCATTGCTATCATTCCTGGAATAACAGCTATGCCCCTCATACAGTTGAAGCAGTAAGACCTCTCCTGTGCAGTGCTTAGCCTTGCAACTCCTTGGGCTGCTGAAGCCTACCCACTCTACCCGTGCAATGAGACTAGCCTCGTGGGGTGCAAGAGCTGGGAGGCCAGCGACCTATTGCTTTAACATGGTTAATCAAATGTCAGGGGAGGCTCCGTGTTCTAAGGCAGCAAGTGCTTGTGCCACCACCACTTTGTCTCTTTTGTTTGGGCTCTGAGCTTACACACCATCCAAAGCATCAACACTATTCCACAGCAGAGAACTAGGCTAAATGATCCTACCCCCACCCATTCCTTAAAATAAGAAAATGCAGATGAAATCCAGGAGGAGAGGCCTTCCATCAGAGAAAGATCCAGATGCGTCGAATTCACTTGCAGGATCGCCATTCTCAACTCACGGAGTGTCTGCTCAAACTCAAAAGTCCAATTCTGTAATAAATGTTGAGACAGAGCTTGTGACAGGCTAGCTGCTCTTGTAAAATTCTCATATTGTACTGAAGTGACACAAAGGCCAGGCAACTTTTTTTCACATCCCAATTGGGCCATCTGCCACAATATATCCAATTGTTCCTGAACCAAATTAATCTGTTGGTTTACCAACATCAGGCCTCCTTGTATCTGAGAATTGGCAGTGGCCTGTTTATCTAGGACCATGGTCACAGTGGCCTATAGTTCATTAATGGTTTGAGTTGTCTGCACAGTGGCAGAAAGTGCAAGGGCCGAGGCGGTAACCGAAGCAGTAACCGCGGCGGTGGCTATCAGGCCCACAATAATAGCAGAGATCCCAAAAATCTCGCTTTTCCCTAAACAAACTCAAATTACTTGGCGTCTCAACAGGAACTGGAACAAATCGAGGCATGTGCATTACCAAAGCAAAAGGGTGCTTAATAGCATCCCAGCATAATGCATAAAAACAATTCTAAGCAGAGCAATTTATTTCTTTCTGATTCTTACCTAAGGTATCATTACTCACAACCCAAATAAAGGGCAGCTGAATAATTAGTTCTCTTAAAAGGGGTATACTTAACATTGGAGGAGGACCAATCAGATGATCCATAGCTCTGTCCCTCACTCAGACTGTTGCCTAATGCCCCTTTCCAATCAAAAGTAATCTGTCCCTTCTCACTATCATAGGAGAAAGATCAGTACAGCTTCCATTAATTCAAAAGGATTAGCATTAGATCTTTCTGGATCCATATGAATAAAATTATCCTTTAATGAAGAAATCACAGTAAAGCACAAGCTTCCTACCAATGACAAGGTTCTCTCATCCTGAAAACTCTGTATCTGAGGATCTAAAGGCAAAAAGGCAAGCCCCAACTCTCTATTAGTTGTGAAAAATCTAGGGAACACCTGGGCATTCTGCATCACTGGCATCGGTAGGGGAAGGTAGACATGATGGCCCACCGTAACTCTCCCATCATACTAGGAACCATCATCCCGAGTAGGAGAGTCTTCATCACCCACTTGGCCTCCATCCTTCTTATTCTGGAGTTGTGAAGGAGCTCTTCGAGTGAGTCTTTCAGGGATCCACAGGGGGTTTTCTTCCTCCTGTGGAAAAACACACACAGCTCCCCTGGATCTTATAAGAATAGGATCCGGGCCTTTCCAGAGATCAGTCAAGACATCTTTCCATTTTACCATTTCTTTTGGCCTATCAGGCTCTAAACTGTGGCGATCGGCCGCAGTGTGGCCTTGGGCATCAGAGTTCAAGAAATTAAGGGTAAAAAGTGCCATGGATACAGCAACTCTTGGTACCGAGGGTAGAACATCCTCAATACTCCCCTTTTGTTTAATCAGATATGATTTGAGTGTACGATGGGCACGTTCCACAATGCCCTGTCCTTGAGGGTTATAAGGTAGGCCAGTTAGATGGGTAACATCCATTTGCCGACAAAACTGTCGGAATTTTTGAGAGGTATATGCTGGTCCATTGTCTGTTTTTTAAAATTCTGCGTTTTCCCCAAGCACTCCAGGCCTCAAGGCAATGTTGAATCACATATGAGGCCTTTTCCCCTGTTAGGGGTGTGGCGAACATTACGCCAGAACAGGTGTCAACAGAAACATGAACATATTGAAGCCTTCCAAAAGAGGGAATATGAGTAACATCCATCTGCCACATCTGCAATGGTCTAATGCCACGTGGGTTTATTCCCATGTGGGGAGTAGGTAAGAATTCGCAGCAATTCTGGTATTGAGTAACAATTTCCCTAGCCTCTTTCCTGGATAGAGCAAAACGACGGCGCAAGGTCTCAGCCGTCACATGAAAGCGCTTATGGAATTCTTTTGCTGCTTGTGCATGGGTAGACAAGGCAGCGGCCACCAGCTTTGTAGCCTTGTCCGCTAAGTCATTCCCTAAGGACATGGGACCTGGGAGTCCAGAATGTGCTCGGACATGGGTAATGAAAACAGGAAATCTCCTATTTAACAAGGCAGCTTGTATCTTTTGAAAGATGTTAGCAACTCTGCTGGAGGATCTTATTATTCCAGCTATCTCAAGGAGATTAACTGCATTAACCACATAAGAGGAATCTGATACAATATTGAGGGGTCCTGGAAAAGCCTCAAGAACCTCCAGTACTATCAGACATTCTACAACTTGAGGTGAAGTTTCATTATATTGTTTAGATATAACCCTATCCTTGACCACATAAGCTCCCATACCAGTTTTTGATCCATCAGTGTACACCACAGTCCCATCTGGGAGTGGGTCTTTAGCTGTCACTTGTGGAAACACTATAGCCTGGTTTAGGGCAAACTGTAAAATTGGATGCTTTGGAAAATGATTATCAATTTGTCCTGAAAAGGAAGTAACTAAAACTGCCCAATCACTAGATGTGGCTGCCAAGGTCTGAACTTGTGCAGCAGTATAAGGCACAATCAAGGAATCAGGATCCCTGCCAAAATGTGTAACAGCTGCTTTTATTCCGCGAAGCGTGAGCTGTGCAACAGCATCAGGGTACCAGTCAATAATCTTAGCAGGGGAAGCATTTGGATGAATCCAAAGTAATGGTCCATGTTGCCACAGGACTGCAGTTGGCAATTGAGCTGTCTTAAAAACACACAGATTAAAAGGTAGTGACTCCTCAATACGTTGTAATTGTGCTTCCTGTAAGGCCTCTTCCACCATCTGTAAGGCTCGGTGGGCGGCAGGGGTAAATTTTCTGGGTGAGGAGATATGAGGCTCACCCTCCAGGAGATCGAAGAGGGGTTTTAGATCAGCAGATGGAATTTTTAAAAAGGGCCTCAACCAATTTATATCTCCCAGAAGTTTCTGAAAATCATTTAATGTTTGTAAGTGGTCTTTGCGAATTTCTATTTTCTGAGGAACTATATTTTTGGGAGTAATCATTGAGCCCAAAAAGAGGCCTGTATCTGCAATTTGAACCTTTTCTGAGGCAATCTCTAATCCCCACTGTTTTAATTCAGCCACCAGCATGGAAAAGCCTTTTGTAAAACATCTAACTCTTTGTGACAAATAAGAATATCGTCCATATAATGGATAACGATTAAAGATGTAAATTGCTTCCTAATTGGCTCCAAAGCCTCCTGCACATACAGCTGACATATTGTTGGGCTATTGGCCATGCCTTGCGGCAGTACCTTCCACTGAAATCTCTTGTCTGGTTCCATATGATTAAGAGAAGGGATAGTGAAGGCAAACCTTGGTCTATCCCGTGGGTAAAGTGGAATAGAGAAGAAACAATCCTTAATATCTATAATAATAAGCTTCCAATCTTGAGGAAGTGCAGAAAGCAAAGGAAGGCCTCTTTGAACAGGGCCAAAAAGATGCATCTGATTGTTAATGGCCCGCAGGTCATGGAGTAATCTCCACTTCCCAGATTTCTTCTTAATAACAAAAATTGGTGTATTCCATGGGGAGGTAGAAGGCTCTAGATGCCCCAGCCGTTCCTGTTCTTGCACTAATCTTGTGACAGCCTCTAATTTTTCAGAGGATAGAGGCCATTGAGAGACCCATAACGGCTCCTCTGTTTTCCATGGTATGGGTCGTGAAGCCTCAACGGCCCCTAAATAAAACCCAGTCCTTTTCTACCCCGATTTCCGTGTTGCGTAATGGGTTTTATTCTGCCTTGTTCTTGCCTACCCAAGCCTCTACCGTTTGTATACCCCATCTTTGCCATAATGGCTGATGCCTGGGGGGAGTATTCATTAGTTAGGGTCATGCCCATGGCTTGTAACACATCCTGTCCCCATAAATTTACAGGGAGTGGCAACACATAGGGGGTAAAACATCCCTGTTTGCCCTCAGCATTCCGCCAGGTTAAGGCTGAGGCACTGATGGCAGGAGAGGACTGGTATCCAAGACCTTGTAGAGAATGAGATGAAACAACAGTGGGCCAAGACTTCGGCCACCAATGGAGTGAAATAATGCTTTTGTCTGCTCCCATATCCATTATCCCTTCAAATTCTTTTCCATTAATTAACAATTTTATTGTAGGTCTCTCATTTAGGGGTATAGCCAGATAGGCTGAATCACTTCCAGAAGATCCCATAGCCCTTTTTTGTAAAGTGTAGGTTTCTCCATCCCCGAGGGAGGGCAGCAACACCAGTTGTGCAATTCTATCTCCCTGCTTTATAGAAAATACACCCCGAGGGCTAGAACAGAGAACTTGAATCTCCTCTTTATGATACGGGTCAACAATTCCAGGATATATAATGAGTCCCTGTAAAGTTAAGGAGCCACGGCCCAGAATAAGCCCAATGGTGGCAGGGGGCAAAGGTCCAGGGGAATGGACTGGGACCGGTTGAACATTCATTTGGGGCATGAGTAAGAAGTCGGAGGCGGCACGCAAGTCCATTCCGGGGGTTCCTCGGAAACCTCTACTTCCTCTTGATTGCTTTTCTGAAATTGGTTCCCATATTTCTGAGGGCCCTGGGACCATGGGCCCCGTGACCCGTTTTTTGATTGGGGTACCTTGGGTTCTTCAATAGGGGGCAGAAGCCTCCCTTTTACATCCCGGACTGACCTGCATTTGCTAGCCCTATGATAACCTTTACCACAACGATGGCAAAGCTTCGATTCTCTTGTTCTTTCAGGGGATTGACAATCTTTCTTAAGGTGCCCCATTCTCCCACAATTAAAACAAGCTTTTCGATTAGATAAATCTCTATACCTGTGCGTTTGTAAAATGGCGGCAGCTAGTCCTGCATTGGTTCGGGGTCCCCCAGCTCCCTGCACACTCTGAGCCAATCTTGTAAACCTTTGCTTTTGCGAGGGCGATAGCCGCTTGACATTCCTGGGTTGCTTGTTCATAGACAAGTTGCTCAATCAGGGGCATAGCTTGTTCTGAATCACCAAAGATGCGACTGGCGGCCTCTGTCATTCTGGCCACAAAGTCTGAAAATGGCTCTTGGGGTCCTTGGACAATCTTTGTAAGGTGTCCACTGGACTCTCCCCTTTTGTGAGGGCCTTCCATGCTTTAATAGCGGCGGCCGACACCTGACCATAGACACCCCAGATGTAGTTGGTTTGATTAAGGGCATGTTGACCCTGACCTGTCAGCATTTCAAATGTCCACTGCCTCTGATTCTCATCTTCAGCCGTGGCATTAACTCTAGCTTGTGCCTGGGCTGCATCATACCAGAGAGCCTTCCATTCCATGTATTGTCCCATGTTGGGAAGCACTGCTTTCACTGTCGTCTGCCAGTCAGTGGGAGTCATGGCAAAATTAGCAAGCCTTTCTACCTGTATTGTGGTAAAGTTAGCATTGACCCCATAATTACAAACGGATTCGGCCAATTCTTTGATTTGATTGTAATCTACAGGGGTATGTACTCTTCCGCCTTCCGCATTCTCGAATACTGGAAAAGCTACTTGTATTTTTCTCCGTTCCTCTAAAGGTAAAAAGGAGTCAGTACCAGTATTCAGCCGAAGCTCATACTGCGGAGGTGCTGAGGGGCGTGAGCCCGCCGGATTTATAGGTGGTGGCCTCACATTCATTTTTGTTTTCAGTGGCCGGTGTCTATCAGGGTGATATCTTTCTTCCTCATACCGTGCCACCTCCTCCTCTAGACCACCTTCTTCGCTAGAATACAGAGTGTCAGAATCAGAATTATCTAGCTCCAAGGCTTCTAGCTCTACTGTAGGGTATAGACTAGATTCTGGCTTTTTCTTTTTCTTAGATTTGTTAGGGGTGAATGATCACTCCCTTCTCTCTCTCCCCTTTCTTAACTTCTTGGGGAGGGCCTTTTTCTTAGACATGTCTTTCCTTTTGCGAGCTCCCATTCTCTCACTCCGTTCAGTTTCTGACATGCTATCCTGAACTTCCTCTAAGGTTCCCTGACTTTCTATTATAGCAGGGTGACAGGCCTCATCCTCCAAGCAGTTTTTAACTAGCTTCCAAATGGCTTTGGTACCTAAGTGGAGATCTCCTTCTGCATGCTTCCTGTCTAGTTCTTTACCTAGCTTGTTCCATGAGGCCACAGTGAGGGACCCGGAACAAGCATACCATGGTGCCACTCTATCTACCTCCTTCACAAAATTTTGAAGTGTTCGTGGTGCAATTTTAAGATCTCTTTGTTTTAGCACAGTCTGTAGGGCAGTAACCACTGACTGTGACAACCCCATCGCGCTAGCGGCTTATCTAAAAACGGCGCTCAACTCCGTTACCAGACTGACAGCACCAGACTGACAGCACCAGACTGACAGCACCAGACTGACAGCACCAGACTGACAGCACCGTTCTGTCAGCACCAGCCACGATGAAGGAGAAGGACAAACAGGACTAGCACCAAAGCCTCCACTGACCCGTCCCACGGTGATGACAAACTAAGGCCAAAGTCGAGAAAGGGGGTATTCAGGATAAAGCATACCTCTCTGAACTTACGTCCCTGCAGTTCTGAATCCGCCCCGTCTTCCGAGGGGTCTCCCGCGGCGCCGGCGATGTTGAAGAGTTCCCGGGTTTCGGCACCAGATGTCCCGCGCTACCGTCTCGCCAGCAAGAACGACGCAGAACACTCGGATCCTTCTGCAGTAAAGCTTTAATGCATCTTGAGAGATAGATGATCAGCTTCTTAGAGGGAGACCCCAAGCTAAGAAACCCAGCCCCTTATATAAGCCTAGGAGCTCCGAGTGAGACGTGTAGAGCCGGGATTGGTGGTTTGCACATCACCCCAGATGACGCCACGGGAGAGGCACAGCTTAAACGGTTAACTCCAACTGACAGCAGATGTCAGCGCCATCTTCTAACGGTTAACTCCAACTGACAGCAGATGTCAGCGCCATCTTCTAACGGCAATAGCGATAGTGAGGGCGGCTCCTCACACACAAGGTTGTTTGCTCTCTATACCTCAGTATTAGTGTATTAATTAGGGTTACCAAGAGTCACAGAAAAAAATATATAGTGGCTGTCTGTGAATGGAAAATCCAAGAATCTAATAGTTGCTCAGTCCCATGAGGCTGGGTGTCTCAGCCGGTCTTCTGTATATGCTGAAATCCCAAAGAAGTACGCTCCAATACCAGTGAAGGAATGGATGTGCTGACAACTTAAGGGCAAGCAAGAGAAGAAGAAAACCTTCCTTCTTCCAATGTCCTTTTACAGGCTTCCATCAGAAGGTGCAACCTAGAATAAAGGTGTGCCCTCTAGCCTCAAGCTCTGAATTAAATATGATTGTCTTCCAGCCTCAAGGTTCAGATCAAAGGCATGTTGTCTTCTTGCTTCAAGATCTGGATCACAAGAGTTCACTCGATTTCTGGATTATAGTTCATTCAAGGTATACTCAAGTTGATTCCTTCTCCCCTGTGGCTTGCAGACTTCCTCTAGGGCCCTCCTCAGGTTGATGCCACAATATGTAGTTGCCTTGATAGCCACTCAGGCTTCTACTATTGTTGCAACCAACACACACTCTCAGCTCATGGCTAAATAGTAGCTGCTGCAGCTGTCCTCAGCTTTGTTCTCTACTCAGATGTGCAATGCATTGGCAGCCTCACACTCTCCTGTCATCATCAGCAGATTTGGTGAGACAACTGGAACTTCTTAAAGGGGGAAAATATTTTTTTACAAAACGGAGTCTTTTCCCACATTAAAAACTTGGAAACTATATTACAATAGAGGGAGTTTGGTCTCTGTATTACTGGACTATGGATGATTTTAAAATGGCACAACTAAGGGAGGGGATAATTAACTTAGATGGAATTCATGCAATGTCAATTATAATCTTTATCATTTTGATATTTCTTGTTTTATCTCTAAGAATGTTGGTCAATATGAGTGCAAAGGTACAGGCCTTAGAAAATTTGCTAGAGAAAATGATACCATTTTTAACTGATAAGTTACAAGCCTTAAGAGATATCCAGCCAAAGACAGAGGAATTTAAACGTTACATTATAAGTTTAGAGAGGAACAGCACAAAGTTATCAAATAACAAACCTTAATTTATCTAGTCACCTTACAATAATAACTGTCAAATTACTGATATTCCCAAGGCTGTATAAATCCTGACTTGGTTCCTGTGGAATGTTAGATTTAAGGAGATTTAAGGAAACAATAGTCTCATACGTATGGAATCACATTTTATGAAGCAGATGTTAATGTCATTGTCAACTAGTAACTTGATTGTCCCACAAGACTGGAAAGACTTGGTTACAACAGTATTGGAGTCTGGTCTTAAATTGCAGTTGAGAACCTGGGGGGGAAGATGAGTCTAGGATCACTGAATGACAAAGTAGGGCTATGGATATTAATATCTTCCAAGAGCAAATTCTTGGAGATGGCAATTATGCTCACACAGAGACAGTCTCTATATGATGACCACACCTTGCCTCTATGCCATGTAGCAGCTTTGAATGCTTGGAACAGAATTGAAGAAGTCAGAAAGAGAACTGAGTCATTTACTAAAGTTTTACAGGGCATAAAAGTTCACTGATTACTTACAAAGATTGACATCTGCTATAAATAGAATGACACGAAATTCAGAAGCTAGACAAAAAATAACAGTGTCTCTGGCTTTTGAAAATGCTAATTCACAATGTAAAGGAAACTTAGGTCTTTAAATGCAAGATCAGCACCAATAGAGAAATGAATTTGAGATACAGTCAATATTGAATCTCATAGCCATGATGATAATAGGATAGAAGAGGTGATTTACAGAGGTTGGAGAAAAATCAAAACATCATGTGTTTTAATTGTCACCTAAAACGGGTTATAGACAGGGCATTCTTAGAAACAGTATTTCTACTAACCTAAACAGAAGGTCCTTGCATTCTAGAGTATGAAGAAGGTACAGCAAAGACTGTTGTTAGCCCAATGAATGCAGATCAACAAGGAACAAACAAGGTAACCCTTTGCCATTGGGAAATGCTTTGGGGCACCTCTCACAGCCCTCCATGTCAAATTTGGTTCAGTCATTACCTGTCACCATAGGAGAACCTTCCCCAGAGCAATTAAAGGATATAATGCCTATTGTTAAAAAACATACTGCTCTGGATGATAGAACAGCTTAAGAAGATAAAACAAAAAATTCAGGTAAAAACAGAACAAGAGATATTTTTGTTAGAAGAGGTAATAGTTCATCAAACAGCATGACGATTCAAGCAAAACTAACTTATAAAATTAATAAATGGTTTCCATTTGATCAGATATAATTTGCTGAATGGGAACCTTCCCACAGTTAGGGTTGGGGCAGGGTTTTTTTTTTTTTGTCTTTTCAGGAGATTGAAGGCATCCAACTAAGGAATCTGCAGGCCAATGAACAAGTGAGACATCTGAAGAAAAAGGATGAATCATCAAGAGAAAATATCCCTAGAAGAAGAGTAAATTGGCCTATTGGTACATTGCATCTCCAACTGGATAAAATTTCATTAATCTTCCCAAATGTTTGTTTCTCCTGCTTTTTACAGACATGCAATGCAGATGGTCTTCTTTATTCCCAGTCCAATTAAAAATTTAAGCTTGCTTTGGAGTTGAGTCCTGGCTTTCTCCTTCTCAAAACCCAAGCAAGCATGTTAAGTAAAAATCCAAAATCTCTGTATCATGTCAGAAGAGCCACCTGATATGGGACAGAAGAAAACACAAAATTAGGGACTAATTTATTGTCACTAATCTCATAATTCTTTGGTTTTGACTGTTCAAAACTTTTCTTAAGGTATAAATATTAGCTCAAAATTTACAAAATTAACATGTATACATTTGAACTTTTTATCATAATATTAATGGTCATATATAATATTAACTAGCTCTAGAAAAAGGCTTTATCTGTCTTTCTGTACTTGATTTCGAGTGTGAGTTTCTATCAGGTAACTAGGAATTAAGTTTTTGTACTCTGGCTATACATAACAAATTATGGTCCTAAAGACTTCTTTAATATTTGCTGTGTATGACACTTAAAATGTCATAAGTTTTATGTAGTGAACCATGACCAGGCCAAACAGTGATCTTTGGTGTCTCCAAAAGGATGATGGGACCCCACAAAGACGATTCTACCAGGACTATGATGAAACCACTAAGCTGACAAACACCACTCAAAGATCAGCTTTGAACTACAAACTGTTCAGGACAATTTCAAGGTAGCAACATGAGGTGGTCCAGACTCACAGACTACTCTAGTTAGGATTTGAGATAAGTCTTGCACTTTCCCATTACACAGAGACTGAACAACAAATTATAGATCTAGCACTCCCAGGGCTTGACAATTATCTCATTTTTTTCCATTTTCAGTTTCCCCTATAGATGCTGTCATCCCTAGACAACAGAAAGTAATTTTAAGAAAAAGGATGCCCACCTTCCAAAGAGGTAAGGTGGGCAATTTCCGTAGTTCAATCATTTATGGATATTTGTCATCATTTTGGCAGGTTGGTTATAATTTCCTTATGGCAATGGTCAAGGAAAGAGCTGAACAAAGAAAATTACATCCAGATATCTTTCTCTGGAAAGAAAAAGGGAGGATATAGATATGAGAGACTAAAAGGGTAGATTATTCAATCTACTTCTAAACTAAAAGAGCAATTGCTAGTCTTAATTTCTTACATTGGTATGTATTTTTATACTAATACAAATTTGAGGTTATTTTTGCTATACTGTATATGTTTCTACTCTTTTTGAAATATTTTTGCATATTGATACAAATTTTTGTTAGAACATGCTGCACATATGTTTCTACTCTTGTTTAAGGTATTGTACTTATACAGTTCATTTAACAATGAAATGCAAATTTCTACTCCTTGAAAGTTATTATTACAAACTAATTAGGAGAAAAAGAAATGCAGTTCAATAGTCCCCTATTACAATCAAACTTGTGTTCACATTACACATGCTTTCAAGATCAAACAGTCAGGCCATCTTTAAACACTGAAGAGATCTACAGAATATGGCATTTAAGTTGTGTAAATGAAATAGGTTCTTTTCTTTCTTTTTTATGACAGTGAGACTTGTCTATTCCTGGAAGCACCAATCTACTTCAGAGATGATGATAGCCATAGAAGATACTCTGTATGGAGTTTACTGTAATTAAACATTTTTATCTATAGAAAGATAAAATATTAAATGATTCCCCGTGGAGAAGATTTTACCTTTTATCACTGTCTGACAAAACCATGTATATCAAATATAACATGAACAATGAACTTTTGTTGATATGTTAGTAAATGATGTAAAGTTATCTATATAAATCCTCAAATAAGTCACTGAATTCACTGAGTATAGGAAATTCCCCAAGAATGACACATGATGATGTATTCCTATAATCCTATTACTGGAATATCAGAGGCAAGAGGACTATAAAGCTGTCAGTCTAGACTAAATAGTGAGACCCACTCTCAAAATGTCAACAATATAAACTTCCCACTAAGCCATATGAAAGTTGAAGGAAGGCTAGCAACGCAACAAGAATGTGACTGTCCAGTTCTGAAAATCATCTTCCCCTAATTCTAGATATTTTATAGTGGTCCTGAATACATCTAATCACAAAGCTAATTTTGCTAGATCTGAAACAGTTTATTCTGAGCAGATAAATTTACATTATGATCTACTATTCCACTGAGAGTCCTATAGAAACCACGAAGGTTCATAGAGGAAGGTTACACCTTCTTATGTTTATAGTTTGTATATCCACATCATGAATTATGACAAATGTGTGACATTTCTACAAAATCTTGTTTTGATTATAAAGCCTTGTTATATGATCTATATACCTAACATTTATTTAAGGTAACATTGACTCTTATTAGACACATTGCCCAAATGAAAAATTTAAATTTTACTATTAATGTATCCTGAATTAGTTGGTAAGCATTTTCTGAAGTTAGTTAAGTGTCTTTTGTATATATACAACCTAGATTGACTAGTAGCCCCAAATACAGTTGAATTAAAAAACCCAAAGGCATTTTCTTAATTACGGCATTTGCTTCTGAATAATAGCAACTAGAATGTGCTTTCTGTTTTGTAAAGTACATTTCAGCTTGTTTCTGAAAGCTGATGCTTAAAGATATTTAAGATACTTTTTAGACTGAGTTTCTCTTACTTTGGTTACCATAGGAGCACAGGGTTTCTTGTAACCCTGAATTTTATTAATATGATCATATAAGTGTTCAGATTCAGTTTGGGTTTAGAATTCATGGCTATGAGAAAGATGAATATCCTCTTCAGACAGATTATGGAAAACAGCATGTATTTATTTCCCCAGCTCATTGTCAATGTTGCCTATTTGCTTTGAGGTAGATAGTTGTGACTATGTGAAGAATGTCGCAGACTGATCCTTTCAAGACAATCCCATGTGGCACAATCACATACTGAGTGTATTTATGATAACCTACTGTTATTCTCTGAGAAATATCCATTTATTTTGTGATGTGGCCTGAGTTCTTAAAAGGAAATGAGACAGCTGTCTCCATTCCTAAGTTTCAATTCTTCAAACTAGTCTTTGTAGTTTTCCAAAGATACTGGATTCCTGTCTGTTTAATGTTGAAGCACAAGGAAATGATTTCTGACATATGCACTTGTTTCCAAGAATAAAATTGCCAATAATCTTCAAGTCAGAAAGCCCCAGCAGGAATTGCCACTTTCTGGAAACATTTATAAACCATAAAAACAGATAGCAATGAAAATAGATGACCGTGCTTCTACTGTGAGGTGCATTGGAAAATAACTCAAAATGAAATCGAACCTTTACAAACTTCTGTTTTGACTTGGAAAGTGAATGATGTTCTCAATCCATACACGGTAGTATTAGCTCAAATTTAGTTCAAAGAAAAAGCTTAAATGTCCTGGAAATTGCATTTCACCAGTATATATGTTTTCCAGTAAAGGCCATAGATCCTAGAGCAGAAAACTAGGGACAAAACTGATAAAATATATTTCATGCTATCATAGTGATCACCATTGAGACTTCAGTTCATCAGAAGCAGACCGAATGCCAACTACTGTATCATAGTTGCAGAACAATAATGAGAGAATAAAGGTATATGTATGACATGAAAGCATATACAGGGTAATTTGGAGAAGGGAAGGTGGCAAGGAGGATGAAGGAGGGCAGTGAAAGAGAATGAATGAGAATAAAGTAAAATGACATGTTTGAAAATGCAAGAGACCCAATCTGTTGTATGCTAACAACAAATTACTTTTATGTCGAACTAATGTGCAAGTGATTCATTAAGGAAATACCATGAGGAGACTCTCCTAAAGAAATGGAGGCATTTTGAAAGGAAAGATAAATAACTGAACAAGCATGCACATTTGGGGGTAATGTTGGTTTACTCCAGCATAGATTCTTTAGATTACAAATTACCACTCAAAAATATCACTAGAGATGATAGAACAAAAATTTTATGTTTTCCCTACTAGTCATTATTAACATACTTCCAGTCCTCTGCTTACATGGTCAGGACAGTTGTCCACTTTGTCCAAGGGTTAACGCCTTGGCGAGCTTTGGTGGTAGGTGGGCTTCAGTGCAGTGTTACCTGACTACCTGCTGCCTGCCTCGGCTCTGGCCCTAAAACTTCAAGCATCTATAGTCCCAGCTCCAAGTAAAGTAGGCAGCTCTCACTCCAGTCAAAAGCAAACGGACAAAACAAAGCACAGTCCTTGTCCCAGACATCAACCTAAAGTGAGGAGGCTCCTAAGATGACTGGAATATTGTAGACAAACCACCTCATGTACATCTGGGCTGAAGGACCATGTTTCCAGTAGGTTTTTCGCAAGGAAAGTTCTGATCCCCAGAGGTGATGAATATGATCTTATGTTTCCTAACGATTATGAGAATGTAGTGAAGCACCAGAGAAAAGAGCAACAGAGGCCCCAGGAGCTGGAAAGACATAAGGAAATTGGAAGAAAAAGAGACATAAAGACAGGCATGAAGCCAGCTGATTTTCAAGATGACCAGACCCAAATTCCGATGGAAATGAAGACTATGAACGAGAGCAGAGGAAAAGAAGTTTGGGAGTAGCTACCATTGCCCCTACTTACTTCTCTTGTAGAGAATAAGAAGGAGTTACCCTGAGATTTTTCCTTATGAAGGGGTCTCAAGTCCTTTATAACAATCTTCCAAAGTGCTGCACCTCCCTCAGTATATGAAGAGTCAAATAGATCAAGATCTCCAACTGACCATAACAACTCCTTCCTTGCTAGCATGGATGGCACAGTGGCTCATCAGATCATGCAGAATTATGGCTTCCAGGAAGTCCAGGGGCTGGGGAAACATGAGCATTGTTATTGGAGAAGACCAGCAAGCACGGCAGTAAGATCGTTGTGGGTGATGCAACGGAGAAGGGCGAGTCTCAGAATGCATCCAAGAAGTCGGATTGAAATCCATTCACTGAAATACTTAAGTGCCCTACTAAAGTGGTCCTGTTGAGGAATATGGTTGGTATAGGAGAGGTCTATGAAGAGTTGGAAGCTGAAACCAAGAAAGAATGTGAAAAATATGACAAAGTTGGGAAATGTGTGATTGCTGAGATTCCTGAAGTCACTGATGATAAAGAAGTACAGATATTTTTAGAATTTGAGAGAGCTGTTTGTTGATCTGAATGTGAGGTACTTGGTGTGATGGTTTTTATCTATTCTATTTATTTTGTTGCTAAAAAGGGAATAGTAGGGATGAAGGCAGGTGTTTCTTCCCTTCAGCCACTCTCAAATAATCACTTGCAGGCTTAATATTAATTACAAATACTTGGCTAATAGCTCAGGCTTGTTACTAGATAAATCTTACATTTAAATTAACCCATATTTCTTGTCTATGTTTTGTCACATGGCTCATGGTTTGTTACCTCATTTTCTATACATTCTGCTTCCTCAGCAGTTGGCTGACTTCTCCTAACTCAGCCCCTCATCATCTAGCATTCTCTCTGTCTCAGGCTGTCTCATTCAATCTCTTCCTGCCCAGCTATATGTCTATAAGCTTTTTATTATCAATAAGAGCAATGCATATTTACAGTGCACAGAAGGATTATTCCACAGCACAGAAAAAGAGACAATAGATAGATAAATAGATAGATAGACAGACAGATAGATAGATAAGAAAGTGCCTCTGTAAGATTGGACTGCAGGAAAAAATGGATACACTTAAAGAATTGTTCAAAATCCTCATCTATCAAGGAAATGCAAATCAAAACAACTTTGAGATACCATCTTAAAACTGTCAGAATGGCTAATATAAAAAATGTTAATTACTGCCTATGTTGGAGAATATGTGGAGTAAGGGGAACAGTCCTCTACCATTGACTGGAGTGAAAACTTATAAATCCACTTTGTAAATCAGCATAGTGGTTTCTCTGAAGTAGAAGGATGAAGGGGGAGGAAACAGGAAGAAATAAGGGAGGAGAAACTGTGGCTGGTATGTAAAATAAATAAATTTTCACTGACTGGGGCACAGGTAAGCCTGTAGGCCATTTTCTTAATGATTGATGGGAACAGACCCAGCCCATTGTGAGTGGTGCCATCCCTAGGTAGGTGGTCTGGGGTTCTAAAAGAAAGCAGACTGTGCAAGCCATGTAAGGCAAACCAGTAAGCAGCATCCCTCTATTTTGTAACTACTTTCAAGTTCTATCTCTGATGCTATCTTCTGCAATATATTATTTCATTCTTTTCCTTCCTCTAGAACTTCTGAATTGATGATTTACTATTGTAGTGTTTAGTTAGTACAGTATGGAATGAGCAGATAGACAGTAGATTATGGTTACTAAAATTATGCATACTCTAATCTTATGCTTAATTTATATTAATGTGTCAAATATAATTTTCCACCAAAAACTTCAAAAATTTACATTACTCCATACATATAACATTGTGCCTCTGTTATATATGTAACCTAGAAATTTTAGGAGAAATGGACATTGAGTACCTCAAGATAATCGACAATCCATTTCTTGGTTTTATTTGTATTAAATATGAGTAACAGCCTCTTTAAAACACTTGTCTCAATATCTGACAAGGTAAATTATATAATGTAATACTATTAATGGGTAATTAGATAATTGGAAGTTGAATTTAAAGAAAAATAACTGTATCTTAATATTTGTGATGTTATTTGTTAAGTCAGCAATTTTAGCTAATTAGCAAACAGAAAACAGTGTGTTTAAGATTGTGTTATAAAGGCTGGAGAGATTGTTTAGTAGTTAAGAGCATGTATTGCCCTTGTAGAGGACACAAGTTTGGTTTCAGCACCCACATGGTGTGGTTCATAATTGCCTGTAAGTCCAACTCTACAGAATTCACCAACCTGTTCTTCTCAGGTCTCCCTGGACACCTGAAATCACATGCATATACCCACATACAATATGTGAAAATGCACACATGCATGCGTGCACACGCACACACACACACACAAACACACCATTGAAAATAAATATTTTAAGGACTATGTTATCATTTTTCATAGAAAGCCTTAGAGATATGTCAAATCAAAGAAACATGAATAAAATATTGGATATGAGGCTGGAGATAAGGCTCAGTGGTTAAGAACCCAGACTGGTCCTCCAGAAGACCTATGTTTAGTTCCCATAGACCACATGGCAGCTCACAAATAAAATATATAACACCCCTGCCAGAGGACTGAATACATCCTTCTGGCCTTTGCAAGTGCCAAGCATGTTTGTGATATACAGACATACATGCAAGTAAAGAATCCCCTTAACATAAAATAATAAAATAAAGATATTGCATAAATATATTATTTTCTTTACTTTTTGTTTGTTTTGATTTTCTGAGACAAGGGTTTCATAATGTTGTCTTGGCTGGCCTGGAAATCACTTTGTAGACCAGCTTGTCCATGAACTCATACAGATATGTCTGTCTCTATCCCCTGAGTGCTGGAAACAAAGACGTATGCCAACATATCCAGTGCATAAACCACTTGATACCATTACCATTAAATGAAACACTCATTTCCTAATCATGCAAGAATAAAAGAAAAATAGCAATTATAAAACGGTTTAAAATAAAATTATATTGGTTTGCTTCACTTACAAATATTTTTATCAATAGAAAATTTGAAAATTAGAATTATAATGTATCAGGTATTGGTAGTATATATGCAACTTTATGAATCTAGGATATTTGCAGTTTTGAAAACAGAATTTCTTTTTTATTTTAAAAGACTTATTTATTTGTATTTTATTTAAATTTTTCATTCATTTTACATACCCACCTTAATTTCCTCTCCCTCCTCTCTTCCCATTCCTTTCCCCAGACTCCCATCTAATCCCTCCCCATATACTCCTCCTCTTCTGTTCAGAAAGATGCAGGCATCTCATGGGCTTGAACAAAGCAGGGTACATCAAGTTGAGGTAGGATCTAGCTCCTCTCCCTGTATCAAGGCTGGGCATGGTAATCCAGCATAGTGAATAGGTTCCCAAAACCTAGCTAAGAGCCAGGTGTAGGTCCTGATCTCACTGCTGGGAACCTTGCAAACAGACCCAGCAACATAACTGGAAGACTGAATTTCTTTTGTGAGCAGAAGCTTTGTGAAAATAAAAAAATGTAATGTCACCATATAGCAATAATGCCAAATATGGATAGTTTGTAAATGTTCATCCAAACAAACATAAAATCTTATATACAACTATAAGAGTTATAATATCAGTAAAAGAAAACTAAATTTATGTTAGTATTTTTCAAAATTTAATGCAACTGTATAATCACATTGTAAATGAAAAATTATTTATTTTATTCAATTTTATTTATATAGCTATTGCAATTAAAATTTTTCCCTTTTAAAAGCTTTTCTTTATTCCATATGATAAAATGCTATTCTACCAAGGAGAAACAATAGACTCAAAATAATTTTTAGATATATGTTCTAGTTATCTTCATTGTTGCTGCCCAAAATACCTCATAAAAAGATAATAAATTGGGCACTTAACAGATAGATTTTAAGGGAGGATGGTTTCATTTTGGCTCACAGGTTTTGAACACAGTCCATGGTAATTCAGAAGTCATAGAGATCAGAACATGAGGCAGCTGGTCACAATGTATCCAAACTCAGGTATCAGAGAGCAATTAATGCTGAGGGTCCAGTTGCTTTCTCCTTTTAATTCAATCTAGGGCCTCAAACCATGGAAAGTCACCAAATAAATTTGTGATAGATCTCTCTACTTCATTTAGTTAAATCTAGAAACACCCTTATAGGTATACGCACAGTTTTATCTCCTAAGTTGACAGTGTTAACCATCATGTATCCAAGTCCAAAATAGGCCTATTTTAGTAACTGGAACAGAACCAGCTTGGTCTATACACCAACACCATTATCACCAGTGTGAGAATCACCTTCTCATCTATTAATTTAATCAGTACACAAATCTTGACATTTCCTTGCAAATACAGGAACTACCTTCTACACTATTCTCTTCCTCCAGAGGGCATCATTTTTTTTTCTTAAACCATCATGTTAGTTTTACCATTTAGGGATATCTGTAAATATGCCAAGGCAGGATGACTTTGTTTATGTTTCAAACTTCTGACCTGACCTCTTATCAAAGTAATTGTATAAACTAATTTAATCCATTTTGCTGAAACAATGAGACTGATTGCTGTGGCCACTTCTGATATTATTAAGAGGATATAGAGGTTTTCAGTGCTGGATTCAGTCACTTAGGAAGGAACTCTGATTTCAGCCACTTAAAGAAAACAGATCCAAGGGAATGACTTATGATTGCTCCTCTCCTTTCTCATGCTAATTTAGAGGCCTGGAGTTTACAATCCACTTTCTTTGCTCTTCACCAGTTTTACTCTCTAATTTCCCTGCTCTTTTTTTTTTTTTTTTTTTTTTTTGGTTTTTCGAGACAGGGTTTCTCTGTGGCTTTGGAGGCTGTCCTGGAACTCACTTTGTATTCCCTGCTCTTTGTAAAATGTAGAGATCGCATGTCATTAAGTTAGGAAATTTTAAATATGCTGAGAATTTTCCTTAAAAATGTATAGGAAGTTTTAATAATACTAGAAGGTTGTAATCTTTCAAACAGAATCATATTACAAAAATAAACAGTTGTCAAAAACCCTGTCTAGGCAAATGGATTTAGTGAATTTGTCAGTTTTATCAAGGTGGGTATCATGTGTGTTTTATGGATGATGATTCTTTCTCTGTGTATAAAACAATGCCAGGTACAAAGGTGCCAATAAATATTTTTAATGATTGTGATTCAAATAAATCTGAGTATATTACCCACAAAACACTTGGTTGTTGCCTCAATCTGATCTAGTTTTAATTATTTCCTAGGAGTTATAGAAGATTTTTCTTTTGGTTTATTACTGTGCTGAAGGATTCTTAAGTTAATTTGACTTTTTTCATCTCAAAGGAGAAACAACTGCCCTTGTCCAAATCCAAAGAATGGACTTGGAGACATGGAGTGTATTGGAAATGAGACTTGACGGTCTCTCAAGAAACAGTATCTAGTACGTAAGGACAAGCAGATTGGTGACAGCAAACAATTTCTACCCCATCAAACAAATCTCTCCATGGCTTACTCATTGGCTGAGTACTATCACCTCCTGAGCACAATCTCACCTTTATATCACCCACGTTTCAGTGTTCCTTATGGGGTAACTCTTTTTCTCTCTCTTGTTCATGTCCATATCTTGCCACATCTATCCTGCTGGTCTCTTCTCCCTGTCTCAGTATCCTGTTGCTTCAGGACGATTTTTTACCCTGATATAAACTTGAGTGGGTTTCAGGAATAGCCAGGAGACCTAGATAAACTGGCATCCAGCATCTCCTAATAATATGTAAGTTTGTAAATTTCAAGCATATTTAAAGACCTTTCTCATTGAAAGGGGGCTATCATCTTTTATTTCCTTCATCAAGTATGCTTTATACAGCTGGATACAGTAAGCCTACATCTAAAACTGTTTGTTGATAAAACTGAATGACTTTATGGCATCTCTTAGTGGCTGAATATTGACTCTGAGCTTATTCTTAGCTTTACCTCATTCCCTCTTTTTCTATTACTTGTCTCATGTTCATAGGAGTTGATTGATAAATATCACATTTGATTAAAAGCAATATAAAAGAGTTCAACACATGATACTTTTCAAGAAAATTTTCCATTTATATATACTAACATGGATAGATAATTTGCTCACATGTGACAATAACTTTATTTCAGGATCCAACAACCTCTTCTGGCCATTTTGGGCACACCTACATATGCACCATACACTCACAGAAGCACACAAATACACACAGAGGGAAAATATATAAAGCCTTAAGAAAAATAAATTACCAAACAATTGTGAAGTCTGAGGACTATCAAACAAATTAAGGTAGATAAGAATGTTACACATATGTCTAGACATGTGCTGAAAAGTCAAAATCTGTTATACTGTCTTAGGCTTTCTATTGCCATAACAACTCTTATAAAGGGGAGCATTTAATTGGGTAGGATGTGCTTAAAATTTCAGAGGTTTTGTCCAATATCTTCATTGCAGAATATGAGAGAGAGTAGCCAGATATGATGCAGGAAAAGAAGCAGGGAGTTCTACATCTTGATCCACAAGCAATAGGAAGCAACTGTGAACCACACTAATGATAGCTTGAGCATAGGAGATCTTAGAGCCCACCAACACAGTGACACACTTCCTCTACAAGGTCACACCTACCCCAATAAAGCCACATCTCCGAAAATTTGCACTCTTTTATAGGACAATTTTCTTTCAAACCACCATAAATGCATCTTGATAGGGACAGTAAATTCTCAGCATTTACTCTAAAACTGTCATTCTCAAACTTCCAAATGAGGCAATTTTTTACTACAGTTCTTTGTGTTGTGGGGAGCCCAAACATAAAATTATTTCATTGTTAATTCATAATTGGAATTTTGTCATTGGTATGAATTGTAATATAAATGTCTGATATTCAGGCATCTGATATAAAGACCCCCTCAAAGGGATCACAATCCACAGATTACAAATTTCTGCTTTAAAATAATGTGAACTTATATTAAATGTCATTTTTAATTATGATATTGAAGGTATTAGTAGCAATTCTTAGTTTTTGCTATGATAGAACACCATAACCGAAGCAACTTACAAAAGGGAGAGATTTTATTCTTTGGAGAGTGGCAGCTATGGTTCCAGAGGGAAAACCTATAACGGTGGGGAAGTCATGGAAGCAGCCGATAACCATAGCAGGAAGCTGAACATTCAATCATGTTCCTATCCACATTCAAGAAAGAGAATGAACTTACAATGGTGTGAGGCTATAAACTCTTAAAGCCTACCTATAGTGGTTTGAATAAGAATGCCATTCATAGGCTCATATATTTTGAGGTTTAATCACCAAGACGTGGCACTATTTGTAAGGAAATAGGAGGTGTGGCTTTGTTGAGGTGGTCACCCATGCCAATCCTAGAATATATCTCTTGGCCAGGATCAGGATGTAGCTCTCAGTTACTTCTCCAGCACCTTTTTTGCTTGTATGCATCCATGCTTCCTGCCATGATGATATGTACTAAACCCCTGAAACTATAAACAAGCCCTCAATAAAATTTTTCTTTTATAAGACTTGATGTGGTCATAGTGTTACTTCACAGAAATAGAATACTCCCCCAATGACATAATTCTTCAAACAAGGCTTTGCCTCCTTAATTTTCTGTAAATGCCCAAAACAGAACCATCATCTAGGGAGCATATGTTCAAATATATAAGCATATGGGTGACAATACTCATTGAAACCAATAGAGTAATTTTAACTTACAAGTTATTTTGAATATTGATACTAATTCCAAAATGACAGTATCAATAGGTAAGGAACACTGAAAATAATTAATGAAGAAAGTTAATTTATCTAAATATTCTTTGCTAATGCACTACTAAGTGCAATCTAAAAAGCAAATTCCATTAGTTTATAAGCCAAAATATCTATCAAAAGTGACAAATGGCACAGTGCAATTTTTAAATGTCTTATCTCTACTTAAAAAGTATGCAGTTCTTTTATTCCTCTACAAACTGGAATGTTCTAACCAGCCAACATTTTTATTTTAACCATCCGGACAGTTTATCACTTTATATTTTATTATGTTCATCTGAAAAATGTGAAGTTTTAGCCTACTTTGAGTGTAAGGAATTAAATACACAGTGCAAGTCTAGCTTGCTTTTTGTATCTAACTCTGAAGATTGTAATCAACTCTGAAATTTAAAAATTAAGGTTAAATTCTTGGCATCTTATAAAATTTCAATTTGTTTTCTGGCTATTGGCTATACCTTATAAACCACGTATAGTTATTGTTGTTGTTGGTTTGGTCTTGCACACATTTCTGCTGGTAACAATTAAATGATGGATCCCAGATACAGTAACATCAGGCAAGGAGGTCACAATTACTTCATAAAACAAAAAAGCTGAAACATGGTTTTATTATGTATCCCAGGCTGACATTGAACTTGAAATCATCCTGCCTCTGCCTCACACTTGGTAGTATTATAGGCTTATACCAACACAGCATGCTGAAGATACCCTTTATCTCTTGCTAACCGTACTAATTTCATGTGCGTTCTTTCAAAATGAATGAAGTAACTACACACAGACATAGAAAGCTTTCCATTGAGGAATATGAAACTTGCCAATGCCTGAGCTTATTAGCTCTAGGAGCAGTTTAATGACAAAACAGAAAAATTTTAAAGACACTCTGGATACATTTATTTCCACAAGTGGGAAGTCACTGAAAAAGTCCTTAGAGGGCATGTCTCCATCCATCAGCCCAAAGTCAATGTGAGTCCTACAGAAGTAGTATAAAATATCTGTTTCAGGGATTCACAGGAGAGTTGTCAGTGGTCAGAGTAACAGAGAAGAAATGTATTATCAGATAGATTTCTTAAAAACTCCCAAGGCTATGTTAAAGTTTCTGCTAATGGTCATGTTAGAATTTATACACATTAGACTAAATAGAGATAAGACAAAGACTTGTTTCAGAATACAGTTCATGGATATAAAGGAATGGAAGTATGATGGGTAGCTTTTGTTATTTAAAAATCTTTAAACTCTATGACTAGGCAAAATAGAGCAGTAAGGGTAATAACATACAATTATATGGAGCATGTTAGTATAAATTCAATTAAAACTCTACATTTCAAATGAGCTAATTAACACGAGGATGGGCATGAAGTTAGGATGGAGAAAGGGTAGGGAACACTGGGAAAACGTAAAGGGAGATAGACCTTATTGGATATGAACAAAATACATTATATGAATGTAATAATCTCCAAAAATAAATAAAAATATTATTTAAAGAATTTGTTATCCAAAACACTATACCCATTCACTCATTCTTAGGGGAGATACAGGAGGAAAGAAAGAGAGAAAGAAAGAAAGAAAGAAAGAAAGAAAGAAAGAAAGAAAGAAAGAAAGGAAAGATAATTTACTTCTCATATGTGCAATGTTTTATTTCTTATTATTTATAAATGAGAAAATTTATCAGGAATGAACTGGGTAAACATGCTATCTGCTCTATAGATTTGATATTTCTGTTTGTCTGGATAGCTACCAAAAAAAAAGCCCTCAGTATCTTGTTGCTATTCATCAAGACTACATTTTCTTAATCTGATATACAAGGATTTATAGGTTTGTTTCCCCCCTGAAATCCTAAATCTACTCTTTCTTATTTAGCCTCATATGTATGTTACCTTTGGTACTTAAATGGATTCATAAAATACCTACTTTACACTAAGAATTGGATCAAACTCTTAAGGCTTTCAAGCCAATATACCATTTAATACTATTTTTGTCATGCTGCCGTTCATAGACCATGGAATATAAACACACAGAAAAGACAAAATAAGACATAATAAATGGCTATAGTTTGCCAGTATTTTTATTAGCTCTGTCCACATTAAACATTCAATATTTCATCTTAATTCAACTATTTATTAGACACAAGATTCAATATTTTTGCTGTGTTAAGTGATGTTTAACGAATCTGTAAGGGGATCACATTTTACAAAACTGCTTCTTGAAGTGATGTGATGCCACAAGGCTGAACACAATTATGTATACTTTGGGTTTTGTTGGTTCATAAATCATACGTCTCATATTTGATATTTCAACATTTCTTGAATCAGTTCTTTTTAATTCTTCACTAATACAATATAACCCAACTTCTGCTCCACAGTTTTTCTTGCCTCACTCCTCTCAGTCTCCCCACTACCCCTCTTTCCCAAATCCACTCATTCTCTGTTTCCCTTCAGAAAAGCATAGGCCTCCCAGGGATATCAAATGAGCACAGATTAGCAAGATACAATGAGAAAACACACAAACCTTCATATCAGTGCTGGGCTAGGCAATCCAGTAGCGAAAGTGTCCCAAGGGCAGGTGACAGAGACAGAGAAACCCCCTCCCCCTCTTAGTTGTTCCACAAAAACATCATGCTAACAACCACAATATATGCAGAGGACCTAATACTTACCCATGTAGGCGCTGTGATTGCTAGTTTAGTTTCTGTGAGCTTTGCTTAGTTAATTCTGTGGGCTGTGTTTTCCTGGGGTCCGTGACTCCTCTGTCTCCTACAGTTGTTCCTCCCCATCTTCTGCTGGGTTCCCTGAGCTACAAACAGAGGGACCTAGTGGAGGGACCGCATGGAAATCTTCAATTTGGGCCCTTTCTCTGCCTGGTTTTTGACTGTGGGTCTCTGTATCTGTTTCCATCAGCTTCCAGAGAAAGCCTCTCTAGTAATATTTGGGCTAGGCACAAATCTATGAGTATAATAGAAAATAAATAAAAATCATTTTATTGATATTTTCTATCCCAGGTCTCTGGGCTATCTTGCCTCAGGTTCCTGGTTATCCAAGCGTTGTTGGGCATGGGCTCCTTTTCATGACTTGTGCTTCAATTAGACAAGTGATTGGTAGGCCAATCTCACAAGCTCAGCACTTCCATTACCCCAGTACATTTGAAGGTAGGATAGATTGAAGATGGAAGGCTTTGTTGATGGGTTGCTATCCCAGTTCCACAACTGTAAGTTGTCTGCTTACAGAAGATGGCCAGTTTAGGCTCTGTATCCTCAATTAATAGAAGTTCTCACTAGAGTCACCCTTATAGAATCCTGGGAGTTTCTACTGCACTAGGTTTCCACATAGCACCACAAATGACCTCCAATTTCAGTCATCTTTCCTTGTACTCTCCCCTGCCTCTCATACCCCTCTCTTATCCCTCCTGTTCTCATTCCCACCCACCACAGTCTGCCCACAAACCTATTCTATTTCATCTTCTCAGGGAGATCTATGTTTCCCCATTAGACCCCTCTGGGATTATAGAATGATTATAATTTACTTTACAAGTAATATCCACTTATACGTAAGTACATACTATGTTTGTCTTTCTGGGTCCAGTTTATCTCACTCACGATGAATTTTTCTAGATCCATCCATTGTTCTGAAAATTCCATAATGTCATTTTTCACAGCTAAGTAAGTTGAGGACATCTAGGTTGCTTCCAGTTTCTGGCTATTATGACTAAAGCTGCTATGAACATGGTTGAACAAGTGTCCTTGTTTTAGGATGGCATGTCCTTTGGGTATATGCCCAAGAGTGATGTGGCTGAGTCTTGAGGTAGTTTGATTATCAATTTTCTGAGGAACTGCCATACTGATTTCCAAAGTTTGCAATCTCACCAGCAATGGGGGAGTTCTCCCTTTGCTCTACATTCTCTCCTGCATTAGCTGTCACTTGTATTTTGATCTTAGCCATTCTGACAGGTGTAAGATGGAATCTCAGAGTTGTTTTGGTTTACATTTCCCTGATGGCTAAGGATGTTGAACATGTCTTTAAGTGTTTCTCAGCCATTTGAGATTCCTCTATTGAGAATCCTCTGTTTGGATATGTATACCATTTTTAAATTGGATTAATTAGCTTATTGATGTCAAGTTTCTTGGGTTCTTTATATATTTTGGATAATAACCCTCTATCTGATGTAGAGTTGGAGAAAATATTTTACCATTATGTAGGCTGCCATTTTGACTTATTGACAATTTCATTTTCCTTCCAGAATCTGGTAGAGAAAAATCTCTGCTTTCTATCAGTTTAAGTTTTCTCTCCAAATAATGTTCTTTCTACTCTCATCAGTAGGGAAAGTTTAGGGGAAACTAACAGAGTAAAGATCCCAGGGGAATGGAGCCTAGGTCTTGAACATCTGGAAATCATTTTAGCATGGTGCTCTCTTCTGACATCTGTGCGCAAGAGTCTCTGTACATGGTATGCACACATGTGCAGCCAAAGTACTCATACCATAAAATAAATTTTTAAAATATTTAAAAACAGAAAACTAAGGGTCCAGTGAAAGTATATATTAAATAGTTTAGCAGAAAGTTTTCAAACGAAGAAATACAAATGTGCAATAATTTTTTAAAGTGTTCAACAGCCTTAGCCATCACAGAAATGAAAATGAAATTACTTTGAAATTTCAAAAAAAAGTCACAAACACTATCTTGGTCAAGAAAAGTTTTATTTGACTTACAGGTTACAGTCCATCATTTGGAAACCAGGATATGAGTAAAAGCAGGAGTAAAGCAGGGGACCGTGGAAAAACAGAGCTCATTGTTTTGCTTCCTCTGAGTTGCTTGGCTAGTTTTTTGATAGAATCAGTGTCTACCTTCCTATGGTCATACAGCTTGCAATGGTTTGGACCCTCCTATATAAATTAGCAATCCAGAAAATGTCTCACAGATGTCCAAAATCCAATCTGATGGAGGCAATTATTCAGTTGAAGTTCCTTCTTCCAGGTGTGTCAATTGGAGAGCTGAAGCTTATTATGACAGTGAACTATACTGTTATTGTTTTTATTTTGACTTTAGACAGTCTAAGAAGAAGATAAATTGATTTTATTTTTTATTTTTATTTATTTGTTTTGGTTTTACGGAACAGGGTTTCTCTGTATTGTTTTGGAGGCTGTCAGTCCAGCCTGGCCTCGAATTCACAGAGATCTGCCTGCCTCTGCCTCCCGAGTGCTGGGATTAAAGGTGTGCACCACCACCGCCCGGCTGAGAAATTGATCTTAAATGCAAAAGAAAACTGTAACCAGACACCCCAAAATGAATAAAGCACACAATAGAAAAATACTTGATATAGTGGGGTTTTGTTGTTCTTAGTAACTTTAAATTCCAACTCAGTGCATTCATTTCACATGGTTTTGACATCATATAACTATTAGGCTTTAATGATCATACATCCTTGAAATTCCATCCATTACTAACTGCTATAGCCACTATATTCTCCTGATTTTCTAATAGCCTTTCCTTCTATAGATTTTTTTCATGTCTTTCTTTTTATGTTCAGGAAAATAATGACATAAATCTATTATGGGACTCTGGTTTTCCTTTCTCAATTTCTTCTTGGGATATTGCATTCCTTTTCAGTATGTCTAGAGACTCAGTTCTTGTCGATGTCTCTTTTGGATGTGTCTGTGTGCATTTCTCTGAATTTCTCACCCCTTACAATCATCATCTGTAGAAACCCTATAGTTAACAAGGGTCCTGGGACATTTTAAATCCTAAACCTCCTAGTCCCTAAAGCAATCCCTATATAAAGGGCATTGAATTAAGTGGCTAGAAACTCCCATTTGTTTGAAGTGCTCTCCAGGGAGTCAGTTACATTACAGCTTGGAAATGAGATTTGGCAGGTAGTTGCTGAGCAACAAGGCCAGGCATCAGCCATGGATCAGAGAAAATTTCCACAGAACTTTTATAAATGCTTCGATAAAATTGTAAACTCAAAAAATGCTAATAGTTCACAGTGCCTCCACATGTTACATTTTTATATTTGGGGTAGTAAATATTTTAAAGATTTAGTTTTATCTTAATCATGTTTATGAGTTTGTGTTTGTGTGTAGGTATGTGCCCATAAGTATATGTGTCTGTAGAGGCTAGAAGAGGGCATTGGATCACATAGAGCTGAAATTACAGGTGATCTTGAGCCACCTGACATAGATTCTGAGAACTAATTTTAGAACCTCTGCAGCAGTGGTATGCACTCCTATCCACTGATCAATCTCACATTCCTTTAAATACCCTTTTGCTTATGTATTCATTCCTTACCCAAAGTTTTTGAGTACTGTATATTGAAATCATATGTAAGCTAGCAACACAAGGATTAGGTTCAGGGGTTCAATATGAGTTGAATCATTTGAATTATATGTAAGCATAGATTCATTGGGGCCATAAAAAAGTAGTTTTAGTTTCTTTAAACCTCATGATGTCTTTTAAATGAATAACTAAGTTTGAGAAGGGTTCTAGGTTATAAGCACTGAATGTTATAGAGCTCATTATTCTGTCAAATTATTGGTGAGTTTTTCCACAAGTCTGATACACAAATACCTTAGTAATCTGAGATCAGTAGTTATTATTTCTTATAAGGACTAAAAGGTGATGACTTGAGTTCATTGTGTTTTATTTCCTAAGATCCATAAACATTTTTATTTCTTCAGCTTTAATACGATCAAAAATCACTGGCTAGACCCTATAATCTTACAAATTTTCTGAATCTAAATTTATCATAAAGCTGTATAACAGTTACATGACCAATAATAAAGAAATAGAGAACTCAAAAAGAAAGAAGCAGTGGCTGTCAGAGTTGTTTAAAAACAATAGAAACCTTTCTTTCTTGTCTTAACCAAAACCAAAACCAATCCCAACTCATTTACAATTTAGGAACACAGACCACCCTGGGAGATTATAAGGACAGTTGTTAACAGAATTTGAGGGAAAATAGGATAAAGTCAACTTTGTAGCCCAAAATTGATTCATCGAGGTTACTACTGATACTACTACACAAACTGCCATTGTAATCTTCTTTGAACACCTCTATTATAATTTGATACAGGAGAAATTGGGAGGCTTATACGCTACTATGATGCTATAGCTTTGACTAGAGTTACTACTGCACTAGGGGCAGAGAATGTTAGATAGGGAGATACACATTGTTTACCACCAAAGTTTTTTAACTAATTTTGCTTATTACTACCTAAACTACTAACTAAAAAGTTATCAATCAGTAAGATATTCAGGTGTTGTGAATTATCATAGAATGGCTAACATGTCATCCTCTCATCAGCATTTCTAGCATCATCACCAAAGCCTTCGTGTCTAATAAAAAACAGTCCCTATCTGGATTACCAGACACAGGGAAAATCACTAATTATCTCAATGCTTTTCAGATACTTGTGGAAGCCAGAGCAAGTACAGGAAAGGTACTGTGGCAAGATGGACTTGGGGAAGGACCCATCTCATATAAAGTTCTACCAGATACCTGACACCAACGCAAAAGAAACCCATGGTCCAGAAGTCATCGGATCTTGATGTTTACAAAATACAGAACAACTCAAGAAAAGAAAAGATGTAGCACAATAAAGCAAATGTTACAATGGCATGTTGGAAAATAGAAGAAACACAAGAGGCAGAGATTAAGAAAAGTAAATCAATGAGGTCAAAAGAGACAAACTGTAGAACAAAAGGCTGAGCCTCTATTACAAATAGAAAAGAAGATCCAGGTTGTACCTGCCCAGAAAGAAACCCAGCAGCCTGGAAAAGAAGCCTTACATATTTAGCCCTATCTCCAAAAAATGTTCCTGTAGAATATTTTTTGGAAATACACCAAGAAAGCTTTAACTATAGGGACAATTCTGCTGGCTACCAGGATTTAGCAGTATGGAATGGCTTTTCTGAAACAGGCCAATATTTGATTGGACCTCTATCCTAAATTGTTCCAAGAAATAGCATACTTCAAGAGCATTCTTCAAAAATATATTTGATATGATGGAACCTAAAGCCTTCTCTCCTAAAACATGTGAAGAAACAATGCTTTCCCAAATTTTACCATGTACAATACCTGAAGGTACAACTGAAAGGCATCAATGCTCAGCTTCTAAATCAGATATGCCTGAAAACTGTCCTCTTAATATATGTCAAAAACCACTAGAACCAGGTGAATTAACTTTTGAGCCAGATTCAAAAACAACTATGAATAAAGGCTTTTTTCCCCATTTGGAAGAAATAGCCACATGCAAAGATATTTCTTTCAAAACACAAGAATCAGTTGAACCTGAATATCTTTCACATGAGATATACAAAGAAATTAATGCACCTACCTCTACTTATGGAATAATCCAAGAAACATCTGGGACTAAAGAACATTAATTTGAAGCATGTCACGAAGGATGTGGAGTTGAGAAATATTCACCTAAAGCCTTCCAGAAAATGCCTGAGACCTCTCTACTGAAACACATAATAAGAACACCGATGGAACAAATTATTTCCTCCTAGAATAAAGTCAAGAAACAATTGTATCCTAAGAGTAGAACCCTAGTGTACATCAGGAAATGAAGGATTGCTTAAATTTACAAGAATGGAAGGAAGAAGAAAATATAGAACCAGTAATACGAGGAATTCCATATATTCCTCAAGAAGTTTGTCCAGAAAATATCTAGAGTTATGCTTTTTTTTTTACAACAAAAGACCATAAAATTTTATTCCAACAGAATATGTATCTTAATGTTTCCATATGTATTGTTTTCCTATATGAGTCCTAAAATGAACTTAGGGATTTTCATACAGTCATGAGTATCTGGCACATTGTGACAATAAATGATTCTTGTTTGCATGTGTGTGGGTCTCCTGACAGTATTTTCAGATTCTTAAGGAACAAATACTCGGTCTTCACTAACCAAGGTATCTCCAAAGTTGAAAGAACCATACAATACCAATTATCAGAAAACATAAATCCTGGTAGCCACCAGACTGTAATTTTGGTTTTTGGAGATTAAAATAGCTCCAGAGTTGAATGAAGCATATTATACTGTCTCCAGTGAGCTTCTGGATTTTGGTCATTATGAATCAATGTAACTCCAGTACCAAGCAAAGCCTGCTACTCCTGACTCTCAGGCTTTTGAAGACTTTACAAGTCCAGCTTCTAAAATTTTGATTCACACACTATTGCTCCTCTGCATGCTCCTTTCTTCTCTCTTTCTCTCTTGCTGTTCTCTGTTTCTCTGTTTCTGTCTCTCCATCTCTCCATTTCTTTGTTTCTGTGTTTTCAGTCTCACCCCAGTTCTTATGGGTACAGATGTATATATGTATATATATATACATACGCATGTATGTATGTATTTGCAGTAGTAATTATTTTTTACAATAGATTGTGAGGCTTGAGTTTCTCAGGGTCAGCAAGACACATAAGATTTACACACAGCAATAAACTAAAACTGCAAGGAGAAACTTTTAGCATCAATTGCTTAGGGCTATAGGTCAAAAAGAGTGTCTAAGTTTAATTTGCACAAGAAACAAAACCTGGCACCTTCCAGCGCTCTGGCCTCAGCAGCAACACAGGCCTCCAGAAAAGTTTACTTTTCCCTGAGGATTAACAAATGGGCTGATTACCTTTGTCTCTATCTTCTCAGGGGAAAGAGGAGGGAGCAGTAAATCTCTGAGATAAAATCTTGAGTTAATAAAAGGAAGTTTGAGAATCCTTTAGTACAGGCTTGGTTTAGGTTATCACATCTCCATCTGCCAGTAAGGTAAAACTAGGGCAGGCTTACTTTTTCTATCCATCTAGGCAGCTATGAATTAACAACTTTGGATGTCTAGTAATTCTATGCTCTGGGATATTTGGGAATGTCTCAAATGGGATGCTTTGGCCTGGGCCCTAAAGACTGACCAGAATGGGCCCTAAAGACTGACCAAATATCTGTCAATAAAGACAATTGCAGGAAGGCAGATTTCTACAATTACAACAGAGAGGGGAACAAGGGCCAGATAGTGGGAAACAGGTCTCTCACACATAGTTAAGGAACATAATCAGTAAACTAAGACCTGTTAATGGAGAGCAAGTTTTACACATAGCTAGGGAGTGTAATCAGCAAAACTCCAAATGCATGGGAGAAATTTTTCCCAGTAAATGATCAAACGGTTCTGAACTGTGGGAAATAAATGGCAAGTTTGTTACAGAAAGGAATAAACTACAGAAGAATCTAAAACAAGAAACAGCCACTTCATTCACGAGATTATAACGCCAGGTACAACTTTGTACTACTTTCATCCATCAGAAGAATCCTTAATTCTTCTGAGTTTCCCATGAAAGGAAGGCTATGTAATTACTGTGTAATCTTGAGGCTTGTACATTAGGTAAATTGATCTCTGCTAATCAATTTAATTATTTAATTCTTGAGTCAGGTGGAACATGCTACTACTGATTTCCCAATTCCTGAGCAAACTCCTCTTTGATTGCCACTGATTTACTTTTCAGATGTATCTGGGATGAATTTAATGCCCAAACTTTAAAACAAAACAAAACAAACAAATAAAAAGGAAACCAAGGATGACTCAACCATATACAAATAAGGCCAGACAATACAAGTCAAAAGTTATAAAAGATGATTAAATTGACTACTATTGACCATGGGTCTAATATCACTATTGCCTATTTTGAGTGCTTTGAGGAGATCATGCAAAAATATATTCTAGTTGAATCCTCCTCCTTTGAAGTCAGAATCCTTCTACTAGAAAAATTCTTTTCTCAATCCACTCCTTACATCCAAAAAGAAATTAAAAAGATGTTATTGAGAATGAAGACTCCCATGATGAACTATTAGCATTATATTTTCTGTAACTAGGACCTAGAGGAGGGACAGAGGTATTCAACATTTTCTGAAGCTAACTACCAAATAAATGCTGCCTGTGGGCAGACAGGTCACTGGAAGGAAATTGCATGAATAGCAGGAAGGCCTTCTCTTAAGTGTTATTGCCCCAGTGAGGCAGTGTACTACACTGGAAAGCTTGCTACACAAGGATTGAAGGACTCCTAGATGAGGGCCTCAAACATTGTCCCTGGAATGAGAAAGCACTTAGCTCAGATCAGACTCTGGCACATCATTCATTGTGGCATGGCACCTCAAGCAAATCTTAAAGCTGCAAATAGGTTTCTTCTTCATGGGAAACACTCTTATTTGTTGGTACCTCAATATTCCAGACAACTGGCCTCTGGCTCTTGTCATGTAGCTTCAATAATATTCTGTAACCAATGTTTCACTCTGCTAATCCCAAGTATGGACTGCCCAAATTCCAGGCAGGACTATCAGAAGTATTGTAATCAGATTGAAAGCCAAATGCTTTCACTAACTATAAACAGTATTTTCTCTAGGCTGAAGCCAGATTGGTACTTCAACCCTTAGTTGGTAAATTTCTCTCTTTTGGGTTTTTAACTCCAAGATAGTCACACTATAACAGCATAATCATGATCATTAAAATATTCTTCAGTTGTCTCCTGAAATCTATTGAAGGAAATAAATTCCTTTATTTCCCAGGTCAGTCTTTAAATAAGTCTTTGGAAATAAGATAGTATATTCATCCCTCTTGGAAACTTTAACTCCCTCCAAATGGTAGGATTGAATATCTGTTATAATCCTAGTAATTATTCTATCCATTTTTCAACCTTGTGTACTGAGTTGCTGTTTTAATTTTAATTCTTCTTACTTACAGTTGATCCTCTCATATATGGTCCTGTGACAATCTAACTCAATCATTATGAATTCCCTTAATAATTTTCAAAAAACTGAAAAATGGCAGCACCAAATATTTCACAAACCATTTAAGGTGAGAATAGCCATATCACCTTTAATATTCAATTCCTAAGTGATCATAGGTATTCACGTTGGGAGGGCAAATTGTTAGGTAGCTAGTGAGATATAAGCAGACTTGAAGATAAACATTGTTTTTCCTGGTAGCAATTGTCAGGAAGAGAAAGAATCACAATTGCTTCCTGTGGTGGTTTGAACAAGAATGGCACCAATAGACTCACATATTTGAATTCTTAGTCATTTTGGAGTGGCACTACATGAGAGAGATTAGAAGGTGTGGCTTTGTTGGACTAAGTGTGGCCTTATTGGAGGAAGTATGTCACTAAGAGTGGGCTTTGGGTTTCAAAAGCTCAAGCCAAGTCTAGAGTCTTACTCCCCATTGTCTGTGGATCCAGAAATAAAACTCTAAGCTACTTTTCTAGTACCATGTCTGCCTGTATGTCACCATAATCCCCACTCTGAGGATAATTGACTCTGAAATTATTAACAAGCCCCAATTAAAACTTTTTCCTTTATAAGTATTAATATCCTGACATTATGATGAATCTAAGCCCCTGTCAACTGGCAGGATGTGCCCACCAGCATTCAGGCAGATACTTAGTCAACTCAAGGGTCCTTCTGCCTTAAGTCACTAGACCATTCATTGTGTATCTTGGTAAAGTTCTGTACATATGCTCAGGTTTTCTCTTTTAAGCAAACTCCACCCTCCTTTCTGCCCCTTCACTTCTTCCTGCTTATCAACACCAGTCTTTCCCACCCTGCCTTTGTCCTAACAAACTTCCACATGGGTTTTGTTGATCTCTGTCATTAATTCCCCACTGCCACAACTGCAACAAATCAATAATACTAAGAGTTGATGTGATCATGGAACAACTTCACAGCAATAGAGCATTAAGTAGGACACCTTCTTAGAACAATACACTCCTTTAGAATTTGAAAATGTCACACTTGTCTTCCCAATTAAAGATTTAAATCATCACATGAAAGAAGATGGAGGTAGTAAGGGTTTCTTGAAGCAAGTTAGAGTAAGGCTATTTCCTCCTGCTTTTGTTGTTGTTTTGTTTAGTTTTATTTTGTTAACTAACTATGTAGACAAGGCTGTGTGTGCCTCCTGAGTGCTGGGATTTAAGGCATGTGCCACCACAACAAGCATTTCTTAATTCTTTTAATCTACTTTGTTAGTTATTTTGGGGTACAAGTGTAGGATCTGAGCTATGTCCTTGGCCCTGAGTGAAGATGAAATTCTACACAGACCAAAAGATTTAAATATTTGAAAGACATTTTGTAGCCACTCCCTTAAGTGTTGGTCCAAATGGACTGACAATCAGCTAGACAAGACACCAGCCCTCAAGAGAGTCATCTATTTCAGAAACTTAGATAAACATAATACATCTGAAAAACGCATTGAAAAGATGGGAGGGCTAATTATCTTCTTAATATGATAGATTCTTTGTCTTTAAGAAGCTTCTACACCAAGTTGGGTATTTACAGACCCTCACTGATAAACCTTCCTTCTTTTCGAAAATTTATTCTTCCTTTTTCTGACTATCATTTTTAGATACCAGCTGGAATGATAAGCCTGTTTGCCCTGATGTTTGGGTATTCTCACTGCTTTTTCTGAACGTCTTACCTTACACTATGCAGCTGCTCAAAGAATTATAGTGCTGAGCTTGCCTACTTCCTTGAATTTTAACTTTAAAAATAGAACTTTTATATATTTCTTTCCACTATGCAACTTCGAAGATCTCTAGCTTTCCTGTCCTGTTATTTTTCCCTCTTTCAAACCCTAATACAATCTCCAGGCTGCCTTTTGAGTCCATTTTCAGATTATTTTATTCATTGGACAAAGAACCCACAAAAGAACCCCATGTCCTCTGGAAATAATGTGGACCTTATACCTTTTAGTTTGTTGATTTATAAGAATTACATATACTAGCAGGACCTAATTATACCAATCTTTGTGTCTTCATAGTCCTTAAAAGCATATCAATTTCATAGAAGGTGTAGTTCTCCTATGGTATTAAACCTTATTTACCTACTTCTTTTCTCTTTTATCCTATTATTTTTTCTCTCCTCTCTTAAGGCATCTGTTTGATATAGTTATCTATCTAACCACAAACCCTGAGATCAGTGATTATTCTTTAAAACTACAAATTAGTTATAGCTGATCTTGAATATGTAAAATTAAGTTTAGTAGAAATCTCTTCATTTCTCTTTGTCTTTTTTCACATTATTCTCCTTAGGTTATAATTTTCATATGTAATCTTGTTGTCAACTTCTCTATTTTTTGTGTAGAAACTGATCAAGAGGTGTAGGTTTTTAAAATTCCTTTCAAAGTTGCTCAGCTAAACCTTCTGTTTGCTATAAAATACAAGCAGTGCCCTGTAT
Source organism: Mesocricetus auratus (assembly GCF_017639785.1). Taxonomy (NCBI): domain Eukaryota; kingdom Metazoa; phylum Chordata; class Mammalia; order Rodentia; family Cricetidae; genus Mesocricetus; species Mesocricetus auratus. The sequence continues at coordinate 38,202,362 of NW_024429188.1, read as the reverse complement.
ATACTTTCATATTTAAATGAATTGGCTTTTATATTAAGCTAAGATTTGTTAACAATTAATAATAGAAAAGTGTCATTATTTTACATGGCTACCACCTAAACTCTGGAGAGTCACACTTCTATAGCACAGCAGGCTGGTAATGAAAATAATTTGAAATGACTTTTTAAATGCTTCCCTAAATCAGTCTCTTTTATGAAAAAATGTTGGTTATATAAGAGGCTCAGATATGTGACATTATTTAGTTGCAGAGGGGCTTATTTTTTAACAGTGCAGCAATTACATCCTAAAATAACTATTATTCAATCCATTTTGCCAGCTTTGGAAGACTAAGCAGATGTCAGATATTCTAAAATATCTGACTTTAGGTGAGCTTGGAATGTTACTGTGAAAGAAACATTTTCAGATCTGTTATAGAGAAGGATGCCAGTAAACTCTGTACTTACATAATGATGGCGACAGTTCTCAGAGGGTCTCATATGAAGCAAAATTGTTGGGTCTTGAAATAATAGCATTTTGCAGCTAGAAGATGAAACTCTGGAATGCATTTCTCTATTCTATTTTCTTTAGATGAGGAATCAAAATTATCCAAATAACTAGAAACTTTATCTGAAGTCATACATCTAATTAAATGCATACCACAGGAAGACCTCTGGACTTGAAATTTAGCATTCTATTTCTTGAGTATTCTCCATCTCTGTTTTTCCTCTCTATCTCCCCTCTCCTTCTGTAACCCCTAGCACACCAACTATCATTCTCATTCAAAGAATTAAGAGGAAACACACACAGACCGAGTAGAGAACCTATCAAAGATGAGAGTGGACAATGACCAAAGCTGGCAGAGGAAAATCCTCAAGGAGTGATATTGGACAGTGTTCAAAGGGTATAATTGTGCCAACCTACATTTTTAGTTACACGTTATACTGTATCTCAAAGTTTCTAGAGCATGTTGTATCCTGAAGGGGCATTTCCTTTTCCTGATAATTGATATGTTGGGTGAACTCTTGAGGTAGAGAATAATGGTATGTCCTTATTCCTTACTAAAAGGTTCTAGCTATTTAGTACTTTATGTGCCATCTCAACTCAGAAACAGAGAGAAGTTTCAGGTTCTTTTACCTGACTAGTAACCAAAGACTTGCAGCTTCAGTTCATGGTTATACAAGCTACTGATCATACAAGAATGGCCCATCTTCAATGGCCTTCAAGATGGCAAACAAATGATTCCTTTCTAAAGGTATAACACAAAATCTAGCTGGAGTTTTAAAAGATCCCCTGGCTCGACCATGTGCATTGCTGCTGTACTCACAACAACCTGAGACTGGAAATAACTTAGATGTGTCTCAACATAAGATTGGATAAAGAAAATGTGGTACATTTACACAATGGAATATTACTCAGCTGTTAAAAATGACATCATGAAATTCACAGGTAAATGAATGGCACTAGAAAAAAATCATCCTGAGTGACCCAGACCAAGAAAGACAAACATGATGCATATGAATTATATGTGGTGTGATCACTATTCTTACTTGTCAGCTTGACTGTATCTGGAATGAACTACGATCCACAAATGGAAGGAACCCTTTTAATACAGATCTTGAAGCAGGAAGACAACATGTTTTTAATCCAGGACATGAGGTTGGAAGGCACACAATTAATCTGGACCATACCTTCTTCTAGAAGCCTATGTAAGGATAATTGAAGAAGGAAAGGTTTGTTCTTCACCTGTTTTCCCTATCCTTGTCAGCAATCCATTCCTTAACTGGCATTGGAGCCTACTTCTGCAGGATTCCAGCATATACGTAAGATCAGCTGAGACACCCAGTCTTGTGGGACTGAGCAACTACTAGTTTCTTAGACTTACAATTAACAGCTAGCCACTGTTGGATTAGTTGAAATGCAGATTGTAAGTCATTCCAATAAATTCCCTTTAAGTGAGTGATTCATTCCATATGTTCTGTGACTCTAGAGAACCATGACTAACATATGTGGATATTAGCTGTTACATCAATGATAAACAAGCTCCATTCCATAGACCAACACAGGACTATAAGGAGACAGATCTCCCTAAGAGAGCTGCTGGACACAGAGGTCCCACCAGAAGCCCCAAACAATGCAAACAGTTGTCAAGACTATAGATTGCTCTCCACAAACTGATAGAGAGACCCAATTGCTGTAGGTAATACCTACAAAACTCATCAAACACAGAGAAGTCAAGCTGATGCCTACACAGAGCCTTCACCCTTGAAACACTCAGTGCTAAACAGTGATGTTTTCATCAAATCCCTTTCTGCAGGGTTGAGAGTACCCCAAAGAAAAGAACAAGAAAGAATGTAACAGCCAGAGGGGATGGGGCACAACAAGGAAACAAGGCCTTCCGAATCAACAAAATAAACACATATGAACTCACAGAGGTTGAGGCAGCATACACAGGACCTTCACTAGTCTGCACCAGATGGTGTATAAGAGCTGAAAGCAGAAGTAGACACTCGACCCCACCTCTAACCCAGAAGCAATTTTCATTTATTAACCACTAGCAAATATAAATTTAGTTTCTTCCTAGGGAGTCTCATTGGGGAAAAAACTACTTTTAAAAAATTATCTTATGTATTACATCACTACTGCAGTTTCCACTCCCTCCTATCACCCAGTTCCTTCCTTCCCCTATCCACTTCTTCTGACCTTCAGGACATTCACGTCAGGCCTCCAAGGAATATTAGCAAAATCTGGCATATTAAGTTGAAATAAAACTAGGTATTTCTCATGCTAAAGCTAGACAACATACCCAGTAGGAGGAAAAGGTTCCCCAACGCAGGTAAAGGTATCAGGGACAGTCCCTAATGCCACTGTTAGAAGTTCCACAAGAATAAGCTCCCCGACCATAACATATATGTAGAAGGCTTAGGTCAGACCCATGCAGGCTCCCTGGTTATTGGCTCAGACTCTGTGAGTTTCTAGGAGCCCAAGTTATTTGTTTCTGTGGGGTTTCCTTTGGCGTCCTTGACCTTTGTGGCTCCTATGATCACCCTCCTCCACACACACCTGTTCCGCAAGATTCCCCAAGCTTTGTCTACTGTTTGGCTTTGGGTCTCTGCATTCAGTTCTATCAATTGCTGGATGAATCCTCACTGATGATGAATGGACAAGGCACCAATCTGTGAATGTAGCAGAATTATCGTTAGGATTCACTTCAGTGCCTTTTTGTTGTTGTTTCATTTCGTTTCGTTTTGTTTTGTTTTTGACAAACTATTCTTAAGGGTAGGCTGCATGTCCAATAGTAGATGGCCAACAACAACAAAAAAATGAACTCTATGGCGTCTTTGTAGGTTCATTGTCTCATGACATCTGCAGTTTTTAAAATTTTATCTTATTTATTTTTTATATTTGTATTTATATATTTTTATTTCCTCTTTTATCTTATAGATCCTTTGCAAATATATTATGGATTCCATGTGATTGATTTATGGAATTCCTGAGTATGCTAACAAGTGTGTCTCAGTTTCTTATTACTTCACTTGAGCTCTTCTGTTGCTCCTTGCTTTGTTCAAATCCATTGTTTTTTCTTATTATATTATTTTATAATGTTATATCCCTTAGAAGCCTGTTTATTTTCTGATGAGGGACAGAAAGGGAGTGGGTCTGGATGGGAAAGAAGGTGGGGAGGAACTGGGAGAAGTAGAAAGAGAGGAAACCCTAATTATGATATATTATTGAGAAAAATACATTTTACATAATAGAAAAAATAATAAATGAACTAAGAGATCTCCCGGCTACATCACTGAAAAAAAAATATAAAGCACATACATGTGGTGGTAGAGGCCAGTGAATAAAGTCAAAATCATGGTTTATGCAGATTAGAGTAGTAACATTCAAGTGCAGTGAAATATAAATTGGATTGTTTTCAGTTTACATTTTATCCTAATTTTAGGCTACACATTGGATTCAATTGGTGTATGTTTTGTATGTTTTACTGACACATAAAAACACAACATTGTACCTATTAATAGGGAACCATTTGAGTTTTTGTATGTTAATATTTTATAATGTTTAAACTAGGCTAAACATTTATTTCTTCAAACACTGATCAACTCTTTATTTTTTATTTTTATTCATTTATTTGGTTTTGAAAGGAAAATCTCCCCATGTAGCCCTGGTTGTCTTGGAGCTCACTGTGTAGACAATATTGGCCCCAAACTCATTGAGATCCATCTATCTCTGTCTCCCAAGTGCTGTGATTAAGGAATGATCCACCACAGTCAGTTTGATATAAACCCTTCTTAAAAGTGCATTTACTGGCTGTGCATTGGTGGCGTATGCCTTTAGTCCCAGCACTTGGGAGACAGACACAGGAAGATTTCTGTGAGTTTGTGATCAGCCCGGACTACAAGAGTTAGTTCCAGGACAGGGTCCAAAGCTACACATGGAAACCCTGTCTCGAATGCATTTACTGTTATTATTTTATATATGTAGGTATATGTATGAGGAGCATGGTAATGTGTAATATGAATGAGTGTGTGTGTGTATGTGTGTGTGTGTGTATGTGCATGTGTGTGTGTGTATTGGACTGTGTTTGAAGTGTATATAAAACTCAAAGAACAAGTTTGTGGAGTTCATTGTCTCCTCCCACCTTTATATCAGTTCCAGATATTGAATTCATATGACCAGTCTTGCATGTCAAATTCATTTACCTGTTGAGCTATACCTTTGACCTTATGAAGGAAATTGTTAGAGTACATTGTTCTATCTTTTTGAAACATATGCTGCATTATGTTTTACACTTACTGTACTAAGAAGTAATACTAACAGCAACTTCCTAGTCACTGATCAATCTTTTACCATCCTTCTGTAGTTCTTACACTGCAAGTACTATTGTGACCAGTATTCTACTCTCATGTTTTATATTTACAACTTTTTAAGTTTTTAAAGAGTCCATGTGTGATCATGCATTATTTTTGTGCCTGACTTTTTTCACTTATTTATATATTTTTGTTTTGCTTTGTTTTTCCATGCAGGGTTTCTCTGTATAACAGGCCTGCCTATTCTGAAACTTACTTTGTAGTCTAGGTTGGTCTTGAACTCACAGAGATCCACATGCCTACGCCCCCACCCCAAGTGCTGAGACTAAAGGTGTGTGCCATCACTGTTCAACTCACTTATTTATCTCAATATGATAATCTCCAGATCTGACTATACTTATTAAAACACTGATAGAAGCCCCCCTATACACAAACACTTTTTGCCATAATAGAATTCTATGATGTGCCAAGCGTTGGTGGTGCACACCTTTAATCCCAGCACTCAGGAGGCAGAGGCAGGCAGATGTCTGTAAGTTTGAGACCAGCCTGGTCTACAGAGCAAGTCCAAGGACAAATACAGAGAAACCCTGTCTCAAAAAAATTCTGTGATGCATATCCACTGATGGACACTTAAGTTATTTCCAATTCTTACTAATTGTGTCCAGTGCTTCAATGAACTAGTGGTATAGGTGTTTCTTCAACATATTAATTTCGCTTCCTTCAGATATAATCCCAGAAGTGAGATATATATTCATGATGTGTATAGGCCTACCTGGCCTAGAGCTCACTAAGTAGGCCAGGCTTCCTCAAACTCACAGAAATCTGCCTACCTCTACTTCCCATGTGCCAATATTATTATCTTTAGCCTTTCTTATATTAGTCATCCATATTGGTATCAAGTGATAGCTCACTGTGCTAGTTGTATTTACCTGATATGTATGAACACTAATAAATTTTCTTCATTGATAGATTTTTGATTTGGGTTTGTTTTTCCTGTAATGATAAAAATCTCATGCTAGTCTCTCCTATTTTATGGATTTTTTGCTGACAAGGTCAACTGGAACACAATTATGTTCTAATTATTAATTGTTTTATCTTAGAGGTGAGAATCTTCCTCATATTTCATCTGTGAAATCTTCATTAGGAGATGTCTTGGAGTGAGTAGGATGAATTTGATTTGTGATGTTTGACTTTCTTGTACCTGAATATTTGTACCATCTAGCATTGGGAAGCTTTGTATTATTATTTATTTGAGCAACCTCTACCCATTTGACAAGTTCATATTCTTCTTGTAGCCAACTGACTTAGATAGTGTTTTCTATTGCTGTGAAGAGACACCATATCCATAACAACTTATTAAAAAACATTTAATCATGGTGGCTCACTTAGTTTGAGCATGTTGGTATGAAGGCAGATGTGGTGCTAGACCTGAGAGTGCTACTTTGTGCAGACAAAAGGAAGTCGACTGACTGTCACACTAAGGGAAGCTTGAGCAAAAGAGACCTCATAGCCCACCTCCACAGTGACTGACATACTTCCTTCAACAAGGTCATGCCTCCTAATAGTACCACTCCATTTACCACCACATCAATGAATGTAAACACTTGTTTTTTAAATTATGTCTCAAAGTTCACAAGTACTATGTTTATACATTTTAACTCATTTTGTTCACCACCAATTATTTTCAAACAAGGTTTTGAGAGGATTGTCAACTTGACTTAGGGTACTCCACTGATGGTGTTTTAAAGAGTATTTCTAGAAAGGGTTGACTATTGCGTGGAAGGAAAATGTACCTCATGATGAGTGATGCCCTCCAAATGAAGAAGTCTGAAGTTCTTTCATTGCTGCTGCTATAATCCTCATGTGACATAAGTCTTTAGATCCTCTGACTTCTCAATGTAAACTCACGACTAGTGATTTTCTATTGACATTCTACGCTTTCTACACTGGACTGGTTCACTGCCCATTCAGCATGCAGATGGCTATTGTTAGACTGACTATTCAAACTTTCATGTAAGCCAATCTAATAAATCCTCTTTTATTACATGTATCCCATTGTTTCTGCTCCTCTAGAGACCCTTGCCTTACATACATGTCTTACTACTCACTCATTCCTTTTTGTGTTTAATCTATCTTCTGTTTTATAACTTTCACTGAATTTTTATTTACTCTGTATCTTTAGCTCAATAACTTTTTCACCTCTTAAATAATTTTTATTTATTAAAATTGTTTATACATTGAAATATTATCCTTGGATTTCACTCAAGGTGATTGTAATTCTCATTTAAATTCTTTGTGTGAAAACCTTCCATTGTGAGTATACCTGCTAAATTTCTGACACCATATTTTGAACACTGAGTGAGGTTTCATTAAGTGGCAAACTTGGTATTAAATTTCAGATCTAAAGCCTAGGCTTATTTCTCTCTCAATGTCCTAAATAGTAGACATCTACTTGCTGGTTGCTTGGACTTCAAGGAGAAACAATTGTGAATCTGTCCCTTGCTAATCTCTGCAGTGACTTAAAAATCATTATACTAAAATTAGGCTCTAGAGGCTTTCATGTGATTTCTTCAGTGTTAGTGAAGGTAGCCTGTTACATGAACATCTAGCTTTTGAACATAGTTTTTGTGGGGGAAGATCCCTGGTGGATACTAGCTGTCACTTCACTCTATTCCTCTGGAGCTGGATTGATTTGCTGTACTAAGCTGTAAGAGCTGTTTAACTTATCAGCAATTGTTCATGTTAATGCATGTATAATTCCAGCCTTTAGTAGCCTGAGGGAAGAGGATTGCAACTGAGTTAACATATCATCCTATCTGGGGGGAAAAAAAACCTACATAGACAATTTTTGTTTTGCAAATGCAGGTAGTCTTATCTCTAATTTGTGTAGTAAATTTTAAATAAATGTTGTCATTTAATTCAGAACTATTTTGTAGAGGGGTGTTTTCAAAGCAGGGTTTCACTGTGTGGCTCTGGCTGTCTTGGAACTCAAGCATGCAGAGATCCACATGTTTCTGATTCTCAAGTTCTGGGATTAAAGCTTACGCCACTACACCTGGTTCAGAAAAAAACTTTGAACAAAGTGATTTTACGAATGCTTCAGTAGATGTTACTGTTGATATTTAGACTATCTGAAGTATAAACTTAATAACTCAAAACTGCATATCATATTTACTCTATTTCAAATAAAAAAGTGAGTTTTAGATTGAAAGGGGTCAATTTCTAGCTAAGAATTTAAACATGCTATTAATTTTGTTTGTCAGCAAATTTTTCCAATGAATTTTGACTTATGTATGAATTTATTTCTGACTTTGATCTATTTTTCAGAATTAGATTAGCACTGTTTTTGCATCATAAAACTGAATTCCTCTGTGCCCATCACTAAGTTTGTGAATGATTATTATTTTTTAGATATGTTTATATTTTTTGTCAATTATATCTTCCAAAGTTTAACTGATAATATTCTGTTATTATTACTTTTTCAAAGTTTATCTTTCTGAGTTAATTCAATAACCTGAATCCCCTCACAAGCTGTCCATATTACTCTTTTCTAAATTGCAAGTTCTTTCAGATTTTAGAGCTATTCAACAGTCCCCCAAAAGAACTAAATTTAAGATAAGAAATTCAATGGGGAGCCAATGTAAAGCAATGTTGCACTCCCCTACACCCCACTCTGTGGACATTGCAGAATTCTACCAGAAATTTTAAAAAGAGCTAATTCCAATACTCCTCAAAGTGTTCCTCACAATAGAAACAGGAGGTTCATTGACAAACTCTTCTTACAGAGTTACAATTACCTTGATACCCAAGCCACAGAAAGACACCTTTAAGAAAAAAACTACAGACCAATCTCCCTCATGAACATTGATGCAAAAATAATCAATAAAAATTGGCAAATCAAATCCAAGAACACATCAGATAAATCATCCACCATGATAATACAGGCTTCATCAAAAGGATGCACGGATGGTTTAACATACAAAATCTAACAATGTAATTCACCATATAAACAAACTGCAATAAAAAAACCACATGATTATCTCACTTGATGCAGAAAAAGCCTTTGACAAATTCCAGCTATATAATAGAGTTATAGTCCCGAAAACAGCTTTGTGTTGGCATAAAAATAGACAGGTAGACCAATGGAACCAAATCAAAAACTCTGATATTAATCCACACACGTATGCACACTTGATTTTTGACAAAGAAGCTAAAATTATACATTGGAAAAAAGCATCTTCAACAAATGGTGCTGGCATAACTGGATACAGACATGTAGAAAGAAGACTGCAGATAGATCCATGTCTATTGCCATGCACAAAACGTATGTCCAAATGGATCAAAGACCTTAAAATAAATCCAGCCACACTGACCCTCTTAAAGAGGAAGTGGTAGGTACCCTTGAATGAATTGGTACAGGAGACAGCTTCCTGAACATAACACCACTAGCACAGACACTGAGATCAACAATTAATAAATGGGACCTCCTGAAACTGAGAAGCTTCTGCAAGGCCAAGGACACAGTTAACAAGACAAAAAGGCAGACCACAGAATGGGAAAAGATATTCACTAACCCACATCTGACAAACGGCTGATCTCCAAATTTTACAAAGAACTCAAGAAGCAAGTCTCCAAAACAGCAGAGGATCCGATTAAAAATTGGGCTACAGAACTAAGTAGAGAATTCTCAATAGAGGAGTCTAAAATGGCTGAGAAACACTTGAGAAAGTGCTCAACATCCTTAGAAACACCTGACCTGAACAAGGGGGAGCTCATAAACCCCAGACTGATAGCTGAGAGGCCAGAATGGGACTGATCCAGACCCACATAACGTGGGTGTCAGTGAAGAGGCTCCGGTGTTCTTTGGGGCCTCGGGCAATAGATCAGCATTTAGCCCTGTCATCCAGATGAATTTTAGGAGCCCATTCCATGTAGAGGAACGCTGTATCCTCCCAGACACATTGAGGAGGGCCTAGGCCCTGCCCTGGATCATATGACAGACATTCAAGATCCCCCCCATGAAGGGCCTCACCCTCCATGGAGAGTGAAGTGATGACTGGGGGAGGGGCTTAGAGGGGTTGAAGGAGGGCCGGAGAGGAAGGGAGAGAGAGGGAGCTGGAATTGACATGTGGAACAAAATTGTTTCTAATTTTAATTAAATAAAAAAGAAAAACAAATTTTATTTTGTTTTATTTTCAAGAGAGGTTGCAAGGACAGAGGGCAGATACACAGGGACAGGAAATGAGTGGGATTGAGATTCATGGTGTGAGAGACACAAAGAATAAATAAAGAAAAGAAAGTTTTTAAAAAAGAATGTTTACGTCTCTTTGAAAGAATTGGAGTTTGGCTACCAGCATCCTTATAAGGCAGCTCGCAATCTCCTATAACTCCAGTTACAGGGGATCCAACATCCTTTTCTGACCTCCAAGAAAACTACATTCAATCAGCAAGCATGAGTTTGTGTACACACACACACACACACACACACACACACAGACACACACACAAATAAATCATTACATATATATAAATAATGTCAATAATTTTAAGTAACCCATCTATTATCTCATAAATACTTCATACTTTCTTTTGTACCATCCCACAACCCATACACACTGCTCTCTATTTGCTGTTACTGTCCTTTTTTTAAAGCTCACATGAAGTTGCAACACTTATATTAAGATTTTTTTTGCCCTCATCATGAAAGTGCATGATTTTATTTTTTCTACCCAAAGTCTTGTATTTTCTAATGTCTGTAATTATTGAAAACTACTTTCAATTATGCCAGTTTTATTATTTACTTCTTGCCTTAATGTCTAGATTACAGACTTTTAGGAGCAAATATTTGGACTACTAAAATTCCTATAATGAAGAATATTTTATATTAATTTATCCATTAAAGAAGTTCAAATTGTTTTGCTTGATTTACAATAATTGCTCTTGATATTCCATTTTTATGAAATTAACTTCTCTATAATATATAAAGAAAATGAAATTATATTCACTGTATATTTTCCAATTTTAAGCATAGTTATGAAACTTTAACCATAGTATTTTACGTTCATTATTGCAAATAGAAAAGCCTGCACTCAAACTAAACAAAATACTTGTTTCTTTTAGATAATTTCATTATTGACATACAACACCTTTTGTGTCATAATCACAATATATCTGAATTTTATTTAGTCTTTAGTAACTGTTATTGTACTCATCTTGAAAATATAAGGGAGTCACATGTGGTGATATATGGTTTATGATCTAATAAAACTTGCCTGGGTATTAGAATGCAAAGCTAACCATAGTCATTGGAGCTGGATAGTGGTGGGACACATGTTTAATCCTAGGTATCAAGGGACAGAGGCAGGTAGATCCCTGTGACCCTGATCTATATGAAAATGAATCAGTCTCAAAGAGAAACAGGGATCATGCCTTTAATTACAGCACTAGAAAGAATATAAGGAACTCAGCAGTCACAGGCAGCAATCTGAGATGGAATGTGAGGTTCTTGGGATCACCCCCTATGGACTGAGTATTGGCACAGATGAGAACACTCAAGTGGCTTGGCCACTTTGCTTTTCTGATCTTTATCTTTAACTCCAATATCTGTCTCTGGATTTTTATTATTCATGCTACAGTCATACACATTAAGTAACTTATGCAAGAAGACAGGTAATGAATGATAGAGTACATTAAAGCAATATTATCTTCTTTCCCCAAATGCAGCCACATACCAACACACTCAAAATGAAGTTAAATTAAAATATATGACATCTAAATTGCTTTGCTTGTGAATTTACAAACTGAAACACAGGTTCAGTATCATGCTGAGTTCAGACAAATATTAAGTGAGGGACTAAGATGAAAATTGTAAGCTGGTGTCTATTTGCAAGCCTATATTCTAGTAGGCAGAGCTTAGTGTTGAAATTAATGCACAGAGACTAAAGTTGCTGTACATCTCTAGACTATATTTTTATAGTTCTTCAATGTAAAACAGCAAAGTTCACTTTTCAGATATGGACAAATACACAATAACAATCTTGCAAACTGAGAAAATAAACAAACAATGCAAGATAAAATTATATATATATATGTATTCATATGTGCCCTAAAACAAAGCAGTGTGTGCAGTCTGTGTGTGTGTGTGTCTGTGCAAGTGTGCATTGAAGTTAGTTATGTTTCTGAAGGAGAACACTCCATTGTGCTAAATACATTTCTTTGTTACGTGTCCAGGAATGTATCTTCATTTTTTTCAATAAATCCTTGTTTTCTATGTTAGAAACTCATTAGGTATTTATAGGTATTCATGAAGGAATTCAAGTTACTTCCTACACATACCTGTTCTGATATAGCCAAAAACCATTTGGTGACATTATCAACTCATTAAAGTGAGAGATATATCAGAAAGAACACATGCAATACAGAATAAATATAAAAGTGTTAACCACTTGAATGGGAAAAAATCCATCTGGATGGTTTCTCTTTGAAAAAATGAGTTATGTATTAAATTCCCTCCATATAACATTACATGTTTAATCTCAGAATATGTAGAAAAGTTGACTTAATTAAAGCCAATGTTGATTATCTACTCTATGTAACTCACATGTTTAAATTAAGAAAAATTTATTAGAGAATGAAAGATAGTCAATGCACTTAAGGATGGTTATCTTCTAAAAGGAAAATGCAGCAGCAATATTGGAATTAAAGTAAACTGTCTGCCAATGAAATCCAAAATAAAGTTAATAATTTCTAAATTATGAATTGAAAATAAATACTAATTTATTGAGAAGAAGTCAAAAGGGTTTTCAGGAGAAAACTATTCAGAGTTAGAAAACTACTTATTTAGAATTTGAAGAAACTGGCTAAAAATTTAGCATATTACTTAGTACCATTACGTATTTTGGTTTTTAAATGTTTATTCAGGGGTCTACATCAGTACCATGCTGACTTCTCAGCTATCAGTCTGGGGTCCGTGAAATCCCCCATGTTCAGGTCAGCTGCCTCTGTGGGTTTCACCAGCTGGGTGTTGACTCTTTTTCTCCCTCTTTGCAACTGGATTCCAGGAGTTCAGTTCAGTGTTCATCTGTGGGTGTCTGCCTCTGACTATTTACACTATGGAATTATGAAAGAACTGAAGCAGTCAATCCATGAAAATACCACTAACAGAAAAATCAAGTAACTTCATAGGAATTTTATAACATATTCAATTAATAACTCCAGGAAAATGTGTTTTATAAGATTTATTTCTCATTTATGTGTGCCTGTGTATGTGTCTGTATGTGTATGCCACATTTGTGCGTGCACCCATGGAGAACAGTAGAAGGTGCCAGATTCCCTGGTGCTAGATATATTGGCAGTTTGAGCTGCCCAACATTTGTGCTGGGAACCAAATTTAGAACCTCTGGAATAAGCACAGGCTCTTAACCACTGACCCATCTCCTCAAACCTGGCTAAATTCATTTCATGAATATATTAGCATGATATGCCACCAATGATTTTTCTTATAAAACAAATGGCTCATTTTTGGTAAAATTATTAAGAAGCATATTTAAACAAATTTTAACCTCTTACCGTCTCACTTCATTTGACAATCTCTTCTCCATTTTAAGATTCCTGTCTCCTCTCAATTGAGAACATCAAAAGGCTTTCCTGTTGTATCAAAAATGTGTATTCAAGTGTCAATGTTACATTTTCAAAGCAGAAACAAACTCCCCATGATAACTGGCCATGATGATGTATAGAAAGGGAAAGTGATAAAGTTAGAATAGCTCACCTGGGCCTTTGTGGCGCATGCCTTTAATCCCAGCACTCAGGAGGCAGAGGCAGGTGGATCTCTGTGAGTTCGAGACCAGCCTGGTCTACAGAGCGAGTTCCAGGACAGCCTCCAAAACAATACAGAGAAACCCTGTCTCGAAAAGCCAAAGAAAAGTTGGAATAGCTCAATGGATTATAACATGCATTACTCACATTTATCCTGGGTACAATACATAGTAGTGGGAAGGTTTCAACAATAGGTTAAATCATTTAAACAATATTTTTGTTTTCCAAATGATGAAATATAGCATTTTAATAACTTTTTAAAGCTGTTTTGCCCCATTAGTATAGTAAACAATGACAACAGTTATTTTATTTATTTCATGATAATTGTATTGTTTTCATGTAAGCATATCAGGAAAGATTGCCTTCTAGTTTCTGATTAATATTTACTGGTCAATTATTCAGTAGCCCTAATTTTCTAAATTAATTTTCTCTATAATAGAGCTTGAAGTCAATGATGGTGATGCCTCTGGAAGTTCCTTTGTTGAACAGGGTTGTTTTGGCTATTCTGAGTCTTTTGTTTTTCCATATAAAGTTGAGAATTGTTCTTTCAAGGTCTGTGAAGAATTGTGCTGGAATTTTGATGGGAATTGCATTGAATTGCAGATTGTGTTTGGCAAGATTGCCATTTTTACTATTTCCATCCTACCTATCCAAGAGTATGGGAGATCTTTCCATTTTCTGTTATCTTCTTCAGTTTCTTTCTTTAAAGACTCAAAGTTCTCAAAACGAAGTTTATTCCAGAATATCTGTTGCAAGAAAGGTAAATAAATCAAAATTAATAATACTGTTTCTAAGTCACCGATTACTGGCTCTTTGTCCTGAACAAGGCAAAAGTGAGTAACCAATGTTACACTGAATTGAAATAACTCATTCACTGCCAACTAGTTATAGTGTGTGTCAAATTAAAAGAGAGAAGATGACTGATTTAAATGAAGTATTTTGAGTATCATAATTTTTCATAATTTTGTAGGTAAATAAAAAGTAGTATTTAAGAATATTCTTAGGATTAGGGTTGGTGAGGGGCAGGGGAGGAGGGGAGGGAGAAAGAGCTGGGATTGACATGTGAAGCAAGCTTGTTTCTAATATAAATTAAAAAATCCAAATAAAGAGTATTCATAGGGAAAGCACATCCTTTAATAACATCCAACTTACTTTATGCTATTATACATATATACACAAAGGCATAACATTAGAGTGCAAGAATTGCTGACTTGAAATGAATGTTGTATTACATTGCTTATTTGTGGCTAGACTTCAAATAAAGTGATATTTCCATATATGTGGTTTCACATTAATATGAAAGCGTGAAGAAGATAGTTGTCCTATTTAGGTTACCAGTGTTGTGTTGAAACACCATAACGAAAGCAACTTTGGGAGGGAGGGTTTATTTGGCTTATACTTCCATTATCACTGTTCATCATTAAAGGAAGTCAGGACAAGAACTGAACAAGGTAGACAGGGCTGTCAATTGGAGGCAAGAGCTAATGCAGAGGCCGTGTCAAAGTTCTCCTTATTGGCTTGTTCAGTCTCATTTTTAATGAGAAGACAGGACCACCAACCCAGGGATGCACCACCACCAATAGGCTGGGCCCTCCCACAGTCATCGTTAATTAAGACAATGCCCTGGAGCTTGCCTAAAGCCTGACCTTATGGAAACGTTTTCTTAGTTGATATTCCCTCCTCTATGATGACTCTAGCTTGTGTCAAGTTGACATAAAACTAGTCAGCACAATAGTTGTGTACAAAAATAAAATAGCATTCCTTTTTGGTGATCTAACTCACTTAAATTATTATCTTCTTAATATATGAATAAACATTTGAAAACATAAAAATATAAATAAGATGCCTGCCTAACAAAGTAGCCTAAGTTAGCTAACAAGCACAATAAATGTATTTAATCTGTATTCAGCTGTTGTATAATTGTAAAATACACACTAGATTTCAGAAAATATTAGAAAACAAGAATCTCCTCAATTTTTATGTGAAGAGTATTCTGGCATAATAATATTCTAGTTTTCGTTAAGTAAATGTATTAGTAAATGTTTTGTTTTTAATTTTAATGTACCTACTATAAAATGTATTGCCATAAAATTATATATTTATGACCCATGCCATATTTCTACTGGATAGCAGTAAAACAACACTACTGAAATTCTAATTTGGTGATCATAGATGAGGATGTTTTGCACATTCTGAAATAGTTAGAGATATTTTTGGCCTCTGCTTGCTTGGTGTCCGAAGCATAGTCCTCAAATACAGATATTCAGACACTGCCATTTATGCTTAAAAGCAGTGTTTACCAGTTTGAGAATCACTAGTTCACAGTAACCAAAGTAGTCCAATATAATGATCTTAAGGATATTTTACAATGCTGTATTTGAAAAAGAATATTCACAGATAACTGATTCAAAGGAGAAATGTAAAGGGAAGCCTTCCTGCCAGCCTGGTTCCAGAGCCGCATCAGTCCCAAATAACACACAGGAGGCTATATTAATTATGAAGCGGTTGGCCTTGTTTGTTTCTTACTGGCTAGCTCTGACTTAAGTAATTTACCCCATAATTGTTAATCTAAGTATTTCTCTTACCGTAATGGAGAAGTTTCCGGGCTTCCTACCCCATGGCGTTACATCTTGACTTTTTGTCTTTCTCCTTCCCAGAGTCCTCCTGTACTCCTAGTCCCACCTATCTTGGTTCCCTATTGGCCAACAGTGCTTTATTGGCATATACACAGGACTTCCCCCATCAGAGAAATGGTTTCTTGCTTTAAAGGATTAGCAGGATAATTATTTCTAATATGTTACCTACTAGAAACATGATTGTTTTATAGTGGGAGAAGAAACTGCATAAAAAGAAGACTGTAGATTCAAACACATATTTCCTTAATTTAAAGACTGGCTCACAGAAATCCAAATTTGCATGTTAATGTGCAATATGTGTTTTTAAACCTCACGTTTTTGAGATTGGATGTCACATTCATAATGACAAAACTGTCCTCCAAAAGAAATTACATGTTTAACATTTTATAAATATTATACTAGTGAGGAATTATTTCTGTGACTTCAATGGTTATAATTTTCAATGCCTTTTTAATTTTTCTAATATACATCTATAGCATTACATTTGTCTTTGTAATCCATGTTTTACAAGACAAGATTGATAATGAAAACTTATTAAGACTCAAACAACTTGTTTTACTAACCATCTATTTAGTGACATAAAATAGCTCACATTCTTAAACCTGCATCTAAAACTTGCAGATTACATTGCTAAAGGAATATCTAGACTACTTAGGTTGTCATCTGTTTTTAATCATCAAATTTCTCTAATGTATGGTATTGCACCCATCAGTAACTGACTGAATTAGAGCTTGTGTATAATGTTAATAACTATGTTAGTATGCAGTGTTGTTTTCAACTGTGGAAGAGTAACAGGAGATCTCATACAGAGGTAATAATCTTATCTTTCAATCAAGAAGGTAAAATAATATTGGATAATTAAATATATCCAGTTTTCATATTTCTCTTTTTAAGTTAAGAAAGTGTACATGTATTGATGGAGATATAGGCAAGAAAGTTGAGGAAATTTTCTCATGAAGTTGTTTGTTATGATTGGTTTATATGTAATTTGCAAAATATGAGAAGATTATCTATTTAGAATTTGATTACAGACAGTAATTCAGTTAACGTGAAAGATTTTCTGGAAAGTGTCATTCTGCTCTATTGGCAAAACAGAAAAAAATATACCATTAAATATTCAAGAAAATTTGTGTAAAGACATTTCTATGTGGGGAAGAAATGAAAGGGGATATTATACAGGGACATATTCACTGATTAGATGCAAAGTTCAAGTATGAAGACAAATTCAACTTGAGACTCAGAAAAGAAACCGCAAGTGACTTAGGGAAAAACAGTATTTTCAAAAATAAGTTGCAAACTACCTACCACTTAGTTCTATATAGATTAGGCACACCCTGTTCAGCCCCAAAACTAAAAAGTACATATTTAAAAAGGGGGGGATGAAGGGAGGGAGGGAGGGAGGGGGGGAAGGGGAAGAAAGAAAAATGAAAAAAATGTAAGCTCACTTAACATATTTTTGTCCTTGTTTAATATAATGTATCCTTCATTCTCTGTCATGTTTCTAATGTGGCATTTTCTGCCTTTGCATTTCTAAATGAACACACATGCTTGGAATGTGTACTAACTGGTAATGAATGTAAAACATCTGATAAAACTATCAACATTCTAGGGATATCCGACCTGTTAAATTGTTGACACTAGTTTGAATATCCAAATTGAATCTTCTAGTTTATTATAACAATGCTTTCAAAACACCAAATTGGTAGATTATGGTCTGTATTGTAACTGTTTCAAGGAAAATACTTGTTCCTTTGTGCTACAAGCTTGTTGCACATAACCATATAATCACTAGCTCTTATTATAAAATATTTATTCCTTCTACTAACACTTTATGCCAGCTGTTTGGAGACTATTATGCATAGAATATATGTTACGGTCACCTTTAGGTAATGAAAACAACTTTGATCGTATTTAATGTTATGAATAGTATCAATTTATAATTAAATATCCTTTTCTTTATGACCAGCAAACTGCCATAGCCTTACTCAGCAATGAATTGGTTCTCTTACTTATTCCAGCCCTGCCTTCTTTCTTCTACATAATCTCTAAAATATATTTTAAATCAGAGAATCATGACATCCGGCAGAACAGCTTTAAAGCCATGTTCCTCCTACATCAGCCTCTCATCCAAGTTCACTCTGGACTTACTCTGGCAATTTAAGCCATTTTCCCCAGTTTTCCGTTCCATTACATTAGTTGGTATCCATCAATAAAGTATATTATTCCCAGAACTTTCAGCTTTATATAAGTGATGAGATGCTGTGTAACTCTCTGAAATTTGATTTCTTATTTGCAGTATGTGAAGTGAATTCAGAGTTTCATGCATGCCAGCAAACTGAAATTTATCCTTTTAAGTGTTATTGTTAATAGCATAAAAACTTTTCTGGAATTAACATACAATTCTGACTCATGATATATGAGTACTCATTTACTCATTTAACCTGTGATCAGTACTTCACTGAAGACATTCGTATTATATGTGATCTACTGACCCATCCTTTTATAAAAGCAGGGTATTCTTTCTAAAATTTTATGGCAATGGTATATTAAATGATCATTCATATGTTTCCTTGTTGTTTTGTTTACTGGTTTGCATAATTTTATTTTGTAACGTAAATATTTAAACATGTTTTCTTTTTGTAAGATAAAAATCTGTCCTGGAATTCACTATAGAACTCAGACTGGTCTCAAATTGGTAGTAATTTTCCAGTCCCAGAACCTTGAGTTCTGGGGTTACACACATCGTGCCAAAATTGATAATCTTATTGCCATTATTATTTTATTATTGCCTTAGCTATGAAAGACTGAGCAGAGGGCCTTGGTCATGTAAGACAAGGAATTACCATGAATCACTTTAATCCTTTTCTATTTCTATTTGCTGCTCAGATTGAACTTATACTCCTTTTACAGTCTACACAGGCCTTGACCTTATTATCCTCCTGCCTCACAAGTTGTTGGGTTTATAGATCTATACTACCCCAGTTTACTTATACATAATTTTAAAGTGTTAACATCTTTTTATTACAGAAAAGCCTGTCAAATTATCTATCATGAGTGGCTTGCTGCTTTACATTATTATAGCAGCATATATTAATTTTGATTTCTCAATTTCTTTTTAAAATATTTAATTATTTTTATTTTATGTGCATGGATGTTTTGCTTGCATATTTGACTGTCTGTACACCACATTCCTGTAAGGCCAGTGGATGCTGAAGAAGGCATCAGACCCCAGGTAACTGAAGTTCCATATACTTTTTAGTCAACAGGTGAGTGTTGGAAATTGAGGTGTATCCTCTGGAACAACAGCCAGTGCTCTTAATAGCTGAGCCACAAAAGCAGGCCCTGATATCTCAATTTTTTGCTAATACTTCTAACAGATTTTTATATATTTCTATTTGATTAGTGCTGTAGGGTTTTTGTTTATTTATGCGACTGCTGAATTGTTAGTGGATTTTTATGTGCGTGTTTGTATATTTGACATTTAACTTCCTTTACATGATATCATATATCTTTGTATTTTTAATGTGCAAGTGCCTCATAAATTTTAAATACTGACCATTTGTCCTTCTTGCATTATAAGAAATGACCCAGTACTTGTTTTTTGTGATGTGGGTTATTTCCTAAATATCAGAAATTGACATTGGAAATGGTGGTACATGCCCATAACCCCACCTTTCAAAGAGACTGAAGCAAAAAGATTGTCATGAGTTTGATGATAGTCTAGGCTACATATTGAGTACAAGGACAGGCAAGGAAACATTAGAATGCAGTTTCAAAAACACTATCTGCAATGTTCTGAGTTTTTCTGCTGAAAATGTTTTTACATGCCATTTACCTTGAACAAAATAGAAATTGTACTGTTGATGTTGTTATGTAACTCAGGCTCTAAGGACTCTGTATTCATTTATATATTTACATTACTTATTGATAAATCAGATTAATTTGTTGCACCTGGTCATGGTGAAGAACTTTGGTGGTTCTACAAGGACACTGTATATGCAACATGAATATGCCTGCATGTCTACATGACTAATCACTTGAAATACTTCCTAGCTGAGATTCTATCTCAGGCTACTTGGTTTTGTGATGTTTTATGCGTACAAAATTTAGTTATGTATGAGGGACAATTGTGTTTCTGATCTGAGAGAGAAAAGATCCACTTTGGGGTGATCTGTGCAAAGGGAAGATTTACTGTTCTCTTATTGTTGCTTTTGTTTGTTTCTCTGGTTGGTTGGTTTGGTTTTTCTGAGACCAGGTATGTAGTCCTGGATATCCTGCAATTTACTACGTAGAAGAGGCTGATTTCAAGCACACAGAGATCTTCCTGCCTCTGCCTCTTGGGTGCTGGCACTGAAGCACTTAGGATAAGATTTATTGAAAGTTAACTGGAAAAGTGTAGTGGAATGAGATGAAAGTGAACTTCACATGTTCACCTATGAAATATGGACTGTGTGTCAACAAAGGACTAAATATTAATGACCTTTAATTATTAGAGTAAACTGTGTACTGTGCTAATACTAACATGAGGGAAAGGGTTGGTTGAGGGTGGGAGGGATGTACTGGAAGAGCAATGAAAGAGTTATCTTAATAGAGAGGGGCTAGGATAATTCCCAAGAATCCAAGGGAAGACCCTAGCTAAGACTCCTAGCAATAGTGAAAAGTATGTATGAACTGGTTTACCCCTGTAATCAGATTGATGAATACCCCAACCATCATCATAGAGTGTTCATCCAGTAAATGATGGAACTAGACATGGAGATCTACAACAAAACACCAGGAACAGCTCCAGGAATCCAGTAGAAGAGAGACAGGAGGGAATATATGAGCAAAGGAGGTAAAGATCATGATGAAGAAACCTAGAAACAACTGAACCAAACTAGTGAAAACTCACAAACTCTAGACCTACAGCTGTGGAGATTTCTCGGGAACCAAACTAGGCCCTCCATACGTGGGAGGGAGAACTGTGATTAGAATGTAAATTCAAACTTAGAAGAAAAAAAGATTATATGGGAGTGCCAACTCGTACAGCCACTTTATGGAGATTCCGCATGAAAATGGGAATCAATCTACCACAAGACCCAGCAATTCCA
Organism: Mesocricetus auratus; assembly: GCF_017639785.1. Taxonomy (NCBI): domain Eukaryota; kingdom Metazoa; phylum Chordata; class Mammalia; order Rodentia; family Cricetidae; genus Mesocricetus; species Mesocricetus auratus. Next base: position 38,181,026 of record NW_024429188.1, on the reverse strand, counting down.
CTCTTAGGCATATATCCAAAAGAGGCAAATTCATGCAACAAGGGCATCTGCTCCACTATGTTCATAGAATCATTATTTGTAATAGCCAGAACATGGAAGCAACCTAGATGTCCCTCAACTGAACAGTGGATAGAGAAAATGTGGTACATTTAGACAATGGAGTATTTCTTACTCAGCAGAAAAAAACAATGGAATCTTGAAATTCGCAGGTAAATGGATAGCACTGGAAGAAACCATCCTGAGTGAGGTAACCCAGTCACAAAAAGACAAACATGGTATGTATTCACTCATATATGGATTTTAGACATGGATCAGGAGAGTGCCAGTCTGCACTTCCACTGACAGAGAGTCTGGGAAACAGGAAAGAACCTAAAAGATATGCATGGTACCCAAGAGAAAGAAATGAGGCAAGATCCTCTGAACAGATGGGGAACATGGCAAGGGGTGGGGGGGAGGGGGACCTGGAAAATAGAGAGGGCGAGAAGTGGAAGAGAGAGTAGGTCTTGGAGGAACAGGAAGGTTGACTGGGGGGGTAGGATAGGAGGAAGAGGGAATCATAGGTTAGAAGACAGATCAGGCACCATTGTGATCTCTAGTGATCTAAAGGGATGACACCAATTGGCAAGCTAAGCAATAGTGGAGAGACCACCTCGAATGACCATTCTTGATAGTGAACTTGATGTGTATAACCATCCTGGAGCCTTCATCCAGTGACTGATGGAAGCAGAGGCAAACACCCACAGTTAAATACTGAACAGAACCCAAGGAACCCAGCGACAGAGAGGAGCGATGAGCAAATTGGCAAAGAATGGGCTGGCAAAACCAGCAGAGACAGCTGATCTGAACAGGAGAGAGCTCTTGGACCCCAGACCGACAGCTGGGAGGCCAGCATGGGACTGATCCAGACCCCCTGAATGTGAGAGTCAGTGAGGAGGCCTGGGCAACCTATGGGGTCCTGAGCAGTGGATCAGTGTTTATCCCTCGAATACTAACAGACATCGTGTGTCCATAACACAAAGAGGGTTGCTCTCTCTGCCTGGACTCTGAGGGAAGTGCCTGGACCCTACCCTGAGTGAAATGATAGACTCTAGATATCCCCTTTGCGGAAGGAATTGGCAATAGGGTGGGAGGATGGGGGGGATGGTGGGGGAGTGCGGGAGGAGGGGAGGGAGAGGGAACTGGGATTGACATGTAAAACAAGCTATTTAAAATTAAAATAAAAAATAAAAAAAGATTAATTTTATGATGATTATCTCAAAGTTACTTAATCAATTCAGACAGAAAATATCATAGAATAGTCTGTACAAAGTAACAAGAGATAACTGTTCAAATTTAAAATTAATTAAAATTAAATAAAAATTCAATCTCTATTGCTCCATCTAATTTTAAGTATTCAATAGTTCTCTATTGGCTACTATATTAATTAACCAAGACATAGTATTTCTATCAATTCAGAAAGTGTATTGGAGATCAATCATAGTATAGAGAAGTGATTCTCAGCCTTTCTAATGCTGCAACTCTCCAATACAACCTCATGTCGTGGTGAACCCCAACCATAAAATTGTTCTCATTGCTACTTCATAACTGTAATTTTACTGCTGTTGTGAATCATAGTGAAAATATTTTTAGAAATAAAGGTTTGTCAAAGAGGTCTCAGTCGTCAGGTTTAAAACCACGGGACTAGAGGGCTAAATCTATTTTTTTAATTAGTGACTATAGGGATAGATATTAGAAAAGAGAAAATATATTTAAACGCTCACTCACACAGGCTTTGAAAATTCTAGGATGAACTAAATGGAAAGGACCTGAAGCAGCTATAAAATTAAAAAAAAATTCATTGATTGATGCATGGATAAAAGGGCAGTGTTTAGTTATTAACTATATATAAGTGGAAAAGAGGAAGAAAATATAAAAACATTTAAAAATAAAATTCAAAACAAATGAACCAACAACAAAAAACAAAATAAACACCAGTAATGTGTTAAGTAAGTGAAAGGCATAAAACAGAATGAAATATAGAAAGAAGCAATGGGTAAATAAATAGGAAATATAAGAACACAATAAATATGACAAAAATTATATAAAGGATATAATAATAATTTATATCAAATTTCATTATGTTAAACAAAGCTAGAGTTTGGCATAATTGTAAAATGGTTAAAGACAATATTATTTTAAATAATAATTCAAAGCTTAACTCATCTTTTTTAATTATCTGAAAAAATTCTTTTAAATTTAATATAACATAAACTTGTGTGTCCAAATTTCTATAACAACATTTACTAATATTAATGTACATGAAATTGGTAACAAGTTATTACACTCAAGACAAGACACTTTATGTAATTTTACACTATATATCATTTTTTCTTTTATTCAATATAGAGTTTTTGTATGTGATATATTCTGATTATAGATTCCCCTCTCTTTCCTCATCACAGTTCCTTCCCCAATTCTTCTCCCATCCAAATTCACCCCATCACTTTCTGTTTATTTTTCCTTTTTTATTTAAATTAGAAACAAGCTTGTTTTACATGTCAATCACATTTCCCTCTCCTTCCTCCCCTGCCCCACAACAACCCACTATCCCAAACCCTTTCTGCTCCCCAGGAAGGGTGAGGCCATCCATGGGGCATCTTCAAAGTCTGTCATATATGGAACAGGGCCTAGGCCATCCCCCTTGTTTCTATGCTTAGAGAGTATCCCTCTATGTCAAATGCGATCCTAAAGTCCATTCATATACTAGGGATAAATACTGATCCACTGCTAGAGGTCCCATAGATTGCCCAAGTCTCCTGACTGACACCCACGTTCAGGGGGTCTGGGTTGGTCATATAATGGTTTCCCAGCTATCAGTCTTGGGTCCAGCTGTTCAGGTCAGCTGTTTCTGTGGATCTCTCCAGCCTGGTCTTGACGTCTTTGCTCATCACTCCTCCCTTTCTGAAAATGGATTCCAGTATTTCAGCTCAGTGTTTAGCTGTGTCTGCTTCTGCTTCTATCAGCTACTAGATGAAGGCTCTGGGATGTTATATAATGTAGATATCAATCTTGTTATTGGGGAAGGGCATTTAAGGTAGCCTCTCCATTATTTCTTAGATTGTTACATGTGGTCATCCTTGTAGATTTCTGGACATTTCCCTAGTGCCAGATTTCTCTTTAAGCCTATAATAACTCCCTTTCTTGCTCTCCTCTGTTCTTGCCATGACTCACTTTTCCTGCTCCCTCATGTCCTTCTCTCCTCTCCTCTTCTCCCCTCTTCTCCCCTTCTCTTTCTCCTAAATCCTCCCATCATGCTGGCAACTTGCAAAGGAGATCTTGTCCCCTTCCCCTTCTCCTAGGGACCATATATGTCTCTCTTAGGGTCTTCCATGTTTCCTAGCTTCTGTAGCTGAGTGGACTGTAGGTTGGTAATCATTTGCTCTATGTCTAAAATCATTATATGAGTGAGTACATACCAATTTTTTCATTTGATAACTGGGTTAACTCACTTAGGATGTTTTCTTCTAGTACCATCTATTTGCCTATGAATTTCAAGATTCCATTTTCCCCCCACTGAGTAGTATTACATTGTGTAACCTGACCATATTTTCTTTATCCATTCTTAAGTTAAGGGGAAGTTAGGTTTTTTTCCAGGTTCTGGCTATTACGAATAATGCTGCTATGAACATAGTTGAACAGATATTCTTGTTGTAGGAATGTGCATTTTTGGGGGTATAGGCCTAAGAGTGGAATTGCTGGATCTTGTGGTAGACTGATTCCCAATTTCCTGAGAAACTGCCATACTGATTTTCAAAGTGGCTGTACAAGTTTGCACTCCCACCAGCAGTGGAGGAGTGTTCCCTTTTCTCCACATATTCCCCAGCAAAACTGTCCTTGATGTTTTTGATTTTAGCCATTCTGGCAGGAGTAAGATGATATCTTTGACTCGTTTTGATTTTCATTTCCCTGAAGATGCTGAGCACTTTCTTATGTGTCTTTCAGCCATTTTAGATTCCTCTATTGAGAATTCTCTATTCAGCTTAGTACCCCGTTTTTCAATTGGATTATTTGGTGTTTTGGTGACTAGCTTCTTGAGTTCTTTGTAAATTTTGGAAATCAGCCCTCTGTCAGATGTGGGGTTGGTGAAGATCTTTTCCCATTCTGTGGGATGCAGTTTTGTCTTGCTGACTGTGTCTTTTGCCTTACAGAAGCTTCTCAGCTTCAGGAGGTCCCATTTATTAATTGTCGACCCCAGTGCCTGTGCTACTGGTGTTACGTTCAGGAAGTTGGCTCCTGTATCAATTTGTTTGAGGGTCCCTCCCACTTTCTCTTCTAAGAGGTTCAGTGTGGATGGATTTATGTTGAGGCCTTTGATCCATTTGGACTTAAGTTTTCTGCATGGATATAGATAAGGATCTATGTGTAGTCTTCCTCATGTCAGCATCCAGTTGAGCCAGCACCATTTGTTGTAGATGCTTTCTTTTTTCCATTGTATAATTTTAGCTTCTTTCTCAAAAATCTGGTGTTCATAGGTGTGTGGGTTAATGTCAGTGTTTTCAATTTGATTCCATTCGTCTTCCTGTCTATTGTTGTGCCAATGCCAATCTGTTTTCAGGACTATAGCTCAATGATAGAGCTTGAAGTCAGGGATGGTGATGCTCCGGAAGTTGTTTTATTGAACAGGGTTGCTTTGGCTATACTGGGTCTTTAGTTTTTCCATATGAAATTGAGTAATATTCTTTCAAGATATTTTAAGAATGGTGTCTGTTTTTTGATGGGAATAGCATTGAATCTGTAGGTTGCTTTTGGTAAGATTGCAGTTTTTACTATGTTTATCCTACCTATCCAAGAGCATGGAAGACCTTTTCCTTTTCTAGTATATTCTTTAATTTCTTTATATAAAGACTCAAAGTTCTTGCTATACAAGTTTTCACTTGTTTGTTTAGTGTTACCCCAAGATATTTTATGCTTCTTGTGGCTATTGTAAAGGCTGATGTTTCTCTGATTTCATTCTCAGCCCATTTATTAACTATATATAGTAGGGCTACTGATTTTTTAATTAATCTTGTATCCTGCCACTTTGCTGGAGGTGCTTATCATCTATAGGAGTTTCCTGATACAGTTTTTCAGGTCATTTATGTAAATTATCATGTCATCTGCAAATATTGAAATTTTAACTTCTTCCTTTACAATTTGTATCTCCTTGATCTTCTTTTGTTGTCTTGTTGCTCTAGCTAGAACTTCAAGTACAATATTGAAGAGATATGGAGAGAGTAGAGAGTCTTGTCTTGTTCCAGATTTTAGAGGAATCTCCTTAGTTTTGTCTCTATTTAGTTTGATGTTGGTTGTTGGTTTACTATACATTGTATTTTTACATTTAGGTATGTTCCTGTTATCCCTGATCTCTCTAAGATCTTTAACATGAAGTGTTGTTGGATTTTGTAAAGGCTTTTTCATCATCTATTGAGATGATCATGTGGTTTTTCTTTTGCAGTTTGTTTATATGGTGGGTTACATTGATAGATTTTCATATATTGAATCATCCCTGCATCCCTGGATGAAGCCTACTTGATCATGGTAGATAATTTCCCTGATGTGTTCTAGAATCTGATTTGCCAGTGTTTTTTTATTATTTTATTTTTAAATTTAAATTAGAAATACGGTTGCTTCACATGTCAATTCCAGGTCCCTCTCCATTTCCCTCCCCTTCTTCCATGCCCTCCCAGCAACCCCTCCAATATACCCTCATTTCCCCAGGGAGGGTGAGGCCCTCCATGGGCGTGTCTATAGTCTGTCATTTCATCCAGGGCAGGGCCTAGACCCTCCCCCAAGAGTCCAGGGTGAGAGTGCATCTCTCACTGTTGGATGGGAGTCCAAAGTCCGTTTGTATACCCGGGATAAATAGTGATCTACTACCCAAGGGTCAATAGATTACCTAGTCCTCCTCACTGATTCCCACATTCAGGGGGTCTTGAACAGTTCCATGCTGGATTCCTAGTCATCAGTCTGGGATTCAAGAGCTAACCCTTGTCAGGTAAGCTGTTTCTGGGGGTTAAACCAGCCCAGTCTTAACCCCTTTGGTCATCAGTCCTCCCTCTCTGTAACTGGATTTCTTGAGTTCAGCTCAATGTTTAGCTATGGGAGTCTGCCTCTGCTTCCATCAGCCATTGAGTGAAGGTTCTGTTTCCTAGTGTTTTATTCAGTATTTTTGCATCAAAGTTCATGAGGGATATTGGTCTGTAGATCTCTTTCTTAGTTGTGTCTTTGTATGGCTCGGGTACCAAGGTAATTGTAGCCTAGTAAAAAGAGTTTGGCAATGAAACTTCTGCTTCTATCATGTAGAATATTTTAAGTAGTTTTGGTATTAACTGTTCTTTGAATTTCTGGTAGAATTCTGCACTGAAATTATCTGGCCCTGGGCTTTTTTTGGATGGGATTCTTTTGATTGCTGTTTCTATTTCATTAGGCATTATAGGTCTGTTTAAATTGCTTGTCTGTTTGTGATTTAATTTTGATAAGTGACATCTATCTAGCAAATTGTCTATTTCCTTTAAATTTTCAAATTTTTTGGAATAAGTACTTCATATATCACCTGAAGATTCTCTGGATTTCCTCCGTGTCCACTGTTATGTCCCCCTTTTCATTTCAATTTTGTGAGTTTCCATTTTCTCTCTCTGCCTTTTGGTTAGCTTAAATAAACATTTGTATATTTTGTTGATTTTCTTGAAGAATCAACTGTGTTACATTGATTCTTTGTATTGTTTTCTTTGCTTCTACTTTTTTTGCTTTCATCCTTCTATTTTATTATTTCCTAGCATCTACTCCTTTGGGGTGAGTTTGCTTCTTTTTGTTCTAGAGCTTTCGGTTGTGCTGTTAATCCTCTAGTGTGATTATTCTCCATTTCCTTCATGTGGGCAGTTAGTGCTATAAACTTTCCTCTTAGTGCTGATTTCAAAATGTCTTATAAGTTTAGGTAGGTTGTATCTTCATTTTCATTGAATTCTAGGAAGTCCTTAATTTCTTTCTTTATTTCTTCCTTAACCCAGGATTGGTGCAATTGTGCATTGTTCAATTTCCATTGTAAGGTATCTGCAATTTATGTTGTTGTTGAATTCTAACTTTAAAGCATGGTGGTCAGGTAAACTAAAGGTGTTATTCCAAATTTTTTGTATCTGTTGAGGTTTGCTATGTTGCTAAGTGTGTGGTTGATTTTAGAGAAGGTTCCATTTGGTGCTGAGAAGAAGGCATATTCTTTTGTGTTTGGATGGAATATTCTATAGATATCTGTTAAATCCAATTGGGTCATAACTTCTGTTAGTTCTTTGGTTTCTTTTTAAGTTTCTGTCTGGTGGTCCTGTCTAGTGGTGAGAGTGGGGTTTTGATATCTCCCACTATAACTGTGTGAGGTTTTATGTGTCATTTGAGTTTTAGTAATGTTTCTTTTACAAATGTGGGTGCCTTTGTATTTGGAGAGGATGTTCAGAGTTGAGACTTCATCTTGATGGATTTTTCCTGTGATAAATATGAAATGACCTTCTTCTCTTTTGGTTGATTTTGATTTGAAGTCTAATTTGTTAGATATTAGGATAGCTACACAAGCTTGTTTCTTGGGTCAATTTGATTGGAAAATGTTATCCCTACCCTTTACTCTGAGGTAACATCTGTCTTTGAAGTTGAGCTGTGTTTCTTTTATGCAACAGAAGGTTGGATTCTGTAATTGTATCCATTCTCTTATCCTGTGTCCTTTTATAAGTAAGTTAAGGCCATTAATATCAAGGGAAATTAAGGACCATTGAGTGTTAATTCTTGTTTATTTTATATTTGTTTTAGGTGGTGGCATTGAGTGTGGATTTATCCTGCTTTTTCTTTTGGCTTTTGTTAGTGGGTCATCCATTGCCTATGACTTTGTGAATGTAGTTAACTTCCTTAGTTTGGAGTTTTCCTTTCAGTACTTTCTGTAGTTCTGTATTCATGGATATGCATTTTAAATGGTTTTGTCATGTAATATCTTGTTTTCTCCATCTACAGTGATTGAAAACTTTGCTTGGTATAGTAGTCTGGGCTGGCATCTGTGGTTTCTTAGTGATTTTAGAATATCTAAACAGGACCTTCTGGCTTTGAATTATTTTTTAAATGTTTTTAAATGTTTACCTCTATGATTTATCTGAATCTTGTTTCATTGGAAAAAATTCAGGAAAAAATATATTTCCATATTTATTTTGGCAGAACCATACGGACACTATTATCATTAAAAAGGTGACCCTTGCATTTCAAAACCTTTATGAAAATACATAATACATAATGATATTTGTGAGGTGCCATGTGGATACTGAGAACCAAACTGTGATCCTCTGCAAGAACAGGAGGCTCCCTTATCTGCTATGATGCCTCTCCAACCCCTATTTGTTTTCTAGTTAGCATTCAATTGCTTTTCATTGTAATGTTTTTCATATAAACTTTGTGATTCTTCACCCCTACTTCTCTTTCTAATTCTCCTGTCCCACTGGTAATATCTTTTTATATATAATATCCCCCATTCTACTTTCAGGTCAAATATATTACCCTTTCTACCCACCTTTCTTAAAACCTCTTTGTTGTAGAATATTATTTTAACTATGTAAACATGTGTTACATCTGTTTTTGCTGTGCAATATTACTTTAACTGTGAATACATGTGTTACCTTTGTTTATGCTGCATTTGTTTAATGATGTGTGTTTTATCATGTAAAGATGTATTGCATTTGTTTTACCTTGCCTGCTTGGTCTAATAAAGAGATGAATGGACAATAGCTAGGGAGATAGCTAGGCAGAATTGGGGGGGAAGAGAAAATAAATAGGAGGAGAAATCTACTAATAAAAGAGAGAAATAAGAGAATGAGGAGAAAGAGGGGTACATGGCCCAGCAAGAAGACAGCCAGCTTCAAACCAACCAGACACAAGAAGCAATGAAAGTCCGATATACAGAAAGATAAGTAAAAGGGCCTGAGAGAAAAGGTAGATGAAGATGTAGGTTAATGTAAGTTAAAAGACCTAGCCAGAAACAAGCCTGTGTTAGTTCAAGTAGTCATAACTAATAAGAAGTCTCCGAGTCAAGAAAAGTCTTGATACACCTCTTTCTAGTTTTAAAACCTATATCCACACTCACACCCACATATATGCATGCAGATGAAACTTAAAAGCTAAGTTATACATGCAAGAGAGAACATGATTTATTTTACTTTATAAGTGTAGACTTTGGCACATAATATAGCTTCAAGATGCATGTTCTTTGATATATATTTCATTATTCCAGTTTTCTTTCATTTTAATCTATTTAAAAAAGATTTTCGTTTTAAGTATGTTGTAGGGACATCTGTGTGGAAGCTTGTACAACACCCATGGTAGTAAGAAGAGTGCATCAGATCCCCTGGAGCTGGAATTATAAGTGGTTATGATGAAATTCTTATGGATGTTAAGACCCAGACTCCAATCTTGTACAAAAATCCATGAGGTTTTAACTGTTGAGCTGTCTCTTCAAACACCTCTATAATTTTCAGTTTGAGCTGAACCGAGTGTCTTGCTCATGTTTGGCAAACACTTATTAACAAGCTAATATGTCCATCCCTTTTCACTTGTTTTGAGATTTGGTCTTATAATATAACCCAACCTGGCTTTAAATTTAATATATTCCAGAGCTGGCCTCCCAGTTAACTGGGATAGAGGCTGTTTTAGCTATTTTTCTGTTACTTAGAGGTTTGAATGAAAAATACCATCACATAGTTTTGGCCAAGTGCTAAAATGCCTGAGCCTATAGGGGATACTTTTTTATTAAAGTAACCATACAGTGCTACACCATCTCACCTAAATTTTATCTTGTCTTTTTTTCTGTAAGCAATAATTTCTATTTGAATTTTACACTATGGTAAATATTTAAAGTAATTTATAAATGAATCTAAATATAGAGAAAGATATATGTACATTCTGTAAATGCAATACTATTTTATATTACTTGAGAATCCTGAGTTCTGTATCTGAGGGGTATCTTAAAGGAATGCTGCATGAAGTGTAAATCAGAAAGTGGCCATTTGGTTAACATTTGTATGTTTCTGCCTATGATTTTCCTATTGTAAATTATTTATGACAATTATGCAATACTTTCTGAGTGAAATACAATGTTTTTTACTGTACCTATTGGAGGAATTCTCTGCTGTATTTATACTCATTTCTCAGAAGGAGGATTTTGCTTAACTTCAAAAGAAACAGTGTTTGTGCACTAAATCCAAGAAGGTGAAAGTTACTGTTTAATTTAAATATTTAGATAAAAAGAGAAAGATGAAAGAGCCATTAGATTTTATCTGCTTTTTTAAAGAAAACATTGAAATATAAAAACTATACTCTTTCCCAAATTGCAAAACTAAGACAAACTCTACTACTGAGTTCCCTTCCCACTTTACATTACCTTAAAATACCAAACAAATTTACTGATCTGGTGTCCTACAATATTGAGGATTATATTCAGCTTATATTGCAAAAATTCATCATTATAGCTAAAAGAAAAAAATCCCTATTTGCTTTTCTTATTTCAACTAATAATGAAAGAAATGCTATTAATTTCATTAGTGCATATTTGGGTTAGTTGTCATTCAAAATTTATATCTGGCTTTTTAGAGTTCTCTACTCATCAAATATACCTACCATGTTTTCTTCCTTAGCCATTCACATCTATTATTTTCTCAAAAACACTCTTTGACCCTAGATTATGAGCATTTCTTATTGGGAAAAATGACATTTGTTTGAAGACTTATCTGGAAAAACCTATATTAAAATGCCATCATAAAATCAACTTTTCTTTAGCCCCAGTATTACTCTCACTTTTCTGCTTTGATTGAATCTGTTTTATAGGCATTAAACACATAAAACATTCATCCTTTTCTTGGTCATTACTTGTCTAAGTAGTATACAAGTCACATTTAAAAGCAGACACATTTTCCCTAATATTTTTAAATACAGTACATAATATGTGGTGATAGAAGTTAAGTATGTTGCTAAATGTTTCATTTATGATCTACAATAAATGGATCATAGTGTGTTTGGCTCCTTTCCATAAAAATGAGTGAGTTGGCCACAGCTAGTAAATAATGGAAGGTATTGTGCATCTTTTATGTCTGATAATTAGAAGTCTAATGAAGAAATAAAGGATAATTATAGGTTCTACCCCTCCAGAAAAGATAAAATACTTTAGATGCCTAAATTTTGATGGATAAATGAAGAGGTATGTTTTTTCAGATTAACTCTCTGGCAATATTTTAAATTCCTGTATTTTCCTGAGGAATCTCCATACTGATTTCCAAAGTGACTGTACGAGTTGGCACTCCCACCAGCAGTGGAGGAATATTCCCCTCTCTCCACATCCTCTCCAGCATAAATTGTCTTCGGTGTTTTTGATTTTAGCCATTCTGACAGGAGTAAAATGGTATCTCAAAATTGTTTTGATTTGCATTTTCCTGATGGCTAAGGATGTTGAGAACTATCTTAAATGTCTCTTGGCCATTTTAGCCTCCTCTATTGAGAATTCTCTATTTAGTTCTGTACTCCACCATTTAATTGGATCCTTCTGTGTTTTGCAGACTTGATTCTTGAGTTCTTTGTAAATTTTGGAGATTAGCCCTCTGTCAGATGTGGTGTTAGTGAATATCTTTTCCCAATCTGTGGACTGTCTTTTTGTCTTGCTGACTGTGTCCTTTGCCTTACAAAAGCTTTTTAGTTTCAGGAGGTCCCATTTGTTAATTGTCGATCCTGGTGTCTGTGCCACTGGTATTATGATCAGGAAGTGGTCTCCTGTACCAATTCATTGAAGAGTATCTCCCATTTTCTCTTCTAAGAGTTTTAGTGTGGTTGGATTTATGTTGAGATCTTTGATCCATTTGGACTTAAGTTTTATACAAGGCGATATACATGGATCTATCTGCAGTCTTCTGCATGCCAATACCCAGTTATGCCAGCACCATTTGTTGAAGATGCTTTCTTTTTTAGCTTCTTTGTCAAAAATCAAGTGGTCATAGGTGTGTGGGTTAAAATCAGGGTTTTCAATTCGGTTGCATTGGTCTACCTCTCTATTTTTGTGCCAATACCAAGCTGTTTTCAGGACTATAGCTCTATAATAGAGCTTGAAGTTAGGTATGGTGATCCCTCCTGAAGTTCCTTTATTGTATAGGGTTGTTTTGACTATCCTGGGCCTTTTGTTTTTCCATATAAAGTTGATTATTGATCTTTCAAGGTCTGTGAAGAATTGTGCCGGAATTTTGATAGGGATTGCATTGAATCTGTAGACTGCTTTTGGCAAGATTGCCATTTTTATTATGTTTATCCTACCAATCTAAGAGCATGGGAAATCTTTCCATTTTCTGGTATCCTCTTTGATTTCTTTCTTTAAAGACTCAAATTTCTGGATATACTGGTCTTTCACTTTTTGTTTAACATTATCCCCAGATATTTGATGCTGTTTATGGCTATTGTATAGGGTGATGTTTCTCTGATTTCTTGCTCAGCCACTTCATCATCTGTATATAATAGGGCCACTGATGTTTTTGAGTTAACCTTGTATCCTGCCACTTTGCTGAAGGTGTTTATCAGCTCTAGAAGTTCCCTTGCAGAGTTTTTCTGGTCACTTATGTAAACTATCATATCTTCTGCTAATAGTGAAAGCTTTACTTCTTCTTTTCCTATTTGTATCCCCTTGATCTCCTTTTGTTGTCCCATTGCTCTAACTAGAACTTCAAGACAATATTGAAGAGATATGGAGAGAGTGGACAGCCTTGTCTTGTTCCTCATTTTAGAGGAATTGTGTTGAGTTTCTCTCCATTTAGTTTGATGTTAGCTGTTGGTTTACTGTATATTGCTTTTATTATATTCAGGTATGTTCCTGTTATCCCTGATCTCTCTAGGACGTTTATCTTAAAGGGGTGTTGGATTTTTTCAAAGACTTTTTCAGCATCTAGTGAGATGATCATGTGGTTTATCTTTCGCAGTTTGTTTATATGGTGGATTACATTGATAGATTTTCTAATGTTGAACCATCCCTGCATTCCTGGGCTGAAGCCTACTTGATCATGATTTTTCTGATGTGTTGTTGAATCTGGTTTACTAGTATTTTATTGAGTATTTTTGCATTGATGTTCATGAGGGAAATTGGTCTATAGTTCTCTTTCTTAGTTGTGTCTTTGTGTGGCTTAGGTATCAAGGTAATTGTAGCCTCGTAAAAAGAGTTTGGCAGTAAGCCTCCTGCTTCTATTGTGTGGAATACTTTGAGGAGTATTGAAATTAGCTCTTCTTTGAATTTCTGGTAGAATTCTGCACTGAATACATCTGGGGCTGGGCTTTTTTGGTTGGGAGACTTTTGATGACTGCTCCTATTTCATTAAGGGTTATAGGTCTGTTTAGATTGTTTATCTGTTCTTGATGTAGTTTTGGCAACTGATATCTATCCAGGAAATTGAATTTGAATTTTATGGAGTACAGATTTTCAAAGTATTCCCTGATGATTCTCTGGATTTCCTCAGTGTCCGTTGTTTGGTCCCCCTTTTCATTTCTGAGTTTGTTAATTAGCATGCTCTCTCTCTGTCTTTTGTTTAGTTTGGACAGAGGTTTGTCTATTTTGTTGGCTTTCTCAAAGAACCAACTCTTTGTTTCATGGATTCGTCTCAATGTTTTCCTGGTTTCTACTTGATTGATTTCAGCCCTCAACTTAATACACATTATTTGTATATCTATCAGGGAAGATTTTCTTGACTTCTTAATACTACAAGTATACTTGAGAAATGAGTGGGATAGAGGAATCATTATAATCCTTAAATAATTAAAAAAAACACCCTGCTTACCAGAATCCATTGTTTTTCCTATATCAAGAACAACCCTATCACATGAAACCAGATATTAATTTTAAACTATTTAACTTCAATTGCTCTCTTAAATGATAATCACCAAAGGAAATTTAATGAATCATGCCACTTACATTTGGAATAAAAAGTCTGTTTGTTTTATTTTAGTTTTTGTTTTGCTGTTTTGTGAACAGTTAAAACAAGAGTAAAGGAACGTCCCATTTCTTTCCTGTTTTTGACACAGAGCAAGGGTAAACTCATGGTTAGATCAGTAGTAACTCAAGGCTCAGTGACGCTTAGAACTTGAAAACATAGCACATTTTTATTTGCATTCATCTGCAGCATTCTTACAGTTGAGTTCATTCATTTTATCAGAAAAGTCCTACTGAACATGTCTGCCTATCTCCACTGGGAATTTAGAAATAACAAACAATGTAAGAGGACTCTTCAGTAATTTGAAAGTGAAGGTTATCCATGTACAGATAAGTTTGCCAACCACAAGAATGCAAAGGAAATATTATTTTTGAGGGGTGGTCTAGTATTCAACTATTATTAAGCTTTTTAAATGAGTCATCAATGAGAAGGTCTTATTGGATTTAAAAATCTGAAAATGAATAGGGATAGAATCATATGAACACTTCTACAAAACTATCCTAGGCAAATACAAAGGAGGTAAAGAGTGTGATACAGAGGTATGTGTGCAGGACACATTTGGTTAACCCTTCAACACAGGGAAAAATTTCCCAATTTAATTATTATTGATATATTAGGCCAGATAATCTTTTACTGCAAGTGAATTCCTGCATTTCAAACAATGTTAAAAGCTTCTTGGACTGTGCCTTCTAGTAACCAATAGCATCTTGCAGCTAAATTATGATAATTAAAATTGTTCTCAGGCATTTAAAATGTATGCCAGGGTACAAAATACTCCCAGTTAATGTCATTGTCCTGGAAAAAATATAATTTACAAAACACAAATATATTTAATTTAATTGCATGGCCACCATTTGCCTGGCGTGCAAAGTGAAGAATAAAATCTCTTTATCCTTTATGTCTCAGCAAATAGCAGTGTGAATTTAGGTCAGATGGGAAGGACCTCATGACAGATGGTTTTCTGGTCTTGAGATGATCCTTATTCAGAGTTCAACAGTGGATACTGCAGTGCATTAGATTTGACCTCTTTAATGTGTACTCATTCATAAAGCCTTAAGTGCTTTTGTAAAGCATGGAATTCGTTGTAGAAAATGTTCCAAATAGAGCCAGACGTCTTCAGACTATGCAACCTTGTGACTTACTAATATTCTTAAAAGCACATACAAAATCAGGAATGACAAGCCACATATTTAAATTAGTTGATGAACCAGTCGCCATCTTAGGCCTGAAGGCCATCTTATAATAAAGACAAACTTGATTCCTTCTTGTTTATGATCAAACCTGTTTCTCAAAAAGATTTGGCATAACCCCATCTGTAATCTTAACCAAATGGTTCTGTACTGCCTCGTGCAAGAAACAACAACCATGCTTTTCATTCAAAAAGCTAACATAACCATCTTGAAACCCTTCTGTAGGAGGAAGCCTGTATGCTGCCATTAACCATGTGATTTACTAGAGGCGCATACAGATAGGTAATAAAAGAGCGGTTTATCACACCACTATCCACACCCACTTTAGGCATGACTAAAGACTAAAGACGTATACAGACAGACGTAAAGATGTATACGTATGTAGGCGGTGAACTACGTCACTAGCCAGCCCCAATTTTGGGCATGGCTATGGGGCGTTACAGGGGAAGGCATAAAAGACAGCACAAAGGAAGTCTTGCTCTCTTTTCCTGGATTTCGGCTTCCGGTTCGGCAGCGGAAAACTACTGGGCTCATCTGGGTTACTTGCTTGGTATCTTGTGAGAAATTTCTGCAATAAATACTTAGTTTCATTTTCATTTTTGTTACAGCATCAGTTTGGTGTCAGGAGTTTTGGAATCCGGATCCAGGTGCCCAGAAAAGCGGCTGCTCCTCGGCCCAACCAGGCACATGTGGATTCTGCTTTCGCTAAGTTCCTCACCACTTCGCTCAGCAATGCACGATTCCTGCCACCAGGAACCAGCACCTTCTACCTGCCGGTAGGGTTAGGTGGTATTCTGGGATTTCCCTCGCGGCCACGTGCTGTTGTACTGGCGGCCTGCTGACTTCAGCCACGTGCTCTTTTGCTGGCAGCCTGTTGATTTTGGCCTGAATTACTCCAGTGGTAACAAACTTAACTGCTTTATACAATGTCAGCTAACATTATGATGCAGGATGTTAAGAATTCTTGTTTTTTGTATGGATGGGATTTTAGAAAGGGTTGAGGACCTACCTGAATGGTACTTCCTACCCACGATGGTGATTATTAGTTTCATAATCAATATAATTTTGCTAAAGAAATGGCTCAAAAATAGGATGAAAGTTATACAGGTCGTACGGTCATCGCAGGATAGTTTTGAAATTCTAATACAAAGAACTCAGGAAATGCAAAATTCCTTGCAGGATAGTAAGAAAGGGTTGGTAGAAAATATTCAGGATATTAAAAATGATGATGTAGGTCTGACAAACAGGTTTAAAGAGACGGAACACAAAATTGAATTACTTTCAGGAAAAATGTGTTCAACAAATAGAATAGAAAAAGTGCAACATAATGTTGAAATATTTAACCAACAAAACTGTTCCATGTTTGATGATTTCACCAGCAAACTACAAAGACTGGAACATAAGATTGAAAGTCTAACAGAAAAGAATTGTTCCATGTCTGAGAGCAATGACAAACTAACTGATAGAATGTCATTTGTGGAAGGCAGTTTACATGCCATTGAGGTACATTCTAAGGATGAGAATATTAAGTATTTGGAATGATGTGTAAATGATGAATGCAAAAAAATGAAAGATTCCATGACGTCTTTAGAAAATTATTTGTCCCAAGAACTTCAAGAGCTCAGAGAAACAATGATGAATAGACTGCAGGTTTTAGAAGACGTTCAATCTGATACTTCAGAATCAGACATACAGGCAACAGGTCAGGACAGGAGTTTCCCAACACCTCTCAAATGCCGGTTTGCCTAAGGTTGCTATGCGTTCACCTACGGTTTTCCCAGTATCTGTAACAGAAAAACCAGCAACGAAAAAACAATTAAATGGTCCCATTGCTTATCAATGGAAACCTATACAGATGAAGGATCTAAAGGTAATCAAGGAGGCCATTGCTTCATTCTCCCTTTGTCAGAGAGCTCCTAACTTCATGGGCCACTGTAAATAAAGTAACCCCAAAAGACTGGGCGCAATTAGCATCCACAGTGCTTGAAAATTCTTGTCAAATTCAATGGAGAGCTGTATGGAGGCAAGAAGTGAAAGCCTTAGAGATTCAGGAATTAAAGAACGGTCATGAAGTACCCCAAGACAAGATTCTTGGGGAGGGTCCTTATGCTGACATGCAGGTTCAATCTGCATATGACGAGCACATGTTGTCTTTATGCCGTACAGCTGCTTTAAATGCCTTGGATAAGGTTTGTGAAACAGGAGAGATAATGCAACCCTATACCAAGGTATTACAGGGCCCAAGGGAAAGGTTCACTGAATTTTTAGAGAGATTATGCAGAGCAGTAGAAGTACAGATAGCAAATCCAGAATCCAGGCAACTCCTTATAGAATCCTTGGCATATGAGAACGCGAATCTTCAATTCAGGCAGGTAATTTGGCCATTAAAAATAAGAACAGCGCCATTGGAGGAATGGGTCCTACATACAGCGAACCTGGAATGTAAAAGTCAGAATACGGGAGCTTGGGTAGGTGAAGCTATTTCTACAGGCTTGAGGAGGCACCAGGATGCCAAATACCCTACCTGTGATGGTATAGAGGCCTGAGTAGGGAAGACAATCTCCAAGAATTTTAACAGACATAAAGATGCCACGTGCTTTAAATGTGGCAAAATAGGACATCTTAGTAGGAACTGCAGACAACACATTCCTAGAAATAATGCTTTTACCAGGAATGCATCAAACAGAAGGCCTCAGCCTCCTGGTCTCTGCAGGAGGTATTGAAAGGGCAAACATTGGACTGACAAATGCTGATCCACAAGAGATAGACAAGGTAGATCTTTAAAGCCGGAGAACGGGGATCAGGGGCTCAAGTTAGCCCCCAGAAAGAAAGATTATCCAGTCATTGCCAGTAACAGTGGAGGACAGCCTCTCCCAGGACAATTAGAAAATCCACTACCCATTGTAAATAATACAGCACTGGATAATACATTAGCTCCAGAGGATGAATCAATTATATCAGGAGGAGATACAAAACATATATTTTGGCAAACTTCTATACAATATCATAGACCCCAGTTACCAGTTAAAGTAAATAATATGGTGATTAATGGCATTTTAGACAATGGAAGTGACATCACTATCATTAATCAGAAGTCCTGGCCCCCCAATTGGGCTTTAAAAGAGGTTAATGTTCAATTCTTAGGGATTGGAACCCTGTCTTAAGTTAAACAGAGTGTTAGATGGATTGACTTTATTGGGCCACAAGGACAGAGAGGAAGGTTAAAGTCATATGTTGCAGATACTGCTATAAACCTCTGGGGTCATGATCTACTCCAGCAATGGAATACGCAGATTAACATTCCTCCTGTATCAGCTAGGAATTATATACAAGCTCTTAGTGGTAGAAAGAATATAGTAAGGCAGTACAGAAAACAGATGCCAAATGTACAGGCTGTACAGAAGCAGGATGCTAGTACCAAATCTACAGAGCAACCAAAAGCTCTACCCTTAAAATGGCTGACAGATGAACCCGTCTGGGTGGGTCAATGGCCTATGACATCTGAGAAGTTAGAGGCTTTGGAGAAGTTAGTTCAGGAACAGCTAGATGCTGGACCTATTGAGGAATCAACTAGTGCATGGAATCCACCTGTTTTTGTTGTCAAGAAGAAGTCTGGTAAGTGGAGAATGGTTACTTATCTTAGAGCCATCAACAAGGTAATTCAGCCTATGGGGTCTCTACAACCTGGGATGCTGTTACCTTCTCTAATTCTTAAGGATTGGCCAATTATAGTTATAGACTTAAAAGATTGCTTCTTCACCATACCGTTACAAGAAAATGACAGAGACAAGTTTGCCTTCACGGTACCTACCTATAATAATTCCCGTCCAGTACAGAGATTCCAGTGGAAGGTACTACCTCAAGGTATGTTAAACATCCCAACTTTGTGTAAATATTTTGTGAATAAAACTCTAGAAATAATTCGTAAAATATTTCCACATTCGTTAATATATCATTATATGGATGACATATTACTATCTGATTCAAATAAGGATACATTGGAAAAGATGTTTGAAGCAGTAAAGGAAACTTTGCCTCACTGGGGATTACAAATTGCCCCAGAAAAAATACAAAGAGGAGATTCTATTAACTATTTAGGTTATAAAATAGATGCTCAGAAAATTAGACCACAGAAAGTACAGATCAGAAGAGATCGTTACCTGACTCTTAATGTTCTTCAAAAACTATTAGGAGAAATCTCTCAATTACAGACAATTATCAGTGTAGAAGGGCATGATTTAAAACACCTGAAAATGGCTTTAAAAGGAGATAAAGACCTAAACAGCCCACGAGTACTATCAGCTGAGGCTGAAAAAGAATTAGAATGGGTAGAAAAGAGAATATTAGAAGCACATGTGGACCGTGTGGATCCAAAGCTGGACTGTATTCTGGTTATTTTGCCATCTAGAGAATACCCCTCAGGAATATTAATGCAGAGGGAGGACATCATTCTAGAATGGGTATTTCTGCCACATAAACAAAATAAAAAATTGAAAACATATATTGAAAAAATCTCCGATTTGATATTAAAAGGTAAGTTAAGGCTTCGTCAACTGACTGGGAAAGACCCAGCTGAAATTATTGTACCTTTAACGAATGAGGAAATTGCCTCTTTATGGAAGGATAATGAGTATTGGCAAATAGCTTGCAGTGACTTTTTGGGAAGTATTAGTAATAACTACCCCAAAACAGAGAGAATCAAATTCATAAAGAAAGCTATTTGGATTCTTCCACGTATCATGAGGCAAACACCTATTTCTGGAGTTCTTACCTTCTACACAGATGCAAACAAATCAGGTAAGGCAGGGTATAAATCAGGAAATATAAGTAAAGTAGTTCAAAGCCCTTACAACTCCGTACAAAAGGCAGAGTTATATGCCATTCTCATGGTACTTAAAGACTTTACAGAGCCTCTCAATATAGTCACAGATTCTCAGTATGCAGAAAGAGTTGTCCTGCACATTGAGACTGCAGAATTTGTTCCTGATAATACAGAATTGACCTCATTGTTTTTACAATTGCAGGAAATCATCAGAAACAGGACTCATCCTATATATATAACACACATCAGATCCCATACAGGTCTGCCAGGTCCTCTGGCACAAGGCAATGATGAAATTGATTGTTTATTAGTAGGTAATGTGTTGGAAGCTTCAGAATTTCATAAGACACACCATGTTAACAGCAAAGGCTTAAAGAAGGATTTTTCTATCACCTGGCAACAAGCCAAAGAAATAGTAAGAAATTGCTCCAGTTGCTCGTTCTACAATCAAACTCCATTACCAGCAGCTTGTAATCCTAAAGGTATTCACAGAAATGAACATTTGCAAATGGATGTATTTCACTTCCCAGAATTTGGCAGTTTGAAATATGTACACCATACCATAGACACGTTCTCAGGCTTCCAATGGGCTACTGCCCTCAGCTCTGAAAAAGCTGATTCTGTTATTACACACCTCTTAGAGGTGATGGCTGTTATGGGTATACCTAATACAATAAAAACTGGCAATGCTCCAGCATATGTCTCCAGTAAATTGGAACAATTTTTCAAATATTATAATATAAAACATGTAACTGGTATACCTTACAATCCCACAGGACAAGCAGTAAATGAAAGATCTAATTGAACCTTAAAAGACATGCTTCATAAACAGCCAGGTAAAACAAAGACACCTAAACACAGGTTACATAATGCTTTACTAAAGTTGAATTTTCTTAATGCTCATGAAAAAGGACAAACTGCAGCAGAAAGACACTGGACTACAGAGAAGACTTCTGAACTGAACCAACCGGTGTATTTTAACGATGTTATGACCTCAGTCTGGAAACCAGGATATGTGTTACCTTGGGGAAGGGGTCATGCTTTTGTTTCCACAGGAGAAGAAAAGCTTTGGATTCCATCAAAATTAATTAAAATTCGATCAGAACAGAAGACATCTCAGGAGGAGGAAGATAATAGCTCATCTACAAATTCATATTCTACCATGGGTAAAGTGACCTCCTAAAAGGAAAGAGAAGTGTTTTGTTTTTTGTCTTCACAGGTAAACTCAGCAAAGAATACTGGACATATGGATTACTGAAGAAGAATGAATAGCTACCCTTAGGACCGGCAAACAAACAGTAACTCACTGTGTGGTATCAAAGTCTAACTCTCTCTATATTGTTTTTTCATAGTACCCTTTTATCTTTATTTCTTCACATACTTCAGTCCCCATTCATTTAACTGAAGCTGGCTTTGGAGTCGGATTGGCTCTCCTACTCTAAATTCAAGCATATGATTTAAATAAAATTCAGAATTTCTGTATTATATCAAAGAGCCATTGATATAAGACAGAAGAAAATAAAATTAGGGACTGTTATCTGTGGATTTCTTTTTCTGAAATGTCTAATTTCCTTCAGGTTTACCATCTTCCTTGTTGTCACCTCTTCCAGTATGCATACATATAAAAGTTAAAATATTTCTTTGTTAACATTAATGTTTTCCAGAGAACAAGGGATTTCCTGACAGCAATCTTCAACTGCTTCAGAAAGAGAATGAGGATCAACTTCCTTGACGTCACCTGATTCGACTGGAGGCATCTGAACTGCCCCACATCATTGACTCCACCTGACAAGCACTATCCTGAAACTGGCTTGAAACTACATCACTGTACACAACTCCGGACCAAGAAACTGAAACAGCACATCTTCTACAATCTGGCCAGAGCTTCAGATGAGAGCTTCAATCAACACTAGAACCCCAGTCAGGAACTTCAATCAAGCATCTCCTGCCATACAGAGTCTGTCGGATCTACTGAGATTTTGTTATACTAACATTTTTTTCTTCTCACAGGTCCCCATGAGATTATCATTGTCCCATCTCAGCAGGAAGCAGTTTTGAGAATTCCATGCCCCCTCTCCCTACTATTGATATTATAGGATAGTATACACCTGTTAGTGTTAGTTTTCAATTATTTTAGAGTTGGGATTGGAAGGAGGTGTTCAGATTTGGGTGTTTCTTTCAGATAAGTTTAGGTTTAGATAGGATAGATGTTTGATACATTTTGTTCATTGACACAAGTTGTTTTAAGTTTAAATATCTTTTTTAGACTAAAAGGGGAATTGTAGGAGGAAGCCTGTATTCTGCCATTAACCATGTGACTTACTAGAGGCGCATACAGATGAGGTAATAAAAGAGCGGTTTACCACACCGCTATCCACACCCACTTTAGGCATGACTAAAGATGTATACAGACAGACATAAAGACGTATACGTATGTAGGCGGTGAACTACGTCACTAGCCAGGCCCAATTTTGGGCATGGATAGGGGGTGTTACGGGGGGAAGGCATAAAAGACAGCACAAAGGAAGTCTTGCTCTCTTTTCCTGGATTTCGGCTTCCGGTTCGGCAGCGGAAAACTACTGGGCTCATCTGGGTTACTTGCTTGGTATCTTGTGAGTAATTCTTACAATAAATACTTAGTTTTATTCAGTAAGTGTGCCGTTTATTGTTACAGCATCACCCTTCCTTTGTTTCAAAGGTTTATTATAATCACCTGAGGTTATGACTACATTGTTATGACCACTCCGTTATCTTCTGCTTCTATATTCCACCTATTTGCTTGACAAATCCCCATTTATAAAACCATTATCCTGAGCTGTAAACATCCTATATTGCCAAGATCTAAGGCTGACCTCTTATACTCTGCCTTAAGTTGAGGAAGCCTGCATACACAAATTTAAAAATCTTGATTGAATTAATTGCTTGCTTTAATTAATTTGGCCCTGATGAATTGGGTGAGTCGTTTTTCTCCTTGAATCTTTAGGATTACCACTGCTGATGTCCATTTTAAGTTTAAAAATCATTTTAAATAATAAATAAATTGGGCCCTAGGTAACAGAATCCCAAAGAAGACATAGCCCTGTTTGTGCCTACACATACTCATATTTATAGATTTCACTCCTTGTCTGTAGTTTTCCCAGTAAATGGCCCATGGTCTTGACTTCATCATCCTTTAAGCTCGATTACAACTTGGGCTTCATCTTCACAGCTTTGTGCATTGGCATGGCATGGCATCCCTGGAGAGACTCTGACCTTACCACATATTTCATGGCTTGGCTCTAAAGGCCCTCTAATTCCATGGAGCAAGACTTCATGGCTGCTCAATCTTGCATTTTCCATGCTTACAAAACCAGTACCACAGTGACTGCACTGTCCATTTCTGCTGTTGGTGCAGGATAGAGAATGACTCCTTTGGACCACAGTTGTATCAGGTTCTGCTCAGCCTGAGTAATACTTCTCCAGGTAGATGCTTTTGAGGAGCCGGCATTCTTTCTAGACAATCAAGTGAATTTGCATTTTCAAAAGTGAGTTCCTCTGTTGGGTAGGGTATTATCCTCAGAGAAGATATTCTATTATCTCAGTGTAGAACCAGAGGAGGTTTCTCTTGAATGCTTTCTCATCTGCTCTCTCCTTACTCACAACTTAAACTTGCCCACACACCTTTCCTTGTCAAACTTCATTATTTTTCTTTTTGCTTCACACACAAGAAACCTGAGACAATATATCTCCACCAGACCTGCTCTGGAATAAAGGCTTCTTCAACCTGAGAAAGAGAAGTTAGTGAATAAGAAGACATAGAAAAAATAAAACCTACTGGGAAACAATGCAGAAAGGTCCATTACTGTTTTTTGTAGTTTTTGTTGTTGTTTTTTACTATGTTGTCACCCAGTGAGGCAAATTCAGGTAGCTTAAATTATTATAAAAGTGATGTTTTACAGAATGCGTTTAATTCTGCCCATCACCATACAAACCCACATAATAATCTTTTCAATATTTTCCTGGAAATATAGGTAATCCTTGAGTCGCTGGATTTTGAATTACAAGGAATGTGATATCAATTATTTATAATATCTATATTTCTCCAGATTTGTTATGTAAAATGGAAAAGATAGGTTTTCAATTTTTGTAGTGATATGTTGTTTGTTATCTATTAAAGTTTGCCTGAAGATCAGAATGCAAATCTAGACTTTTATCCCAGGACTCAGGAGACAGAGGCAGATGGATCCCTGTGAGTTTAAGGCCACGAAGGGCTACAGAAGAGTGAATCAGTCTAAAAGAGAAACAGAGCTCACAACTTTAATCCCAGTTCTAGGGAGTATTTAAAGTGTTCAGTGCAGTCTCAGAGCAGTTGAGGATTTTGGAGGAAAACATTGCAGTATGAGTGAATCTCAGAAGCAGTGAAGAGAGGAGCAGTCTGAGAATTGGCCCCTTTGGTATAACCATTGGTAGAGGTGAGAACTCTCTAGAGGCTGGCTGCTTTGCTTCTCCGATCTTCAGCATTAACCTCAATAACCACCTCTGGGTTTCTATTATTCACACTAAATGCTTTTTCAGTTTTTTGGAATTTTTTTGTATGTTTGTATATGTGTGTATCTGTGGCTGTGCCTGAGTATGCAGGTTCTTGTGCAGGTCAGATTCACTGGATCCTCTGGAACTGGAGTTGTAAGTAGGTATGACTCATTGAACATGGGTGCAGGGAACTGAACTAGGGTCCTCTGGAAAGTTAGGCTGTTCCCTTAACTGCTAAGATATCTCTCTAGTTCACCAATCTAGCAAAAATTATAGGTAAGGGAATTTCAGTTACACAAATAAATAAGTGAATTTACTTTATTATTTTATTTTGAAAAAGTTTTTTACTTTCATTTAATGGTGTTTTATTTTATTTAAAAATGTTTTAATTTATTCTTTGAAAATGCCACACAATATATTTTGGTCATATCCTTTTCTCTTCCCCAACTACTCCCAGGTCCTCCCCCAACCCCCTTACTGACCCAACTTCATCTTCTTTCTCGTCCTTAAAACAAAACAAAATAACATTTGTGTGTAGTACCATTAGTGTTGACTGATGACTCATTAACATGGGCTCTACAGTGCAGTTGATACACTAAGTATCACTTTATTGAAAAAAAACCCTATTGACCTAGCAGTTATCAACTAAAAGTAATTCCTCATTCATTGGTGGTGTTGTGCCACCAGATTCCTTTCTCCATGATGAGATTTTGTCTTGCTTGAACTTTGTGTAGCTGCTGTACTCCCTATTTCAGTCTACATTCCTCTGTACAACTGTCAAGTTCTGTCTGGAAAACAATGTTTATTTGAAGTCATCCCCCACCTCTAGCTCTTACATCTAGTTATCCAATTTAGGGCTAAGCATTGCAAAATTTCATATTCCCTACTTAGCCACTCAGCCATCTCTTCAGTCCCACAAATTTATTATTTAAAATTGCTATTGGGACCAGAAAAATAGGTAAGGGAGTAATGGTGCTTGTTTACAGGCCTAACAGTGTAAGTGACACATGCACACACACATATAATTTAATACATTGCTACTAATAAAATTGAACTTTTAATCAATATCAATGGGACTAAATTTAAAGTAGCTCTACAAATGATGCATTACATTTCTCTTTCTTGTTTTCTTTTTTAAATTTATTTTATATAAAATTGCATATCAATCCCCCTATTCTCTCACCCTCCCATCCTCCCATACACCCCACCAACCCCCGACACACCCACCACCCACCTCTCTGCATCTGGGCTGTAACAGCTTTCCTCCATTGGGAATGGCCTGCCAAGTCCATCTGTGGCCCAGGAACAAACCCTGGCTCCACTGCTAGAGACTCCATAGACTATCCTGACCTCGTACATGGTATGCCCATTCAGAGGGCCCTGTTTGGTCCAATGTTAGTTCTCCCGCTTTACAACAAGGGTCTGCATGCTCTCATTAGTTCAGGTCAACTGATTCTGTGGGTTTCTCCAGTGCCGTCCTGGTTCATCTGGTCATCTCTCCTCCCTCTCCACAACTGGACCTGTGGGTGCCTATCTCTGCTACAATCAACTACCGGGTCAAGGAACTAGAAATGGCAACCAAGGTAGCCATCAGTATCACTATAGGGGAAGGATATCAAAGGCAGCTTCTCTACCACTGCCGAGACTCCTAGTAAGGGTTATCCCTGTGAAACCCCCACCCTTTCCTCCATGCCAGACCTCTCCCCAAACCTGTAGTAGCTCCCCTCATCAAGGCACCTACCTCCCTATCCTCCTTCATTCCTCCCCCATCCCAGCCCACCCCTTCCTCCCCCTCCCAATTTGCTCAGGGGTTCGTGTCCCCCTTCCCTTCTTCTTGAGACCATGAGTTTTTCTCCTGGGGTCCTCCTTGTTTTCTAGCTCTTCTGGTGGTGTGGATTTGGGCTGGTAATTTTTCTCTATGCCTAAAAGCCATATATGAGTGAGTACATACCATGTTTGTCTTTTTGTGATTGAGTTACCTCAATCAGCATAGTTTCTTCTAGTGCCATCTATTTGCCTGAGAATTTCAAGATTCCATTGTTTTTTTCTGCTGAGTAGTATTACACTGTGTAGATGTACCACATTTTCTCTATCCATTCTTCAGATGACAGGCATCTAGGTTGCTTCCAGGTTCTGGCTATTACAAACAATGCTGCTATGAACATAGTTGAACATATGTCCTTGTTGTATGAATGTGCATCCTTTGGGTATATGCCAAGGAGAGGGATTGCTGGATCTTGAGGTAGACTGATTCCCATTTTCCTGAGAAACCACCATACTGATTTCCGGAGTGGCTGTACAAGTTTGTACTCTTTCTATACATATACCTGAATGCCAGAAGAGGGGATCAGATCCTAAAATGAGTTGTGAGCCACCATGTGTTTGCTGGGAATTGAACTCTGGCCCACTGGAGAAGTAGTCAGTGCTCTTAACCACTGAACTATCTCTCCAACCCCAAAATGAATTGTATTTTTAATGTCATATTTCATAAACTTCTCAATTAGTTAATGGAGATTTTTTCCTATTGCTTTCTAGCAGCTACTCTTTCAAGTAAGATACTATTTGCTTGTCTGCCTTAGAAACTATCAATATCATCGAGTTATTTCTCAAAAGCTGCATTCATCATTGCCACCACCAAACAGAAACCTTTACCTATGGTGAAAGAAAAATTACCAAAAAGTATTGCTTCTTGCATGTTCTTAAGTAAATAACATTAGCTACCCATAAAATTTAAACTATAAGGTAGAGATCCTTACATTCAGAAGTTATTAGTTTACTAGGGGCAACCATAATTTTAATGAAAGTAAGAAGTTACCTCAAGCAAAGACGAAGCACAAAATGTAGAACATGGGGATTGAAAAAATATCCCTGTTAATGAAGATCCACTGGCTTTGCTGAATTCTTGTGTTAAAAGAAAATGAGCTTTCACTTCTTGTGAAAAGTAGCATCCACCTTTCACCTTTTTTCAACTATGCCCTTGAATTATCTAGGCATTTCCTAGTGGAATGTGAAATGTCAGCTTCTTAATCACTATTAATAAGTGCATTTATTGAGACAGACTTTGTCTTATAAGCTGGTGATGTGAATATTCCTGAGAGTTGAGAAAATCACAACACATACACACACAGACAGAGAGAGAGAGGGAGAGAGAGACAGAGAGAGAGAGACAGAGAGAGAGAGAGAGATACAGCACACACAAAACCTGGAGGCCTTTCCTTTTATACCCTCACAGGACTGGCTTGAGCCTTGTCTTTTACAAACTGTTTAATTTTGAAATTCAGGACTGTATTTTGCCTATTATTATTACACTATCACTTAAAACATTAACAATTGTTCTAAGAAGATTGACTTATTTTTAGCGGGTCATTTAATGTAGTTGAATTCCATAGAAAGACAGTGAAAATATACTTAGTTGAGAAAAGGTAAAACATAAAACCAATAATGAATTGAATGAGTTTGTAAAGACTTTGAAGCTGAGTATTAATACGTTTCTATTTTAATTTTAAAGTAAGTATTCACACTATAGTATAGGAAATGTTATTTATTTCATTGTTGTTGTATTAGAGGAAATCAATGTTGGATAGTAAATATAAATGTGAATTACACGTAAGTAGCAACAGTATCAGCAAATGGAACAATAGTGATAAAAGATGTAGCAGGAAAAATAAATGACCCAGAGTTTGATATTAGGGCTCAAACTTAAAGCTGAAGATTAGAAAAGCAAAGTAATGGGCCACTAGTTCTAACCACTACCTTGGGCTGAATGGGCTGATCCTGCTGCCTCTGCTCAGTGTAGCTGTAGAATCCTGAGACTGAATGTCTTGCTATCCTCCATGTGGCGGGAGAATGAATGCCTGATACTGAGACCTTGCTCTTGTCTTAAATACCTCCCCAATGCTGGAATTAAAGGTGTATGTTCCCAGGTGCTGAGATCATCTTTGTGTGAGATGTTTCTCTTTAGGACTGGATCAATCTTGTGTAGATTCGGGTCACCTTGTACTCACAGGGATTCATTTACCTCTTAATCCTGAGTCCTGGGATTTAAGCTGTATACCACCACCTCCTACCTTCTGGCTACAGGGATTAAAGGTGTGTACGTGTTGTCTATGGCTTGTGTCTAACTTTGCTTTATGAATCCTCAGGCAAGTTTTAATAAATCATAAATAATACATCACCACAAAAGACTCCTAATTAGGAGAGAGAATTCATGGATATTTTAAAGACTTATTAGCAATCTGATGTTAACAAATGATATCACATAATATTACCTCCTATATGTGTTTGCTCAGGCTGCCAGTATTAAACAGCATATATTGGTGTATTTCACAGTGCTTGACATTGGAAGTACAAGATTTGGGTAGCAAAAGGGTTGAATGATCAAGAAACCTATCCTTGTTTGTGGGCCACATTGTTGTGTCTCCATGTGGCTTTTCTTTTATGCACTCTGAAGTAGAAGGCAGGGAAATCACTTCTATCTCTTGCTTTTATAAGAACACCAATTCTGTGCAATTAAAGCATCACTCTTAGTAGCTCCTTTAAATGTAATTACTTCTTTGAAGTCTTATTTCTGACTATATTCTCATTTAGGATTAGGACTTAAACCAAAGAAACAGGAGGAGTGAACCAGAATTTATACTACAAAATACAATGTATAAACAGTTATTTTCATGAGAAATAAAAAGCAAGTTAAATTCTAGGAAGATACAGGAAACTATCAGTGACAGGAATGAAAAGATATGGTAATGGAACATGAATGTAATTAAAGTACATCATGTACATATAGAAAAGCAGCATAAAAACCATTATTTCAGTAACAGAAGTAAGATGTGCAAATTTACAAAAATCCAAATGAATTATAGTATATTGCAAACATTTTCTTCTGGTCTGAGTTGTCTTCACCTTTAATAGTTTATACAGTTTCTATGTAACTGGCAAGCCTGGAACTCGCTTTGTAGAATAGGATGTCTTGAACTCACAGGGATCCATCTGCCTCTGCCTGGTAAATGCTGGGAATGAAGGTATACACTTCCACACTTGGCTCTTTTCACTTTTTTGATGGGGGAGGGAGGCTTAAAGCAAATGATTTAAATTTATTTAATTACAATTTATTTATCTTGTTTTCTCATTTGTATACACACAAAAATTACTAGTAAGAATAATAGGTTAAAATTTAGCTAGAAAAACTTTGAGTAATTGAAATAAATCTTACTTGTGTTAAGGTTGTATCAGCTATAATTATGTTGACTAATACAAATTTGAAGCTGCAAATAATAGCCATTTCAAAATGTTTTGCCAGTAATTTGATTAGTTTACAGGATTTTGTCTCTTCAATATTTTCTTTATTTTTGTTTTTGTACATATGAGTGTTTTGCCTGTATGTATTTCAATATACCTAGTGTATTCAATACCCATAGAGGCAAGAAGAGGGCATTGATTCCTGTGGAACTGGAGTTAGAAATCCGTGAATTATCAAGTACAGAACAAACTCATGTTATCTGTAAAATCAGCCAGCACTCTTAACTCACTGAGCCATTTCTCTAGCCCTGGTTCATGGGAATTCTCAACATGCTCAGAGCACTCTCTATCCAGCTAAATCCAGTGAATTTGTTAATGAGTTATTAGAATTGAGTTTGGCCTACACTTTCAAGTAAATCACTGAGTATTTAGTACTGAGAGTTTTATAGTCAGCAAACCCAAAACAAACAGAAGCTACCACCAATGTTTCCACTTCGGTGTGCTATTTAAAAGAATGGTATCCAAAATTTTGCAGATGAAGTGATGAAGGCAGTAACAGGAGACCCTTATAGGAGAAAGTATAGGAGATGTACAATAGTGACATTCAACGCAATTA
This sequence comes from Mesocricetus auratus, assembly GCF_017639785.1. Taxonomy (NCBI): domain Eukaryota; kingdom Metazoa; phylum Chordata; class Mammalia; order Rodentia; family Cricetidae; genus Mesocricetus; species Mesocricetus auratus. The sequence continues at coordinate 38,150,666 of NW_024429188.1, read as the reverse complement.
TAAAGAAGGAGATTCTAAATATGGTCATATTAGTTTATTCGACAAAAGTGGAACTACTAATTGGGTTATCTTCACTAAAACATGTTTTCAACCATTCCTGCTGTGAATGCGATCTCAATGGAACTAATAGAATTTCCTCAAATCAGGATAAGACAATGAATTGAACTGTTGAAATAAAGAAAACTCGTGGACTTGGGAGAGTTATTTGTACTATATTAATAAGGTCACTAAGCTAAATTTGAGCAAAAATTGATTAAAGAATAAAGCCAATGCCAGTAAATCCATATGACATTTGAATATGACACTGTTTTTGATCTGCTTAGTTTATGTAGCAACAGTAAAGCTGCCAAAGGAATTATCTTCACATAAACCTCAACAATTAAAGCTGCAGGAGTGTGGTTCTGAAAAACAAAATGCTCTGCAAATTAACAAACAAGGGGAGAGATACTGAACAGTTAAAGTTAATGTGTCCACCAGAGTCCATGTTTAACTCAACTTATTGAAAACCAAAGTGCTGAAATTGAATTTTCAAAGTGAGTAATTAACTGAAAGGCCAGTTTGCAAGAACTTGCATAGTCAAATTATAGCATGCCATAAAACCAATAGCCATACAGAAAGACATCACAAAATGGTCATAAAAATGTTAACATTCAATATTAGTGTCTGAAGATGAAAAATAATTTCTGAATATTAAATACATTCCAAAACATTTGCTCATAATAAAAATACAACAAATATACAAATAAATTTGTTTTTGTTCCTTTTCAAATAGTACTTTTTATTTATTTCCTTTTAAAATAATTTATACTTTCAATATATTATCTTTAATTAAATAGCATTTTTAAAAATGTTTTACAGATGTCTAGATCTTAACACACACTTATATATGGAGAGAGAGAGAAATAGAGAGAGAGAGGCAGAATGAGAGAGAGAGAGAGGCAGAATGAGAGAGAGAGAGAGAGAGAGAGAGAGAGAGAGAGAGAGAGAGAGAGAGAGAGAGATTATTTCAGGAACTAAACTGCTTTCAGAAAAAAACTCATCTTTAATATGCAGTTCATTTGTTTTAATATATATATATATATGTGTGTGTGTGTGTGTGTGTCTGTGTGTGTGTCTGTGTGTGTGTGTGTGTGTGTGTGTATGTGTGCGTGTAATATATCCAGAGCCCTGTATGGTTATTTCAGCAATATATGTAGTTTAGAACTTTAATATGTATTGTGATCAGTTTATTGATTTAATTAGACTTTTAGTAAATTACTATAGGAAAATATAGCTCAATAGTACAGCACTTTCCTAGCACATGCAAGGCCTTGTGTTTGACTCCTGGTATGGACAACAATAAAAACAAAGTAAAAGTACAGACCTTTAAATGAGTTTTCATTCAAATTTCTATTGCCTTTTATATTTTAAACCAGATAAAAAAGTCTCAAGTGAAAAGCATCCAAAAAGGAATCTGTTTGAACACAAAATGGGGAATTTGCTGCTCTTTGGCATTTCTGAAACTAGGAACTTACATTATTATTTCAGGAACCTGTAAGTTTTCAACTGAGTGTCTGAATTAACTCTCCTATAATTGCTCTTTAAATGGGATCCCTGAATGTTCATTTGGTTCCTCTGATATGGCTCTCAACCAGCAGCATAGACATTACTCATGCATTACTTAGAAACTCTGGAAGTATAATAGCCTTCAAGACATCTACATTTTCATAAGCCCTGCAGGTGGTCAAAATGCATACTAGCATTTTAAGAACCACCAAAATTTCATGGTGAGCAATGCTCTTACCATGCAGTTTTATGTGAGAGAAATTTCTTTTGACAACTCCAAAGCCGATAACATGACTCCAGAAGCATTCACTTATGCAGCTTCCTCCAACTCCCTCTACATGTGTGTTCTGGTTGTTATTGTTGTTTAGTCTTAATAATTGTAATCACCCCTGATATCTTATGTTAGAATTTCATTCATGGTTCAGTCTCTGTGTATGGAAAGAATTTACTTTCATGCTCCCTTTGACATGAGAAAGTGCTCTACACCTCAGTACTGAGCCTGAGATAAATCTATCCATTAAATGCTAACTCTAAAAACAGACATTCCCTTTTTATTACTATAGCTTATTTGCATCTCTCATATGAGCCCATAATAGCATCTGTATAAAAAACATGAAGTACCCTTCTTGTTTATGTTTGTGGATTTTGTTTAGGGGCTGAGAACCTAGCAGATTTGTTTACACCTTCTAGAGTCTCTGACTGCATTTTCATGATTTCCAACATGCATCGTCATTCAGAAATAATTCTGTACAGCAGCACCTGTGCTCACACACAACTAACTAACATTGCTTTTTTCCTGAGAGGACGGAGAGTGATCTGAAATAACTATCACAAATCATTAACTATATAGAGCTTAGGCTTGAGATTCCTGCTCAAGAAGACTAACCTGTGCATAACTACACAAGAATGACACTTGCATGTGTCTTAAATATTCCAAGTCGTGTTGCTTAAGGTTACAGGTTTTGGAGTCTGAGATATGTTCCATCTTCAGTGTGAGGCCTTAGAAATTATTTTGTTGTTATCATTTTCTATTTATACATGGAATATACATTTCAATATTTTTTCATGAAGATGGAGGGAGAAGGCAATTCTAAGCCTTTAACACACCTCCTCACATTAATCATAGACAACTCTCACTGTTAGCTACAATAAGCAAAGTTCAGACTCATGCAGAAGTATTCAAAACTTCAAAAGATAGAGAGAAGCACTATGGTGTCTTCCAGAACTGGTTGTAATATTGTCTTAATGATTGTGGAAATTCAAACCTAGATATTTCATCCACTGTTAATCTATTATTAACAGAAGAGAATTAACCTAAACATAAAACTTTACATGGTTATTTGTAGTCACAAGCCAAGTAGGATTCTCAATGGCATATTCAAATAATACAATAAACTAGCAGTCCCCTGTGGTTGTCCTTGTTGAGCATCACCTTTGCATGTGTTAGAAATGCAAATACTTATTTTTAGTGTTCCTACTTACTTGAGCCAACATGTAGAACCTGATGGTCTAAATGTGACAGATCTCCCATGAAACCCAACAGTGAAAATAAAAATCCTTTTGTGAAAATTGCTCTGATAATCTTTATAAAACAAAATTGAAATCAGTTTTTCATCATATTCTAGATATCAGTGGGATAGGAGTATTTACAAGACACTTCAATTCTAGTGTTCAGTATCAGAAGTATTTTCTTTGTCTAGTCTGTCCAACATTAGCAAATGCACTGGGAGTAGAAGTCTTAGCTTCATTTGCTAAGACTTTCAAGTGTGTCATGCTAACTCTAATCAGTTTCTTCTAGAGAAGAAGTTTGATTGATGGAACCCATACATTCAGAAACTTGGCTTGTAAGGATTGCTGATCATCAAGGAAGTTTCTTACAATAAAATTTAGGTTAAATATTTCCCAAAACCACAACAAAATTTTTGTGACTTAGCCTGTAGAATAGTGTTCTGAACAAAAAAAATGTACCCAAGCAATTAATGGATCATTCGGGAAGAACTTTTACTGATGTATGGATTGTGTTGTTATTATAATGTCAATTTAGTAAATATTCCAACTTATACTTTAAGGGGTCCTCATAGTTGCATTCTTGCTTCATCTTTTGATGGAAACAGACTTTGAAAGTTTTGAATGAAAATTACTTTTTACATTGCATAAAATTCTCTACTTTTCCTCCTTAATTATACTTAAATTTTTCTATTGGGCATGCTATAAAATGTTCTTATAGGTAAAAATGGGCCAAATATTTTCAAAATTAAATTTGCAAGAAAAATATCATGATATTGATTTTCCTAGTTAATAAGTAAATTTATAACTAGTTTATTAAAATTTAAAAAGAATCAATATAACTCTTCAAGTGAATAAGTATAAATATATATCTTTGAATACAATACATCGAACAGGAAATTATTAAGCTTTTTTAATTTTTTTGAAGTGACAAATTTAGCAACTACTTATAGTGACTTTTCATTTATAATTTAAGAAAACATATAAGATGTATTTTATATATAGTGAAATAAGAATTTAGAAACTGTTCCGTGAAGAATTCTACTTCAGTAGGCCACAGCTATTTTTTTAATTTTTTATTTAAATTAGAAACTAGCTTGTTTTACATGTCAGTCCCAGTTCCCTTGCCTGTCCCTCCTCCCCTGTCCCCCAATTGACCCCCTATCCCATCCCCTTTCTGCTCCCCAGGGAGGGTAAGGCTTTCCATGGGGATTTTCAAAGTCTGTCATATCATTTGGAGCAGGGCCTAGACCCTCCCCAATGTGTCTAGGCTGAGAGAGTTTCCCTCTATGTGGAGTGGGCTCCAAAACTCCATTCATGCACTAGGAATAAATACAGATCCACTACCAGAGGCCCCATAGATTGCCCAAACATCCAAACTGACATCTACATTCAGGGAGTCCGGAAAATGCCTCTGCTGGTTTTCCAGCTGTCAGTCTTGGGTCCATGAGCTCCCCCTTGCTCAGGTCACCTGTTTCTGTGGGTTTCTCCAGCCTGGTCATGACCCTTTGCTCATCACTCCTCCCTCTCTGAAACTGGATTCCAGGAGTTTGACTCAGTATTTAGCTGTGGGTATCTGTTTCTGCTTCCATCAGCTATTGGATGAAGGCTCTAGGATGGCATACAAGGTAGTCATCAATCTCATTATAAGAAAAGGGCATTTAAGGTAGTATCTCCACTATTGCTTTGATTGTTAGTTGGGGTCATCCTTGTAGATCTCTGGATATTTCCCTAGTACCAGACTTTTCTTTAAACCTATAATGGCTCCCTCTCTTTTCTTACTCGTCTCTATTCTTCCCCTGACTCAATATTCCTGCTCTGTTATGTCTTCCTCTCCTCTCCTCTTCTCCCCATCTCTTTCTACTAACTCCCTCTACCCTCCGCCCATACTCCCAGTTAGCTCAGGCGATCTTGTCCCTTTCCCCTTCTCCTGGGAACCATGTATGTATCTCTTAGGGTCCTCCTTGTTTTCTAGCTTCTGTAGCTGTGTGGTTTGTAGGCTGGTAATCTTTGGTCTAAGACTAAAATCCATATATGAGTGAGTACATACCATGTTTGTCTTTTTATGACTGGGTTACCTCACTCAGGATGGTTTCTTCTAGCACCATCCATTTGCCAGCAAATTTCAGCATTCCATTTTTTATTTTCTGCTGAGTAGTATTCTATTTTGTAAATGTACCACATTTTCTTCATCCATTCTTCAGTTAAGGGGCAGATAGGTTGCTTCCAGGTTCTGGCTATTACAAATAATGCTGCTATGAACATAGTGGAACAGATGTCCTTGTTGTGTGAATGTGCATCCTTTGGGTATATGCCTAAGAGTGAAATTGCTGGATCTTGTGGTAGACTGATTCTCATTTTCCTGTGGAATCTCCATACTGATTTCCAGAGTGACTCTTTATGTTGGTACTCCCACCAGCAGTGGAGGAATGCACCTCTTTCTCCACATCCTCTCCAGCATAAACTGTCCTTGGTGTTTTTTTTATTTTAGCCATTCTGACAGGAGTAAGATGGTATCTCAAAGTTGTTTCAATTTGCATTTCCCTGATGGCTAAGGATGTTGAGCACTTTCTCAAGTGTCTCTCAGCCATTTTAGACTCCTCTATTGAGAATTCTCTATTTAGTTCTGTACTGCACTTTTTAATTGGAATTTTGCTGTTTTGAAGATTTGCTTCTTGAGTTCTTTGTAAATTTTGGAGATCAGCCCTCTGTCAGATATGGTGTTAGTGAATATCTTTTCCTGTTTTGTCTTGTTGACTGTGTCCTTTGCCTTACAGAAGCTTCTCATTTTCCGGAGGTTCCACTTTTTGATTGTCTATCTCAGTGTCTATGCTACTGGTTTTATGTTCAGGAAGCAGTCTCCTGTACCAGTTCATTAGAGGATACCTCCTACTTTATCTTCTAAGAGTTTCAGTGTGGCTGGATTTATGTTGAGGAAGGCCCAGGGCAATTAAAGGCTGTACTCCTCCAAGATTGGAGATCAGCCATAGATCCACTACTGCAGGTAGCATGCATTCACTCAGAATATTTGTTTTAATTTGAATGTATTTGTATACTTGATGTTTGGTAGCACTAAAAATTTCATCAACACATTGTGATATAATATGAATGAATGTCAGATTTAAGACTATGTACTCAGCCAGCTATTCTACTTTGTACTCAGTGGGTTTAAGTTTAACCTATCTTTAAGAGAAACATGTCTATTCTAATTCCCTTTCACAGTAAGTTTCATGCATCCCTACCTTGAGCCCTCCTTGCTGCTTAGCTTCTCTGAGTCTGTATATGTGAGGGAATGTAGGGATTGGTGAGGGTATGATGGGAAAGGAGTGGTCAGGTAGGGGGAAGATGGAGGGAAAAACGTACTGTAAGAAACATCTGGAATCTAGGGACATCTCTGGGATGAGCTAGAAACCTAGAGCAATGGAAACTCTCAGGAATCCATGAGGGTAACCCTAGGTAAGACTCCTAGCAATAAATTATACGGAGCCTGAACTGCCGATCTCTTGTAACCAGGCAAGACTTCCAGGGGAGGGACTGTGATACCTATCCAGCCACAAACCCTTTGACCTAGAATTTGCCCTGCTTACCAGATGTGGTAGGTTAAAAACGGTGCAGAAATTGTGAGAGTGACTAAGTAATGACTGGCCTAGCCTGAGACCCATACCTACCATGAGAGGGAACCCAGCCCTGGCACTCCTTGGAGGGCCAGGACCAAGAGGCTGCATAGCCCAGAGACCTAGGACAGAACCAGACATGACTGACAAAAAAAGAAACAAAAAGTCAATAAAATGATTCCTAATGATATTCTGCTATACTCATAAATTGTTGTGTAGCCCAATTGTCAACAGAGAGGCTTTACCTGGCATCAGATGGAAATAGATGCAGAGATTCACAGCCAAACATTAGGAAGTGCTCTGGGAATACTCTGGAAAAGGTGGGGGAAGGAATATAAGAGCCTGTGGAGTGAAGGGTACCTCAAGAAAACCCACAGAACCAACTCATCTGGGCTCATAGGGGCTCACAGAGACTGAACCAACCAACAGGGAGCCTGCATTGGGCTGACCTAGGCGCTCTGCATGTTTGCTACAATTATTACAATTATGTGACTTATTATTCTTGTGAGACTTCTAACAATGAAAGCAAGGGCTGCCTCTGACTCTGTTGCCTGCTTTTGGAACCTATTCCTTCTGCCAGATTGTCTCATCTAGCTTTAATATGAGGAGAGGTGCCTAGGGAGTGTCAATGAAACTTGATATAGCATGGCTGGCTGATATCCTTGGGAAGCCTGCCTTTCTTGAAGAGAAACATAAGGAGGAGGGGATGGGGGATGAGAGGAGGTAGAGGTGGAAGGAGAGGAAGAAGGGGGAACTTCAGTTGGGATGCAAGAACAGAAAATTAAAACAAAGAGGAGAAACATGTAACCAACGGTGTGGATTTGAATGGGAATGGCTCTGAAAAACTCATATGTTCGGATATTTGATTCCCAGTCAGTGAAATCCAGCTGGTGAGTTGGAAAATATTAGGATGTGTGGCCTTGTTGGAGGAGGTGTGTCACTCAGGGGTGAGCTTTGAGGCTTCAAAGGACTCACACCGTCCCCAGTGTCTCTTCCTGACCTAGGTTGTGTATCAAGAATGAGCTCTCAGCTCCTGCTTCAGCACCATGGCTGCTTCCCTGTTGCCATGCTCCTTGAAATGGTGGTCATGAACTCTAAACCTGTGAAACTATAAACCCAAATAAGTGTTCTTTGTTTAAGTTTCCTTGGCCTTTGTGTCTTTTCATAGCAATGCAAAAGTAGCTAAGACAGCAATGTTACTATGCTTATGATTTCCCATGTAGTCACCCTTTATAACCCAAGCTAAATGCATAGCTTTAAACTATGTATTCAAGCTAAATGCATAGCTTTAAACTATGTATTCTGCTGTGGCCTGGCCCAGAATAGTGTGTGTGTGTGTGTGTGTGTGTGTGTGTGTGTGTGTGTGTCACACACGCACACATGCATACGCTGTGGTAATCATTTGCTGAAAGCAGCCAACAGGTTAAAAGCAACTGTAAGCAAAACATGTATCCAATATGAATGTTGCAAGTAACATATGGAAAAGGGTTGATAACATTTGTCTGTACTTCTCAGTACTATTCTGGGTTAGTTTGAGTCAGTAAAGGAAATTTTACCCTTGTAAAACTGCTCAAGACCTCTGTAGAAAACTATTTTTTCTACATATATCCTATGTTGGTCAATAATACAGAGCAAAGCTCTCTATTAGATACAGATATCAGGGACATATACAAATCAGACAGGCACAAGAAACACGAGACACAAACACAGTAAGCAAGGACATCAGACATACAGTAGACAAACTACAGATAGGCCGGTAACTGGAAACTGGAGAAAGACAGAAGACACAGGGTCAAAAATACAGAATTCAATTTTGGCCTCACTCTTGGTCAAATTACTCTAAGAGGAAGTACTTTTGCTTGTATCTTAATGCAGCATTAACACATTATGCTGAGCCTTCTGAGGTTTCTTTAATGTGTAATTGATGCAGTCATACATTTTTACTGGGAGAATTAGCCAAGCATCCACTGGAAAAGAGAGCTGGAAGCTTGATTCTTGACCTTTTCAAGACTGCTAGTGTTCCTTTTGCATTGGTTCATCCCAAAATGTGTCCTTTTACTGTGCTACATTGCAGCCATCAATACAAAAGCCTCTTAAGAGTTCTGCAGAAACCTTCCATGGCATCCATTAGTAATGCCTACTGTTAATACTACCAATCAGGAAACAGGGATGGGAGGATCATGAGTTTCTGATAAACTTGGGCTATATAGTTGGTTCCAAGATATCATGAGCTATAAACCAAGACTGTTTTGAGAGTGCATTCCTCATTGCACCCCTTATATAAACACCACAAACATAAATATGATTGTAATAACAAAACCCAGATAATTACTTTAGATTCTGAAAGGAATCTGCCATGGAATCTTGAGTTCATGTTCCTTTTAGAATATGCCATTTTACACAAAAGTACAAAAGTTTAGTCTCCATGGAGAAACCATTCTTGCTTTAGGTAGAAAACAAGACAAACACATTTGCAAGAGATATTTTATATGTGTTAAATGGTTACAAACCTTTTAAAAAGTACAGAATGTATAATATCCAGGAAGAAAACAGCTAGTGTCAATCATTCTGGTCTAGAGTTGAGACACCTTACATTTTTTTGAAAAGGAGTCTATATGAACCACAATGCAATACTATTTGCAAATTATCATGACTTCACACAAATCCTCAGCAAGCTATTTATGTCTTCAGAAGTCATGATCAGACACCTTTCCCTTACCATATCACACTCATCCTACTGAATTAGACCGATTTTAGATTGACTTTTCTGAGTCTCAGTCTGAACTGCCCCTGGTTGGTTATAAGTATTCTTGAAAGGCACTTCATTCTGATCACTTTTTTTCACCACAGACAAGTCATTTGCTAATATGTTTCCCCATGCAAGGGAACTGAAATGAGACGGCAAACCTAAAGTTTCAGTACAAATCCTTCCTTGTATTTAGTGCATTTAGCTTTCAATGTTACTTTAACTATTAGCCTTCCTCTCACCACAACTTTCGTGATTCAGAGCTACAACAGTTCTCAAATTGGGGAAGGGTCTAGGCCCTGCCCTATATGAAATGACAGACTATGGACACCCCCATGGAGGGCCTCACCCTCCCTGGGGGAATGAGGGGATAATGGGGGGGGGTGTTGGGGGGAGGGCACGGGAGGAGGGGAGGGAAAGGGAGAGGGACCTGGAACTGACTTGTGAAGCAATCTCGTTTCTTATCTAAATTTAAACTGGAAAATAAAATTTAAAAAAATGAAAAAAAATTTATCTGCAATCTTAATTGTAATTGTGTATGTTTATATGTGTGTTTAACAGAATTCACAAATTGTATTCTTATGTATTCTAATTTGGCAGGTTAGAGCTTCTAGAAGTATGCAGTCTTTCAAATTGAGGAGAAACTGTCAATCACCACCCAGTGAGGTAAAATCAAGGCCCTTAGAATGAGAAGAATCTTCTTTGTATAACTAAAGCTATGTTCATGTCTGATAATTCATATTGTCAATTAGATGTGTCATATATTTATTTATTATGAATAGTTCTCTAGACTAATCTTTCAGATGATTTTGAGACTCAGAAACTATTGTCAGTCATGTGGCTCTCTTGGTCATATAAATGATCTCATATGTAAATGTTGTCATATATCTATTCTACTTCAATTAAGCTCAATGATTCTGAATCCAAGAGTATAAAAGGAAGTTCTAGTCTGGCTCTTCTGTACAATTCTTTCCCATTGCTTATTTTCAGCTGTGTTCTGGCAACATGATGTACTATGATGTTCTCTATACCATCTTTTAAAAAATGAGATTAACACCTGCTCAGGAATCATTGCAGCATGAAAAATAAAAGACCAAGAGACTGATATTGGGATTCAGGCCTCAAGCCGAAGATCAGAGACACAAAACACAGCCACTAGCTCTTACCCCTAGCTCAGACTGAAAGGTTATCCTGGCTCCACCAAGCCTCAGACTGCAATCCCAGACTGCTATGCTCTCCTCAACATGGCTGGAGAATCCTGATACTTTATGCTTTCCTAGACTCAGTGTGGCTGGAGAATGAATGCCAGCTCTGAGACCCTGTTTCTGTCTTAAATAACTCTCATGAGTCCTGGGATTAAAGGTGTGAGCTCTGTTACTCTTTTACACTGATTCAATCTTATATAGACGTGGTTGACTTTAAACTAACATAGATATGTCTATCTCTTACTCCTGAGTCCTGGGATTAAAGGTGTGTGTCACCACTGCTCAACTTCTATAGTTTTTGACTGACTTTGTTTTCTGAATCTTCAGACAAGCTTTAATAAATCATAAATAATGTCATGTAATTATTGATTGCATATAAATGATTAGTGATTTCATCCCTAGAGTGTTATCTTGTATCCTCAAATACTCATGTTTTCATGCCCATCTCTGTATCAAAGTATAAAAGTTGTGTTTCCTATCAATGTCAAGGCAAGGCATTTGCTTACTGGAGGGCAGAAGAAATATTACAACTACATAAGAGACTGTTGATTCCCAAATTTTTGTAATTTTATGTAGTAAAGAAGTCAGTAATGAAGCTGGGTGATGGTGACACGTGCCTTTAATCCCAGTACTCAAGAGGCAGAGGCAGGCAGATTTCTAAGTTTGAGGATGGCCTGTAATACAGAGTGAAGTCCAGGATAGCCATAGCTATTGAGAAGCCTGGTCTCAGAAAACAAACAACAATAAAAAAATAAACAAATATTAATATTAGTGGAATTGATTTAATGTAGGAAGTTTTCAAAGGCTTTGTCCCTGGCTTGAAGCAATTTGACAAATAGTGAGAAAGATGAAGTTTTTCTTTCTTGTGAGAGTGACAAAATTTGCAAAATTGCAGTTCTACTAAATAATCATTCTATCTTTGCTTCTCTAACTATTTTACATCACTCTGCTAAACTATAAAGGATGCCTGCGGATGGAATTTGGATCAAGAGACTGTATAGGATCACCCAGAACCTCATAAGGGAGAAAAAGAACTTTACATACTGATCCACAGGAAGCAGGCAGAGAGAAATGCTTGGCAGGTTGTGAGTTTTTTGAAAGCTCCAAGCCCAACCACAGTGGTTGTTTACAACAACCAGAACCATTAAAAACTGAGGGACATGTATGTTCACACACTTAAGTTATAGGCATTACAAATTTATGCTACATTCTTTCTGACAGATGGATGGATCTGGAAATACCTTCAAGGAGTAGAGGCTGCATACTATTATGTACTCAGATTCCCACTAAAAATCATCTACCCAGAAGGACAAAGGCTGCAAATATCTACTTGGCTTGAAACTCTCCAACTTATCCCACCTAAGAACAACAGCTATATCCTGAAATACTCTCTCATTCCTGTTGCCTATTTTTACTCTTGATAGCATATTTTAATTTGTAATATTGCTTTGATATTGAGTAATTTTATGTTACTTTGCAGGAAAACTTTCCTTGATTCCTTCTAAGCTTGCTATTATTAGCAAAATGGGATCAGGAAACTTATTTAAAGCTGATCCTTAACTTTCTTCCAGATATCTACAACTGGCAGCTAAGCAATAGTGGAAAGGATACTTTAAGTGACCTTCCCTGATAATGAGATTGATAACTACCTTATAAGCCATACTAGAGCCTTCATTCAGTGGCTGATGGAAACAGAGGTAGACACCCACAGCTAAACACTGAACTGAATTCCTGGAACCAAGTTGCAGAAAAGGTGGAGTGATGGGCAATGGGGTCAAGACCAGGCTGGTGCAGCCCAAAGAAGCGGCTGACCTGAACAAGGGGGAGCTCATGGACCCCAGACTGATGGCTAAGAGTCCAGAATGGGGCTGATTCAGGCCCCTGGAATGTGGATGTTAGTGAAGAGGCCTCAGCAATCTATGGGGCCTCTGGTAGTGGCTCAGTATTTATCCCTGGTGTACAAATAGAATTTGGGAGACCATTCCACGTGGAGGGGTGTACTCTTGGCCTGGACACATGGGGGAGGGTCTGGGCCCTGACCCCAATGATATGACAGATTTTGGGGATCCCCATGGAGTGCCTCACGCTCCCTGGCGATCAGTGGGAAGTTGGGATGGGGGCTGGTAGAGGGCAGGTGAAGATGGGAGGTAGAGGTAGCTGGGATTGACATATAAAGCAGGCTTGTTTGTAATTTAAATAAAAAAAATTTTTAAAGGAATATTTTTTTGTTGTTTTTTTATGAGACAGGGTTTCTCTGTATTGTTTTGGAGGCTATTGGTCCAGCCCGGCCTTGAACTCACAGAGATCTTCCTGCCTCTGCCTCCCAAGTGCTGGGATTAAAGGCGTGCGCCACCACCGCCCGGCTAAAAAGGAATATTTCTATCATATTCTTGCAGTAACTTAAGATGTTATCATGATATAGCTATATTTTATAATGCAATTCCTGGCATATGTTTTGTATCATCATTAGACATAATAAATAGATTTCAAAGTTAACATAAATGTTAAAAAGAGAAAGAATGAGACGATTGGTGTGATCGTTTGAATAAGAGTGGAATCTGTTGGCTCATATATTTGAATACTTAGTCACCAGGGAGTTTCACTCTTTATAAAGACTAGAAAGATAAGAGGTGTGGTCTTATTGAAGGGCTTATGCCACTGTGGGTGGGCTTGGAGTTCAAAAATTTCACGCCCTGCCAAGCATTTCTCTCTGCCTGTTTCCTGTAGATCAGGATGTAAAATTCTCGGCTACTTCTTCATAACCTAGCCTGCCTGCTTGCTCTTAACCTCCCCACCATTACAAAAATGGGCTTAACTCTGTGTAACATGTACTCTTCCCGCCATCCTGGTCCCAGAGCTGTGTCAGTCCCAAATGAACACACAGGATGATATATTAATTATGAAACTATTGGCCTTTTGGTTTGTTTCTTATCGGCTAGCTCTGACTTTATTATTAACCCATAACTGCTAATCTGAGTATTTCCACGTGGTCTTCTCTTATCGGAGAAAGGGTCCAGATCGCTTCCTCCTTTGGTGTCCTACATTGTGACTGACTGTGCGCCTCTGTTCCCCAGAAACCTCCTTGACTCCTAGTCCCACCTATCTTGCTTCCTTATTGGCCAACAGTGCTTTATTCATTAGCCAAAGAGTAACATATACACAGAAGGAATTCTCCCATCAACTCTGAATCTGTAAGCAAACCCTAATTATGTGCTTTCTTTTTTATAAGTGTGTATTGGTCACTGTGTCTCTTCATAGCAAAAGAACAGTAAAGCTAGTGTGTTATTCTTCAAATGAATCTACAGTCAAAATTCGGGACTAGATGTGAAACTTCTTAGAAAAGCAAATATTCAGGGTACCCACTCACGATATAGTTAAAGGTTTTTATAAACTAAGAATGTTTTCTTAAAAAAGAAAGGTGGGTTGGAGAGATAGCTCAGTCGTTAAGAGCAAAGACTTCTCTTCCAGGGTACCTGGGTTCAATTCTCAGCACTCACATGAGAGCTCAGAACAGTCTGTAACTCCAGTTCCAGGAAATCTGATTCCCTCCTCTGCCCTTTGAGAACACCAGAAATGAACATGGTATACAGACATAAGTTCAGTCAAAATACATATACATATTTCATCCATATAAAATAAAATTAAATAAAAAGACACTTTTCAGAAACGTTCTTTCTTTTGGTGTTTAGGACCAAAGAAACCTTGTTACTGTTTTATTCATGAATTCAATCTGTATTATTTTTATGAATTATACTAGAAATCACCACTTTGGATATGGTCTTAGGAACCACTGAAGCAATGAATAACTGATGTCAGATAGAAATGTTCACCACTTAATCAAAACAACATAAGAATTACATTCTTGTGAACTAGTTTTCCCTTTAACTCTTAATGTCATCTGAAGTCCAGATCAATAATCTATTTATTATTGATATTGCTGACCCCATGCTCTTATTTCAGCATGTCACCATACTCTGGAACAACAGAATTATAAGTTCAACAAATCAGAAAACAACAAAGTCACCTTCTGAGGAAAAAAACAAAGGTGCCATAATTAGCATAGATTTAAAAATATGGACACAATTACTATTAAAATTTTTTTCTAAGTTTGTTCATTGATAATTTCATACATAGTAACACTCGCTCCACAATCTATTATCACCTTCCCATCCATGTGAACACCCCTGATTCCTCCCTTTCAAGTCCCTTTACAAAATTTATGCCTCTTTGTGTTGTGACCTATTAAATTTAAGTAATTCTATCTACATGACTATGGCTACAGAACTATCCAGTGAAGTCTTGTGGGCTTACTAGTAGTTATGCAACTGAAGACAATGGCTACCCATTTCACAGCATACATCTATAGGTAATAGATAAGCAGAGAGACATAATAGACCTATGTCCTATTCTTCATTTTATGCCTGACTGTTAACAGATATGTGTCAGGTCCAGTATAGGTAGTTGTAGCTGCTGTGAGTTTATGATTAGAGTGATTGCACCATGCCCAGAAAATACAGAATCCTTTTCTCTATCATAGAACTCTTACATTCTTTACATCATCTCTTTCATGGTGTTCCCTGACCCTTAATGGGATGCTACAATTATATTGTTTACTTATCCTCAACATTTTGGGGAGTCATGAATTTTTCTGCAAAGAGAATCTTCTCTGATCAATGGTAAGAAATGAAATCATTTCAACTGAAACACAGAAATCTAAAATGTCAAATCTAATATCCATGTATTAAAGACAACACAAGGTATTTGTAATCCTGAGCCTGGTTTACCTCACTAACTATCACATTATTTTTCAGCTCTGTCCATTTTTCCTACAAATTCCATTTTATTGCTAAATACCAAGTATATGAAAGGTTAAGATGCAAAATATTTGAGTTTAACATATTATGGAATCTGTTATCAATCAATCACTCAATAAATAACTTAGTCTATTAAATCAATTTTATTGGTCTGGAGAGGTAGCTTAGTGATTACAATTACTGGCTGTTCGTACAGAGAACAGGGCTTGTATTTCTAGTACCCACAAGATGGATAACAACCATTTGTTCCTACAGTTCCAAGAGCTCTTTCACACTCTTCTGGCATGCTTTGGCATTTCATGAACATGGTGCACAGACATACATGAAGAAAAACTACCCATGCACATAAAATAAAAACAAATACATCTTACAAAGAAAACCTAAAACAACTTGGTTGATAGGGCTCCAGCAGAAAACCTTATCAGTTGAGAGCATTGTTGGCAATAATTGTGACCAACATAAACAAGAGATATCCAACATCTTAAGTGAGCTGACTGAAGACCAACATAATAAAATTGGATTTCCAAAATGAGTATTGTAATTTTGATTGATTAAACTGCCAATAAAGCCCACTTTGTTAAATTAGTAAGCTCCATAATAACCATAAAAACATAATATTCTAACAAAAATGGTTACAGGATCATTGTTAACATCTAACACTACTTTCTGAAAAACTGAGCTAGTGGGAGCTCAAAGACTCTGAACTCACAGGTGGAGAAACTTTAAGAGACTGAGCTACACCCTCTGAATGTGGGTGACAGTTATGAGACTGGATCTGTTTGGAGGGCTCCTGGCAGTAGCACTAGGACCTATAACAGGTGCATGAACAGTTTTTTTTGGAGCCCATCCTCTTATGGGATACTTTGCTCAGCCTTGAAACAGCGGGGAGGGGCTTGATTCTAACTCAACTTGGTAAGGCAAACTTTATTGACTCCCCAAGGAAGGGCTTAGCCCCACTGACGAGTGGATAGGGGTGGAATTGGGGAAGGTGGGGGAATAGGAGAAGGGGAAGGAAGAGGAACTTGGATTGGTATGTAAAATGAAAAATAAAATTTTTAAATAAAAATAAATTTGTTAATTACTTATTCTTCAACATGATCATTATCAGTGATTTTATACTTAACTCTTTGTTTTAAAATTCTGTTTTCTACTTTTTTGATTTTTGAAACATAAAATGATCAAAATATAGCATGTTTAATGAAATTTTTTCCTAATCAATTTTTCAAATTCTGACATGCGTAATTAACATATTGGCTTCTAGGTATTAATATGAAATTCAGTAGGAGATACTGTTACCAAATAAACCCCTGAATCTTTCTGAAAACTCTAAAATATTTCTATAAACTGCTGTCTAATTGGATAATCAATTTTATCCAAAAATCAAATTCTACATTTCCTTAATGAAAGATATTTGCTACTTAATATGGATCTTTGGTATGTTTGATCTATTTAATCATTGCATTAATTTAATGGCCAAGCTAATGTAGTTTAGTACATATGCATTTAAATCAAGCTGGATTTGAAATTTTATTTCCTTTTGGATGATTTTCTTTGAAATGCAATTGTTTGAATTGATTTAAATTCAGAAAGGCTGAGCAAAATGTTGCCTTATTAATGTCCTCTGCTAATCTTTTCCCACAAACAAGTTGACTATCCATGTACCATAATACCTTTACAGAGGCAAAGGAGGCCAGATGAAAGACTAGTGCTTGGATTTAGTATGAAAAAAAATCAAAGGATAGGTTAAAAATGTGTTAGATGGAAAAAGTTATCCTTATTACATAGTCATCACTTCACAGAAGCCAATAGTTTCGATGCATAGATCACAATTTGTCATTTTAAAAACAGGAGACCTAGAAACAGGTGAAGCAAATTTTAGTTTTTGTTCTACATGGTTGTCAACATTGGAATGGACTTGAGTGCAGCCTCTTCCGCAGACTGCACAAGTCCTACTGGCTAGGCTGTAATATCCAGGCATAACGCAGCCTAGTGTTTTCTTCATGCCTTATCATTTTGATTTCCGTGTGAGCTGGAATTGAGTAGAAAATTCCAAGAGGCCAAAGTCCTATTCTTACATGAATTTTGCAAGTGCTGAGCATGCATTGTTGTTGGAAGCTTTTTTTTTGTTTCTTTTTAATATATGTATTACACAATACATATATACATACATAAATACACACACATACATATATACACACACATGTGTAGGGGTACTCGTGTGCTTGAATGTACTTTAAATCAAAGATGGTATAGATAGTATCTGGAGATAAGTAATGCTAATGCTAATTGCTAATTTAGTTCAACAAAGAAAACTTGGGTACAAAATATAATGAGAAATTCCTTTGAGAGAGCCTGATCACCATTGTCCATGCATGCAATCTCACCAGAACAAAGATGTCCATTAATGTCAAGGAGAGATGTTGTTTATCTTTGGTAGTGTTTAATGAAGTGGGAACTCTGCCTGAAAAAAAGTAGAATGGTGTTTCATTATTAATGTGCTTAAAATATTTCTTCATCTCAAAGTCCCTTCCATTCTTCAGTTAAGTTTTCATAATCATCGTGCCAGTATGATTGCAGTTTACTTTACTCTGCCAATTCCAAAACACTAAACATTATTTTTAATAATTTTATAATAAATTTTCCATTTTTCTTTAGTCCAGGAACAAGTTTGTAGTGTCTATATGCACACAATGCATAATGGGCCCTGAAAGTGAGTTACTTTGACATTTTCATCTACCATTGTAACTTACTGAACTTTTACTTGTAAACACACTAAAACAGGGAAACTTCCCAAAGTTCCATGTTGTGGTTTGAATTTGTATGTCCCCTATATACTTATGTTTTAAATGCTTGGCCATTGGGAGGAGAACCATTGGGAGGCATGGCCTTGTTGGAGGAAGTGTTTCACTGTGGAGTTGGGCTTTGAGGTCCTACATATGCTCAAGCCATCCATATCCATATATATATATATATATATATATATATATATATATATATATTCCCCTGTAGTTAAATACTTCTATGAAGGTATTTATCCTATTAGTGGATGATCCCCAGTTTATTGAGAAATAAGTAATATCTGAATATGGAGTGATTTCCTAATTCAAATAACCCAAGAATTACTTAAAACCCCCAAATGATCACTTAAAATCTATGAGAAACTCTATGAACATATTAACTCCAGACTTCCATGTCCTAGTATTTTAGAAGAACAACATTATAATGTCTGCAGATTGGGGGGATAGTAGCAGAGAATCAACAGTCTGGAATATGACAAGACTACAGATTTAGAAGAGATTTTCCCACTAATGGAGTTTAATAATCAAGGATGTCAATGTCAGTCAATTTGTTAAGAAGTTGAACATGGCACTTTTTTATCTGCTTGGTTTATGCAGCCCCAGTGGAGATGAGAATAGAATTAACTTCACTTAAAGCTCCTAACTGAGATCTCAGAAAGTCTAACTCCCCATAGAAGTAATTAATTACAATTTTTCTATACACTGTTACGTCTAACCACTGTCACTTTTATGATATAGTTTACTTTACTGCCTTGTCACTCAAGGATCTTTGCCTGATTTACCCAATTCATGGGCTCCATGGAAGTCAGGATCATTTCATTGCATCATACAATAAATCCAAATGATTTTGTAGAAGTAAGCACACATTTTATCCTTTCTTCTTCAACAGATCCTTGTTGTAGTATGTGGCAAAGAGAAAATTTAATAAGCATTCTTTAAACATGTGACTGGAATGTCTCATATATCCTAATGATACAGTCTCTGTATACATATTGCCTTGATTCTGATCCCATGTACATTAATTACTACTTGGGTTCCCTTGAGTGTGCTTCTTACCTTCCCTATGTCTTTTTTCTTGTCTATGCTGTGAAATAGCAACATTAATCCTTGTGGCTTTTCAATTCTGGTGAAGTACTTAGTGCCAGACCCCAAAAAATCATTCAATAAATGTTAATTATCTTTATTATATACAAAGACTAATCTTAATCTTCATAGCACATTGAATTATTTTGTACTTTCATATTAACTCTTCTTCCTGTGTCTCATTTTTAATGTCAACTTTACTTCCTAGGTCAATAAATAATTACATGACTCATTTCCAAGATTTTGTTTAACACAAATCTCTTTCTTTATTTTCTTATAATCTCTTTCAGTACTGTAATTTTCAGTCATAAAGTCACTCCATTTACTAGCCAAAATCTAGGGGTCATCTTTAACATTTCTCTCTCACGTACTATATCCAGCACATTATCATATATTGTGTGATTCCCATATATTTTTATGTATTAATATCTTAACTGAGGAAACAATAATGATGAAATATTGAATAAACACCTTCACAGAAGTGAAATGGTTAAATATTAAAGTTTAGAAAGCTGATGACATTTGGAAAATTGCTTTCTAAAATATGTGTGTTACAGGATTTAATGCAGAATTCATGTTAATTTTTGCTCAAAATTTATAAGTAATTGTTATAGGAACTAGGATTTTAATAAAAAATACTTTACTATTGCAATACAATGAGATCCCACTCACTAGGAACTAATGTAGTTTGCACACTTAAAGCACTACCAGATTTCATGTCTATAGTTTACTCCTTCATTAGCCACTTCTTGTAATGCATGAGTTCCCAAGTTAATAATTGATTTGGCTCAATTTACATTTTTAGTATTTGTCAAAAATTAATAAATGTAAGTTATGTTTTTCAATGATTAAATGTATAATGCTAATAATATATAAAATTGAGTTCATTTAGCAAGTATGTGTTCTACTTAAAAATTAAACAATACTAATAATCTCATTCAAAAGACCAAATTAGATAAATATAATTAAATTCCTTAATCTTAGACTAGCAAAGATTTCTTGAAAACATACTAATCATAGTTGTATTAGGGAGAAATAAATGAAGAACTTTTAGCTTGAAATTATGTTCAAATTCTATGCTCTTTCATAATTGTTGAATTTTACACTGGAGCTACTTAAAATATTTCACATACCAATAGTCATTTTAATAATCTTGAAGGCAATGATTGCATATCTTAGCAGCTTCTCTTCAGAGAGTTTTAAACATATTCATGCTGTTGTTTAATAAAACAAAGGTAAGGAATTAGTAATTTCACAATAAGCATTGTAGTACACAGGTGGAAATGTCATAGTTGATGAACTTTTTGATCCTGGGTTAGGAAAACATTAGTGGACTTTTCTGAATCTGTTGATTTCAAATAATAAATCTTAGATTCTCAATTAAACGTTGACTAAGAGGCTAAACACTGACAGGAGGTTGCTGAGGCTCGGAGTACTAACTGGACTGCAGGTTACTAATAACCCAAACAAAAAATGAAAAGAGGGCATGAATTTGGGAGAAAAATGATTTAGGATACTTTGGGGAATTGGAGGTGTATAGATATGATCAATATACATTATGTATTTTATGAAACTGCTAAGGAATAAAATATCATTTAAAAAGATAATCTGTTTTGGAAGCTTTTAGTAGCACAACACACCTTACAGTGACTTTAAACATATGCACTATGAATCTGAATCACAAAAAGTTGAACACACACAACCTAATAGCAAAATTCAAGATATTCTGCCATCTGGAATCCAATTGTCTTTCCAGAATTATACGTACTGCTTTATTTTGGCTGGAACAGAATAACTGAGGAAAATAAATGACCCAGATCCCCTGAACATGCACTGTCTTCACACTTCAGTGGCTTTCTTTCCACTCTTCAAATGATATCATTTCACCAATCCCAAAAGAAAACCATCTGTCAAGTTGTAGCTAAGAAACCACAAGTTCTTACCAGAATGCTGTGTACATCATTAATTTTGCCCTACCCCTGATGCCAAATTTGTTCTACAAATATCTCTTTTAAAATATGCACTAGTTTATCACAATACAAACACTTTCTAACTAAAATTATTATCAAGTGCACAAGGAAGAATATGTAACTTTAATAAAAGTTAGGAAATTAAGACTGCTAGGAACTTTGGTTAAGAGTTGATAACATCATTCTCTAATACAAATGAAAGATGGTCATATGTAAAATATAGTCAGCTAAGAAAATGAAAGAGTAAGCCAAGTAATAAACTAATGAACACATAAGCATATTTAAAGTGTGTGTGTCTCTGTGTGTGTGTGTTTGTGTGTGTGTGTGTGTGTGTCTGTGTGTGTGTGTCTGTGTTTGTGTCTGCTAGGGAAATTATTCATGTGAGTGTAGTTGCTCAAAAGGGCCACAAGATAGAGACAGATCTCCAGTGGAGGGAGATTTAGACAGTTATGAGACACTGTAAATGATACTAGAAGAACTGTCAATAGTCTGTTATTTTTTGTTTGTTGGGAATACATTCATAGTGACTATTGAAAATGATTTACTTGTTTTTTCAAATATGCAACTATTATTTGTAAGCATGCTTGTTTGGGGCCATATGCATATGAGTGCAATTATCCTCACAGGCCACAAAAGCTCAACTGATCCCCTAGTGCTGGTATTTCTGGCAATTGTGAGCCATCCTACAAAGGTTTCAAGAACATTGTCAGTATTCTGTGTTATAATCTATCTGAAAATCACTCACAATGAATATAGAAAATATATACTGGGTGTTTTAATATATATGTTACATGCATGTACATGTGGGGGGGTATATGCATGTGAGAGTTGTGGCCCATAGAAGCTACAAGATGGTGACAGGTCACCCTGGAGCTGGAGTTTAAGGCACTTGTGCTGCACTCTATATGTGCACTAGAAACATTATCAGTATTCTGTGTTATTATTTGAAAACCACCCACAATTAATAGGAAAGTATTTGCTAGCTTTTATGCATAACTGTGTCTGCATGTGTGTCTATGTACATGAATGTAGCTGCCTAGAGTAGTCACAAGAGGACAACAGAACACCTGGAGTTGGAGTTTCAGGTAGTTGTATGATCTAAACTATGTGGATGCTGGGAACATTGTTAAAATTGTGTGTTAAGATCTATATGAAAAGCATTCCCAGTGTATATATCTATCAGTTATTTTTCTTTGATAAAACACCATGACCAAGACAACTGATAAAAGATTTTATTTTACATTGTGTTTCCAGTGAATTCTTCATGGCAGGGAGGCATGGCTGTAGAAGCAAGGGCTAAAAGTTCACATTTGAATTTCAAGAATGAAGCACAGAGAGAAAACTAGAAGTTGCAAGGCTCTTCTCTCTCAAAGTCCATCCCTAGGTACATACTTTTCCAACAAGACTGACCCATCTCAACTTAAACAAACAACATTAGTTGGGAACCACATATTCAAATGCTGGAGACTTATGGGGGCCATTCTCATCTAATTGACCACATTCCACTCCCCCTATATTTTCATGACCAATCATAATGCAAAATGCATTTAGTCAACTTCTAAAGTATCCAGAGTCTTTCACCATCTGAACCTTTCAAAAGTTCATAGTCTCTCCTGAGACTCAAGGCAGTTTCTTAATTGTAAGTAAGAAGTAAGAAAAAATAATACTTCCAATATATAATACAAAGAATATACATTTGCATGCAAAAAGTAGATGTGGTGGAATAGTAATGAAATACTGGATGAAGAAAAGATCAGATTCCAGAAGGGCAAACTAAGTCATATACCTTCATACCCAGTGTCAAAGTAATTAGATGGCTCTGCCCCTCCAGCTTTCCTGTCTGCAACATACATTTCTCTCCTGGGCTTGTTCCATTCCTTCTGTGCAGCTTTCCTTGGCATTTATCTAATGACTCAGGCATTTCCAACATTTTGGTGTCTTCAACAGCATCCATGCTTCACATCTGTAGCCTCCTACAATGACCTCTCCAGGCCTCTTGTCCTCCTGGGACATGCATGCAGGGAATCCCCTGCCATATGCTGCTTGGATCTCTGAAACTGTGGAGGAACAATTCATGATCTTTCTACTCTTGCATATTTTTTGCCTCTAAAGACAGAACCATGTGGATGACACTGGCAAGTTCTGCTGCCAACATGGAATAGAGTCTCTCCCTCTTAAATCCTGTTAAGAGCAGCTTTTGTTTGCAGGTGCTTTAAAAGACCACAAATATCTTTAGGTTTATTTCCCTTTCACAGTTTAGCTGGGTGGAGTCTAATCTGAAGGTACCCTTCTCTTATTACAAAAAAATACAGGAGTCCAATCTTTAATCTCATCTTTTATCACATAGTCCTTAGCTGCAACATTAAATGTACAGGTGCTCTTGTTCTCTTGAAATTATACATTTCTGATTTCTTTTTTTACCTAATTGCTTTTTCTCATTGTAAGCATGTATAACACTCATAAATAATAACTATACCATAAATTCAATATTATGCCTTGAAACTGCTTCTGCCATATCATTTAATCCATTGCTTTGTCTTAATTTTGAGACAGAGACTCACATTGTAGTGCTCTCTGGGTTTGAACTTGCTCTGCAGATGAGGCTATATTAAACTCATAGAGGTTTGCCTGCCTTTTCCTTCTGAGTGCCTATAACAAAGGAATGGACTAGCATGCCCACTTTTGTTCCCTTTAAATTTAGTTTTAGGCAAGTTTTTACAACAAATTCAAAAAGCTGCCAGATTCTTGGCCAAAATGTTGCAGGAATAGCCCCTACTCCCGCTGCTAATATATTGAGGCTTCAATTTGCATTGCTGTCAGAACTATGGACTTTCCAGCTCCTACTAGAATAATCCCCTAAGCTCTGCTTATGGAATTCAATTGCTTTTCTAGTTCCATGTTCCAAAGTCATCCACATTCCTCCCAAAGGTTCCTCAAAGCAAGACTTCATTCTCTGGTACTAACTTTTATATTAGTCACTTTTCTGTTGCTGTGATAAAACACTATGACAAAGGCAAGTTATAGAAGAAAGACTTTTCTTTTGCTAAAGGTTACAGAGGGTCATAGTGGCAAAAGCAAAGCAGCAACTGCCAGACATGCTAACAGAAGCAGGGAGTTGAGAGGTCACATTCTGCACTTCAAGCAAGAAGTAGATAAAAACCTGGAAGTATCCAAGGCTTTTTTTCTTTCAAAGCCCGACCTCAGTAACATACTTCCACCAACAAGGCCATATGACCTAAACCTCTCAGATACTTCCACAAACTGGAAACTAAGGATTCAAATGTCCAAAACTTTGGAGACATTTCTCATTTAAACCACCAAAATATGGAAAACAGACTTAGTTTATTTCCCATATATATCTTGTGTATACATATTTGTTTCTGTGAGCAGATGTGCATGGGCATATAGTTGCTCACAGAAGCCTGAAGAGGGCAACTGATTCCCTGGAGCTGTAGCTTCAAGAAGTTGCAAGCAGCCCTGTATGCATGCTGGGAACATTGCCAATATTGTGTTAGCTACATGAAAAACATTCTTTTAAAATACTTTTATTATGTGTATACATGCATGTCCATGAAGGGTAACGTGTATGTGAGTGTAGCTGCTGACATAGGCAACAAGAGAGTGACAGATCCCCCAGAGCTGCAGTTTCAGGTAGTTGTGAATGTATTGAGAATGTTGACAGTATCACGTTAGTATCTATATTAAAAATATTCTTAATGGATATGGCAAGTGACTTGCTGTTTTCAAGGAGACTGTATTTATTATGTATAAGCATATGTGTCTATGTCAGGAAATGTGCTTGTGAGCACAATAACCCTCAGAGTCCACAAGAAGGTGACAAATTCCCCCTGGAGCTGGAGTTTTAGACAGTTGTAAGCCACCCTATAAAGATAGTGGAAACACTGTCAGCATTGTGTTATCATCTATATGAGAAGCATTTTCAATTAATATATAAAGTGATTACTTATTAAATGCATTTATTATGTGTATTCATGTTGTGTCTGAGGGGGGAAATGGGCTCATGAGTGTAGTTTCCTATGGGAGCCACAAGAGGGCGACAAATAGCCTACGACTGGAGTTTTAGAGAGTGCACCATATGTGGACTCTGGGAACATTTTCACACAGATAATAACATAAAATATTAACAAACTTTCCCAATTAATATGGAAAGTGACCTACTCATAAAAATCAAATCAATACACAAAAGTTCATTGGCTGGTGACGGGTATTAGTAAAATGACGAAAATGATGCTCCAAAGCTCAAAGTCCCACAGAAAGATACATTCAAACTATTATCCTCATGTAAAACAATCTTCACAAGAATTTAAGGGGGGGAAGTGAGATATTCTACCACTTGAATATAGCACAGAAATAAGAAAAGATGCATCCCAAGCAAAAAGGAGAAAGGACCTTGAAAATCTACTTTCCTCAACCACAGGTAGAATGCAGTGGAGACTTTCCATATACAGGAAGCATAGGGAATTAGCATAGGTCTTTGGAAATTGCCCCAGACCCTGTCATTGGACAGCCTCAGTATCCTAGTTTACTTTCTGAGATACAACACTAACTAGAAGCGACCTAGTGGAGGACAAGGTTTATTTCACCTTAAAGTTTACAGTCAAGGAAAGACAAGGCAGAAACCTGGAGACAGGAACTGAACCACAGACCATGAAGGAACGCAGGTTACCAATTTGCCTCTTCTGGCTTACTCAGGTCCTTTCTTATACAACCCTGGCTCACTTGCTCAGGGAAAAATGACACTGCCCACAGTGGGCTGGATCCTCCAACATTAAAATGTTCCACACACAAGCCCAGGGACCAGTCTGATGGGGGTAATTCTTCAGCTGAGGGTCAGTCTTCCAAGGTGGTTCTAATTTGCTTCAATTTGATAAAGACTAACCAGTACAGTCAGTGAAGTACATGTGCTGATGATGACAGTGTATATAGAAAATGTTCACCACAGCTTTCTACCACTGGATATTTATGATCTGATGAATCTGCCCCTGTAATGCTCCTACCAAGATTAGCTAAATCTGTTTCCTTGGTAACATATATATATATATATATATATATATATATATATATATATATATGAACCTTGCTACCTTGTTTATCTGTATATAAGAATCTCACCTCCTTATCCAGCTATATGCAATAATACCTTCTCTCTGTCCAACTGTATCTAATAAATACACTGAACATCTGGGGTACTACAGGTTCTCCATCATAGAGCCCAGATCACCCATTGCAACACATCTGTGCATTTGTGTTTGTCTTCTCTTCAGTCCCACACCATCCAAGGCAGGTGCATCCCTGGAGGCATGCTGGATGTAGCATTGAACCTCCCTCAGTTTCTGTCAGGTTTCAATGGCCTTGTGTTCAGGAATGTGCCACCATTGCAGGGCTGCTTTAGTTACCAAATTGGCATGGGAGGAAGTAAACTTTATGTCCAAGTCATGGCCAGGTCAGAGGTAACCTCTGTTGCCCTTGGCTTCTGACACACCCCGGAATCCACAGCTTCAAATATGTGACAGACACCTCCCTGGGTCCTGTGATGGAAGTGGGATCAGGTTTTTGTAACTCTAAAATCCCGCCCTCATTGGCATACTTCCTACAGAACAGAAGAAATCTTTAGGCATTGGTCTCGTGTCTTAGTCAGGGTTACTATTGCTGCGACCAAATACCATGACCCAAAAGATAGTTGGGGAGGAAAAGTTTTATTCAGCTTACACTTCAGCATTTCTGTTCATCACCAAAAAAGTCGGGACAGGAACTGAAACAGGGCAGAAACCTGTCCTGTCCGTATAATGCTACTTATATGTATGTATTCAAGGCTGACCATTTGACATTGGTATGCTCTTCCCTGTAGAAAACTACCTCTCCCACTTTTAAACTAAAAGTTTCACATAAAAACGTAATATTTTTCAGAAGAATTGTGGTATTTATTAACATTTTACCACAAAATAAAAGTTATGCCCTTTAATTATTAAACATATGGAAGACATAAAACTGGAGATTTTCATGTGAGGCTTGTGAAGCCACTTATATTGACACTGTGTGTGTGTGTGTTAACTGAGGATAATGTATAAAAGATAAAACAGCATGGTAAATAAAATGATAATTACTTGTATGAGTGCTCTATGTGAAGAACATTAGGACAAATGAAAGAAAAAACATTAAAAGAGTGGTATTTATACTTTAAACATATAATCTATTTATACAAGTTCATGGGCCTCATGATGAGTATTCATTATATATGTGTGTCTCAGGTGAAGTCCTAAAACCCCATTAGTGCAAGTGAGGTGGTACAGCAGGTAAAGGTGCCAAAGTCTCACCCCTGAGACCCACATAATGCAAGGAGAGAGCCGACTCTCACAAGTTATCCTCTAACATGCATACCCCCACCTTCAAATTAATAAACACAAGAAAATAAAAGTAAAAATTATCATCTTACTGTTAAGAAGAGCTGCTAGTACTGTCTTCTAGAAGATGAAAACTTTTGAAAATGGATGTGGATATAAGGCAACTTTAGGTTTTGGAGGTTTATAGGCAGAATGAAAAATTACGTTCTTTGGAGATGAAATATTCATCTAACATTACAAAATAAATAAAAATATAGACTAATAAAATTTAGTATTAAAATATGAATGTGCTACTAAAACTACAGCTTATTGGTAAAACACTTAGTTACCACACATGAGCTCCTAGGTTGAATTCCCAGTAATGAAAATGAAATTTTTATTTGAGAATTTTCTGGAAGAGCATTTTTACATTAAACTTAGAAAGAATAAACTAACTAAATAAATATAACTAAATCAATTATAAATAGAGTACACTTAGTTCATGTTTATTGAAATTACCATGTCCTTAAATATATTTACATTTGCTTTATTTTGTGTTACTGATGACACTAATCATGATTGCTTGGTTAAGGTGATTGTGATAGTTTGAATGAAAGTAGCTCCCCTAGGCTCAATATTTGTGTGCTTGGTCTCCAGTTGGTGGAACTGTTTGGAATGGTTAGGTGGTGTATACTTGTGAGGAGGGATGTCACTGGGCATGGTATTTGATGTTTGAAAAACATCATTTCCCAGTTAGTGCTCTCTCTCCTCTCTCTCCTCTCTCTCTCTCTCTCTCTCTCTCTCTCTCTCTCTCTCTCTCTCTCTCTCTCTCTCTCTCTCTCTCCTTCTCTTTCTCTCTCCCTGTCTCTCTCTCTCTGTCTGTCTCTCTCTCTTTCTCTTTCTCTCTGTCTCTCTGTCTCTGTCTCTGTCTCTCTGTCTCTGTCTCTGTCTCTGTCTCTCTGTCTCTGTCTCTGTCTCTGTCTCTGTCTCTGTCTCTCTCTCTCTCCCACCACTCTGTCTCTCTCTCTCTCTCTCACTCCCTTGCCTCCTTTCCCCATGTCTCCTACTTGTGGATGAAGGTGTGACCCTTCAGGTACTACTCCAGTGCCATGCCTGCCTGCTCCCATACTTCCTGCCATGATGGCCATGGGCTCACTCTGAAACTGTGAGCCACCAATAAACTTTCTTATATAAGTTGCTTTGGTCGTGGAGTCTCATCACAGTAACAGAAAAGTAACTATGACAGTGATATCCACTGTGCTTCTCCACTGCAAGTTTCAAAATATTCTCTACCATATAAGAATTTTTATATATCTTGACAAAAGAATCATAAATATATGCAAATGTTCTCAATTGAGAATTTGCAATGTCACTAGTTTGTATATGTAATAAATAATATTAAACACTTTATGCAGAAAAATTCCAGTGAAAATAATTTTACTATATAAATTCATTTTCTTTGACAACAGACTATTAGAAATATTCCCATATAAATGTGATTTATTGCCATTTCTTGTGGGCATTTTTGCAGAATATCTAGAAGACAAAAAGAACAGTGATTACACAACTATGTTAGAACACTATTGAGTGTTCTGAATATATTTTATTCACAGTCCACAAATCCCAGGAATATCCCCAGATCTGAAGGACATTAGTTAAGGAGGAAAACAAGCAGGTACTTGGACCCCTTTAATACTCTATGCATTATAAGATTATTCTGTCTTAAGTATTGATCTTTGTTTTTTTATATTTTTAATTTTCGGAACATTCTTATTTACACATCCATCCCCACATTCCCTCGCCCTCACATCTTCCCATGCTTCCTACCAACCCCCCAGCCCACCCCACACACACTCTCCAGGGATAGCAAGACCCTCCATGGAGGATCATCAAAGTCCATCACATCATTTGGGAGAGGACCCAGGCCCTCCTTCCTGTATCTGGGCTGCAATAGTATCTCTCCATAGGAAATGGGTTCCCAAAGTCCATTTGTGATCTAGGGATAAACACTGGTTCCACTGTTAGAGGATCCATAGACTGCCTTGACCTCCTAGCTGACACCCACATTCAGAGGTCTTGGTTTGGTTCAATGCTGGTTCCCCAGCTTTACAACTAGTTTCCGTATGCTCTCATTAGTTCAGGTCAACTGTTTCTGCCTGTTTTTTTCCAGCACAATTTTGGCTCCTCTGCTCATTAATCCTCTCACTCCGCAACTGGATTCCAGGAGTATGGATCAGTGTTTAGCTGTGGGTGCCTGCTTCTGCTTCAATTGGCTACTGGGTGAAGACTCTCGGTATGAAAAGTAACCAAGGTAGTCATCAATCTCATTATAGGAGAAGGGCATCAAAGGCAGCCTCTCCACCTCAGTCCAGATTCTTAGTTGGGGTCATCCCTGTGGATTCCCTAACATTTCCCCTTTGCCAGACCTCTTAATTTGTTTTTTAATGAGAATAAACTTTATTCAGTAAAACTGTGAACTCAGTCATGTTGTGAGATTCATTTTTGTTTTATTTGTCCTTTCAATACTGGAGGTTGAGCCCTGCGTTTTGCACATGCTAGGCAAGCATTATGTCACTGAGATACAGCCTCAGGCCTGGAATTCAGTGAGCTGCATGTTAATACCGGAAAAAAAGTAAACATGAAAATCCATGCAATATTTCCAGGAAAGTTTTAACTGCATAGGGAAAACTCAACATAAATATGTATGACACCCTCATATGGGTTTGGGACACTGACTAAACAAAAAGGAGAACGGGAACTTAACAACAAACTTATCTCATTCTGCTTCTTGACTGATTACATATTGAAAATAATCCTCTCTTAAGTCACCATGTCGCTTCTTCCATTGTGGAAGGTACTCACAAACTGAGAAAAAAATAAGCCTCTTGTCCTTTTCTTGCTTCTGTATGAGATATTTTGTCACCATGATAAGAAAAGTAACAAGCATATTGTACTAATTTAATTAAATTATATATTCAGATTCATAAAATTTATATAGCTCAAAAACTGTATGGTTACCATATTGCTTCAAAAACACATAAATACTTAATTTCAAATTCATTAAAATAATTCTGTGGAAATGAAGAGTCCCAAATAGAACACTATTATCTAAACTTGGTCTAAAACTGTAGACAATTTCAAATGCAAACTGGTGTGTATATCTGTGCGTAAGTGCTCCTGGGCATGTGTGTGTAACAGATACAAACTTATAAATAGAAATGTGCAAAGGTTATGATCAGGTAGTTAAAAGAAAGATAACAACTGGGTCTAGTACTTTTTGTCTGTGACTGCAGGACTTTTTGAATGTAACTGCAGTACTTTTTGTCTGTAACTACAGTACTTTTTATCTGTAACTACAGTACTTTTTGTCTGTAACTACAGTACTTTTTGTCTGTAACTACAGTATGCAGGATTCTGAGACAGGAGGATGGCCTCATATTAAAATGTAATTTGAGGTATGCAGTGTATATTAGTGCAGTATGAATTATAGAGTAACATCCATTCTCAAAAAAACACAGAGTACCCTACCAACAAAATGATAAATAAAATATTTTAAACTACAAACATATTTAATATATTAGAATTATGAATAATATTTTGAACATTAGTTTGTTAAAATTATAAAGCTAAATAATGTTGACTCAGTAAAGATATGTGTAGGAAAAGTCAATTTAATAATTTCTAGCAAATGTCAAAACAAAAAATATTAGCACCTTACTTTATTATGCTAGCAAATTTAAACTCAAAAGACTATTAATCCAGTAAATTTTTGTTGACAGATATCTCATGGTCATATTAGATATCGATGAAAAACATATATATAATATTATTTCATTTATATTGATGTTATTATCAAAATATAACACACACATCTATCAATTGGGGAATGATCAGAAAGATCTGTTTATTTGATGATGTAAACTTATAAACTTATAAACACTATCAGTCAGAAAGATCCATAGACTAATATGGAGTATTCTACAATAAAAAATATACACAGAAAATATAAAAACCTATACCTTTTAGGAAAATAACTAAGAATTATTGAAGTGATATGGGATATATAAAATTTAATGGATAATTTCATTTGATTTTATGTTAGTGCATATAATATGTAAATTTATACTTGTATATATTTGTTTTTATACATGTGTGTTTCCACTTCTATTTTCATATATCAGTTGACTTTTTTAAAAGGAGATTTTATTTTTAACTTTAGTTATATATGTGTGTCTGTTTATATGTGGATTTTTGCAGTGCCCACAGCAACCAGAAGGGGACAACAGAGACTCTGGTGTTGAAGTTACAGATGTTGTTAGTTACATGGGTACTAGGAAGCAATTGTTTGTCCTCTGCTAAGCCATCTCTCTAGACATCTTATTATATTTAAGGAATAAAGAGTAAGTATAGCAAATTGCTAGAAAAAATAGACTTCGTGTTATATTTAATAAAATATTTTTTCCATCTGGGGAGATGGCATGGTGAAAAAAGTAAACATGAGACCCTAATTTCTGATTCCCAGCAGCCACATACAAAGCAACAAACAACCAATGTGTGTGTGTGTGTGTATCATATCTGATATATCATGTGATAAGTTGTTACATATATCACATATATATATCACATATATAAAACAAATACATAAACATACACAATGTGTATTGCCTGATACTGAGAATAAAATATAAATAATATATCATGTCTACAAAGCTATTTATTTTTTGTAATTACACTATCAAAATAATGGAAAATTAGATATCTCTAAAATATACTATTTTCAATTTTTAAAATACTTTTCCACCCATATGTCTGTCTGTGTCCACACACACACATGAGCTGTGACATATACACATGGGGAAGTCAGATCAGTGGACGACTTGCAGCAATCACTTTTGTAAAAATTAGGGAATATGGTATTGGTAATGGTGTTGTCATGGTATGGAAGATTCTTAGAGATTAATTCAAATGAGAACAGCACATAAACTAGAAGGTGCTATGTGCATATTTGATATTACTGCCACAGTTTCCATAACTTGTGCTATCGGTGTACAGATTCCAGAAAATGACACTGATTCTTCTGGAGCTGCAATTATAAGCAGTTGAGCCCCACTCAGTGTGGGTATTTTTAAATTTTTTTTTATTTAAATTAGAAACATGAATGCTTCACATGTCAATCCCTTCTCCCTCTCCCACCCCTCCTCCCTTGTCCCTCCACCAGCCCCCCCCCAACCAATCCCCACATCATTTCCCAGGGAGGGTGAGGCCCTCCTTGGGGGGAATCTCCAAAGTATGTCATTTCATTCAGGGCAGAACCTAAACCCTTCCCCAAGTGTCCAAGCTGAGAGAGTATCCCTCTATTTGGAATGAGGTCCCAAAGATCAATCATAAACCATGATTTGTTTGTGCTAATGGTGTTATGTTCAGGAAGCAGTCTCCTGAACCAATTTGATGAAGGGTACCTCCCACTTTCTCTTCTAGCAGGTTCAGTGTGGCTGGATTTATGTTGAGGTCTTTGAACCATTTAGACTTAAGTTTTGTGCATGGCGATAGTCATGAATATATCTGCAGTCTTCTACATGCCAATATCCAGTTATGCCAGCACCATTTGTTGAAGATACTATCATTTTTCCATTGTATAATTTTAGCTCCTTTGTCAAAAACCAGGTGTTCGTAGGTTTGTGGATTAATTTCAGGGCTTTCAATTCGATTCCATTTGTCTACCTGTCTTTTTTTTTGTGCCAATAACAAGCTGTTTTCAGGACTATAGCTCTATAATAGAGCTTGAAGTCAGGGATGGTGATGCCTCCTCATGTTGCTTTGATGATCAGGGTTGTCTTGGCTATTCTGGGTTTTTCGTTTTTCCATATAAACTTGAGAATTGTTCTTTTAAGGTCTGTGATGAATTGTGCTGGGATTTTGATGGGGATTGTATTGAGTCTGTAGATTGCTTTTGGCAGGATTGCCGTATTTACTACATTGATCCTACTTATCCAAGAGCATGGGATATCTTCCCATTTCCTGGTGTCTTCTTTAATTTCTTTCTTTAAAGACTTAAATTTCTTGAGATACAGGTCTTTCACTTGTTTGGTTAGCATTACCCCCAGATATTTTATGTTGTTTGTGGCAATTGTAAAGGGTGATGTTTCTCTGATTTCTTTCTCGGCCCTTTTATTGTCTTTATATAGTAGGCCTACTGATTTTCTTGAGTTGATCTTGTATCCTGCCACTTTGTTGAAGGGGTTTATCAGCTGTAGGAGTTCCTTGGTAGAGATTTTTGGGTCACTTATGTAAACTATCATGTCATCTGCGAATAGAGAAAGTTTTGCTTCTTCCTTTCCAATTTGTATCCCCTTGATCTCGTTTTGTTGCTCTAGCTAGAACTTCCAGTACAATATTGAAGAAGTATGGGGAGAGGGGACAGCCTTGCCTTGCTCCTGATATTAGAGGAATTGCCTTGAGTTTCTCTCCTTTCAGTTTGATGTTGGCTATTGGTTTGCTGTATATAGTTTTTATGATGTTAGGTATGTTCCTGTTATCCCGGATCTCTCCAAGACCTTTATCATGAAGGGATGCTGGATTTTATAAAAGGCTTTTTCAGTATCTAGTGAGATGATCATGTGATTTTTGTTTTTCTGCTTGTTTTTATGTTGTACTACATTGATGGATTTTCGTATGTTGAACCAACCCTGCATCCCTGGAATGAAGCCTACCTGATTATGGTCGATGAGGTTTCTGATGTGTTCTTGGATCCGATTTGCCATTATTTTATTGAGTATTTTTGCATCAATGATCATGAGGGATATTGGTCTGAAGTTCTCTTTCTTAGTTGTGTTTTTGTGTGGCTTGGGTATCAAGGTTATTGAAGCCTCATAAAAAGAGTTTGGCAAAGACCCTTCTGCTTCTATTGCATGGAATACTTTGAGGATAATTAGTATAAGCTGTTCTTTGAATTTCTCATAAAATTCTGTGCTGAAGCCATCTGGGCATGGGCTTTTTTTTGGTTGGGAGGCGTTTGATGACTGTTTCTATTTCCTTAGGTGTTATAGGACTATTTAAATTGCTTATCTGTTCTTGATTTAATTTTGGTAAATGATATTTCTCCAGAAAATTGTCTATTTCCTTTAAATTTTCAAATTTTGTGGTGTACAGCATTTCAAAATATGACCTGATGATTCTCTGGATTTCCTCACTGTCTGTTGTTATGTCTCCCTTTTCATTTCTGATTTAGTTAAATTGTATGTTCATATTCTGCCATTTGTTAAGTTTGGACAATGGTTTGTCTAACTTTTTGATTTTTTTCAAAGATCCAACTCTTTGTTACATTGATTCTTTGTATCGTTTTTCTAGTTTGTACTTTATTAATTTCAGCCCTCAATTTAATTGTTTCTTGGCATCTGCTCCTCTGGGGTGAGTTTGCTTCCTTTTGTTCTAGAGCTTTCAGTTGTGTTGTTAATTCTCTAGTGTGACTATTCTCCAGTTTCTTCATGTGGGCACTAAGCACTATGAACTTTCCTCTCAGCACTGCTTTCAAAGTGTCTCATATGTTTGGGTTTGTTGTGTCTTCATTCTCTTTGAATTCTAGGAAGTCTTTAATTTTTTTTAAATTTCTTCTTTGACCCAGGAATGGTACATTTGTGTATTATTCAATTTCCTTGAGTTTGCAGGGATTCTGCCATTTGTGTTATTGTTGAATTCTAACTTAAAGGCATGATGGTCTGATAAGATACATGGAGTTATTCCAATTTTTTTCCTGTTGAGGTTTGTTATGTTGCCAAGTATGTGGTCGATTTTTGAGAAGGTTCCATGTGGAGCTGAGAAGAAGGTAAATTCTTCTGTTTTTGGATGGAGTGTTCTATAGATGTCTAAACCCAATTGTGTCATAACATCTATTAGGTCCTTCGTATTTTTGTTAAGTTTCTGTCTTGTGGTCCTGCCTAGTGGTGAGAGTGGGGTGTTGAAGTCTCCCACTACAATTGTGAGAGGTTTTATATGTGCTTTGAGTTTTTGTAATGTTTCTTTTACGAACGTGGATGGCTTTGTATTTGGGGCATAGATGTTCAGAATTGAGACTTCATCTTGGTTGATTTCTCCTGTGATGAGTATGAAGTGGCCTCCTTCATCACTTTTGATTGATTTAGCTGAAAGTCTAATTTGTTAGATATTAGGATTGCTACCCCGGTTGTTTCTTGGGTCCATTTGATTGAAAAATCTTTTCCCAACCTTAACTCTGAAATAATGTCTGTCTTTGTAGCTGAGGTGTGTTTCCTGTATGCAACAGAAGGATGGGTTCTCTCTTCAAATACATTCTGTTAACTTGTGTCTTTTTATGGGTGTGTTAAGACCATTAATATTGAGGGAAATTAATGACCATTGATAGTTCATTCTTGTTTGCTTTGTAGTGGTTGGTCGTGGTCGAATTGTATGTGGATTTCCACCAGTTTTTCTTTTGCCTGTTGGTAAAGTGGGATTATCTATTGCCTATGTTTTTCTGGTTATAGTTAACTTCCTTGGGATGGACGTTTCCATCCAGGATTTTCTGTAGTGCTAGGTTAGTGGATATGTATTGTTCAAATCTGGTTTTGTCATGAAATATCTTGTTTTTTTCCATATATATTGATTGAAAGCATTGCTGGGTATAGCAGTCTTGGCTGGCATCCATGGTCTCTTAATGTTGGTAGAATATCTGTCCAGGAACTTCTGGCTTTCATAGTTTCCATGGAGAACTCAGGCGTAATTCTGATAGGTTTGCCTTTATATGTTACTTGGCCTTTTTCCAGTGTGGGTATTTTAAAGTAACTCATTGTCTTCTGCAAGAGCAGTGTGCTCTCCTAACCAGTGAGTTATCTCTTTATCCCCATCTTACAATATCACTATTTTTTCATGTAATATAGCCCTCAGGAGATTAAAAATATAAAGTACAGATTAACAAATCAGTTTTTCATACAGTTTTCTACTGTTGCAACAGAAATCATAAAGACAAATTTGTCCATATTTTGTGTTTCAAAAGGTATTCACATCAAATTGATCTGTGCTAAAAATGATTAATTTAGCACATGAAAACACTACATATTATATTCAAGTTACTTATAATAATAGATGAACAGAAATAATATTTAATAAATGCAAAGAAGAGAAATGTGAAAGACAAAGGTGTTAAGTTTTTAATCCATTAGTCATTTGGAATGAAAATGGTCACACACTTGAACAAAATATGACTTTATGTCTTTAGAGGAAGGATTTAACAGTAAGTTTAATTTAGAACTTGGTCTAAAATTTTCAGTTCAGTCAGCAAAAGTTAAAGGAGTTGATGGACTGAATCATATTGTCATGATTTTTAATTTATACATGAGCTTAATTACAAAGTTCCTCATAAATTACTATAAAATTCACTGGAGGCTTTATTTGTTAAAGGCAAACCCATACACCATACAAATGTGCAGTATCTATTTACACATTAGTAACTCTGTTTATTGATAGGTATAGCTGAAATCAACCATCACAGAAGCACCTTTACAAAAATGTCTTTATAGTAATACAAACTGAAGTGTAGTACACAAATCTCCATAATCAATTATAGTTTATTTCATCAATAAAGCACATAGGACCAAAAAAAAGATACCTCTTTTTTCCTCCAGAGAAATCAATATACCTGGCAAAACATTCAGTTAAATTGAATACTTCAATTCTCTATCTAGCAATTTTTGTCATTTTTGGTTATTATAGTACAATTCAACAGTAGAAATATATGGGAGCACATGTCCTTTTTCCCTTGCTAGTGTTATAAAGCAAGAATAATAAATTTATATAACCTAAAATCATAAACATTTTCAATAACATATTTTATTTATTCATTTCAATTTAATTTAAATTAGAAACAAGTTTGCTTCACATGTCAATCCTAGTTCCCTCCCCCTCCCCTCCTCTCCTGCATCCTTCAACCCTCTCTAACCCCTCCCCAAATCCCCACTTCACTCTCCAAGGAGGTTGAGGCCCTTCTTAGGGGATCTCAAAAGTCTTAGAGAATTATGGATAAAAATAGATTGTTGTTTATACCCATATAATTATTCTGATCACTGTGGTTACCTTGTATGGAACTTACTGTGGTATTATTGAGTCTTCCTTCTTCATTATAAAGTATCTATGTGATAAAATTTTATTCAGTTTTATATATTAAAGATCTGAATTAATATTAAGATATTTTACAGATAAACTTTGATAATTTTATGTTATATTGACTAGCAAAGTGTCACAGGGAGAGGGATGTGTGGTTAGGCATGATAGTGCACTCCTTTAATACCACCTGAGTTTTTTTAAAATTTATGGCCATAGGCAAATTTTACTATTGGCTATCCTAGTATACGAAGCAATAAAGAGTATCTAAGATGTGGTTTTTCTGAGTATATAGTACTGAATTGAGAAGAATCCCTGTAAATAGAGTTGAAACAAATGAAAAAGATGGTATTTTGTAAGAATATTCCTTCCTCTCACAGGAACAAATGTATATTTAAGTTGTAACTCAGGTGTGGGGACAAAAAAGAAGACAACAAAAACCCACCAGAAAGGCTTTTCTTAGTGTTCCAAAATTTTGATTGATCTGATAATCAGTTATTTTTTATCTAAACACAAGGTAGTTTCAAAATATTTTTGAAGTTCACCAGCAAATAATACAACACAACTTAGAAAGTGAAGCTGAAAAACATGTCGGTTATTAATAAAGCACCTTGAGTCCTTGACAGACTCGTACCTCCAACTGTCAGCTTGACATAGCTACTCAGATATATAATTGACATCTCACATTCAACATGACCCAAATTAAATACTTAAATCCCCCTACAAATATCTTCACTTACTTCCTTGTCATTTCAATTAGCAAACCCATCCTTCTCAGGCCTAAATTCTTATAGTCATTCATCCTTGATGCCTCAATTTGTGTCACCTACCACATATCACTAGTCAGAAAATCTTTTTGGCTCTACATAATGGATGTGGTGATAAAATGCCCAGAGTTTTCCAACGGCTGAAGGATTTACCACCACCTTCCCTGGCCCAGTTCCTAGAGTGGTACTAATAGACAACCATAGCTATTGTCAATGAATGCCTCAGGTGAAGGCATTAGAGTTTTCAATGTCATTCTTAACAACTAGTTGGAGAGAATAAATGCCTATTTCTATTTTGTCAGCTTTAAGTAACTTTGTGGTACCAGTATCCCTTCTTTAGTACAACAGCCCAGTTTCTCCTTTTTCGTTGTTGTTGTTTCATTCTCTCCCTTCTAAATGGTGCTGATGCTAAGACCACTTATTCAGGACTTTTATTCCCTAATAGCTTTCATCCTAGAGTCAAAACAAGTAATAGTCAGGGAAAGTAAATAAGTTGAGATTTTCAATTGTTCAGCTAGTACAGAAACAGCTGGCATTAATAAGATATGGTAAGTATTGTCACAGCAATACCTCATTCCCTGGTATGAACTTCTGTCTTAGTCCCTATTCTGTTGCTGTGAAGAGCCACCATGGCCACAGCAACTCTTGCAAAGGAAAGCATTTAATTGAGGACTTGCTTACAATTTGAGAAGTTTAGTCAATTATAATGCAGGAAGCATGAAGACACACAGGCAAAAAAGGTGCTGGAGAAGTAACTGACAGCTACATGCTTATCCTGGCATGGGTGACCACCTCCTGCTGACTCACTTAATTCAGCAAAGCCACACATCCTATTTTCTTACAAATAGTGCCACTCCCTGGCGATTAAGCATTCCAATTTATGAGCTATGGATGGCATTCTTATTCAAACCACTATAGGGAGGCACCATTGTCAGTTCATTCTCTTTCCTGAATGTAGATGAAAATGTGATTGATTGTTCAGCTTCCTGCTCTGGTTATCTGCCACTTCCATGATTCCCCACCATTATAGGCTCTCCCGCTGGAATCATAATCCCCATTCCCCAAAGAAAAAAATCTATTTTCTTTGTAAGTTGCCTTGGTCATGATGATTTACCATAGTAAAAACTAAGGCTTGTTTCTAATACCTTTAATGTTATCAATTACAAAAATGACTTCTAAGTTCACATCGTTTTAGAGCAGCAGTTCTCCATCTGTTGGTCACAACCCCTTTGCAGTCACATATCAGATATCCTGAATAAGACATATTTATATGATTTATAACAGTAGCAAAATTACAATTAAGAAGTAGCAGTGAAATAATTTTATGGTTGAGGGGTCACTACAGCATGAGGTACTGTGTTAAAGGGTTGCAGAATTAGGAAAATTGAGAACAACTTTTTAAAAACATAATTCATTATTGATTCTTTGGAAATTTTACATCATGTACTCCAAACCTGCTCTCCTCCCAGTCCCTCCACAACTTCCCCTCACCCTTGCGGTGGGCCTCCCAAAATCAATTAAAAATCAAACAAACAAAAAAATCTCATCTGGATCCTCTAACTTTCCAATACTTCATTCATCATAGCAGCATTCGATGCTATAGTGTGTCACACAGTATACCCCTTTAATCCAATCAGCTGCATCCACAAAATGTTCACTGCATTGGTCTGGTCAAGGCCTCTGGTTGCTGATACACGACCACAACTGGGCCTTCACTGAAACTTCTTTCAGGTATCCTGCTGTTGTCTCATGTCATGGAGGTCTTACAGTTATTGCTCCACAGGACCAGTGACTTCAAGCACCACATTAGATTTTAAATGGGACAGCTGTTAGGATGGGCAAACACAAGGCCCAGGATGTAAGTCTGAGTGGTAGCTGAACTGGTAGGTCGAAGCCATTGGGACCACCCTCTGGGGGAAGGGACAAAGTCAGTTCTCCTATGTTTATACCATTGAGTCCAGCTCTCCCACTCCTATGTTAAGGGGATGGTCCATCTCGCCCAGTACTGGGGGTCAACTCTCCTATGGGGAGATGGTACCAGCTCTCTGCTACAGTATCCATTGAGGGACAGGACCAGTAACCGCAGGGCTAGTGAGGGATGGGCCTGGCTCAGTAGATTCCTCAAGTTTCAACACATATGACCCACCCCCCATGGACATCAGCCCAGACCCTGGCTGTGGTACAGTCACAGACACAGCAGCCCTCATCAGCTTCCCTTGCCCAGATGACACTTTGGCCCCAGCAGCAGTATGACCCTCAGACACCAAGATGGCCTCAGGATGTAGCCTAGATCCTGGGTATCCATGTGGGAGAACAATTGTTTTAGAGTAAAAACTAAGATTTTATTGTCCCATCAAAATGTATCATGGATTTTTACTTTTCAGAACATGCCCAGACATATGTGTAACATTTTTTATATCTTGGCTTGTTTAGTAAT
This sequence comes from Mesocricetus auratus, assembly GCF_017639785.1. NCBI lineage: Eukaryota > Metazoa > Chordata > Mammalia > Rodentia > Cricetidae > Mesocricetus > Mesocricetus auratus. The sequence goes on along the minus strand of NW_024429188.1, from coordinate 38,109,730 downwards.
CCTGAGACTTCACAATGATTGGGGAATTTTAAATTTCATTTTATTAATTAGTTGATTAATTAATTTGTGTTCATGTGAGCGTATGCCATATGTGTAAGGGTGCTCACAGAGACCAGAAAGGGGTGCTTGATCCTCTGAAAATGAAGTTACTGCCTGTGGTGAGATGCCCCAGGAATGCTAAGAAACAAAATAGATCCTCTGAAAGCATAGCCAGCACCTTGAATGCTGATTCATCTCTCCAACTTTGCTTTTATCCCTTTTCCTTGCTCAGCTTTTGCCTTTTCATTATAGACCTACATAAGAATGGCCACTAATATTGACATGGCGTTGTCAATACTAGGCTGTCTTAAAATCTCTTCTACCAGCGCATTAATGCCAAACTCTTCAACTTAGCCTTGAACAGATTTTTCAGATGAGGGTAAAAGGCAGTTGCATTCTTTCCCAAAATATCACAAGAATGGTCTCTAAGCCATTTAGTAATATTTTTCTTCTCTGAAACCTCATGAGCTATTCAAATCATCCTCAGTATGGCTATCCTTGTTCCTACTAAGAAGATCCATTAAGCTCTGATTAAAGCATCAAATGGCTTTTTGAGTCCACAGTCTCAAAATTTTCATATTCCTTCAACAGTCAGCATGGTTAGGTTTGCCACAGCATTATTCCAATATCTCATACTAATTTCTGCCTTAATCATTGCTCTATTGCTGTGTAGAGTACACCACAACCAAATCAACTTTTTATAAAAGAAACCATTTAACTGGGGCTTTCTTACTGTTTCAGAGGTTTATTACTGTCATGGTGGGAAGCATGGAAGCAGACATGGTAAGCATGGTGTTAAAGAAGTAGGTGGTCCATAGACAAAGAAAGGGGGAAGGGAGAAAGAGAGAGAGAGAGAGAGAGAAAGAGAAAGAGAGAGGGGGAGGGAGGGAGGGAGAGAGAGAGGGAGAGAGAGAGGGAGGGAGAGGGAGAGGGAGAAAGAGAGTTATGACATTGACTTGGCATAGATTTTTAAATATCAAAGCCCATTCCCAATGATATGCTTACTCCAACCAAGCCTCCTAATCCTTGCAAATAGTGCCATACCCTGGTAACTAATGATTAAAATATGTGAGCCTATGGGAGGCATTCTTATTCAAACCACTATGTAACAGTGACATGGTTAGAACATATATATTATAGCTTCTGCTTTGGAGTACTTTCTGGGATGCATATGTGTTTAAACACATGCCTGTGTGTCTATATGCATTTCTTATATTTATCCTTTGGCTCTTTACCTTGGTTGGTTGTTTTGTCATATTCAATTTGTTTTTTATTAACCTTATATTACTTTATTTTATCTCTTAGATATTTATTTTCTAAAGAGAGACAGGGAGGGTGTGAATCTAGATGGGATGGAAGTTGGGGAAGAACTGGGAAGAATAGGGGAGGGGAACCACATTCAGAATATATTGTATGAAAAAATATTTCCAATAAAAAACTTACAGCAAGGTGATCTGAGGTAGTATTCTTGTGAAAATGAACTTGAAGGTGTGACAGAATGTCAAGCATTTGAGAAAAAGGAGAGGAGTTATTATCATAAAGATGAATACTGAAGATGATATTACCTAAAATCAACATTAGGGTCAAAAGTTAAAAGGGTTTACAACAATTAATAATTATATGTTAAACATTTAAAAAACAAGAAACCCTCTTAAGTAACTTACAAAATAGTTTTCCTCTCATTCAGCCCAGAAGTAGTCAGGCCCAAGAATTACTCCTGAACCTATGAGTTCCAAGGGAGGTGAAATTCCCCCTAGAAGTATAGGTAGCAAATGCTAATGTGAATGAACAAACATGTTGTATATCCACACACCAAGATAATAAGAAAAAAAGAATACGTTCTCAGCAAAAGTCATAAAATATGACACATAACATTTCAAATTATCATTATACTTTTAGAACATGATCTATACTGCCAGGATTCTGAGCTGTGTGTGGTTGGCTACAATGGGGACATGAAACCTTTGAGATAAGGCTACCAAATGGATTTGGATTGCTGGAAAACTGGCTTGGATAAATGGACTAATAAAAATGATTTAACATAGTATAATGGGTGATTTCTATGGTAAGTAAATAACATGTTGAGAAATTTAAATTGGTACCCCTTAACAAGTTCGTGTTTATCTATGGGAGGAAAAGAAGAAGAAAGAAAGATTGAATGTTCATACTGTATGCCAATTTCCCCCTATTTTGCATTAATCATCTCTGTCTTTGCATTTCATACATTAATTAAATATTACTGTCAGTAAGTCATGCTGTTTCAACTTATTCTAGTTAATTGGGATATAAAGAAAATAATAATGTATACAAAGTATACATAAAAGTTATTTATAGATGGGTGGAGGAGACACTCAAGAAAACAAGGAAGTATGGGACAGTAGCTTCTATTCTTCATTGTTCTTTATACACAAGAAAAAAAGAAAATTCTGGGAGGTTTTTAAAATATAGATATCATACTTTTTGCATGCTTAAATAGATATTAACCATATTGAATATTCAAATTTAGTATAAATCACATACTAATATAATTATCCTGACCCTTTAAATAAAAACCTACATAGACTTATTTAACAAACAAAACAATGTTTTATTTTCTTAAGACAATCCCAAGTAGGGGAATGGCTTCACATAAAGACATTAGATCTGAGAAACCCTAAGCAAATTCTATGTGGACATGCTATTATCTAGGGAAGAGCTATGGCAAAAATATTCATTATATCATATTGTTCTTAATGATGACTATCACATTGCTATGTAAATTCACAGTGGAAACAATATTATATGATTAAATTACATAAGGTGCATTCTATATATTAATATCTTAAGCAATCCCTTCTAACTTGCACATGAATAAGATTTATTGTAAACATGTTTAACATCTTATGTTGAACCATTTTTCTGTGATTTTTGGACAAATTGCTATGACTAAAATTTGGTACTTATTCATTATATCAAAATATATCAGAAAAAATAAAAAACTCAATTGAAGAACCTTTAAAAACATTTTATTGTAATGAAATCACAAATAAAAATACTGCACAGCTAGATTAATGTAGCCACTAAAACAAACACTTGTACAGTCTCAAACTCTATGAACATCAGTGAATAAGAGTCTGTTTAAGCCGGGCGTTGGTAGCACATGCCTTTAATCCCAGCACTCGGGAGGCAGAGGCAGGCATATCTCTGTGAGTTCGAGGCCAGCCTGGTCTACAGATCCAGTTCCAGCACAGCCTCCAAAACAATACAGAGAAACCCTGTCTCGAAAAAAAAATCCATTTAAACATTATTTTTATATAATCTCAAATCTCTGTTGGTCATTTCCATTTAGCAGAAGAGTCTTTGTGGTACATCTATTTCTTCATCTGTTATGTGACTTTTTCCAACACATTCATAAATATTATACAAATAAACAATTAATAGTCACAACTGAAAGACAAAAACAGATATGCTCTGTGCATCACTCATAAAGTTAAAGGTCATAATATAAATCAACAGTAAGGGAGATTTAAGGTTTACTGTAAAGAAAAATTGTAATATTTCAAATAGAACAAAGTCTATTATCCATTTTTTTGCCTATCTCAGATTTTGAATGTTTTTCCTACTTCTATCAGTAATGATGTATTTACTTAGTACTATTAACTTAATCTATAATAAATAAACCTGTATTGTCTCTAAGTTTCTGAAATTGAAATAATTTGTTTTCCTTTTACATGCCTGAGTATTCAACACAATTAATTTTTTATCAATTGGCAAGCCATTGACCTGGGAATTATTTTTATAGTTACATTCTACTAACTCATACATTTTCCTTCTCTATTTATACTTTCTTTTTTATTTTCAAAGATGAGATGTAGCAAAATTGGAGACACATGTTAAGAAGAATTTGTGGGCTTCTACCAATTTTTTTCAAGAAGTATTTGGATAAGAAGTAGTGAAAATTAGTATGTTTTTCCAGAAGTGATGTTTTTATAATGGGGAGGATTCTCTTTAGTGTGGGCAAAATGATTTACAGATTACTAGGATTATACTCATGTAAATCACATTTCTACAGTATTGTAAGGTGAATATAATAACAGGTGTTAACTTCTCCAGTTTCAAACAATAATGTCACCTGCCCCTCACCATACACTGCAAAAGGTTTTGTCATTTAAAATTAAAGATAAAAAGACGGTGTATCTTTTTCTCTTGGTTTAATCTGAAAATAAAATGAGAGCAAAGAAAAGTTCATTTCTCTTTCACTGCAATAGCGTCACAATTTATTTTCCCCTTGATACAGCATTTCTTCAGAATGCTTCCTTCTATTTGTACTCACTAGAAAACTTTTTTTCTGAACTTCAAAGTGCTATAAAAGTTTGAGTAGAATCATGTGAACATGGCATGCTTTTTATAGTTTATTCCAAACCCCATTTTCTATCATATCTATGGAGCCTAGTTTTTCCAATGTATCACAATAATATCTTCTCTTGGTATCCAGGTCAATACTACCAGTGTTTATTCTATACTTACACAACAGAATCATTGGTGAGATTAGATTATAAAAGTCAGTTAGGATACATTCCTAAATCTGTTTTTATGGAGATAACACATGCTTGCTTTAGATCACACAGAACTCAAATGAGGGACCCATTTGAATTCTGCCCATAGTCTCAGTAATATGCTTGGAATTAGATATAGTTTCAATGTAACTATATCCTAGACCAGCTTCATGTGTACAGTCTCTCAGAGATCCTGATTCAGAAACACAAAAATAAGCCTCTTCTTGGATGCAGAGTGACAAAAAGTACTTTTATTACTTTCTTTCTTCATTTAGAGTAATAGACTTCAAGGTTGCCATTTGCATGGCAGTAACTTTTTAGCCTTTCTTCAGGAATTATCTTGAATGAACTCTAAACCTAGAAAGAACTATTATTTATTATGTACCTTATACAATTTGTTACATATTCAATAGACAAACAAACAACAGTAGGTATTGTTCATTTGCTCAGCTGGATGTTGGCTGGGCACTTAATGTGGTTTGACTAGGATAGTTCATCCATGCAAGTTAAGCTGTTTGTCAATTAATTTAGGCTGGCTTTTGGCTTGGGTGACTAGGATGGTTAGGCTCTAGTCAAATTTCTTTCATTATGACTCAAAGGAACAATGAAATAATACTGTGACTTAAAGCATTACATATTAGAGTAATCCATGAAACAATGGATAATGAATACAATGTTGTAACTAGAACATTCAATTATATACACACACTTAAATGGTTTTGATAACATAATCTTGCATGTTTTGAGAATTAATAATAGATTAAGAAAGTTAGTCTTCAAACACTTCAGAGATTAAAAGAATATGGTCACTTTGGGTGCCAATATGTAACATGACTTCTAACAGGTGTTAGTAATAAAAACCCAGAATCATATATTAGGGGGTGAAAACTGAAAGACCAGATAACCTGAGCAGCCAGACACTAGAGCTCTTACCTCTATTAAATTCTCATACTAAAATGAGATTAAGTTCCTATCTCCTCCCTCCTATATTCCTCTCTCTGCCTAGCCATATTACTTCCTGTCTTTCTGCATAGATCTCCGGAGATCTATGGTTAGCTAGTGGCTAGTTCTGTCCTTTAATCTTCAGTTAAGTTTGTTAGAATATAAACAAGGTATCACCACATTGAGCTTACTTATTGACTAGATTGCTTGACCCATTAAGTCCTGATATTACCCCTTTCTCCATGCCCTTCTACCAATACTGGGGTAGAAAGTCACTGTCACATACAGCTCTCATGTGGACACTAGGAACCCAAAGTCAGGTCTTCATGCTCATATGGCAAAGTCTTCACCCACTGAGAAATCTACTCAGTCTCCATTTCTTTTAAAGAATTTAACTGTTTCTTGTAGGAATTTTAAGATATATAAGCTGTCATTGAATTTATTAGAAATTGTCCTTTTCCTAGAAGTTTTACTGTTAAACCAGAGAAAGATGCTTTTCAGTAGCCCTTGAGCCATGTTATATATGCTTCCCTGACAATGGTGGTGCCCTCTAGAGGTCTAATGGACTGCATAAAAATACCAACTCTTCAAAATATCAGTGATTTGAACTGTTCAAAATCTCTTAGAGGGCTGCATAGTAGACAGAGAGAATCAATCAGATTGTGATTGTAAGGTAAAGGATGACAGTAGATCATTGAGTGGATGTAAGTCTTTGTTCATCAGTTGCTCCCAATAACACAAGTCATTATACAGTAAAGCAATGGAGTTGAGACGACTAAAAATTCTACTAGGTACTGTTAAGGCTGTATATAAAAATGAAATTCTGTTAACTAGTCCAGAAAACCAGAACATTATGCAATAACCAGTCTATTATCTATCAATCAGACCAATAAATTGTCCAACTATTTTCTAGTAAAACTCCAGCAAACTACATAATCCCTGTAACAAATGTTCAAGAATTGACTAATAAATGAAAGTTTCTACATTTGTTTATGTTTTTGAAGGCCAAATATGTACCCCTACTCAGTAACTAAGGATACCATTCTAGACAGCCTATCTACAGCTTCCCAATGCCAACTGAGAGTTACATATAACAGCATTCTTTGCTTCCAATACTTACTTGAATTGGGGGCCATACAGCCTAGTCTTGGATCAGTGTATGACTACAAGTCCAGTGGGTCTCCTCAGGGCAAACCCCAGTGGAAATGGACTCTCATTTGGCAAAGATCAGTAGTCCATGGGACAGTTTAGAACTTTTCAACATTCATACACCTTGCAGATTCTTTTCTCTCTCATTATACTGGTGATTCTTTGGTGGTTTTTAATTTTGCTTTGTCAGTCACACAGGCAAGAGTTGTAATTTTCCCCAGAAATTCTGCTCTTTCTCAAATATTTCCTCTATGATTTAACAGGGTAATAATGCCTCTCAAATCTCTCATCTGGATTTACTAACTACAACTCCCAATCCTGGGAATGTTTCTGACTCAATAGTGATAGTTAGGCACATATGAGAAAACAATAGTTGAAACATTAACCATGTCTTGTCATTTTAGAAAGGAGGGTAAGGCATGCACACACAGTATAGGAAAAACAGGCTAAGGAACACATATAGTGCCAACTGTTGAGAGTCGTTTTCCTAAATACCAAGCACAGAATCATTGGCAGGATTTGATATGCTAAAAGAAGAAAAAATACAATGTGAAATATGACATGGATAAATCCATCTTTATCATACATTGGAGATTATATTGGTGGAAGAAGTATGATATAATGAGATGGAAAAAGAGTGTTTTGTCAAAGTCTGCCTTTTAGAGAGAATGAAACATCGGACCCTCTTATAAAAAAAAACTGCACAAAAACATATCTTGCATACTTGAAAGAATTGTGTAGGTATACATATTGTTGTACTTAAAGCATTGTGCACATCGCTAATGTTTTTTAACACTGCAATGGCAAGTAGCTTTTAGCTTTCATAAGTGCTGTGAGAGCAGGATGTGTCTGTCTTGATATTTAGTTAATTCGCAAAACTGCTGAATTCTATGTCTAGGATAAGGCTACATAGCGGGTGGGAAGGTATGTTTGGTGAAGCACAAAGGGCAGCAATAGGAGCTTTCATAATGATCACAATGTTCATTAAAATTACGATGCATTTATTAAAGTCAAAAATAGAAGCCAATAACAAGGCTGTCCACGTAACTCTGGTAAGAAAATGTCTAAGTATAAATAAAGTTGGCCCAAGTTATTTGGGACCACTTGAGTGTAATCCAGTTGGTGGTCAGAAGTTTTCTTTGCACCAATGCACTTTCCCTGCCTCAGGACCTGAAGCCAAGTCAAGGTTGGACTCCCGAATACCTGAGTTTGGATTCCTAGCATTTTAATTGAAGAAAACATACTTGAGTGACATGTCTTGATTTTCTGTTCTGGAGAAACCTCTAAGTTCTCTTTAATCACTCCCTTTTGGTGGTCACTAATTCTGAAGTCTTCTCAAGCACAAGGTTTATCAGGTATGCAAAGTATCTTGAACTACTATGAAGAGTCACAACAGCCTATCTGCTGTAAGATTGTTATGTTAAATCAAGATGTTTTTAGACATCCATTAGAGTCCTTTTTAGGGCCTATACATGGAAGCTTATTGTATTGTGGACAGTGTATTTTAAGTATAACCATCAAAAACAAGTTGTCCTTTAGAATAAAATACCTGTCAGGCACCAGAATATTTAGTAACAGAACTTAATTTTCGGACAAAACTTCTAATCATAGCCTTGAAAATAAAAATCAAATATCATACTTAACTGGCAGTTAGGTTTACTTTTCCAGACCAGCGATGCTTGTTCTCAATACATTAGAATTGGTAGGATTTTTGCTATGGTACAGCTTGGAAACTGATTGTTTGTCTTTGAGAAAAATTAAAGCATTAGAACCAATCTACCACCTACATGGAAAATCTCCTTATTATAATTTTCAATAAGATAGCCCTGCTTGGGGTGAAATTTCAATTAGAGATTAAGATAAAACAAAATCATTCCAAACTCATTAATATAGTAATGAGCTATGGATTGCAAATAGTTCCATTTTCACTCATACCATATAATGACAAAATATGGATGTAGGAATTAATCGATCTTTTGAAATGTTATGTGGTCATTTGAAAATTGAATACCAGAATCTAGAGAAACGCCTCTGTGTTTGAGAGTACTTAGGACATATGTTTGATTTCCAGGAAGTACATTAGATGGCTCTAACTCTAGCTCCATGAAAACTGAGGGCTCTGGCCTCCTTGGGTCCCTACACTCATGTTCCCATGCCCACACACAGACACACACACACATACACATAACAAAAATAAAATGTTACAATATAAAACATCAAGATTCTGGAAAATGTCTTCTTCTTTCTGAACATTTCTCTATAATGATCTCTAGAATTCATGAAGTCAATGTCCATATACATCTCTCACCACCCCCAAATTAGTAGACAATGAGGATAAGTAACATACACATCATTAGCCATTAAAATGAATGAAGATTAAAATTAATGTGCCGAGAACATGTATCCCCTCAAAACAATGCAATTTGGTTTGTTATAGCTGAGGAGCTTAGAAGCCGACACAAAACTGTGCTGAGAAAAACTTAGCAGAATTTTTTCTAAAGAACCCCACTGGACATTTTCAGAATTGAAGGCCCAAGGCTGTTTGTCATTTAGGGCTTCTTTCACAACCAGACAAAAATGAAAACTTTATAGCAGGTGAAAAATACAAGGCTCACCAGAATGAGTTTCTGAAGTCTACAAGCAAAAGTAGTTTTCACCTAAAACTCAGAGGCAAATTCCTTTTAAGAGTGACAGCTAGCACTAGAACTTACATATCCAGGTACAGATTAAAATTGGAGTAACGAAAAATGAAGTATTGATAGAATTGCAAGAAACCAGATGTCATATATGTCGTGAGTGGGAATATAAATGGTATAAAATGGCTATTCCCTTTTAAGCATATGCTCTAGAAGTTTCTGATAAAATTATCCATGTCTCACCTTCCCCTATAATCAGATTAGTGACTACCCTAATTGTCATCTTAGAACCTACATCCAGTAACTGATGTAAGCAGATGCAGTGACCCACAGTTAAGTACTGGGCTGAGATCCTGGAGTTTGGTTGAATAAGGGGAGGAGGAATCATATGAACAAGGAGGGTCAAGATCATGATGGGGAAAACCACACAGAGAGCTGACTTGAACTAGTAGGTGCTCATGGACAATGGACTAACAGTTGGAGAACCTGCATGGAACTGAACCAGACCCTTTTAATGTGGGTGACAGTTATGTGACTGGATCTGTTGGAGGTACTGACAGTAGCACCAGACCTATCTCAGGTACATGAACTGACTTTTGGAGCCCATTCTCTATGGTGGGATACCTTGCTCAGCCTTGATGCAGGGGGGAGGGGCTTGGTTTTGCCTCATCTTGGTATGCCAGACTTTGTTGACAACCCAAGGAAGGCATTATTCCCTCCAAGGAGTGGATGGGGGTGGGAAGTGTGGGAGGTAGAAGGGCAGGAGAAGGGGAGGGAGAAGGAATGGGGGTTGGTATATAAAATGAAAGATAACTTTTTAAATAAAAATTTAACCGTGCCTCAATGTTAAAAGGAGGGTTGGAATATTGCTTAATGCTAAGGAGCTCACCTAGTATGTTGAAGATTCAATCCAGTGGATGCTGGGTGAAGGGGAAGGGAAAAGAGGAGAAAAATTAAGAGAACTGGAGGCTGTTTAACCCAATCTGTTTTCAACAGATTGGTAGCAGCCTAAAGTATTTAGAAAGAAACTATAAGAGACAAGAATATTTCCAAGTATTAAGATAAAACTGTAACAACTCAGGAGAAGAAACCTTTGTATAGTCAGATAAGAGGATACATACTATTTAGCAGTTAAAAGGAACAAAGTACCGGCACACCCAGAAGCATAGATAAGAAAATGCATCTTCAAATATGTATGCCTAATGAAAGAGGCCATATTATTTCATATGCTATTACATAGAATAAAGTAAAGTGTACTAGAGAACTTAAGAAATTTTGCAGTAGGCATATACAATTTATTAATGATAATGTAAGATCTTGTGTCCTCCTTTAGAGATTCTTTTATGAAAGAGCATAGAGGAAATTATTGGGTTAATGTATAGTTTATCATTTTTTTTGGTTTTACGAGACAGGGTTTCTCTGTATTGTTTTGGAGGCTATTGGTCCTGCGCGGTCTTGAACTCACCGAGATCAGCTTGCCTCTGCCTCCCGAGTGCTGGGATTAAAGGCGTGCGCCACCAATGCCCAGCATAGTTTATCTTTTTAAAAATATTGGGTCACACAAGTTCATGTAGGTATAAAAACTGAACAATATATATACAAGATAAGTACATTGCTTTTATCTAAACTTAATATCAAAAGAGAGACTATAACAAACAAGTTCTACTCATTTATGATTTTACTTCTGATATACTCAAATGAATGTGTACTAATTTCTGAAAATCTATTTGAAATAGACCTAAACATGACAGATTAATAGGCTATCAATGGGTAGAAGGACAAGTGTATGGTAAAAAGTTATATAAAAATTTCATAGTAAAACCTAAGAATTCATAATTTAGAAGTTCACTTGAAAATTCTTAAAATTTTAGTTTATGTTTAGGACTTTTCATAATGCAATTTTACAAAGGTTATAGGTAACCTTATAAAACAGCCTGTGAAAATATGAATTCTTACCAAAGCACACATGTAACTCCACTAATTATTAAGAAATATATTTGTATATTTGAAGCATTAATCTAATAAATCATAATCAATTAAAAATCTGGAGTCAGATATCAGGGTAATTACCTGAAAGATCAGAGAAACAGAGAAACAATCACCTATGACCACTTACCTCTCCAGATCCTTTGCCCAAAATGGGCTGGATTCCTGTCTCCAGCCCACTTTAATCACTTCCTATCTTCACCTCCAGAATGCTGGGATTAAAGGCATGAGCCACCACTGCCCAGCTTCTATGGTTAACTAGTGGCTAGCTCCACCTTTGAACTTCAGGCAAACTTTATTTGTCAGCAAAGAAACAACACATCACACAATAAATATTATTTAAATTTCAAATTATAGAAATTTAAATACAGGATGAAATAGGTCTGCTGGCAAACTCTAGTAATATTAGCTACTTGGAAGGCTAGTACAGGACCACCAGTTCAAGGCTTGCCTAGGTTATGTTGTCTATCGAAGGACAAAGTGAGCAACATATTGAGATTCCATGTCTAAATAAAATGTTAAAAGAGGGAATTGGAATATTGCTTAATGCTAAAGAATTCACCTATTATGTTGAAGATTCAATCCAGTAGAGGATTAGAGGGAGGAGAGAAGGGAGAGGAAAAATAAAGAGCACAGAAGGCTGTTTAACCCAATTGGTTTTCAACAGACTGGTAGTGGCCCTAAGTATTCAGAAAGAAAGAAGATGACAAGGGTCACTGATGGGGGAAGTCCTGTGTATATGTCAATAAAGCACTGTTGGCCAATAGGGAAGCAAGATAGGTGGGACTAGGAGTCCACGAGGACTCTGGGAAGGAGAAACATAGGGAGTCAAGATGTAACTGCCATAGGGATAAGAAGCCCGGAAACTTCTCCGGTAAGAGAAATACTTAGATTAGCAATTATGGGATAAATACTTAAGTCAGTAAGAAGCAAACAAGGCCAACAGCTTCATAATTAATATAGCCTCCTGTGTGTTTATTTGGGACTGATGCAGCTCTGGAACCAGGCTGGCAAAAAGGCTTCTCTCAACAGGTCACATTCAGAATCCACTGAGTAACATTTCTTTTCCACATCTTAAGGAGCTTAGTGGCTGAAAATGGGCTGGCAGGGGAGGGAATGTAATCACTTTCTAATGTCTGATATCAAGTTTAAAGGATTTGATCCTAAAAGCATATTGTATTTTCTAGAAGAGGAGTTCAAGTGAATGATGTCTACATTTGTGTGATGTGACCTAAAGTTATTGCCTTTCTTCAGTCTTTCAAGATGAATAAACCAAAAAGACCATCTATCATTCTTTATGCTTTATGCTTTCTATGGTAGGAAACCAGGCCAAGGGAAATTTCTGACTTTTTGTGAGTGGATGTCCTAAAGAAGAATCAATGTCTTAATGATGAATTAATAATTAAATTAGAAAGCAAAACAACAGGAGTATTATGGAAAGGAACTTTAAAAGAATTACAGTGATATTATAAAACTGATTTCTAAATTAAAAACATAAGCAAATAGTTTCACATTGTTTTACATTTTAAGAATTTAGAGTTATAATTCACTAGAGAGTATCTGCCAACTGGCAAACTAAGCAATAGTGGAGAACTAACTTAAATGCCCATCCCTGATAATGAGTTTGACAACTACCTTATATGCCTTCCTAGAACCTTCATCCAGTAACTGATGGAAGCAGAGGCAGACACCAACAGCTAAACACTGAACTGAACTCCTGGAACCCTGTGGTAGAGAGGGAGGAGTGATGTGCAAAGGGGTCAAGATTGGGTTGGTGAAACCCACAGAAACAGCTGACCTGAACAAGGGGGAGATCTTGGACCTCAGACTGATAGCTGAGAGGATTGCATGGGACTGATCCAGACACCATGAAGGTGGGTGTCAGAGAGTAGGCCTAGGCAATCTATGGGGCCTTGGATAGTAGATCAATATTTATCCCTGGTGTGCAAATGGGCTTTGAGTACCCATCCCACAATGAGGTATTGTAACATGTAAGAATGTAAATTACACGGGATGCTCTCTCAGCCTGGACACATTAGGGAAAGCCTAGGCCCTGCTCTGGATGACATGACAGACTCTGGAGATCCCCCATGGAAAGCTTCACCCTCTCTGAGGAGCAGAGTGGGAATAGGATGAGGGCTGGAATGGGGCTGGTGTGGGTATGGGAGAGGAGGGGAGGGAGAAGAAGCTGGGACTGATATGTGAAGCAAACTTGTTTCTAATTTAAATACAAAAGATTAAAAAATTACTAGAGAGTATCTCATGAAATCAAGCAGTAAAGGACAAAAATGTGAAAATTTCTAGAGAAATAGTGATAGAAAAATAGTATGCTTTAGAAGAGATTAGGATAAATGGAAAGGTTTCTTTTTATTAAATGATGTAAACTTTAAAATTCTTAAAATGAAGAAAAGAACAATATGCATGATTGAAAGTCTTATTACTTTGGAAGATTATCTAATAAGCTTTAAGTGTATCACAAATGTGTATTGTAACATTAATGAAACTGCAATATTAAAATCATAATCATCTTAAGAGAATGACACTAAGTGTGCAAGTGACAGAAATGTTTGCATTCACATTAATTCTGTTTTCTACAGGTCTAACTGATCCATGTCAGTGGAACAACTTCTAAAGCATGGATTCACAGCAAGTAAGTTTCTGCTAAGACATTCTATCCCATGTAGTTTTTCACAAAGTAAGAAAAATACGATTTTAAATTATAAGGAATCAAACAATTTATCACCTTTGAACCACAAAGACAATTTTTAGAAGGACTCTGAATTAAAGTAAAGTGAATAACAGTTGTATAGATAAGAAGGCAAGGGTGACATAATTTAAACAGAGCTAATTCTCAGTGTCTGTAAACTAGATACACAAATCAGATGTACATATTCCAATTTTGAAAAATAACTTGTGACACAAAAACACATAAGTTAAGATACTCAAAATTTAATGCATAATAAAAACATCAAACAAAAAAGGAACTGAAAGTCACAAAATAAAATAAATGGACCTTTAAAAAGCAAGATCAGTCACATCATTTTTAACTTATTCAAAAGGAAAAATATAAAGCTAATAACTTCTACAATATTAAGGAAGACAAAGAAAGCCAAATACTAAAAAGTCAAACCTATATTTTCACAGTGATAGTTTAGGAAATTGAGTGTCAATGAAATTGATAATGACACATTGAATATGAGACAAAAAGATGTACTACCAATACCTATAACAATTTTAAGGTAAAATGTGTGAAATGGAACAGTGAATTTATGATGTGATGATACAATAAATGTATATTTAACATATATGTACAAAATAAATTATCTGTAAATACAATTTGAAATTACAAACATATCTAGTTTTTTTAACATTTTTTATTTATTCTTTGAAAATTTCATATCATGCACCACAATCCCACTCATTTCCCAGTCACTCCATATCCTCCCCTCACTCCCGTAGCACTTCCCCCACCAATAAAATTTAAAAACTATTAATTAAAGACAAAATACACAAACAACAACAAACCCACTTCACTCCTTCATCTTCTGCACCTCTCCATCAGCTTTTCGTTCATCTTAGTGGCTTTGGGAGCTTCAGTGTGTCTATTCTGCTTTACTTGCAAGTGTTCATTGTAATGAGTTGTGGGTCTAGTTCAAAGACTCTGGCTTCTGATACATTATCAATACTGGACCCTCACCTGGATATCTGGATATCGAGGGCAAGTCTCCTCAGGCAAAGGGACAAGCGATCTCTTCCAAGCCCATGTCATCCAGGCTGATCTCCCACGATGAAGGTGAGAGGTGAGGCCATCTCTTCTGAATGTGAGGCCAGATCACCTGTGAGGGAACAAACAAGCTCTGCTGCTGCAGTGTCCAGCAAGGACCAGTACTGGTTCTCCCATGACCAGTAGAGAGTGGTGCCAGCTCAGAACTGCCCTTGAATTTCAACAGGCATGGCTGCTATGGTCCTTTATGGAAGACAGTCTTGTTTTTCAAGACAGGATCTCTGTGTGTAACCTTGGCTGTCCTGGAACTCCTTTTGAAGACCGGGTTGATTATGAACTCACAGAGATCCACCTACCTCTGCTTCCTGAGTACTGGTATTAAATTTGTATGCCACCACCACCCTAGGTACCATGAAAGATCATTTTTAGTGCTTTTTTGTATCAATTTCTGAACTATTTAAAGATTATAAGAAAATTAATATAACAATATATATATATTGATAACATTTGTAGTAAATACAATAGATTTATTTCTAGGTAACATGTTTTTTTCCTTTTGGTGATGTGCATAGACGGTTTCCATTAAACTTGGTAATACATCTGATTTGATAAAACACCTGAAGGTAACTTCTTACATTCTTTTGCTCACACTAGTGATCATTTGAATTTTTTCTCAGGGCAGCTTTTATTTTTTCCTTTTAGTTGTGATTCAAAATTTAACATTGCATTGTTGGAACTCATAAATTATCACTGTTGGTCTTTGCCTACTTACTTATTTTCATATTGTGTATTTGTATCACCTTACCTTGTCAACACAGCCATCCCTGAATGCAATATTATTGTCCTTTTGCATAAATTTAGAACCTTCAAACTCAGCAACAAGAAAGCACTGCGGTGGAAATCTGGTCTTATTGCTCACTAGCACTGCATAATCCACAGATTTCTGTGAAACTGAATCTAGTAAACATAAAGCCGAGGATCATATCACTGAGCAAATGAACATATATATTCTCACTGATGTGTCTTCCCTTCATAGATTTGAAAAATGCTTTCCATTTTATTTATGTCACCAATGTTTTGTTATTTTTCATTACATCATTTCACTTTTTTCTTTTCATGAGTGCTGTTGTCTTTTCAGTGGAGCTCAGTAAATCCTTGCTTTCTCATATTCAAAATATAAAATGTGTGAATAACAAACATTTGTGATATATTAACCTGATTAATGCTAGGGCTTATTTCCTGATGGAGTGGTAAGAAAATCAGAAATGCTACCTCAAAATTTCCCTTTTTGATGTAAACTGATTTTGAGCAGAAAAATTAAGAGTTGACAAATACAAGAAAATAACTCACTGCCATTTTCTACCTGGAAGCAGAACAGTAATTTTTTTAACTGAAAAGGATTGCAGAATTGTACATACCTACAGATAGGTACCAGAAGAATCTAAAAGCAATACTTCATTCCAACCCACAGTTTTATGCTGTTGGAATCCTACAGCTGTTTGCTTTGTTCTGTCATTTTTCTACAAGTGTATTAGTTACTATTGAAGATGGAGATAAACATTCTTACTTTTGGCTTTTAAAAATTGTCTTTTTTTTTTCGCCGGGCGTTGGTGGCACACGCCTTTAATCCCAGCACTTGGGAGGCAGAGGCAGGCGGATCTCTGTGAGTTCGAGGCCAGCCTGGTCTACAAGAGCTAGTTCCAGGACAGCCTCCAAAGCCACAGAGAAACCCTGTCTCGAAAAACCAAAAAAAAAAAATTGTCTTTTTTTTGCTGACATGCTGAAGGAAGCTGGTCCTCAAACAGTTGAGGATCTTAATATAGAAGTATAACAAACCTTGACAATCAATTATCTTAAATGAAACAATCTCAAATATGTAGCAATATTTGGTAAAATAGTATTCACAAATCTGAAACCTGATTGACTTTAAATAGTCATGGCTATCATTCTGTACATTAACAGTGCCCATGTAGTAGAGGTTTTCCTCCTGAGGGAATATCTGTGAATTGATAGGGATAGTTTCAGTTGCCAGGATATATAGAACTTTTATTTTACTTTAAATTATTTTTTTTCATTTTACATATCAACCCCAGTTCCTGCTCCCTCCCCTTATCCTGCCTGCTCACCTCCCCATTCTTTCTCTTCATTCACTCCTCAGAGCCGGTAAGGCCTTCCTTGAGGAGTCAACAAAGTCTGCCGTAATGTATATTACGTTTTATTCAGTAGGTTAGGTCCATTTATATACAGAATACGCACTAACCAAAAAAATGTGAACCTCCAAATATCTGTTGTATGATGGAAAAGAAATCCTGTTTCACAGATCTTATTGCCTTCTAATACTTGAATTATTTTATGGCGACATTTGGAGAAATCAATATACTTAACTTCTGCATGAGAGGGAACTAAGGCATCATATAGATTAGTTTTTTACTTAGGAAATGTATAGCTTGACTTTGCAGGTGCTGGCAATTCATACTCCATTTCAAACTGTCAAGAAATTTCGATCATATACTTAAGTGAAATATTCAATAAAGACAATTTGATAGATCAATGTTCATTTTGTTTTAAAAAATTCTGTCATCTATCACAAAGCTAGGCAAGTTTTTCTCAGAGAACTGAAATGAGAGTTTGTCTGTTAAATATATTTTAAAAGTAGCAGTGTTTGAATTCAGACATACTAACCTGAGAAGAAAAAGTAGTCTTTTCTGAACTTGTTATTTTATAACATCTATAATTTTTTTTGGTTTTCTCTGTATTGTTTCGGAGGCTATCGGTCCAGCCCGGCCTCGAACTCACAGAGATCCGCCTGCCTCTGCCTCCCGAGTGCTGGGATTAAAGGCATGCACCACCACCGCCCGGCCATAACATCTACAGATTTTTAATCTAGCTTTTATCAGCCAAGTACACAAATATACAATAACACTTTAAACAAAATAGTACAACAATAAATCTAGTAACAAAACTAACATGTTTACTTAGAGTAATTTGAGGTAACTCAAAGAAATGTTATTTAAATATCTTTCTCTTTTTCTATTCCCATAAACATTAACCACAATGACTCAGTAGTAATCTCAGAAAAGAAGGAAAAAACATTAAAGATTGAGAATTGATGTGATATTAAAATGTACATGGCTACAAACATAATTTAATAAAAACAAAACAGCAATAGGATCACATAGATGTAGCTAGAGACAAAAAGACACTGGTATTTTACTAAAAGTAGCTAGCTATATACAGTGCAACATCCCAATCTAAGAGGAAGACACACCGTAAACTTTAATGGAGTCATTCGGTGGTTGAACATTCTGTCTCCCTAAACTTTCAGTGTATCATATCTGTCATCATTAACTTTAATGGAAGAAACTACAAAAGTCTGGCGTGTAAACATGGATGAATGTTTGTACATAACAGAAAGAGCATCTGTAGGTGGAAAAGCTGGTTAACTACAACAATATTGTTTTATAATTAATAGCAAAAAAATCACTTGATTTGTAATGCAATATTTAAAAATAAACAATAAACACAGAGAAAAATCACTTTGTGTATACATACATAAAATAGTAATGGACTCAATAAAGCATGTGTGAGTTAGACTATGAGACTTTGAGTAAGCTATTATTTTGTCATATATTAGTTTATCTCCCATTTTAAATGCCAGTTCTTCCCAAATTGATCTACAGATCCATTATATTTACAATATAATAGTAGGTTTATTTTTTGTTCTTAATGTATAAATTAACTAGTTTATTCTAATATTTATATAAATGAAACAATCCAAATCATTCTCAAATTAGGAGAATTTATTTTACAGCATAGCAAGACTTTGTATAAAACTAAAATGTTTATGGTAGTGTGGTGGTTAATGTAGTCAATTCAACACATTCTAGATTCACTTGGAAAGGGAATCCCAGTGAAGGATTGCCCAGGTTAGGTTGTTCAGTGATCATGGCTATGGGGGATTATCTTGCTTATACTAATTGAAATGGGAAGAAATACCTATTGTAACTGACAACATTCCTCAGTCAGGGGATTCTGTGTTGTATGCGATCATAGAAGGCAAAGTGAGCACTAGTAAGCATGCATTAATTCACTGCTCTCTGCTTTTGATTGTGGATTTAATGAGACTCACTCTGTCAAGTTCTTGTCATGTTGAATTTCCCATAATGATGGAGTATAATCTGGAATTATGAGTCAAATAAATCCTTTATACCTTAAGTAGCTTTCTCAGTATATTTTTTCAAAGGGATAAAACGAAGATATAGTTTTGGTGAATGAATACATTGATACATTTTATGTCCATTCAATGTAACATCACAAGGTTCTAGGATGGCATATAAGGTAGTCATCAATTTCATTATCGGGAAAGAGCATTTAAAGTAATCTCTCCAATCTTTTTAGAGCCCTAATTTTATGCAAAATAATACTTAACAAATATCATTTGCGATAACCAAGGAAACTAGAATATTTATTGGCTAACAGGTGATTTCAAAGAATATTGTTAATTATGATAAGATGATAATGACATCATGGCTGTGATATTTAGAGTTCCCTGTTCAGTTAACTATTCTTGTCTGCTGAAAAATTTACAGTTGAAATGATGTCATACATTTGCTTTTCTTTGAAGTTCTGATAAAATGTGTTTCTGTAAATATAAATATACATCAAATCATGCATATTTATCCCAAGTGTTATCAAGACACTTGTTAATAGAGTAATACCAAATTTTCTCAAAATTATCTTACCAAAAGAGACCACAATGTTGATAGGGTAGAGGTCATACTTGAGGCAGTAAACACAGGGAGATCAATGAGATTGGGCAGTAATTCAGGAAGTTTGAACACATGAGGCAGCAAGGGTTTTAACTGAAAACTTCCATAAAAAGAAACACTGACTGTGGTAAATTGAGATAATCCTATTTTGTAAATTTTAATGAAGATATTCAGTAGCACATGAGCATTTTGGAAAAATAAGGAAAGAATAGGTTCCAAAGAATTGGATATGAAAGAGACTCAGTTATCACAAAGAAAGTAAAAATTGAATTGATGAAATGGTTAAAAATAGATATCTGATCCTTAAAATTTGATATTTCTGTAGAATTGCCATTTTCGCTTGTTTTTTAACAGTTAATATTAGCATATTTTATAAACAAATTATATATTATATATTATAGCATTTAGTTCTCCCAAAAATTATATGAATTAAGAGTCATCTCAGGAATTGCTAGTTGCCTTTATGAAGACTTAGTAGGCAGGCTTCAGTTAATTGTCCAAGGGTAGGCAGTAAGCTTAAAGTAAATGAATAAGATTATCCCACAACCTCCTATGACTCCAAAAAACTTTCCATTACATAGTTTCAACAAACTAGTTTACTATCAAGAAATTGAGTGTAGTTTTCTCTCCTGAAATTTTATTTTCATTTTGTAAGACACTAAAACCTCATACTTCATATGGAACCCATTGTTGCTGAATGTGTCCAATAGGGATTTGAAAGAGTAACTGACCTCTAGGTCCATCTAAAGAAAAATTAGAACTCAATAAATATTTATACTTAAATGCTAAAGTTGGAAAGAATGCATTGCAGTTGAATTTCCGTTAGAGTCTTGATACCGGTGAGTCAGGACCTCACCAGTATTTAGAAGCATGTGGTCATTGTCAACATTAGTGCTTGGTTTAATTTTAGAAACACAAGCAATGTGCTTATTCACTGAAATTAGTGTATATAAATGCATGCACTGTCACACTGTCATCATTAGCAACAAGTACTCCCCATCTATATCTTAGTTTCCGTTGCAATGGCAATTTTTATAGTATAGTGAAACCATCTTGTTGTTTTCCACTTCTATTTGTTTAGTTATATGTGACATTTCTATACTTTCTTCATTTAAACAAATACATTTTATCCATTAGTAATTGAATAATCTTAGAAAACTAAAATATATTTTGCCCCTAGTTACATATATATTGAATTTTGAATAGTCCATAATCATAATTCTTTCACAATAAGAAGGTAGGTTTTAAAAATATGGTTTAAAAGTCTGTCATGGTAGCAAGCCCCTTTAATCCCAGCACTGTGGTGAGTGTGAGGCTAGCCTGATCTATATAGTGAATTCCAAGGCTAGCTAAGGCTACACAGTGAGACATTTTATAAATAATAATAATTATTATTATGTTGCTTAAAAGAATAACCAACCAAGTACTACATTGAAGTATGTTTTGAAACTGGAGAAAGTGCAAAAGAATAAGAGATATTTCCACAATGATATTGTCAGCTGCAAAATACCATTTTGAGCCTATATCAAAATGGAGAAACTTGCTTGTTTTTCTAAGGGAACTTAAATGCTAACTTAGACGTTTTACGATTTACATTTCCTGATCTTATTGATAAAATATACATTGTGTTTACTTGATGTGAAGTTACATGGGAAAAGCAATTTATACTTTTAGTATTTAAAATACTTTAATATACAATTTTGTTTTACATTGTTGGAGGTAGCATCATTATACATCGTATTTGATTATGAAACTTGGCTCAAAATGACTCCACAGGCATATGAAACTGGGGATTTCTTTATTATTTTATTATTATTAAATTAATTATACATGTATCTTCACTTTGTTGAAGGAGAAATGTGTCTAGTGTCTAGCTTTTGTTTAAATTATGTTGTGATGCTTTTGTTCATTTTATAAGTGATAAAGATCAATAAGCAATGAAGTCATAGTAAGAAAAACCACATCTCAGTGTAATTTTAATTTTCAAGCAGTTAATACATTTGAAGGTAGATACCTTTCTTTAGGTTAACTGTAATTTTTATGCAACTTTTATGAAACATATACACATTTATGAGATTAACAGTTTATCTTATGTGTACATTGTAAGCTAAATGTTCAGTTATTTCAAATCAACCATCACCACTTAAGGAATCACACTGAGGGCCAACATGATCCTAAAAGCATTTTCAGCTAATCCTGATGGCCTGTGTTCAACCCCTGGTGCTCACATGGTTTGAGAAGAAAATACACTCCTGCGAGCTGTCCTCTGCCATCCACAAAAACACCATGGTCTGTGCATAGCCCCTTCCATACAGCATAATAAATAAACAAATAAACAAACAAGCAAATAAATACAAAATATCTCATGTTGACTCTGACATGACACTAATTCTGAAGTGGAGACATAAAAATAGAAAAAGTATTATACGTATATTTAGCCTTTCCAATATTTCCGATCTTAAATAATGCCAAAAGGCTAAAATGAAGTGTGCGTTACCTGTTTTCAGATGCACTTTTGGTTAAGAAAAGTAGAGTAGAGAAAAATAGAACTGCAAAAGTGTGTAGAGTCAGTAATAGCAGCCAGTATCAATCAAACTCTTATCCATGTCAGTCTTTGGTTTCAATGCCTTCAGTTTAGTCTGTTATTTTACTTTTGCTTAATTGGTGGTCTGCACTGACTATTTATCTAATATTCAGAGGAAAAAATACTGATTTTTTTAACTGATAGTAAGTGGAGGTGCCAGAAAATAGGCAAGAGCAACTTTCAGAGGCTATGTTCTCTTTTGTTATGTACCAACAAGTCACAGGACAACAAACACACACTGTGAATGTAAAGAGGAAAATGATAAATGTTGTAGAATATTATTTTATCCAAAGTTGTGTTACATTTGTTTATGCTGCAGAATATTACTTTAAATGTGGAAAGGTGTGTTACTTTTGTTTATGCTATATTCGTTCGATGGTGTAAAAATGTGCTTTTACATCTGTTTCACCTCATCTGCCTAAGGCACCTGATCATTCTAATTAAGAGGTGAACAGTTAATAGCTAGGCAGGAGAAAGGATAGGAGGCAGGCAGAGAGGATATACAGGATGATAAATCTATGCTCTAGAGAGAAGGAGGAAGAAAGAAGGACGTGGAGAGAAGCAGGAACATGCCAGGGGCAAGAAGCCAGACAGATGCTAGTTAGGCAGACATAGAGAAGCAGTGAAAATAAGCTATACAGAGTAAGGAAGGTAATAAGTCCAGAGGCAAAAGGTAGATAAAAAGAAACAGGTTAATTTAAGTTAAAAGTGCTAACCAGAAATGTGTCAAACCAAGCATGAAAAATTAAAATAATTCTCATTGTCATGATTTGGGAGCTGGTTATGGCACAAAAGAAAAAACCTGGTACACATACGTTGTGGTGATATATTATTTATGATTTATTAAAGCTTGCTTGAGGGTTCAGAATACAAAACTAGCCACAAGTTATAGAGGTCAAGCGATGGTGTGATACACATCTTTAATCCTAGTAGGCACACTAGTTAGCCATAGAAGCTGGGCAGTGGTGGCACACAACTTTAATCCCAGTACTCAGGAGGCAGAGTTAGATAGATCTTTCTGTGAGTCCAAGGCCACCCAGATCTACACAAGACTGATTCAGTCTAAAAGAGAATTAGACATCATACCTTTCTTTATTTCCATAACTTGGGATCAGATGCCTTTAATCCCAGCACTATGGAGGTAGAGACAGGAGGTATGACTGGGAAGAGAGATAAATATAAGGAGGAAGAGACAGGGACTACAGGCTTTTAGCCTCTGAGGATTCCTGGAGATAGCATTGTCTCTGAGGCTTCCTGGAGACAGGGCAGCCCTTTAGCCTAACATAGATGTAAGAGTTAGTGGCTGACTCCATTGTTTCTGTGATCTTCAGCTTGAAGCTTGAACACCAATATTAGATGCTGGGTCTTTTACTTTTGTGTTACAATAAGCATAATAAATGTTTCCAGAATTTAGCATGAAAAATATCAAGTGGAAAGATGGGAAGATTCACATAATGAATACCTAAACATAAACCACATGAATTCCACAGGGTATATAGCTCTTTCTTTGCTTTATCAAGTTTCCTTTTATCCACTAATGCATCAATGTTCTTTCAATTAATTTTAGACTAAGTTCAGACTAATTTGAATTTTGCTAATATAATAATGTAAAGATTGCAATGATTTTTAAGAGAATATTAGGAACTAATTCATCATTTGTATCATACTGAAAATTAAATATTTTTCTTTTGTCTATTAGATACCAGTTACCTGACATTTAAATGCATATTTTACCCCCAAAATGTAATTGTGGGGATTTAATGAGGAAAAAAGGCATATGACATTCAGTACTTCATCTTGTGCAGAGTAAACAAATTTCAAATAATGACACTATTTAGAAAATGCAAAAGTAACCAAACCACTGTTTTACTATGAGTGTCCTATGGGTCTTAAGGCAAGACAATGGTCCAGACAAGGAAAAGACACCAATGACCTGATGTTATTTCATGCCAGTATGTAGGCATTTTGAAACATGTAAAATGGTATTCCAACTAATTAAGTTAAAGGGGATTCAAAGAAATATCTAAATCTACACAGAATCTGAGGAATGAAGGTACCAAGAATGCAGAAACATAGTCAACTTTATATACTCCTCCAGTTCTGTATTAAAGTCAAAGTATTTCTTCAAGGCAATGAATATAGTCTAAGTACACTGCTGTTTGAGGATATTAAATGGAACACCCCAAATACATTATTACCTCTTATAGTGTGGCATTTGTGAATAGTATTTTTCTCAAGTCCTTAAGAATGTCAGCTAGAATTTATACATTTGTCTAAAATGAGATAAATATTTATTTACTGTATGTGCCATAGCTTCTCAGATAAGTAAGTAGTAAATATAACTGTCTCTTATGAAATGGGGACACATAGCACATTCTTTACTCCAAAATTTGCCATATATTCAACAGGGAAATATTGCAAATGCTATTATAGGAATCAAACTTAACAAAATCTTTAAAAGTCAGATCAAATTTCCATCCACATAGATGTAACCATCCATGATTTCTATAAAATAAGACAGAAAGAAAATACAAAAGACAATTTAATTTGAATACTTTTAAAAGCGAATAAAAAGTTCACTTGTTGGAAGTAATACATCAGAGGATCAAACACGTATGATTTATGAGATATTGGAGGAAAGACTACTGTGTTAGGTCAGATTCAAAAGAATGAACTGGATGTAAACTAGCATCCTAAACTCCTCAGTGGTAGCTGCACTTACAATTTTCATTTGAATACTTAAGAATCTTGAACCAATGTGCTGGCTTTAATGTAAGCACAGCTACTTTGAAGATATTAGTCTATAATTTATGTTGTTAAAAGTATACTGAATATGATCTGATTCTTGGGCTATTATTAATTTTGCATGTTAAAAGACACTACAAATAAATAAGATATAGTGTTTCTTTGGCTAAATAAATTAAAGACCCAAAGCCCGTATGTAATAGATAAGTGGTTTATATCCTTTTGTCCTTCCTTGGGGTAAGGGAAATTGGAAAATTATGTATGTATAGGCAAGGATAATCATAAGTGATATATAATACTGATTCGATGGTTTTCTTGTGAATGAAAGTTCAAATAAAAAGAATGAACTGACCTTTGAAGTAGAATATACTTTTTTTCTCTTTAAAACTTAAAAAATACTATGTGTTTATGCTAATCCCATACATAAAGGAGTCCATGACTAATTCTCATATTTGTTTCTCTTTTATTGGGTCATAGAATGTGCATTTGTCCTTATAAACATCCTATGATGCCATCCCAGTAAACATCATCGGCAAGCTTACAAACCTAGCAGATATTTTGAAAATGATAACATGTTTAGCCTGTTTCTTCTTATATAATCATACACATTAAAATATAGACTTTACAAATTATTATGTGGGGAAAAAGCACTTTTACTTGAAATATTGATACGATAAATTGACACATATCTAGAATAAATCAGAAAGGAAAATTAAAATATTTAAGACACCAAGAAAAATGTAATTTCTCCCCCTTTTGAAATTCATCCCCTGTCTATAATATACTGTTTTGTATACTGTAGATAAATTCACAGTATTGCAAAGACTCTCCTGAGAATTTCTTCTTGTCTGAATTTAAAATTGACAATGTTCCCAGAAATTTTCGGGAAGACTTGAATAAAAGAAAAAGAAGTTTCTTTAGAAACATTTCAATAGATTAGGGACCAAGAGGAAGAAGCTATAGGAGTGGTAAATATGCACTTTAAAGAATTCAGTCTTGTATTACCACATACCATAAATGAAAACAAAAGTTATTCTTTCACTAAATCATCCATTAGTACTTAGAAGAAAAATCAAGAGACCCAGGGAGCAAAAACTTTATGAAGCTATGGGAAACATACTGTGAGAGGTTTCTGGCAGTTGTTAATAAGTGCATGGATTAGGAATTGTGTTGGGGGAATTTTCCAGTAGGCAGTAGGCAGAAAGATAAGCAAGCAGGCAGCCTGCCCATATAATCAGCAATGTCCACTGGAGGGCAGCCAGTGGATGTTCTGGCAGGAAAGTGGTGTTGGGGAACTCTGTTGACTGGCAATCAATGCAATTACTAAAAGGCAGTGCTCTCATTGTGATGGGAACTTGGCTTAAGGTAGCAACAAGACAGTTAAAGGGAGCAAATACTAAGATATCAGATCAGACATAGAGAGACAACAGTGATATAGTGAATTAATGTAAGTAATAAAGAAAAGCCTTTGCCACAAATCAAATCAAGAAATAAGGAGCAGAGTTTGCATTAATGGTGACTTGCCATCAGTAGACAAAACTGTCAGCTGAGACACTAAGCAAAATTCTTACAGAAAAGAGCACATTTCATAGGTTATTATTCTGAGGCTTAATTTAAAAATATGAAGCTAAAAAACAGAAATTCTGATGAAAGACCAAGGATCAAGACTATAGTGGTTACCTGTGAAATGAAGGTAAACTATGATTATTTATATTGTATACAAATATGTATTGAAAACATGGTATCATTAGATATATTGAGTACAAGAGTATGTTTTTACTAAATTCCCTGATAATTTTCTTATATATGATATGGGAATTTTGCATTATTCAGCATCTAGTGTTCCATCCTTTTTAAAGGCAACTGAAGCTTATTCTAAGTAAGTAATCTGATCTGATAGTAAAAAGGTCAGTAAAAAGTCTTAACCAAGTTCAAAAATTGAGTAAAAAAAAAAAGGAGACTGGGAAAGGTAGCAACAATTAATGTCACATGACGATATGATAACATGATATTATTTTTCTGGACTTAGATGCTGTTATTGTTTCATCACAAGCACAAATGAATCCTTAACTACCACATTTTCTTAAATTAAAAATCTTGAGAATTATGAGTTTCTTGGGTTATTTAGCTCAACCATGCCCTTAGACTTGTCTAGTTTTTTCACTGGTTAGATCTCTCCTGGGATCATACCACTCATCTCCCAGTGAATTAATCTCTTCCTCATAATTTTATGCTAACTTTAGGTTGTGTCTACTTGCATTATCTTCAGGACCCATAGTTATTCTGCTTTCCTTTAGCACTTTATTGCTAAGTCCTCTATGCTTCTCTCTCTCTCTCTCTGTCTCTCTCTGTCTGTCTGTCTCTCTCTCTCTCTCTCTCTCTCTCTCTCTCTCTCTCTCTCTCTCTCTTAAACATTACTGTTTTTTATCCTTCCTTAGCCTTGTGAGTTTGCTGGCTTTTATGTATCTCCCTCCTCCAAGACCAATGCTCCAATTCTAAGAAAGTAGTTATAGAACCCTCTAACTTACTCTATTCTCACAGTCTTTATATCATCTCGTCTTCTATGTTTTATCATTCTTGAAAGACTAATACATATGTCTGACTAACTTCTGCCTTTTATGGCTGAGAATTGGTCAATGATACCACATCAGTGAACACTGACTCTTAGCAATAAAATGAATTAAATATTGTGCAATAACTGCTTCTTTGTGGAAGAAAATACAACCTTTTACTGTAGCCAATGGCATGGAAAATCTATCGGTATAAGCTCCAAGATACCTAAGGATATGTCATTTGTGCATAATGTTAATTATGCAAAATAATATCATTGACCTTGCTTCTGAGGCCCAGGACTTCCCCAGCTAAATGTGTCACCCTGCTTTAGAGAACTAGCCATGAACTACTTCCTGAGGGAGAGGCTTAAATGCATTCACAAATTGTTTGGCTATTCTGGTAATTCCTAGAACTGTCATGCAGCTATTGCACCCATAGGTGCATCTTGTTAAATGTATTGACCATGTGGAACACCAAACCCATAATAACCAGGACTGTTAAAACCAAGTCACAAGTTGCAGCTTGAATAGTGACTTCTAGGATTGCAGAAGCCAACAAAGAGGAGACATCCAACTCTACTTCTGTTTGACGTGAGCATTTTCCTGAAACCAAAGCCTTGAGTCCTTGGCCATAAGGGCTTACTTTTTTTGGCAAGTAATGAAAAAAATCATGTCAGCAATAGCTAGTGTGTTGTGGGGGAGCAAATGCAGTTCACATGTGACACTTGGATTTTCATTCATACTCCTCACAGCACCTTAAATAAATGCCTAGCCTCTCACAAAAGTACCTTTATTTGAACTCCGTATTTACAATTTTATAATTTTCCATACCTTGTTCCAATGTTGTGAAACACTGCTGAACTGTAAACTTCTAATTCTGTTATTAATGGAGAGCAAATAATAAAAACATGACTTGTCCTGGGAAAAATATCCTGAGAATTTTGACTAAGTAAACTTAAAACCTATGGTTTTACCCTGAAAAATCTAAATTTTAAGAGAGTACTCTTTCCATTTATCCACAGCCTAGAATAACTACTATTGTATCTGTGCTTATTATAAATTATTTTTGTGATTTCTTGAATTTTATTTAGTGAAATTATAGCATGTACATTATACATGATGTTTTATATATTTTCCCATTGTACTTTAACTAATACAATGTGGAATCAAATATCAGGAGCATGGCAGGCTTCCAAGAGAGAATACTTTTTCTTTTGCTTCCTTTTATTCTCACCTGTGCCCATCCCTTTTCCACATCCTATTGTGGGCTCACCCCTACATTCCATGATGCTGTATTTTTAAGATTTTCATTGTTTTGCTAAGTAAAAATGCATGGATACATTAAAATGGTTTATTTACCTATAAATGGGCTTGTTTCCAGACATTTTCTTTGTGCAATATCTAGCTATGCATAAGTAGTTTTGTGTCAATTGTAGATAATACTGATTTACGTATCCATATGTTAACATTTATGTGGACACATATCTTCAATTTTCTATGATGAATGACTGACAGTGTAACTGTATGGTAGTCAGACATTAATAAGATTGGAGGTAATGGAGGATGTAGTCTACCTCATATTCAGGTTTGGACACCATCTTTGGTGTCCTTGGTAACCTAATGATTTTGATGAAGTGGAAAAGATCGTAATTGACCCTCCTTGGGATATGAAATACATGGTTACTCATCAGTAACTTCCTTTACAAATGGCTTGATGATTGATAATACTCTGTGGTAAAGATAGTAGAACTAACAAAAGGTACATTGTGTTTTAATTAGCCATTTTAGTTGGCTTGAAGTGATACTTTATTACAGTTTGTTTTGAATTTATTATACTGATGATTTTTACTTACTTTTGGTCCATTTGTATATATTCTCTAGTATGTGCTTAGTCTGCCTATACAAGGTTGTTGTTTTCCAAAAGTTTCACAATACCTCTTGTGTGGTATGCTTTTTGACATTGTGATTTTAACATATTTACTGTTGAAATGCCTCATTTCCTAAAATCTGGGCAGAGTTGTAGCATTTAATGATTGATCATTAAAGGTCATAAAAAGTTGATAGAGTTTCCATATCATTCTCTTGGGATGTTTGCTCCTTGAGTTTATCTATAAGGAAACAAATGTTGCACGAAGAAGTCACAGTCCTCTCCCAAAAAATCCAGACAGAAGACAACAGTTGTCACCAAAATTGTGAAAGAATCTTTGGTACAGAAAACAACTCCACATGCTGCCAAAACCTCCTTGTGTCTTCCAAGGCAGCCACAAAACTATTGGTGTACAATGCTATCCTGCCTACAAGATATGCTAGGGCAATGATGGCACAGAGCTTTTGCTAGTAACCAAAAATTAACATTTGATTTAAGGCCCACTGCACAAAATGTAAATTTAAGTTTTATAATTAATAAATTGGAATATACTGGTTTTGGCAATTATTGTATTTTAAAATATTTGAAAAAGCATGAATCAACTTAACCTTTACTACATGTATTCCATGTAATTGCTTCTCAGTATGTAAAAATCAACTATTATACTGAAATAAAAATTGGGGGGACCATCTTCTATGTATTTGACTTTGGTGAATAGAACTGATAGGACCAGTTATAAACTGTTCATATGTCATGTTTTTGCAGAATAAATTCTATAAAGAAAAACCAATACACTGAAGTTTATAAACTAGAAGTTTCTACTGAGCTATTGAAATATTCCTTCACATAACATATTTGTTTTAAAAGCTTAAACAGTGTAAACATCTGGGAAGGGTTTTTTATCCCTCAGCTCCTGAATACTGTGAATAATGTCTTGATTGTTTGAACCACAAGGATTAATTACCTTATTTTTCTCAATATATGTTTTTATTCAAATTAGAAACATGAATGCTTCGACATGTCAATCCCAGCTCTCTCTCCCACCCCTTCTCCCTTGTCCCTTCACCAGCACCCCCCCAATCCCCAGCCCAATCCCCACACCATCCCCCAGAGAGAGTGAGGCCCTCCTCGGTAAGATCTCCAGAGTCTGTCATTTCATCCAGGGCAGGACCTAGGCCCTTCCTCATGTGTCCAGGCTGAAAGAGCATCCCTCCATGTAGAATAGGCTCCCAAAGTTCATTTGTACGCCATGGTGAACACTTACCTATTACCCAAAGCCCCAGTGATTTCTGTGACCTCCTCACTGAGACTACATTCATGGAGTCTGGATCAGTCCCCTGTTGGCCTCTCAGCCATCATTCTGGAGTTCAAGAGCTCCCCCTTGTTCTGTTAGCTGTCTTTGTGGGTTTCGCCAGCATGGTCTTGACCCCTTTGCAATTCTATTGTTCTATTCATCGCAATGTATTCCATTTAGTATTCAGGCATACTACTTAAAGAACTTATTCTTTTTATTAAAGAACTTATTTTTTTTTACTTAGAAACAATATCAATCATATCAATCCTCCATTCCCTCTCCCTCCTAACCTCTCATGCCCCATACTAATGCAACAATGAGAGTCTGTGCTAAAATTCATTTACACGAATTTGAAAACAACCCACAAATGTTTAGTATTTTTATTTCATTTTAAAAATTTAAACCAAAAAGCAATCCATGTATGTATAATAAAAAGTAAAACGTTACATGTGTTATAGGAGTCCCTCTTGATCACACTAAAATTATAGGGTTGTTGTCAAAGTAACTACTGCTATAAATCTTATATTTATATCCCATATCTCTTTTAGGGATTCATATTCTTATCCCCACACTATCAAAGATACATAGATTTTTAAAAACCTAGTCAGATATTTGCCTCTCCTTATATTCTTCCAGGTCCAATTCCCCAGTCTCATATCCAGCTCTGCAAATGGACACCTGTTAGAGTCTTCCCTACCCTTCCCCATCCTCGTCTTCAGTGGATCCCAGAGATCTTCCCCCTTCTAACCTCCCTCTTGCCATTGTTACTTTATCCTGGCTCCCAACTCCAGCGGGCAGTCCCTGAAACCCACAAGCCACTCCTGCCAGTGAATCAGGCAGGCTTATCACAGAGCTTCCCCTTTCCTTCTGTTCCTCCAGATCCAACTCCCCAGTGTCATCCTCAGCTCTATAGCACACATTATGGGGTAACCTTTCTTCACTCTATTCCCATTCCATGGACACAAAATAAGCAGATCCTGTCACTCTGCTTTCGTGACTCCTGGCAACTGTCTAAGACATCCAGTCTACCCTCATACCTAACTCTCATCTTCCAATACCAAGAAACACATTGTACCTGGAACCCTCAGTGGCCACATTTACCATGTGCACAGAAAATCTCCCAATCGGCAACACACAATCACCACGGTCTCTTAAAAATCAGAGAGGAACTAGAAATTAAAGAAGAAACACCCACCTAAAAAAGATAAAATGACACATCAGCACATAGAACTATGATCTTCCTAATTTCAGGTACTTAGATACCAGCATAAAAACACAATCAGTTACAGTTACGATAATATGTCTCCCCTGGAACTAGGCAACACTACCACAGCAGGCTCTGACTATTCCAAAGTAGCTGAATCAAAAAATAAAACAGACTTATGAAGATGATACTGGTACTTAAAGAGGAAATGAATAAATAAAAAAGGAAGGAAAATACAAAAGACAGTGGAAGAAATGAATGTATTTTTAACAAAATCCATGAAAACACAAAAGTGGAATATTATATTTCCTGAAAATGGAAATAGAATCAATTAAGAAAACCCAATATGAGATAATTCTGAGACTGAAAGATTTGGGAATCAAACAGGAACTCCAGAGGCAAGGTTCAACAATAAAATGGGACAGACAGAAAAAAGAATATATGATACAAATAATAGATACATAAGTAAAAGAAAATGTTAAATCTAAAAAACTCACAACACAATAGAACAAGGAAATCTGGAACACAATGTAAGGACAAAATCTAAGTTTAATAAGAAGAGAGGAAGGAAGAATAAAACAGCTCAAAGGCACATAAAATATTTTCAAGAAAAATCATATAAGAAAAATTTCCTAACTTATGGGAAGAGATTCCTATAAAAGCATAAAAGCATATAGAACACCAAATATACTGAACAAACCAGCACAATCATTGACATCTCTCAATATCAATGGTCACAATTTCCCAATAAAAAGATACAGGCAAAAAGAATGGATGAGTAAAGAAGATCCATCCTTCTACTGCATTCAAGAAACATACCTCATCATCAAGAAGAGACATTACCTCAGTGCAAAATGGTGGAAAACTATATTGCAAACAAATGGACCCAAGTAGAAAGCTAGTGTCCTCATTTTAATATCTGAAAAAATATACGTCAGACATTAATGAATTAAAAGTGATAGGGAAGACACAAAATCATCAAAGGAAAATTCACCAAGAGGATATTGCAATTCTTAATGCTTATGTAGCAAACACAAGGGTACCCCTTCATAAAAGAAACACAAGTACAGCTTAAATCACACATTGACCCTCACACACTGATAGTCTGAGACCTCAATACCCAGACAAATTTTTTTGTCATCCAGACAAAAATTAAACAGACAAAAGTTGGAGCTAGCACACACTATAAATCAAGTGGACAGAACAGATATTTACAGAACATTTCATTTCACCAAAACACAAAAGAATATAACTTCTGTGTACCTTATGGAACTTTGACCATGTACTTGGACACAAAGCAAGTCTTAATTGATAAAAGAAAATTGAAATAACACGCTGCATCCGATTAGTCCACCACTAATTAAAGCTGGACATCCGCATTAAGAGAAACCATGAAACCTGAACATCTCTCTACTGAATAAAAAGTGGGTCAACACAGAAATTAAAAAAATAAAGGTTTTCAACAATTTAAATGACCACACAACAAACCCAAACTAATGGGACACAATGAAAACCGTTTTAAGGTGCAAGATCATAGTGTTATTTTTCTACATCAAAAAATCAGAGACATCTCATACTATCAACCACCAGAAAGAAGAAATCACACCCCAAAGTAGCAAACATCAAAAATATTAAAATTCAGGGCTGCAGTCAATAAAATAAGAACAACAACTATAATTTACAAATAGTGAAACAAAGAATTGTCTCTTTGATAAATTCAGTAAGGTTGAGAAAATTTTATCCAAATTTTCTAAAAGGTAAAGAGTGAATATCCAAGTTAACAAAATCAGAATTGAAAAGGGGGGCAGAACAACAGACATAGGACACACTTTAAAAACCCATACTCCACCATATGGGAAAATGTAAAATGAATGGATAATTGACAGGATAGGTACCACTGACCAAACTTAATTCAATATTGGATATTCAATTTAAACAGACCTAAAACCACTAATGAATTAGAGGATGTCATTAAAATCTCACACCACAAAAGAGGCCAGATTGTTTTGTGCAGAATTTTCCAAGATTTTCAAAGAAGAGTTAATGCCAATACCCCTCAAATTATTCCACAAAATAAAAACTAAAAGAACATTTCCAAATTCATTTTATGAGGCAATAGTTATCCCGATACGCAAACCACAGTAAAGACCCAACAATGAAATAAAATTACAAACCAATTTCCCTTATGAACATAGATACAAAGATATTCAATAAAAATAACTGTAAACCAAATCTAAGAACCCATCAAAAATATCATGGAACATGATCAAGTAATCTGGGATGATTCAATACATGAAAATCAATAAATGTGGTCCACGATATAAACAAGCTGAAAGACTAAAACTAAATGATCATCTTATTAGATATAGCAAAGGACTTTGACAAGATCTAATACCCCTTCATGATAAAAATACAGGAGATATTAAGGATATGAGAGACATTCCTAAACATAATAAAGGTACTTTACAGCAAACTCATTGCTAACATCAACTTAAGTGGGGATATATTCAAAGCAATTCCACTAAAATCAAGAAGAAGAGAAGATTATCCATTTTTCCATATCTATTTGATATAGTACAAATATAATACTTGAAGTCTTAGCTAAAATAACAACTGAAGGAGATCAAGGGGCATGCAAATTGCAAAGGAAGAAGTCAAAGTATCTTTATTTACAGATGATATGATAGTATATATATATATGCCCCAGAAAATTCCATTGGAAAAATCCTGGAGCTGATAAATACTGTCATCAAAGTAGCTGCATATAAAATTAGCTCACAAAATCAGTAGCCCTCCTATAGACAGATGTCAATGGACTGAGAAAGAATTTTGGGAAGCATCACTTCATCAATTCTCATAATAACCTTAATATAAAATATCTTGGAATAACTCTACATAAGCAAGTGAAAACTTGTGCCATTAAAACTTCTCAAGTCTTTGAAGAAAAAAAAATGAAGAGGATATCAGAAGATGGAAAAATCTCCTATGTTCATGATAGGTTTAAAATATTAAAAATCACCATCCTACCAAAAGCAATCTATAGACTCAACAAAATCCTCATCAGAATTCCAGTTCAATTTTTCACAGATCTTGATTGAACAATTCTAAGCTTTACATGAAAACACACACACACACACACACACAGACACACACACACACACACACACACACACACACACAATGATAAAAGACCTGATGCAGGCCCCACCATTTCAAGTTTACTATAAAGCTTTAGTAATAAATAAAAAAAGACCAGTGATAAAAGGAATCAAATTGAAGTCCCAAACATAAATCCACAAATACCTATGGACACCCGATTTTTTATTTAAAAAGCCAGAAATTCACACTAGAAAAAGACAGCATCTTCAACAAATGCTTCTGGCAAACTGATAGCAGCATATAGTAGGATCCTAATAGATCCATACTTATCACCATGAAGAAAACTCAACTCTAAACAAATTAAAGACCTCACCATAAAAACAGATACACAAAGCTGGTTGGAATAGAAAATGGAGAATTGCTATTACCTCATTAGCACAGGTAAAGACTTTCTGATCAGTACACTAGTAGCAGAGGCACTAAGATTAAAAATTAATGAATGAGACCACATGAAGCTGGGAAACTTCTGTAAGGCAAAGACAATGTCATTCATACAATGTGGCAGCCTACAGAATTGGAAAAGATTTCCACCAACTCCGCATCTTATAGAGGACTATTCATATCCAAAATACATAAAGAACTCAATAAAGTAGATATCAAAAAACCAAATATTCCAATTAAAAATCGGGTACAGATCTAAGAATTTCAACAGAGGAAAGACAAATGGTCAAGAAACAAAGAAATGTTTAATACCTAGAGAAATGTTTAAAATCCTTTGCCATCAGGGAAATGTAAATCAGAACTAATTACAGATTTCATCTTACATCTGTCAGAATGGCTAAAGTAGGTTACACAAGGGATAGCTCATGTTGATGAGTCTGTGGAGCAAGGGGAATGCTCTTCCATTGCTGGTGTGGGTGAAAACTTTTACAGCCACTCTGGAAATCAGTGTGGTGTTTCTCAGAAAGATGTAAATTGATTTAGCTCAAGATCCAGATATGCCTTTATTTGGCATCTACTAAAAGGACCCCATAGACTGCCCAAGCCCCCCAAATCTCACCTATGTTCAGGGTGCCTGGTTGACTGTTATGATAGTTCCCCAGGTGTCTGTCTGGGGTCAACTGTTTCTGTGGATTTTCCTAGCATATTCCTGAACCCTATGTTCATCACTCCTCCCTCTCTACAGTTGGATCCCAGGAGTTCAGCTCAGTGCTTAGCTGTGAATTTCTGATTCTGCTTCCTTCAGCTACTTGATGAAAGCTCTAAGATGGCATTTAAAGTAGTCATCAATCTCATTATATGAGAAGGGCCTTTAAGGTAACTTCTCCACTGTTGCTTAGATTATAACTAGAGGTTATTCTTGTGGATCTCTGGAGATTTCCCTAGTGCCAGGTTTCTTGTTAAGCCCATAAGGGCTCCCTCTATTAACGTTTCTATTTCCTTGCTCACCTCTGTTCTCCCAAGTCGACCTTCCTGACCCCTCATGTTCTCCTCCCCCTCCCCTTTTCCCTTCCTTTTTCTCCTCCCTCCCTCCCCCATCATTATGCTCCTGATTTAATCAGGAGATCTTGTCCCTTTCCTCTTCTTGGAGGGTCCATGCAAGTCTCTCTCAGAGTCCTGCTTGATTCCTAGCTTCTAAGTGGTTGTGGGTTGTAGGCTGGCTATCCTTATGTCTGTGTATAATATCCACTTATGAGTGAGTACATACCTTGTTTGTCTTTCTGCGTCTGGGTTACCTCACTCAGGATGATTTCTTCTAGTTCCAACCATTTGCCTGCAATATTCAAGATGTTTTTTTTTACCACTGAGTAGTACTCCATTGTGTAAAAGTATTAATTTTCTTTATCCATTCTTCAGGTAAGGGGCATCTAGTTTACTTCCAGGTTCTGGAAATTACAAAAAAATACTGTTAGGAACATAATTGATGAGATGTCCTTGTTGTATTAATATGCATCCTTTGAGTATATACCTAAAAGTAGAATGGTTGAATCTTGTGGTGGGCTGATTGCCATGTTGCTGAGAAATCGCCATACTGATTTCCAAAGTGGCTGTACAAGTTTGCAATATTGAAGAGATATGGAGGTAGTGGACAACCTTGTCTTGTTCCTGATTTTAGAGGAATTGCATTGAATTTCTCTCCATTTAGTTTGATGTTGGCTGATGGCTGGCTGCATATTGCCTTTACTATGCTTAGGTATGTTCCTTTTATCCCTGATCTCTCCTAGACCTTTCTCATGAATGGGTGTTGGATTTTGTCAAAGGCTTTTTCAGCTTAGGCCTCAAGTCCGATCAGTCAGTGTTTGACTACTCCTACAAGCTCTGATTCACTATTGATCCAGTGTACTTTGCAAGCAGGACACATTATTGGTCATAGATTTTGTGGCTAGGTTAGTGTTCCAGTCCCACTATTAGGATCCTAGTCTTGTTACTGAAAATATCTGGCTCAGGATCCATATGCTCTGTTTCTAAGAGGCTTCCATATAATCCCTTACTGGGAGTCCTTGCTAGGGTTATCTTCATAGGTTTCAGAAAGTTTCTACTGCACTAGGTTCCCACATGGCCCCATAAATGCTCACACTTCCTGATGTATTTTGTTCTAACAGGTGAGTAATTATAATGCAAATATATCACATTTTCTTTATCCATGTTTTGACTGAGGGATATCTAGTTTATTTTCAGTTTCTGGCTATTACGAATAAATGTGCTGTAAACATAGTTTAAAAAGTCTCCTTGTGGTAGGATGGGTTGTCTTTTGGTATATGTCCAAAAGTTGTATAGCTGAATCTTGGGGTAAATCGATTTCCAATTTTCTGAGAAATCATCATATTGATTTCTATAACGTCTGTACAACTTTGCACTCCTGCCAGCAGTGGAATTGTGTTCCCCTTGCCCCACATTCTCGCCAACATGAGTTGTCATTTGTGTTATTGATCTGACCCATTCTGATCTCAAATTAGTTTTGATTTTCATTTCTATAATGGCTAAATATATTAGATATTTTTCAGTGTTTTTCAGTTATTTGAATTATTCTAGTGAGAATTCATTGTTTTACCTGTACCCCATTTTTAATTGGATTGTTTGGTTTGTTGATATCTAGTTTCTTGAGCTCTTTATATATCTTGGATATTTCCCCTCTACTGAATATGGAGTTGATGTAAATCTTTTCCCTTTCTGTAGGCTACCATTTTGTTCTATCGAGTATGTCCTTTACATTACATAAGTTTCCCAGATTTGCGAGGTAACTTTTATTAATTGTCAACTTTAGTGCCTGTGCAATTGGTATTTTATTACTCAACTACTAGAAGAATGGCCCTATGACATGTGAAGACAAATGGATAGAATGAGAAAAAAAACTTTCTGAGGTAACCCAGAGCCATAGAGACAATCATGATATGTGTTTACTCATAAGTGGATATTAACTTTAAAGGATAATCACACTATAACCCATAGCCACTGTCTTTATTTTTTAAAACTGCTTTAAACCAAACCAACTTAAAACATTTAGAAACAAAGGTTCTATAGGGTAAATGCAGATTTTATGAAATCATTATAAAACTTGAATATTGAAAGAGATGGCTCAGTGTTTCAGAGCTCTGGCTGGCTGCTATTCTAGAGAACCTACATTCAGATCCCAGCACCCTAATGGGGCAGCTAACAACCACCTATAAATCTAGCTCCAAGGCACTTGATACTAACTCTTTTGGCCTCTATGAGCAGTTCCATGCACAATAAAACTGACGTAAATTAACAATTCAATGGTGAGCAAATTCTTACCAGTGTCACTCAAAATAAATTGTCAACTTTCAGAGATTGCTTAATGAATTGCTGACATATTGTTGGCAGAAATTTTATCCATGAATTGAGTCTTATAATTTAGGCTGAAATATATTTGAAAAACACTAACATCATGCTGATATTTGGAAAATAAATCAAGAATGTATCTTTTCCTGATATCGACTAAATAAAGCATATGAATTATGCTGAATTTGAAATTTTTACTATATTAACAATCTTTAAAATTGTTACTGTCAATTGAATTGAGTTTATTTTGAATAGATTCAGGTATTTCAGGTAAATTTTAAAATTATCTTTGACCTTCATTGTAGTCTCCAAAAGGATGAAATATTTCATATAATGATTTTAATCTGTTGATTCATTTTCAAAAATCCCCAAAGAAATACATCACAAATTACATTGTACATGATTTCTCCTTCATCATATCATCACAGCTGTAACAGAATAATGGGAATTCTGCCAAGAGCTTCTTGACATCCAGTGGCCAAACTTTCTGTAAATTGAGTAAACCCAGGCATCAATTATGTGAGCATATGATGATTGCTTGATATATCTTTGGGATATCAAGAAATTGCATGATAAAATATAATAAATTGTACTCATCATATTGAAACCAGTTACACAAATACTTTTAAAAGAGAAAAATGAAAGTGATGTAAGTACAAATATCCTCTAAACATATTGAGGTTTTAACTTTCAAGTATGCAGTACATCTGTGAACTTAGTTAACTTTGAGGACTGGAGAAATGTCCCTGTGGTTAGGAGCACTTGTGACTATTGCAGAGGATCCAGATTCAATTCCCACCATCCTCACTGGGGCTCAAAATAGTCTGAAATTCTGGTTTCAGGTAATCAAACACCCTCTTTTAGGCTCTGCAGATATCACGTATATATGTGTTGTACAGAATTCATGGATACAATATACTCACACACAAAAAATTATTAAATAACTTTATATGACCATCCTCCCTGTTTTACCTTATAGAGCCTACTAGGTAGAAATGTACAGATATCATCAGACTTAAATTGTTGTTTTCCTTCTCTTAGGGATCCTACACAGCTATTTGCCCAAATCTCAAAATTTGTATCAGATAGTTTGGTTAATAGTGCAATTATTCATGAGGTAGTTTAATTTTGTTATCAATTTTTCTGCCATATGATATTTAACACTACATATGTGATTCTTAATATTCCTTAGACAATTCTGATGTACCTTCAAGTTAAATAAATGTTTTTTAGATAAAGTCTATAATTCATCCTAAAAAGATTTTAACCAATAACCTGTTACAAAGTAGATCTGAATCAATTATAATTATCTGTAATAACACAATGAATAGTCTTATATATCCTGTCTTTAATTTTTGACTTACTAATCAGGTAAACTCATTAGTATTTACCAACTACTAGTTATATATATTT
This sequence comes from Mesocricetus auratus, assembly GCF_017639785.1. NCBI lineage: Eukaryota > Metazoa > Chordata > Mammalia > Rodentia > Cricetidae > Mesocricetus > Mesocricetus auratus. The sequence continues at coordinate 38,069,391 of NW_024429188.1, read as the reverse complement.
AAATTTGAAATATACATGAATTACTCCAAAATAATTATGACATAAAAGTTAATGACAAATCAATTTTTAGATAAATATAGGTATGAGCATATAAGCTTTCTGAAGTGGTTGCTAAAAATCATAGCACAAAGTAAATTACACATCTTTCATGATTTTTAAGATATATATATTTCAGAATAAAGACATGTACTTATCCCTTTACAAATAAATCTAAGTTTCATTATTTTTACTCGTATATTTGCATACAGATTTTGGTCAATATATTGCAAATCTATTGATACCCCTTAATATTCCACTCTGACTGAAATTATTTAGAACACTGATATCATAATTAACACTGAGTACATTATTGGCCCAGTTTCCTTTGTCCCCCCCAAGTTTCAAAGAAGCACTCTAAGAGGAGGTCACAGGATAAAGAAGACAGATAAAATAATAAAATCCAACTAAGGTATTAATAACAATTATTCAGTTTTCCTGAATATTTCTCTTATAAACTATTCTGTATCTGTGGGGTATAGTTAATATTTACAAGTTAATGAGGATTATTTGTACATACTCAAGAAGGTGCATACCTTATGTCATTATGTATTTATATTACATGTAATATTAATAGAAAGAAATAATCAAAACAAAATGATGTGTAGTCCAATTATAGCTACTACTGGTTGCAAATATAAATTGATGTGAAGATAAAAGAACTTCTATAATTTATTAATGGTACAACATGCTGACTAGAAATTAGACTTACATGTTTTAAGAATACCACCGATATAAAAAGCACTAATTGCTTACATTGTAGTATCAAAATACTTTTTTCATTCTTACTGTTATCATGCAAGAACATGAGCTACTTGAAAAATTTCAACCTAAGAAAATAAGTTTAACTTGAAATGAATTTAAAATAAAGCCACAGTAAGTGCATCATTTAATACTTTCTAATACATTTGTTTCTTCCTGCTATTGTTAAAAATCACATTTTATCTTCAATAGTGTTCTGATTTGAAAAATGGCAAACCATAGGTCCATAGGGAGTGACTCTTTTAGGAGGTATGGCCTTGTTGGTGTAGGTGTGGTATTAGAGAAAGTGTATCACTGGGGGTGGGATTTGTGTTCTCAGATATTCAAGTTTAGACACTGTGTCTCAGTATCTTCCTGCTGCCTGAGAATCCAGATGTAGAGCTATCAGCTCCTTATTTAGCACCATATCTGCCTGCATGCTGCCATGCTTCCTGCCATAATGATAATGAACTAAATTTCTGAACCTGTAAGCAAGGTCCCACTTAAATGCTTTCTTTCATAAGTACTGCCTTGGTCATTGTGTCTCTTCACAGCAGTAGAAACCCTAACTAAGACAACCAATATTAACATAAAAGGATAGCTGAGTAACAGCAAAGTAAATCATATATTACAGTACACTGAAATATGCTAATGCTAGTGAACCTAATTTAAATAATCAGACCATTTCTTTTTTTTTCAGTTTAAATTTAGATAAGAAACAAGGTTGCTTCACAAGTCACTTCCAGGTCCCTCTACCTTTCCCTCCCCTCCTCCCGTGCCCTCCCCCTAACCCCCCCCATTATACCCTCATTTCCCCAGGGAGGGTGAGGCCCTCCATGGGGGTGTCCATAGTCTGTCATTTCATATAGGGCAGGGCCTAGACCCTTCCCCAAGAGTTCAGGGTGAGAGTGCACCTCACATTGTTGGATGGGAGTCCAAAGTCCATGTGTATACTCGGGATGGGCACTGATCTGCTGCCCAAGCCTCAATAGATTACCTAGGCCTCCTCATTGACACTAACATTCAGGGGGTCTTGATCAGTCCCATGCTGGATTCCCAGGCTGATGCCTGGGATTCAAGAGTTAACCTTTGTCAGGTCAACTCTTTTTTGGGGGTTAAACCAGCCCAGTCTTAATCCCTTTGGTCATCAGTCCTCCCTCTCTGTTAATGGCTTTCTTGAGTTCAGCTCAGTACTTAACCGAGGGAGACTGCCTCTTCTTCGATCAGCCACTAAATGAAGTTTCTCTTTCCCAGATTCTCTGGCCATGGGATTGTAGGCTGGCACTCCCCAGATCTATGTCTAAAATCCATATATGAGAGAGTACATGCCATGTTTCTCTTTTTGTGACTGGGTTACCTCACTCAAGATGGTTTCTTCTAGTGTCATCCATTTGCCTGCGAATCTCAGGATTCCATTGTTTTTTTCTGCTGAATAGTACTCCATTGTGTAAATGTACCACATTTTCTCCATCCACTCTTCGGTTGAGGGACATCTAGGTTGCTTCCAAGTTCTGGCTATTATGAATAATGCTGCTATGAACATACTGGAACAGACATCTTTGTTGTATGAATGGGCAGATTTTGGATATATGCCTAAGAGTGGAGTTGCTGGGTCTTGTGGTAGGTTTATTCCCATTTTTCTGAGGAATCTCCATACTGATTTCCCAAGTGGCTGAACCAGTTGGCACTCCCACCAGCAATGGAGGAGTGTCCCCCTTTCACCACATCCTCTCCAGCATAAATTATCATTGGTGTTTTTGATTTTAGCCATTCTGACAGGAGTGGGATGGTATCTCAGAGTTGTTTTGATTTGCATTTCCCGGATGGCTAAGGATGTTGAGCACTTTCTCAAGTGCCTCTCAGCCATTTTAGACTCCTCTATTGAAAACTCTCTGTTTAGTTCTGCAGCCCAATTTTAATTGGGTCATTTGATGTTTTGGAGACTTGCTTCTTGAGTTCATGGTAAATTTTGGAGATCAACCCTCTGTCAGATGTGGGATTAGTGAATATTTTTTCCCATTCTGTGGGCTGCCTTTTTGTCTTGCTGACTGTGTCCTTTGCCTTACAGAAGCTTCTCAGTTTCAGTAGGTCCCATTTATTAATTGTTGATCTCACTGTCTGTGCTAGTGGTGTTATGTTCAGGAAGCTGTCTCCTGTACCAATTCGTTCAAGGGTACCACCCACTTTCTCTTCTAAGAGGTTCAGTGTGGCTGGATTTATGTTGAGGTCTTTGATCCATTTGGACTTAAGTTTTGTGCATGGCGATAAACATGGATCGATCCGCATTCTTCCACATGTCAGCTTCCAGTTATGCCAGCACCATTTGTTGAAGATGCTTTCTTTATTCCATTGTATATTTTAGCTTCTTTGTCAAAGATTATATGTTCATATGTGTGTGGGTTAATATCAGGGGTTTCAATTCGATTCCATTGGTCTGTCTATTTTTGTGCCAATACCAAGCTGTTTTCAGGACTATAGCTCTATAATAGAGCTTGAGGTCAGGGATGGTCATGCCTCCGGACGTTGCCTTGTTGAACAGGGTTGTTTTGGGTATCCTGGGTCTTTTGTTTTTCCATACAAAATTGGTTATTGTTCTTTCAAGGTCTGTGAAGAATTGTGCTGGGATTTTAATGGGGACTGCATTGAATCTGTAGATTGCTTTTGGCAGGATTGCCATTTTTACTACATTGATCCTACCTATCCAAGAGCATGGGAGATCTTTTCATTTTCTGAGGGCTTCTTTAATTTCTTTTTTTAAAGATTCAAAGTTCTTGTGATACAGGTCTTTCACTTGTTTGGTTAGCGTTACCCCAAGGTATTTTATGTTGTTTGTGGCAATTGTAAAGGGTGATGTTTCTCTGATTTCTTTCTCAGCCCTGTTATCATCTGTATATAGTAGGGCTACTGATTTTCTTGAGTTGATCTTGTAGCCTGCCACTTTGCTGAAGGTGTTAATCAGCTGTAAGAGTTCCCTGGTAGAGTTCTTTGGGTCATTGATGTAAACTATCATATCATCTGCAAACAGTGAAAGTTTGGCCTCTTCCTTCCCAATTTGTATCCCCTTGATACCCCTTTGTTGTTGTATGGCGATAGCTGGAACTTCAAGTACCATGTTGAAAAGGTATGGAGAGATTGGACAGCCTTGTTTTGTTCCTGATTTTAGAGGAATTGCGTTGAGTTTCTGTCCATTTAGTTTGATGTTGGCTGTTGGTTTACTGTATATAGCTTTTATTATGTTTAAGTATGTCCCTGTTATCCCACATCTCTCCAAGACCTTTATCATGAAGGGGTGTTGGGTTTTGGCAAAGGCTTTTTCAGCATCTAGTGAGATGATCATTTGATTTTTGTTTTTCAGCTTGTTTATATGGTGGATTACATTGATGGATTTTCATATGTTGAACCATCCCTGCATCCCTGGGATGAAAGCTACTTGATCATGGTGAATGATTGTTTTGATGTGTTCTTGGATCCGATTTGCCAGTATTTTATTGAGTATTTTTGCATCAATATTCATGAGGGATATTGGTCTGAAGTTCTCTTTCTTAGTTGTATCTTTGTGTGGCTTGGGGATCAAGGTTATTGAAGCCTCATAGAAAGAGTTTGGTAAAGACCCTTCTGCTTCTATTGTGTGGAATTCTCTGAGAAGAATTGGTATAAGCTGTTCTTTGAATTTCTGGTAGAATTCTGCACTGAGACCATCTGGACCTGGACTTTTTTTGGTTGGGAGACTTTTGATGACTGCTTCTATTTCCATAGGGGTTATAGGTCTATTTAAATTGCTTATCTGTTCTTGATTTAGTTTTGGCAAGTGATAGCTATCCAGGAAGTCGTCCATTTCCTTTTAATTTTCGAATTTTGTGGAGTACAGGTTTTCAAAGTATGACCTAATGATTCTCTCGATTTCCTCAGTGTCTGTTGTTATGTCCCCCTTTTCATTTCTGATTTTGTTAATTTGCATGTTCACTCTCTGCTGTTTTGTAAGTTTGGACAAAGGTTTGTCTATCTTGTTGATTTTCTCAAAGAACCAACTCTTCGTTGCATTGATTCGCTGTATTGTTTTCCTAGTTTCTACTTTATTGATTTCAGCCCTCAATTTGATTATTTCCTCACGTCTACTCCTCCTGGGGGAGTTTGCTTCTTTATGTTCTAGAGCTTTCAGCTGTGCTGTTAATTCTCTAGTATAACTGTTCTCCAGTTTCTTCATGTGGGCACTTAGTGCTATGAACTTCCCCCGTAGCACTGCTTTCAAAGTGTCCCATAGGTTTGGGTATGTAGTATCTTCATTCTCATTGAATTCGAGGAAGTCTTTAATTTCTTTTTTTATTTCCTCTTTGACCCAGGGATGGTGCAGTTGAGCATTATTCAATTTCCATGAGTTTGTAGGTTTTCTGCAATTTGTGTTGTTGTTCAATTCTAATTTTAAAGCATGGTGGTCTAATCAGACCATTTCTATAAATAGAAAATTCTAATTCATATTAAGAAACTACAAATGGCAACTGAATAGATTGTTCAGTGGTTATAAGCACGTCTTCATTCACAGGAACTGAGTTGAGTTGAAATACCCAGGTTTGGCAGCTTAAAACTGATTATAATTCTAGCTCCAGTTAATCTGCATGCTCTTCTTACCTTCTTGGGCAACTGCAAACACATGGCAAAGATTTTAGTTCTACAACTGACAAAGACACACAAATTTATCTTCAATGTTAAAAAGGAGTAATTTGCTAATTGTTATATCAAATATTCAAATGAAATACTAAAATCTTTAAGCACCACCTGTCTCAATAACAAAATGTAAAATACTTTTAAAAATGGAAGGAAATTTATCTGGACAAAAACCCGAATATAAGTTTAGAGGAAATTTTTGGTTTTATAAATGTGGTATATTAACATCTTTTCATTGACCCAGATAAAAATGTGACAGAACATCAGAACATTCTTGAATTTAAGCATATTATGCATTAATAAATTCTAGCAATTTTGTCTATTTATATTTAATGTATGGAAGTGAAATATTATTTATTCTTTCATAGTATTATTTTATTAGAAAATGTGTTGAAAGTTTTCATTATGTAAATACATTCCTCTTTATTTAGAAATAAAGGAAGTCATGAAAATATAATAAACAACATACATGTTCATTATATAATTATCTTTTAATAGTTTATTATTATATTCCTGTAATTTTACTTGATCAATTTCAATGTGCCAGGTATTGCACTATGCTCTTTTTAGATGTTGTATTACAATAATAAGTACAATGATTTTCTATCTCTTTTTCTTCATAACCTCACATAAGATGTTAGAAGAATTTTTAGGCTGCTAAAGGAAAATGATAAAGACAACAGTACAATTATAATTACAGCCTTGGTTTACAAGCTAACTAACACAGTCAATGAGAATGTGACTTTCATCAGATGGTGAGGAAATGGGTTTACATTGGGGTATTAGGCACTGGAGAGATAAAACTAGCCCATACTGTAACACAGGGAAACTCTGGAAGCAACAATGCATGACTAATCTTCACTCAAAAATCACCAGTCAGCCTATAGTCATTTAGAGTATGTTAACCAAATGCTATACATCAATGACAATGACTGCCATGAAAAGGAGAAACTTCCAGATTGATGCTGAGTAAGCACATTATGGATATTGGAATCAGGCTACTCTTTTATTAAATAGCTTATAAACTATTGGCAAATGAATAGAGGTGACATGTGGACACAATGTCAGAAAGACGTCAGGAATAATTAAACATCATCAAGGAACAAGTATACTTTTTTCCTTTGTTTATCTAACTTTTTACACATGTTACTCTCAGTTCCCTCTCCCTCCCATCTTCCCCCAGCCCCTCAATCCTCCCAATCCATACCCCCTCTGCTCCCCATGGAGGGTTAGGGCTTCCATGAGGGATTTTCAGAGTCTGTCATATCATCCCAGGAAGGGCCTAGGTCCTCCCCCATGTGTCCAGGCTGAGAGAGCATCCCTCCATGTGGAATGGGCTCCCAGAGTATTTGTATGCCAGGAAAAAATACTGTTCTACTCTCCAAGGTCCCATAGACTGCCAAGGCCTATTCTCAGACATCCAGGTTTGGGGAGGGGGGTGTCTGGATCAGTCCCATGCTGGCCTCTCAGTCATCAGTCTGGGGTCCATGTATTCCCACATGTTTAGGTCAGTAGAATCTATGGGTTTTGCCAGCCTGGTCTTGATTCCTTTGCTCATCACTCCTCTTTGCAACTGGGTTCCAGGAGTTCAGTTAAGTTTTTAGCTGTGGGTGTCTGCCTCTGCTTCCATCAGCCACTGGATGAGGGTTCTAAGATGGCATATAGGTAGTGATCAATCTCATTATCATGGGAGGGCATTTAAGGTAGACTTAATGTCATTCCATGTCATTCCTATAGATCTGTGAAGATCTCACTAGTGCCAGATCTCTCCTCCAACATATAATGGTTCCCTCTATCATGGAACCAGTATAATTAAGAAGACAAGTTCCAAAGATGGCCAACCGAGGCATTCTTCTCTCCCCTCAGATCAAGAGGAAATACATGACAGAAATGAAGGCAGACAAAAATATACTTAATTCCTGTCTTCCCTGTATGGCTCATCAACAGAAATATAGTAAAGACCTAAAAAGGGAAACTTTCCATTTCTTTCCTTGTTTTACCTATTCAAGCTAAAACAAAATATTCTTGTGCTAGTGTCATGGCAGGTGACTTGGTATTCAATGAGATTTTAAAGGCAAAAATGTGTTCACCAAAGAAACTTGAAGCAAAGGCAGAGTAACTAGCATAGGATACAAGGAATGTGAATCCCACAGTGAGCTCTTAAGATCTTAAAAGTAGTTAGATCACAAGAGTGTTTCAGAGAGGGACAAGATCTACAAGGCACAACAAAAGTTTTCCTATGTCTTTGACCTAGTACACAGGTCCAAAATAATTTCAAAGAATGAGGAGGTAAGGAATTAGCATACTTTCCTTTAAAGAAAGTCATCTGATATCCAAATATGCAGTATCACTGGCATTAATGCCATGAAAGTGGAGCAGCACTTTAACATTAAAACTACTGGAAAACTGTTATTGTTCTCTATGTAGGCATCAGCACAAACCTAAAAAAGAAAACCTCTTGTAACAACTCTTTCTCCATGGTTCCCAGACGAGTTTATAGAACCCAGTGCTCTCTAGATACTCTAGGACAGCATTACTGTCTTGGGAGCAAGTGAAAACTAGAGCTCACTCTGTAAGACTATTGCCAATTCCCATGTGAAGGATACTGGTAAAACATTCTAAGACTTAAAGCAGTGTAATCACAGAGTGTAGTTATGAAGAGATTTTTCAGGAATGAACACCAAGTCATGTGTGAGGTATTTTTTTGAGGAAGACATGCCAGTCCATCTGTAGGAGGTTTACAGAATAGACCAACAGGCACACTGAACATATTGCTGAGAGTATAATGTATGGGGTTGTGTCTGGAAGCACAATTCCTGAAAATTCATACAGGAATATATAGCAAAGACTGAATTTAAATAAGTAGACGCCCACATGGAAATTGAATATCACAATTAAACCTTATTTTGGTTTGTAAAAACATGGTCAAAAGAATATATAACCTAAGAAGTAGTTTTGTAGTTTTATTTATTTTTCAGTTTGTGACATTCCCACTGAATCTATCTATCTATCTATCTATCTATTTATCTATCTATCTATCTATCATCTGTGGTCACCAGTTACAAAACAACAATTATTACATAAAAGTAAAAAAGAATATCTCAACATAACAGACTTGCATGCACATGCCATGCTCTCCTCTCTAAGGGAAGAAAGAACACTAATGCACAATATTTATTCAGAGTACTACTCAGTAATGAAGAGCAGTGGGGTGACTCCTTGTAACAATGAGAGGGGTTTTATCTCTGCCTGCAGAAGCAACAATACACTCACAAATAGGTCATCTGGGTCTGACTTCTCTTGAAAGATTGAGCTTACTGTCCACCTGTGTCTCTCACCTTTGACCAGCATAGGCACAACCTTGCAAGCACAATAGCCTGTGCCCTGTCCCCAAAAGGGTTCTCAGCTTCTCTCTTAACCCTTTCTCTTGGATGTTTGGGGCACATTTATCCTCATCTTAACATTCTCCATGCTCCCCCATGCCTTCTTCTCCCCTCCTCTTATCCCCCTCTGTTTTTCTTGGTTCCCTCTCCCCTCCCCTGATGTTTCCAATCTGCTCAGGAGATCTTTCCTCATTCCACTACTCTGGGGTACCATGCATCTCACTTGGGAACCTCCTTGTTTCCAAGAATCCCTGGCACTGGGACTGTAGGCTGGCAGTCTCCTCATATATATCTACAAACCATATATGAGTGAGTACATACCATGTTTGTCTTTTTGTGTCTGGGTTACCTCACTCAGGATGGTTTCTTCTAGTGCCATCCATTTGCCTGTAAATTTCAAGATTCCATTATTTTTCTCCGCTGAGTCGTACTCCACTGTGTAAATGTACCACATTTTCTCTATCCACTCTACAGTTGTGGGGCATCTAGGTTGCTTCCAGGATCTATCTATTACATATAATGCTGCTATGAACATAGTGGAACAGATATCCTTGTTGTGTGAATGGGCATCTTTTGGGTATATGCCTAAGAGTGGAATTGCTGTATCTTGTGGTAGACTGATTCCCACTTTCCTGAGGAATCTCCCTACTGATTTCCAAAGTGGCTGTATGAATTGGCACTCCCACCAGCAGTGGAGAAGTGTTCCCCTTTCTCTACATCCTCTCCAGCACAAACTGTCATTGGTGTTTTTGACTTTTGCCATTCTGACCAGAGTAAGATGATATCTCAGAGTTGTTTTGATTTGCATTTCCCTAATGGCTAGTGATGTTGAACACTTTCTCAAGTGTCTCTCAGCCATTTTATACTCCTCAACTGAGAATTCTCTATTTAGTTCAGTCCCTCCCTTTTTAATTGGATCCTTTGGTGTTTTGGAGACTTGCTTCTTGAGTTCTTTTTAAATTTTGGAGATCAGCCCTCTGTCAAATGTGGGGTTAGTGAATACCTTTTCCCAATCTGTGGGGTGTCTTTTTGTCTTCCTGACTGTGTCCTTTGCCTTACAGAAGTTTCTCAGTTTCAGCAGGTCCCATTTATTAATTGTCAATTTAGAATATAGGAGAGCAGGATGAGAGATACAATAATAGATCGAGTCATTTTAGGCCTGAGGAGAGAGCTGACACTAGTGAGATCTCCAGAGATCTATAAGGATAACACCAACTGTCAAACTAAATAATTGTGAAGAGACTACACTAATAGCCCCTCCTTGATGATATGGTTGATAACTACCCTATATGCCATCCTAGAACCTTCATCCAGGGACTGATGGAAGCAGAGACATATACCCACAGCTAAACACTGAACTGAACTTCTGGAACCTAGTGACAGAGATGGAGGAGTGATGAGCAAAGGGGTCAAGATCAGGATGATGAAACCCACAAAGACAGCTGACCAGAAAATGGGGAGCTCTTAAATCCCATACTGATGGATGAGAGGCCAATAGGGGACTGATCCAGACTACATGAATGTAGTGCCAGGGAGGAGGCCACAGAAATCACTGCGGCCTTGGGTAGTAGATCAGTGTTTACCATGGTGTATGAATGAGTTGGGAGGCTATTCCAAATAGAGGGATGCTCTCTCAGCCTGGACACATCGGGAAGGGCCTAGGTCCTGCCCTGAATGAAATGACATACTTTAGAGATTCCCTCCAAGGAGGGCCTTGCCCTCCCTGGGGAATGATGTGGAGATTGGGTGGTGGGCTGGGGGCTGGTGGAGGGACAAGGGAGGAGAGGTGGGAGAGGGAGCTGGGACTGACATGTGAAACATTCACATTTCTAATTTAAATAAAATCATATTGAGGAAAAAACATTCTCCATGGACAGAGGTCTGTCAGCCAACACAACTTTTGCCAGTATGACTCCCTGCGACAACATGTCACCACAGAAGCATAAGCACTATGCACTGACTAGAGCCTTGTATCGAACATAGCACTCACTCACAAGCAAGCTGCCTCAGCACTGGTGATAAGCATGAGTCTGTCATTTCCTCAGTTCAGTGGGCTCCCATGCACCCACATCAAAGGAAACCTTAGATAGATACAACCATGTCTATTTAATCTTGCCTCTAAAACTAGTGGTTTGCAACAGCCACCCAGAGTATATCCACCAAAGGCTAGAGGTCAGTGTGCTTCATGTCCATGAAGAGGGTTAGATACCGGATTCAAGCTCAGACAGCACAATCTGAACACAGGAGAGATGATGATTAGATCCCACTTGTGTGTGTACTACTGGCAACTGAAGAGTAGTGATGCGACAGGAGTCAGAGGAATGGAAGAAGCCACTGAGGATGCATTGAAAATTCCTTCCACTGCTGCCAGATCCTCAAACAAAGGAAGACCATGACATTTTGGATGCCTGGATGTGTGCTCCTCTCCCACACACACACAAAATGAGTAGACTTAAGCATTAAAGAGAAAAGGTAGAAACCCACCAGGGTTCATGAGCAGTAATGTGGAGGCTTTAACAGGATGAATCAGATAGGATTGCTCACTGGGCTTCTATTTGTCACCTGGGACAAAACCTTAGAATGGCTGCATGGGACCAAGCACAATAATTAAACAGACTGAGAAGCCAAGTGGAAAGGAAGAGCCCTTGGATATCTGGGATGTAATATTATGGGCCATATCTCACAACCCCCATAGTCCATCAGTCATCACAATACACTCTCTACAGTCAAAAGTGTGGGGAGCTCCATTAATACACAAGCACAGATAAACTGTGAGAAAATCTGAAGTCTGCAGTAGTAAAGGCAGACCCCACCAATCCAAGGCTTCTCCTTGAGCAGTTCTCCATGTAGGAAAATGTGGAGATCTGATGCAGAGTGTTCCCAGGCAGAGAATGAAACTCTTTACCTGGCAGGGATTGGCTTTTAGCTAACCTGCGATACCCAATCCCATAGTAACTGGAATGCTACAGGAAAATCACAAGCTTCCATTGAGCCCTGCAAGAATCAAGAAGACCATGCCTGTGGGTCTCTGCCAAGTAGCATGAAAATGTATTATTCCTGGGCAGGGATAATTGAATCCTTTGGAGCAGAAGTCCAATGTGCTATTGGAGATACACTGAGTAACTGCAAAGTGTGTAATAAGAAGCATCAACACGTTGTAATTTCTAAATCCACAGTGAAGAGTTCTTAAACCCTAAAAACATGCCCTGTGCCCTAAAGAAGGCCAGGGGCCAAGTGATAGTGGAGTCTATGGAGGAGACAGAGAGAACAGCCTACACCCTCCATGTTAGTGCTTCACCCTAGGCATGTCCAAGGCCTGTAGAGTTCTCAGGTTCCTGTTGCTAAAACAAAATCCCTGACTCTTCAGGCAGAAAATCAGGCAAATCTCCAGGAAATGCTGGGAGCCCAACACAGATGAAAAGTTATGATATGTTGGATGTCCCATTATAGCCTACCATGGTTGTCATGTCAACTGCTGTCACCATCTCAGGTGCAGTTTAGGCATCTATGCTGCTGAAGTTTGTGGGCTGTAGTTATTTCTTCCAGGAAACACAATTTCACAGCTGTCTTCCTGTTCCTTTGGCTCTCATAGTCTTTCTGCCCCCTCTTCTGCAATTGGCCCTGAACTTCAGGTTCAAGGGTTGTGGCATAGAAGTATCTGCTGGGACAAGGAGACAGAATATCTCTTGTTCTATGTCTATTTTTAGGATGTGATATTCTATCATGGAGTCTGTCTTGGGGTACAGACTGCATGAATCTAAGAAATTCTGGTAACAGGAGGAAGAGAAGGATATGGGGTGGGGTAGAGATATATATAGATATAGATGATAGATAGATAAAGACAGATAGATAGATAGATAGAGTATAGATAGATGTTATACTCAGAGAGACCATCTTCCCATCCTAGGTCCCTATCTATTCCTCAGAGAAGATAAGGCCCCCAGACTCCAGACTGACAGCTGGGGAACCTACATAATACTGAACCAGGCACCCTGAATGTGGATGTTCAGTTGGGGGCTTGGACAATCTATGGGGCCCTAGTGCATGGATGGTCTTTTGGAGCCGGTTCACTATGTAGGAATAGTCTCTCAGCCTAGATACACAGGAGAGGGCCTTGTTCCTGCCCCAATTGATGTGACAGGCTTTGATGATTTCCCAGGGAAGGCCTCTTCCCAAAGTTTTGAAATATGGTATTTTGCTCTCTCCATAATCATTTTGTGTTTAGTATTAAGAGGGGACTCTCAATACTCCTTCAATTGTAGTAGTGGCAATGTGAATTAACCATGGTTCCTGCATCATGTCCTTTGTATGAGTCCATGCATGATAAGATGTAAAGAAAAATGGATCCATGAACTTTGTCGTAAATGGATGGAGCTAGGAACAATCATATTGATTGAGGTAACCAAGACCCATAAAGACAAGCACTGTATATTTTCTCTTATTGGTGTTTCTTAAATCAAAATCTTGAGAAGTACACAGCCGGTAGTAACTGTGGAATCAAGAAGTGTAGACAGAAACATTGCCAGGAGAAGAGTGTGGGGGAGAATAGTTAGTAAATTAGCAAGGTAAAATTGAACTGAAGAGAGAAATGGAAAAAGAGAATTTTGCAAGTGTGTGTTTGAGGTGTGTAAACAAGCAATTGAGGGTAAATGAAAATAGAAGGATACAAGTGATCTAATAGGGGAAATAGGAAATGGGTGGCTTCTTAGGGAGGGTGATGGAGGTAAATACAGAAGTTTGGGCCAGAGGAAATGGGAACAGTGAGATGTAAGTGATCTAATAGGAGATGTGGAAAGCAGGGTCCTCTTTAGGGCAGGAGAAGAAGGAGCAAGAGGAATAAAATAACCATAAGGATGTCTAAAAATTCCACAAAGAATCATGCTATTAACTATTTACCTGACGAAATCCCAGCACACACACAAGTCCATGTATACACATGCATACACAGTTTTAGTGGACCTTTCTCATCTGTGCTGATGGTTTTCCTTCCAAGAGCCAAGTAACACCTAACAAATTTCAATAGGAGACATGAAGAGCCTTCTTTTGGGTTGTTGGTCAGGGCTGTCCAAGAGAAACACAGCTTATTGCTTTTGCCTTTGGTAACCCCTGGGAGGTGGAAGGCAAATCGCTATTGCTGGAGTAACTACACACTTCAAAAACAGGGCCCAGAGACCACTGGGCTATAACGTACCAGAAAACCTCTCCCTGAGGACTAGCTTTTGTGATGCCAGAAGACTCCATGAAAGCTCTCAAAGAAGCAAGGATCTACTCAACTAGGATGCCTATGAACCATAATGAAAATCATCATGGCATGATAACCCTAAGAATGCAGTAGTGCCACACATGCTGCATCAGTAACCAATAATTTTGTAATTGGTCTTAAGATACACTCAACAAGAGGAAGACCATGCCTGGTATTAGAAAAATAGATAACTATTCAGTGCTAGTGAAGTCATGGTTACTGGGTGAGAATCTACAACCAAGAATTTACTAAACCATCATAATCTCTATCAGTAATCTATAAACATTGTCCTTGTACACACAGAATAAGTGTAGTTTTCACCTGTCATCAAGGAAATTCCTCTTTGCAAAAAAGGGTGACTATTACAGAATATCACAACCAATAAAAAATGCAAAGTTGTGGACCCCAGTCTCAAGAGATACATCTGTTTTTGATTGTGAGCCTAGACTTTAACAGCTGAGCCATCTCTCCAGCCCAAGAGATACATCTTAGAAAACATTCCCATACCTAAGGACTCAGAAAACACTGTGGAAGAAGTAGAAGAAATATATTAAGGGTCAGAGAATCAGGAAGAAAAAATATAAGATAAAAAGTGTACATTAACCAAATTCCACAGTTCAGTGTCACTGATTATCATGGAATGCAGGAATATTGAGAACTCTGTATCATATGCATATATATAGATATATAGTTCCCTAGGTATGGCAATCACCCTGAGATGTCCATCTCTTTCTCAATAAAGAAACTGAAAGAGTAGATGGAGGTTAGGTGAATGGTCACTGATTAGACCCAATCTGCCCTACAGGGGCAGAGTGGAGTCTTGGATGCAGCAATATATGTCCAATTTTTGCTGCAATTTTCCTAGAATTGACATAGTGAAACTAAAGTCAATAAAATTCACTAAGAAGTCCAGATAGTGGAACAAACAACAAAAGTAGTGAGAACAAGGCAGGGCTTCTGAAAGACACACAGTTTTTTTCCCTTCAATGTGATGCCATTTTACAACTTGTATATTCTACATTTTGCTAGCTGTGTTAACATATCAGGTTAGGGAAAGCAAACATTTGAGAATATTAAACTCAAATAGGTTGGTATAACCTCATGCTATACAGGCTATGGAACACATTAGGCCAACAATACATGTTCCATAAGATCCCACCATCTAAACATGAACTTCAGCAACAATATAAGTGGCCTATGACTAACCTTATCTTATATTTGAGCAGGTAAGTGTAGAAGATTGCAGATAGATTCATATCTATTGCTATGCCTAAAATGTAAGTCCAAATGGATCAAAGATCTCAACATAAACCCAGCTACACTTAACCTCCTAGAAGAGAAAGTGGGAGGAACCCTTGAATGAATTGGTACAAGAGACCATTTCTTGAATATAACATCAGTAGCACAGACACTGAGATCAACAATTAATAAATGGTACCTCCTGAAACTATAAAGCTTCTATAAGGCAAAGAAAATCTTATAAAAATAAATTATATATTTTAGAACAATAACTTAAAGATGATTTCCTTTTCAAGGAATTCATGAGAAACAGAAAAAATTGATCACATTTTTCCAATACCAAAAGAAAAAAGTCATCACTGTCTATTATTAACAGAGCAAAGTTATATTTTAAAGTTACAGAAAAACAGAGCAACATATAAACTAAGATAATTTAATACTTTAAAAGTGCAGCTTACTTTGTTTAACATCATAACTTGAAAATCAATAAAAGTAGCACTCCTAAACTCTTTCTACAAAGCCAGTAGTTCTCTAGTATGCAAATCAGGTAAAGTCACACACACATATAAAAGAAAACTACAGGTCAATATGCCTATTGAACATAGATTTGAAAATATTCAGTATATTACTTACAAATAGAATCCAGACATACACCAAAAATATTACAAACTATGGCTGAGTTGAAATGAAGGGATGGCTCTACATATACAAATCAATATGCAATGAACCACATAAAAGGACTTAATGATAAAAATCTATTTCACATGGAGGGATGCTTTCTCAGGCTGGATACATGCGGGAGGGCCTTGGTCCTGCCCAGGATGATATGACAGACTTTGAAGATTCCCCATGGAGGGCCTTACCCTCCCTAGGGAGCAGAGGAAGAATGGGGTGGGGGACTAAGGGGAGTGGTGATGAACAGGAAAGGAGGGGAGAGTGAGAGAGCTGGAATTGACATGTCAAGCAAGCTTGTTTCTAATTTAAATAAAATTAAAAAATGAAAAAACTCACATGGACATATCATCAGATGCAAAAAAAAACTTTGACAAATATCCAACATCCTTTAAAGGTCAAAGTATGAGAGAATATAAATCTAGATGGAATATGCATCAATATAATAAAAGTTATATATGTGAAAAGCACATTCAACACCGTTTTAAGTGGATAAAATATATAAAGAATAAATTCAGCAACATAACATGACCCAGAATTAGTTTTCACAAATCAATAGCTTTCTATACACCAACAATGAACATGTAGAGAAGGAGATAATGGATGCACTCCCATTTACAATGTTTTTAAAAACAATAATATATCTAAGAAGAAACTTAATCAAGTAAGTGAAGGACCTCTACATTGAAAACTTTAAACCTCTGAAAAAAAACTCTAGATAATGGAAAGTCATTGTGAAATGATAATTTTACCAAAAGCTACTTACAGATTCAATGAAATCCCAATTAAAATCTCCTTCTCATTCTTCAACAGAAATAGACAAAACTGTCCTAAAATGTATACAGACTTAGAAAAGGCACTGGATACCCTAAACAATCCTGAGGGAGAAAAGAAAAATGTTGCTTCAATACTCTCCCCCACCCCAACACCTCCTAATCCCTCATGTTCCCATCCCCATGTAACCCAAGTCCACCCACAAAATCTCCTCTATTTCTCCTTTCCAGGGATAATGAAAGAGCCAACTGGAAATGGGAGGCATCCAGAGGTCAGGTAAAACCTGTTGCACCTCTCCCTCCCTCCCTCCCTCCCTCCCTCCCTCCCTCCCTCTACCAGACAGGCCTGCCTATACCCACTCTCCCTACTCTTAACTAATAAAAGTCTTTCAAAAAAACCCAGTGCAAGGGAAACTCTCAGGAATCTGCAAAAATTATGCCAGTTAAGACTTGTAACAATAGCATATATGCAACCTGAACTGGTCATCTCCTATGGCCAGGCAAGACTTTTAGTGTAAGGATTAGGACAGCAGCCCAGATACATAACATTCAACCTATGGTCTGTACTGCCAATGAGATATGCTGGGGTAAAGGTAGAACAGAGATTGTGGAAGTGGCCAACCAATGACTAGTCCAGCCCTAGACCCATGACAAGAGAGTGAGCCACTACCTTACATTGCCTGGAGCACCAAGACTCAGAGATTAGATGGCCCAGAGATATAGGATAGAACCAAACATAACTGGAGGAAAAATATCAATGTAATGATGCCTAATGATATTCTTGCTAGACTTCATCCAGCCACTGGTGCAACCAGATGCAGAGATCCATGGTCACACATTAGACTGAGCTCAGGGACTCCTGCTGAAAAGAAAGAGGAAATATTGTAGGAGCCATAAGCATTAAGGGCATCACAAGAAAACCCACAGAAACAACTAACCTGGGCTCATAGGAGCTCACAGAGACTCAACCAACAACCAGGGAGCTTGCATGGGACTGACCTAGACTCTCTGCATATATGTGACAATTGTGTAGGTTGGTCTTCTTGTGAAACTACTAACAGGGGGAGCAGGGGCTATCTCTGACTCCTTTACTGGTTTTTTTGGTACACCATACTGGGTTGCCTTGCTCATCATCCCTATCAATTAAGGAAATGCAAATTAAAATAAATTTGAAATTTCACCTTATCCCAGTCAAAAATGGCAAAGATCAACAAAACAATGTGCAACAAATGCTAGGGAAGTGAGGAGAAAATGAACCTTCATTCATTATTGGTGTGATGGATAATTGGTGTAGCCATTATGGAAATCAGTATGGGAAATTTTCAAAAAGTTTAAGTAAATCTAGCAAATGACCTAGCCATCACACTCCTTGGCATATGCACAAAGGATTCAATATCTTATTCTACAGATACTTGCCAGCCATGTTCATTGCTGCTCTTTGCAATGGCTAGGAAATGGAAACGCAACTGTCCTTCAAAAGATGAAGGATGAAAACAATGTGCCTTAAAATGCACAAAAATAATACTATATAGACTAAATAGATTAATAGGTTATGTTTAAGAATATACTCAGTACATACAAATAGATATATGCATGCAATAACAGAGAAGAAGATGACCCTGAATTTGAAGGAGAGTGAGTAGGATAATACAGTTGTGTATAGAGGGAGGAAAGGAAAGGAAGAAATGTTGTATTTATATTATCTCAAAAATGCAGGTAAATGGATGGAACTAGAAAAGACCATATTTAGTGACATAACCCGGACCCATAAATATATTACATGCTGGTCTAATAGAAGGCTCCTAGCTCCCAGGCCTCAAATATCAGTACATATCATGGAGTAAATACAGAGACCAGGAAAGTTAAATTATGTTATTGCCAGGTAATGAGGGTTGGGAAGTAAAAGAAAGGGGTGATTGCAGGATACTAGTGATCCAATCAGTAAAATAAAAAATGGGGACATTTTAGAGAAGGAGCTGATAAATACAGAAGGGAGGATGGTAAAGCAAAATAGCAGCATACAAATGATCTGATAAGGGAAATACTTGCTCTTTAGGGAAAAAGAGGTAAACACAGAAGTAGAAAGATGGGTAAAAACAACAACAAAGGATATCTGAAAAAGATAGGAGGAACCATTTTATTAACTATTTATGTTAAAAACCTTTAATTCACTATATATAGAGAACTTTTTTTTTTCCTGGGATAACAATGCTCTCTTCACGAGCCAAAGAACACCTAACAAAAATGCAAATACCGGACATGAGAAGGCCTCTTTGAGTTGTTGTCTAGGGCTGTCCAAGATACTCTCAAAACACACAGCACATTGCTATTGTCCTTGGTTGCCAGAGGTGGGATGAGGTTAAGAATATGTAAAGAAAATTCAACGCTAAAACAACAAATAAACCATCAAATAAGTAAATAAATATTCTGACCTAACAATTCTCAAATCAAGAATTAAAAAACCCTAATAGGAAATCAGTGGTCTAGTATGCATAGCCATAAATAAAATACAAACAAAATTATGTTGAAAATGTCAGCCTGAGTGGTATGCTGATGACATACTAGGAAATACAAGACCACTGTACATTATTTGTGATGAGGTAAATCATTTCAGATACCATGGAAATCAGTTTGAACAATTCAGAAATATAATAGAACAACATGACTCTGCTATAACACTCAAAAGAATCAAGATAAACCTATAATAGAGATATATGCATGCCCATATTTATCAAAGCACTACTTATAACAGCCAAACTACCAAATCAGCCAGATAGCCATTAGCAGGTAAAATATATACACCAGGGAGTATTTACTTGCAGGTGAATATTATCATACTAAGTGAAACAAACCTGAGTGAAAAATGATAAAAATCTTCATGTTTTCTCTTATGTATAAACTAAATTTTAAATGAGAAGAAATAAACAGACCAATTGGGAGAAGAAAAGAATTAAGCAGTTAAGTTCTAAAAACAAAACAAATAAAACAAAAATAAAACAAACAAACCACCCATTAAATGTTTAAATATTAAATAGCATAGCAATTTCATTTCAGGGCATTTATGCCAGAAATAAGAATACTTTGATTCACAAAAGAACTTAGACAAAAATGTTCATAGCTGACTTACTTTTACTAACCAGTAGACAAATTAAAAATACACCCAAACCACAAAACTAACAGTTCATAAAAATATATAGTTATAAACTAAATCACCATAACATGAATACCAAAATATTTTTTAAAATTAGTTTCAAACTTAACTTCCAATAATATAAGATAAAATACACTGCAGAGACATAAGACTGAATTCACTCAGAACACCCAAATACACAGAAACACACACATACAACATACTATGACACATAATACTCCATGAACAAATGAGGTTAAAACAATAATAAATACTTTCTTGTTCAACATACCAAAATCTATTAGTTTTTTTTCAAGACAACAAAAGTCGAAAATCATGTTTCTACCAAAGCAACAAAAAAAAAAATACAAAGAACCATTTTTCAACATCCAGTACTGACTTTTTAAAAACTATACCAACATTCTCATCTAGTAATGCAATTGCACTTCTAACATTTATTATAAAAATACTCGACACAGATGTTTATGTTTAGCCTTTCTTTTTTGCAGTACAGCAGGGAGAAGATAGTAAGGCATAATGACAAGAAAACAAGAAATTGACCTTTGTCATAGATTTTGTTTATTTTGTCAGATGAATAAAAGTAAACTACTGGTAACATATTAGAATAACATTTAGCGAGTGTGCTGGGTTAAATTTCTAACATAGTTTTCAGAGAATAACAAGTCTCACTAAATTTTTTTCTGTATCAAGATTAATGCTGTGAAATTTCTATGAATTTTTCTAAGTTTAAGCTCTTTTCTTTACAAATGCTACTCAGAGTAAATTTTAGAAAAATTTAAATGAAAATTACTGTCATTTTGTTATCATGACAATAGAGGATTTTAAATCCTAAATGATAGTTTGTTTTTACACTTAATCCTGTTGAAACAGCAAAGATCACTCTCAAGGAGATTGTTGATTTTTATGACATCTAATTTATCCATTTCACGGACTAATTAGAAGTCAACTTTGTATAAATCATTCTGAAATAAATGACGTTGTTTTCCCAGAAACTTATCCTATATCTTTCTTAATTTCTCTTTAAAATTCTGTTCTAATTTTAGCATTGAATGTAACAAAATCCTTCTTTAACTACTGTATTGTAAAATATTCCTACAAAATAACAGCTTGTCATGTGAAATCTGTTTTCCTTCTCTAATTATAAATGAGATGCCTAGGTCCAACCCACCTTCCAGTGACCTTCTCAGAGCCACTTGAGGCCTGGAGACTGTTCTCTACAGACCCCATCTTAACAGTCCAGCCCAGAGACTGCCAAGCTCCTGGTACAAATCCCGCCTCCACCCATGAGAAGAGGAGAGTCATCAGAATATTGGACCTGCTTGCACCCACCTGAAGGAAAACTTGGACACATACCCAACAGGGGAGGAAGAGACTCCTCTTGTACCCACTGGAAGAAGGGATTGGAAGAAGACAATTTAAAAACACATTCAACAACAGAAAAACAAATATGTCAACCCCAGAGTCTATTGACTCTATACCATCAAGGCCTGAACATCCCAACGCAGAAAAGGCAGAAGAGAATGACTTTAAACAACTTCATGAAAATGATAGAGGCCCTCAAAAGGGATATGAGAAAATCCCTTAAAGAAATGGAAGAAGAAACAAATAAAAAAATACAAGAAACCAACAAATCTCTCAAAGAAAGCAAGGAGAGCCAAGAAAAACCAAGCAAACAGATGAAAGAAAGAATTCAAACAGTTCAAGACCTGAAAACTTAAACAGAAACAATAAAGAAAACATAAACTGAGGAAATTCTGGAAATAGAAAAGCTGGGTAACTGATCATAACCAACAGACTACAAGAGATGGAAGATAGAATCTCAGGTGTTGAAGACACACTAGGGGAAACAGATTCATTGACCAAAGAAAATCTTAAGTTTAACAAATCCCTAACACAAAATATCCAGGAAATATGGGACAACGTGAAAAGACCAAACCAAAGAATAATGGATATAGAAGAAGGTGAAGAAACCCACCTCAAGGGAGCAGAAAACATATTCAACAAAATCATAGACAAAAACTTTCCCAACCTAAGAAAGGCATGCCAATGTAAACAAAAGAAGCTCACAGGACATGAAATAGAGTGGACCATAAATAAAGTTCCCTTGCCACATAATAATCAAAAATGCCAAACATACAGAATAAAGAAAGAATATTAAAAGCAGCTATGGAAAAAGGCCAATAACATATAAAAGCAAACCTATCAGAATTACACCTGACTTCTCCATAGAAACTCTGAAAGCCATAAGGTCCTGGACAGATATTCTACAAACAATAAGAGACCATGGATGCCGGCCCAAATTACCATGCCCAGCAAAGCTTTCAATCATTATAGATGAAAGAAACAAGATATTTCATGACAAAACCAGATTTAAACAGTGAATGTCTACTAATCCAGCCCTACAGAACGTTCTGGAAAGAAAACGCCAACCAAGGATGTTAACTACAACTAGAAAAACATAGGCAATAGATAATCCCAGTTTACCAACAGCCAAAAGAAAAATAGGTGTGGAAATCCACGCACAATTCCACTACCACCAACAAATCCCAAAAGACAAGGGTAAACAATCAATGGCATTAATTTCCCTCAATATTAACTCTCCTATAAAAAGGCATAGGCTAACAGAATGGATACAAAGACAGAATCCATCCTTCCGCTGCATACAAGAAATACACCTCATGCTGGATGTTGATGGCACATGCCTTTAATCCCAGCACTCAGGAGGCAGAGGCAGGTGGATCTCTGTGAGCTCGAGGCCAGCATGGTCTACAGAGAGAGTTCCAGGAGAGCCTCCAAAACAATACAGAGAAACCTTGTTTCGAATAAACAAAAGAAAAAAAAAATATACCTCAGCTTCAAGGACAGATGTTACCTCAGAGTTAAGGGTTTGGAAAAGATTTTCCAATCAAAGGGTCCAAAAATCAAGTGGAAGTAGCAATCCTAATATCTAACAAAGTAGAATATTGATGAGCAAAGGGGTCAAGACCAGGCTGGAGAAACCCACTAAAACAGCTGTACTGAACAAGGGGGAGTTCACGGACTCCAGATTGATTGCTGGGAAACCAGCATAGGACTGTTCCAGACCCCCTGAACTTGGATGTCAGTTTGGAGGTCTGGTTAACGTATGGGTCCTCTAGTAGTGGATTAGTATTTAACCCTAGTACAGGAATGGCCTTTGGGAGCCCATTCCACATAGAGGGATACTCTCTCAGCCTAGACACATGGGGGAGGGCCTAGGCCCTGCTCCAAAGGATGTGACAGACTTTGAAGATCCCCCATGGAAGGCATCACCATTCCTGAGGAGCACAAAGGGGATCAGATAGGAGATTAGTGGGGGACAGGGGAGGAGGGGAGGAAGAGGGAACTTAGATTGACATGTAAAAGAAGATTGTTTCTAATTTAAAGAAAAAAATCAGAAAAAAGTAAATGAGATGTTTAATCAATAATATTTCAAAAAATGCAAATACAGTCCTTTCATATTTATGTTATTATCAGTGCATAATTTAACAAATTACTATTTTGTAAATCATAATAATATATCTCTGAGTTCAGGATAATTAACAATTTTGTTTTTCAAATTAACAATGTGACTTAGAGGTAATATCTTCAAATAATACTTCAGTTAACAATACTTTTTGAGAAACACTGTATCATAAAAAATGCATTTTAACTAAAAATAACTATTTTGCTCCTTTTTAAAAATTCAACATTAATTTATTTTTTATTCTCACCAATATACTATCTTATTATTCAGCTTTCACTAAGTATTTCCAATGTTTGAAGTATCATGATGCTTCATAGTAATATATTTTCCAGAGTATCTGACAAGGTAATATAAAAATAATGTTAAGTATTGTGGGGATACAAATGTATGAACCCTCTACTTTCAATTATGTTATATTGCTTCTAAGCAAATTACTTTTTATTTAAATGGCATTTACATAAATTATTTCAGCAGGATGACATATTTTTTAAAGTAGAATCTTATATACTATGTAAAGGCTTTGTTATAAATATTAAATAGTCTGATATATGTAAAACATGTCACTTTATTACTGAGCAGAACTTTTATTTTGTAATTTCTTACCACCTGAACACTAACATCATTCCAAAGATTATAATGAATAGTTTTGATAGTTAGCTTGTGAATATGTTAAATTTAGTGCACATAAGTGTATATATGCTTAAACATAAAAATGTTATAGAATTCAAATGCAGTGTAAAACAAAGAAGAAGAAAACCTATGTTTGATGAAAACTTTAAGACACTTTAGTTACATAAACCTAACAAATGCTGAGGAAAAAATATGAATACAGTTCGATTAATATTTTGAAATTAATATTTTTTGTTTTGGTTTTCGAGACAGGATTTCTCTGTATTGTTTTGGAGGCTGTCCTGGAACTTGCTCTCTAGACCAGGATGGCCTGGAACTCATAGAAATTCGACTGCCTCTGCCTCCTGAGTGCTGGAATTAAAGGCATGCACTGCCAACACCTGGCTTGGAGTTAATATTTTATTAGGACAACGGATGTTTTTTTTTTTTCACCGGTATACAAAAATCCAATGTGAAAAACCAGTTATTCAGTTATGAATTTAAAAACTCAGAAAACATTAATCCATATATTTTATGGTGACATATCAGAAGTATTTTACCTGTGATCATAAAATAGATTATAATAATGCTGACTATGACCAGTTGAACTCAACCTTTATAGGTCGGTTCCTGCCAGGAAGATAGTGGGAAAAATAGGAAATATTGGAATGAACAGAATTAAACTGACCTGTATTCACAAAGGGAACTAAATTATTTGCTGAAAAGTAATCTATGGATAATATACAATTTTAAGTATATTTAATGAAATAATTCCTATACTTAAAATTAAACATAAATTTCTTTCTGAGAATAGCTCACTCCACTAAATTTTTTAGTATAAAATCTTCTTACAATTATTGTATTAATGGGTTGTTTATAGATATGACCAACTAGAAATCAAGAACAATTATAACTGACTACTTTTGTCATTTTTCTGATGTCATGGTAAGAGACATCTGGGTGTGTCATAAATATCAAAATATATTCGAATATTAGTGCAACAAAGCTAAAAAAATTTACTTCTAGCTCCTATGTCAGTCATCTCACTGATGATAGGTTATAACTTACATATCTTTAATAGTAAATTGTTTCATGCACTAAATATTGCACATATTGTATAATGTAAAGTATCATTTTTTTTAAACCCTCAATATTCAGTATCTTAAGAATAGATTTTTGTAAGAGTTTAAAACAATTCTCATATTAACAAGGTATATATTATATTGCATAATATAACTATTTACCTGACATCATTTCAGGAATCTTTTTATGTTCTCTTAGAATGCTAATCACTGTTTAATAGTATAAATGATAAAAAATATCACAGAACTTGAAATATCTAGGACCACTTCATATCCTTTGCAATATCTTTAAGAAAATTTAATATTTGGTTTAGATATTAATAACTACCTACAAGTAATACTGTTTTGTATTAAACTAAATATTTGCACAGATTTATTACTTTTAATCATGTTCCATGTACTTCCCAATAATTAATCATTATATGTATAATATATGAAACTTTTTATCTTTAAACATATTCATCCAAAAGACATAATACTCATTATTTAATTAAAGCATAACAAAACATTTTTGTTGAAGAAAAGGAAGACAAATTTAATCTAATTGTTGAAAAGTTATATCTAGGAATAAACTAAACAAGTCATTCAAATGACAGACCCTAAAGCAATTATTGAGCATACTATAAAATAGTTTATACTACAAGTATAATTACCAAGGCTAAATTACAAATAAGAACACTATCACTCTTATATACTCATTATCTACTCGTTTTCTTCTCTGTAAGTGACAACTATACCTCTACTACATTAAAGCTCCATTTTTGAACACACTGTTGCTGTAAAATGTGCATAGTGATTCAACCACAAAACTGACTATATGAGAACAAGTAAAAATATTTCAAAAAAAGCATTTAAGAACGTTTCTACAACCATTAAATAACAATCCAAAAATTTGCACCTGATCACCATGCTAGAGAAGGAAAAAATATATTAAACCTGGAAAACTTTAATTATATATGTACTTTGAAGGCAGAATGAACTCCAGGACACAAACATTTTAAGAGACTGAATGCTGGGTGAGCATTACGATCTCAAATTGTTACCCTTGTACTCGGTCTTGTACTACATTGAAAAAGAAATTCAGAAACAAATGTTATAATAATGGCTAAGGCTATCAGCATAGTATCTTATAAGAATTTCTAGCACTTTTACCCACCACAAGAAAGAAATCAAATCACACTTTCATCACCACACAGATCTTCTGGAAATCAACCCCACTCTAGGCACAGCATTCCTAGTATGTTATGCACTTTGTATTGATATGAGATAGATAATGAAAATCCTTCAGAAACTCCCAAATCTTGCTTCAAAGACAGTTTCTTATTGCAATGAAATGAGCTATCATCACTGAACTTTCAAAAGAAACAAAATTTACTCCCCAAAGGAAAACAAAATAATAAAATTTTTATCATGAAAGCATTTCATATAGAAAATCAAGAGAACAATAAAGAGATACAAATTTTAAAGTAGAACTATTAGTTTAACTCATTTATAGTCTGTAGGGGTAAGAAAAATCTATGATACAATTATCTTCATCAATCTTATAGTTAAAATAAAATATAAAATCATTGACTAGAACGATAGATTAAAAGTACTAATAAAAATGAGGAATGAACACAAAGAAGCACACTCAGCCAGGAGGAGTAGACGCCAGGAAATAATCAAATTGAGGGCTGAAATCAATAAAGTAGAAACCAGGAAAACAATACAAAGAATCAACGCAACGAAGAGTTGGTTCTTTGAGAAAATCAACAAGATAGACAAACCTTTGTCCAAACTTACCAAACAGCAGAGAGTGAACACGCAAATTAACAAAATTAGAAATGAAAAGGGGGACATAACAACAGACTCTGAGGAAATCCAGAGAATCATTAGGTCATACTTTGAAAACCTGTACTTCACAAAATTCGAAAATTTAAAGGAAATGGATGACTTCCTGGACAGCTATCAATTGCCAAAACTAAATCAAGAACAGATAAGCAATTTAAATAGACGATATAACCCCTATGGAAATAGAAGCTGTCATCAAAAGTCTCCCAACCAAAAAAAGCCCAGGTCCAGATGGCCTCAGTGCAGAATTCTACCAGAAATTCAAAGAACAGCTTATACCAATTCTTCTCAAAGTGTTCCACACAATAGAAGCAGAAGGGTCTTTGCCAAACTCTTTCTATGAGGCTTCAATAACCTTGATCCCCAAGCCACACAAAGATACAACTAAGAAAGAGAACTTCAGACCAATATCCCTCATGAACATTAATGCAAAAATACTCAATAAAATACTGGCAAATCGGATCCAAGAACACATCAAAACAATCATTCACCACGATCAAGTAGGTTTCATCCCAGGAATGCAGGGATGGTTCAACATACGAAAATCCATCAACGTAATCCACCATATAAACAAGCTGAAAAACAAAAATCACATGATCATCTCACTAGAGGCTGAAAAAGCCTTTGACAAAATCCAACACCCCTTCATGATAAAGGTCTTGGAGAGCTCTGGGATAACAGGGACATACTTAAACATAATAAAAGCTATATACAGTAAACCAACAGCCAACATCAAACTAAATGGACAGAAACTCAATGCAATTCCTCTAAAATCAGGAACAAAACAAGGCTGTCCACTCTCTCCATACCTTTTCAACATGGTACTTGAAGTCCTAGCTATTGCCATACGACAACAAAGGGGGATCAAGGGGATACAAATTGGGAAGGAAGAGGTCAAACTTTCACTGTTTGCAGACGCTATGATAGTTTACATCAATGACCCAAAGAACTCTACCAGGGAACTCTTACAGCTGATTAACACCTTCAGCAAAGTGGCAGGCAACAAGATCAACTCAAGAAAATCAGTAGCCCTACTATATACAGATGATAAAAGGGCTGAAAGAGAAATCAGAGAAACATCACCCTTTACAATTGCCACAAACAACATAAAATACCTTGGGGTAACGCTAACCAAACAAGTGAAAGACCTGTATCGTAAGAACTTTGAATCTTTAAAGAAAGAAATTAAAGAAGCCCTCAGAAAATGGAAAGAGCTCCCATGCTCTTGGATAGGTAGGATCAATGTAGTAAAAATGGCAATCCTGCCAAAAGCAATCTACAGATTCAATGCAATCCCCATTAAAATCCCAGCACAGTTCTTCACAGACCTTGAAAGAACAATAATCAATTTTGTATGGAAAAACAAAAGACCCAGGATAGCCAAAACAAACCTGTTCAACAAGGCAACATCCGGAGGCATCACCATCCCTGACCTCAAGCTCTATTATAGAGCTATAGTCCTGAAAACAGCTTGGTATTGGCACAAAAATAGACAGGTAGACCAATGGAATCGAATTGAAAACCCGGGTATTAACCCACACACGTATGAACATCTGATCTTTGACAAAGAAGCTAAAAATATACAATGGAATAAAGAAAGCATCTTCAACAAATGGTGCTGGCATAATTGGAGACTGGCATGTAGAAGAATGCAGATCCATCCATGTCTATCACCATGCACAAAACTTAAGTCCAAATGGATCAAAGACCTCAACATAAATCCAGCCACACTGAACCTCTTAGAAGAGAAAGTGGGTGGTACCCTTGAAGGAATTGGTACAGGAGACAGCTTCCTGAACATAACACCAGTAGCACAGGCAGTAAGATCAACAATTAATAAATGGGACCTACTGAAACTGAGAAGCTTCTGTAAGGCAAAGGACACACTCAGCAAGACAAAAAGGCAGCCCACAGAATGGGAAAAAATATTCACTAATCCCACATCTGACAGAGGGTTGATCTCCAAAATTTACAAAGAACTCAAGAAGCAAGTCTCCAAAACATCAAAGTACCCTATTAAAAAGTGGGCTGCAGAACTAAATAGAGAGTTTTCAATAGAGGAGTCTAAAATGGCTGAGAGGCACTTGAGAAAGTGCTCAACATCCTTAGCCATCCGGGAAATGCAAATCAAAACAACTCTCAGATACCATCTCACCCCTGTCAGAATGGCTAAAATCAAAAACACCAATGACAATTTATGCTGGAGAGGATGTGGTGAATGGGGGACACTCCTCCATTGCTGGTGGGAGTGCCAACTGGTTCAGCCACTTGGGAAATCAGTGTGGAGATTCCTCAGAAAAATGGGAATAAACCTACCACAAGACCCAGCAACTCCACTCTTAGGCATATATCCAAAATCTGCCCATTCATACAACAAAGAGGTCTGTTCCACTATGTTCATAGCAGCTTTATTTGTAATTGCCAGAACGTGGAAGCAACCTAGATGTCCCTCACCCGAAGAATGGATAGAGAAAATGTGGTACATCTACACAATGGAGTACTATTCAGCAGAAAAAAATAATGGAATCATGAGATTCGCAGGCAAATGGATGACACTAGAAGAAACCATCCTGAGTGAGGTAACCCAGTCACAAAAAGAGAAACATGGCATGTACTCTCTCATATATGGATTTTAGACATAGATCTGGGGAGTGCCAGCCTACAATCCTATGGCCAGAGAGTCTGGGAAACAGAAACTTTATTTAGTGGCTGATCGAAGAAGAGGCAGACTCCCTTGGTTAAGTACTGAGCTGAACTCAAGAAAGCCAGTAACAGAGAGGGAGGACTGATGATCAAAGGGATTAAGACTGGGCTGGTTTAACCCCCAGAAACAGCTGACCAGACAAAGGTTAACTCTTGAATCCCAGGCATTAGCCTGGGAAGCCAGCATGGGACTGATCAAGACCCCCCTGAATCTGGGTGTCAGTGAAGAGGCCTAGGGAATCTATTGAGCCTTGGGCAGCAGATCAGTACCCATCCCAAGTATACACACGGACTTTGGACTCCAATAGAACAATGTGAGGTGCACTCTCACCCAGAACTCTTGGGAAAGGGTCTAGGCCCTGCCCTATATGAAATGACACACTATGGACACCCCCATGGAGGGCCTCACCCTCCCTGGAGAAATGAGAGGATAACGGGGGGGGCGGGGAGGGGAGGGGACGGGAGGAAGGGAGGGAATGGGAGAGGGACCTGGAACTGACTTGTGAAGCAACCTTGATTCCTATCTAAATTTAAACTGGAAAATAAAATTTAAAAAAATGAGGAATGACAACTTTGCAAAGTAACTGCAACTTATAGATCTGCTTGGCTTTAATACAACAAAATCCAGAAAACTTTTTTCTCTATAATTATAGTTTTTCTGATTTTTTCTTTAAATTAGAAACGATCATGTTTTATATGCCAATCCCAGTTCTCTCTCCCTCCCCTCAACCCCTGCCCCCCACAGACCCCCTATCCCGAGAAATGTGAGGCCTTACATGGGGGATCTCAAAGTCTGTCCTATCATTTGGATCAGGGCCTAGGACTTCCCCCCGTGTGTCTAGGCTGAGAGATTATCCCTCTATGTGGAGTGGGTTCTCAAAGTCCATTCATGTACTAGAGATAACTGCTGATCCACTATCAGAGGTCCTATAGATTGCCCAGGACTCCTAACTGACACCCACGTTCAGAGGGTCTGGAACAGTCCTATGCTGGTTCCCCAGTAATCAGTTTGGGGTCCATGAACCCCCCCTTGCTCAGATCAGCTGTTTCTGTGGGTTTTCTCCAGCCTGATCTTGCCCTTTGCTCATCACTCCTCCCTCTCTGCCACTGGATTCCAGGAGTTCAACTCAATGTTTAGCTGTGGTTGTCTGCTTCTGCTTCTATCAGCTACTGAATGAAGGCTCTAGGATGGTATCTAAAGTAGTAATCAATCTCATTATCAGAGAAGGTCATTTAAGGTAGCCTCTCCACAATTGCTCAGATTCTTAGATGAGGGCATTCTTATAGATCTCTGAACCTTTCCCTAGTGCCAGATTTCTCTGTAAACCTATAATGGTATCTCTTTTATTGCTCTCCCCATCTTCCCCTTACTGAATCTTCCTGGTCTCTCATGTCCTCCTCTCCCCTTCTCTTCTCCCATTCCCTTTCTCCTAATTCCTGCTCCCATCCCACCAAGCTCCCAATTTGCTCTTTTGTAGATCTTTTGCCTTTCCCCTTCTCCCAGGGAACCATGCATGTCTCTCTTAGTGTCCTGCTTGTTTCCCAGCTTTTCTGATGGTATGCGTTGTAGGCTCGTAGTCCTTTGTTTTATGTCTAATATCCATATATGAGTAAGTACATACCATATTTGTCTTTTTGTGATTGGGTTACCTCACTCAGGACGGTTTCTTCAGAAAAATTTTAAATGTCTAATTGAACTTAAAGTTGGTAATTGTCACATGTCACCTCTCTTTTTCTGATATTTTATACAATGTCAATGAGCCAAAGAAACAACACCAAGACCCACCCAATTTATTTTCACATATAGCCTTATTATGCATTCAATAGTATGTGAGGAATGAAGGACTGAGGTACAACAGAGAAAAAAATACAACAAAAAATACGTTACAAGGAATGTAATCTTTACATTAGTTTGGTTATGATGTCAATTTCACATTGAAAATAACACATATATTTATATGCATACAAATTTGTGCTTATATCAAGATTATATAAATTTTAATTAAGTATAGTTCAATGTCTGAAGAAAGGTGATAGCAGAATGTTCAATTTTAGCCTAGACTTCATTGGACAAATTAAATTTAGACTAAAACTAGAGAAATCAGAATGCCTAATTTAAAACCATATGTACCAATAACTAAGGTGAAATCCAAATAGTGAAATTATCTGTGGAGACATAAGTCAAGGAAAACATCATGACAAATATGCCATAAGAACAACTAATTTTTACACAATTACAAGAGCCATATAATGGATTGAGAAAAATCTCTTCGATGAAAAGCTGCTACAACTATTAGATATCCATGGGAAAATATGAACATTTTGGCCTAAATTTCAAAACTTATACAAACAATTAACTCATGAACAATCATAGAATTAAGTTAAAGGGTTTAAAAAAATACCAGGAAGGAAATCTAGTATTTATTCACAGAATTTGAGAGCAAAAGAAAAATTTTGTGAAACTTGGTTCTATAGAATATAACCTTTATTATCGTCAAAATGTTTCATCCTATGTTAAGAAACATTACATTAGATACTAGACGATGGCTCTATAACGGCAATTGAGGTAGTCATCAATCTGATTTTAGGGGAAGGACATTTAAGGTAGCCTTAGATTCTTCATTGGAGTCAATCTTGTGGATTCCTTGGAATTTTCCTATTGCCTGGTTTCTCATTAACCCCTTAATGGTTCCCTCTATCAAGGTATCTAATTCCTTGCATTCTTTCTCTGTCCCTCTCACAACTTGACCTTACTGATCCTTCATGTTTTCCTCTCACAGCAATAAAACTCTAAGGGCACAAGAATATAAAAACAACTCTAAAGCTTGACAGAAAAAAATAATGCAATTTGAAAATGAGGAGAACAACATATTCAGAGAAAACTCACAAAGGAGGATAGATAGCAAAAAAACACAGAAATATCTTCAGACTAAGATTTATAAGGCAAATATGAATTGAAACCACAAAAGATCTAAAGATAATCTTACGAGCTATTCATCCAAAATGACAGTAATATTCAGACAACATAAAGAACTTAAAATATGTCAAAAGAAAAATAAACCAGTGCATAAACCAATAAATGAATTGAGCAAATAACTTGCAAAAGAAAATAAGTACATCAAAAATAAATATAGGAAAAAGATAACTTGAAGTTGGGTGGTAGGGAAGGAGAGGATTTAGGAAGAGTTAGAGGAGGAGAAATAAACACAATAAAAATATATTCTATGAAAAAACAGCTAAATGAAAATGCAAGGAAATGCAAATCAAAACTACCCTAACAGGCCATGTGATTTCAATAAGAATGTTTAACCCCTAAGAGACAAACAAAAATTGGGTGGGAATGTAAGAAGAAAAGAGAACCTTATACAATTTTTATAAGGCTGTAATTATTTCAGGTCATTCAAAAGTATAAGTTCCTTACAAACTAAATACAATTTCCATATGATCTAAATAGACCATTGCTGGGTACAAACTCAAGATATCACAGTGTTACTTATCCAACTTGCTCATTATATCACTTTTTACAATAAGCCATGAAAACAACCTTAATTCCCATCAATAAACAAAGAAATTGTGTGTGTGTAAACATAAAAAATTGGGTTTTCAGGTAATTGTTCGGAAATGGGTTTTAATTTATATGTATGTTTGAGTGCTTGTATGTATGGATGAGCACCATGTGCTTGCCTGGGGCAAAAAATACAGAAAAAGGTATATAATCCCTCAAAAGTGGGTTTACTGTATCTTCGTTCCACCAAATATAGATGCTTGGAAACAAACCCAGGTCCTCTGGAAGAGCAACACATGCACATAAACTCTGGTAAATTTCTCCAACACACAATGGGTGGAAATTAATGTTTATTACTACTACTACTACATAAATTGAAATAAACCAGATTCAGAAAGTAATAAATTTCTTCTCAGATGTGGATTATATGGTAAAAACCCAAAATGTAAACAAGGAAAGATTTTCAGAACAAGGGCATGGTAGAAAAGACCAAGGATATTGAGTAAGAAATTATGTGAATGTAATAAAAATACATCCATGAAAATATTATTTATAAACCCATTTTGTGAATAACATATAAAAGGACAAAGAAATTTTATACATATATCACACTGAATAAAATTAACAAGCATACATGATGATATCATCAAAAGCTGGCATTTTTAAAGCCAAACATAATTCTCTTAACTTGTTTATGGGACTGCAATTGTTAGATCTTTATAGGTTCTAAAAATACAAATAAAATATTTAAATATCATGACATAGATATTACACTTTCAAGTACTTATACCATAAAACAAAAGCAATTGCTCATATGGAATTTGAAAAGTTACACATAGGTTATTCATTTGTATTATTAAAAAAGAATAAAAACAAAACAAAAACAAAAATAATTAAAATATTAAGTTAGCACATAGTTTTTTATTTAGGTTAGAAACAATCTTGTTTCACATGTTCATCCCAGCTCCCTCTCCGTCCTCTCCTCCCCTGCCTTCTCCACCAGGCCCCCCAGTCCCCCACCAAATCTCCACTCCGATCCTCAAGGAGGGTGAGGCATTCCATGATGGAAGTCCAGTAACTGACATTTCATCCAGGGAAGGGCCTAGGCCCTCCCCCAAGAGTCCTGGCTGAAACAGCCTTCCATATTGTGGAATGGGCACTCAAAGTCTATTTGTACACCAGGGATAAATACTACCCAAGGCCCCATAGATTATCTAGGCCTCCTCAATGACACCCACATTCAGTGGGTCTGGATCAGTCGCATGCTGGCCTCCCAGCTGTCAGTCTGGGGTCTAAGAGCTCTTCCTTGTTCAGATCAGCTGTTTCTGGGGGTTAAACCAGCCCACTCTTAACTCCTTTACCCATCAGTTCTCTCTTTATGACACTGGAGTCCAGGAGTTCAGTTCAGGGTTAGTCAATGGGTATCTGCCTCTACTTTCCTCAGTCGCTGGATGAAGGTTCTATTTCCTAGACTCTCTGGCGGTGGGATTATATGCTGCACTCCCCTGATTCATGTCTAAAATCCATAAATGAGTGAGTAATACCATGTTTGTCTTCTTGTGACTGGGTTACCTCACTCATTATGGTTTCTTCTAGTGCCATCCATTTGCCTGCAAATTTCAAGATTTCATTGTTTTTTTCCACTGAATATTACTCCATAGTGTAAATGTACCACATTTTCTCTATCCACTCTTCAGTTGAGGGGCATCTAGGTTGCTTCCAGGTTCTTGCTATTACAAATAATGCTGCTATGAACATAGTGGAACACACATCCTTGTTGTATGAATGTGCATCTTTTGGGTATATACCTAAGAGTGGAATTGCTAGGTCTTGTGGTAGACTGATTCCCATTTTCCTGAGGAATCTCCATACTGATTACCAAAGTGGCTGTGTATGTTGGCACTCCCACCAGCAGTGTAGGAATGTTCCCCTTTCTCCACATCCTCTCCAGCATAAAATGTCATTGGAGTTTTTTATTTTAGGCATTCTGACAGGAGTGAGATGGTATCTCAGAGTTGTTTTGATTTGCATTTCCCGGATGGCTAGGGATGTTGAGCGCTTTCTCAAATGTCTCTCAGCCATTTTAGTCTCCTTTATTGAGAATTCTCTATTTAGTTCTGTTCCCTATTTTTCGATTGGATCCTTTGGTGTTTTGGAGACTTGCTTCTTGTGTTCTCTGTAAATTTTGGAGATCAGCCCTCTGTCAGATGTGGTGTTAGTGAATATATTTTCCCAATCTGTTGTTTGCCTTTTTGTCTTGCTGACTGTGTCCTTTGCCTTACAGAAGCTTCTCAGTTTCAGGAGGTCCCATTTATTAATTGTTGATCTTAAGTGTCTGTGCTCCTGGAGTTATGTTCAGGAAACGGTCTCCTGTACCTATTCATTCAAGGGTGCCTCCCAATTTCTCTTCTAACAGGTTCAGTGTTGCTGGATTTATGTTGAGGTCTTTGATCATTTGGACTAAAGTTTTGTGCATAGCTATAGTCATGAATCTATCTGCATTCTTCTACATGACAGCGTCCAGTTATGCCAGCACCATTTGTTGAAGATGTTTTCTTTTTTCCATTTTTAATTTTAAATTCTTTGCCAAGAATCGGATGATCATACATGTATGGGTTAATATCAGGTTGTTCAATGGGATTCCCTTGGTCTATGTGTCTATTTTTGTGCCAATACCAAGCTGTCTTCAGGACTAAAGCTCTAAAATATTGCTTGAAGTCAAGGATAGCAATGCCTCCAGATGTTGCTTTGTTGAATAACGTTGTTTGGGCTATCTTGGGTCTTTTGTTTTTCCATACAAAGTTGATTATTGTTCTTTCAATGTCTGTAAAGAATTGTGCTGGGATTTTAATGGGGATTGCATTAAATCTGTATGTTGCTTTCAGTAAGATTGCTATTTTTAATACATTAATCCTACTTATCCAAGAGCATGGGAGATCTTCCCATTTCCTGGTGTCTTCTTTAATTTCTTTCTTTAAAGACTCAAAGTTCTTGCGATACAGGTCTTTCACTTGTTTGGTTAGCGTTACCCCCAGGTATTTTATGTTGTTTGTGGCAATTGTAAAGAGTGATGTTTCCTTTATTTCTTTATCAGCACTTTTATCGTCTGTATATAATAGGGCTACTGATTTTCTCGAGTTGATCTTGTATCCTGCCACTTTGCTTAAAGTATTTATCAGATGCAGGAGTTCCCTGGTGGACCTTTTTGGGTCACTTATGTAAACTATCATATCATCTGCAAATAGTGAAAGTTTGACATCTTCCTTTCCAATTTGTATCCCTTTGATCTCCTTTTGTTGTCACATTGCTTTAGCTAGAACTTCAAGTACAATATTGAAGAGGTATGGAAAGAGTGGACAGCCTTGTCTTGTTCCTGATCTTAGAGGAATTGTGTTGAATTTCTGTCGATTTAGTTTGATGTTATATTTAGAATTAGTTTTCACACCATGACTTACAGCTTAGCTTGGAAAGAAAGAAATTACTAAAATATGCCAAAATATGTTCACATTTCCAGCAAACAAGGCAGGGTTTAAAGAAATGAAAAATCATCTGGGCAGTTGTGCCACACACCTTAAATCACAGCACTCAGGATGCAGAATCGGGCAGATCTTTGTGCCTTTGAGGCCAACTTAGTCTACATAATGAGCTCCAGGGCAGCCAAGGCTACACAGAGAAACCCTGTGCCCCAAAAAACCAATAAACAAAAACAACAAAAAGAAAAATTACATATACTATAAAAATTATTCCTAAAATAAATATAGGTGTTTATATAGACAACGAGTTGTGGGTCATGTTCATGGGATTTAGAACTGCCTGTTAGCTGAAAACAAAAATAAAAAAGGATTCTAGCCATGATTAACTAGTGATTTCCTTGACTAGATCAACGCTACTATTTAAGCAGAAATACTGCCCTGCATATAATAAAATTAAATTAACTAAAAATTAGCAGAGGGCACCAAATGTCTCTGTATCCTATTTTACATGTTCAAGTTAATACTTATTGTCAGAATGCTTAATTTAAAATAGATTAGTTTGTCCTGTGAGCTGGCTTAGGGCAGTAATTCTCAACTTGTGGGTCATGACCCCTTTGGGGGTTGAACAACATTCTCACAGTGGTCACATATCACATTCCTACATATCAGATTTTTTTGTGAGACTCCTAATAGTGGGAGTGGGAATGGTTGTGTCTCTGATTCTTTTGCTTGGCTTTACAACTCTCTTCCTCCCTTGGGGTTGTCTGGTCCAGCCCTGAGATGAGGGTTTTTGCCTCATTTTATTGTATCTTGTAGTATTTGGTTGTTGTCTGTTAGAGGTCTGCTCTTTTCTAACCAGAAAGTGAGGAGGAGCAGAGGAAGGAAAATTTTTGGTTAGGATGTTAATGTATAAGACAAGAATCTATTTTCAATTAAAAAAAACCTGTCACTGATTTAAACCCACAACGATGGTTCAGTTAAGGTTCATATCAGTCATTTTTTTCTTCCATTACTGGGGTTGATAAAGTTGGAAGGTTCTGAGACACAGTCGCATATATCTCAGTTAAAGTGCTGTTGAGATTCTACTGCTCATTTTTGGAGTGATAGAAATACAGAATGTCATGGAGACATAAAAAAGAAAGGAGCCCATCACACATGAATATGTTTGTAATTTATGCCAACAGACACATAAGAATTGTAGCACACTTAACAAGTGCCAAAGGCTTACTATCCTTTCTATATACAAATGCTGTATGTCAACAAGTCTTATATTTTCCATAGGCACCTCAAATTCTGGTAATGGTTATGCTTAAGTCTATATTTAAGTATCTTTAATACTCAAATCCTGCTTCAAAATATTGTCTAGTGCAGAAACTCTTTTCAGCAACAAAGCAGAACTCTCACTTTGGCCTTACTTGATGTTCCTAAATGATTTGGTGAACTATGCAGACTGCTATGGATAAGAAAGTAGAGTTCTGCTTCTAACCCTCACTAATGACAAGATTAGGAGGGCTACAAATTAGGATCCTGACTATAGTAATGGTGAGCCATGTAACTAGTCTTTTTTCCAGTTCGGTGCCCCTTATAACACAAAAATGCAAGATATTTTCTTTTCTTTATTTGTTTTTTTGTTTTTTTAATTTTATTTTCTTTTCCAGTTTGAATTTAGATAAGAAACAAGGTTGCTTCACAAGTCAGTTCCAGGTCCCTCTCCCTTTCCCTCCCCTCCTCCCGTGTCCTCCCCCCAAACCCCCCCTTTATCCCTCATTCCCCCAGGGAGGGTGAGGCCCTCCATGGGGGTGTCCATAGTCTGTCATTTCATATAGGGCAGGGCCTAGACCCTTCCCCAAGAGTTCAGGGTGAGAGTGCACCTCACATTGTTCTATGGGAGTCCAAAGTCCGTGTGTATACTTGGGATGGGTACTGATCTGCTGCCCAAGGCTCAATAGATTCCCTAGGCCTCCTCACTGACACCCAGATTCAGGGGGTCTTGATCAGTCCCATGCTGGATTCCCAGGCTGATGCCTGGGATCCAAGAGTTAACCTTTGTCTGGTCAGCTGTTTCTGGGGGTTAAACCAGCCCAGTCTTAATCTCTTTGATCATCAGTCCTCCCTCTGTGTTACTGGCTTTCTTGAGTTCAGCTCGGTACTTAACCAAGGGAGTCTGCCTCTTCCTCGATCAGCCACTAAATGAAGTTTCTGTTTCCCAGACTCTCTAGCCATAGGATTGTAGGCTGGCACTCCACAGATCTATGTCTAAAATCCATATATGAGAGAGTACATGCCACGTTTCTCTTTTTGTGACTGGGTTACCTCACTCAGGATGGTTTCTTCTAGTGTCATCCATTTGCCTGCAAATCTCATGATTCCATTATTTTCTTCTGCTTAATAGTACTCCATTGTGTAGATGTACCACATTTTCTCTATCCACTCTTCGGTTGAGGGACATCTAGGTTGCTTCCAAGTTCTGGCTATTACAAATAAAGCTACTATGAACATAGTAGAACAGACATCTTTGTTGTATGAATGGGCATCTTTGGATATATGCCTAAGAGTGGAGTTGCTGGGTCTTGTGGTAGGTTTATTCCCATTTTTCTGAGGAATCTCCATACTGATTTCCCAAGTGGCTGAACCAGTTGGCACTCCCACCAGCAATGGAGGAGTGTCCCTCTTTCACCACATCCTCTCCAGCATAAATTGTCATTGGTGTTTTTTATTTTAGCCATTCTAACAGGAGGGAGATGGTATCTCAGATTTGTTTTCATTTGCATTTCCCGGATGGATAAGGATGTTGAGCACTTTCTCAAGTGCCTCTCAGCCATTTTAGACTCCTCTATTGAAAACTCTCTATTTAGTTCTGCAGCCCACTTTTTAATTGGGTCCTTTGATGTTTTGGAGACTTGCTTCTTCAGTTTTTTGTAAATTTTGGAGATCAACCCTCTGTCAGATGTGGGATTAGTGAATATCTTTTCCCATTCTGTGGGCTGCCTTTTTGTCTTGCTGACTGTGTCCTTTGCCTTACAGAAGCTTCTCAGTTTCAGTAGGTCCCATTTATTAATTGTTGATCTCACTGTCTGTGCTACTGGTGTTATGTTCAGGAAGCTGTCTCCTGTACCAATTCGTTCAAGGATACCACCCACTTTCTCTTCTAAGAGGTTCAGTGTGGCTGGATTTATGTTGAGGTCTTTGATCCATTTGGACTTAAGTTTTGTGCATGGCGATAAACATGGATCGATCCGCATTCTTCTACATGCCAGTCTCCAGTTATGCCAGCACCATTTGTTGAAGATGCTTTCTTTATTCCATTGTATATTTTTAGCTTCTTTGTCAAAGATCAGATGTTCGTACGTGTGTGGGTTAATATCCGGGTTTTCAATTCGATTCCATTGGTCTACCTGTCTATTTTTGTGCCAATACCAAGCTGTTTTCAGGACTATAGCTCTATAATAGAGCTTGAGGTCAGGGATGGTGATGCCTCCGGATGTTGCCTT
Source organism: Mesocricetus auratus (assembly GCF_017639785.1). Classification (NCBI taxonomy): domain Eukaryota; kingdom Metazoa; phylum Chordata; class Mammalia; order Rodentia; family Cricetidae; genus Mesocricetus; species Mesocricetus auratus. The sequence continues at coordinate 38,029,315 of NW_024429188.1, read as the reverse complement.
GTTGAACAGGGTTGTTTTGGCTATCCTGGGTCTTTTGTTTTTCCATACAAAATTGATTATTATTCTTTCAAGGTCTGTGAAGAATTGTGCTGGGATTTTAATGGGGATTGCATTGAATCTGTAGATTGCTTTTGGCATGATTGTCATTTTTACTACATTGATCTACCTATCCAAGATCATGGGAGATCTTTCCATTTTCTGAGGGCTTCTTTAATTTCTTTCTTTAAAGATTCAAAGTTCTTACGATACAGGTCTTTCACCTGTTTGGTTAGCATTACCCCACGTTATTTTATGTTGTTTGTGGCAATTGTAAAGGGTGATGTTTCTCTGATTTCTTTTTCAGCCCTTTTATCATCTGTATATAGTAGGGCTACTGATTTTCTTGAGTTGATTTTGTAGCCTGACACTTTGCTGAAGGTGTTAATCAGCTGTAAGAGTTCCGTGGTAGAGTTCTTTGGGTCATTGATGTAAACTATCATATCGTCTGCAAACAGTGAATGTTTGACCTCTTCCTTCCCAATTTGTATCCCCTTGATCCCCCTTTGTTGTCGTATGGCAATAGCTAGAACTTCAAGTACCATGTTGAAAAGGTATGGAGAGAGTGGACAGCCTTGTTTTGTTCCTGATTTTAGAGGAATTGCGTTGAGTTTCTGTTCATTTAGTTTGATGTTGGCTGTTGGTTTACTGTATATAGCTTTTATTATGTTTAAGTATGTCCCTGTTATCCCAGATCTCTCCAAGACCTTTATCATGAAGGGGTGTTGGATTTTGTCAAAGGCTTTTTCAGCATCTAGTGAGATGATCATGTGATTTTTGTTTTTCAGCTTGTTTATATGGTGGATTACATTGTTGGATTTTCGTATGTTGAACCATCCCTGCATCCCTGGGATGAAACCTACTAAGAAAGAAAACTTCAGACCAATATCCCTCATGAACATTGATGCAAGATATTTTCTAAATTGACTAGAAAATATCCCTATTGGTCCATATAGTATTATTAATTCTAGCAGTATAAAATAAGCACGCATCCACACCAAGACTTGTAAGTATTGTATGCATAATGGGGTAAGGAAGTGTGGCCGGAAACTGAAAGAATTTTCTAAATGCCTAATGACTAAGGAAACTGGATTGAACAGAAAGATGTGTACGTTATTTTTCAGTGTTGATTTTCCTCCAAATATATATACATATGCATGTGTGTAGTGAATGTAAATGCCACATGTATACACATTCATATAACACAATACTGAAAGATGAGTTAACTTAAATGAAATTATATTTATGTAACAATAATGTGATATATTAGGTAAGTGCATGCATACTCTAAATTGACTGTAACAAAAGTAAATAAAGGATAGGAATATATGACACATATAATATGAAATTATGTTAGTACATTATGTGAAATGAAAATGGAAAAAATAAACTTCTGCTTTCAATGTAAAGAATTTGAAAATTATCATTCTAACCCCACAACAACATAAGCCTGTGTTAATTGAAAAATGTACTTTTCTTAATCCATAAAAGAACTATTTACATATGTATAAATGTTCATTCTAAATCTGTACACACATTGCTAACACTGAGAGTCACAGCATAACACAACAGAACAATAGCAGAAGGCTTCTCCTAGAGAGGAAATGAGTGGTATTATAATATAAAGAAATATACCTCTGAGAGATTGAGAAGTCCCATGAAAATTCAAAGACAATTGGGGACAAAGGATCAAGTAAATGAACATGGAGGACATTTTCACCTATAATCCCCAACTTCCAGTAGAAGATAATATATTGGGTAGATTAATCAAAGCATACATAAATCTCAGTTCCTTTCTATAACACAAAAGATCATTTCTTTATCATTACAAGGCATTTTAAAAGGCAAGTTATTTTAAAATAGCCAATTTAAGGAGATAAAGAATGAAAAAGATAGAGAAATTTCAGCTATAGCAGCTATTTTGGATTTCATGAGCAGGAATTCAGAATAAGCAGGTTCTGAAATGGACACTACATGTAAAAACAGAGATAAAATAGATATGCAGAAAGGAACCCTATAAACAAGCAAGAAGAAATTAAAGAATATTTTAGGGGCTATGCATCTCTAAAAATTACAGAGAAAACTGTCAAATCTGGGTTTTTTGTAATTTATAAAAAGTAATCAAACCCAGAGATCGGGTCAAATAAAATAAAATAATCAATAGCATTAATGTAAGGGAAATCCCCCATACTATAGCCTAGGTAATATACTTATGAGATGCAAAATTTTGACCTAATAAATTAGGTATTACTCAAAAATGTAAAAACTCGAATGAAAACATTACTTAACAAATCATGAAAATAGGAACCTTCCACTAGCCTATACCACTATAATAACATTGTATTTAAAGTATTAAAAAATCATAGTATCTAAATTTATGCAGTTCCACATAAAGATCAAACAACATTGTATTATTTCAAGCTATTCTCCTTTTAAAAAGGTCTTTCTGGGTCTTTTGTTTCTCCATATAAAGTTGAGTATTGTTCTTTCAAGGTTTGTGAAAAATTGATAGGGATTGCGTTGAATCTTTAGATTGCATTTGGCGAAATTGCCATTTTTACTATGTTAATCCGACCAATCCAAGAGCATGGGAGACCTTTCCATTTTCTGGTATATTCTTTAATTTCTTTCTTTAAAGACTCAAAGTTCTTGTGATTCAGGTCTTTCACTTGTTTGGTTAGCGTGATCCCAAAGTATTTTATGTTGTTTGTGGCAATTGTAAAGGATGATGTTTCTTTGATTTCTTTCTCATCCCTTTTATCATCTGTATAGTAGGGTTACTGATTTTCTTGAGTTGATCTTGTATCCTGCTACTTTGCTGAAAGTATTTATCAGCTGCAGGAGTTCTCTGGTAAAGTTTTCTGGATCACTTATGTAAACCATCATATCATCGGCAGATACTGAAAGTTTTACCTCTTCCTTTCCAATTTGTGTCCCCTTGATCTCCTGTTGTTTTCATGTTGCTCTAGCTAGAACTTCAAGTACAATATAGAAGAGGTACGGTGAGAGTGGACAGCCTTGTCTTGTTCATGATTTTCGAGGAATCACGTTGTTTTTCTGTACATTTAGTTTGATGTTGGCTGTGGGTTTGCTGTATATAGCTTTTATTATGTTTAGGTATGTTCCTGTTATCCAGAATCTCTCCAAGACCTTTATCATGAAAGGTTGTTGGATTTTGTCAAAGGCTTTTTTAGCATCTAGTGAGATGATCATGAGGTTTTTGTTTCTCAGCTTGTTTATATAGTGGATGACATTGATGGATTTTCATATGTGGAACCAAACTGACATCCCTAGGATGAAACCTACCTGATCATGGTGAATGATTGTTTTGATGTGTTCTTGGATCCAATTTGTCAATATTTTATTGGGTATATTTGCATCAATATTCATGAGGGATATTGTTCTGAAGTTCTCTTTCTTCGTTGTGTCTTTGTGTTGCTTGGGGATCAAGGTTATTGAAGCCTCATAAAAAGAGTTTGGCAAATAACCTTCTGCTTCTATTAAGTGGAACACTTTGAGAATAATTGGTATAAGGTGTTCTATGAATGTCTGGTAGAATTCTGCACTGAGGCCATCTGGACCTGGGATTTTTTTGGTTTGGAGCCTTATAATGACTGCTTCTATTTACTTAGGGATTATAGATCTATATAAATTGATTATCTGTTCTTGATTTAATTTTGGCAAGTGATAGCTATTCAGAAAATTGTGCATTTCCTTTACATTTTCGAATTTTGTGGAGTACAGGTTTTCAAAGTATGACCTGATTATTCTCTGGTTTCCCAAGTGTCCATTGTTATGTGCCCCTTTTCATTTCTGATTTTGTTAATTTGCATTTTCACACTCTGCTGTTTCATAAGTTTGGATAAAGGTTTGTCTATCTTGTCGATTTTCTCAAAAATCCAGCTCTTCATTACACACACACAGAGATACCTTATTTTAAATGAATTTTATCCTTTACATGTTTGCCTTTTTAGTTTCTTTGTCAAAAATCAAGTGTTTATAGGTGTATGGGTTAATATCAGGGTTTTCAATGCGATTCCATTTGTCTACCTGTCTATTTTTGTGCCAATACCTAACTGTTTTCAGGACTATAGCTCTATAATAGAGCTTGAAGATAGGGATGGTGATACCTCCAGATGTTCCAAACAACCAGCAAAAATAATCATCTCATTAATTTGGAAAAATTATTTGACAAAATCTAACACCCTTTCATGATAAAGGTCCTGGAGAGATCAGGGATAATAGGAACATACTTGAACATAATAAAAGCACTTTACAGTAAACCAATAGCTGACATCAAATAAAACAGATAAAATTTCAATGCAATTCCTCTAAAATCAGGAACAAGGCATGGCTGTCCTCTCTCTCCATTTCTCTTCAATATTGTACTTGAAGTTCTAGCTAGAGCAATAAGACAAGAAAAGGAGATCAAGGATATAAAAATTGAGAATGAAGAAGTCAAACTTTCACTATTTGCAGATGATATGATAGTTTACATAAGTGACCTGAAAAACTCTACCTGTGAACTCCTACAGCTGATAAACACTTTCAGCAAAGTGGCAGGATACAAGGTAAACTAAAAAAATTCATTAGCTCTATTATATACAGATGATACATGAGCCGAGAAAGAAACCAGAGAAACATCACCCTTTCCAATAGTTGAGTGTCCATGCCATAATATGGGAGGCTCTCTCAGCCGGTCTCTTGGGGGAGGGCCTAGGCCCTGCTCTGGATGAAATGACAGTTACCGGAGATCTGCCATGCAGTTCCTCACCCTCCTTGGGTTTCAGACTGGAGATTGGGTGGGGGACTGGGAAACGTGGTATGGAGGCATGGGGAGGAGGGGAGGAAGAGGGAGCTGGGATTGACATGTGAAACAAGATTGTTTCTAACTTAATGAAAAATAAGAAAACCATAGCCCCAAACAACATAAAATATTTGGGGATAATTCTAACCAAACAAATGAAAGACCTATACACCATGTAGCTGCTGAATGAGTAACATGCTGGAGCATTCTTAGTAGATAAGTCCATGTAGAAATACATAGATTAATAGAAATGGTTAATAATTAACAGAGAGCTAGCCAGTAAGCAACCTAAGCCATCAGACAACTAGTTTATAATTAACATAAGTCTCTTTGTGCATATTTGGGGCTAAAAGGCTGTGCGACCAGGCGAGAAGGATAATCCAACTACGGTATATATTGACCCTAGCTTTGTAAATATGTCACAGTATTCAATTTAGAAAGAAGATAATACATTTGCTACTTGAATTTTAATGAAAAATCTAAATTATGATGCATAAATTCCTAGTGAAATTTTTATAATTAGGAAATGTTCTATAAGGATATAAATACTTTTATTATTAAATTTGAATTTTTAAAATGAAGTGTGTATTATGCTAATGTATCCTAGGAAACTCTGGTGTATGGTTTTTATTTCAAGTTAGTAGGAAATGTATCAAATAACATTAGTTTCACCACTAACCGCTTGAAAGAAAATTATCATTTCTATTTATTAATATAAAGTGTTGGAAAACTTGTTAGCAGTAAGTAAATAGGCATTTTTCCATATCCCTCAAGACATGCTTTTTCCTCTCCTAAAAAGAGAAAATATCAATTCTATCTTCTTGCTTACAGTTCCCTACAGAACACACCAATGGTGTGCATAATATAACTTAATATTATCAGAAAAGGAAAATATCTTGATATAGTATCAGGTTTTATTAGTTAATTTTATTTGTCTTCATTGGAGTTACTATTGTTATAATGAATTATCATGACAAAAGCAACTTGTGGAGGAAGGAATTATTTGGCTTATACTTCCACATCATAGTCTACCATTGAAGGAAGTCAGGACGTGAACTCAAGCAGGACATGAACCTAGAGACAGAAACTGATGCAGATGTTATGACAGGGTGCTGCTTGCAAGCACGCTTCCCATGTCTTGCTCAGCATGCTTTCTACAGAAACCAGAACCACAAGCCCAGGTCTGAACTCACCAATAAAGAGCTGCACACTCCCCCCATCAATCACTAATTAAGAATATGCTCTACAGGCTTGCCTATAGCCCAATCTTACGGCAATATTTTCCCAATTGAGATTCCCTCCTCTCAGAGGTATCTATCTTCTTACAAGTTGAAAGAATTAGCCAACACACTGATATTGTCATAAAACATCATGACCGAAGCCAACTTACATAAAATAGATTTTATTTTGACTTATGGCTCCAGAGAGGGGGGGAGAAAGCATAATGGGGGGGGGGAGCAGGTGGTGGGGATAGTATGCTGACAGATCACATCTTCAATACAAACATGAAACACAGAGTGAAGTGGAAGTGTGACTGGGTTATGAAAACGGGACCACGCTATGAATTCACAAAGCCTACCCCAGTGATACATGTCCTCCAGCAGGACATACCACCTCCTTAAATACACCATCAACTCAGAACAAAGTATTCAAATACTTGAGCCCATGGGCGCATTTCCCATTCAAAAGACATCACAGGTGAAAGAATATATGTTTTCTTAGAATTTAAAATTGTATATAAAGTATCAATGCTTTCTCTCAGAAGGTTTTATACCCCAAAAAAGAGTAAGCATAATTTTAACGGAGAACAGGCAACATGGGATTGCTTTGTTAAACCTTAAACCACAATGTATTTGCTCAAATAAGGGACTTAGAAGACATAACTAACACACATAAAATATTAAATAAACAAAGTAAATTTTTCACATAAAATAAGGAAAATATTTAGGTGGTATGTCATACTATGTGACAATAATGGAAAAGCAAATAGTAAAGTTCCATTTAAAAGACTGCTAAATCAAGCAAATCAGTCACCATAACATGGAATCAAGATCTAATCCCAGAAACCAGGGAAATAGAGAACTGACTCCCTCAAGTTATACTTTGACCGCTAGTGTTGTACCTTGGCATGCATGTTCACTTTTTTAAACAAATATATGTATGCAAGTACAGACATATATAAAATAGATAAATAAATGTAATCTTTTTAAAATTACAGGATTTTCCCCCATGGAATTTCTTTATAGTGAGAGTAAATTTATTGCAATAAAATGTAAAATATTGGAAGGAAAAATATTGACTAAATATAATACCCGTTACTGAATATTTGCATAGAAATTATTAAAATTCTCACTTAATTTGGGTTTTATATATAAATTAGTGAGTTATCTTAGTAAAAATGACTTCACAGGCTTGAGTGATTAATTATGGAGTAAGAGAACTGTGATGATATATTGTTTATGATTTAATAAAGCTTGCCTGGAGATCAGAATGTAAAACTAGGCACAGCCATAGAGATTGGGCAGTGGTGGAACACATCTATAGTCCCAGCACTCAGGAGATAGAAGTAGATGGATCTCTGGGAGTTCAAGACCACCCAAGGATGTATAAGGATAAGTCAGTCTAAAAGAGAAACAGAGCTCAAGCCTTTAATCCCAGCAAAAGAGATGTGTATAAGACAGGAGCAGGGTCTCACAACTGTCATTCTGGATTAACTCAGCAATTAGTCTCCAGCCACATTGAGGACATGATCTGCCAGCTTTGATAGAGATAAGAGTTCTCTAGTGGCTTGGCTGTTTTGCTTCTCTAATCTTCAGCTTCAAGTCCAATCTCTGTCTCTGGGTTTTTATAATATGTGCTATAGAAAGAGAACTAGCTCTGCAAGAATGTGGACCTGAGTTCAAATCCCCTTCACCCACATCAAAGTTGTGTAAGGCTGCATCCATATAAAAGCTGTGTAAAGTTGCATGCACCTGTGCCCCCAGCATTGGAAGACAGGCATATTCTGAAGCTCTCTAGCCAACCATACTGGCTGAAACAGAGAGGCTTGTGCTTAGTGAGAAACCATGTGTCAAATAACAAAAGTTGCAGAGAGATAGAGAATACCCAAGTAAATCTCCCATAGGTGAAGACAAGTATACACATTCAGATCATAAAGCCTCAGAGTGATTTCAGTCTTACAGGAGACTTTTCTGGGGTGACTGGAACTCAAGAACTGGAGTTTAGTTTGGATAATAAATGCCATATCCTGATTAAATATAGATCATAGGAGACTAACCTTGTAGATGCCAATGTAATCTCCAACCTTGATGCTTGGTAAACAATTATTTTGTCAAAAACAACAATGTAATGTTACTACATAAAGAGATAGATCTTAGAGCCCTCACCAGTAAGCCTGAGCAGTGCAGTTTCACCTATCACAAGATCTACCACAGACATGGGCAGCAATACTCCAGATGAATTAGACAAGATTTTCCCGTTGTTTTGAGCAATTAGATTCCAAACAGAATCTTCAGCAGATTAACTGAACATTTGCCAGAAAGTGCAAAAAAGGATAGAAATTCAAAAGAAAGGAAGCTACGGGGCAGCCAAATGCCAGTGGGTCATCACTAGTGCATCTTTTGCTGATGTAAAGGCTAAGAGGAATCTGAAACCTCAGGTTAGGAAAGTTCAGAGAGTAGCGGCTGCCAAAGAAGCAAAAACTGCTAAGCAGACATCAAAGAAGACAACAACGGCTGCCGCTAAGGCACCCACAGTGGCACACAAAAGTAAAAATGTGAAGCCTCTGAGTTCTTGAAATCTGCTCATTATGCATAGTTTTAAATACAGATCCATCTGTTACTTTGGAGAGAGGGAGAGAGGGAGAGAGGCAGAGACTCAGAGAGGCAGACAGGCAGACAGGCAGACAGGCAGACAGGCAGACAGACAGAAAGACAGAAAAGCAGACAATCAGAAAGGTAGAGGGAAGGGGGAGAGAGGGGAAAGGTCTAGAAGGTGACAGAGGAAAGGGGAAAGACAGGAGGGGTAGGGATAGGGAGAGAGATTTAACAAGGGTTAAAATCAATCTTTTAAAAATTTAAAACTAAGAATAAATCTCTCTCCCTATCCCTCCTCCTCCTGTCTTTCCCCTTTACTCTGTCACACATGGGACTGATCAAGACCCCCTGAATGGGGGTGTCAGTGAGGAGGCCTAGGTAATCTATTGAGCCTTGGGTAGTAGATCAGTATTTATCCCAGGTATACAAATGGACTTTGGACTCCCATCCAACAATGAGAGATGCATTCTCACCCTGAACTCTTGGGGGAGGGTCTAGGCACTGCCCTGGATGAAATGGCAGACTATGGACACACCCATGGAGGGCCTCACCCTCCCTGGGGAAATGAGGGGATATTGGGGGGGTTGGTGGGAGAGTGCGGGAGGAGGGCAGGGAAAGGGACAGGGACCTGGAATTGACATGTGCAGCAACCTTGTTTCTAATTTAAATTTAAATTTAAAAATAAAATATAAAAAAGATATTGGTTTTAGTGTTATGCCCCTGGTAGGTATAATGAATATATAAATGAATTCCACTACTCATCACCAAGACTAATCTTACTGGCCAAATTATTAAAGAACATTTCTAAATGCATTATTTTACATAAGCCTTAGACTAGGAAAATGAAACTGGGCATTTGTTTCACTAGTTACATGAATGTAAATTCCTTTTGATCTTTGTTACTTAGAAATATGCTAAAACCAGGCTAATATTCAAAAGAATATATAGACACTCTTAACAGGGAAATACAACATTGAGATGTTTCTCTGTGTCCTGTCATAAGTCATCAGAAAGTGTTCTAGCTGTTTTGAAATATCTTTACTGACAAGTAATAAAAAATCTGATAATAATCCAAAATGAAAAAGAGAATTGCTTAAACTCCTTCATGGTTAAGTATTTTGGTGGAAAAAAAATACCATTCCGGTCACCTGAAGATAGACATCGCTTGGATGACTTTCATAGTTTTTGGCCATAAAAAAAGTTTTCTCATGAAGATCTATCAGGGAATGAAAGCAGGAGTCACAAGATGATATACGTTATGAACTCCTTTGAATTATTAAAACAGTAAATAATTAATGAGAGCTGGAAACAAGCATTGTAATATCTGTCTTTACCTCTTAATTCAGCCTTTTTACTAAGCATCTGTGTTTTAGGAATTTAGAATTTGAATTCACTGAATTTTTTACTTTAGAAACACAAAAGGAAGGGGAAATACTACTGGTTACTGGTCAGAATTTCATCAAGTATTTGGAGTTACAAATAGATTTATTTATTCAATAATTTATGACAGTGTTTTATTATATAGGCTAGGCAGGGCTCACATTCATGACTCTTCTTTCTCATTCTCTCAAGTTCTGCAATTTCAGGAGCATTCCAGCATGTCTGACATTATACAGTTTAAAAAAGTTATTCCACCGGGCTGGAGAGATGGCTTAGCGGTTAAGAGCACTGGTTGTTATTACAGAGGTCCTGAGTTCGAGTCCCAGAAACCACATGGCAGATCACAACCATCTGTAATGAGATCTGGCACCCTCTTCTGTCCTGCAGCCTACATGCAGACAGACCATTGTACACATAATAAATAAATCTAGAAAAACCATTCCATTATTGTTAAAATGTATTAAACTCAATCAAGCAATAGGCCAATAATCTTTGTTTAATTCTATTTGTGACAATAATGAAAATATGAACTCTTAGAACATGAAAACATTTCCATGGATACATACCACCCCAACCAATACAAAATCATTTTAAACAGATTTCATTAAAAAAATTAAATAAAATAGAAATAATATACCTATCTCTACCTTGGAAGTAAAACAGGGTCGTTCCTCTATGTTAAAAATATGTGGTTAAGGGAACAATCTTTGGCTCTAGCAAACAAAAAATTAAACAAGGACAAGGTCATCCATTTACCACTTTTTAGTCTTCTGAAGAAGTTTTAGTTGATCTGTATAATCTTTTAAAAATATAGTCTCAAATCATATGAAATCTTTATAGTCTATTACTACTACTTCCGTAAAAGGATATACATATGATTGTCTGCTAACATGATTTGTAAATTACTCTTTCATGAATTATCAGAGTTTAAAGCAGTATTGTATGAGAATTTTTTTGAGAAAAGCTTTAACTATTGGAATGTAATAAGAATCAGCTAATTGTTTTATAGATTAGCGAATAAAATATAATGTGTTATTTACATTGTTCAACTACAATACTGAATATTGCCTTGAATTAGCCATGTAAGTTATAATTATTTGAAATAAATCTCATCATTTTAATATTTCAGTATAATATTAATCAAAAGATGAACATGTCTTTAAAACACAAAGAGGGATAAAGGAGGTAGGGATGTTTAATCCATTTTATCTTACTTTGTTTTAGGGCTTAGGATATCATTACAACTGAGAAAGGATAAATAGTGCTGTACAATGATAGTACATGACTGCAATGTCAGAACTGGATAGACTGCGGTAAGAGAATCTTGAGTTCAAGACCAGCCTGGATTACACAGTAAGATACTGTCTCAAAAACACAAGGATTGATAAGGTAGATGAGTGGTAGAGAAGTTGCCTGGCTTATATAAGGCTATGGATTAGATTCTTATGACAGAAACAACAAAGAAAAAGAAAACCTATATACAGATTCTTATAAACAGATTTTTATACACCTTGGGAATAGTTATACTCTAAAATTTATTTTAAACTACATTTCAAGATTTCTTAATGAATTTGGAAATCAAGAAAAAATTACCTAAAATATCAATAAAAACACTGAAAATACTCATTAATTAGTGATTTCCTAGGTGAGTACAATATATAGATCCTTTCCCCTCTCCACTTGCCCCCACCAAGTCCTCTGTGGGATATGGTAGCAGAAAGGTAGAGAGGGGACTAGAATGGAAGAAAAGAAGATTGGTGAAAGAAAAATTAACTAACACTTCACTAAGCATCTTTGAAAAATCTATTTTGAAGCCTACAATTTCATAAGCTTCTTTTAAAAAAAGGAAGAAATTAAGCTTTCACTAAATGTAGATTATGTGATAGCTTACATAAGTGACATGAAAACTTCTACCAGAGAACTCCTACAGTAGACAAACACCTTCCAAAAACTGGTAGGAAACAAGATTAACTTAAAAAATCAATAGCCTTCCTATATGTAGTCAATAAATGGGTTGAGAAAGAAATCAGAGAAATAGTGCCCTTCAGAATATCCACCAACAACATAAAATATCTTGCGGTGACTCTAATCAAAGAATTGAAAGACCTGTATGACAAGAACTTTATGTCTTTAAAGAAAGAAATTAAAGAAGATATCAGAAAATAGAAAGATCTCCCATGCTCTTGGATAGGTAAGATGAACATAGTAAAAATGGCAGTATCACTATATACAATCTACCTATTCAATGCAATACCCATTAAAGGCTCAGCACAATTCTTCAGACCTTGAAAGAAAAATACTCAAATTTATAGGGAAAAACAAAAAAATCCAAGATATCCCAAACAGTCCTGTACAATGAAGGAACTTCCAGAGGCCTCACCATCTCTGATTTCAAGCTCTGCTATAAGCTCCAGTGTTGACACAGAAACAGAGAGGTAGACCAAGGGAATTGGCTGAAGACCCTGATATTAATACAAATACATATAAACACCTGATTTTTTACAAAGAAGCTAAAATTATACAATGGGAAAAAGAAAGCATCTTAAAGAAATGATGCTGGTATAACTGGATGTTGACATGTAGAAGATTGCAGATAGATCTATATCTATCACCATGCACAAAACTTAAGTACAAATGGATCAAAGACCTCAACATAAATCCACCCACACTGAACTTCTTAGAAGTGAAAGTGGGAGGTACCCTTGAATGCACTGGTACAAAAGACCACTTCCTGAACATAACACTAGTAGCACAGACACTGAGACTGACAATTAATAAATGGGACCTCCTGTAGCTGAGAAGCTTCTGTAAGGCAAAGGACACAGTCATCAAGGCAAAATGAGAGCTACAGAATGGGAAAAGATCTTCTCCAATCCTACATCTGACAGAGGACTGATTTTAAAAATACAAAAAGAACACAAGAAGCTAGTCATAAAACACCAAATAATCCAATTTAAAAATGGGGTACAGATATAAATAGAGAATTCTTACCAGAGGAATCACAAATGGCCAAAATGTACTTAAGGAATTGTTCAACATCCTTCAGGGAACTGCAAATCAAAAGAACTCTGAGATACCATCATACACCTATCAGAATGGCTGAAGTCAAAAACATCAATGACAGTCTGTACTGAAGAGGATGTGGAGAAAGCGGAATATTCCTCCATTGCTGGTCAAAATGCAAATTTGTACAGCCACTTTCAAAATCAGTATGGTTATTTCTCAGGAAAATGGGAATCAGTCTACCTCAAGATCCAGCAATTCCACTTTAGACATATACCCAAAGGATGCACATCCATGCTATAAGGACATTTGTTCAACTATGTTCACAGCAGCATTATTTGTAATAGCCGGAATTTGGAAGCAACCTAGACGCCCCTCAATCAAAATGGTTAAAGAAAATGTGGTACATTTACAAAATCGAGTACTACTCAGTGGTAAAAACAAAAAACAAAAAGCAATGGAATCTTGAAATTCACAGGCAAGTGGATGGAACTAGAAGAAACCATTCTGAGTGAGGTAACCCAAACACAGAAAGAAAAATGTGGTATGTACTCACTCATAATTGGATATTAGAGCAAAGGATAAGCAGCCTATAATCCACAACCCCTGAGAAGCTAGGAATCATGGAAGGCACTAAGAGTGACAGACCTGGACCCCTGACAACAGAAAAGGAACAAGATCTCCTGAGTAAATCGGGAGCCCCCCCCGGGAGGGCACACAGGAGTGAGGTAGGAGAAAGAGGAGAGGAGAACAAGAGGGGGGAGGAGAACTTGAGGGATCAGGAAGGTCAAGGTAGGGGAAGAACAGAGGAGAGCAAGGAAAGAGATACCTTGATAGAGGGAGCTCTCACGGGCTTAACAAGAAACTTGGCACTAGGAAAATCTCCAGGAATCCAAAAGGATGAACGCAACTAAGAATCTGAGCAATAGTGGAGAGGCTACCTTAAATGCCCTTCCCTTATAATGAGATTGATAACTACCTTATATGCCATCCTAGAGCCTTCATCCAGTAAGTGATGGAAGCAAAAGCAGAGATTCACAGCTAGGCACGGAGTCAACGTCTATATTAGTTCATATTCAAAGTCTTCCTTTGTAGAAGGAAGTTAAATATCCTTTGGGGTACTCCTGAAACACCTGTACATTTGTGATATAACAATTGTCAAATGATGAGTTTTCAAATGTTTCACTGTTGACTCTCAAGCTTTGCTCTGTTATAGTAACATTTAAGTTTTTCTTACTCACCATTGTCAGTACAAGAATTTATGGAGCATAATGTATTTTATTTGTTTTAATTAAAGAAGTACTCAAATTAACAGAATACCTGAATTGCAGTAGTCTCAGGATATATTTGTATGCACACTTTTGTCTTTGGAAGTCTCATGTTGAATCATAAACATAAGTTTACTTGTTAGGTAAAAGTAAAAGACTTTAATTCAGTGTCCAGAAGTCTTCATTTGTAAGTGAACAGCATTGTTGAAAGTGGAAGATACAGTATGAAATTCAGTTTTATAGAAGGTTTATCATAGGCTAGAGCATGATGTTAAGCATTATCTCTTTCTTACAATGGAAACTATGCACAAGACTCTGAAAAATAGCATCCCACAACATAATGATATCTCACACCTCTATTAAGGTTACTAAAAAGATTTTAGAGTGTACTATTTTTATGCAGCTTGCAGAATTGTGTCCAGTGACAGAAGTTAGTTTTATATCTGTCATAATTGTAGTATGGATTGTTCTCAGTAGTATATTTGTAGCTGAGGTCCAGACAAGAATTTGTAATAATGATGAAGCCCAATTCATGGTTGTCAGTAGCTGAAAAATTGCCAATTATTTACTTAGCATGATTAACCAAGACATCTCCTAACTTTACAATGTCTAAACTTTTACAAATTTTACTTTATATGATAAATTTTATCAAATTCTTTAACTGTTCAATCTCAGATTATGACATGTGCCATTATATGATTTTGAATGTCAAGCAGTTTAAATATATGCTTTAAAATATTCTGATATCCAATTACTTAATAAAGCATAAAAACATCAGTAATTTTTCCTGGAATTTTGATTTCAAAAAAGAATAGCAATTTTTTGTCTGGTTATAAGTTTTTAATTAAATAACTGATAAGTTTTACACATTTATGGATAGATATTTGATAAGGTATACATTATTTGAATTATGGCACATAAATTATTTTTATTAGTTGCAATTGCGTAATTGGTGAAATAACTACAGTGTTTTATCTTGAATTTTTAATTGTTTAACTGGATAGATTGTTATGAAATACCTACTGGGTTATAATTTTCTAGTACTTATATTTATGGATTTCAATATTAAATTCAACCTTTGCTCTTAACTTTCAATTAATTTCATGCGATTTGAGACTTAAGTGAAATGAATACTTAATTATAATTTAAAAAATTGTTGCTTACTTTGAGTGCATGCCATTTGTGGCATATTCCCTACAGTTTGTCACCACTTTCATAATCTTATGAAGTCACCACTTACAGAATGATATAAGTAAATAATAAGTAAAATATTGAGAAATTTGGGAAATATGGTTAATAGAGACACTGCATTGTCTTATTTCATATGTGATTTCTTCCATTCTAATTTGTTCTTACATTAATGAATAAAATAATCACAATTTAAGGAAAACAATACTCTGACTTACTAAGATGCACAACATAAATAAAGGGTGACTTCAAGATAAACTACACTTTGTGTGTTAATCCAGGGGAACAGGTGCCCACATTAGTAAACAAATAAAAATGAACCTGAGAGCTGGGAAGGCTGCTGGTGGAAATGCTTGCTTAGTGTGTACAAAGCCCTGGTTTTTATTCTCAGCACCACATAAACCTGGTGTGGTGGAACACACATGTTATCTCTACTCAGGAGATGAAGGCAGGAAGATTAGAATTTCAAGATCATTCAGGCCAGGCTGCATTATTACTCACTCATTTAATTAAGTTGGTTATTTAAATGACAAAGTGATTCAACTTGTGAATGAAGAATTATTATTAGGTAATTGGGGAAGAAATTGTTTTGATATTGTTTCATTTAAAAATCAGTTAAAGTATAGTGTTTCTTAATTTTATGTATTATATACTAGAAAAATTTTATGATTTAAAGATCATTTTCTCTTTATTGTGATTATTAAAAATTCAAATTTTTTTCAAGTTAAGTAATAGTATCTATTTTAAGAGCATATAATTGTAGATAGCATTGCCATAGGTAGAGAGCTACTTTCTGAAATATTACTGTTGTCTGCTTCCCACTGATAGAGATGATAATCAAAATCCTTGAACACCATTTGGAACTAAATTAAGTATCTTACTAATGTAAGTCAGCCTGTATCAGCCACATCCCACTCCATCCTTGCTGTCCATTGATTTGATGAATGGCAATATTTCTACTTCTATGTGTAGTTCCCTTGTTGAAGTTTCCATGTAAAGTTACATTCATTAACAATGACTGTTCATCATTATAACAGTTTCATTGCCAGAACCTGTGGGATTAACAGCAGCAGATACTTCAAGAGACCACAATTTTTATCATTGGTTACAATGACAGCTATCAATCTAGTTTATTCATGTCAGTCCCTTATTAGCTCCATTTCCTCACATAAATATGAAAATCATGTTGATGCAGATTATTGCATTTTACTCCTTACATTTTAATACTTAAATATAATACAAAACAATTCCATTAGATATTATATCAAGAACCTTGGTTTACATTTATTTATGATTATGGTTTGTTGCTGCTGCTGTTGTTCTAGTTTTTATATAAGAAAATACCCAAAGAAAAACATACTTAAGAGGTTGCTTAAATTATGTCCTCTTAAAGTATGTTTATGAGAATTTTAGGAATGGAAAAATGAATTGAAGTTTATATTTTAATGTATTTTCCTGTCCAAGTTGTTATCAGAATGCATATATACTCTTTAGAGTTATGGCAAAAATACGGTCAACAGCAAATCCCCCAAACAAAGCCACAGTCTCAGAAATAAGGAAAGACCATGAGCGGAAGTTTACATTGTATCTCTTTAATATGCTGCTTATTACTCTTAGTAGGCTATGAAGTGGATAGGAAGAATAATTTCAAAACATGACATGGAATAGGCTGAAAATGAGGAAACATTTCCATAAAATAGAGATGAACGCATATTTGTTATATGAACTAGGTGTGTAAGAAGAGAAATTCCAAGTGATTAAAGAAAAAAATTTCAGTTTTCTACTTATATAAATTAGGTGGGCTCACACACACACGAGACACACAGACATACACACACAGACACACACACACACACACACACACACACTAGTGCTGGGGACTGACCTTGAATGTGTTACACAATTCATCTTCCAATAAGCTAAGCTATATACAAAGCTCTCCCCTTTTCTTTGAGACGGTATCTCATTAACATGTCTTCACTTGACCTTTCAGGGTCACCCACAGTTGCTTTAATTTTGCAATCCAGACTGCCTGCTGTCCAGTTATAGATCTCTCAGCTATCTCTCCAGTATCATGCCAGTCTTCCCATTCCCATGATTTCAGCTATGATGATGATGGACTAAACCTCTGAACTGGAGATAGCCTTAATTAAATGTTTTCCTTTCTAAAATTTGTCATATTCATGGTGTCTCTTCACAGCAAAATAACTTTAATTAAGACAATCTCTACTGATTAAAAATAATATTTGTTGATGTTAGATATTATATGTTATGTATACTTCGCATTGGATATTATTCCATTAGGCTGTATAATCTCAAAAAAACACTTTTAAATAATTACAGAATTTTATAATGTTTACTAGTATATTGATAAATTCTGTCTTGTCAGTCTAAAAAATGTAAGTCCACAGATAAGTTTTATCTCTTAATGAATTGTATTCTTTGGCATAAAACACATGTCACAATTTCAGTTTGAACTACATAAAATGTGGTTTATAAATGGAGAGTAGGAAATTGAATACAATTTTCAGGTTAACACACATATTAACAGAACTTACACAAAATACATGCCAAACAAAAACAGAATTCTGTAAATAAACAAATAATGTGGGGATAACCTTTTTGAACATTCTACAATATGAAAAAAGAAACAATGCAACTGTTTGATTTATTTCTTTTTTAAATTCCAGCAGTAACAGTCAGTAATAAATATACTGTCTGTGTTCAAGTATAAAATATATTAGTATGATGTCCTATAGGTAGAAAGATAAAATACAGAATTTCTAACTGTAAAGAAATTGTATAAATGTAAACAGAGCATTTCTTTGGCCTGGTCCTGCTGCCCTTCAGCCATAAATAAATGAACAGAGACTAATATCATTTATAAACTATTTGGCTGATGGCTTAGGTTTCTTACTGGCTAGCTCTCTCTTAATTATTAACCCATTTCTATTAATCTAAATATTTCCACATGGACTCATCTGGATAAGGGAAGTCTATTCCTTCAGCGACTACATGGCATCGCCTTCTTGTTGGGGAAGTCCTGTGTATATGTCAATAAAGCACTGTTGGCCAATAGGGAACCAAGATAGGTGGGACTAGGAGACCAGAAGGACACTGGGAAGGAGAAACACATGGAGTCAAGATATAACTGCCAGGATAAGAAGCCCGGAAAGTTCTCCGGTAAGAGAAATACTTAGATTAACAATTATGGGATAAATACTTAAGTCAGAGCTAGCCAGTAAGAAACAAGCAAGGCCAACAGCTTCATAATTAATATAGCCTCCTGTGTGTTTATTTGGGACTCATGCTGCTTTGGAACCAGGCTGGCAGGACGGCTTCCCTTTACAACTTCTCAACCTCTCTGGACCCTCTCCCCAGAATTCTCCTCATCAACTAGCCCCATCTATACTTCCTGCGTGGATATTGGTCAATCAGTGTTTTCTTCATCAAACAATAAGAGGAGTATATATGCAGAATGACATGCCCCATAAGATAAACACTGTTCAGTGGGCAAGTAAAAATCATATAGCTGGGCATTGGTGACACATTCCTTTAATCCCAGCACTCGGGAGGCAGAGGCAGGAGAATCTCTGTGAGTTCAAGGCCAGCCTGGTCTACAGAGAGAATTCCAGGACAGCCTCCAAAACAATACATAGAAACCCTGTCTTGAAAAACCAAAAAACATCATATAATTTCCAATAATGAAAAATATAAATTGTAATTCTTGTATTTGCACTTACTATTTTATAGGTCATAGAAACGATGTCATTCATGATGATTTCCATAATGTTGAAAGGAGACTTACAGCAAGGTCTTAGCAGACTTATTTGATGGTTTAACTTTAGGCAGTATGTCTCTTCTGTTTAAATTTCTTCAGCAACATTATCCTATCTACTATACATCTTCCTAAAATTCTTCAAATTATGTAGCATGCATTTTTCACTGGTTTTTTTTTGGACTACAATGAAAACATACTGAAGAGAGAACAAATAAGGAAAAGTTTTGAACAAACTGTTGATTTCTACAGTCAATACTTAGAGTGCAAGCATTCAATAAATACTGTATTGTGGAAACATGACGCAAGGGATAATTTCATAGGAACCAAGACTAGAATATGTTAGTTCTTCTTTGCCATAGGTAGGCTATAGTGATAATTATGGCAAATATACTTTTATAATACTTTTAATATACTTTTAAGCTTCTCTTTCGTCTTCCATAATAGGGATAATATTTTCCAATTACTTTCAAATAATAATGTAATAGTCTACCTACCATGTATGTCCAAACTTTTTTTTATTCTTTTTTTTTAAATTTAGATAAGAAACAAGGTTGCTTCACAAGTCAGTTCCAGGTCCCTCTCCCTTTCCCTCCCCTCCTCCCGTGCCCTCCCCCCATCCCCCCCATTATCCCCTCGTTCCCCCAGGGAGGGTGAGGCCCTCCATGGGGGTGTCCATAGTCTGTCATTTCATATAGGGCAGGGCCTAGACCCTTCCCCAAGAGTTCAGGGTGAGAGTGCACCTCACATTGTTCTATGGGAGTCCAAAGTCCGTGTGTATACTTGGGATGGGTACTGATCTGCTGCCCAAGGCTCAATAGATTACCTAGGCCTCCTCACTGACACCCAGATTCAGGGGGTCTTGATCAGTCCCATGCTGGATTCCCAGGCTGATGCCTGGGATTCAAGAGTTAACCTTTGTCTGGTCAGCTGTTTCTGGGGGTTAAACCAGCCCAGTCTTAATCCCTTTGATCATCAGTCCTCCCTCTCTGATACTGGCTTTCTTGAGTTCAGCTCAGTACTTAACCAGCCACTAAATGTAGTTTCTGTTTCCCAGACTGTCTGGCCATAGGATTGTAGGCTGGCACTACCCAGATCTATGTCTAAAATCCATATATGAGAGAGTCCAACCTTTTGATAGTGTGACATGACATAGTCATCTACAAAGATCAAGGTAGAGAATTATACAATAGAATAAAAAATACTGGAAGTAGAGAAATATAATACAATCATAAAAATTATTGCGACAAAGCCTCAATGTTTTAAATAAATTTACTATTTTCTGGAATGAAATGTGTAGCTCTCGGGTTAGTGATGCTTGAAAGATAGTATACAATTCTCCATTGCATAATGAGTTGTTTAATACAATGAACCCCAGAGATGAACCACTTAAGTGCTCTATTAGTCTAGCTTGATTATGCTTCAATTAGGAAATTTTAGAAGAAGAAAAAGAAAATAGAAATTCTCTCTTGCAATCTCTGTTCTCTCACTGTTTCTCATCTTCCATTTTCTGTGATCTATTTAGTTCCTGAAAATTCTAAGAGGGCAGATTTAGAGTCCAGACTTGATAAACTGGCACATTCTGGACAGTGAAGTTGTTTGCAATAGCTTATTCTCTAATAGGGTGATTTTAAGAACTAGTGACAAATTCATGTATATGTGTACTGATATTTATGTTCCTTTATTAGTCTCATACTTGACCCTATATCTCTTGGACCACCTTCTTATTAATATGACTTCCTGCTATTTTCTTACTAATATTCTTGATCTAATATCAACACAATTGTGAAAAACATACTCAAAAACCTTCTTGTTCAGTATACTGAGATGAAGTTTGATCTTAGTATGACAATGTTTCTCTATGGAAAATTTCCTACCATTTAAAAAAATCTTCAGACAGTAATCAAGCATCAGGACACTGTGTCTCTAAATCTTCAGAGAACACATTTCAAAATCTCCAGTTCCTTTCCTTAAATAAAATCCCTCTCACTAATCCAGCAATGAAAAAGTAGCATGCCTCTCTACTCCTACTCTAAGAGGTAAGTATAATTGTGAGATCAGAATGAGTACCAGAATACTGCTGCCCACGTCTCACAAAGAAAATAGCTTTATTTAACTTCAATTTTAACCCCTTGTACAGTCTCAGGTGTGGGCTGTGTCATGCAATCCTTTTTTCTTCATATAACTTCTTTATGTGACCTATATAAACAGACAACCATTTCACTTCCAAATTTGGGACATTAGTGGAAAGCTATATAAAAGACTCACAATACGTGACCTTATGGAAATATATTTTATACTACACCATTATATGGAACTATAGTCATTTAATTTTTGACATTTAAGTAGCTTTCAGAATTTGTGATCCAAACATTTATGTAATGATATCAATGTATGTTTAAACCTTTTTGATTTTTGAATATTAGAATGGGGAAAATTTTCAAGAAGATAAAGTACAAATGAGAAGGTAAATTTCACTTCTCTGTATCCTGTATTCTTTTCCCATTATTGAGATAAAATTTGTGGGTAAGACAGGCATAGTAGCACATGCTTTGAATCTAAGTGCTCAGGAGGCAGAGGCAGGTGATTTTCTGTGAGTCTCAGGAAACCCTGTTCTACATACAGAGTTTCAAGACAAACAAGGCTATAGAGTGAGTGAGAGCCTGTGTTAAAAAAGACACATGTCACAAGCAACTTAAGTGAGAAAAGATCCGTTCTGGATCATCTTTCAAGGTACAGTTCACTTTGGTGTGGAAGTCAAATAGCACAAGCCTGAAATAGCTATACACACGATTTCCACAATAAGGAAGCAAAAGATGATGAAAGCATGTTGTTCCACAGCTTCACTTCTCTATTTTTATAGTGCAGACTCAAAGACAGAAAATGGTTCCACTCACAGTGGATCGACTGTCTTACCTCAATTAATACAATGGTGAAAAACCTTCATTGGCATGTCCAGAAGCCTTTCTCCCAGGTGATTCTGGACTCTGACAATTAACATTCTGATACACACTTTAAAATTCCAGTGTAATGGAAGAAAAGGATAGCACTTTCCTTTTATCACCGTGTTTTAAGGTATTATAACTTTGTGTATAAATACAGAATAATGCATCATTGTTTAAAATTGTGTTTTAATAATATGAGTAGTATAAATTTTTCCATAAACTAGAACATTAATACACCAATAATTGTCTTTCATATTTCTAGAGTCCAATGACCCCAAATTTAATAATATGAATTGAAATCAATATGTCTAGGGGAGAATATGCTTTTTGTCTTTTCTAACTTCTGGTAGTTTCAAATATCAATTTTCAAGGCTAATATGTTGAGATTCCCTATGCAACATACCCATATTATGTTCTACTTAGTGTGTATGTCAAATTTCTACTGTCTTATACCTTTATACTTATGCATGTAGTTTGATTTAGGGCCTTCCTTCTGACCTAGGATATTCTTCCCATCTAAAAATTCTGATCACACCTACAAAGGTATTTTCATTTTGCATAGTATCCATAGATTTCAGGAACTAGGATATGGATATCTTTAGGAGGAGTAACTCTTTCGGCCTGCCACAGAATGAAATTATTGTAAATCATTGCTTAATGTGCAGTTTCAGGGTATTAATATGAAGTTTTGACTCTATAACTAAATATAATAATTTATTTTAGGAATATGAAAGTTCAAAAATTTCTATGTACATAATGAATAATTATACAACCATATAAATAAGAAAATGTTAATCAATGATTTTATCATATATTTAAAATATTATAGTCCTCTTGATAACAGTATAATTTAATTTCTTATGGGAACACATATTTTGGCCTGCTTGTGTCTGTCATGTGTGTGTGTAGTGCCATCAGAGGATACTAGATCATCTGGGACCTGAAGCCTCTATAAGAGCACAAATGCTGTTAACTGTTGAGGCATTTCAGTAGGCCTCAGATTACAGTAATTTTATAAATTAGTACTTCAAAATTGACAGTTGCAATGAATTATCTGAACTTTAATAAGAGGATAATACTTTAATAGTGACTAAATCCATTGTTCTGAATTCATATGCCACAAATAAACTTTCAACAAATGTCTAAAATAGGAATGAAGATACATAAGTTAATCAAACATAATTCAAGTATTAACTAGAATTTCTTGAAACTAAATTATACATCTCTATAAATTGCACAGTATGTTTTTATATAATACTATGTATTACATATTTAAGCCATTTCCATTTTATGATTTCACATCACCAAAAAATATCCAGTTGATGTGAAATCCTCAGTTCTGACAAGAAATATGAATACCTTTACACACATTTGTAGTGCTTTGTTGTGATTTTTTTAATCTTTGGCTCTTAAGCTTTTTGTGGGGCCTCATCACAAAGCTTCCAATCACAGATCATGGTGGCTTAATCTTATTTAAGAATGTTTGGCCTTAGCACGGCTTAATTCTAGCCAGCTTTTCTTAAATTATACCATCTATTTTCTACCTCCAAACTATTATCTTTTTCTATTTCTGTATACCTTTCTTTAGTTCCTCCTCCATGGCTGGCTGTGTAGCTGGGTGGATGGCCCCTGATGTTCTCCTCCTTCCATGGCTCTTTCATCTCATCTCCCAGATTTCTCCCCCTATTTATTCTCTCTGTCCACCAGCCCTACCTATGCTTTCTACTGCCTTGTTACTGGTCATTCAACTCTTTATTAAACCAATGAGATGTTTTAGTCAGACACAGTAACACAGCTTCACAGAGATAAATAAAAGAATGTAACACATCTTTCCATAATTAAACAAATGCTACAGAGTATAAATAAATGTAACACATCTTAAAATAATATTCCACAACACACAATAATTTATTTTAGGTACATAATGAAGACACTTTCTGATATTTCCTAATCTTCAGATATACACCAAATATACACATTTTCCACTGCCAAATATGGTAGATTAAATCACTCACTATAATTGTATTGACTAAAAACACCCTAATATTATTGGGTAGCTTACAGTCTCTTCCAAGTATTCATGTATTTTTTTTTCATTTCTATAGGGTTGCCTTAGTTACTGGGCAAAAAGTGGTTTTCTCTAGATAGTTTCCACATAATGGTACAATTTAATTATTTTGGTAGAGGAGAAAATAATGTAATTTAGATTTGGATTATGTCTAGTTCCAACAGTTTAGAGAACAGAAATCTTGCAAGGATGACAGCTTAACAGGTCAAGTGTATTAAAACAGTCATCACATGTAGTATATGCAGAGAAGTGATAATATAAAATTACATGCTTTATTATCCAAGGGAAGATACACTGATTACATTTATTTTGTGTAAGATGGAATGTCAAAGCCTAACCACAATTCAAAAGCATACTAGAGTAGGTAGAAGAGCTTACAATGAAACAGAAAGGAAACAAACATGAATCAATCAAATGAAAAGATAGAAATGAATTTTATCTAATGCACAGCTAGTCATTCACCTCAGAAGCATAAGACATTTGACTTGACTTCAAGACTTGTAAAGTTGGATATAAATTGTATTCCAAGTTGTCCCTCTTTAGTGACATGCATTCTACCCATTTATATTTATTTTTCTCCTTCCATAGTTTTCTTTCAGTTGTGTTCCAACAAGGCAAAATACATCCTTGTACACTTGGTCAAGAGAAATGAACTCAATAAACTCTAACTTATTTATTCATGTCAATTGGATATGCAATGTGAAATTAGTAAACTGAAAGCTATCTCAGTAGTATAAGTGGTTATAGCAAGCTTTATCCCTCACTCTCATAATATGAATATACCACTGCTAATGCTTCTCCTAGGGGGTTTTAAAAGCTGTTCCTTAAGTACTAAATATATTCTGGGCAATTTAAATGCAGTTTCTAAATTTTAAATCAAGATGGAGAAGTTGTGACTAGTGAAAAAATAGAAGTGAAGCTGTATGAAAAATATTATGGAAATATTCACAGAAGCTGGAAGTGTCACAGCTAACATTAACACCAGGCTTTCTCCATGAATATGGAGCTTTGGCCTTCCCTGTCATACTGTTCACTATTTTTTGATACACCCAGAAAATCACTGAGGCATTACACTTACTGGAAGTCTGTGTGTTTAAAGCCAAATCTTTGATCAGGTCAGAATATTTATCTAAAAACATATTGTTTGCTCATTTGATAAATGTGAAGACATTTATAACTGTTCTTTTCACATAACAAATAACTTAGCTACATTACTATTTACAATTACTCATTTTTTGTTTTCCTTTTTTATTTTATTATTTTTATTTTAAATAGCTTGCTTCACATGTCAATTCCAGTTCCCTCTCCCTCCCCTCCTCCCTCACCTTCCCACCATGCCCCCCAGCCTGCCACCCTATCCCCACTTCCTTCCACATAGGGGATATCCAGAGTCTGTCATTTCACTCAGGGCAAGATGCAGGCACTCCCCTAAGAGTCCAGGCTGAGAGAGCATACCTCTTCGTGTTATGGACACACGAAGTCCCTTTGTATGCCAGGGATAAACACTGATCCACTGCCCAGGGCCCCATAGATTGCCCAGGCCTCCTCACTGACTCTCACACTCAGGGGGTCTGGATCAGTCACATGCTGGCCTCCCAGCTGTCGGTCTGGGGTCCAAGAGCTCTCCCCTGTTCAGACCAGCTGTTTCTGCTGATTTTGCCAGCCCATTCTTTGCCAATTTGCTTATCGCTCCTCTTTCTCTGTCACTGGGTTCCATGGGTTCAGTTCAGTGTTTAACTGTGGGTGTTTGCCTCTGCTTCCATCAGTCACTGGATGAATGCTCCAGGATGGTTATAGACATCAAGTTCATTATCAGGAAGTCTTTAAAGGCACAAAGAAATACAATAAATCTTGATTTTTTTCAATGTATTTTTCAAATTATTTCTCCATCTACCTCCCTCCCCATCTCTCCCTCCCACCACACACAAAAATCTCATAAAGATGTAACACACCAACAGAATGTCCATCTTATTTTTATTAATCTTATTTATAATTTAACTACTTTCACTTCCCATTATTCATATGTTTTTTAAGTATGTCTCTATACTCTCACTGGGAAAAAAACACAATAAGTAATGTAAATATTATTTTTCTTCCTCTAAACTGTCTATTTTTATTAAAATTAATACTAGCTGATAAAAGAACAAATAACAATAATATCATACAGAAATTCACCCATAGTATTCTTTTTAATTTTGAAGTCCAGGTTCCATTTATTTTTTATTTTTTATGCTTTATTTATTTCTTTACATTTCATTTTACATTCCAACCAAAGTTCTCCCTCCCACAACTCCTCCCCAACTCACCTCACCCATTCCACCCTAAAGAGCAGCTCCATCAAGAAATTGTATCAATTTTCACAAGACTAAAAATGTAAATATGTGTTTTCTCAAACAAAGTCTATATACATGTCTCACCTACATTTTATTGCTATGAAGAGACACCAAGACCAAAGCATCTTACTGAATCAAGAGTTTATGGGGGCTTTCTTTTAGTATCAGAGGGCTACTCCAGGATCATCATAATGGGATCATGGCAGCACACAGGCAGACATGCTGTTGCAACCATAAATGAAAGTTTACAAACTGCAAGCATGAGGCAGAGACAGAGTGATACAGGGCCCATGGACTTTGAAACATCAAAGTCCACCCCCAGTGACTCACCTCCTTCAGTGGGCCAAACTTTCTAATTCCCAAATTGTTCCAACAACTGGCGATCAAACATTTAAATATTTGAGCCTATGGGATTCATTTTTATTAAAACCACAATATAGATTTGTATAATGGATGGCTCCTGCCATGATAGTCTAGACAGGAAGAAAACATGATATATTTTTTAACAAACTACTTAATTGACATTCAATCACAATGTATATAATCCAATTACGACATTTAACTAAATACTGTGAAAGGTAAAAACATCAGATTCTCTGCTGTGCTGGATCATCTGCAAATTTGTCAGTAAGTCTCACAATATCATATCCACAGGTTACCTGACTTCATATGTGATGAAATTATTGTTTATTTACTAAGAGTATATATATTCTGTATTAGTCAGAGTTCTGTAGAGTGATGGAACTTATAGAACAAATATCTCTATACGTACACAAATAGGGAATTACTAGCATGACTTACAGGATGCAGTAGAGCGAACCCAACAATGGCTGCTGTGAATGGAAGTTCAAGAATCCAGTTGTTGTTCAGTCCAGAAGCTAGGATGTATCTTCTGTTCTTTATATGCACAATGAATTGAGTTGGTAGCAGGGTAAGGATATACATGCAAAGAGCAACACGATTTTCTTCCATGTCCTTATAGAGACGTCCAGGAGAAAGTGTGGTCCAGATTATAGGTGAGTCTTCCTGCATCTAAATCTGGCATAAAGACATATGGATTTAACCACTTCAGATTAATCGAAAAATTTCACAGATATGCCCCTGCCACTTTGGATTTTAGGTTATTCCAGATGTACATGACAAGAGCCATCAAAATGTGTTTCAGGTAGCAAAAGGGCAGAGGAGGGTAACACAAACCCTTTGGAACCTTGATAATTCTATCACAAGACAGCTGTGCAGCTCTTACTATTTTGTTGTTGTCTTATTTCAGTGTGATATTTTCTGGCCACATCCCCAATGCCTCCCTTCTGAGATGCAAATGTACGCCCTGTGTGAGGGTATAATGGAAGAACATTATTGGTGTGTTAAGATGAGAAATATACCCTATGACTCATGAACACGTGGTTTCCAACTAGTTTCAGTGTTTGGGGAGGTTATAGTGCGTTTAAGAAGTAGGATTCTTGCTAATGTATGTTACTAAGGGAAGGTTTTTAGAGTTTATAGCCTCCTTCTACTCCATGAATTTGGATCACAATATGATCAACCTACTTTCTGCTCCAGTGACCAGCTGTTATTAACACCCCCCCAAAAGTATGGACTTTCTCTCTAGAACAGTAAGCCAACAAAATGAAACTCTTTTTTAGATAACTAAATTTGGTTGTGATATTTTGCCACAGCAACAAAAATTAACTAATACAAATGTTGTTACCAGGAGATATAAGCTTTTTGCTGTGAAGAAACTAACCTTGCATTCTTTGGATGAATATGGAAGACATCAGACTAAAAAGCAGTTAGATGCAGTAAAGATAATTAATAGGCCTTTGTAGAAAGTAATCTGAAGGACATCAGTACTAAGAGTGCTGTGGATATGGTGGTTTGAATGAAAATTCCCCATTAGGCTCATATATTTTAATGCATGGTTCCATGGTTTCCAGTTGTTCTTTTTGGGAAGGGTTAGGAGGTGTGGCCTTGTTGGAGGAGCTGTATTACTGGGGGTGGTCTTTGAAGCTTCAAAACCCTATGTCATTTCCAGTAAGCTCTCAACTCATGAATCAGATGTTAGTTTTCTCAGCTACTGCTTCAGTATCATGCCTGTTTATCCTCTGTCATGCATCCCACCATGTTGTTAATGGGCTCTACCACCCTCTGGAAACCTGAGCCTCAGTTAAATTCTCTCTTTTATAAATTTCCTTGGCCATGGTGTTTTGTCAAGGCAATAGGGAAGTAACAAAGACAGTTGACTGACTATCAAGGTCTATGTCATGAGGTTTCAGTGGGAAACAGTACCTGTTAGAAACTAAGCTAGAGGGAATTCAGCAGAGTAATCACTACAAAGAGGTTAAGAAAGACTTTAGCATGAAGCTATGAAATTGTAACTTAGATTATAATGGAGATTTCAAGGTACTGGGGATGCCAGAGCTCAGAGACATTTGAAAAAGATAGTAAGACACAGGGAATACAAACAACCCATGAGAGAGAGATGTTGTAGGAGAAAACCTGGAAGGAGGCAGACATCTAAATCCTTTGACACAGAACATGGAGGCATGGGATTTGGTATCTTGGCTATTTGGTATAGTATTTCCGTACTATATCCACACTTATTCATTAACTTTAGAATGAAAATGAATTTTCTTGGCTATTACATGTTATAAGTATGCACTTTTCTTCTTTTTTCCTAGGGTGAATATTAAGTGACTGAGTCTCAAAAACCATCTTTGGACTTTGAACTTTTGAATAGTGTTGAGACTGTCTTAAGTCTACAGGGAAATATCAAGTACTATTAAATACATTTTGCATTGTTTTATAGCAGTTTCCTCTGATATTTAAACATTCCTTCTTGAAAGAAAGGGCTTTACTAAAGAAGGCAAACAGCTTTAAGTAGCTTCAGGAAGTCCTTGAAACTGACCAGATTAATTAGGCCCCTTCCTACACAGTAAGCAACAAAAGCTGCTGAGAGTCTCTCAGACAAGCCGAGCTGCAAAGAAAACTCTGAGACCAGATCAGATACCTGGAAGAAGCAGAACCCAACCAAGCTGCCTGGAAGAGGTGTAGACCAAATGAGTCACATGGAAAAATAGCAGTATCTAAACTGTTAAGCTGCCTGCAGGCTCTGCAGTGGAATCCAGATATCTTTAAGTCATTGATGCTCCTATTAGTTATACCTCACCCTTAGTACTGTAAGAAACCTAATTATAGCTCGTCAGTACACTAAAATTGGCATTAGTGATGTTAGAATATGTGTGTTCAATCTCCTTTGGAAAAGGTTGTCTAGCAACATAATTGACACCTGAAAAGTTACAGGCAAGAATCAAAGATAAGTTGGAGAGTCATTGATATGTGGTCGAGGTTATGTGTAGCAAGGCATAAAACTAAGCCTGAGCAGCCTGAGGCAAGAGCATCTATGGAGGAAACTCTGATACCATTTTACCTTCATGTATGGTATGTGTCCTTGTGTCTTTGTGCTCTGACAGTGGATATATGCATCTTGCTACAACTAATGTTTTGTTATCAGGATTAATAGCATCTGGAGCAGGAATCCCAAGATGGCAGTCTTCAACGGAGTGCTATGGGATGGAAGGAATGTCTGCTTGTTGAGTGGGGCGCACCACACAAATACAGCGAAGTTTTAAAAACAGTTAAACTTTCAGAGGAAATTTTACAGTCTTTAAGTTTTGCACATAAATGATAAGATTTCTACAGTGAGATAAGTTGCCTACTGGCCTATTATGTGTAGTTATAAATTTATATGTGGCTGTGATAGTGGCCATGAAGGAACTGCTTTGTATAAAGGAGCAATTGCAACAAGAAAGGGAGATGAGGGTAGCATTCTCTATGTTAGCTTCTCATTAGGCAAGTAAATTAGATAAACAATAGAATGACAGAGAGAGTTGGTAAAACCCTTCAGATCCAACCTTTAATAGAAAGGGAAAAATCTGTGTTCCAACATACAGATGGTGGCATAAACATTGTCTAGTGCAAGAAACTGGGAGGAATCAGGACATATTCAGCACTTGAAGTGCTACAATACTAGAAGACTTTAAAGAAGAAATGGAAGAGGCAGTCACAACCAAGCCTATGGAACTGTGAGACATGGATGCTGATGGTGACAGTCTGACATTGGTGGAGGAAGAAAAACTCAATAATGTGTTTTTCCATCCCCCTTAAGGAAATGGTTGTATAACCTGAGAAATTTTGAGGGAAATAATTTCCTGATGGAGTGGCAGATCAAAGTCATTTGGAACACGTTTTCATCTCTGTGTTACAGCTCCAAGGGGGAAGGGTTTCCCAATGGAGGTGTTACAGCTCTGAGGGGAACAGTTTCCCCGGTGCATGAGCTTGTGACAGCTCTGAGGGGAGAGCTTTTTCCTATACCAGTGTTACAGCACTGAAGGGAAACGTGTCCTGGAATCCCAGGAATACAACAACTTACACTGTACTACAATCCTCACACAAGAGCAGGAGGGAGCCTTTCTATAAGGTTTCCACAGTGGAAATTTCCAGGGTAGGGATTGGTGGAATTTCAAGGCAAACCCAAGGATTATTGTAATTTTGAGCTCAGGTTTGGTTGATTGGGGATCAGAGATTTGTGATTTTGAGTTCAGGAGTTGGTGGGTTATTGGTGGGTTTTCTAATCCAGAAGTGGGCTCAGAACTTTTACCATACAATCTCCATCTTTGTGACACACAAATATCAGAGCCTGAAGGACCATAGAACACCATAAGGTGCTACTGAAGAAACTAGCATTAAAAGAAGTTATATTTGAACTGCAGTTCACTGGGACAGAAGAATTTATGTTCATAGAAAAATGAAATAGTAGGTTGATATAGCAAGGTCCTCGAGGCTGCTATGGAGCTGTAAGAACTTTCCTGAGCACTTCAGTGGAGCAAGATCTTTACAAAGTAGGAAAAACTTTAGCAGATCTCAGTGATTTAGTTCTTTGTGTAAAGAACTCAGAGAAGATATAAAGTAGGCAAAGCACAATCTGTCTGGGTTACTCAAAAAATGCTGTGAGAAACCAGCATTAGTAAGGAAATAATTAATAGCCAAATTGTGTGCTCAGGACCTTCTGGAAAGCTCCCAAGCTTGAGGAACAGTTCATAGAAGACATCCAAGACAGAAAAATACAGATGAAGATAATATATCCTATCCCAGAGATTGGTATTTATCCCCAGTCTAAGGAGGTTATAATGGTTGCAAGGAAAATTGTCCCCTAATGGAGTGGCATTGTCAGGAGGTATGGCCTCACTGAATGTGCATGCGTTTTGGAGGAAGTGTGTCCCTGTGGGATCAGGCTTGGAAATCTCTTTTGATTCAGCTTTGCTCAGTGTGGCAGTCAACTTCCTGCAAGATGTAGGACTCTCAGGTACTACTCCAGCACCACATCTGCCTGCACATCGCCATGCTCTGCATCATGGTGATAATGGACTGAATGTCTGACACTGTGGGTCTCCCTCTCCCCATTGAAAGTCTCTGTCTTAGGATTTCTATTGCTGTGAAGGGACACCATAACCACCACAACTCTTATAAAGAAAACTTTCAATGGGGATATGTGTGCAAGGTGTGAAAGCATTAATTTAATATACCCTCACACATCATAGTGCCTCTTAAGGAAACACAAAGCAGATACTAAAACAGGGCAGGAACCTGGTGGCAGGACATAATGCAGATATGATACAGTGGTGTAGTTTACTTGCATGCTCTTTTGTGCTGTTTAGTTAGATTTCTAATTAGACCCAGGACCAACAGCCCAGGGACTGTCCCAACCACAATGAATTGTGTACTACTACTTTAGTCTAAACTCCCCTTTGCGGAACAAATATTAAATCCAATCAGAAGGCTATTGGTCTTAGTAAAAATAACACAGCCACCATTGGACAAACAGACACTCCCTGCCTTGCATGTCAGTATTTAAGCATGCAGGGTTCAGGGCAGAGTAGGAATGTTGGTGACAGTTCTCCACAAGAAGCCTGCAAAACACTATGATACCATGTAACACACCAACATGTGTAACACAAATAATAAAATTCCAGAGACAGATGTTGGAGTTCAATCTGAAGATCGGAGAAGCAAAGCATCTATGCACTAGCTCTTACCTTTACTTCAAACCAAAATGGGTGATCCTGTCTCCATGAATCCTCAGAGTACAAAGCAATGTTTTCCCTATCTGGAAACTAAATGTCACATGACATTCTTTGCCTCTTCCTTTTATACCTCCCTAGTGCTGGGATGAAAGGTGTGTGCTCTATTATTTTTTTAATCTGTTTCACTCTTGTGTAGCACTGGGTGGTCTTGAACTCGCAGAGATCCATCTGCCTCTGTCTCCGAAGACTTGGCATTAAAGTTGTATAACCCGACTGCCTGGCCTCTATGGCTAACTAGTATGGCTACTGGGATTAAATGTGTGTATCACCACTGCCTGGCACTATGGTTGTGGCTTACTTTGCATTCTGAACCCCCAGGCGAGCTTTATTAAATCAAAAATAATATATCACTTCAATTCCTGTTTTTTGTCTAATAAAACAAGAAGACTACAAATAACAAAAGAAAAAGTATATATTAAGTACAATAACTATATACAATATATGCATGCAGCAATTGTATCAACAATGTATAGTTCATTTGCATTTGACAAATTTAGAGAAAATACTCCATTATCTATTTTATCTTGGTGAGTCCAAAGTCTTTTATCTAATTTACATTCTATTCTAATTCGCATTATCAACTTATCTTTTAATGTCTCTCAAACTTTTACATTTTACACCTCTTTAGTGAGTTTCCTCAGTCTGATAAAGAAGGAAAACTATAGCTGTAACTATTTAGTCTTCAACTCCCTCAGAGACCTGAGAAGGAAATAATACTACTTTAGTGAGCAAGACGTGCAAGCAAGTAACTTCCAAAAATTTGAGAAATGATAAAAACTGCTGGCTGCCTGCACATCACCCAAGGTTCTTCTATAAAGTTGAGGAATACATCTTTGGCATAAAGGCCTTTCATATCTGACAGACTTTGAAGCAGGATTTTTGAAGGACTGCCCTGCTTTATCATGTCAATGTTTGCAGTCATTCTCTTTTGTGTCCTATTTCTCCAATTTGGATAGTACACAGTCAGCAGTAAAGGCATGTTTCAGATAAGTAGTGGCACAAGTTCTCTCTCTCTGGGGGGAGGACTCAACTGAGTCTCTGTAAACAGGGTTGGTTCTACTGTGCATCGTAGGAAAGGTACAGAGCCTGCTTTCCTGAGTGCTACAACTGATAAGCCAGAGGGTCAGCTCCTTTGACGTCAGCAGGAGGGGAGGAACAAGAGGCAAGGGGGACACCTTTCCTTTCACCTTGACAGACAAGTAGGGGGCAGCATTCCCACTGTCATGACCATGGAGCCAACTCAAATTTAATCCCATCAGCATGGTCAGATATACTGAACTCCCCAGGCAATGCTAAGGGCCTGCTCTCCTGAGTGTTGCAGTAAGTAAGGGGCAGGGCCACTTCTCCCTAGTGTGGGAGGGTTAATGACAGGGTTAATGCTGTACAGCCGTAGTCTCTCTGCCTTTGGTGGTATCAGGAGCCACTGACATCAACATAGACCATAGATAGAGTATGGCTATGGGCATTGGTAGCAGTCTAATCCAAAACCCTTCTTAGCCCTGGGTGTCAAGTAAGCCATGCAACTCAGCACATGCCTCCCAGTCTTCACCTCTTCAGATTAGACTCTGTAAAGGACAGGAATCAGCCTGTCTGTCTGTCCCCTATACCACACCATATATTTGCTGGCCTAAATAATCCCGAACTGCCCAGCCTGTGTTTTCTCCTTGGTGCCCAGAGCAGGCCACTCTGTGTCTGCTTAGTCTACTCAGTCTTCATGGGCCTAGATATGGTCCTGTTTTCTCTTTGGCATCCTGGGCAGGCTGGCACAGGCATGCTTGTGGTTTAGGCTGAAAACATTTTGCACTATCAAATGCTCATGAGACCTTTAGGATGAAGATGTTGAAGGGTATGACTTAAAACATATATGCTTGGTGGTTAAGTAGGCAACAGGTACATAGTGATAGTTAATGATCAACAGAATCCATGCTTAGGAGACAAACTTGGCATATTTATGAAGCCATTTACAGACTGGAATAATTGAATATGAAAGACATGGCTTGAATGTGTGTGACACTATACTATGGGCTGATGTTCTGGGCTAAATAAAAAGAGAACCTGCAGTAAGCATCAGAATTTATCCAGTTGCTTATTGATTGTGGGTTTAATGTGGCCTGCTGCTTTAGATTCCTCCCATCTTTGAATAGTCTACTTCTGTACCTTTCCCACTAGAATGGAATGTATTCCCTCATACTGTAAGACAAAATTAAAATTAGATCTGTTAAGTAGTTTTTGTTAATTACTTTGTTTCAGCAACCAGAAAGAAATATTCATATTTAGCTACTATGTAACTATGACTCTGAGGGAAAGGACAAAGATTCATTAATAAATGAAGAAATAAGTTTAACAATTAAGACATTTGGTGCATCCTGTTTCATTCCTGGAAGACCTAGAGAATGAACATTAGGAAAAGTTCCATATTGATACTGATACTTGAGATTTCTCATCTAAAAAGAAGAACATTAACAACAGCTCATTTAGGATCCAGATTAACATTTTATTCATGAACATATACACTTAATTGTGCTGAATGTTCTTTCCGTCTTTTTGCTAAATCTATACAAAAATGTCTCACTGTTTTACTGTAATACTGATTTTCTTCCACACACACATACAAAAGATTTTTTAAAATCTTCAATTTATGAGGAGAAAGCAGTTGCTGGACCATTTTATGAAAGTTGGCTTTGAAATAAAACATTCATAGTTGTTTGTAATATAAAGACAGGAATGCAAAAGTTTCTCTTTTATTTAGATTAGAAAACAAGCTTGCTTCACATGTCAGTCCCAGCTCCCTCTCCTTCCCTTCCTGCCCCACTCTCTGCTACCAGGCCTACACCTGCTCCCTACTCCTTTCCCCAGGGAGGGTGAGGCCCTCCATAGGGGATCTCCAGAGTTGGTCATTTCCTTCAGTGAGGAGGCCTAGGCAATCTATGCGGCCTTGGGCAGTAGATCAGTATTTATCCCTGGCATACAAATGGACTTTGGGTGTCCATCCCACAATGAGGGAGTCTCACAGCCTGGACACGTGGGGGATAGTCTAGGCCCTGCCCTGAATGAAATGACAGACTCTGGATATCTGGAAGGAGTGGGGAATGGGTGGGGGGACTGGGGGAGCAGGGAAGGAGGGGAGGGAGAGGGATCTGGGATTGACATGTGAAGCAAGTTTGTTTCTAATTTACATAAAAGACTTTAAAAAGGAAGTCCACATAACACTGTCTTGGGCATTGCTTCTCAGAAATATTTTCACTCATCAGAAGTATATGGCTTAGGTACTTAAGCAAAAGAAAATTTAATTCCCAGTGTTTTGGTCTACACTTCACAATATATGTTAATGAAAGCAAGGAGCTATTAAGAAGCAAGAATTCATCATCTACAGACCAATTGCCTTCCCCAGAATCACAAATTTATGATTGTCTTTCTCTACAAGATGTGCTATATCACATTTCTACATATTATGGGAAGCTCTTGTTCTGAAAGGAATATGTCAGCTGGTAGCTCCATTTTGTTCAGCCTGAAATTTCACCTTCCATTACAATGGATGAAACAGTGTCTCAAATGTTTCCTTTGCATAATCATGCACTTTGTTATTGAGAAGAATTGGGTCAAAAAGGAAGCGAGTGAAAATTTGCCATGATTGAGAATTAACACTCTAAATTATTGCTTTTTCATTTTTTAAAAACTTTGTGAATCTATTGGGCCTTGAACATTGTATGGCCATTTCTGTGTGTCTTAGACTTGCTATGGAATGACTCTAAAACTTAAATATATTTCTGTTATCTAGTCATTATGATTAAGATAATAAGAATAACCTCACTGCTGCTAAAATTTCAGTGATTATTTGTCATAAGGAAAGGTAAAACATAATAGATCAGGTATCATATTTGAATGCTTACTACATTTAAAACAGCATGACAGTGACTTACATTGTTGCCTAATTTTCGTAATGACCTAGCAATATAGGTGTATTATTATAAGAATGCCCTCAGGGTCAGGAAACAAACAAAAATCAAATTTTCGGAGTTCACATATTTAATAAATTGAGCTCTTATTTGTACAAGTCTTTCTAATTACAAAATAGTTTAACTGTGGAATTGAACTGCTATTGCCTTCTTTTCTTGGCTTTCATTACACTCTATTTCACATTCCTCCCATCTATATAATTTGTAATCAACGTAAAATAATCAAGACAAGATGAAAGCCACATTTCCTCCTTTAGATCCACATCTGTGTATAGACAACAGAAAAATAGAAGGTTGGATATGGCAACTCTGTTAAATATAATTTTAATAGTGTCTAAGTTGAATTTTGATGTGACAGCAACTTCTGCAGTTTCCTTTTTCAAGAAATATTTCTCTCAAATATTAACCCCATTAGTTCAAGAGAAAAGTAGACAATTGAACATATTAAGCCTATTTGAACTTGAAAGTTGTTGTTTGTAATAGTCATGTCATTTTCCAAGTCACTGGAAATGTGTGACAATTATGTAAGGCACAGAAAGATTTCTATATGCTTCTCTTGAACCATGGCATTCAATAGATTATGCTCTAGAATATTCACCAGGAAAGTACAGTTTGGCACTACAGATGTGTGTGTAAATGATAATCATTCATGAAAATTCAATTGGCTGTAGAATACCATAAGTTTAGAAACAATAATTATGAATTGTGCAAATATAACAAGACATGACTATGATAAAGTCTGCTATGTGTAGTGAAAATACTTCATTTTAATAAGAAGTATTTAGAAATACAAAAATAATATTTGCTTTATACACCAAATTTTTGTCTCTACTGTGTTTATATTAAGCGTCCTTCACAATAATTATGATACCATCGCTTCTCTAAATATGCCTTCAGGCACCATACTATGAAAAGCATCCAGCACAAATACATGTATTCTCACAGTTTTTATCACTTGTAATATTTTTAGGTTAAAAATAAACCCAGTTATTTTAATTAGACTAACAAAATAGTTTCTTTACAATTTAAAAGAGCATTTAGGCACAGTTGTTATTGCTATTGCTGTAGCAGTATCCTTGTTTGAGAAAATACTATTTCACCTTGCTTTATTAATTGTGCCTACCTTATTTTTATGTCACTGGAATAAAGAAATATATGTCAGCAACCACCAAGTTCTAGGGAATCTAGCAGATTATGGTTCCTCTTGTAATTTTTCTTCATAAAGGCATGGCTAGAAGAGGATACAACTGCCTCTTTGTGGGTAATAAAAACTTTCAAATCCAGGATATTAAAAAAACATTTGGTGTAAATTCTTACAAAAAGTGATGGTGTCAAGGCTTGAAGAAACAAAGTCTTTTATACTTTCAGTTTTTCTCTTTTGCCTTTCCAATATGAAATGGTACTTCATAGACAAAATTAGTGTTTATAGACATCACTAATAATAAAAATCATAGCTCTAATTGGGATTTTTACTGCCCAAACATTTCTTTTCCTCTTTAACTAAACAAAATTATTTACCTTACAGGGACTCTCTCATTTATCCTCTTCTAGTCTCAGAAACTACTATTTGTGCCTAAAATACATCAGAAATACTTGAATCTAAGGGCCGCTGTACATTTTTGAACACCTGTTATCAATTTGTCCCTGTTTGAACCAGGAGTTTACTGTCTCAAGCACTCGTTTTCTTCAAAAATTTATTTGTATTCTCCTTTTGTTTTCAGAGACTCACTCTTGTCAATGCTTTGTAAATACAGACTGCCCATGTTTTCCTAATATGTCTTTCTTCACAGCACTTGGCATTTTCTGACCATTCACATTTTATTAATCCTGTCTTTGGAAACTAGTCTATCAGTTGATGAGTGCTAATCTAATTTCATCACTACCTTTGAAGATTTGGTTCATTCCAAAGGTGTGTTTGAGTTTGTGTGTGTGTGTGTGTGAGTGTGTGTTTGTGTGTGTGTGTATTTTGTTCACATTCTGTGTTTGTGATAGGAAGAAGAAGAAATACATGTGTGATGATGCATATGTGGATTTCAGAAGACAATTGGTGATAGGGGGACCTTTACTTCCACCATGTGGGTTCTAGTAATAGAATTCAGATCTTCTAGTATGCCAGCAAATGCTTCTGCCTGCTGAAAAATAAAGCAGCCAAGAAATTTAATTTTCATTTCTATAATAAAAATAATTCAGAAAAATACCATCCTCTGTTTACACAATTACTTCCAAGTATATTCACATCCATTAAGACCTTTACAAAATCCACTGTCTAGCGTAATTCTCCTCTTATGGATTTAATCAGAAAATAGATATTCATAAGATGGCATGAATATAAATTAATTAACCTGCAAAGCCACTCTTTATTATTTTGGAAGGGTTAGAGTATAAAAAGAATTAAAATTTCCTTCATTTCATTAAAATATGTTGTTAGTATCTGGTTTCACTAACCAGTCCTGTTTTTCCCTAAATCTTTTAAAGTCTATTACATGAGAATAATGAGTTTAGAAAACTGTGTATCAATTTATATTGTAAGTAAATATTTTCACCTTTCAACTTTGTTAGTTCAACAATTTGTACATGGTACTATCCTCATTATCTTCACTATATATGGGTCCTAAGCCCAGCCTGGATATGTACAATATATGTTTCCTTATGCCTTTTTGTATTCCTTAAACACATCTTTCTCTCCCTAATGAAAAACAGGGGACAATAAAATAGCAAGGGAATCTCATTATTCATCTCCCTGGTAAACATTTTATACTCCAAATAGAAAAAGTCTTAGAAATTTTATTATTTTTATTTAAGTAGAAGTAAAATTATTTGGAACTTATTACTATTTTATTCATGATACTGGATGAAGCACTAGTTTTATAGGTGCTTTTATTCAATGAACTTATAATCAACCATATCTTGCTTATTTACTTTTTATAGGATTTTCTTTAGATATGTGTTTTTCTTACTCTATTTCCCAGTTGTCTCAGAAATTATTTTTGTAGACATGAGCAATGTAGCCATTTTTCTCTTTAATAAAGTACAGTTTTTCTTTAAATAATTACATATGTGAGACTGGCACTCATTTGCATCACCTACCCTAAGGAAAGGGGAGGTCCACAAAAAAATTATTTACTTGAGTTTATTAAAATAATTTCTGTGCATAAGCAGGACTAAATTTTCTCAGTAACTATTACTATTTTCAGCAGGTATTCATTTGCTTTAATTTTAAAGACTATAAGGTAGGGAAATGCAACAATGTCCACAGAGAATATTTTTTAGTATGATTAACTTGCACCAATGGAATCTTTTAGTTACTCTTGTTTTGAGTCAACCTCCCTGTTTTAATTATTTTCTCTTTTCTTCCCAATGACTAAGACAGACTCTACACAGGCCTAGTTGCTTTTTTCATATGAAGTTAAAGACTAATCTTCTCATGCCAAATATATTTACCTAACTGTTAGAATTATTACTCCTGTAACTGATTATAAGAGGAAGATTACCAGACACAGGATAGGGATGTTGTATGTTATTTTATTATGGAGAAATCACTTACGTGAGAAGCTGAGAACTAAGATCAGTGCTCTGCTGGTCTTCGAACCTGGACCAGAACCCAAGAAAGAAAGTGAACCATTCATCCTTGCACTTCATCTCTGCCTTCACCCAGGTAGCTGTGACCACACCCAAATGGGTGCGCTCCGTGCTACTGTACTTGAGATCTCTCCCTACAACTGATCATTAGTCTGTCTTTTGTAGCTGCATCTTATCTTTAATGCTCTTTACCATATCTCAAAGGAAATTATCATTCTAATATACAAAGAAATCCTAAAATCACATTATTCTAAAACTACACATACAAAAGTATGCAATCTTTGTGTTATAGTTACATATATTGCCCTCACATATTCAGCCTCTTGTTTGTAATACTTTTGAAGTTGCTCTTGGCAGATACTTATGGAATCACCTGCCATTTATTAAAAATAAGGAGGAAAGGAAAACAAAGAGAACTGATGAGACATATCCTTCCATATGACTGTAATGTACAACCTCAATTGAAGTCCCAAGTGTGTTTTAACACCTAAGGATTCTGTCTATAAATCTGTCCCTTGGGTCTTTACAGTAATTTCAGGGAAGTGTTGGTTGCTGATGGGACAAGAAGCAAAGAATCTTGTCCAGAAAATAGTTCACAAAAACACAGTAAGAAACCTAGTTAGTGATGGAAGATATTGAAAGAAGAAAGCTTACAACAAAATGAAAACAAAAGAGCACATTTTAAAATCCACATAGCATATAATCACTCTTTATTTCATGTTAAAAAGAAGTATTGGCATATAGGAATACATATATACCAACATCTGAAACCATATTTATATTTATTCACATATATATATTTCTAACTTCATATTTCTGCCTTTATCTAAATGGGTAAGTGAATGGAGCAATGTTTGGTGGTAAAGTGTTCAAAGAAGAAAAATACATATCTCAAGTTGAAACACATGTTTTGCTAGACATTAGTTATATAGCATGGCTAAAATACTTGATATATCTGGGTCTTGATAAAAATGTCAATTAAGTATAAAGGCCAGAAGAGGACATCTGATCTCATTACAGATGGTTGTGAGCCACCATGTGGTTGCTGGGACTTGAACTCAGGACCCCTGGAAGAGCAGCCAGTGCTCTTCACCACTAACCCACACTGAACTTCTTAGAAGAGAAAGTGGGTGGTACCCTTGAATGAATTGGTACAGGAGACAGCTTCCTGAACATAACACCAGTAGCACAGACAGTGAGATCAACAATTAATAAATGGGACATCCTGAAACTGAGAAGCTTCTGTAAGGCAAACTACACAGTCAGCAAGACAAAAAGGCAGCCCACAGAATGGGAAAAAATATTCATTAATCCCACATCTGACAGAGGGTTGATCTCCAAAATTTACAAAGAACTCAAGAAGCAAGTCTCCAAAACATCAAAGGACCCAATTAAAAAGTGGGCTGCAGAACTAAATAGAGAGTTTTCAATAGAGGAGTCTAAAATGGCTGAGAGGAACTTGAGAAAGTGCTCAACATCCTTAGCCATCCGGGAAATGCAAATGAAAACAACTCTGAGATACCATCTCAGTCCTGTCAGAATGGCTAAAATCAAAAACACCAATGACAATTTATGCTGGAGAGGATGTGGTGAAAGGGGGACACTCCTCCATTGCTGGTGGGAGTGCCAACTGGTTCAGCCACTTGGGAAATCAGTATGGAGATTCCTCAGAAAAATGGGAATAAACCTACCACAAGACCCAGCAACTCCACTCTTAGGCATATATCCAAAATCTGCCCATTGATACAACAAAGATGTCTGTTTCACTATGTTCATAGCAGCATTATTTGTAATAGCCAGAACTTGGAAGCAACCTAGATGTCCCTCAACCGAAGAGTGGATAGAGAAAATGTGGTACATCTACACAATGGAGTACTATTCAGCAGAAAAAAGTAATGGAATCATGAGAATCGCAGGCAAATGGATGACACTAGAAGAAACCATCCTGAGTGAGGTAACCCAGTCACAAAAAGAGAAACATGGCATGTACTCTCTCATATATGGATTTTAGACATAGATCTGGGGAGTGCCAGCCTACAATCCTATGGCCAGAGAGTCTGGGAAACAGAAACTTCATTTAGTGGCTGATCAAAGAAGAGGCAGACTCCCTTGCTTAAGTACTGAGCTGAACTCAAGAAAGCCAGTAACAGGGAGGGAGGACTGATGACCAAAGGGATTAAGACTAGGCTGGTTTAACCCCCAGAAACAGCTGACCAGACAAAGGTTACCTCTTGAATCCCAGGCATCAGCCTGGGAATCCAGCATGGGACTGATCAAGACCCCCTGAATCTGGGTGTCAGTGAGGAGGCCTAGGTAATCTATTGAGCCTTGGGCAGCAGATCAGTACCCATCCCAAGTATACACACGGACTTTGGACTCCCATAGAACAATGTGAGGTGCACTCTCACCCTGAACTCTTGGGGAAGGGTCTAGGCCCTGCCCTATATGAAATGACAGACTATGGACACCCCCATGGAGGGCCTCACCCTCCCTGAGGGAATGAGGGCATAACGGGGGGGGGGGGTTGGGCAGAGGGCACGGGAGGAGGGGAGGGAAAGGGAGAGGGACCTGGAACTGACTTGTGAAGCAACCTTGTTTCTTATCTAAATTTAAACTGGAAAATAAAATAAAATAAATAAAAATAGCAATCATAATTTTAAAAAAATGTCAATTAAGTAAAACCATTTTATACTTCATTTTTGTTATAACATTAAAACATACACAAAATGGACCAAGTGAAATCATTTAAACACATTGGTTCATTGTAAAATCTTTTATCCTAAAAGTAATTCATTCCCTCCACAAGGCAATAAATAAGATCAAGAATACAAAAAAAAAATTGTCTTTGTTGCTCCAAGTAACTATATGTTATGTGTATACAGAGGGAAGGAAGCCTTATGTGCCTTTCAATGGTTTTGAATTAATCTGAGAACTTGGGAGGTAGATGCAGGCAGATCCCTGTGAGTTCGAAGTCAGCCTGGTCTACAATACTACAAAGAGAAACCTTGTCTCAAAAAGTCCGAAGAAAGAGAGAAAGAAAGGAAGAAAGAAGGAGGGAGAAAGAGAAAGCAG
Source organism: Mesocricetus auratus (assembly GCF_017639785.1). NCBI lineage: Eukaryota > Metazoa > Chordata > Mammalia > Rodentia > Cricetidae > Mesocricetus > Mesocricetus auratus. The sequence goes on along the minus strand of NW_024429188.1, from coordinate 37,985,947 downwards.
GAAGGATGGAAGGAAGGAAGGAAAGAAGGAATCTGAGGGAGCTAGACATTGGTACGGATTTTGGTTTATTGATATAAATGTAAGGTTAATTTTGTTTTATGTACATTTGTGCTTCTGTTTAGGTATTGTGTTTATACAGCTTATTTTGAAATGTAATGTATAATTTAAAAATACAGATTAATAGACAGTCATCTATAATAGTCAAAATGTATATTCATATTAGCTTGGTTTTCTAGATATATAGATATAGAGATATATTTTAGATGGATAGGTATTCTTCAGAAACCTTTCAAAGACCAACAGAATATGGCATTCAAAATAGTTTGTTAACTTACAGCTTTTCATGAAAATGAGACACATTTCCCGGCAATACTAATTACATCAGAGAGGAAGATGGGCATTGAAGAAATTCATTATGGAGTGTCTTCAATATGGCAGGGATAGACATTTGTGTAAGAAGCTACTCTTGCCTGGACCGATTGACAACAGGCTGTCCAAACTAGACAAGCAGGTTACAAAGGAAAGTGATTTCTGTACTTGCTAAGGGACAGGATAGTCTTTATATTTCCTGCATCATTAAAAAATCTGCCAGACACTCTGGACCTATAGACTAAAGATTGATGCTCTAGCATTAGAATTATCAGTGATTATGCAGGCAGCAAGAAGACTATCAATTCTAGAGTTTATATATGTTCCTTCTGTGGTCTTTGATGATGTTGAAGACAGACATTTATGATTATGGTTTTCTTTAGGCATGATAAAAGATAAATTAGATATAACCAATTTGTTAAACGTAACTTGACTATGGTAGTCAAAACCTTTCTTTTATTTAGACAGAAATCAGAAGATGGTGGGGGATGTTCCTCTGTATGCTGTAACTTTATGTTTCTCTTATTTGTTGATGATTAGAGCTGTTTTGGCCAATGGACAGGCAGAATTTATCTAGACAGGCATTCTGAGCAAAGGGACAGGAAGAAGGAAATGGCAAATGTCATATAGCAGCCAGATTATCAAGAGACTCGGGCATCACTGGTAAGCAAAGACCACATAGAAATACACAGATTATTTCAGATTGTTTAGGTTTGATGCAGAGGTAGAGATTCATTTAAGTTAGTTTAATGTAGTCTTCATGCATTGAGGTGGGGAGATGGGGAATCAAGAAGAAGATCAGACATAATCAGATTTGGGAAAAGAGATACAGAAAGCAAGAAATATCTATGTGTAGACATATGCTCCATAAGTCAGAGTCATAACTGTTTCTCTCTTCTCTCTCTCCTCCCTCCCTCCCTCCCTCCCTCCCTCCCTCCCTCTCTCTCTCTCTCTCTCTCTCTCTCTCTCTCTCTCTCTCTCTCACACTCACACACACACACACACACATATATATATACATGTATATATATATATATATATATATATAATTTTCGGAGTTTTCAAGTTACATCTCAAAATAAAATTAGGGGATAGAAAGTTGGCAGTGTAATCAAAGGGCAATTGCTGCCCTAGAAGTGTACCTGGGTTTACTACCCAGGACGCACATCAGGCAGCCCACAACTGTCTGTAACTTCAGTTCCAGGGAAATCTTATATCCTCTTCTGGCCTCCATAGCACTTGCATGCAGATGGTGCACATATAGACAAGCAGGTGCAAACACATATGCCTACAATAAAAATAAATAAATCTTTGTATCTGGAGGGAAATCTCAGAGGTTAAGATCAGGTGCTGGTCTTACAAAAATTTTGGGTTCAGCTCCCAAAATCCATACAGTAGCTCAACACCATCTATAACTCCAGTACTAGAGATTTTGAATCCTTCTACCTTCCAAGGGCACTGAATGTATGTGATACACGTACATACATGTAGGCATAACACATATGCATAAAATAAGTTAAATCCTAGGTGTAAATAACAACAAAAATTTTGTGAAGATATTTTATTTTTTCTTCTCCATATCTTTTGATAAATTAGGTAAGTAAGGTGGATCCAGGGATCCATATCATAATATAAGTAGGATGACATCATGAGCCCCTTGTATTGTGTAAGGAGTTTAGTGTATGTTGTTTGTCTGTGAATTGGTTTCTGGTGAGATTCTTAGATCATTTTAAATTCGTTAGTAGGAAGGGAGAAAGGTATTAAGCTGTTGTTAATTGTGTTGTAATTCTTGCTTAGCTTTTGTAAAGAAGCTTCACCAGATTCCTGGGTGAGGGCTCCTCGCACATCTCATGTCCCTATAATTTCCATGTCTTTTAATCCTTGCTCAGTTAAATCATTACATGTTTTCCAAAGGCAATACATACTGTATCTGTGCTGCTGTCTGTGGAGTTGTGCCTTTATATAACTACACAACTAGTGAAGTTAGTTATAGCAAAGTGTAGAAAATTATATATAACATAGCTAGTGTAATGTTTAAACAGGTTTTCTTTTTTTTGTAACAGAATAGGATGTTGCCTTGTTAGGAGACACATGAGAGACTTTAGCTAAACTGAAGTCTCTATCCTCCCTTGAAGCCTGTATCTCTCACCTGTTGTAACTTTTGTGTTCTACATTTTATCATGCTGTGCTAGTTGCTTTAGGCTATCAGAAAAGCTAATTGTGGTAATTTATCAGTGTCCTTCTGCTCGTGGTTGCTTTCATTTCACTCCTTAAAATCTCTCTTCCTTGATACAACATTAATCAACTGTAGTACTAGGTCAATCTGTGTTACTACTACTTTTCCTAATTGCTATTGCACTCATCCATGTGATACCAGAACTTCCAGTGACACTAACTGTACACCTCTCCTCCATTCTAATTCCCAGATGTGTTTGCTTTTCCCCTGATGACTTCTTTACTACTTCAAGTTTCATTCATTCTGGGCTGAAAAGCATTGTGTTTTCAAAAATACATTTTTTCTATCGTTTATAAACTATCAATTTAACAAACATTTACTGAATATCAAATTTATCAATGCAGGTTCTGGGGATTTAAAAATGGATTATATAGGGTCCCTTTCTAATGCTTCCATTATATATTTGAACTTCCAATTTGAAGAATCTAAGACAACTGAAAGAAAGCATCCAAGTGAATGGGCAAAACAAAAGACTGAAGTGTGATATCAGTCAGATGATTGTTTGTTACCTGGAAAGCGATTTCATACAATTCTGATAGAGCACTTACATGAGAGATTGGAGCCTAAGCAATGTTGGACTGGGCAACTTCTTGACTTGTATTGTTAAATTATGAGTATCTATGGCTCTCTACATAAACCCTCACTTTATATAAGGATCTTGTATGATGAACCAGAGAATGGGATGCTGGCCACTGGACTTAGCTGTCTCTCTTCCCACTGCAGACACATTGAGTAAATCTGTTTTCTGTTTTATAGTATTCTTTGTTTCTTCGATGGATTTATTAGGGCTGGATGGACAAACACGGCTTAGTAGCCTGCCAGGACCAAGGCATTTGCCTTATTAAATTCAGTAACAGTCATTAGGTCTTCTAAAAATAAACCCCCTTATATGTACTAAAACCAGGTTACTGCTCTCTGAGATGTCCAATGCTATGAATAACAATAACATAAGAGTAGTTCACCCTCTTGTAAATCCATATTTCATTGTGGCATATATGTAGAAGATTTATGAATAAATTATTTAAGTACTTAATTTATTGAATTGTAACACAGGTATAATCACCACTGTGACATCAACACTAATTGTATTGAATTAGGAATACTTGATTTTCAAGTAAAAAAGTTTTTAAAAACTCTAATAAAGCATTGAGGTGAAGAGGAAGAGGGTGGTGAGGAACAGATCATGATGACAAAAGATACTAGAGAATATCTGGGACTATGAAGGATAAAGCCACACTTAATCATTTTTTCATGACAATAAATAAACATCAATCTTCCAGTTAGTGTACAAGTTAATTCTTACATCATGAAGTATTAAATGATGTGAACTTTATCCAACTGAAGGGTCTCTCGAGCTGAGTAGGGAGACATTAGATGTGTCATTCTATCTCTGTATATAGATAAGCTTGATTTTATTTATTTCTTTTGGGGTTTCCAGACAGAGTTTCTCTGTAGTCCTTGATGTCCTGGAGCTCACACTGCAGACCAGGCTGACCTTCAACTCACAGAGATCTACCTGATTCTGCCTCCAGAGTGTTAAGAATACAGGCATGTGCCACCATTCCTAGTGATGAGTTTGGTTTTAAAGACTTATTTCTTTAATTTTAGAACCACTTTATGATCTTAAGTATCTGTATTTGTAGCATGTGTGTGTGGTTGTCTAAAGAAGTAAGAATATCAGATCCCTTGGAACTGGAATTAAATATGATAGTGAACCACCAGATGTAGGTACAGGGGACAGAATCTGGTTCCTCTGGAAGAGCAGACTGTGTTCTTAACCCACAAGCCATCTCTCTAGGAGCTAAGCTTGGTTATTTATAAAAAAGTGAAAATGGACTGTGATTCTATAGCAACCTGACACTGTGATATCCTTCAACGTTTGTACTAAGGGAAATATACCTAATGGGCAGTGGCTCAGATGTACCTTATCAACTCACTTGAAACAACAAAAAAAGATATGGCTTGAGAGTGTGGAATCATGGAAACTTTGAATGACTTTGTATATTGATGAGAGTCCCCAAACAAGAGGAACAATAAAATATGGGAATAGAGAGGCCTATTGCAGAGAAAGATAGATTGGCATGACAGTGAGCACCAAATGAATATTTTATTTTGTATGGCTAAGGGAGAGCATTTACCATTACTTAATACATTCAGCTACTCTCATGTACACTGAATGACAAAATCAGCAAATGGCAACTAGACTCTGACACTGGCTATTTCAAACAATGGTATAATATGTCGTGAAACCAGTAGATAAAATGGCAGAAACTAAGGTGACACGGGCATTTCCCTCAATCACTCTCAATTAAATATTGCTGGCAAACATCAAACTTGATAATTTAAGAGATTAACAGTGACTTCTTAGTAAGTAAGGTATTATGGTAACTGTTGATTTGCTTTCTCTCAGCCCCATATCCATCAGTCAGTAGCTATTCTGCTTTGATGGACAGAATTATGCTACTTCTTTGTATAGGGAGCCCGATGTTACAGTTTCTTGATAAAGGTTGCCTTAGTCACATTACAGACGTTTTTGTTTGTTTTTTGTTTTATTTTGTTTTGTTATTGTAGTTTCTGTGTCAGTGGTGAGAGGTGTGAGTTTGAGAACATGCAGTGGAAGTCTTTTCCCAGGTCTGGCCCCTTGCAGTGACCACCTTGGTGTAGGCCCTGGCAACTCTAGGATTGTGTTTCAGATCTTCTGCTCTGACACAACTCATTTATTTACCCATTACTAACTGATTAGGCTTGTCTGATATCCAGATGTTAGCTTTCATAACGAGAGCCCAACATCTCCAACCAAGAAGAACAAACACAATTTCCTTTTTCTGGTGAGCTTAAAAGTCAGTGACTTCTTACTAGCCACCAAAGGGAGATTCTTTTCCAGTTTCTCCCTATTCCTAATATTCTATACAGAATTTTCCTATATATTACATTCACTCTATTTACACATGCTGTCCTAGCAAGCTGTAAGTATCAAATTTACCAAGCATAGAATCACCTGAGAAGGGGAGTTCCCTCAATTGATGCATTTCCCAGAGAAGACTGGCCTGTGGCCCAGCCCACCATGAATGACACCATTCCCTTGACAGTTTGTTTTGGGTATGTATGACAGCTAGTCAAGCATGAGCCTGCAAGCAAGCGAGCAAGCAGCATTCCTTGATGGCTTTTGCTTCAAGATCCTGCTTGAGCCCTTGCCCTGACTTCTCTGAGTTATGGTCTGTAACCAGGGGCTGAAATGAACTCTTTCTTCCCCTAAGTTGATTGTAGTCACAATGCTTTATCACAGGATCAGAAATTAGACTCATCAGCACACTATTTATTTATGACCACTTTCCATTTTCAAGTTCATTTTTTCTTTTTGTCCCAATATTTCCTACAGAACTGAAATATTTTAAGCCTTCCTAGTCTTGCTCATATGTTGTTTCTGTTGATCAGCTGATATATACATATAAATACTTTGTAATGTGAAATGTTCAATAAGATTATGAACAGTTTCAGATTTATTTTAGTAATATAAAATGGTATACTCATGAAGTTAATATTTTATTATTGTTGAAAATTATATGATGGTAAAGATATTTATCACATATTTGGATGCTAATGCAACCAGGAAGATCACATCAGCTCCAGAAGCAGCTGTTAGGAATGTGCTGTGGGATAAATGCATCATTTAAAGATCATTTAAAGTAAATGTGTGACAAATGGTGAGAAATATTAGGGAAAGCCTAAACACTCAAATTAACTTCACCTTTCTTCCTAAAATACTTACAATTAAATTATACCTAAATATATAAACACTGTTAATTCTGAATTGGTTAATAGATTTTAAATATTTTCACATATCCAAACCAGCAATCTAGAAAGATACAAAAATAGGCTCAGCAATCTGTAAGTGTTCCTGAGTTATTGAAATGATTTGAAAATATTTTAAATACTAAATTGAAAGGTCTCAAAAATAATAAAAAGACATTCAAAAATTCAAACGTTAATCTTGCTAGTCCAAAGCATCTATCAACATAAATGCTCAAAATATTAGATATTTTTGACAGGACATATTGTTTTAAAGAGCTGATCAAAAGCCTTAAATGCAGCACTACCCATCATCAAAGAAAATAAAATATGAAAATCTAAATATTAAGTTCTCTATTAGTTTAGTTACTAAAATTCTTTCTAAAGTTTGATTTATACTAACAAAAGCATTTTCATAGATTGAATACCAAACTAAATGAAAAGAATATGAGCAAGGATTAAAATTATACATGTATGTCTGAATTTGAGAAAAATACTGTTAAATTTATTGCTCTGGTTGGATTCTCTGAAGGCACTCTCTTGTTAGTGTTTAGGAAGCAGGTGTTTGTTAGGACACAGAGATAACTTGAACTGTGATTTAGGGAGCTTTGGGGTAATGGCTTTCCTAGGGTTTCATGAGGACTGCAATGGTTCTGATTTTGTACTCCTGTTTTGCTCAGTGAGCAAAAGAATATGACTTCTGATGAGACAGTGTTATGCAACTGATTGAGACCCTGCAAAGCTGAGCAATAAGTCTTTACTTGAAAGTGGATCTGCATGTTATAATTTAGTCTCTATCAGAATCACATTTTATGTCACATAGAACTTTTTTTTCATTTGTGGAAAGATCTAGAAAATTCCATTGACTACATCTCACTATGGGAAAGCTTAGAAGATCAAATAGGCAAAGAGTAGTTTCACTGCTACATTTAGGTACTCGATCACAGTTGCTAGGCAGCTCTATCTTCTAATCGCACTTTAAATAACCCTACCATTTGCTGGCACACAAACGTGAATTGTTATCCCTTAGAGTGGCCATTCTTTCCTTCTCATAACAGTGTGGCCATACTTTTCCCTTTACATACACATTTAGGCAAGGGGATAACATGAAGCACTCCTGTGCAGCACCTGGATTTCACACGTTCCTCTATGTGACTATTGCGTAAGCATCATGGCTTCTTATGAGATCAGGAACTGCTTCTCTTGTCAACAGTGTCCTTTTTTGCTCGTGTGATGTTATAGTTTGTAGCTCTATGGGTATCCCACTGTGTTAGTTAGGAAGTTGTGTCCTTTTCTAACAAAAAGATGCATAACCATGAAGCGTTCCGAGTTGCAGAATCGAGAAAGCGCAAGCTTACAGTGGGTCAGGGAGGATAATGACAGGTGGATGGAAACTGCTGATTTCATTTCTTGGTTCCCAATTTGTTTCAATACTACCAAGAAAACAACATACAAATAGTTAATTTGAATCATATTAAACATCCTGAAGCTTGTGGGCTTATACCTCATCTGCACTTTCAGCAAGTTGTTCCAATACTGTATGGGAACAAAGATACCTTATTACAAAATACATAATATGACAGATGTACTATGATACATTCTATGATATGTTGACTATGATCAATTATCTAATCTCATACCTCCTTTACTGTGAATACATGTCTCTTGTCTGCAAGTACATTATGTGTAATCACCGTTTTCAGCACTATATAACCACTTGGGCAGTGGTGCTGGTTGAATCCTTGCATGTAGTAAATACAAAGTAGTATTGTTATGACTAACTGTTATGAAAATGAAGTACATGCCAGAATAGCAGGATCCTAGTGTGGCCCACATGCCACCAAGTGATAACTAGTAGTTCTCAAGGTCCAAGAAGATAATAAGGCTAATAACAGGTTGAGCACTCATTGGCTTCAGTAACAAGAACAACCTTGGCCAATAGGAGTCCATGTTTTTAACTAAAAGCAGAATAGCCTCTTCTACACTGTTACTACGTTGTTCATATAGCTAATCTTCCAGCACTGTGCCACTGATAACAGGGACTTATTAACCTCAATTGATCAAGCGCTTTTCTGCATAGTGTTATATCCATGAAGGATGATTTCTGTTATAAGTTAACAGAAGATTCAATAACTCACAATTTATAATACTACCTTTGAGTCCATTTACATGTCTATATGTCAACATTTACTATTTCCTAACTGTTTTTATCTTTCTACCTTCAGGCAACTGACAATACACTAGACTTGAATTCTCTACCATGTCTTTCTCAAAAAAAGGTCACGTTTTCACCATAGACACAGCAAAAGTCTCATTAAACTACAATATTACACAAGAAAATATCACTTTATTGATATGAAAAATGAACTCTGGTTAAGAGGAGGAAAACTGTCACTATCTACTGTCTACCATTTAAACATGTCATGAGTTCTTGTTCCCTATGAAACAATTACAGATGGAACTCCTTAAGTCTTACCTGTTAGGGGTAAGCTTTACAATTATCCATCAAAATGAAGGACAGTGAAATTCATCAACCATCCACTTTAATAAGGAAATCTATGTGGAAATGAATCTTGGGACACCTTCTTTCCTTAAGCTAGTAATATAGAATTCCCCCATGTATTCACAGAAGTGAATATGGAACAATGGTAGTTTTTACAACAGTCTGAAGAACCTGCCAGTAGTGGGTGACTAAATTAAAGCTACAATCTACAGCTGGGATAAAACTAGAAAGAACTGAACAGGTATGTCCATTCTACTTGACCTCCCATGGTATGATATTGGAACTTCTAGGCAAGCAGAGTGTCACACCACTCGACTTGGAACATGTGCTATACTTCAGAACATTGTGGTGGTCTTTCCAATAGTTTCAATTTATTACAGTATGTGATCCTCATAAGTATCCCCCAAATATTCACTAGAATAGTAAATTAATTATATTAATTAATGACTCTAATGCGTTGATAAATAACATATATAGTTAACTTTGCTCGGTTATTTACTTATATGCATGAAGTTTTATTTTCTGCCTGTTTATCATTTTGTAGAAATAACAATGCAACATTGTCTCTCATAATTAAACAACATCTCAATGTGTGCGATGTTTACCTAGCCTTGAAATTAAAAAAAGAAATAGAAAATTATATTTAATATATATATATATATGTATATATACATATGACCTGTTGCATTAAATTACAAACACTTATGAAAATTAGATATTGCTTAAAATCATTTTCTGTCATTTGAAAACACGTGTCCATTACAGTCATTTAATTTTATAGAAAACAAAAGATAAGTTTTCTCCCAGAGGTCACTAGCCTTGAGGGTGAAACATAGATGCATTTCTCACATTTTTGAAGCTATTTCTGTAATTTGACCTTTACATATTTGGCTGTGACCCTTTGGATAATCTGTTCCTATGTTGCAAATGCACTAATATTTCTAGTCTTGGATATTTTCTCTTTGATGTGAAATTATCTAAAATAAAATATAATACAATATATACTTTAAAGAATATAAAACAAGTTAGGCAATTTTACTACAGAGAAGAAATTTGCTATTAAAGGGAAATCATGCTGGAATTCTTACATTAAGTGACAGGCACACTACCAATTTTCCACTAATGTAAAGTAGTTCTCAAATATACATATAGAGACGCATATAAAGAACAACTTATTGTTTATTAGGCGATGACTCTTTGGATTTTCTTCAAAAAGAGGAAATATTTCCTTTGATTCTGCCTAATGACTTCAGTATTTAGTAGCTTCTATTTTTTTCTGAAGACAGTTCAGTGGCTGTCTCTTATTCTAATAATTTATACAGTCCTGTAATTTCTACTCTTTGACCACAATGATTTTCCGTGTACATAGTTTAAAGAAAATGAGTCATCATGAATAGAATTGAAGGGTAAATAAGAAAACTTTTAGCACTAAAAATGAGAGATAGACAGAGACAGAGTATGAACACTGTTATACCACATCTGTATATCTCAGAGCCTTTTTGAATTTTAAATAGAGTGCATAGCATTTATCAGAATGAATATGAGAAAGTAGGGAAATGGAAGTATTATCTTAAGTTAATATTTTTATTTCCATGGGATAAATATATATAATTTAACTCACTGTATCACAATGGTGCTTCTGTGTTTAATTATTCGAGAAATCTTCATATTGTTGCTGTTTCATATTTTTGGTTTATTCCTTTGCTGTACTCAATCTTTTAGTGTGATGCTATCTCATTTGGCACTTTTTCTTTCATTAACTGTTTTAAGGGCCATGTCCTCAATTCCATTTGTATTGCTTTGTTTTTTTTTTGTTTTTTGTTGCTTTTGTTTTTGCACAGTGTAACACAAGGGTCCAGTTTCATGTTTTCATGAAGATATGTTCAAACATACTGTTGCAGACACTTTTTCCCTTTGAGTGATCTTGACACTTTTGAAGACCAGTTGATCAAATAGTGTGCATTTTTTCCATGTTCTCTATTCTCCTGAACTTCTCTGCATTTAATTCGGTTACTTTTAAGCTAGTGCCATACTTTTACTTTTGGTCACTCTGCATTTAATTCGGTTACTTTTAAGCTAGTGCCATACTTTTACTTTTGGTCACAGAATTCCAGTATGTATCTGAGTCTAGCTAAGAACTCAGTATATAACCAAAGCTGGCTTTGACAGTTCTGCCTCAGTCTCTGGAGTGCTCATATTAGAAGAGTGAGTCAACAAATCTAACTATTGTTATACTAGTATAGTACTGTTTTGATTTTTCACTTTAGTTTTTTTAATATAGTGTGAAGTAAAGAACATAGGGGCTACATGGCTGGTTCAGCAATAAAGAGAACTTGATGCTCTTACAGAGTACCTGGATTTGGTTGTCAGCAGCTATATGGTGGCTCACAAACATTATAATACTAATTCTAGTGGATATGGTTTTCTGGCCTCTGAGGGCACTCACTGCATGCACACACAAATACATTCACAAAAGTAAAATAGTAATAATGAAATATTAAAATTTTAGGATAGTAAATATATATACATATATACATATATATGTATTACCTAGCAACAGTTAATGAAAATAAAATGCTATGAATTTGAAAAAGAGAAATGGTAAATATGAAGGTTTGGAAAAAGGAAAGCAAATCAGGGAAATGATGCAATTATATTATGATATTAAAAACAAATTATTAAAAAATAAAATAAACTTAAAACATGTAAAGGAACCACAATATTATCCAGTTATACCACAGTTTAGTATCTTTTTACTCAATGGAATAGAAGTTACCATATAACACAGATAAAGGCTCATCCATGTTTATAACAATCTTCTTCATAGTAGCAAATTTTTGACATCAATTGATATGTCCACCAATACATGAGTAGATAAAGAATATGTGGTATGGAAACATGGAGATATAAGGCTACAAAGAAACAGGAAATTGGGCTGGAGAGATGGCTCAGTGGTTAAGAGCACTGACTGTTCTTCCAGAGGTCCTGAATTCAATTCCCAGCAACCACATGGTGGCTCACAACCACCTTGAATGAGATCTGGTGCCCTCTGCTGGCCCGTAGGCAGAAGGCTGTATACACAATAAATAAATAAATAAAATATAAAAAAAAGAAACAGGAAATTACATTATTTTCAGAGGAGTAGATAAAACTGGAGATCAGCATGCCAAGTGAAAATAAGATGGAATAAATAAAACAAGTATCCCAAGATTTCTTTCATGTGTGATACCTATATTTTTTAAAAGAGACAATAGAAGGGGAAAGAAGCAGCAGCACAGAGGAATGGAATAGGGATACTTCTGAGTAATGGGGGAATGTGGATATGATCGAAATACACTATATATATATGAAACGTTTAAATGCAGTATGCTGTTTTGTGATATGTTACATTATGTATCCTACAAATTCTTGAATTCATTTATTAGTGACAAAAAATTTTAGTAGTTTACACAAAGAGATGTTTTCCAAAACAGTGTTATTTGATAGGGAGTGTAGTTTTACATTGTTTTTTCTTATTTGTACATTTCATTTCAATTAATCATTTACTTGCTCAGAATATGACTTCAAATGCTAATTTGGAATGAAATATAAAGAATGGGCTGTATTGATTGTCTTACCGTTGGTCTTAGAGAAAAAATTTGAGTTAATTCCCTTTAATTATTATAAATGTGGTCTTTATATATGGACTTTATGAAACTGCAGTAATTTCTGTTGTGATGGGAATTTTTTGTTTGTGTTTAGCTTTTACTCAAATATTTATTATGCAATATTTTATAAATTATAAGCAAAATGCCCAACAAACATGAAAATACCATTTAGTAGCTAAAATAGGTTTTAAGTAGTTTAGTAACTAATGTATTACATTTTCCTATGTATTCGTTCCTGTCCCTTCTATTTCCTCTAATGTACATATAATCTTTATTTAATTTTTTTGAGAATTTCACACATGAATACAGTGTTTGCGATATTTGCCCCTTCAACCCTTGCTGTCTACACCTCATTCCCTTTTAAATTAGTTGTGCCTTATTCTTTAATAATTGTTGCTTACATATATACATACATCAACTTCTAAATACAACCTACTGAAGTCACTTTAATGTTATCCACATGATATGTGTGTATTTAAGGGCCTCATTTCAGGAGATGGCCGATTTCTCCTCCCTGGGCAGCTATTATTTGCTTACAGTTCCTCTTGGCATGGAGCCTTGTGACATTTTCTCCATCCACACTGGCATATCATTTGGCGTCATTTTTCAAATTTCATTTAGGAACAAAAATATGGTAGAGATTTCCTGTATGTAGATTGTCTGCCATTTCTAGAAGTTCCCAGCACACAGGAGACATTCTGTCCCTTTGGCTCTAGCAATCCTTCTGCCCCCTATTCAGTGATGGTCCCTTAGCCTCATGTGCAGTGGTTTTGTTGTTGGGAGTTTTAATCAGAAATGGGTGGTAAAGTTTTGCAAGTGTTTGTTTGTGTTTCCTTAATGCACATTAACATATATTATTTTGTTTTGTTTTGTTAGTGTGCTCTAACATATTAGTGGATTTCTGTCTGGTAAAAACATTCTCATATCCAGGGGGAAATTAGCTGGTACTTTATTAAGGATTTTATGTTATGATCATCATGGATATGGATCTGTGGTTTTATTTTCTCTTTTGGTAGTACCCTGTCTTTGGTATCTGATGATACCGAACTGATAGAATGACTTTTGAATGACACCTTTTATTCTGTTATATTAGGATATCAATAATTTAAAATAAATTGGATAATTATGTTGAATGTTTTGTTATAAGACCACTTTGCTTTCAAATTTCTCTGTTTTTTGTGGAATTCAAGTAGTTATCAAATCTACTAATTTGTGGATTTTCTATTTCTTCTTGATTCAAATTTTAGTAAGATGAATGTTTTCAGAAATTAAAACAAATGTATAAGCTATTAACTTACTGACATGTTTTTACAACTTATTGACATATATGTTTTTATATTATTTCACCTTTCTCTTATTCTTTATATAATATATTTGCTTTATTGATTAATGGCTATGTCTGTGTGTGTGTGTGTGTGTGTTTTACATGTGTATGGTAGATAACCAATTGGCATGTTTCTCCCTGGGGAAGAATATTCATGAAGTAAATTTTAATTGCCTCTGTCAATCCAGATATTGTCATTATATGCTCTATCAGTAAACCTCATTAAATATAACCTCAAATATCAGGTAGGAAAGGCTTCAGATTTTCTTACATCCCAAATTGTCTTGTTTCATGTTTAACTCCTCTGATGAGGACTCTAAATTCTCACCTCTACTCTACACCCTCCTGTGTACTTCTCATTTATTTGCTGGAGTGTCATCTTATGTAGTAGTTCCTCCTAGACTCCAAAAGTATAAAACCAGTGTCTCATTCATCATGTCATTGTTTTCTCCTCCTGCTCATTTGCTGTCTTCGTCCCCACACATTATCCCTATTTACAAAGAGAAGATGTTTGGCAAATGTTTGTTTGGGGAACAAAAATGTCAATGAATAAGAGGTTAACTTTATCATAACTTATGTTTGCATTGTTGAATAAGGAATGAATACAGATACATAAGTTTAATTTTATTTTATTTTGTAGAACAGCTGATATCAGGAATCACAAAAGTCAAGAGTGCATCATCCAGTATATTTTTCATATTTTCTTGCAACTTATTTTATTGATTTTTTTACAGTCTAAGAAAATGATTATTCTGGTGTCATGTTTTCTTGTTTCAGGTAAAATGATGAACTGTTTTCAATTTTTTTTCAATACTAAAAAACCTGATTATTAAACATCACAATGTTAACGGTATAGCACTTATCAGTTATGTATTCAGATGATGCAGCTAATTTAACTGTTCTAAAAGGAAGTTCGAAAACTTGGAAAAGCTAATCTGAAGGTTATTCATCTAAGGCTATAAATATGTGATGGATTATTGTCTCTCCAATACCAACTCAGGCAAAGTAATAATTATATTCAGTAATTGTTGGAGAAACTGCTGCAGTTGTCATTAGATTACGAACCAGGTATGAGACCAATAAGAATCATAGATACAAATTTGGCTTCGATTCTCTCTTGCTCGTCTCTCAAAGCATCTTGATACAAGGATGGAAAGGCACTTGGCACAGTATTATGGATCTTGGCCAGAAACTCGAGGACTCTCATTTTACCGGTTTCAAATTGGGCCCTGGGACCCCACAAGAATTGGTAGCATGAAGAACCTCTGTAGGGTACCCGCTGATACTTCAGGTATCCCTCATTCACAAAATCTTTAGTGATGAGCTTCTTGACATTTCCATAGACGAAGTGATCAACTCCAGCATATACCCCCATCAAACTAAGCACTTCCCAGATATACTCTTCATTAACACAGCCGCCTTTCATGAAGATCACACACAAGATTGTCACCAAGAGGCCACTCTTGGGCATGATTGCCTCACCCTCCATTATTTTATCACCTGCAGGATTTAACAAGCTGACAAGGGCATAGCAGTGCCTGATAGTGTCAATTTCCTTAACATCGATTCCAAATGCCAACACCATCAGCTCAGAGGCTTTCTTAAGAACGTCGGGGAACTTTTCCTTATTCTCTGGGATGACATGCTTTAATATGTCTTCCTTTTTTATTGGCTCCCTCTTGATATACTTTCGCAGGATGAACTGTACCAATGAAATTGCTATGTCATCTCTCTGAGCTGAGGATGAATAACTAGTTGAGGGCAGCGGCCAGGAAGTGCTTGGTCTCTCCTCATCTTGGCTCTTCTTACCTATATCTGACTTGGTATATGAAACACTTACAGGAGCAATAGTGGGTTTCTGAGTCTTCTTACATATGCCATGTGACTCAATGGCAGAGATGCTTTGGACATCACTACTACAAAGGGGAGAAGAAGGAGTCTCTATCGCTTCTGATGTAATGGTATGAGCATCCTGAATAGACCGGGTTTCACTTCGGGCCCAGTTGCGTCTCTCACGGGCCCGGAGTTTACTTTTATGGCCACGAGGCATAGTGATTTTGGTCAGGGAGTATAATCAGAAAAGCAAGTAATGCCTGCACCTAGGGATGGGAGGATGAAATGATGGGTATGTAAATAAAGGTGAGACCACCTTGGTCTTTAAACCAAGTTTGCCTCTACAAAATTCTGTGACAGCAATGTATTAAAATCTACGGCGCCCTTGTCTGTTAATCTGCCCCCTGAGAACTCATTAAAGGAAATTAAAGTGAATATGAGTTCGATTGAGCCCTAATATCCCTGCCTAGGGGAAGCTAGAGATAAGAGCAGCTGCTAGCAGGTCTAGGTTGCAAGAAGTGAGAAATGATCATCTAAATTTGCCTTTAAAATCATCAGGTCACATCTGGATTTGTATTTAAGGACATCATGCCAACATAATGTCTCATTTGTAGCTCCTCTGAAGCTGTATTAATAGCTACTAAGAGAAAAATGAGTTAGGACCCTAGCCAGTTACACTTTCTGGGATTCCCCAGAGCTTCCAACAGAGGCTAAACAGATTATAGTCTTCACTTGCAACCCTAAACCGTAGAACAAGGACCCCACCTCCCTGAAGCCTGACTTCCCACTAGCCCCATCCATGCGCCTCCAATGATAGAGAAGAGGGGCAAAGTTCTGTATCTACCCTCTGTTGCCATGTTGAGTTCCCTACTGAGGGGCCTCATTCAAAATCTTATCCTTTTACTTTTTAAACCCCAGAAAATGTATTCCTTTGCTGACCTGAATCTCCTAACCTGAAGTCAAAGTCTTCATTTGCTCCTTGGTGCTTCAAGGAAGAAGTGGGCGCAAGTTCAGAAAAGCGGCCATAGCCGAAGTCACTTAGTGCTGGCTTCCGTGAAATACCAGTGCGAGGGGGGGGGCCGGGGGTCTGTTCGTACGTCACAGAGCACGGGAGCAAAGTTCACAATGCCATCACCTTTAATTTTCCTGTCACTTTTGCCCTCCGAAGAAATCTCTAGTCAAGGAGTTGGAAGTCAGTACTCTCTCTATTTGACAGCTCTACGTTGGGTTTTATGTGATGGAAGCATGGGAGGGGAACTTGATTTTTGAGCAGGTTGCCACAGTTGAATGGGATTGGAGCTCACCGCTGTTAAGGGGGTGGAGGATGGAAATCTTCATCTTGGCTACTTTTTAAAATGTTCCTCGAAAATGTGTACTTCGAGAAAGCTTTGAGATGTTTCCCACTTGCAAGCCTTGGATTAGATTCAGACACTGGATACTGATGAAGAAGCTGCCAGGATCCCAGAATAGATGTTGGAGTTGTAAGGGCAAAAGATTCTATGAGTTTGGTTCAGTTCACTAGTTAATATTGGATTTTGGAATATTCTGTCTACTTTTTAAATTGGAAGAACCTAAACTGTTCTTCCATTTATATTAGGATATGTATTTATACCCTTAAGAATTGTGTGTGTGTGTTATTTTTGATGAAAGTCTACTTACCCTTCCTATGCATGAAACATTCAATTTCTTATACTTGTTATCTTAATATTTTATTTACTATGTAACTATTCTGCTTTTATTTGTTATACTACTATTTTAAAGGCTATTTCTCAGCAATAAATAAAAATTAGTAAAATAAAGATAGTATAAGCTTCTAGAATCACATAGCCTCAATTCAAACCTTTGTGCCACCTCAGCATGACCTGGACATTACTGACAGAATCTAAGTCACTGACCCAGATACTTCAGTGAAGCAAGACATATTCATTGTCACACAAGGAAAAGGCTAGACTGAAATCTTAAAATTCTCCTCCAACTAACTATCATATTCTTCAGTTACAGGCTACAGACCTGTCTTTACCTCAGGGAATATGTCTACTTGCCCAAATACAAGTGCTAATTCATCCACTACTTAATCTTTCATAAGAACTCTTAGTTTTGCTATTTATTACCAATACTGTTTTTTATAATTTTGCCTATTTTTTTCCAGGATTATGTTTCATAAACAGCAATCCAAGTCTGGTTGTTGCTGAGGGGAAAGTACTGTATCAGTGTTTTGGGATTGCTATAACAAAAATACCATGACTATTTTCAGATGTGATAATTTGTAACGAAACCTTCAGTTCTTAAATATACTTGAAATCACATAAATGAAATAAATCACTTAGCATCTTTGTTTAGCAATAAATAGGGCAAGCATCTTAAGTTTGTATTTTGCCTAAGACCATAAGGAGTGTCTGATGTTTTACATAATCTAAAATAAATTGTCAAGTGTCTTTTCTTCTCTAACTTATCAATGTAGGGAAATTCCAACAAGTACTTTAAGTTAAATCTTTGCATTTCACTACCTACTTATTAATTATTTCACTGGATGATACAAATTGATTTTGGATACATGTCCCCACATTAATGAACTTGGCTCAAGGTATCTTTATATTTTTAAGATTTATTTTTGTACATAAGTGTATATGTCTGTACGTGTTTATATGCACCACATTCGTGCATTTACCCTCAGAGTTCAGAGGGAATAGGATCCCTTAGAACTGGAGTTACAGGCAGTTATGGGCCAGATGATATGGGTGCTAGAGAACAAATCCAGGACCTCTGCTCTTAGCCATGGAGCAATCTCTCCAGCTCATAAGACATTTTATCTTAAGGAAACATTATTTGTTCTTTGTACCTGAATTAATTTAATTGTTGAAAGTAGCTCAATTTTTGATCTTTTAATATAACTTAGACCAGTTTACATATGAAAAAATTGCTTTTTCTATAACCACTTTGTGAAACTGGAGCACAAATTTGACTTTTTGTAGAATATTTTAACGACAATAGACTAGTATATTACACAGAATCAGATTTGACAAGCAATTATAAGCAATCATAGAAAACTGTATGAACTACACTTAGTAAACATCATGAAAACAATGTCATTCATCAGATATCACTGCAGGTATAAGAGGGAGATAAAAGGTTGGAGGGGTGAGTGTGGCAAGAGTGGATAATAAACATGTATAAAATTTCAAAGAATAAGCTAATAAAAGTGAATATGAAAGGAAAACATACAAAACGTAAAGTAACATTTAAGCTCATATGAATGATGAGGAAGTACTCTCAGGGTTTTTAAATGAAGTCTTAGTCAGTATGAGGCTTTTATCCTAGTGAAGAAGATGGTAGTTGTACAAACTTGTGAATACACTGACTTACATTTTTGAAAGATTGTCTACATATTTTACTTTGTTTTGATTAAATAGTGAAATAAATGGTACCAAATTATAACATGGTCTGATGAAATTTTAATGTATATAGTGGTAACGTTAATACAGCACAATTTTTAAATTTTTTTAAATTTTATATTTAAATTAGAAACAAGCTTGTTTCACATGTCAGTCCTAGCTCCCTCTCCCTCCCCTCCTCACCCGCCTCCCTAACAGTCCTCCCAGCCCCCCACCCAATCCCCACTGCATTCCCCAGGGAGGGTAAGGCCCTCCATGTGGGATATCCAGAGTAAGATAGCAGTCTTATATAGTAGGGATATCCAAGAACCTAATAAGAAACTGAAGTTTCTACATTACAATGAAACTTTTAATGATTTATAAGAGCATAATAAGATAAATTACATATACATACTATAATCCCTCCATTACCCATTGAAATTTTGTAATAAAATACTATTTTATTTAATTAACTTTAATATTTATGTTAAAGTTATTTTAACTATGAAGATTAACTAATTCATAAAACACAAGATGGGTCAGAATAACAAGAAAAATAGGAAAAGGGAGACAAACTTTTAAAAATGCTGGCACTGCTGTCGTGAAAGCTTAATTTCATAATCCAGCACCGACATATCAAGTTAGGATTCTGCATAAATGTCTGTACCTTAGCTCTGAGGAGTGATGAAATGTGAGTATTTCTGGAGCCTAGATGAAAAGAAGCAAGCTCAAAGATCAGGGAGAAACCTCTTCCTCAAAGTAGAAGATAGAAAGTAATCAAGGAGGACACTGTGCACTATTGTGACCTCTGAATACAAGTATGCACTTACAAACACACAATCACATAATCCCACACATCGTAATTAATATAAGTAATTATTCTTTTAAAAACAAAATAAAGAGGGGATGGAGAGATGTTTCAGGTGTTAAGATTGTATATTGATATTACAAAACGTCTTAGTTCTGTACCTACATCAGGTGACTCACACCTCCTTATAAGTCCAGTTCCAGAAGATGCAGTGTCTTCGTCTGGACCCTGAGTTATACATACATATCCATACACTGACACAGAAATAATTTAAAATAACAATAAATTCTTAAAATGCACAATGGACTACTACTCAGTGGGAAAAAAATGACATCTTGAAATTCACAGGGAAATGGATGGAACTAGAAGAAACCATCCTGAGTGAGGTAACCCAGACACAGAAAGAAAAACATGGTATGTACTCAAAGTGGATATTAGACATAGAGCAAAGGATAACCTGTCTAAAATCTACAACCACAGAGAAGCTAGGAAACAAGGAGGACCCTAAGAGAGACATATAGGGACCTCAGAGAAGGGGAAAGGGACAAGATCTCCTGAATCAATTGGGAGCACGGAGGGTTTGGAGGGAGGTAAGAGAAAGAGAAGGGGAGTAGGAGAGAGTAAGGAAATTGGAGGGGAGAAGGGAAGGAGGGAGGAAAACATGAGGGATGAGGGAGGTTGAGTTGGGGGAAGAACACAGAAAGAGAGCAAGAAAAGTGATACCTTAATAGAGGAAGCTGTTATGGGTTTAAAGAGAAATCTGGCACCAGGGAAATCTCCAGGGATCTAAAAGGATGACCCCAACTAAGAATCTAGGCAATAGTTGAGAGGCTACCTTAAATGCCATCATAGAACTTTCATCCAGGAACTGATACAAGCAAAAGCAGAGATTCACAGGTAACTATTAAGCCAAACTCCTGGAACCCAGTTGTAGAGAGGGAGGAGTGATGAACAAAGGAGTTATGACCATGCTGGGAAAAACCACAGAAACAGCTGACCTGAAGAAGTGGGAGTTCATGGATGTAACTTGTAGTCTTCCTGCCTGCTACCTGGATCCCATTATTGCTTTCAGCCCCCAAATATCACACAGGACACTATCAAAATTATGAAGCTGTTGGCTGTTTGCTTGGTTTCTTATTGGCTAGCTATGACTTGATTATTAACACGTAACTACCAATATATGTTTTTTATATATTTTTATTTTTAAATTTAAATTAGAAACAAAGTTGCTTCACATATCAATTCCAGCTCCCTCTCCGTTTCGCTCCCCTCTCCCGTGCCCAAACACCAACCCCCCCAATATCCCCTCATTTTCCCAGGGAGGGTGAGGCCCTCCATGTGTGTGTCCATAGTCTGTCACTTCATCCAGGGCAAGGCCTAGAACCTCACCCAAGAGTTCAGGGTGAGAGTGCAACTCTCATTGTTGAAGGGGAGTCCAAAGTCCATTTGTATACCTGGGATAAATACGGATCTACTACCCAAGGCTCAATAGATTACCTAAGCCTTCTCACTGACACCCACATTCAGGGGTCTTGATCAGTCCCAGGCATCAGTCTGGGATTCAAGAGCTAACCCTTGTCAGGTTAGCTGTTTCTGGGGGTTAAACCAGCTCAGTTTTAATGCCTTTGGTCATCACTGGATTTCTTGAGTTCAGCTCACTGCTTAGCCATGGGAGTCTGTCTCTTCTTCCATCAGCCACTGAATAAAGGTTCTGTTTACCAGACTCTCTGGCTATAGTATTGTAGGTTGGCACTCCCCAGATCTATGTCTAAAATCCATATATGAAAGAGTACATGCCATGTTGCTCCTTTTGTGACTGGGTTACCTTGCTCAGGATGGTTTCTTCAGTGTCATCCATTTGCCTGCAAATTTGAGGAATCCATTGTTTTTTCTTCTGAATAGTACTCCATTGTGTAAATGTACCATATTTTCTCTATCCACTCTTCGGTTGAGGAGCATCTAGGTTTCTTCCAAGTTCTGGCTATTACAAATAATGCTGCTATGAACAGAGTGGAACAGACATCCTTGTTGTATGAATGGGTATCTTTTGGATATATGCCTAAGAGTGGAGTTGCTGTGTCTTGTGGTAGGTTTATTCCCATATTTCTGAGGAATCTCTATAATGATTTCCAAAGTGGCTGTACAAGTTGGCACTACCACCAGCAGTGGAGGAGTGTGCCCCTTGCACCACATCCTCTCCAACATAAATTGTCATTGGTGTTTTTGATTTTAGCCATTCTGACAGGAGTGAGATGGTATCTCAGAGTTGTTTTCATTTGCATTTCCCTGATGGCTAAGGATGTTGAGCGAATTCTCAAGTGCCCCTCAGCCATTGTAGAATCCTCTATTGAAAATTCTCTATTTAGTTCTGTAGCCCACTTTTTAAATGGATACTTTGGTGTTTTGGAGACTTGCTTCTTGAGTTCATCGTAAATTTTGGAGATCAGTTCTCTGTCAGATGTGGGGTTGGTGAATATATTTTCCCATTCTGTGGGCTGCCTTTTTGTCTTGCTGACTGTGTCGTTTGCCTTACAGAAGCTTCTCAGTTTCAGGATGTCCCATTTATTAATTGTTGATCTCACTGTCTGTGCTACTGGTGTTATGTTCAGGAAGCTGTCTCCTGTACCAATTCGTTCAAGGGTACCACCCACTTTCTCTTCTAAGAGGTTCAGTGTGGCTGGATTTATGTTGAGGTCTTTGATCAATTTGGATTTAAGTTTTGTGCATGGCGATAGACATGGATTGATCCGCATTATTCTACATGCCAGCATCCAGTTATGCCAGCACCATTTGTTTTTTCCATTGTGTATTTTTAGCTTCTTTGTCAAAGATCAGATGTTCATACATTTGTGTGTTAATGTCAGGGTTTTCAGTTTGATTTCATTGGTCTACCTGTCTATTTTTGTGCAAATACCAAGCTGTTTTCAGGACTATAGCTCTATAATGGAGCTTGAAGTCAGGGATGGTGATGCCTCCGGAAGTTGCCGTGTTGAACAGGGTTGTTTTGGCTATCCTGGGTCTTTTGTTTTTCCATACAAAATTGATTATTGTTCTTTCAAGGTTTGTGAAGAATTGTCCTGGTATTTTAATGGGGATTGCACTGAATCTGCAGATTGCTTTTGGCAGGATTGCCATTTTTACTACATTGATCCTATCTATCCAAGAGCATGGGAGATCTTTTCTTTTTCTGAGGGCTTCTTTAATTTATTTCTTTAAAGATTCAAAGCTCTTGCGATATGGGTCTTTCACTTGTTTGGTTAGTGCTACTCCAAGGTATTTTATGTTGTTTGTGGCAATTGTAAAGGGTGATGTTTCTCTGATTTCTTTCTCAGCCCTTTTATCATCTGTATACAGTAGGACTACTGATTTTCTTGAGTTGATCGTGTAGCCTGACACTTTGTTGTAGGTGTTAATCAGCTGTAAGTTTTCCCTGGTAGAGTTCTTTGGGTCATTTATGTAAACTATCATATCATCTGCAAATAGTGAAATTTTCAATTCTTCCTTTCCAATTTGTATCCCCTTGATCTCCTTTTGTTGTCATATGGCTCTGGCTAGAACTTCAAGTACAATATTGAAAAGGTATGGAGAGAGTGGACAGCCTTGTCTTGTTCCTGAGTTTGAGGAATTGCATTGAGTTTCTGTCCATTTAGTTTGATACTGGCTGTTGGTTTGCTGTATATAGCTTTTATTATGTTTAGGTATGTTCCTGTTATCCCAGATTTCTCCAAGACCTTTATCATGAAGTGATTTTGGATTTTGTCAAAGGCTTTTTCAGCATCTAGTGAGATGATCATGGGTTTTTTGTTTTTCAGCTTGTTTATATGGCGGATTACATTAATGGATGTTGAACCATCCCTGCATCCCTGGAATGAAACCTACTTATGGTAAATGACTGTTTCGATGTGTTCTTGGATCAGATTTGCCAGTATTTTATGAAGTATTTTTGCATCGATCTTCATGAGAGATATTGGTCTGAAGTTCTCTTTCTTAGTTGTGCCTTTGTGTGGCTTGAAGATCAAGGTTATTGAAGACTCGTAGAAAGAGTTTGGCCAAGACCCTGCTGCTTCTATTACGTGGAATACTTTGAGAAGAATAGGTATAAGCTTTTCTTTGAATTTCTGGTAGAATTCTGCACTGAGGCAATCTGGGCCTGGGCTTTTTTTTGGTTGGGAGACTTTTGATGACTGCTTCTATTTCCGAAGGAGTTATAGGTCTATTTAAATAGCTTATCTCTTCTTGATTTAATTTTGGCAAGTGATAGCTATCCAGGTAGTCATTAATTTCCTTTAAATTTTTGAATTTTGTGGAATACAGATTTTCAAAGTATAACCTGATCATTTTCTGAATTTCCTCAGAGTCCATTATTATGTCCCCCTTTTCATTTCTGATTTTGTTAATTCCCCACATCTACTCTCCCTCTGTTTCTACTCAGAAAAGAGAAGGCTTCCAAAAGATAACAACCAACTATTAACAAAACAAGATACAATAAGACAAGACAAAAGCCCTTATATGAAGGTTGGACAAGGGACCCCAATAGGAGGGACATAGTCTCAAGAGCAGGCAAAAGAGTCATAGACACACCTGTCATTCCCACTGTAACCAGTGATAGCATATATACAAACTAACAGCCATAACATATACACAGAGGACCTTGTGCAAACACATGCAGGCCCCATGCTTACAGTTGCAGTCTTTGTGTGTCCATGGAAGCCTTAAAGAGTTCATTCTGTGGGCCATGTTCTCCATTCCCTGTGACTCCTACAGTCTCCCTATCCCCTCTTCTGCTGGATTACCTGTGCTCCAAGGGGAAGGACCCAATGAAGATCTCTAGTTTAGACTCTCTCTCTGCATAATTTTTGACTGTGGGCCTCTGCATCTGCTACCATAAGCTGCCAGAGGAAGATTCTCTGATAATGGCTAGACAAGGCACTAGTCTATGTGTATAGATTAGAAGAATATCATTAGGAATCATTTCATTGTTTTTTTTTCTTTTTCTTTTTTTTTTCTTTTTTCTTTTTGGCCAGTCGTGTTTGGTTCTCTCCTGAGTCTCATTTTTTCTTCCTGTCTCCACTTCCTGGCCATGCAGTCAGTACAGGCATGGGCTCCCTCTTGTGGTATGGGCCTCAAATTAAACCAGCAACTGGATAGCTATTCCCATAATTTCTGGGCCAACATTTCCAAGCTTGTCTTGCAGGCAGGAAAGTTGGTAGGTCCCTCGTTTTGTGGACATGTTCATGGCCTGGTTTCTCTTTCCATAGCCTGCAGAGTACCTTCCTATGCCAAAGAGACTAGAACATAGGGGCGACGGCTCCATGCAGTCACCAGTTTCACCTAAGTACTATGAGTTGTGTGGTCCCTGTTCCTAGTTTTCAGAGAGTGACCCTCTGTCCTAGGATCAGCCTGGGTGTTTACGGATCTGCACAGGATCAGTCAGCTACTTAACTGAATGCAACTCTGTCCAACCACTGGAAGTCTTGCTTGGCTACCTAAGGATGGCCAGTTCAGACTCTACATCCTCCATTACTAGGTGTCCTCACTAGGGTCAACCTCATAGATTTCTGGATGTTCCCATTGCAGTAGGTTTCTATACTCCCCAAGCACATTCCCATCCCAATTCCAGCTGCCTTTCCCTGAGCTCTCTGTCTCAGTCCCTTCCCCCTCCACTTGATCCTTCTCACTCCTGACCCCCACGCCATCCACTCTCAAAGTTTCTTCTATTTCCCCTTCTCAAGGGATCCATGTGTAACCCCTAGAGCCGTCCTCTTTACATAAACTCTCTAGGACTTGTAGCTTCATTATCATTTACTTAACATCTCATATCTACTTATGAATGAATCATTGTAGACTTTTATCATTATAATTTCCCATTTAGATATGCCTTTTTACTGAATCATATGATTTTTATTATACCATGTTTCCATTTTCCTTAATCTTGCAATACTTTTAATTTTCCTTTAGATTTCATACTTTATGGTTCTTCAACAATGTGTTGGTTAGTTTCCATATGATTTTGTATTTCTGTTATTACAACAGATAAAATTTTCTAGTTCCATTTTATTGTTGTCAGAAAAGACATGCAGAATGATTTGGTCTTCAATTATGTTTATGTGTTAAGACATATATTGGGACATAACCATTGATATGTGCTGGAGAATATTCCTTGTGAATTTTAGAAAGATTTTGGGTTTGTGAAGTAAATACATCTCTTCTTCAATGGTATTCCAATCAACTATTTGTTGTTGCTGTTGTTTCTAGTTTTTTGTTTGTTTATTTTACTGCCGGGCTGTTCAGTTTATTGTGTTACAGGGAGCATATTTAAATTCTACATTATTGTCATATTTCTGTCAATCCCTGTCATAGATCTGCCTGTATTTTTATATATATTGAAGTGTTCTGATGTGAGTATATATTGATAATTTTTCTATTTTCTAATTGAATAGAATTTTTATCTTTGTATCATAAACTTTCTTGTCTCTGTAGTTAGCTTTTTATTTCAAGTCTATTTTGTGATATAAGAATGTCTACTTCTGCATGTATTTTTCTTTATAATAGAAAACTTTCTTTGAAACTAAGATTTACATCAAAACCAGGAGCAGAAAACTCCAAAAAGTAATCTTCTTGATGTTTCTAAGAGATAAAAGTGTTTTTTCGTGAAATCTTTCCTTTAAGAAGTCAAGCTTCAATGTCTTTAAAAATCTGATATTCTTCTATCATGACCTTTTTTGAGTTGCTAAGCCTCAAACATGTCAATTAAAGTCTTGCCTATAAATTACGTTTTTAAAAAATGTATAACCTAACTTAGTAAGCTATAATTTTATAGTAATTATACTACATATCTACGTTT
Organism: Mesocricetus auratus; assembly: GCF_017639785.1. NCBI lineage: Eukaryota > Metazoa > Chordata > Mammalia > Rodentia > Cricetidae > Mesocricetus > Mesocricetus auratus. The sequence goes on along the minus strand of NW_024429188.1, from coordinate 37,959,223 downwards.
TCCTAATAGCACTGTATCTCAGATTTGACTGAGACTGACAAGATAGCTCAGTAGGTGAACCACCTCCCTCAAGTTGTTGTCTGACCTCTACACCTGTGCCTTGACACATAGCTGTCCATAATACATACATTCATCTACAATATAAATATCAAAATACCTTAAACTCAGGTATGACAGCTAGAAACTAGGTTTCATATTGAAATGTTTTCATAGTTAAGAAGTATATAAAACTAGTATCATAACACATGAACTAGTTTGCATTAGTTCCTAATTTTTCTGTCATCAGCCCTTAAGCTTTTGGAGCTTAAATACATGGATTTTAAATTGTAACATCTCTGTTCAGTAATTTTGTTGTCTGGACACCAATTAAATTCATTATCAATTGCATCGCAATTTTAACCACAGTGTTATAAATTCAAATAGGGGCTCTGGTTGTAGCTCAGTTCGTGCAATGCTTGCCTAGCTTTCAAAGATTTCTAGGTTAGATTGGCAGCGCCATATAAAATACATGTGGGGTACAGAATTGTAATTGCAAGCAGAGGGATAGCTTTCAGCTCTCTTGAATGTAAAATCATTCTTAAAATAGAAGTAAGCCTTTCCAAACACATGTAAAATAAATCTTTTATGAGTGGAAATGTAAACAGATATTGACACATGCATAAAGAAAATGCAAGATGTGGCTTTAAAAATGACAAAACTTGCTACTATACTTTTTTGCTTTCTCATAATGTGAATTTCCTTTGGTAAGGTATTGACAAAACTACTACTATACTCTTTTTACTTTCTGATAATGTGAATTTCCTTTGGTAAGATATTTAGGGTTTCAAAGCATCACATTTATGAAACTTGTAAGAAAATTATCATTATCATCTCAGTCATTAAGATTAAGGTATAAAGTATTTTAGGTTATTGCCAAGATTCCACCATTGCATGCCACTGATATTTTTTACAGTTTATCCTAAAGTAGATATGGCAATTTGTATGCAGACTATTAAATAACAGAGTCCCTGCTATTACTTTCAGAACTTTGTACTTTCAGAAACTCCCTTCTCACCACACCTTCAGAGACTTGTTAATAAAAAGATAAAATCTATTTCTTTCCTAATCTATAATTTATTTAGAATTTCCCTAGTCCATCTTTCTAATAGTAGTTTACAAATATTCAATGAAGCATAAACTTGGAGAGAGAAAAATGGGGAGAGTAAACATGTTTTTATGACATAAAATGAGAAAAAGGAGTCAAACTAGAGCAATATTAAATAAAAAATTGTGAGTGGCAACTAATTCAGCAGGTTGGAAGGCAGGGTGTCTACTGGTTATTTGTGAGTACATTTATTCAAGTGTTATTTCCACATATGATTTTTTGACTAAAAACACTTTTATAATACTCTAAATATAGTATATATATGTATTCTGTTAACTCTACAACTGAAGGGAATCCTCTGAATCTATCAAACGAAGACAAAATGAGTATTCCACATAGAAAAATAGCTATATGCTTGCAATGATCTATTTGTGACAGTTCTCAACCATTCGAGGTCCATTGATATTTATATATTCTCTGATACCTTTGAAAATCACATATTTCATATCTACTGTCTTAACAAATAGACACTAAGCAATCTCAGGAATCATATGGCATAAAAGCATAGTATAGTTTTTCTTTTACTCTGCTATTCATTGTATTTTCCCTTAACTTTAGAGTTATGGCATAAATTGTATTTCACTAATTCTACATAGCTAATAGCCAATGAACCATTATTTTTAAAATATATTGTTTCAAGTTCTTTGATTCCCTAACAGAAAGAAATATCATATATTTATTCGATATGATTTGAAGTAAGTCTTTTTTTCTAACTGCAGTTGTATTTATTTCAGTTTTTCAAGACAGGGTTTCTCTGTAGCTTTTGAGGCTGTCCTGGTATTCTTTCTGTAGACTAGGATTTCCTCAAACTCACAGAGATTCGCTTGTCTCTGCCTCCTGAGTACTGGTATTAAAGTCATGTGCCATCACCAGCCGACCTAACTGCAGTTTTAAATGGATAAACTGCCTAATTTCCTTCTAAAGCCAGATTCTCATATACTTAAAGATGTAATTTAAAATTAGATGGCTTAATATATTGTGGCTTAACAGCCTAAATTCCTCAACTTTGCTTCAGGGGAAGTAATTTTCTGTTTTTCAAACTTTCCAGATGATCATCTCTAGATCCATCCTAGTTTATTCAGTTCACTTTTACAAATAAAAGGATTTAAATATTATATCCTGATAGGTTCTGATGAATGAAAGCAGACAATCTACCAGGTCTTCCATCTAATGCCATCTCCCTTCAAAATAACTAGAATAATAAACATTTCTTTTGATATCTAGTAATTGGTTCCAAACCCACGGTAAAATAAATAAGGTCACTGTTTCATCCTGTTCTTAGCAAAAAAGCCAAGTATCTTGCCCTATATCTTTACATATATTTTTCCTTATAAAAATAAATGTGATTACAGATGTGGTGGGGGCAAGGTGTGGAGAGCAGGAGGAGAGAAGGGAAGGGGAACTGGGATTTGATATGGAAAAGAAAAACGATGGTTAAAAAAATTACTCCAAGATTAAGAGCACTTGCTATTCTTGGAGAGATCCCCAGTTCAATTCGAGGACTCATCTGCAGGAGAACATCTGCTGGGAACCTAGCACCTTCTTCTGGTCTCTGTGAGCACCTGCACAAAAGTACACATGTACATTCACAACTTAAAAAAAGAATCAATTAATTAGAAACAAAGTTGTAGTTGTATGATAGAGTTCATTTAATGCATGTAAGGATGAAAGTGTCAATATATTATATTCTTTATATAATTTTATACAATACCAGAAACCTTAGGCGATCTACATGAGTCTTTATGTACTGAAATACATTTGATGCATGCTTACTTTGAGTTCCTACCTTGACTGTATTTTATTAAAATATTTGAAATTCAGAAACTATACACTAAATAGGGAGATCTTAGTCACTGTAGTTATTTCTCTTAATGATGAATAGGAGTCAGTTCTAGAGTTATCTGCCATTGGGATTAATTTACCCCATTGATAATAAATTAGAATTAAGGATTATTTCCTGTGTTCCATTTATCTACAGTCAAGAAGAGAAAACTTTTTGTTCCTATGGATTCAACTAATACAAGACTATTTTAATTCTTGTTCTAAAAACTGAGATTTATACTTTTACTAATTTCCCTTCTTTTAAAAGATACAAAAATAAAAGAACAGATTTATACGTACCCGCATACACACATAAACACATACACACATACATAGGGCAATGACTACTTGTTGTGAATTTCTCAGTCAACTTTATTATGGTGGTCTCTGGCTACCCAGGAAGATTTTGAAGAGAAAATTAGTGCCCTGACTAACACATATAAAGAAAGCCATTCTTACAAGGACAAGACCATCAGATTAAGTTAATACAGAACAGCAAGACATGAATACAGACAAAATTTCAATTTACTTGTTTGTGAAAAAAATAGGTGTCTCTTATGTATGAGAAAGAATGTGCAGCTTCAGGGATTTGTTACCCTGAAACACTCAATAACAGCAGTTAAACTGAATCACTGATGCCAGAAGACACAACATAGTTGAAAATAAGTCTATGGACTTCAGTAAATCAAGGGTTTATATTTGATATAATATCTCAGACTTTAAAACCATATTAGCTAATGGGTACTTTGCTCAAAGGAATACACATTGGAACAGATGCTGTGTCACAGGAACCAGGGATGGCTGAAGGATTCTTTGCCAATGAGAGCCCTTTGATGCTTGTGATACTTCAGATAATATGCTAAAAAGTTTGCTTACTTAATTTTGTTTGTATCTTGAAAGGCAAATATGTTGGCATAAAGAAATATGCATGTTATGGAAAAATATATGACAACTCACAAATTTCATCATATTGAATATCTAATACAGATAAGGATATCTAGATGAAGCAGAATGTTCATGAATCTAAGGAAAGCTGGCCTAACTCTAGGGCTCTTTGCTTGCCTGTTTTTTTTCATTGTATAAAACTTGTAACTTAAGACTAAACTTTTTAGTTAGTTGCTTCTTTGTACTGTAGTATGTGGAGTTTTTTGTTGGTTGTTCTCTGTCAGGTGCCAGTGGTATGGTGGAAATGAGGGTGATTTGAACAACATTTGAAGTGGATTCACTGGGCTATAGTTCTGTAGTTTTTATTTGCCTCCAAGTAAAGATATTCCTAGCCATCCTATTTAGGAATAGCTTCCAGAAAAAGAAAAGAAATTCTGTAGCTGTGTTCATACTAACACAGTGCTGAAAAAAGAACATGCAAAACAGAAGTCTTCCTATGATCTAAAATGCTCTAAAGAGTTTAGCAGTGAAAAAATGCAAGTGGATACAGAGGAAAGCAATTCTGGATATATGAATGCAGGCAATAGTCTTTGGGAAATTCTTCTATTGATTAGCTTTTTATGATTATAATGGAAATGCTAAAAATTTCTGACACTGAAATCAATTCCTGTCAGAAATAATCTTGATAAAATACTATAAACCTTTATAGATGTAGCATGATTTTTCCTGTTTAGGGAAAGGCATAGTAAGTCTTTATCTAAATTTCTGTCCATAGACACAGGGGAGACAAAGACTGTACCACAATTAAAAGTGTTAATGCTTGAAAATTTGCATACATTATGTATCAGCACAGTACATTGGGCTTTAATGTATACATTCTGCTGAAACAACAAATTACCATCACTCTTTTGAAACACATTCTTGGAGATCTTACTGATATATATATATATATATATATATATATATATATATATATATACTCTGAATTTTCTGAATTCCTGTGAATGCAAAACAAAGTAAAATAAAATGTCAATCATATGTGTTGACATAAAACAATATGATGAGCACAAGAAGAGAAACAGTAATTATTTTTTTTCATTAATACACTGAAATATGTAGTAAGAATAATTGAAATATAGATTAATTCAATACAATGTAACAATAACTTTAAATGCAACTGAATTGCTCATCTGTGTTTTGTTTCTTAACATCTATGAACATATTTAATAAAGTTCTTCCATTTCCATTACAGAGTTCCTGTATTAAATACTATGAGTTATAGAAAAATTGGAGATGGAAGGTCATAAAGTCAGTGTAATGTAGGTCATACTAGCTTTCTGAACTTAACGGAACTGCTTTTGACCCATAACCCTTTGCCTATAGAGTGGAAACATCATTATTTCTATTCATCTGTCTGTATTAAGAATATGATTAAATGTTCATGATAAGTACGTATGTTTGCTAGGATGATGGGTCAAAAAGAAAATGTTATCAATAACTCATGCCACTTGTTTCCTGAATTATTTTTCCAAATTGTAACCTGTATTTATTTTTTCCTCAGAATTTTTTATTATTCCTGGTTTATTTTAATACAAAAATTAAGAGCCTGAACATGTTGCTCAGTGGTTAAAAGCACTTATTGCTCTTGCAAGCACCTGCTATCAGTTCCCAGTACCAAAATGTTGGTTCATGGTTCACAACCATCTGTAACTCCAGTTCCAATAACATTGGATTCCTATTGAATAATTCCACTTCCAGCTGGATTCCAAAAAGGAATGCAATATCTTTTTCTGGGTTTCTCAGGCACCAAGCATCAATGTGGTAACCATACATACTTACAGGCAAAACACATATTCATAAAATAAAATAAAGAAATGTAAATCAATGACCTTCAACTCAATAATCCAGTGCTAAATATCAAAAGGAGAAAAAAACCTTTACAAATAATAAAGTATTGATAATAAGTTTTTGTGAAGTTCTTCCTAAGACATGCTAACAGCAATTAAGTTTGATTGTTTTGTTGTACTAGACAAAAATTTAAGCTTAGTCAAAGTGATATTATATGAAGGAAAATATGGTTTCTTTAAAAAACATATTGAGCCGGGCGGTGGTGGCCCACGCCTTTAATCCCAGCACTCGGGAGGCAGAGGCAGGCGGATCTTTGTGAGTTCAAGGCTGGGCTGGACCGACAGCCTCCAAAACAATACAGAGAAACCCTGTCTCATAAAAACCAAAAAAAAATATATTGAGCCAGGAAGTAGTGATGTATGCCTTTAATCCTAGCACTTGGGAGACAGAGGCAGGTGGGTCTCTCTGAATTTGAGACCAGCCTAGTCTACAAGAGCTAGTTCTAGGACGGGTAGGGATACTCAGAAAAACCCTGTCTCTAAAAACCAAAAAATATAGATATTGACCTTTTTACATAAGATAGAAATCAAGCCATCTGTTATTTCTTAACAATGGATATTATGCAGAAAGCTGTAAAAATGATTGATGACATTCATATATATGTATATTACTAGAAGTATGGCTTTCATAGAGCTCTTACCCAGGGGTATTTATAATGATCCTAATCTAGGAACTCAATGTTTTCCCTGTTTCTGTGCCATCAGATTTAGAGATGCTAGTCCATGTATGAAATTCCCAGGGTGTTTCTGAGTACACCTGAACACTGACCTGTTAATTTACCATGAGAAATCAAATGACAACCTGACTAGAGAATCAGTTCAACCTGACCAGCACAGAATCTTTCCCTGTGGAAAATATCAAAAGGCAGTCGACTATAATTATTAGAACAGTCTAGTGAGTAAGTGAGTTGAATGACTCAAATATAACTGTTGCAAGCATATATTCATCTTGCTATGGAAATTCCTATCAGGATCTGTGACCCTTCCATAAATCATTGTTAAATCAAAGAAAAATTCACTAAGCGTTGTTAGTGAGAGAAAGACTAGATGTTAAGAATCTGTTGGGTTTGCCAACTTTAAGCTAGAAAATGCAGAGACAGAATTCTAACTCACAAATGTTAGTACCACTGCATAATAACAACAGTAGTGAAAGAATAAAAAAGAACATTCATATATAAATATTAAAGATAATCCTTGGGATTTTAGGAAGGATAATTATTAATATCATAAATGGGAGATTCATGATTTGATACAGATAGTTTGTAGGAAAGAATTCCCTCAGATTACATATAATCAAGTTTTGTGAATGAAAGAACTTAGATAAAGACGGTAAAGCAATTTTAGTTTATTAAGGTCCACCAGAAAACTGAACACTCCTATACTTGTAATTATCATGTGTAAATTATTTTGTGATGTGTTTTCAATGTAGGAAAATGAAATGTGTCATTATTTCCACCTATTTAACATTTATAATCTAGGGACAGAAAGGTGTTTAGAAAAAAAACAGCAAACATATTAAGTCAAGTTTACATATGAATCCAATATTGTTAGACCACTGTGATGGTGAATTTTAGGTGTCCATTTGACTAGAATAGTAAATTTTCTTCGCATTTGTGTAACAATGGATCCAGAGGAGATTAGCATTTGAGTTAGTTGCCTGAGTAGAAAATTGTTGCCTCAATATGAACAATATTTTATGAGTCAAAGAGGCCAGATAAAAAAAAGGATAGGATAATTCTCTCCTCCTCTCACCTCCAAACCCTGCCGCAGAGCTGGGAGAGCCTTCTCCTGCTTGTAATTGTCAGAACACTAGGTTCTCTGGCCTCTGTACTCCAGTACCTCCCTACCAGGTTTTCAGGCTTACAGCTTGGGACTGAGTGTTACATTACTGATATTACTGCTTCTAAGCCTCTGACTTCAACAGCAATGCAACAGCAATATTCAAATGTCTTCATGGAATACATTAGGCTCCATTATTATATTACATGTTCCTCTAATATCTATCTGTCTCTCTGTCTGTCTATCATCTGTCTATCATCAATCTGTCTATCACCTATCTATGCATCTGTCTGTTTGGCTATCTATCTATCTATTATTTTGTAGACTTTGTTGTTAGGCCTGAAACTGTATTATGATGAGAAAGTTTGTTTTACTCACAATACTGGAGGTTCAAGTACATGGTAACAATATATGCTTGGTAGAAACCCTCAAAGCATTGTCGCATCATTTTCGTTTGTCATTGTAGTAACCTGCTTGGAACCAAAGGATAAAATCTCAAACAGTATGCTGTAAGTGTGAAAACTAGGGAATATCAGAGAGAAAAAATCCAATAGCAGACTACATTCAGACTCTGGCATACTTAGCAGTTTGATCTCTTGAGAACTCATACTAGGAGACCAGTGTAGTCTTCTGAGATTTGCCCCCATAATCGATAAGAACTTTTCATTAAGTCTATTTCCTTTCTTAAGATATAATTATAATTTTAATTATAGGTGTGGAGGGGGGCTATGCACACATGACTTCCATGTCCCCAGATGATAGAAGAGTGTTGGATCTCCTCAAGTTGGAATTACAGGAAGTTGTTTCCAGTCCCCAACTATGCCCATTGCTTTAAAGACCCTATAATGTCAACATTGCAGTGCTGATGAAGAAATTTTCAGGATATAACATTGTGGGAGACAAACCACATACGTATAATAGTACTACCCATCGATATGACACTAGTCCAATCTATTAAATCCCAATATTGACACGTATATTACTATAATTATTTGTGTATATCAAAGAGATGAATGCCTGAAATAAATATATTTTGACATCAGTAAGTAATCTACACTTCTGGGAACAGGGCCTTTTATGGGAGAACTGAAAAAAACTACCGTATTTGTTTAGAAAGCTGAACTTTGAACTCAATGAGGTAATGTTGAATTTTACTTTGTGTACTTTGTCTCCTAATTCCTCAGTAATTACATCAATAATGCAAAAATGACAGAATCTTTTAATCAGTACTACAATATCAATCTTCATTGGTTCTTTCTTCCTTTCCTTTTCTGGGATGCTTGTGTGTGTGTGTGTGTGTGTGTGTGTGTGTGTGTGTGTGTGTGTGTGTGTGTGTGTTACTAGGTAAAGAACTCAGGACTTCACATGTGAGCTTGATCATTTTGTTAACATTTTTAATTTCTGAATTAGAGGATTTAAAAAGTTACTACTTTTGATTTTAGTAAAAATTTTTGAAGAGACACTGAGTTCTCATTTTCATCAAATGTTCACCAGTGTCAGTATTAATCATTTTATCTTATCTATAACAGCCATAGTGATGGGTGTCTAATAAACATTTTTTTCATTTAACTTTTGAACATATATTACTTGAAATTCTACTAAGAGAAAGAGCTCTTACTCCTTCCTTTATTGTTTATTTTGAGAATTATTTGTACCACATGTACTTGTGGATATGATTAAATCCCTTAATGACGTCTATGAAATACAAAGAAACCCATGAGAGAAAAAGAGATAGTTGAATGAAATAATTAAAATAGCTCAAGACATTAGTGTTCAAATAGGACCACTAAAAAAGAAAGTGAGAAAAATCTGGAAATGAAAATTTGAGGAGGTTAAACAAAATTTCAGAGGCAAGCCTCACAAACAGAATATAAGTGAGAGCCTCAAGCATTAGAGACAAGATGGAAGACATGGATACCTCAGTCTAAGAAAATGTTAAATATAAAAATTTGAGGAACAAAACGTTCAAGAAATCTGGGACACTATGAAAGGACCAAATCTACAAACAATTGGGATCACCGAAGGATAAAAACTCAGGTCAAAGGCACAGAATTAATTTTTTAATAAAATTACACAAAATTTTCCTAACCAAATGAAGGAGATGTCTATCAAGGTACAAGAAGCATACAGAACACAAATAGACTAGACCAGAAAATAAAGTCACCTTAACACACAATAATCAAAAAACTAAACACACAGAACAAACAAAGAATAATTAAAAGATGTAAAAGAAAAACACAAGATACCATATGAAGGTTGATCTATTAGACTATCACACCTAACTTCTCAATGAAGACCATAAAAGACAGAAGGGTCTGGACACATTGCTACAACCTCCGAGAGTCCAAAGATGCCAGCTCAGGCTACTTTACCCAGATATACTATCAATCACAATCACCAAAGAAAGAAAAACAAGAGATAGACCAAATTAAAGCATTACCTACCTACCATTCTAACTCTATAGGAAGCACTAGGAAGAAAACTTCACTCAAAGAGTCTTACCACATCCCAAAAGAAACAATGAATAAATAAATCTAGACCAGGGAATTAAAATGGATAGAGGGAAACCCACATCCTAATAGCAAAAATCTTAAATCAATAGACATTTATTGAAAACTTCCTATAATAATAGTCTCAAGTACCCCAATAAGAAGAAACTTATTAACAGACATAGGAAGCAGAATCCATCTTTCTACGTCATTCAAGACTTGAGTGCTCATGCCACAATATGGGAGGCTCTCTCAGATGGGACTCTTGGGGGGAGGGTCTAGGCCCTGCCCTGGATGAAATGACAGTTACTAGAGATTCACCATGTGGGGCCTCACCCTCCCTGGGGATAGGAGTGGAGATTGGGTGGGGGGGGACTGACTAGGGGACCTGGTGTGGAGGGCTGGGGAGGAGGGGAGGGAGAGGGAGCTTGGATTGACATGTGAAACAAGATTGTTTCTAACATAAATAAATAAAAATAATTATTATTATTATTTAAAAAAAGAAATTCATTTCACCGTCAAGGACAGATATCACCTTATCATAAAGGGAATGGAAGAAGACACTCAAAATAAATGGATCTAAGAAGCAATCTGGTGTAGCCATTTTTATATCTCACAAAATAGAGTTCAAAGCAAAACTAATCGGATGAGAGAGGAATAGACACTAAAGATTATTTAATGGACAACTCCACAGAGAGGAAATTGTTATTCTTAACACCTATGTACCATGCACAAGGATACCTATATTCACTAAAAGAAAACAGTACTATAGCTAAAATCACAGGTTGCCCCACACAAAGTGAAAGTGGGTGACTTCAAAACCAGACTCTCACCAGTAGACAGAACTTCCAGACAAAACTAAACAAAAAAAATGCTGTACTTAAATAATATCACAAATAAAATTAACCTAGCAAATGTTTTAAAAAACATTTCATACAAACACAAAAGAATATAGCTTCTCAGCAGCTCTTGGACACAAAGCAAGTCTCAACAAGAAAAGTAAAATGCCACCCTACATCCTGTCTGACCACCATTGGTTAAAGCGGGATATCAACAACATTAAGTTTACATACTTATGGAAATTGAACAACTTACTACTGAGTAAAAAACATATCCAGACTGAAATTAAGAAACTGAAAACTTCTTTTTAGAATTGAATGAAAATAAAAACATAACATACCCAAACCTATGGGACACAAATAAGGTAGTTCTAATATGCAAGTTCAGAACACTAAATGCTTACATAAAAATGGTGAGAGCTCTTATTAACAATTTAGCAAGATACCTGAAAACTCTTGAACACGACTAACACTCAAAAAGTAGATAACAAGAAATAATGAAATTCCTGTATGAAATCAATTAAATAGAAATGTGGAAAAATCTAAATTATATATAGAGCAGATTGAAACTAATAAAATTAGAGATGAGAAGATGGAAATGATGACAGTTATCAAAAATTTCAGAAATCAGTATTTCACCAAAAGAAAAACCTAAAGATGGATGGGTTTCTTCATATATATGACATTCCAAAGCTAAATCATTAATCATTAAATTGGATAGGCAACGTATATATCTCTATTAATACAAGTATAGACTATGTATTGGACATAATTCCATAAATTTGAACAGGTAAAGTAACATCATGTGAATTGCAGTTTTTCTAGTTTTTTTTTAATGTAGTCAGGATTTTCAAGAGGTCTTCCCTAATCCTACCTGATCCATATCAAACTGAAATGAATCCATAGCCTATCATCTCCTGTGGAAGGAAATAAAGGCATAACCTCTCCCCCGAAGCAACAAATATTTTAACTTCCATTTTGAAGTCAAGATATTTTAAAAATAAATAGTTTGGTTTAATCTAATAGCTTTCATAATGAAATGTCTCTTAGACGCTATCGTTCCTTCATTAGCAGTCAAAAAATTCAAAGACAACACAATAGCATACAGGTTCCAGATGCATTATATATTTCACAACTTTCTTTTCTATTTACTTAAATCAGAAATAAGCTTCCTTCATATGTCAATCTCAGCTCCCTCTTCCCCCTCCCCTGCCTGCCACCAAATTCCCCAACCCCCACCCCATCCCACCTCTACTACCCAGGGAGGGTGAGGCCCTCCATGGGGGACCTCTAAAGTCTGTCATATCATCCAGGGCAGTGCATAGGCCCTCCCACCTGTGTCCAGACTGAGACAGCATCCCTCCATGTGAAATGGGCTCCCAAAGTCCATTTGTATGCCAGGGATAAATATTTAACTAGTACCACAGGCCCCATAGATTGCCTAGGCTCCTTGCTGACACCCATGTTCAGGGGATCAGGATCAGTCCCATTCTGGCCTCTCATCCATCAGTCTGGGGTCCATGAGTTCCCCTTTGTTCAGGTCAGCTGTTTCTGTGGGTTTCAGTTGCCCGCTGTTGACCCCTTTGCTCATTGCTCCTCCATCTCTGTCACTGGGTTCCAGGATTTCGGTTCAGTGTTTAGCTGTGGGTGTCTGCTTATGCTTCCATTATTTTAAATCTTATAATTAAGAAAAATGGCTAAAAGGAAAGTATAACTATTTTAGAATACTTTAATATTATCAAATTTTACAATAGAAAATATGCTTAAGAGATGTGAAATTGAAAGAAGATATATAGGAAATTTGTGGGGTGACAAAAGCATTTCTTCAGGGAGACTTTGATCTCCACTTTTCCCCATTCTGATCAAAATTACACAGCAAAGCAACAATATATTGAAATTCTTACCCCCCAAATATGGCATGAAGTACAGTGGATGAATGCTCTTAAAAATATGGATCTTCACTTTTATATAACATAGCTTTGGTGGTTGCTGTAATACAACTAGCTCAAAAAGCACAATGTAATTAGAAATAATCTGAGTAAGCCAAACTGGCCTGGCAGAAATGACCACATTAGAAGAAATAATATTTAAACCTCAAAGAACAAGTCATACATCAAGACATATAAATTATTATTTTTGGAAGTTTGTAAGAATCTACAAGGGAAGGTGATTGAATGCATTATATTCCTTACTCAAAGCTTCTAGAGAACTGGAATTGCTATTCCTATTTATACAAAATGGGGATGATTGCACTGAAAAAATTTATATTAATGACTATATAACATAAAGTAAATCACATTAGGCCTGTATTTTGAGTACATAAATTAATATCCCTGGAATTTTTATTTTATTTTAATTTTTTACATTGCAATCCTGAATCAATTGGAAAGCAGGTCGGGAGTATTTACAAAGCACCTCTTTCTGTATCAGTCCTGTATATACTTCTCAGTAATAACTCTATGTTTTATCTCTTTCCATGGAAAAGAACAATAAAATTTCTAGGCAACATGAATAGAAAAAATGAATTAAGCTTAAATAAAAAGTCACACATTAAAGAATGTCTCACAGAAAAAAAACAATATCTAGAAAATTCCCTATGAGGTAGCTACTGACAAAAGCAGAGGCTGAAAAGGGATTTGAGGAGTTTCCTATGCTACACTTCATAATTTGCACTCACTTTTTCACGTATGAATTTGGAAGCCATTTTTGCCCAGTCCTTGCATAGCCTGAAGACATGACCAGGACAGCGAGGAGATGAAGAAAAGGCAGACAGACAGACACAGAGAAAAAGTGGGATCACTGATGGGGAAACTAGTACACCAGAAGCTCATCATGTTTATTATATTTAGTTGAAGAAAAAGGTGAGGTTACTATATACAGGTCAAAAAAGGAGGCAGAGTTTTGGCATACAGCTGTATCAAAGCAAGGGTTTTAGCTATTATCAGGAGGAGCAGTTTCTGTAGGAGAGCAGCTTTTGAGTCATAAACTTGTGGAAGCAGAAAGCTATGGTGGATAATCTCTGCAGTCTGTCAACACTCACACTCAGTACCACTGGAAGGCTTTGCCATCTCACAGGTACTGAGGCTATGAAGCCCTTGAAAAAACAAACATTAATTCAGGACTTCAATCCAAGCCTTTTATGCTCCCTAGAGTACCTGCTTTATCTAATGGAGAAAGTAAAATGATTAGATGCATGTGTTAGAAATAGCAATTGATTACAGGGAAGGAGGCACGAGGGAATAGGACCTGTCAGAGGCCTTCTTCCGGAAGTACTAGAAACTGTGATTTTTGTTTCATCTCATTCACAGGAAAGATTTCCAGGTAGCAGTGTTAAGGTTTCTGGAGTTAGCCCTCAGGCAATGCATTAATGGATCTTTGGCTAGGTCATTGTCAAGAGCAGGCCTCTGCATAAAATGTGCCCAAGGTAATTAACTACATGAAAACTGATAGATTTATTTTTTCTCTCTCTCACTCTTTCCATGCTCCTTGATTGTCTTCTCTGTAAATAATAACACACACATTTAAAAATCTAAATAGTATATTTGAAAATAGCACTGATTTTAGGAAGAAAATTCTAGAAGCAAATCTAACAATTGGATCAATAATCTCTAGTTAGGCAGTAACACAGACCATATTGAAATTAGTAACTACTGATATGACTTTGAGTGGTTAGCCTTCCAATACAAATATGTATAATGTAACATCAGGAAGTAATGGGTATGCAATTTGTTCTGCAATAAGTGTAGTATGTATACTTGAAAGATATGAAAATGGACAATTACTCATCTTTCCACATTGCTTGGTCACTGTTAAGTTCTTTGCTTCATTGTACCATTGAAAATATTACAGATGCAAGCAAAAATGCCACTCCTATAGCCTTTGCTGCTTGAGTTTCACATGCTCATTATCTTGGGATGATTTTTACATGCTGCCTACAGCTTCCTTCATCATTTCCCCCATGTTTTTTGGTATGATTGCCTATCTAGAGTTCCATTTGTAACTTTGGCTTCACTTTCAAAGCCCCACACCTTTTCTTATTAGTAGTCACTTGCAAGTATTTATCCTGACTTTTCTTTGGCATCTCATTTGATGACTTCCAAACCTCCAAATCCCTAGCATTCTTCATGCCAGCAACACGTGGATGACACCAAGGGCTTTCTCCAAAATGAGAACCCTCCTAACATAGATAGTCCTTGGCAAACAAGGTGCTGTTGAGTTCTCTTCTCTAATAAGTCTTTGAAACAGGTTTTTCTCCTATGAGACTGCAATGGATGGGTCTTATCAATTCCTGAGATTACTTCAAGATTCCTCAAAATTTCCTATTATTTCCAACCAGAACACACAGATGATGTCATCAAATTTGCTTTTCTGAACAAAATGAGTATTACTTTAAATCCTGCTATGCTCCTTTTTGTTTCTAACTGACACTTTAAATTCGACTAAAACAGCCAATATTACCCACACCAAGTCTGAATGTTGTGCCGCCTTGACCTTTTTTTCTGTCAGATAATCTTGTCTGTCACTTTTAAGCTTGGCTTCCTGCAAAATCTCAAGACATGAACAAAACACCGTTATATCTCTGCTTCAATGTAACAGGGGTTACATCTAGTCTAATTTCCAATAAAGTTCTCATTAAAATGAAAATACTCAGTACTGACTTTGCTAATCACATTCCTGTCAGTATTAGGTTCATTTGAGAATTTTTCAGAATTTGCCATTTAGCTCTGCTTATAGTATTCTATGCTTATCTACCATACTTTCTAAAATGCTTCCAAATTCCAGTCCTTATCCATCTCCAAAGGCTCTTCTCTGGGGCTAGAGAGATGATTCAGCAGTTAAAAGAATATACCGCTCTTGCAGAGAAGTGCTGCTGGGTGCCAGCACACACAGCCTGCTTCAACTTCAGCTATAGGAGGCCCATTGTCCTTTTGTGGCCGCAACAGAAGTTGCACTCATGTGCACAAACCCCCTCTTATGTTTCCAGCTTCAGGAGATCTGCTGTTGTCTTGTGGCCTTGATGGGTATTGTGGTCATGTATACAAACCCATTCTCAGACATGCATATATGAAAATGATGAAAAATAAAATATTCTCAGCATTCATGTTTCTAATTTAAATAAAAACATACATTGAGGACAAAAGAAAACCCAAACAGAGGGAATGTTGGAAATAGAAAAACTGGGCAAACAATCAGGTACTACAGATGTAAGCATAACCAACAGAATACAAAAGATGGAAGAAAGAATCCCAGGCTTTGAAGATACACTAGGAGAAACAGATTCATTGACCAAAGAAAATCTTAAGTCCAAAAAATCCCTACCACAAAATATACAGGAAATATGGGACACCGTATAAAGGCCAAAGCTAAGAAGAAGGTGAAGAAACCCACCTCAAAATGCAGAAAACATATTCAACAAAATCATAGAAGAAAACTTTCCCAACCTAAAGAAAGGCAGTAGATTAGTATTTATCCCTAGCATACAAACGGACTTTGGGTGCCCCTCCCACAATGAGTCTGGACTCTTGGGAAGGGCTTAGGCCCTTCCCTGAATGAAATGACAGACTCTGCATATCCCCACGGAGGGCCTCACCCTCCTTGAGGAATGAAGTGGGGATTGGGGGGGGGCCTAGGGAAGGCAGGTAGGTGGGTGGGGGAGGAGGGGAGGGAGAGGGAGCTGGGATTGACATGTAAAGCAACCTTGTTTCTAATTTAAATAAAAATCTAAAGAAAATGAAAAAATAAATAATTCTCAAAAGGCCCTCACCATCATCTTGGGCTCACAAAAATCTGTATAGCTTCTTATCAGTTTTTCTGTCAATCATATTTCTGTTATTCTGACAAATGTTTGAGGTAGTCAACTTACAAGAAGGAAAACTTGTTGGATAGTGATGGTACACACCTTTAGTCCTAGCACACAGGAGGCAGCGGCAGGCTTATCTCTTTAAGTTCCAGGCCAGCCTGGTCTAAAAAGCAAGTTCCAGAGTGCCAGGACAGACAGGGACACACAAAGAAACCCTGACTCAAAACAAAAAAGGAAAACTTTCTTTTGAGCTATATAGTTTCAGTCCATAGTTGGATGTTTATAGTGAATGTATTGGGACCTGGACCTTGGAAGCACACCATGGCTGGGAGCATACCGTAGAGGAAAGCCATTCATTTCAATACTGGGAAGAAAGGAGAGAAAGAACAGTATCTCACTATTCTGGAAGATACACTGCCAATGACTAAAAAACTTCTCTATATACCCCAACACACAATAATACAAAATGGAAGAGTAAGTCTCTAATACAAGCTCCAAAGGTACAAGCCATGCTCAAGAGGAGTTGACCAACACAAAATGGAAACATCGATTTTAGCCTGATTTTGTTGTTTGGGTTTGGTTTGTATGTTATGTTCTTTCATTTTATTTTTATTTTGATATTTGTCTTTTATTCTGTACTTTTTCCTTGAGAAAGAGAAAAAAAACATGAATTTTGGTGTGTTCAGAGGGGGAAGGATCTAGAAGAAGTTGAGGGAGGGGGAGAATATGATAAAACATATTGCATGAACTATTTTTAAAAGCCAATGAATTTTTAAAAGTACACATGTCAAAAGTTATGTACAAATATGATAAAAACTCTTTAGAAATCATAGAAATTCTAATCAAAAGTACAATGAGATTCCACTGCTAATTGTGTAAATTTGGTTTCAATGATATTGGAGGAAAAGAATACTTATATACTGTGGTAATAATGTAATTAGTGTGTTCGATTTGGAAATCAGTATGAGGCTCCATAAAAGGAGAAATCCAGTCACTCCAAGACAACTAATCATATGCTGAATATAGAGAGTAGTGCTTTTGCTAGAGGATACACAGAAAGCTTGGCTATTTGGATAATTTATATATTAAATTAGTTCATTGGAAGTGATTTGTTATATTATTTACTTTTTGTATATATCTATGTTTTCTATAATATAATAAAATTAATATGAACAAAAAAGAAAGCCATACTTATGATAGATGCACAATGGAAAACATAATTGCTAATCTCTACATTATGGAAACAAAGAAATGGCAGATAAAAGTCAATTTTTAAGGCTGTGCATTTACTGTTGAATTCAGGATTGAAAAAAATATATAGTAAACATACCAATAAAATTTGCTTGCTTCTTTCCTATGACTTGAATATACAAAATGGCTTCTATTCATTGGCTGCAGAATTGAAAATATTAAAAAGTGAACATGGTTTTAAAAAATGGCCACAGAGATTATATGTCATACTAAAAATCTATCTGGCACCAAATTGGTTGTCATAATACACATGATACACATGATGAACATACATACAAGCAAAACACTTATATAAACAAAATATTTACAACATAAGGATATTTATGGATGTAGTACAAAAAGCATTTTTACATAATTCAAATTCTTTTATACATACCATATTTAATGAACCCAACAAAAATGTTGTTCTTTCTTAAAGATTTTCTGAAAATATTGTATCCTATAGGAAAACATGAATGATTAATTTACTAAAGTAAAAAACAAAAATGATCAAGTCCTATGTATGGAAATATTGTAATTTTATCCCCTTATGATAAAATAAAACATAGAAGGAACAAAATAGGCTTTTCAATTAATGTCCAAAATAAGCTTGGCTGTATCTCAAGCTAGATTTCAGTGAAATAAAAATTTAAAGAAATGCACATAAGGAAAAAATTCCAGTATATTGTTTAAATTTATATTTTGTTAGTTGTGGTGGTACATGCATTTGAGAGGATGCGGTTGGAAGAAAATGAATTACAGGCCAGTATGGGCCACACAATAAGGACCATAGCCACCTGAATATACTCTTACCTCAAAACAAGCAAAAAACAAAACATGGTTCAGTAATGGATTTGTATAAAGAAAATTTTGACTGTGAGAAAACTTCAAGAAAACAAGAGTCTTGTGACATCAGTTTTTTCAAAACATGGAATTGTTCTTAGAATGTGTTTTTGTGTTCCTCCCAGGTATAGCAGATAGACGTGAGTTTACTTCGGAATACTCATTGTTGTTTCTGTTGTTATTTAAATATGCCACTGTGGAAGAGCATGTTTTGCCACATGTGGCTTGTCCTTGTGATTGTTTATAGCTTGAACTCATGATTACTTCACTAATGTGATCCTTTGTAACCCTCTGAGTATGAATGACTTTTCTGAGGCTCTAGATAAATTTGGCTATTGCATGAGACTGTCATCTGCTTCATTCATTGGCTCTATTCTCCCAGGTTCCACAGCCTCTAGAACTGTGATATCTTCCCACCTAAAAAGATTTGGAATAAAACTGAGCCTTCTTATTTCAAAGTATTTCATTAAGAAAATTCCTTCACACATCCCAGGTGCCTGGATTTTAGTTAATTCCATCTATAGTCAAGTTGACAACCAAGAATAGTCATCATAAGCCAGAAGTAGGGTTTGGGTCCCTCAGGGCTTTAGTTACAAGTAAATTTGAGTCACCAGATGTGGATGCTGTGAACCAAACTTAGACCTTCTGAAATCAGAAAAATACTCTTAATCTCTAATCCATGTCTCCATCCCAAAGTCATAGTATCTTAAAAATAATTTTAGCGCCAGTTATAGGATACATCCCTATAGATTGTTAACCAGTATGTCCCTAGAGGCTCCCAAGACGGCATTGCTATTGTCATTAATCTTGCCTAGTCACTAGAACTAAGAATCTCTGGATGGAAACTACACAAACTTTGTTTTAAAGGTATAGAGAAATCTGTGGTAAATGCTGGCCAGCCTATATAGTGCTGGAGCGTGCTGGGCAAGTTGTTGGGGTAGAAAAATCAAGAATTTTAGCCAGATGTCAACCCTGCATTCTAAAATACCAACCTGCCAGGCAAGGCATGCAACAGATGTATGTGCGGGGTGTTACCAAGTACTTTCTGATTGGGAAAAAATTTTGTGTGCATTGTATTATTCTTTCATTACTTTATCTGTATCAGGAAATCGTTGTGCACAATTTTATGGTGTATAACATTTATATTAGCATCCTTTTAACTGCAGCTAACGAAATGTGAACATTTCCACTGACTGCAAAACAATAGTTTAAAGGGGAAGTAATTTCACTTTGGTTAGCTGTGGGGTTCATAAAAAGACACATGATAAAATTACCTATGACAGAATAATAATGTTTTAATGTTAATGAATCACTAAAGGTTATAAACTGGTAACCTAGTACTGTCATATTTTATTAAAATACATTGAAGCACCTGTTGTATGCTAAGTTACACATGAGCAATATTACTTAATAAATGCATTCGGTTTTATTTCTGTTGTGAACTGTCATTTATTAATTTTGGGAAAATAGTTTTATAAGATTATGCTTGGTTCAGATTATGAAGAAATATTCTATTATTATTTTTTATCTCAGTGAATTTTATTTTGTTTTCAGAAAACATCTGAGTAGCCTCAAACTCTTTATGTACCTGCCTCTACATCTCAAGTGCTAGAATGTGTCTCCAGGTTTGACTCCATTTTATTTATTATTTCTACAAATACATACACTATCACTTATTGTTATTGGTCGGATTTATCATTTGATTCTAGATAAGTAGATTAGTCATTTTCTGGCTTGGCCCTTTTCAGACAATGTATACTTTGTGCAATCTATTCTTTATAAATAAAAGGTGGTAGGGGTATAGCTCAGTGGTAGAGCATTTGAATGCATAAATAAAAGCTGGGCTTAATGCCTGTCTTTCATTTAATGAGTAGATTGTGAAAAAATAAGGATGTCAGTTGTGTGATTCAACCAAAAGAGCTATGTCTTTAATCTTATTCAACTTCATTTTGTTGCTACTATTCCTGTCTCAATTAGTGATGAAATAAGCTTAGATGTGAGATTTAGGGAAAAGCAGCTCACATGTTAAAGAACTAAAAGTGACCTCTGGCCAATAATTCGCAAAGAACTAAGACATCAATTCCATACTCCATGAGACACTGAATCCTATTATCAACAATATGAATGTAGGAAGAAGTATATCATTTCTACCTGAGTCAGTGGCATATTACAAACTTGAGAGAGACTGTAGTCAAAGGATCCAGTTTGGGTTCCTTACACACAATCATTATAAAAAATGTGTTTTTGATTTAAGCCATTCACTTTCAGGATGTTTTCATACAACAAGAAGTAACATATTCATGTTTTCAAACTGTTGCATTCTGGCAGTATGCTCTGGCTAGGTCCCTGCACTATAGTAAAATGTATATTTAAAGCATTTATCAAGTAACCTAGACAAAGGGTTCAAGTAACTTGGCAATCCATAGGAAAATGGCAGTTGGTTCAAGCTTTCTTTAGTCTAGCAGTAGTTGAGCAAAGCAATGAAAAAAATGATTTATTTCTGAGGACAAAGAAAAATCATGTTATCACAGATTTGTAAACCAGTGAAAAACTTACATTCTCACTTCAGATCTTTTTCAAGAATGAGAACATGTCCATGTTAAGATATTTACAGAGTGAAAATTGAGAGCTTCACACAACTCTCAACTCTTAATCAATTTTGTATGCTCTGTGGCCTGTGAGAAGTTATGTGTGGAGATTTTTTTCTGCAATGAAAATTTTGAAAATACTGTATTAGTTTCTTAGTGGTTATGTAAGAAAGTATCATAAATTTGTTGAATTAGAATAAAAGTAGATTATTCTCCTATGATCATGAAAGACATAATATCAAAATCAAAATGTTAACAAGGCCATATACTCGAAGAAGTCTTAATAAATGATTCTTCCATTTCTCTTTAATTTAATGGTGCTCCTAGGACTCTTTTGACTTAGAAAAGTATAACATCAAGCAGTATGTTCCTATACACATGACTGTCCATTTAATCAGGTACTTTGTTTTATTCTTATGGAATGACCTGTATAAATTTTTCGATAATAACTGGTTTTTAATTATAAACTTTTCAAATATTCTTTCTCTTGGGTTAATCTTTATTATTTCCTTTTCTGTACAGGGAAGCCTTTTAGTTCACTTTAATCCTTTCTATTTTGATTTTTGACATTTATTTTAAAATAACATCTAAATATCTATTGTCCAGATGAGTATCATGGAACACATCTCCTTTTCTTCTAGTATTTTCCTAGTTTTAAATACCACATTTAAATATATCTGAGTTGATTTTTCTGTCTGGTATTTAATAATATCTGTGTATATGAATACCTAATTCCAAAACTCCATTTGTTGAAAACAAAACTATATTCCTAGTTTGTATTCTCAGCACCATTACTGAAAACTGGTTGATTGGAGACTGGAGAGATGACTTGGTGGTTAAAATACTTGGTTTTTTCATAGGACCTGGGATCCCTTCTCAGGACCCACATAGCAACTCATAACCACCTACAACTCCAGTTTCAGGGAATCTGACACCATCTAATGGCCTTAGAGTGCACTTTCACGTATGTGCTGCACTATCAAACATACAACTAAATACACGTAAAATAAAAATATCCTTAAGTGAGAAAATCAATACTACTGTTAATTTTCTAGATCACTACAATTCCTTACTACAGTCTAAGTCTTTTCTAACCCACGTATAAGCATGGCAACCACCTCTAGACAAAGAAGCTACAATGTATAATAAACTACAACTGAGCACAATGCAGATACCAAATATCAAAGAGACCAACCAAAAAGGATAGATCTGTATCAAAGCACCTGGATCTATTACTCAAGGGAATACCACAGAAGAACGGTCAGAAAGATTATAAATCCAGAATACTAGGAAACTTGCTCTGTAATAGACTGAAATAATGGCAATATAAATGGGCATGTCAACATGAAAGGAGGGAAATTTTGCAGAGTTCCACCACAAAACAAAGAACTAAAGGCAAACAGGCAACTATTGACTTCTGTGAGAAGGTGCACTTGCACATGTATGCAGTTTTAGGGTTTCTATTTCTATTGAAACACTATGACCAAAAGGCAAATTCGGGAGGAAAGGGTTTATTTGGTTTACAGTTCAGCATTGCTGTTCATCACTGAAGGAAGTCAGGACAGTAATTCAAACAGTGCAGGATCCTGGAAGCCAGGAACTGATGCAGAGACCATGGAGGTGAGCTGCTTACTGGCTCGCTTGTCATGGCTGTTCAATCCAATTTGTTATAGAAGCCAGTTCTAGCAGCTCAGGGATGGCACCACCCACCTTGAGCTGGGCCCTTCCCTACTGATCACTAAATGAGAAAATACCTTACAACTGGATCTTATCGAGGCATTTCCTCAATTGAAGCTCCTTCCTCTAATGACTCTAGCTTGTGTCAGTTTTACACACAAAATGAGGCATTACACACACACACACATACACACACACACACTGAAAATCAGTTGTGTATAAATCTTGAGTTCTGCTATTCTTTTGGTCTGTGTGTCATTTTTTATGTTGGCACTGTGCTGTTTTTGTTACTAAAAGCTTGGACCATACTTTGAAATCAGGATGTTATTGTAATGCCTCTAACTCTAATCTTTTTGCTGAGCATGATTTTACCTATTCGCATCTAGAAGTTCCTTTAAAGTATTAAGATATTTTCCCTGTTTTCATAGAGGATGTCATTGGTATTTTTATATTTTGATAAGGATTATATTAAAATGGTAGATCACCTCATCTTTTACAGAAATATTAACATTTTTAACCAACAAGATATCTTCTCTTTTTCCCCCATAGTTGGTTGTTACAGAAATAATATTCATCTTCTGGCTTGGTGTCCATGATTAATATATAAGAATTTAAATGAAGCTGCTGTTGGTTTAAAAATAAATCTTTCAACTCTTAATGCAGTTACTGCTATAAATCTGTGATATGAGAACATTTCTCAACCAATTTGAAAAATTCTGTCTCATTAATGGAGACTATAATCATGCAGCAAGCATTCACGTAAGAGAAGATTTTAAAACTTGAAAAACCATTAGGGTTGTCTACTATATTACCATTTGCATCCATGCTCTTCCAGTGATTGATCTATGCTCCTTGAGAACACAGATGTAATAATGGTACTAAAAGAAAGAATCAAGGAAATCACGTAAGCTCTACTCATGGTTCTTTGGTGCACAACAAAATGGTAAGTGTTATTAAAGAGCAAAGTATGAAGACTTTAATTATAGTTTTCAACATCAACAAAGAGAATTTACATAATAGAGCTCAAAGCAAGAATCTATGTATACCATGGATGCATTGACTATTTATGGAATTCATAATAGTATCTGTAAAAGAAGATCTTTTACATTAGCACAGGCTGAGGAAATTACAGTTCAAAAATAATTAATAAAAGGTACTTGTTTTTCTTTTTATTTAAAACCCCAAGGTAAATGCTGCTGAATATTTAGATATTTATTATAATTTGATCAAAAAGTTCAAATTCTATGTGTTCTACATTGAGCTACTATAGCATTCTCTGTCATAGGCCTCTTGGGTTTGAAAATTTTGGCTTGTTAATGAAGTCATCAAAAGACGAGGCTAAGTCTTTAGTTAAAACTGTTTGTTCCAAGATGCTCCAGGCTTTTCCAAGGCAACTCT
The DNA here is from genome assembly GCF_017639785.1 of Mesocricetus auratus. NCBI lineage: Eukaryota > Metazoa > Chordata > Mammalia > Rodentia > Cricetidae > Mesocricetus > Mesocricetus auratus. The sequence goes on along the minus strand of NW_024429188.1, from coordinate 37,934,823 downwards.
TTCATTTTCCCCCATTACTAACTTCAAACTAAAGCCTCTTTGTCATGCTTAATTAAAAATCTTAATCAAATTATTTTGTAACCACAGTGATATGTGGGATGTAATTTCAAACTTATCATCAAGCCTTCACTGGAGAGGCAGATTTTTCTTTATAGAATGTGATTATCTCTTGTATACCTTTAAAAATATAATATGGAGAAACCACAAATGGGCATGAACGTTTCTCAGACTCATATTGAGGATAAAAATAGGGGAAGCTCTACCATGCTTAGTAAATCTTGGACTTCAAAGAACTCTGTATGTGTGTGTAATTCATATTTTTTTTTGGTTTTTTCGAGACAGGGTTTCTCTGTATAGTTTTAGAGGCTGTACTGGAACTAGCTCTGTAGACCAGGCTGGCCTCGAACTCACAGAGATCCACCTGCCTCTGCCTCCCGATTGCTGGGATGAAAGGCGTGTGCCACCAAAGCCCAGCTTGTAATTCACACACACACACACACACACACACACACACACACACACACACACACACATATATGTATAAGATAAATTAATAATACATATATTATCCAAATTATTTTGAAATAAGGGTTTTATGCATTGTGCTGATTATCCCATGGGTTATATGTAAAATTTAAGCATATTATTTTTCTTCCTACATATTGCCTTATAGAATCAAGAATGGTGACTACCAATGGTGTGACTGGGATAATATATGAGGCTACTGGCAGTGGGTTCAAGACCTAAGTCTAATGCACAGGGTTGTGAGAGGTGTCTTGATCCTGGCTCAAGTAGATAATGGGACAGATTTAGTAGACTTCCTAGGAGAGGCCTTACTCTCTCCAAGGAACAGATGGGAGGAGGATGTAGTTGGGGGGAGAATCAAGGGGGAACTCTGATTGGAATATAAAAAATAAATGAATAAAATAAAAGTAAAAATGAATTATTACTATCAAAGAAAGTCTAATTTTGAAAAATGGCATCCATCTGTTCATTTTTTGTTGGTCTGCTGATAACTTATTTGGATATCATGTAGGCCAGGATTAGATACTTTTGTATTAGCAAATTCTGCAAACACTGTAACGCATCGAGAGTGTTTTAAAAGAGAAACAGAAGTCTAAAGTAATATGGACTCTGTTCTACTGTTGATTTTCTAGAATAACACCACAAACAGGACTTAGGTATTATAAAAGGGAAGATATTCAGAATTTTAAATTAAAAACTCATGGTCTTATAACATAAAAGCAAAGGACACATGTGCCAAAACAAAGCCTTTAAAAGGCATATAAGCTTTTGCCTGTATCTTGTACAGAATTGTCTCATACAGTTTTGAAATGGCAGTTACTGTCACGCCATTACATATAAAGTTTGAAAATGAAATCTTTATCTCTGTGTTATTGAAAGCTTGGAAAAAGAAAAGTATGCAATTTAACCACCTTAAATAATTCCCAAGGCTGTTTCCTGTTTGCAAAGGAAAACTGATTTAATCCCCACTTTTTGTGCCTTGTCTTCTGACTTCCACACACACCTTATGGAAACATAAATCCACACATGTGCATGTGCATGAATGAATAAAGAATGTAACATAACAAAAAGTAAAAATTAAATACATTAAATAGAAGGAGAAGGTAGAATATCATAGCAATAAGCAGCTCTAAAAATACACTATATGTTCCTGATCCTTCTATACAAGCACATGATTGAGGAGTAAGTTTTGACTCATGCAGTTATTTCATAAACCATGAGTAATCCATTTGTAAATTTAGTTCTTTAACTTATTTATCCAAATTGTAAAAGCGTTGGTAGTTTTGTCTGAATAAACTATCTAAAACGCAGATTATGCAAACAAGGAAATTAGACAATTTATTTAAAAACATGATTTGCCAACTATGAAGATGTGCGTACAATGTTAAGAGAAACACAGCTGAGTAGATTTTTGTATGATAGTGTTTTAATAATTCACATTAATTGAAATATTAAAAATTTGAGTCAACATTACAAATGTAGAGCCTATTAAATAAATCTACTTAAGAGCAAGATGAAAGATATGGTTCAAATCTTTAGATAAAATTCACTTTTAAAGTAATCAAAGATTAATATTTTCCATTTTACATGATTTATTATATATATTTTTAGAAATTACATACAGACAATAAGGACAATGTTTAAACATAATATCTCAAGCAACTTCACATTTTTCTTCAAGGAAAATCTTTTGCATTGTTTTTACCATTGTGTGATATTGAATCGGCATGACCATATTTTTCTCTTATTTCCAAGTGTTGAATGAAAATGGCATCAGAATGCTTTCTAGAAATGTATTTTAAAATATGTATGGATATAAAAAAATCCCACAAAAACAAACAAACTAACTAACAAAAGAAAAACCCTCAAAAGTGTTTGGGAAGAAATTGTTATATATACTTTCAATATTTTAAAACTTTTGCTACAACTATTTATTTATTTAAGCATGTATGTGTTCACATGATATATGGAAAGGGCAAGGCATGCCTTGCAAGAGTCAAGTCTCTCCTACAATGTGGATCCTAGGGATTAAATTCGAGTCTCCGAGCTTGGTAGCAAATGTTTTTACTTCCTGAGTCATCCTGGAAGCCCTATGCTTTTCTGTTTTCACACGCAAGCAAAAATACCTTATATTTCTGGTCATCTTCAGAGCCTTTAAACTACTTCATTCTCTGTTGTTTATAGCAATGTCTCAGTTTAAGCTTTAATTTCCATAACATATGTAAACAAAAGATAAGGAAGGAACATGTAAAAAGTTACCCAGAAAGGCTGCAGTTAAAAGCAGCAACTGGTCTCGTAGAGACTGAAGTTGAATTTCAAGGATCCACATGCTGGTCCACATGCCTTTCCCCATAATAGCAGTTCTATTCTATGCCCAATAGTGCAGGAGTTACATTTTCTTCATATTTAGAAATACTCAGTCCTTGTGTTCTTGATAAAAACTACACTAAGAGCTATGAGATATCTCACTGTGGTTTTGATTTATAATTTAATGATGATCAGTGATATTGACATCATATAACTCATATATATATATATATATCTTCTGTAAAATGTATACTTATGTCTTTCATTAATTTCTAAATTCTGGCTGTCTAATTTTTTGGTATATAAGGTTTGTGTTCCTCGTGTATTTTGGATATTAACCCTATACCAGATACATTGTTTTAAATATGTTCTCCTATTCTTGCTGGTGCCTTTTCACACCGTTGTTAAAGTATTTCAATTTGAGGTAGTCCCACTTGTCAAGCTCTTTATTTTTCTGACTGTGTCTTTAGTGTCATACTAAGAAATGATGACCAAAATCATAATATTAAACCATTCCTTACATTTTCTTCCAGGAGTATTATTTCAGGTATTATTTCATTCTTCTTTCTGTGAATATACAGTACTGTCCAAATAATTGGTCAGAATTTGTGGCACCTTTGTTACAGATCAGTTTTCTATGTTTGGTTTAATTTCTGGGTCTTTATTCTGACGCATTGATTTATAGTTCTTTTTATCTATAGTATAATTGCTCGTTACATTTATGTAAATATTTTAAATTAGATTGAGTGAGGTCTCTACATTTACCTTTGTTTGGTAATATTTTTTTTAGAAAACTGTTTCTTTTTGGTTCTTTATGATTGTATAATTTTTGACACAATATTTTTGTTATTTGGGAATTTTATACAGTGCACCCTAATCACATTTGTTTCTCATTCCTCCAGGTTCCACCCTCCCACCTTTGTGCTTTTTCCCCTCAAAAGAAAAAGCACACCAACTCCAATGTGTGTTGCACATATACTCTTTGTAGCATAGGCTGACCTTCACCTAACTGCATATCCCAGTCCAGCCTTGAACTTATGACCCTTCTGCCATAGTGAGGAATATAATTCTATTACCAACCATATCTTTTCTGTCTTTGTAAACACTATCACTTAGAAGTTGAAAGAGATTATACTGAGTCCATGGATTGTTTTGGGAATGTATGAGTTACTGTTTTGCTGATGTGATGAGATACCTTAACTTAGAAGCAACTTATATACGACAGTGTTTCCAGAGTGATAGTTCATAATGGACAGAGAAGTACGACAGCAGGCATCCAGAGAAGAAAGAAACATCGCATCTTCAGCCCCAAACATGAAGTAGAGAGTGAACTGTAAGTAGCACTAGGCTATAAAATCTCAAGGTCCACCCACCAGTAATGAGCTTCCTCCAGCAAGGTTGCACTTCTTAGAGGCTCCAGAATGTCCCCACAAAAGTGCCATCTATTTGGCAAGAAGTTTCAGAAACCCAAATCTGTGGGGAACATTTCTCATTTAAACCACAACACGTAGTATGGACATATTAATAATATTATATTTTCATTTTCTTTAAATTTTATGGCATTTACGTGTGTGTGTGTGTGTGTGTGTGTGCATAAGCACATACTCCTCTGCATTTGTAGATGGCAGAGGACACTGAAACAGTTGGTTCTGTTTTCTCATGAAGGGATGTTGGATAATTTTGAAGGCTTTTTCAGCATCTAATGATGTAGTTTTCTTTCTCAGTTGATTTATATGATGGTGGATTACACTGTTGGATTTTCATATGTTGAACAATCCAAGCACCCCTATGATGAAGCCTATCTAATCATGGTGGATGATTTTTCTGATGTGTTCTTGGATTTGATTTGCCAGTATTTTGAATATTTTTGCATCCATATTCACAAGGGATGTTAGTATGTAGTTCTCTTTCTTAGTTGTGTCTTTGTGTGGTTTGGGTAACAAGGTAATTGTAGCCTTGTAAAAAGAGTTTGACAATTACTCTTCTGCTTCTATTGTGGGGAATACTTTGAGAAGTATTGATAATAGCTCTTCTATGAATTTCTGGTAGAATTCTGTACTGTAACCACCTGACCCTGGACTTTCTTTGATTGGGAAACTTTCGATGAATGCTTCTATTTCATTAGGGATTATAATTCTACTTAAATTTCCTATCTGTTCTTGATTTAGTTTTGGTAAGTGATAACTATCCAGAAAATTGTACATTTTCCAGTTTTGTGAATTCCAGGGTTTGAAGTACGGCCTGATGATTCTCTGGATTTCCTCAGTGTCTGTTGTTATGTCCCCTTTTCATTTATGATTTTGTTAATTTACATGTTCTCTCTCTCTGGCTTTTGGTTAGTTGGTATAAGGGTTTGTCTGTCTTGTTGATTTTCTCGGAAGAACAAACATTGATTCTTTGTATTGTTTTCTTTTTTTCTACTTCACTAATTTCAACCCTCAATTTCATTATTTCCTGGAATCTACTACTCCTGGGTGAGTTTGCATCTTTTTTTATAGAGCTTTCAGGTGTGATGTTAAATCTCTAGTGTGACTATTCTCGTTTCTTCATGTGGACACTCAATGTTATGAGCTTTCCACTTAGCTCTGCTTTCAATGTGCCCCATAAGTTTGGGCACCTTGAGTTTTCATTTTCATTGAATTCTAGGAACTCTTTAATTTCTTTATTTCTTCGTTGTCCCAGGTGTGATGCATTTGGGCATTGTTCAATTCCCATGAGTTTGAAGGTTTCTGAAATTTGTGTTGTTCTTGAATTCTAACTTTAAACCATGGTGATCCAATAAAATACAGGTGGTTACTCCGGTTTTTTTGTATCGGTTTAGGTTTGTTTGTTGCCGACTATGTGTTCAAATTTAGAGGAGGTTCCATGTGGTGCTTTGAAGAAGGTATATTCTTTTGTTTTTGGATGGAAGGTTCTATAGATGTAGGTTAAATTTAATTGGGTCATAACTTCTGTTAGTTTCTTTTTGTCTTTGTTAAGTTTCAGTCTGGCAGTCCTGTCCAGTGGTGAGAGTGGAGTGTTGAATTCTCCCACTGTAAGTGTGTGGGGTTTTATGTGTGATTTGTATTTCAGTAATGTTTCTTTTACAAATGCAGGTGCCTTTGTATTTGGGGCATAATTTTTCAGAATTGAGATTTCATTTTGATGGATTTTTCCTGAGACTAATATGAAATGTTAATTCTTCTGATTAATTTTAATTTGAAATCTAATTTTTAGATATTAGGATAGTTAGACAAACTCATTTCTTAGGTCTATTCAATAGGAAAATAACTGCCCAACCCTTTACTCTAAGGTAACATCTATCTTTGAAGTTGAGGTGTGTTTCTTGTATGCAGCAGAAGGATGGATTTGTTGGTGTCCATAGTGTTGTGTGTGGATTTCCACCCATTTTTTTTCTTTTGGCTATTGATAAAGTGGGATTATCTATTGTCTATGATTGTGTGAGTGTAGTTAATTTCTTGAGTTTGAGTTTTCCTTTAAGTTCTTTCTGTAGGGCTGGATTTATGGATATGTATGGTTTGAATCTGGATTTGTCATTGAATATCTTGTTTTCTGCATCAATAGTGATTGAAAGATTTGCTGGGTATTGTAGTCTGGGCCAGCATCCATAGTCTCTTAGTGTTGGTAGAATATCTATCCAGGACCTTTTAGCTTTCAGAGTTTCCATTGAGAAATCAGGTGTAATTCCAATAGGTCTGCCTTTATATGTTACTTGGCCTTTTTCCTTTGTTGCTCTTAATATTCTGTCTTTATTCTGTATGTTTGGCGTCTTGGTTATTATGTGGCAAGGGGACTTTTTGTGGTCCAGTATATTTGGTGTTCAGTAAGTTTCTCGTACTTTCACAGGCATATCTTTCTTTAGGCTTGGAATGTTTTTTCTATGGTTTTATGGAATATGTTTTTTGAACCTTTGAACTGGGTTTCTTAACGTTTTTCTATACCAGTATTCTTAGGTTTGGACTTTTCAGGCTGTCTCATATTTCCTGGATATTCTTTGTTAGGGATTTATTGGACTTAATATTTTCTTTGGTCTATGTAACTATTTCCTCTAGTGTGTCTTCAATAACTGAGAGTCTCTCTTCCATCACTTGTATTTTGTTGGTTATGCTTGCATTTGTAGTTCCAGATCATTTATCAGCTTTTCTATTTCCATCATTCCCTCAGTCTGTGTTTTCTTTATTGTCTCTATTAAAGCTTTCAAGGCTTTAACTGTTTGAATTGTTTCCCTCATCTGTTTGATTGTTTTTTCTTGGCTTTCCTTGCTTTCTTTAAGAGAATAGTTTGTTTCTTACATTATTTGTTTCTCTTTTCCTCCATTTCTTGCAGTTTTGTTTCTTTTTTCTTCCATTTCTTTAATGGATATTCTCATTCCCTCTTTGAGGGTCTCTATCATATTCATAAAGTTGATTTTAAAGTCATTCTCTTCTGCTTCATCTGTGTTGGGATGTTCATGTCTTACTGGTGTTGTCATATTGGTCTTTCTATTGTTGAATGTGTTCTTATACTGTAGTCTTTCCACATTTTCTTCCAGTGGTTGTAGATGAGGACTCTCCCTCTCCTGGTGTGTATGGGTCCAAGGCTCTCTCCAGGTGGGTGCAGGCAAGTCCAAGAATCTGATAGCTGCAGTCACTGGATCATTTTGTCTGCCCCCAGGTCTCTCTCCTGGTGGATTCAGGCTGGTCTAAGACTCTCCTGGTGAGTGCAGGCAGGTCTAAGACTGCAATGGTGGCAGACTGTGGATGGTTTGGTCTGCCTGTATGGGCACTTCTAGGAGCCAAGACTCCAAGGAGATGGAGGGTTAGGTGGGAAGGGAAAGGCCACACACTTACGTCTCCTGTTGAGGGCAGGTGGGTCTATGATTATTTTGGATCATTTCTTGAGTGACATTTATATCACAATTTCAGTAAGGTCAGTCTCACTACTGCACTTTTGTTTGCTTGTTTGTTTTATTTTTGTTTTTGTTTTGGACAAAGCAAATATTCTCTTTTTCTGTAGTTCTTATAACTTTGCATTGTAGTTTTTTATTTAGCAAAAGATGCCAATTCCCTCAGTCCCAACTGGCTACATACATAGAAAAATCTTTACAGCCTGCCTAGTAAAGAGACTTCCAGGGTTTCTCTTCAACATTCTGTGATGTATATCATTCCTCAACTTGCTTGTGTTGGTTGCTAGTTAGTAAAATTTTGTTTTTATTTTGTGAGCTTGTAATAGTTTGCTCTTTTAGATGCCAGTCAACTGTATCACCAGTTCTTAGAAGTAGGAACACTCTGCTCAACTGTTTATTGCTTTCTTTATATTTTCTTTCTATTTGCTGCCTGTGGCTCTGGGCATCTAGAATATTGAGAGCCCCTTTGATGAGCTGAATAGAGCAAATAGAATCTATTCCCTGGGAAGACCCTTCTGTTAAATGCTAGAAGTTTGAATACACTGGTTTCTTTAATTCTTAGTGTAGAACCACTGAGATGTATTGAAATCTGTTTTCGTACTGTGGGCTTTTAGGAAAACAATATACTTGTTTTGTTTGTTGTTTTTTTGTGTTTTGATTTTACTTTTAGTATGCCCAAAGCATTCAGGATATGTCAAGACTTGTCTGTACCCTAAAACAAAAATACAGAATTTATGTCTTCAATAGTCCCCTAAAAGCCAGACTATAAGGTATATGTTCCACCCTTGTCATTATTCCTGCTTCACTGTACTGTACCATAGGTCCTCAAACAGCAGCAGAACTCCCAGGTATTTTTATTCTTAATTGTCCTTAGGGATGGAAAATGTGTTCTGGCCTCATCTATGCTCTAAGATAGGCTAAATAGAAACCTCAAGCCCTCAAATGATATCCTACAAAGTGAGAATATTGAATGCATTCTTATCTTTCCTTCTCCAAAGAGAAGCTACATGCTAGTAGTTCTTCCTGGTGCTGTGCTCAGGAGAGACACTATAATATGGTGCCTATACACTATGACAGTCCAAGAAATAGACTACCAGTTTTGATGTCCCTCGAGTAATTTAGGCTGAAGAATGTTGTACTTGGTTTCTATATTACACATAAAGGGATATAGTTTGTTCTGTTGTTGTGCTTGTGGCTCCATGTGGAAAAGGGAAGTATTTATCATGCTCTATAAAAATCTTGCTGGCATTTCTCTTTGTAATAAAATTTCAATGACGTTAAAATTACTGAGAACATTTCACTGGAAAATTTATACATTTTACCAAATTTTATAAAATTTACTTTCTAAGGTACAGAACAATAATGACATAGTAATAGACATGTTTATTATTTTCTTTTTCTTTTTTTCCAAGACAGATTTCTCATTGTAACCCCTTGCTATACAGAGCTGGCTAGCCTTGACTTAGATCTCTGCCTGTCTCTGCCTCCCAAGTGCTAGGATTAAAGGCATGTGGCACAGTATATGACTGACATATTAAGTCTTTAATAATTAACTGATGTCAACCATTTTATCATTTTCATAGTAAGAACATAAAATTGCAAGTCTAGCTCCATGCTTTAGTTTTAACATGAAAAAAATTCTTTTTATTTTTATTTAAAAATTTGCATTTCTATACAACCCTGCTTAATGATCCCCAATTCCAGACATCTCCTCCCATACTCTATCCCTCTATCCCATCTCCACATACCACCTGGTCTCTCCTGCTCCTATCCCCATAATTCCACAGTCAACCTGTAAAACCTATTCTATTCCCAACTCACAGGGGGATTCATGCATCTGTCTTTAGACCCCTCCTCTTTATCTCACCTCTCTGGGTGTATGAATTGTAGGTTGGTTAACATATACTGTTCGGGGGAAGTCCTGTGCATTTGTCAATAAAGCACTGCTGGCCAATAGGAATCTAGATATGGGACTAGGAGTCCAGGAGGACTCTGGGAAGGAGAAACACGGAGAGTCCAGATGTAACGCCATGGGGTAGGAAACCCGGAACTATTCTCCGGTAAGAGAAATAATTAGATTAACAATTATGGGGTAATTACTTACGTCAGAGTTAGCCAATAAGAAACAAGCAAGGCCAACAGCTTCATAATTAATATAGCCTCCTGTGTGTTTATTTGGGACTGATGCAGCTCTATAACCATGCTGGTGGGAAGGCTTCTCTCTCAAGGAAAAGGCTTCCCTTTACAAATGGTGATCAGGAGCTGGATTGAATTTCCACATAGTATGACAAAAGCTTTAAAGGAATTTTAGAAACACAAGAACGGAGAGAAGCACAGATTTTTGGTAGCAGCATTTTCTCAGGCGGGCTCTGTTTTGTTAGCAGCAAGCAGAGACTCGCGGCTGGCGTAAGTTAGCCTTCCTGACTCGGCATTAAAAGAAAAAAAAAGCAACAAGGTTCTTTTAAGAGGCTTTGCTAACGATTTAAAAGTTGTACATACAGCTGGAAGTGGCAGTGACCACATCTCCAAGCCAGCAGCTGGAATCACGCTTACGCCTGCCATCTTAGAAAAACGACAGTTTAAACAGCCGCGGTTTTAACAGATAAGACACGTGGCCAGAAAAACATAAAGATTTACAGTAAAGTCAAACTTGGGTAAAGAAAAACCTCTAAAGGTTTACAGTGTGTTTAAAAATATATGTATTTGAGAGAGAAAACGAAAAGGCATAGTGGTAAAATAGAGAAGCTAGGCTGTGGTGGCGCATGCCGGTAGGAATTGCTACAGAGGCAGAGGCAGGCAGATTTCCAAAGAGATACCCTGTCTCAGCAAAAAAAGAAATAAAAATAAAAGAAGTAGGGTAATAATAGATGAATAAATAAGCCATGTAAAGATGGAAAATACACAGAGGGTCTGGATACTGTATGCTATTGTGTTTTTCAGTTTTTTTCATTGCTAAGGAAGGAACAAATGCTAAAGTACGCTTGATTATAAATGCTGCTGAATTAATTCAACTTATATCTTTTGAAAATGCCTTGACTTCAAAATTTAAGTATAAGAATATGTTACTTGGAAAAGGAGTTTTTGTTTATGTTTCTACAGAAAATGAAAAACTGAGGATTCCTTCCAGGCTTCTGTGGTTTGATGAACCAAGACCCCCAGAAGCAGTGGACCAAGTGTTCCAACAACTGAAACAGCTAAGATGATGCAGTCTTACAGACCCTGAAACTAAGGACTTACACAGGTTTCTGAGTTTTGTCATGATCCCCATGGTATGAACGGTGCCCCCTTCCAGCATGAAGCAGTTTGGAATGAGCAACGTCCTAATTCCCATCTTGTTTCTAAATCTTTGTTTTCATTTAAATGGGGTTGTTTATAATTAGCTAGTGATCACAGCCAATCTCTTTTCTAATGGTAAAAAGGGGAATTATGGTATGGGTATGGTTTTTCATTTATTGATATAAATTCAAGGTCAATTTTGCGATATGTATATTTCTCCTCTTGATTAAGTATTGTGCTTATACTGATCTTTTAAAATGTAATGCGTAATTAAATACAGATTATAGATAGTTACTTATAATAGTCAGAACTATAGTTAGGTAAGTTAGGTTTTCTAGATATATAGAGATGTATTTGAGACAGATAGATAGTCTTCAAACCTCTCAAAGACCTTCAGAAAATGGCATTTAAAATGGTTTAGGGTTTTTCTTGACAATGAGAAATGTCTGCTCCTGGCAGCACCAATTACATCTGAGAGGAAGATGGGCATCGAAGAAACTCGTTATGGAGTTTGCTTTCAACATGGCAAGATTAGCCATTTGGGCAAGAAACTGCTAGACTGTTTGACTGTTGCTGTATAAACTAAACGTGCAGGACCCACAGGAAAGTGAGTGCTGAACTCAGTCTTACAGGGTTCCTACTTCATGGAAGAGTCTACGAGACTTTCTGCAGGACAAAGAAAAATGACTGACAGACTGCCAACGCAGATGGACAGTTTGAAATTTCCTGCTTTGCTGAGAAATCTTCTGGACACATTGTGGCCTATGGGCTGAAGAAGGATGCCCCAAAGTTACAGAGGAACTTCTGGTGACTGTCCAGGCAGTAAGATGTCTCTGTCAATCCTAGTGTTTATATATTATCCTTCTGTGGTCTTTGATAGAGTTGGCGACAGATAGTTATAATTATAGTTTTCCTTAGTTATGATAAGAGCAAAGCTACATATAGGACTTTGGACTCACAAGAATGAGATAGATGATATTTTCTTTAAATCTTGCTAAAATATTGTAACTATATTCTGTTATATACAATTTGACTATGTTAAAGTTAAGACCTTTCTTTTTGTTTAAACAGAAAAGAGGAGATGTTCGGGGGAAGTCCTATACATTTGTCATAAAGCCCTGCTGGCCAATAGGAATCTAGATAGGTTGGACTAGGAGTCCAGGAGAACTCTGGGAAGGAGAAACACAAGAGAGTCAAGATGTAACGCCATCGGGTAGGAAGCCTGGAACTATTCTCCGGTAAGAGAAATACTTAGATTAACAATTATGGGGTAATTACTTAAGTCAGAGCTAGCCAGTAAGAAATAAGCAAGCCAACAGCTTCATAATTAATACAGTGTCTTGTGTGTTATTTGGGGACTACAACGCTGCAGAGCTCAGGCGACTGGCGGGTGACAAACCAAAGCTGCTAACAAGGAAAACGCTTCCCTTTACAATATACTTAATGGCTAATACCTGTTTAGTGAATAAATACAGCGTTTGTCTTTCTTGGTCTGGGTTGCCTCACTCAGGGTGATTTTTTTCTAGTTCAATCCATTTTCCTGTGAATTCCATGATATCATTTTAAACATCTGATTAATATTCCATTGTGTAAATATACCATACTTGCTTATCTATTCTTCTTTTAAGGGTCATCGAGGTTTCTTGCTAGTATGAATAAAACTGAAATGAACATATTTGAGCAAGAGTCCTTGTGAAAATATGAAACTTCTTTTGGGTATATGCCCAAGAGTGGTATAGCTGGATCTTGAATTAGGTCCAATCCCAATTTTCTGAGAAAACACCATATTAATTTCCAAAGTGGCTGTATGCACTCCCACCAGCAATGCAGAAGTGTTCGCCTTTCTCCATATCCTCTCCAGAATGAGCTATTAGTTGTATTTTGGATTTTAGCCATTATGACACATGTAAGATAGAATCTCAAATTTTCATTTGCATTTACCTGATGGCTAAAGATTTTTAACATTTCAAGTGTTTCTCAGCTTTTAAATATTAATCTATTGAGGATTCACAGTTTAGATATGTACCTTATTTTTAATTGTATTTGTTGATGTCTACTTTCTTGAGTTCTTTATATAGTTGAATATTGGTCCTCTATGGAATATCTAGTTGGTAAAAATCTTTTCCCATTCTGTAGACTGCTGCTTTGTACAAATAACAGTATGCATTGCCTTACAAAAGCTTTTCAGTTTCAAGAAGTACAATTTATTAATTGTTTTTCTTAGTGTCTGAAGTATCAGTATTCTGTTCATGAATTTGTCTCCTATGTCAATGAATTAAGGCTATTCTCCACTATCTTACCTATCAAGGTCAGTGTGTATAATTTAGGTTGATTTCTTTGATCCACTTGAACTTGACTTTGGTGCAGTGATAAATATGAATCTATTTGCATTCTTCTTCATGCAGACATCCAGTTTGATCAGCACCATTTGTTAAACATGCTTTCATTTTTTCCATAGTGTATTTCTTGCTTCTTTATAAATACTATTGTCCATGCATGTTTGGATTTATTTCTGGGTCTTCAATGTGATTCCATTCATCAACATGTCTATTTTTATGACAATACCATGTTAATTTATTATTATACATCTCTAGTTCAGCGGGATTACATTTTTTAATCATTCTATGGTTTGAAACCAGGGCTTCTCTTATGCTACAAAAGATCCCTCCAGCAGTTCTTTCGTTGTTCAGGATATCATCGGATGTCCCGAGTTATTTAATTTCCAATATGAAGTTGAGAATAGTTATTTCATGAATAGTAAAAAATATGCTAGGGCAGTTGTGCATACAACTTATGGGAATAGCCAACCAATGTCAGATTTGACTTAATGACTATTCCTGAGAGTGGAAAGAAAAAGAACCTGCTTGCATAACCAAGTTCCAAAGACTAGGCAAAAACCAGAGACAAGATAGCCCAAATTCCTAGTCCAAACCAAGCAGGCCTGGTCAACAAAACAAAAACAACAGAAATCAATAAAAAGATTCCTAATGATATTCTGCTATGTTCATGGATCAGTGCCTTATTTAGTCATCATCAGAGAAATTTCTTCTGGGAGCAGATAAGAACAGATGCAGAGAGCCACAGCCATACTCTATACACAAAGAGAATCTCCATCAAATCCCTCCTCTGACAGCTGAGGAAATCCTCAGGAAGTGGAGATTGGTAGATTTTAAGAGTCAGAGGAATGGTGGACACCAGGAGAATACAACCCTCTGGATCAACTAAGTGGTGCACATATGAGCTCACAGAGATTGAATCATCAAGCACAGGGCCTTCATGGATCTATACCAGGTCATCTGTGTATACATTATGGCTATTTACTTAGTAATTTTATGGAACTCCTGACTATAAGAACAAGTGGGTCTCTGACCCTTTTGCTTGCTCTTGGTACTTTTTTCTCCTGTTGGGTTGCCATGTCCAATTTTGTTATGAAAGCTTTTGCTTTATCTTATTATACATTATTTTGCCACGTTAAAAAATGAAGTTCCAGGAATAAGCCTATCTGCTTCCACTTATCAAAATAAAAAAAACTTTCCAGTCTCTTATTCTGAATTATAGAAAATAAGATGAGGTATAAAAAGTAAAACTTCTTAAGCTGTATTGTAGTCCAAAAAGATAAAAACTAAAGATAATTTTAAAACATCTGCCCATATATTCACATACAAAAATTTCCAGTGTTTTAATTAGATAAACACTTCTATGTGCAATCTGTGCTTAAGTACCTGAATATTCAGGAGTACTTTTGATTTATTTCACTTAGTTGAAATCCACTGAACATTAAATCTAACAAATAGATAAGATTAATGAATCTACATAAACAATGCTGACTGGTGCTTTCAAATACTAGCCTGTTTGTGATAGGAGAAACCCTTCTGTGTATATGTTTCTCTGATTGGTTAATGAAGAAAACACTGATTGGTTGATTGGCCAGGCAGGATGTGACATAGCTGGGCAGAATCAGAATATAAGCAGGGAAAAACAGAAAATTACTCTTCTCTTTTTCTCTTCTCTGCAAAGACACTGAACAGTCGAGATGTAGGACGCCAGAGGAGTAAGAGATCCCTGAACCTTTCTCTGGTAAGATCAGGCCACATGGAAATATTTAGATTATAAAAATGGGTTTAAAATTAAGAAAGAGCTAGTCAGGAAAAAAACATAGTCACCAGTCAACTGATTCATAATTAATATAGTGTAAATGTGTTTCTTTGAGGCAAAGAAGGGAGGTGGGACCAGCTGGGCCAAGAGTCTCAAGTTACATGTTTGTGTATTCAGTGACCTTATCAGTGAACAATGCAGAAGGAATGAAGTTTCTCTCTGTATTTGCATTGAACCTTCTAAAAACAATTTTTCTTTTAATACTCATTCAAAAACATAAATTGCCATTACCTTCTGCAGCTTCTACATAAACAATACCAACACCAGGTAACAGGTACTCACTACTTCCTATGATTCAGTTGTCCTAATTATAAAAAGTAATATTTATGTGGTGAGTTTACAGATGGAGAAAATGAAGCACAAAGAGAGTAACCAACAGACGGGATAAAGACACCAGAACTGAATGATCTTAAGTTGTTTCACTGGAGACCAGCTTGTGCCTTTAAGGTTTAATGAAAGTTGTAATAAGATAGCCTTTAAAGGATTCTAAATATATTCATAAATTAACATATCTCTATGTTCCATTCTATATATTATCTGTCTTGCTGGTTTGGCTTCGCTTTCCTTCACGAATGTGCATATAGGTGTCTACACCAGCAGTTTAATTATCCAAAGACTAACGATTTGTTTAAGGAATATTGGTAAAGATAAATTCCCTAAAATAAACACAGCTTTTAGAATGCAGAGTATATAATAACTAAAGTAATAAAATTTCCATAACAAACATATCTAATGAATTTGATGGTCAATTGTTACAGTGCTTGGAATTATTAAATGGTTATGGTTCCAATGAAACACTTTCTTCTTCTGATTAAGAGTAGAAATTACAGGAAGAAACTTCACTGATTGAGAAATAATTGATAGTTTTTATTATCCTAGTTATTCACCCAGGAGTATTCTTCTTATTGTGCCCTTGTGTTTATCTGAGTGCACTTTTCTTGTATAATTGTTATTTGGTGAGAGTACTAAACATCATTTTATTTTGATTTCTGCAAATATTAATCTTAATATCTGTCATCTCAAGGATTCTTTCTATACTTATTATATACATATGCTGTATACAGATGTGCATTTTGTGTGCTTATATGTGTATATAAATTTAATGTATATACCATACATCATTGATACTGAATATCAATCATAGCAATAATAAATCATCACCCTAATAAACAATACTACTGGTTGCTTTGCAGCAACTAACACTTGCTTGTTGGGGAAGTCCTGTTATTTGCCTGTTATTTGTCAATAAAGACTGTCTGGCCAATAGGAATCTAGATAGGTGGGACTAGGAGTCCAGGAGGATTATGGGAAGGAGAAACACAGGAGAGTTCGAGATGTAACCGCATGGGGTAGGAAGTCCGGAACTATTCTCCGGTAAGAAACATACTTAGATAAACAATTATGGGGTAATTACTTAAGGCAGAGTTAGCCAGTAAGAAACAAGCAAGGCCAACAGCTTCATAACTAATATAGCATCTTGTGTGTTTATTTGGGGACTACAAAGTGGCAGAGCCCAGGCGGCTGGCGGGGGATAAACCAAAGTGGCTAGCAAAGGAAAAAGCTTCTCTTAACATAATGGTGATCCGGAGTGGGATCATGAATTTCCACGCAGAATGACAAAAGCTTTAAAGGAATTTTAGAAACAGAAGAACGGAGAGAAGCACAGATTTTTGGTAGCAGCATTTTTCTCAGGTGTGCTCTGTTTTGCTAGCCACAAGCCGAGATTCACGCGGCTCGCTTACCGGAGTCTTCCTGACTCGACATAAAAAGAAAAAGAAAAAAAAAAACCAACAAGCTTGTTTTAAGAGACTCTGCTAACGATTGAAATGGGTGTACATACAGCTGGAAGTGGCAGCTTTTGCTGGAGGTCAGCATGGACTGAGGCAGTAAGCTGTAATCACGCTTACGCCCGCCATCTTGAAACAGGAGTTTAAAACAGCTGCGGTTTTACAGATAAGACACGTGGCCAGAAAAACATAAAGCTTTACAGTAAAGTCAGACTTGGATGAACAAACCTCTAAAGGTTTACAGTGTGTTTAAAAATATATGTGAGATTGAGAGAAAAAATGAAACAGCAAAGTGGTATATAAATACAAAAGCCAGCATTGTGGTGGCGCACGCCAGTAAGATTTACTCCAGAGGCAGAGGCAGGCAGATTTCCAAGAGAAACCCTGTCTCAGAGAAAAATAAATAAAAGTAAAATAAATAAAGTAATAATAGATAAATAAATAAGCCACATAAAGATGGAAAATACACAGAGAGTCTGGATACTGTATGCTATTATGTTTTTCAGTTTTTTCATTGCTAAGGAAGGAACAAATGCTAAAGTACACTTGATTATAAATGCTTCTGAATTAATTCAACTTCTATCTTTTGAAAATGCCTTGACTTCAAAATTTAAGTATAAGGATATGTTACTCGGAAAAGGAGTTTTAGTTTATGTTTCCACAGAAAATGAAAAGCTGAGGATTCCTTCCAGTCTTCTGTGGTTTGACGAACCAAGACCCCCGGAAGCAGGGGACCAGGTGTTCCAACAACTGAAGCAGCTAAGATGATGCAGTTTTACAGACCCCAAAAATACGGACTTATACAGGTTTCTGAGTTTTGTCATGATCCCCATGGTATGAACAGCGTCCCCTTCCAGCAGGAAGCAGTTTGGAATGAGCGACGTCCCAATTCCCATCTTGTTTATAAATCTTTGTTTTCATTTAAATGGGATTGTTTATAATTGGCTAATGATCACAGCCAATCTTTTTAATGGTAAAAAAGGGAATTATGGTATGGGTATTGTTTTTCATTTATTGATACAAATTCAAGGTCAATTTTGTGATATGTATATTTCTCCTCTTGATTAAGTATTGTGCTTATACTGTTCTTTTAAAACATAATACATAATTGAATACAGACTATAGATAGTTACTTATAATGGAATTTATAGTTAGGTAAGTTAGGTTTTCTAGATATACAGAAATATATTTGAGATAGATAGACAGTCTTCAAACCTTTCAAAGACCTTCAGAAAGTGCCATTTAAAATGGTTTAGGGTTTTTCTTGACAATGAGAAATGTCTGCTCCTGGCAGCACCAATTATGTCTGAGAGGAAAATGGGCATCAAAGAAACTTATTATGGAGTTTGCTTTCAACATGGCAAATTTAGCCATTTGGGCAAGAAACTGCTCTTGCCTAGACTGACTGTTGCTGTATAAACTGGACATGCAGGACCCACAGGAAAGTGACTACTTAACTCAGTCTTACAGGGTTCCTGCTTCATGAAGAGTCTACGAGACTTTCTGCAGGACAAAGAAAAATGACTGACAGACTGCCAATGCAGATGGACAGTTTGAAATTTCCTGCTTTGCTGAGAAGTGTTCCAGACACATTGTGGCCTATGGGCTGAAGATGGATGCCCCAACGTTACAGAGGAACTTTGGGTGACTGTCCAGGCAGTGAGATATCTCTATCAATCCTAGTGTTTATATATTATCCTTCTGTGGTCTTTGATGGAGTTGAAGACAGTTATAGTTTTCCTTAGTTATGATAAGAGATAAACTACGTATAGAACTTTGGACTCACAAGGATGAGATGGATGATATTTTCTTTAAATCTTGCTAAAATATTGTAACTATGTTCTTACTTGATAACTGTTCTGTCATATACAATTTGACTATGTTAAAATTAAGACCTTTCTTTTGTTTAAACAGAAAAGAGGAGATGTTGGGGAAGTCCTGCTATTTGCCTGTTATTTGTCAATAAAGACTGTCTGGCCAATAGGAATCTAGATAGGTGGGACTAGGAGTCCAGTCGGATTCTTGGAAGGAGAAACACAGGAGAGTTCGAGATGTAACCGCATGGGGTAGGAAGTCCGGAACTATTCTCCGGTAAGAAACATACTTAGATAAACAATTATGGGGTAATTACTTAAAGCAGAGCTAGCCAGTAAGAAACAAGCAAGGCCAACAGCTTCATAACTAATATAGCCTCCTGTGTGTTTATTTGGGACTGATGCGGATCTGGAACCAGGCAGGCAGAAAGGCTTCTCTCAAAGAAAAAGCTTCTCTTAACACTTGCTTTTAACAATCTCCCTTTCCCCATTTTATGAACTATGATGCTTTATTGCTATTAACTGAGTGCTTACATTTAACTTCTCCTGAGTATCCTAGTGTCTAAAACTGTGGTAATTTGGGTTTTTACAAAGGAATTAACTAGTAAAAGAAAGTACTGAAATCACCAGTACTGGTTATTAAATGTACACCATAACCAAATATATTGGTATATGGTAGAGCCGATTTCCTGACCTTAGATCACATGACTTGTTTCACAATGGCATGTTACTATGGAAATATGAAAAGCAAACACTTTAGAGGCCACATTACCCTCAGTCTTCTGAGAGCATTTATAAAAGTACCTGTGTCATCCTGGGTTCCTGTTTATGGACAATAAACCAAGAATTGTGATGATATATTGTTTATGATCTAATAAAGCTTGCCCAGGTATCAGAATACAAATCTAGCCACAACAATAGAAGCTGAGGAGTGGTAGCACTCATCTTTAATCCCAGGACTCAGGAGATAGAGGCAGATGGATCTCTGTGAGTACAAGGCCACTCAGGGGTACATGAAAGTGAATTAGTCTAAGAGTAACTGAGCTTACACCTTTAATTCCAGCACTAGTGAGGTATCTATAAAGAAGAAAAGGGACCCATATGAGATTCAGTTTCCAGTCACAGGGAAGACAGGATCTCAATTTCAGCCTTGGTATGGAAAACAGCGACTGACTAGCTGCTTTGCTTTGCTGATTTTCAGCTTAAAATCCAGTATCTGTCTCTGGGTTTTATTATTCATGCTACGAAGCACCTATGCAAACTTATATTTGTTTCAGTATAATCATGATCATCTTCAATTATATTAAACTTCCCCAGGATGTGGAATATCCCTATAACAAACTCCTCCCCCTGTGAAAGACAGGGAATTTTTGTTGTGTGGTGGCAATATACCCAGCAAGATCTCTATTTCAAAAGCAAGAATTAGTCAGATAGCTAAAGAATACATAGACCCACTACAAGTACAGAAAATATACAATATTAACAATGATTGATGGTTGTTGATGGCTATGTTTTTTAAATGTTACATGTAATAGCTGAGTTCACTAATTATTGAATGCTACTGAGTGATTTGCGAGTGGAAATACAAATGAACACGAAGATTCTTTCAGCTTAAGGAGATATCAGATTGTAAATGAATAATATATGTAATAAATAAGATAAAGAACTCAGATATTAAACCATGTAAATCAGAAGTAAATATATATAATATTTATGAAATATTTTGAGAAAAATGCTTGATTAGAACTGAAAAGGGAGTTTCAGTGGAGATCAAATGAATAATAGGTAACCATCTAATTGTGAAAACATTCATGAATGCATGTTAAGATTTATTTCTTAGCACTGTGGTTATGACTACAGAAATTCAAGCTATTGTCAGCTAAACTACACGTCTTTCAGAAAAGAAAATTTTAATAGTCTTATAGTGCAAGAAATTAAAAGCCTAGAGAATGGTACAAATCTTAAAACTCAAGAAACAGAGCAAAGGAGAGATTTCATGTAGTGAAGAGATGGTGATTGTTCCTTTTGACACTTAGAGATTGTAATGGCCAAATGGAGGCTGGGAAAATGTGACTGCTGAAGCAGGAGGACCTGAGCTTTGATCCCCAATACTTTTGATCAAAAGTAGGGTGTGCTCCTGCATTCCTGTAAGCTCAGCACAGAAGAAGGTACAAGATAGGAGGGCTGCTATGGGTTACTGGCATCCAGCCTACCAGAAACTACCCTTGTGCTAAATGTTCAGTAAGTAACCCTGTCTCAGGAAAGTGAGGCAGATATACAGCAACAGAGGAGAATATCCTATAAGGTTCCTTGACCTCTGCATGCACAAGCAGGTGCATACTCCTGCACATACAGGTGCATGCACATACATCTTACATACACAAACATACACACAAATAAAATAAAAAGGGAAACTAAACAGTAAGAATTTGACTAGGTTTTGAGATTATGGCATAAATAAGAGTAAATATTTATGTTAGGAGTTGTTTTTATTTTTGTGTGTATGTGTATATATAATGAGTATCCAAGTCCCTTGGGAATCAACAGTGATCCCATTACCTGAAACTTGAGTTAGACATGGTTGTAAGATACCATGTGGGACCCGGAAAATGAACCTGAGGCTTCTGTGAGAACAATAAATTATCTTTATTGCTGGACCATCTCTCAAAGATCGGTTACGTTTTTAAGTCACACTACATTCTCCAGGTTAATATGAACAAAACCATCCTGGTAAATCTGGGAAAATGGAGCATATTTCTTGCCTCCAATTTTAATATGATATCGGAAAATAATAAGGGAAGGTTTGTTGTATTTTTAATTTTACATACCAAACCTAGTTCCCTTCCCTCCCCTTCTCCTTCACCCCACCACCTCCCACCCCCATCCACTCTTCATAACTGGTAAAGCCTTCCTGGGGGAGTCAACAAAATCTGGCATACTAAGTTGAGGCAGGACCAAGTTCCTCCCCTCTGTATCAAGACTGATCAATGGTTGAGCTCCTCGATTTCCGTTGAAGAGAGGGAGGAGGGATCATATGAATAAGGGAGATCAAGACCATGATGGGGAATACCAGAGAGACAGCTGACCAGAGCTAGGGGAACTGAAGAACTATGGACTGACAACTGGGGAACCTGCTTGGGAACAAACTAGACTTTCTGAATGTGGTGAACATTTCTGTGACTTGATCTGTTGGGGGGCGGGGCTGGCAGTGTTGTTGATTTTTTAATTTTAGTTATTCTGACTGGGTAAGAGAAAATCTCAAGAGTGGTTTTAATTTGTATTTTCCTGATTGCTTAGAATACTGATTTTGAGATTTGAAAGCCACTTGTATCTCTTCTTTTGAAAAAAAAATCTCTGTTTGGATACATAGCTCTTATCTATTTTTATTTTGATAGTTTTTTCATTTGATTCATTTTTTCCGAGTTTTGTGTATTATGGATATTAATCCTCTATTGCAAGAGAATATGTAGGCTCCCTCTTTACTGGATTGATTATTTCCATTGCTGTACAGATTTTTCCTTTGGATTGAATATACATTTTTTTCTCTTATAAAATATCCTCACTACGGTTTCCCTTTCCTCTGCACCTGCCAAATTCTTTCTACCTCCCAGTTCACCTACACTCACCCCTGCTCTGCCTCTCATTAGAAAACAAACAGACTTGTATGGAATAATAAAATAAAATATAACAAAAACTAAAACACCAGAATTGGACGAAACAAACAGAAGGAAGTTAACCAAAGAAAAAGCACAAGAAACAGAGACTACGTGGTTATCACACTCAGGAATCTCATAAAAACACTAAACTGCAAGCCGTAATATATATGCAGAGAGCCTGTATGATAAAAAGAAATAATAAAATATATAATTAAAATAAAGATAAAAATAATATGATAAGTTATCCTGCTGGGTATGCAGTCTACCCTTAAGAGTAGTTTGTTTTCCCAAGGAGACTCCCTTGTAGGAAATTAGTTTTCGATTGCAAGTAGTTTTCAACTGGAAATTACTTCTGGGTTAGTAATAGGGTCATATGTCTCCTTCTGCTTCCAGCTGTAGATCCTCAGCTAGTGCAGACCAATGCATGCCTGTATATGCTGGCTCTGTCTCTATGTGTTTATATGTGTGTTGATCATGTTGATCTAGAAGGCCTTGTTTCCTTGATGCCCTCCATCCCTTCTGGCACTTACACTCTTCCCTAAGCCCGAGGGGAGGGATTTGATGGAGATATCTTATTTAGGGCTGAGTTTCCCAGGCACTCTCATTCTCTGCATAATGTCTGGCTGTGTATCTCTGTATTTGTTCCCTACTCCTGCAGTAGGAATCTTCTTGTACAAATGCTTTTTTTAAATCAGTGGAACCCCATTTATGAATTGTTGGTCTTAATTCGTGAGCAAATACAGTTCAATTCCTAAAAAAGTCTTGGAACAGTGAATGTTGAGGAGACATACTTTTTTTCAGTGACTGATTTTAGATACATGGCATGAGCATGAGTTCATTTTCATTTTGTAACTGACATTTAGCCAGCAAATAACGACAGCTTCGGAAATTATATAAAAAATGAGTGTGCAACAAAACTTATAATCATGGCCACACAGAAAAAGGATAGATAACAAAATTTTAATAGAGTACTACAATAATCTACAATGAAATGGGTTTGTTTGAGTCCTTATCGCTTAAAACAGTAGTATCAGGGCAATAAAGACCATTATACATACACGTGTTTTGCCTTATTGAAACAAATGTATGTCAAAGAAAGTTAACATAACATAATATTTCAGAGATCATATCTGTTTTCCTTCAATGTGCTTGGGAATAGCTCCTGGGCCTGAAGACCACAAAAAGTTTAGAACTCATCATGGAATGCTGAACTGTCAAGTTTTACATAGCGAACTCATCTGGGATAGCACAAAGCAATGAGGACTGCTTACCTGTATATTTCATATTCACTTTGTGGAAAGGGAATTCTAATTACAAAGTAAGAACTACTAGTTAAATATACTCCAATGTAAATCAAATCATATATTATCTATCACTTACCTGACCAAAATTAAAAATTTAATTATAATGTTTTAATATAGATTGATGCAATTGCTAGATACAGACACTGATACATGTGTACAAATATTTCCTAGTAATAACCAATAAGTCAAGACACAAAGATTTCCCAGCATAGATTATACCTTAAATCATTTAATGGTTTCTAGATGTTATATTTTTCTGAAAGGAATAACTACTGCTTAGACGAATGGCAGATTTCTGGTCCAGGAATAAAAAAGGATGTGATGAACTTGGAACATTGTACTGTGTCACAGAGTAAAGAATAAATTAAAGAGTCACTACTAACATCTCATCAGGGTACAGAAATCAATCTTAAGTCACTGCAGTCAAATATTGGATAATTTGATAAAGTAAATAATGAAACAATGAATTACATTCCTTAGAGGAAAATACGTATCCACGTATCCTTGAAAATGATTAATTAAATATGTAAATTAAAAAGAAAATGTGCTTTTATAAATATAGGATGGGGTGGAAGCATAATGTCACAATTTGGAAGTTATTGTCATGAGACAGGAGCTGGCTTCCTTCAGTAAGCAAGGGCAGGACAATAGTAGGTCATGAGTTAAGCACACAGAAAGTGACTCAATAGCAGAGAGATGGCTCAGCAGTTAAGAACACTTTATACTCTTCTACAACACCTGCAGTTCCCAGCAATCACATTTAGGGAGCTCACAATGGAGGGTAGCTTCAACTCTAGGAGTATATGATGTCTTTTCCTGGCTCCTATACACACTGCACCTACACCCAGTCATACACATGTAAAGGAAAATAAAAATGAATCTTTAAACAATAAAAACAATGGCTCAATAAATAAATAGTCTCTCCTCTATTGCTTAGTTTACTAGTTGGTGTTATCTTCGTAGATCTCTGGATATCTCACTGTTGTCAGCTCTCTCCTCAAACCTATAACGACTCCATGTATTATGGTATCTCTCATCCTGATCTCCTCTATTCTTACCTCGACTCAAACTTCCTGCTTCCTCATGCCATCTTCTCCCCTCCTCTTGTCCCCCTCTCTTTTTTCTGGGTCCCTTTCCCCTGCCCCCATGTTCCCAATCTGCTCAGGAAATCTTGCCTCATCCCACTTCTCTGTGGTATCATGCATATATCTCTTGGGAAACTCCCCGTTTCCCAGACTCACTGACAATGGGTTTGTAGACTGACACTCCCCTGATCCATATCTAAAATCCATATATGAGTGAGTGAAAAGCTTCTGTAAGGCAAAGGACACAGTCCGCAAGACGAAAAGCATCCCATAGATTGGGTAAAGATATTCACTAACCCCACATCTGACAGAAGGCTGATCTCCAAAATTTACAAATAACTCAAGAAGCAAGTCTCCAAAACACAAAAGGATCAAATTTATAAGTGGAGTTCTGAACTAAATAGAGAATATGCAATAGAGGAGTCTAAAATAACTGAGAAATACTTAAGAAAGTGCTCAACATCCTTAGCCATTAGAGAAATGCAAATCAAAACAACTCTGGGATACCATCTTCCACCTTTCAGAATGGTTAATACCAAAAACACTAATGACAGTTTATGCTGGAGAGGATGTGGAGAAAGGGGAACACTCCTTCACTGCTGGTGGGAGTGCCAACTTGTACAGCCACTTTGGAAATCAGTATGGGAGATTACTCAGGACAATGGGCCTTAGTCTACCACAAGACCCAGCAATTCCACTCTTAGGCAAATACCAAACAGACAAAGAGGTCTGTTCCACTATGTTCATAATAGTATTATTTGTAATAGCTACTCCTGAAAGCAACCTAGATGTCCCACAACTGAAGAGTGGATGGAGAAAATGTGGTACATTCACACAATGGAGTACTAGCCATCAGGGGAAAAAACAATGGAATCCTGAAACTTGCAGGAAAAGGGATGGCAATAGAAGAAACCAGGTAACCCAGTCACAGAAAGACAAACACGGTATGCACTCCTTTTTCATCTCTTTTGATTGATTTCAGTTTGAAGTCTAATTTGTTCCATACTAGGATAGCTACACCAGCTTGTTCCTAGGGTTCATTTGATTGAAAAATCCTATCCCAACCCTTTATTCTGAGGTAATGTCTGTTTTGGAGTTGAGGTGTGTTTCTTGTATGCAGCAGAAGGATGGGTTCTGTCTTCATATCCATTCTGTTGGTCTTTCTCTTTTTTATAGGCAAATTAGAACCACTAATATTCTTATATTCTGTTGGTTATGCTACCATCTGTAGTTGCTGATCATTTACCCACCTTTTCTAATTACAGAATTCCTTCAGACTGTTTTTATAGCCTTTATTTCTGCTTTCAAACCTTGGACTGTGTGAATTGTTTCTTGCAATTTTTGTTTTGTCGTTTCTTCCATTTCTTTAAAGGATTTTCTCATTTCCTATTTTAGGGTCTCTGTCTTCTTCATGAAATTGTTTTTAAGGTCGTTCTCTTCTGCTTAATCTGTGCTGGTATGTAAGGGTCTTGCTGGTATAGAGTCCCTAGACCCTGGTGGCATCATATTGGTTTTTCTGTAGCTGAATGTGTTCTGATATTGTCATCTTCCCATTCCTTCTTCCATTGGGTACAGGTGGGGTCTCTCCCTCTCCTGGTGGGTACAGGTCCAGGGATCTCGTCCGGTGGGTGTAAGCAGGTCTAATACTCTTATGGGTCCCATGGTGAGTTCAGCCAGGTCTGAGGCACTCCCTGTCCCAGTTGATGGGAGGAGAATTAGCAAAGTGCCATCAGCATACTTGAGGTTGCTTGGTGAGCCAGGACAAGTTGACCTGGCTGCAGTCCCTAGGCCAGGAGATCCCAGAATGGGCAAGTGGAAGGAAGTTGGTCCTGAGGGGGGCTGAAGCTCACCTCTGCCCTGAGAGGGGGCAGGAATAGACTAGGGCTCTTAGCATACTTCTGGTTGCTTGGTCCTTCAGGGGCAAGTTGACCTGGCTGCAGTCCACAGGTGTAAAGGGAGGCTTTTCCTTGCTAGCTGCTTTGGTTTATCACCCTCCAGTCACCTGAGCTCTGCCGCGTTGTAGTTCCCAAATAACACACAAGACGCTGCATTAATTGTGAAGCTGTTGGCCTTGCTTGTTTCTTACTGGCTAGCTCTGACTTAAGTAATTACCCCCTAATTGTTAATCTAAGTATGTCTCTTACCGGAGAAGTTTCTGGGCTTCCTACCCCATGGCATTACATCTCGACTCCTGTGTTTCTCCTTCCCAGAGTTCTCCTGGACTCCTAGTCCCACCTATCTAGATACCAATTGGCCAGCAGTGCTTTATTGACAAATGCACAGGACTTCCCCCAACATCTCCTCTTTTCTGTTTAAATGAAAAGAGAGGTCTTAACTTTAACATAGTCAAATTATATATAAAAGAACAGTTATCAAGTAAGAACATATTTACAATATTTTGTCTATCAACATTTAGCAAGATTTAAAGAAAATATCATCTATCTCATCCTTGTGAATCCAAAGTTCTATATGTAGCTTATCTTTTTATCATAACTAAGGAAAACTATAATTATAACTATCTGTCTTCAACTCCATCAAAGACCACAGAAGGATAATATATAAACACCAGGATTGACAGAGACATCTTACTGCCTGGACAGTCACCCGAAGTTCCTCTGTAACGTTGGGGCATCCATCTTTAGCCTATAGGCCACAATGTGTCCAGAAGATTTCTCAGCAAAGCAGGAAATTTCAAACTGTCCATCTGCGTTGGCAGTCTGTCAGTCATTTTTCTTTGTCCTGCAGAAAGTCTTGTAGACTCTTTCATGAAGCAGGAACCCTGTAAGACTGAGTTCAGCAGTCACTTTCCTGTGGGTCCTGCATGTCCAGTTTATACAGCAACAGTCAGTCTAGGCAAGAGCAGTTTCTTGCCCAAATGGGTAATCTTGCCATGTTGAAAGCAAACTCCATAACGAGTTTCTTTGATGCCCATCTTCCTCTCAGACATAATTGGTGCTGCCAGGAGCAGACATTTCTCATTGTCAAAAAAAACCCTAAACCATTTTAAATGCCATTTTCTGAAGGTCTTTGAGAGGTTTGAAGACTATTTATTTATCTCAAATATATTTCTGTATATCTAGAAAACCTAACTTACCTAACTACAAATTCTATTATAAGTAACTATCTGTAGTCTGTATTCAATTATGCATTACGTTTTAAAAGATCAGTATAAGCACAATACTTAATCAAGAGGAGATATATACACATCACAAAATTGACCTTGAATTTATATCAATAAATGAAAAACAATACCCATACCATAATTCCCCTTTTTACCATTAAGAAGAGATTGGTTGTGATCATCAACCAATTATAAACAATCCCATTTAAATGAAAACAAAGATTAGGAACAAGATGGGAATTAGGATGTCGCTCATTCCAAACTCCTTCATGCTGGAAAGGGGCGCTGTTCATACCATGGGGATCATAACAAATCTCAGAAACCTGTATAAGTCCTTATTTTTGTGGTCTGTAAAGCTCCATCATCTTAGCTGTTTCAGTTGTTGGAACACCTGGTCCACTGCTTCCGGGGGTCTTGGTTCGTCAAACCACAGAAGCCTGGAAGGAATCCTCAGGTTTTCATTTTCTGTAGAAACATAAATAAAAACTCCTTTCCCAAGTAACATATCCTTATACTTAAATTTTGAAGTCAAGGCATTTTCAAAAGATATACGTTGAATTAATTTAGCAGCATTTATAATCAAGTGTACTTTAGCAGTTGTTCCTTCCTTAGCAATGAAACAACTGAAAAACACAATAGCATACAGTATCCAGACTGTCTGTGTATCTTCCATCTTTACGTGGCTTATTTATTTATCTATTATTACTTTATTTCTTTTACTTTTATTTATTTTTCTCTGAGACAGAGTTTCTCTTTGGAAATCCGCCTGCCTCTGCCTCTGGAGTAAAACCTACTGGCATGTGCCACCACAGAGCCGGCTTTTCTATTTACAACTTTGCCGTTTCATTTTCTCTCTCAATCTCACATATATTTTTAACCACACTGTAAACCTTTAGAGGTTTTGTTCATCCCAGTCTGACTTTACTGTAAATCTTTATGTTTTTCTGGCCACGTGTCTTATCTGTAAAACCGTGGCTGTTTTAAACTGACGTTTTTTTTCCAATATGGCGGGCATAAGTGTGTCTCCAGCTGCCGGCTTGGAGATGTGGTCACTACCACTTCCAGCTGTGCTTACAACTTTTAAATCGTTAGCAAAGCCTCTTCAAGAACCTTGGTGTTTTGTTTTGTTTTGTTTTGTTTTTTTAATGCTGAGTCAGGAAGACTAACTTAAGCAAGCCACGAGTCTCTGCTTGCTGCTAACAAAACAGAGCCCGCCTGAGAAAATGCTGCTACCAAAAATCTGTGCTTCTCTCCGTTCTTCTGTTACTGAAATTCCTTTAAAGCTTTTGTCATTCTACGTGGATCACCATTTGTAAAGGGAGGCTTTTCCTTGCTAGCCGCTTTAGTTTATCACCCGCCAGTCGCCTGGGCTCTGCCATGTTGTAGTCCCCAAATAACACACAAGACACTGTATTAATTATGAAGCTGTTGGCCTTGCTTGTTTTTTACTGGCTAGCTCTGACTTAAGTAATTACCCCCTAATTGTTAATCTAAGTATGTCTCTTACTGGAGAAGTTTCTGGGCTTCCTACCCCATGGCGTTACATCTCGACTCCTGTGCTTCTCCTTCCCAGAGTTCTCCTGGACTCCTAGTCCAACATATCTAGATTCCTATTGGCCAGCAGTGCTTTATTGACAAATGCACAGGACTTCCCCCCAACACCCAGGCCAGGAAAGCCCAGAATGTGCACATTTGTTTTTTATCATCTTAACTACACAACAAGTAAAATATATTTTAAATGCTAGAATTTTGTTGTTGTTTGTAAAACTTGCATTCTGTCTTCATACACAGACATTACTGGTTTCCAATAGCATAGTGTGTGTGTGTGTGTGTGTGTGTGTGTGTGTGTGTAAAAATATGTGGGTGTGTGTGCACATATGTCTAGAAGCTAGAGGCCACTCTCAGTGCAGTCTTCAGAAACCTTGTATACATTCCCTGAGACTATCTATTAGACTGAAACTGACCATTTCAGCTAGACTGATGAGTAAGAAAACTCCAACAACCCTTCTGTCTCTGTTTCACAGAAGTAGGATTGCAAAATAGTGCCACTACAGGTATCATTTTTACATAGCTTCTGGAATTGAACTCAGGTCCTCATGCTTGCAATATGAACACTCTGTTGGTTGAACTATGCCTTTAGCCCTAAGTAATCACAATTGAAATTTATTTATTGAAAAACTTCTTTATGATGATATTTTGTTATTAGAACATACTCACCATACTATACTATGGTATCCCCCAAAGGTTACATTCTGCAAAAATGTATTTTTACTCAACTTTCAAATTAACACTAATTAAACATTCTATTTATTTCTACTGAAATATAAAGTCCACTATATAATAAATGAACTAATTAATTGATGGGGCTTTTAAACTCTCCACTTTCTCTAATATATCAAGCTTGGGCACAGGCCGTGGTTTAAAGTGATCTGTGCTCTCATGTTAATCCTTTAGCAAGATTACTTACATTTTAAAGCAAGGGTTAAATTTATCACAACCTTTTTTCTAGATATAATAGATTTTGAATATATATGCTGTTGGGATTATCTTTATGCAAAGGCCAACTTATTCTACTTTGTTATATATTTGAAAAAAAACTTAGAAGATGTTATATGTTTTTCTTTTCTATGTAAGTACTTTGGAATGAAAAACAATTTGTTTTACTTTTGTTTACTAAACGGATATTGAGATTACTGTAGTTTGCTGTACTAGTTCTGTTTTAGTTCCTGTTCAGTTTTGATAAAATATGACCAAAAGTTACTTCTGAAAGAAAAAACTCATTTCAGCTTATAGTTGTAGAGGCAAAAGATGCCATCAAGGCAAGAAGGCATGACAGCAAGTGGCAAGTATAGGGGCAAGAACAAGAAAATAAGAGATCATATCTTCAAACCTTCAAGCATAAGCAAGGAGAGAGAGATACAGAAAAAACGAGAAAGAGACACAGAGAAAGACAGGGACAGAGAGAGTGCACAAAAGAGAACTGGAAGTAGCGAAGGTCTATAAAATTTCTAATCCCACCTATATTGACTTATTTCCACCAGCAAAGAGGATTCTCACTATGACATCTCCAAACATTACCACCAACTGGGGACCAAGTGTTCAAATACATGTACATAAATATAATTACAACATATCAACCATTTCCATTTCCTCACATCAGTCTCCCATATGTTTTGTCTTGCTCTATCAAATTACTGGACTCTGTTTTCTTCATTGTTTTACACACACACACACACACACACACACACACACACACACACATGACAAATCTCATAAAGATGTTACAGATCAACAGAATGTCAATCTTCTTTTATTATCATATTTATACTTTATTTACTTCTACTTCCATTATTGATAAGACTTTTAAAACATTCTCTACATTTTCAATGGGAAAAAACTTAGAAAGGAATATAAATATTATTTTAATTCCCCTATGCTGTCTATTGTTATTAAAATTTAAAACTAGCTGATAAAAATAAACAGCAATAATATCATACAGAAATGCACTCCATGATAAAATTTTAAATAGCAGCTCCATTAAGAAATTGTATCCACTTTCTCCATAATAAAAGTGTAAATATGTATTTTCTCAAATAAAATTCTTTATACATGTCTCCACTATTTTTTATTGCTGTGAAGAGACACCATGACCAAAGCAATGTATTGAATAAAGAGTTTATTGGGGGCCTCCTTTTAGTATCAGAGGGCTATTCCAGAATTATCATGATGGAAGCATCGCATCACAGAGGCAGACATGGTGTTGCAACAATAGCTGTAAGTTTATATCCTGATCTGCAGGTGAGAGGCAGAAAGTGTGAGACAGGGCCCATGGGCTTTGAAACATAGAAGCACACCCGCAGTGACACCCTCCTTCAATATGGAACACCGTCTAATTATTTCTAAATCGTTCCAACAACTGGTGATCAAATATTTAAAATTTGAGCCTATGGGGTTCATTCTTATTAAAACCACAGTATACATATGTATAAATGCATAACTTCTGCCATGATGGTCTAGACAGGAGGAAAATATGATATGATTTCTAACAAACTGCGTTTTTAGCATTCAATCACAATGTCCATAATCTCATTACAACAATTAATTTAACTAAATTGTGTGAAAGGTATAAAATTGCAGATTTTCTGCTGTGTTGGATCATCTGCAAATGAGTCAGTAAGTCCCATAAGGTCATATCCACAGGTTACTTGCCTTTATATCTGATATAAATATTGTTTGTTTATTAAGAGTATATACTCTATATTAGTGAGGGCTGTCATAAGTAGCAGAGCTTATAGAATGAAAATTTCTATAATGGACACAAAAAGGGGATTCATTAGAATGATTTACAAGCTGCAGTAGAGCTAATCCAACAGTGGCTGCTGTGAATGTAAATCCAAGAATCCAGTAGTTGGTCAGTTCAAAAGGCTGGATGCATCAGCTGTTATTCAGTATGCACAATGAATGGACTTGGTGGCAAGGCAAGAGCTAACGGGCAAAGTGCAAAACTTCTTTCTTCCATGTCTTACACAGACTTCCAGGAGAAGGTGTGGTCCAGATTAAAGGGATGTCTTCCTGTATCAAAATCTGGACTAAAAGATGTGTGTATTTACCCACTTGAAACTCACCAAAAAATCTTCACAGGTAAGCCCCCCCGCACACACTATTTTGGATTTTAGGTAATTTCAGATGTACATGACAAGAGCCATCACAATGTGTTTCAGGTAGCAGAAGAACAGAGCAGGGTTAGACATGCCCTTTGGAATCCAGATAATCTTGAAACAGGATAGCTTGCAACATGAAAATGCCTGATTTAATATTTCTCTTACTATTTTGTTGTTGTTGTCTTGATTCAGTGTGATATTTTGTGGCCACATCCCCAATGCCTCCCTTCTGGGATGTTTATGTTTGCTCTGTGTAACTGTATGATGGAAGAATAGCATGAGATGCGTTTAAATGAAGGATGTATCCTATAAACGCATGCATTTGAACACTTGGTTTCCAATTATTGTCAATGTTTGGAGAGATTATAGTGCCTTTAAGAAATAGATCCTTGCTGATGTGTGTTACTGTGGGAAGGCTTTTTTTAGCATTTATATTATACCTCTAATACATGAATTTGGATAAAGATATGATCAGGCAACTTTCTGCTAAAGCCACCTGCTATTATTACCTGCACCCCCCTCCCAAATATGGACTCTTCCTCAAGAACAGTAAGTCAACAAAATGAAGCTCTTTTTCAGATAAGTCACATTGGGATATGATATTTTGTCATAGCGACAACAACAAAAAACCTAATACAGATGTTGTTACTAGGAGATATGAGATTGTTGCTATTAAGCAACCAACCTTGTTTTCTTTGGAAGAATGTGAATAACATCAGATTAGAAAGCAGTTAGATGCTGTAAAGGTACTTAATGAGCCTTTGTAGAAAGCAATCTGAAGGACATCAGTACTAAGAGTACTGTGGATATGGTGGTTTGAATGAAAATTCCCCATTAGTTTCATATATATTTTAATGCTTGGTTCCCAGGTTTCCAGTTGTTCTTTTTGGGAAGGGTTATGAGGTGTGGCCTTGTTGGAGGAGCTGTATTACTGGGGGTGGGCTTTGAAGCTTCAAAACCCTATGTCATTTCCAGTAAGCTCTCAACTCATGAATCAGATATTAGTTTTCTCAGCTACTGCTTCAGTAGAATGCCTGCTTATCTGATGCCATGCTTCCCACCATGTTGGTAATGGACTCTACTACCATGTGGAAATCTGAGCCCCAGTTAAATTCTCTCTTTTATAAATTTCCTTGGCCATGGTGTTTTGTAAAGGCAATAAAGAAGTAACAAAGACAGTCGACTGACTATCAAGGTCTATCTCATGATGTTTCAGAGGTAAAAAGTGCCTGTTAGAAACTAAGCTAGAGGGAACTCATGTGGAATTTTGTCACTGATTCAGGTTATTTTCTGTCCTCGTCCTAATCATTTATGTGAACATGAAACAAAATGATTTGACTCCTATTGGAAGAAATTTCAATACAGCATATGTAGAGTATGTGAACGATTCTTTCTTTAATTATTATTTTTGTAATTAGGTTAGAAACAATCATGTTTCACATGTCAATCACCACCAGGTCCCCCATTTCCCCACCCAATCTCCATTCCGATCCCCCCGGGAGGATGAGACACTTCATGGTGGATCTCCAGTAACTGTCATTTCATCTAGGGCAGGGCCTAGGTCCTCCCCCCAAGAGTCCCGGCTGAGCGAGCCTCCCATATTATGGCATGGGCACTCAAAGTGTATTTGTACTCCAGGGATAAATATTACCCAAGACCCCATAGATTACCTAGGTCTCCTCACTGGCACCAACATTCAGGAGGTCTGTGTCAGTCCAATGCTTTCCACACAGCCATCAATCAGGAGTCCAAGAGCTCCCCCCTTGTTCATGTTTTCAAATCAAGTCTATTCATAAGTTTCTTTTAATTGAGGGACTTAAGATTATTATTATTGAAATTTTCAATAAACATTGTTTATTGATTTATGATTTTTGCTATTCTGATGTGACTTTCCCTTTACACATTTTGATTTACTGGTTTCGAATTATTTATTCTTTGTTTCTTTTGGGATGTGGTTAGCTAGCCTCTTTGAGAGAAGTTTTCTTTCTAGTGCTTCCTATAGAGTTAGAATGGTAGATAGGTATTGCTTAAATTTGGTTTGTCTTTTGTTCTTTCTTTCTTTGGTGATTGTGATTGATAATTTATCTAGGTAAAATAGTCTGAACTGGCATCTTTGGACTCTCAGAGTTTGTCTCACATTTGCCCAGACTCTTCTGGCTTTTATAGTCTTCATTGAGAAGGCAGGTGTGATAGTCTAATAGATCAGCCTTTATATGGTATCTTACATACCATATTTCTCTTTTTGTGACTGGTTTACCTCACTCAGGATGGTTTCTTCTAGTGCCATCCATTGCCCTGCAAATTTCAAGATTCCATTCTTTTGCACTAAATAGTACTCTACTGTGTAAATGTACCACATTATATCTATCCACTCTTCAGTTGAGGGGAATCTAGGTTGCTTCCAGGTTCTGACTATTACAAATAATGCTGCTATGAACATAGTGGAACAGACATCCTTATTGTATGAATGTGAATATTTTGGATATATGCCTAAGAGTGGAATTTCTGTGTCTTGTGGTAGACTGATTCTCATTTTCCTGAGGAATCTCCATACTGATTTCCAAAGTGGCTGTACAAGTTGGCACTCCCACCAGCAGTGTAGGAGTGTTCCCCTTTCTCCATATCCTCTCCAGCATAAACTGTCATTGGAGTTTTTGATTTTAGCCATTTTGACAGGTGTGAGATGGAATCTCAGGGTTGTTTTGATTTGCATCTCCTAGATGGCTAGGGATATTGAGCACTTTCTCAAGTGTCTCTCAGCCATTTTAGACTCCTCTACTGAGAATTCTCTATTTAGATCTGTACCCCACTTTTTGTTTGGATCCATTGGTGTTTTGGAGACCTGCTTCTTGAATTCTCTATAAATTTTGGAGATCAGCCCTCTGTCAGATGTGGTATTAGTGAATATCTTTTCCCAATCTGTGGGTAGCCTTTTTGTCTTGCTGATTGTGTCCTTTGCCTTACAGAAGCTTTTCAGTCTCAGAGGTCCCATTTGTTAATTATTGATCTTAGTGTCGGTGTTAGTGGTGTTATTTTCAGGAACTGGTCTCCAGTAACAATTCATTCAAGGATGCCTCTCACTTTCTCTTCTAAGAGGTTCAGTGTGGTTGGATTTATGTTGAGGTCTTTGATCCATTTGGACTTAAGTTTTGTGCATGGTGATAGACATGGATCTATCTGCATTCTTCTACATGCCAGCATCCAGTTATGTCAGCACCATTTGTTGAAGATGCTTTCTTTTTTCCTTTGTATATTTTTAGCTTCTTTGTTGAAAATTAGATATTCATACATGTATGGGTTAATATCAGGGTGTTCAAGTGGATTCCATTGGTCTACCTATCGATTTTTGTGCCAATATTAAGCTGTTTTCCCCTAGTGTGTCTTCAACATCTGAGATTCTGTCTTCCATCTCTTGTATTCTGTTGGTTATGCTTGTATCTGTAGCACCTAACCATATGCCCAGCTTCTCTATTTCCAGCATTCCTTCAGACTGTGTTTTTTTACTGTCTCTATTTCAGCTTTCAACACTTGCACTGTTTCAGTTGTTTCCTGTAATTTTTGCTTTGTCTTTTCCTCTTTTTCTTGTGTTTATTGACGTTTTTGGTTTGTCTTTTCTTCCATTTCTTGCATTTTTGCATTTTTTTGGATTTTTTCCTCCATTTCTTTCAATTGTTGCATTTTTGGATTGTTTTTTCCTCCATTTCTTGGAAGTTTTGGTTTGTTTTTTCTTCCATGTCTTTAAGGGATTGTTTCATATCTTCTTTGAGGTCCTCTATCATTTTCATGAAGTTGTTTGTAAGGTCTTTCTCATCTGCTTCTTCCCCAATGGACTGTTCAGGTCTTGCGGTTGTAGAATCTCTAGTTTCTGGTGGTGTCATATTGGTTTTTCTGTTGGTTGGTTGTGTCTTTGTATTGTCTCTTTCCCATCATTTCTTCCTGTGGGTGCAGAAGGAGTCTCTTCCTCCCCTGGTGGGCATGCGACCATGGTTTGTTTGCAGTGAGTGGGAGCATGTCCAATACCTGTATGGCTTTCTTCTTGCATGGACAGAGGCCGTCCTCTGGGTAGGCCGGAACCTCACCTCGCCTGTCCTGTCGGTGGAGAATGGGACTTGGAAGCTGGCAGTCTCTGGGCAGGCTGAATCCTGTCGGGCTGATTCTTACTATGCATGTCTATAGTGTAAAAGAGTAGATGATGCAGAAAGAAATACAAAACATATAATCCAGAGAGAGAAATACCACAAAGAATATTAATGGTATAGTGAACATATGTGGTGAAAGGGGGACTGTAATGGTAGAGAAATTAGTAAATTGAAAGTCAGGCTTCTTCTGTATTGGGATAAGAAGGGCACCCTCAAAACATGACCAGACACATCAAAGGTTCCATCCTAAGGAAAAAAAGATAAGATGTTTGCTAGTCCTAGAAAGCAACCACATATAGCTACTGCTAATTGGTTGGGTCCTGGACCCTCAGAAAATCACCAAACACTTATACAATTGACAAGATTGTTCAGTTCTTGAGAAAAAAGTTTCAGGAGAATATATATGGGCTACACATATGACACAAAGGCAAAAATGGAGACTGTTAGAGAAGCTCCAGGATCCTTTTACACATAGCTAAATGAATTCTGTTGTAATTTTAAAAAGCGGTGTATTTGGAGAAAGACAGAAGACATACAACAGAGCTTGGTGGGAGGGTTTTTTACTGGGGCAAAATGAATGGGAAAAGTGGAAGGGGAGAGAGGATATCAGCCACTGAGATAAGAGCAACAGAAGAGAAGATAGATAGATATAGAGACAGAGACAGAGACAGTCAGATAGAAGGAAAGACAGAGACATAGAGACAGGTAAAGAAGCAGAGAGAGAGAGAGAGAGAGAGAGAGAGAGAGAGAGAGAGAGAGAGAGAGCGAGAGAGAGAGTTTGGATTGGATGGAATTGGGCAGGGCCCTTTTGTAAGAGAATGTAGTGAATGTGCACAGGTGGTGCTCTCTGTGTTTGCAGCTGAGGACATATGCTGTCAGTACCCCAAGGACACATGAGTACCCATGCCTGAATACTAACAAATTCTAAAGGACGTGAATTCATTCTATATAGGATTGGCTTACATGAGTGGCAATCAGCCGAGTACATTTCTGATTGGTTAGGATTAGAAGGGGCAAGCTAGGGCTATAATTTTCTATCTTTGGGCATGTTGGAACAATTCCCAGGGCCTGTCCTTAATTGGCAATTGCCTTGTCCATTCTCTCCCTTGGTCATGAATGTAATTTGTTAATAAATGGCCCTTTGTAGGAATTGACACCTGCTTGTTCCTCTCAGAGAACTGAAATTTAAATTCAGTTGTAACAGTTGTAATGTAGATTTAATGGGGACAATGTCCATCCCAAGTTGAAATTTGCACTTGGAAAATATCACTCATTGGTTCTGAGTTTGGAGACATAAAAACTAAAAGAGTGAAGAGACCATGAATTCAACTTGAGAAAGCTATGAAGGTAAGGCAAGGAGTGGCAGAAGAATCTCTGCAAAGATGTGAAGAAACACCATACCATGAAGCTTTGAAAGTGAAATCTAGATTGTACTGGAGATTCCAAGATATTGGAGATGCTAGAGCTCAGAGAGATCTGACCATGATAGTAATAAACAGGGAATACAGTCAGTCTAAGAGAGAGATGTTGTAGGCAGAAAAGCTGGAAGGATGGAGAAAAGTAAAACCTTTGACACAGGACAAAGAGGCACATGGATTTGGTATCTTGGGTTCTTTGGTCTAGTACTTCCCTACTATGTCTTCACTAATTCTTACATTTTAGAATGCAAATGAATTTTCTTGTCATTGCATAAGTATGCATTTTTCTTCTTTGTTCCCCTAGGGTGAATATTAAGTGACTGTCTGAGTCTCAAAAACCATCTTTGGATTTTGACCGTTTGAGACAGGGAACGATCAAGTAGTATTAAATACATTCTGTATTGTTGTGTAGCAGTTGCCTCTGATATTTAAACGTTTCTTCTTGAAAGAAAGGGCTTTACTACAGAAGGTATACAGCTCTAAATAACTTCAGGAAGTCCCTGAAACTGACCAGATTCACTAGGCCCCTTCACCCAAAAGTAAACAACAAAAGCTGCTGAGAGTCTCTCAGAATAGTCAAGCTGCAAGGAAAAATCTGAAACCAGAGCAGATACCTGGATGACGCAGAAACCACCCAAACTGCCTGGAATATGCTTAAACCAAATGACTCACATGGAAAAGACACTCTAAACTGCTGATCTGCCTGCAGGTTCTTCAGTATATGCTCCAACATACAGATGGTGGCATAAACGTTGTCCAGGGCACGGAACTGGGGGTAATCGGGACATATTCAGCACTTGATGTGCTACAACTGTAGAAGATTTAAAAGAGGCAATGGAAGAGACAGTCACAACCAAGCCTGTGGGACCATGAGACATGGAAGCTGATGGTGACAGGCTGACATTGATGGAGGAAGAAAAACTAAATAATGTGTTTTCTCACCCTCCCTTAAGGCAATGGTTGTATAACCTGAGACATTTTGAGGGAAACAATTTCCTGATGGAGAGGCAGATCAAAGTCATTAGGAACACTTTTTCATCTCTGTGTTACAGCTCCAAGGGGAAGGGTTTCCCAATGGAGGTGTTACAGCTCTGAGGGGAACAGTTTCCCCGGTGCATGAGCTTGTGACAGCTCTGAGGGGAGAGCTTTTTCCTATACCAGTGTTACAGCACTGAAGGGAAAAGTGTCCTGGAATCCCAGGAATACAACAACTTACACTGTACTACAATCCTCACACAACAGCAGGAGGGAGCCTTTATATAAGGTTTCCTGGGTTGGAGTTTTCCACAGTGGAAATTTCCCAGGATGGGGATTGGTGAAATTTCAAGGCAAACCCAAAGATAATTGGAATTTTGAGCTCAGGTTTGGTTGATTGGGGATCAGAGATTTGTGATTTTGAGTTCAGGAGTTGGTGGGTTATTGGTGGGTTTTCTAATCCAGAAGTGGGCTCAGAACTTTTACCATACAATCTCCATCTTTGTGACACACAAATATCAGAGCCTGGAGGACCATAGAGCACCATCAGGTGCTACTGAAGAAACTAACATTAAAAGAAGTTATATTTGAACTGAAGTTCACTGGGACAGAAGAATTTATGTTCATAGAAAAATGAAATAGTAGGTTGATATAGCAAGGTCCTCGAGGCTGCTATGGAGCTGTAAGAACTTTCCTGAGCACTTCAGTGGAGCAAGATCTTTACAAAGTAGGAAAAACTTTAGCAGATCTCAGTGATTTAGTTCTTTGTGTAAAGAACTCAGAGAAGATATAAAGTAGACAAAGCACAATCTGTCTGGGTTACTCAAAAAATGCTGTGAGAAACCAACATTAGTAAGGAAATAATTAATAGCCAAATTGTGTGCTCAGGACCTTCTGGAAAGCTCCCAAGCTTGAGGGACAGTTCATAGAAGGCATCCAAGACAGAAAAATACAGATGAAGATCATATATCCTCTCCCAGAGATGGGTGTTTATTCCCAGTCTAAGGAGGGTGTAATGGTTGCAAGGAAAATTGTTCCTTAATGGAGTGGCATTGTCAGGAGGTATGGCTTCACTGAATGTGTATGTTTTTTTTTGGAGGAAGTGTGTCCCTGTGGGATCAGGCTTGGAAATCTCTTTTGATTCAGTTTTGCTCAGTGTGGCAGTCATCTTCCTGTTGTCTGCAAGATGTAGGACTCTCAGATACTACTCCAGCACCACATCTGCCAGCACATCGCCATGCTCTGCATCATGGTGATAATGGACTGAATGTCTGACACTGTAGGTGAGCCCCACCCCCCCATTAAAAGTTTTCTTTATAAGAGTTGTGGTGGTTATGGTTTCTCTTCACAGCAAAAGAAACCCTAAGACTTTATTTCCCTGTAACCAAAGATTATGTTATGTCTGGAGATGTTTTGCCGAGCCAAAGCCTCTCCAAAAAGCCAGGTATCTTAAATGGGGAGACAGAGCTACTATGCCAACCCAGGCCTTCTCTGATACAGGGAGGCAGGGGGTGCAGCAAAGATGAGCAGGGTTACATTGCCTCTGTTCATGGTAGGGATGAACAAATTAAGTCAGGTCTGCTGAGTATATGAGTGATAGAGAAATGTAGACAGATTCTATGGGGGAGCTCTAGGATATTTAAATATAATGGCCCAGAGAGAATGACTCATGATTATAAGGAGATAGTTAATTTAGTGCCTCCCATTCATGCTTTTTACCCAACCTTGATCTACACAGGATACAATTGATACAAACGGTGTAACCTTTCCTTCATGTATTATATCTGCTTATGTTTGACTTTAGTATCTTCTTAGTTCTAAATATCAGAATCATCTGACATTTGATAAAAACAGATGACAATAGACTTTCAGAGTCTGTCCTTAAGGTTATCTTTATAACCACAGTATTCACCATGGGATGGTGTCTCAGAGTGTTACCATGTCCTGCCAATGCTCTAGAAAAGTTTTTCTTATATAGATGACATAATGGTAACCTTTGAGTGTTTTGCAGCTTTGGAAAGCAGTCATTGGAGTGAAAAACAGACACAACGGTACTTCAATCTACCTTAAATACCACTAAAGCTGAGTGAATTCAAAGGAAAAATGTGTTGATAAAACAGTTGTTAAAAAGTTTAAAATCAAAATATGTTCTGTATATGCTGAAAAACGTATCCTAGAGGCTGTAAAGTTATTGAATAAAAATACCAATTTTAGGTTAGGCTGCTTCCCAATGAGTTGTTGACCAGGAAAGTCCCTGAGACTCCAAAACCATAAAGGTTATTGCTACTGTTATTGGTTACATGTCATAACTAAAGTATGCGTCTATTGCTGAAGACCCTGCTTTAAGTATATGTAGGGCATGGAGAAATTAAGCTGGGACTGACGTTGAAAGCGCCACTCTGTTGGCTGGTTTCCATGGTACCATAGTATTTTGCAGGCTTCTCGTGGAGAATGGTCACCAACATTCCTGCTTTGCCCTGGACCTTCCATGCTAAAATACTGACAAGCAAGGCAGGATATGTCTGCTTGGACATTGGTGGCTGTGTTATTTTTACTAAGATGAACAGCCTTCTGATTGGATTTAATATTTGTTCTACAAGAGGGAATTCAGACTAATGTGGGAGCACACAGCCATTGTGTGTGGGACATTTGCTAGGCTGGTGGTTCTGGGTTAGATTAGAAATTCAACTGAACAAGACACAGAGTGCAAGCCAGTAAGCTATACCACTCTATTTTCTTTTCAGAGTAGGTTCAATAATATACCTTTTTATCCTACCATATCTGTAATCTTTAATCTTTTCAAAACAAGAGTCTTGAACCTAGTCTTCTTTGTTTATATTTTTTCTTGACAATTCCTATTAACAACTTGTAAACAATCCCCTTAAACAATTACAAATATCCATAACCTATCAAATCACCAAAAACTGTCCACCCTACCTCTTAGAAAAATGTGGGTGTCATGTTCCAAGGCTCAGAGATCACTGGAGAAGAAAAAAATATAAGACTGAGAGGAAGGGGTAGAGTTTTTGTAGCAGTTTCCTCTGAGGTTTATACATTCCCTCCAGCAAGACAGGCCTTTAAGGCAGAAGGTAAACAACTCTAAACAGCTTCAGGAATTCCTTGAAAGTGATGAGATTCACTAACACCCACCTTCCCAAGATTAAACAATAAAAGGCTGCTAAGAGTCACTTTCAGACAGGACAAACAGTAAAGAATACTTTAATTCAAGGTCTGCTTCCTGGAAGAAGAAAAACTAGCTGAGTTGCCTGGAAGAGATTTGGATCAAACGAGTCAAATGGAAAGGTGGAAAGGACACTCTTCAACCTGTTGTGCTGCCTGCAGGCTGTGTAGGATGTTCCATATTTTGTGAATTGTCACAGCTGTTGCAGCGGGCTTTGGTGATGCAACTGTCCTTGATCATTTCTGCTCCTGTAAGACCTCATCCATATTCTTAAATATAACTCCTTAAAAAAATCATTGGATCACCAAGTTAGAATTTGGTGGTATCTGTAGTTTGGCCTGCCTGTCAGTTCTCTATCTGAAGTGACTAGACATGTATATTGCATTTCACAGGAAAAATTTTGTCATACAACATCATCATTTTAAACCTACAGTCCTCTTGGCAGACTGTATATGGTGGGGCAGAATACAATGGTTTAAATTAAAAATATCCTGCCATTGGCCCATATATTTGAACTCTTGGCCCATGGTTTGTGGCACTGTTTGGAAAAGTTATGGAATCTTTAGAAGTTAAAGCCTTGCTAAAGGAAGTACATCAGTGATGGTTGGCTTTGAGAGTTTATAGATTCTTCTCTCTCTGTCTCTCTGTCTCTGTCTCTGTCTCTCTCTCTCTCTGTCTCTCTCTCTGTGTCTGTCTGTCTGTCTCTCTTCCGCTCTTGCTCTGGCTCTCACTCTCTCTACCCTTCCTGAATGTAGATTAAGATGTGATCACCAGCTTCTGCTCTGTCCATCTGCTGACATGATTCCCCCAACATTTATGGGCTCTTCCCTCTCCAACCATAATCCAAAAGGAATTATTTCTTCCATGAGTTGATATTTTAAAAAATACATTTATTATTATTTTATATGTATGAATGTTTGGTCTGTATGTATGTCTGCATACACCATGCATGAAGTGCCAATGGAGATTAGAACAGGACAAAATGTCTCATGGAATTTGACTTGAACAGGTTTATTAGCTGTTATGTGAGTTCTGGGAATCTGACCCAGTCTTATGGAAGAGGAAACAATGCTTTAGATCCTTAGTCATCTCTCTAACCTCCATAAATTTATTTATAGTCCTGGGTTTATAACCATAATAAACTATCAATACTTTTTTATTGTATGATATTAGAGCTCACAATTAAGAGAATATAAGTCTTGGAAAATAATTTGTCCTTACAATTCTGAACAAGTTGAAACCATGAAAGACTGAAGTGTTTTATAGTTATCTTGAATATATTTTAAAACGTTTACTTATTATTTGTGGCTTTTACATCATGCATCTTGATCCCATTCATCTACCTATCCTTTTGGATCCCCCTTCTGCCCTTGCCACTCACCTCCAAATAAAATAAAATTTGTGAGAAAATAAGAAAGAGACTAAAAAAAGAAAAATCTCATCATGGAAGCTCTAGTGTGATACAACTTACCCTTCAGTCCATGTAGTTTTACATGCAAATATTCATTGCAAAGAGTGTTTGGTCTTGTTCCCGTCTTCTGGTTTCAGCTACAGTATCGATATTGCGCCCTCACTGGCACTTCTCTTGAATATCTTGTGCTTGCTCTGTGTCATGGGGATCCCGCAACTTTGGATCTGCAGGACCAGCACCTTCATGTACTCCAGCACATCATAGATGGGATGGATGCTGGGGTAGGACAATTCATAGCACAGGATCTGGGCTTGGGAGAATTCAGGGTTGGTCAGCCTGCAGTGTTGCCCTGCTTGTTCATCCTATGTAGCAAGGAGCCGGGCATGGGTCCTACTCTCTTGTACTCAGGCCCTCAAGCCTAGCTCACCCAAGGTATACCACCAGGGTCAGCTCTACCATGTTG
Organism: Mesocricetus auratus; assembly: GCF_017639785.1. NCBI lineage: Eukaryota > Metazoa > Chordata > Mammalia > Rodentia > Cricetidae > Mesocricetus > Mesocricetus auratus. The sequence goes on along the minus strand of NW_024429188.1, from coordinate 37,890,660 downwards.
CCTAGGCTGGGGCAGGGGCTACTCTCAGGAGTGCTGCAGATAGAGGGGAAGGGCCAGCTCTCCTGATTTCATGACCTCAGTGCCAGGTTCCCGACTGTCACAGTAGTGATGGGGGGTATCTCTCCCTCACCCAAACCAGCATGTGTCAGATGAGTAGTGGTACCAGTAATCCCTCACTCACGTGCTGGGGGAAGGGCTCAATTGAATCCCTATCAACACGGTTTGTTTTACTGTGCTTCCTATGCAAGGTACGTACAGGGCTGCTTTCCTGAGTGCTACAGCTGATAAGCCAGAGGATAAGCTCTCTTGACGTCAGCAGGAGGGGAGGAACGAGGGGCAAGGGGGACATCTTTTATTTCACCATGCCACTGCATGGCAGACAGACAAGTAGAAGGGCATCCTTCTCATACTCACGCCCTTGAGGCCAGTTCACCTACACTCCCATCAGCAGGGCCAGATCTACGGGGCTCCCCAGGCAAGGTGCAGGGCCTGCTCTCCTGAGTGGTGCAGTCAGTAAAGGGCAGGGTCACTTCTCCCTAGTATTGTAACCACTTAAGGACAGGGTCAACGTTGTGCAGCCCTAGTCTCTCTGTCTTTTGTGGAATCAGGAGTCACTAACATCCACACAGAGCAGAGCTAGAGGATGGCTATGGGCTTTGGTAGCAGCCCAATCCAAAACACTCCTTGGCTCTGGGTATCAAGTAAGCAAAACAACAAAGCACATGCCTCCCAGTCTTCACCTCTTCAGATCAGACTGCACAGGACAGGAATCAGCCTGTCTGTCCCTCCCCTAAACCACACCATATATTTGCTGACCTAAATAATGCCAAACTGCCCAGCCCATGTTTTCTCCTTGGTGCCCAGTACAGGCCGCCCTGGGTCTCATTTGTCTATGCAGTATTCATTAGCCTCTTTTCTCTTTGTCATCCAGGGCAGGCTGGCACAGACATGCATGTGGTTTAGACTGAAAACATTTTGTAGTATCAAATGGTCATGAGACCTTTAGGATGAAGATGTTGAAGGGTATGACTTAAAACATATATGTTTGGGGGTTAAGTAAGCAACACGTCGATTAGTGATAGCTAACAATCAACAGAATCCATACTTAGGAGACAAACTTCCTGGCATATTTATGAAGCCATTTACAGACTGGAATAAGTGAATATGAGATATGGATTGAATGTGTGTTGCATTGTATCATGGGCTGATGTCCTGGACTAAATAAAAAGAGAAACTGAGGTATGTATCAGAATTTATCCAGTTGCTTATTGATTGTGGGTGTAATGTGACATGCTGCTTTAGATTCCTCCCATCTTTGAATAGTCTACTCCTGTACCATTCCCACTAGAATGGAATGTATTCCCTCATACTGTAAGACAAAATTAAAATTTGTTCTGTGAAGTAGTTTTTGTTAGTTACTTTGTTTCAGCAACCAGAAAGAAATATGCATATTTAGCTACTATGTACCTATGACTCCAGGGAAAAGGACAAAGATTCATTAATGAATGAAGAAATCATGTTAACAATCTAGACATTTGGTGCATCCAGTTTCATTTCCAGAGGACCTAGAGAATGCACATTAGGAAAAGTACCGCATTGATACTGATACTTGATATTTCTCATCTAAAAAGAAGGACATTAACAACAGCTCATTTAGGATCCAGATTAACATTTTATTCATGAATATATACACTTAATTGTGGTGAATGTTCCTTCCCGCTTTTATGCATAACACTGAAGTTTTGTTAAATCTTCACAAAAAAACGTTGAAAAGTCTCACTTTTTTACTGTAATATTGATTTTTCTTCCACACATACAAAATATTGTTTCAAAAAACTTCAGTTTATGAAAAGAATACCTTTGCTAGACCCTATTTTTGAAAGTTGACTTTGTAATAAAACTTTCGTACATGTTTGTAATATAAAGACAAGAATGAAAGTTGTATTATGTTATACTGTTTCCTCCTCCCAAACCATGCTGCCATAATAAGACGTTCTTGATAAGAATTTATCACTCAGGGGTGGTTATTTTTCTGTACATCTATGTTATGGGGATATTTTTCATAGAAAATTGAGGCCTTTTATTTATCATCATATTTGTTAATTATACTACCATATCTAAAAGTTATTAAGAGGAGGATCTTTTAATTAGATTTTTCACTTTGTGATATTTATAGAATGTTAATCAAAATTGAGGGCCTCATCTAATTTTATGAACCAAGTGTAGGTCTTGTGGGAGGAGGTTCTTCCTCTTCATCGATGTCAGGATGGTCTTCATGGTCTTTCTCATCATCGCCATCATCTGGGTAGTCCTCTAAAGGAAACTCGCTGCTGCAGTGTGGCTCACTCTCCTTATTAGCAGAAGCATCAGAAGGAGATGAAGAACAGTCAAGTGCTTCAGATGCTTTTCTTTCTGACTGGTCTACTTCATTTTCACGTGTATCTTTATTTCTTATAAACATGTCATCACTTCCCCTTGGTAGGTTAGCTTCAGTACTTTCTCCAGAACACATTTCTTCCTTGCCTTGTTCCTCCACAGCTTTCGTATGTCTACAGTATATGATCTGGTATGCTATATCATGTAAATTACTTCTCATTTGAATTTCTCTTTCCTTGTCTTCTTCAAATTTAACTTTTAACCCTTTAAAGGTCTGGACATACTCAACTGATTCAAAAGCTGTAAAAAATTTTTCTACAATGTTTGCAATAAGAGACTTGATGTTTTCCTGTCTTATAAATTCAAATAGCTCAATGATAGCTGAGTTTAGCATATTATTTCGTTCCCCATTGTGTAAAAAAGTTCTTACAACAGGTTCAAAAAGATTTTTCTTTATTATGTAAAGATTATAAATTTTATCATTAATGCCAACCATCTGTCTCATAAACCTGATAGCACACAAAATCAGAAATGTGTGCTTTGATCTTGTCAGCACCAGGACTCTGCTGAGCAAGTTGTTGCTCAAAATATAATTTCTAATGTAAGTTTTATGGTGTTTTACACAAAAGCTGAGTAATTCTAACACTACTCCAAGCAATTGTGCCTTTTGGTAATTATCAAGACAGATTTTAGCCCTGTTATCATCACTATCATTTTGTTCTGGAATAGCCAAAATTGGTTCAGCCAAGTTATTGATGCAATGTGTATAGAAGAAATTAATAAAATCCTCCTCTTCATATCCACTCACTGTTATGCACATGTTTTCTGCATCAAGGAGAGCATGGAGAACTGCAGTCAAACTTAAAACATATGAGGATTCAGCATCAGAATCACAGATTATTTGTTTGATCATTATATTGATGAGAAGATCATCATTTTCCATGGCATACACTTCTTCCATTGCATACACTTGGACGATTTGTGGATTATATTCTACTAGATGAGTAAGTATATCTATAGCAGCTTCTTTTGTTTGATAGTCTTCCATATGTACTGAAACTTTTAGAGCACTCATGAGTCCAAGCTTTATCATTGTTTCCAGTAATATGTCTTTGTTTTGAGAATTTAATATCTTAGCAAAATCACAATATTCCTTGAAAAAAAATAGCAACTCATGCCGTCTTTCGTGACCTAGAGTGTTATCTTTCAACTGATCAAATATTTCAAGCATGAACATCTCATCTTCCTGCAGCAAGGTAACTATTTCAATTTTGTTGTAAGAAATGCAAGTTGTAAATTTAGAGAGACGATTCTCTTGAGATTTGGATGGTGTTGGAAATAGAATGTCATGAATGTATTGCATTTTGTAGGTCTGGTGTATTTTTTGCCTGAGATTGGAGCATGTTATTGGCATAACTTCCTTGAATTTTGCATTTACAGTCAAAAATTCTCTATGCCGATATGGCTGATCCAAATCAGGGTCATACTCAAGGCATCCTAAGACATCCATGATGCACTCATCGGAAAACATGATCTCATACAAACGCATATTGTTGAGAAATAAGATGCCTCTAATAATGAAATATAAAATATATAAGCCTTCCATGTTCTTTTGGTCTTCACAAATGTGGAAGACATGTAGCAATTTTTTAATGTAATCATCATTTTCCAAAAGAAGAGCCAGCCTTTCCTTGTAGCTTGGCGATTCCTCAACAAAATTAAACAAATCTGCAATGTGTTCAAGTGTGCTGTTTTCACAGGTTCGCATCTCACACAGATTCTGGATCTGGGGCAGTTCTTGTAAAATGTCTAAATCATCTGTAAGTTCTTGTGTGATTTGTACATTTGGATCTTTACCTTGAACTTGGCAGATATCTTCCCAGATATCTTGACAACATTTTGGGTTTCGGAAACGTATTGCTATGGTATGGTTATCAGGTTCAGTCCAAGTAATTACATTCCTTTTTAGTCTCTTATATGGCACATTATAATGTATTGTGATTTCCATTAACAATGAGTCATTTGATTTTGAGTGAATAAGCAGGCAAACGTCCTGAAGGTGTCCGATGTATTGGCTTGAAATTCGTCCTGAGACTAGATGTTCCCACTGATCACCTTCCTCCAGGACATAGATTTTCACATTATAAAATCTGTCACGTGGGTGGATTTGTGACCTTGTCTTGCTAGGCCACATCGTTGCGCAGATCTCAGCTTAGTGTACTCTGGACATCAATGAGTTCACAATTCTGAAAAATCATCAGAGAGAATATTAGTGAATGTTAACAGATTGGCAGAGGCAAAGAGGGTCCAATGTCATTAGAATTACTAGGAGGAAGGCCCTAATACTAATAAATACTCCACTACCGAACAATCCATGACAAACCTTGCTCTTTCATACTTGACTCTTGGAGCCTGATTTACCCAAGATTCTTTTAAATAAGAATGTGCTTATGTAACAGATCCTGTTAAAGGAACTGCTTCCCTACCTTAAAAATGGAAGTCCACAAAATACTTCTTTGGACATTGTTTCTCAGACTTATTTTCACTCATCAGAAGTATGTGGCTTAGGTATTTAAGCAAAGGAAAATTTAATTCCCAATGTTTTGGCCAAATCTACACTTCACAATATATGTTAATGAAAGCCAGGAGCTATTAAGAAGCAAGAATACATCATATACTGACAAATTGCCTTCCCCAGAATCATAAAATTATGATTGTCTTTCTCTACAAGATGTGCTCTATCACATTTCTACATATTAAGGGAAGCTCTTGTTCTGAAAAGGAATATGTCAGCTGGTAGCTGCAGACTCTGTTCAGCCTGAAGTTTTACCTTTCATTACAGTAGATGAAACAGTGTCTCAAATGCTTCCTTTGTGTAATCATGCACATTCTTATTGAGAAGAGGTGGGTCAAAAAGGAAGTGAGTGAAAATTTGCCACGATTGAGAATTGACGCTCTAAATTATTGCTTTTCCTTTTCTTTCAATTTTGTGAATCTATTGTGTCTTGAACATTGTATGGCCATTTCTGTGTGTCTTAGACTTGCTATGGAATGACTTTAAAACTTAAATATATTCCTAACTATTATCTAGTCATTATTATGAAGATAATAAGAATAACCTCACTGCTGCTAAAATTTCAGTGATTATTTGTCATAAGGAAAGGTAAAACATAATAGATCAGGTATCATATTTGAATGCTTACTACATTTAAAACAGCATGACAGTGACTTACATTGTTGCCTAATTTTCATAATGACCTAGCAATATAGGTGTATTATTATAAGAATGCCCTCAGGGTCAGGAAACAAACAAAAATCAAATTTTCGGAGTTCACATATTTAATAAATTGAGCTCTTATTTGTACAAGTCTTTCTAATTCCAAAATAGGTTAACTGTGGAATTGAACTGCTATTGCCTTCTTTTCTTGGCTTTCATTACACTCTACTTCACATTCCTCCCATCTATATAATTTGTAATCAACGTAAAATAATCAAGACAAGATGAAAGCCACACGTTTCCTCCTTTAGATCCACATCTGCGTATAGACAACAGAAAAATAGAAGGTTGGATATGGCAACTCTGTTAAATATAATTTTAATAGTGTCTAAGTTGAATTTTGATGTGACAGCAACTTCTGCAGTTTCCTTTTTCAAGAAATATTTCTCCCAACTATTAACCCTGTTACTTCAAGAGAAAAGTTGGCAATTGAATATATTAAGCCTATTTGAACTTGAAACTTCTTGTTTGTAGGAATCATATATCATTTGCCATGGCACTGGAAATGTGTGACAATTATGTAAGGCACAGAAAGATTTCTATATGCTTCTCTTGAAACATGGCATTCAACAGACTACAGTCTAGAATACTCATCAGGATAGTACAGCTTGGACACTACAGATGTGTGTGTGAATGATAATCATTTAGGAAACCATTCAACTGGCTGTAGAATGCCATAAGTTTAGAAACAATAATAATGAATTGTGTAAATATATCAAGAAATACTTTTAAAATACTTCATTTTAAAAAGAAGTATTTAGAAATAACAAATAATATTTGCTTTATACACCAAATTCTTGGCTCTGCTGTGTTTACATTAAGCCTCCTTCACAATAATTATGATACCATCACTTCTGTGAATATGCCTTCAGGCACCATACTATGAAAAGAAAGAAGCACAAATCCATGTATTTTCACAGTTTTTATCACTTGGAATTTCTTTAGGTTAAAAAATCCTTTTATTTTAATTAGATTAACAAAATAGTTTCCTTACAATTTAAAAGAGCATTTAGGTACAGTTGTTAATGCTTTTGCTGCAACAGTATCTTTCTTGTTTGAGGAAATAATATTTCCCTTTGCTTTATTAATTATGCCTACCTTACTCTTATGTCACTGGTATGGTCCTTGCTGTTTTCCCTGAAATACAGAAATGTATGTCAGCAACCACCATGTTCTAGGGGATCTAGGAGATTTTTAGGTCCTCTTGTAATTTTTCATCCTAAAGACATGGCCAGAGGAGGATACCACTGCCACAGTGTGGGGAATAAAAACTTCCGAATCCAAATCATTTGGTGTAAATTCTTACAAAAAAACATGGTGTCGAGGCTTGAAGAAGTCAAGCATTTTATACTTTCAATTTTCCTCTTTTGTCTTCCCAATATGAAATGGTACTTCATAGACAAATTTAATGTTTGTAGACATCACTAATAATAAAAAAACATAGCTCTAATTGGGGTCTTTACAGCCCAAACATTTCTTTTACCTTTTAAATAAACAAAATTCTTTACCATATAGGGACTCTCTCATTTATCCTCTTCTAGTATCAGAAACTACCATCCAACCCTCCTCTGTCCGTGTTGCTGCAGCTCACTGGCCTTGTTGTATAATACTGGTTCATGTAACCTTCTGTTTGGCTGCTCAACTTCACAAAAACTCTGTGACACTCTATACTACAGATAATATGGTATATTTCAGTTTGCCTGAAATGTCAGTTCTTTGAAAATACTTCTCATACAATGTGAGATATTATCCCCTTTTTCTCTCATAACATTAGATTCACTAATAGCATTTCTTTATATATGGTTTTTAATTTGTAATTTTCCATCAAGTAAATATCCCCACACAAACATATAGTCGAAAGATATATTATCTATATTTATATAATACATCTAAAATATAAATAGCCTCTATTCAATATAAACACATACTATATATATCGTATGTAAGCACATACTATATATGTAAATACATATATATATATACATTATTCATGTATATAGAAATACAGCCTTCTCAGTCCATACATTGTTGCTTGGATATATATGTGTTTAAGGCTGATTACTTGGAATTTGAAAACGGCTCTCCTAGAAGACTGCTTCTTCCTCTCCCAGCAATCATTAAAAGACTGTAGTTCTTCATATAGGGGTAGAGCCTTAGGATACTGTCCCCACCTACACTTACGTGTTATCTTGTGATCTCAATGTTCACATCTCTTTTTTATATTTCATGGATGCAGTTTCCCTGTTGTAAACAGAAATACCATCTCATAGCACATGTCCTGGTCCTGTGGATTTTACAGTCATTCTCCCAGCTCTTCTGCAATATCCTCTGGGACTTAGGTGTAGGTGATATGATGCAGATACATCAGTTGGGGCTGTGCATTCCATGGTGATTTGTTCTTTACATTTTTACCAGTTCTCTGTAGAGTCCCGTGGCCTCACCCACTATGGGTTCAGCATCAGACATGAGTTCTCTCCTGTTGTGAGCTATACATTAGATTATATTACTGATGTTTGTCCCCAACCTAAACTTGCTACAATAACACTCTTGAATATAGTTTGCAATGCAGGTCTCTTATTATTCATAGGAGTTACAGTAAGTAGGATCATTGATTTCTTGTGTCCTTATTGTTCTGTAATTATGTTGTTGCTATCCCCTTAACCCCCTGAAAGGTAAAGAATTATACTCTCTAGCATTATTCTTCTCTGTATGGATTTGCTCAGAAAATCACCTAAAATATTAATAAAAACACTGAAAAAACTTATTAATTAGTGATTTTCTAGGTGAATACAATATATTTAGATCCTTTCCACTCTCCAGTTGCCCCCACCAAGTCCTCTATGGGATATTGTAGGAGAAAGGTGGGGAGGGGACTAGAATGGAAGAAAAGAAAATTAGTGAAAGAAAATTTAACTAACACTTCACTAAGCATCTTTGAAAAATCTATATTGAAACCTAAAATTTCATAAGATTTTTAAACAAAAGAAGAAATAAAACTTTCACTAATTGTAGATTTTATGATAGCCTATATAAGTGACACGAAAACTTCTACCAGAGAACTCCTACAGTTGATAAACACCTCATGAAAACTGGTAGAAAACAAGATTAACTCAAAAAAGTCAATATCCCTCCTATTTGTACACAATAAATGGGCTGAGAAAGAAATCAGAGAAATATCCCCCTTCAAAATAGCCACAAACAACATAAAATATCTTGGGGTAACTCTAACCAAACAAGTGAAAGACATGTATGACAAAAACTTTATGTCTTTGAAGAAAGAAATTAAAGGAGATATCAGAAAATAGAATGATCTTCCATTATCTTGGACAGGTAAGATCAACATAGTAAAAATAGCAATATCAACAAAAGCAATCTACCGATTCAATGCATTACCTATCAAAATCCCAGCACAATTCTACAGACCTTGAAAGAAAAACACTCAAATTTATTGGGAAAAAACAAAAAAATCCAAGATATCCAAAACAATCCTGTATAATAAAGGAACTTCCAGAGGCATCACCATCTCTGACTTCAAGCTCTACTATAAGCTCCAGTGTTGACACAGAAACATAGAGGTAGACAAAGGGAATTGACTGAAGACCCTGATATTAATGCAAACACCTATGAACACCTGATTTTTAACAAAGAAGCTAAAATTATACAATGGAACAAAGAAAGAATCTTAAAGAAATGATGCTGGCATAACTGGATGCTGGCATGCAGAAGACTGCAGATAGATCCATATCTATCACCATGCACAAAACTTAAGTTCAAATGGATCAAAGACCTCAAAATAAATCCAGCCAAACTGAACTTCTCAGATATTCATAAGATGGCATGAATATAAATGATTTATCCTTCAAAGTCACTCCTTATTATTTTCAAAATGTTAGCATATAAAAAGAATTAAAATTCCCTTCATTTCATTAATATATATGCATATATATATATATACATACATCTTTGGGAATTTTCAAGTTACATCTCAATATAAAAGTAGGGGCTGGAAAGTTGGCTGAGTAGTAAAGAGCAATTGTTTCCCTAGTAGAGTACCTGGGTTTAGTACCAAGTACCCACATCAGGCAGCTCACAATTTCCTGTAACTTCAGTTCCAGGGAAATATTATATCCTCATCTGGCCTCCATAGCACTTGCATGCAGATGGTGCACATATAGACAAGCAGATGCACACGCATATGCCTACAATAAAAATAAATAAATCTTTGGATCTGGAGGGAAACCTCAGAGCTTAAGATCAGGTGCTGGTATTACAAAACTTTCGGGTTCAGCTGCCAACATCCATACAGTAGCTCAACACCATCTGTAACTCCAGTAGTAGAGAGTCTGACTCCTTCTACCTTCCATGGGTGCTGAATGCATGTGGTACACATACAGATATGTAGGCATAACACATATGCACAAAACAAATTAAATCCTAGGTGTAAACAACAAAAATGTTGTGAAGATATTTTATTTTCCATATCTTTTGATAAATTAGATGAGTAAGGTGGATCCAGGGATGCCATGGATAGAATCATAATATGGTCAATTTATTACATATAATATAATTAGGATGACATCATGAAGTATTTGTATTGTGCAAGGAGTTTAGTGCATGCATTTTCTCTGTAAATGGGGTTCTTGTGAGATTCTTAGATCAATTTAAATTTATTCACCAGAAGAGAGAAAAGTTTTAAGCCGTTGTTAATTAGGTTGCAATTCTTGCTTAGCTATTGGAAAGAAGCTTCACCGGATTCCTGGGTGAGGGCTCCTCTCACAACTCATGTCCCTATAGTTTCCATGTCTTTTTATCCTTGATCAGTTAAATCATTACATGTTTTCCAAAGACAGTTCATACTGTATCTGTACTGCTGTCTGTGGAGTTGTGTCTTTGTATAACTACACAACTAGTGAAGTTAGTTGCAGCAAAGTGCAAAAAAAAATATATAATACATAGGTAGTGTAAAGTTTAAGCAGATTTTTTTCTTCATAACAGAATAGGATGTTGCCTTGTTAGGAGACACATGAGAGACTTTAATTAAACTCAAGTCTCTATCCTCCCTTGAAGCCTATATCTCTCACCTGTTGTAACTTCTGTGTTCTACAGTTTATCATGCTGTGCTCATTGCTTTAGGCTATCAGAAAGGCCAATTGTGGGAATCTATCAGCCTCCCTCTGGTGCAGTTGCTTTCATTTCACTCCTCAAAGTCTCTCTTCCTTGGTAAAACATTAATGAACTGTAGTACTAGGTCAATCCGTGTTACTACTTCTTTTCCTAATTGCTGTTGATCTCATCTGTGAGATACTGGAACTGCCATTGACACTACCTGTACACCTCTCCTCCATTGTAATTCCCAGATGTGTCTGCCTTTTTCCTGAGGATTTCTTTGCTACTTCAGATTTCCTTCACTCAGGGCTGAAAAACATATTGTTTTCAAAAATACATTTTCTGTTGTTTATACACTATCAATTTAACAAACATTTACCAAATACCAGTTTTATCCCATACAATGCAGTTTGTGGGGATTTAAAAATGGGCTATATGGGGTCCCATTCTAACGCTTCCATTATATATTTGGACTTCCAATTTGAAGAATCTTACACAACTGAAAGAAGGCATCTCAGTGAATTGGCAAAAGCATAAACCTGAAGTGTGATGTCAGTCAGAGGATTGTTTGTTACCTCGAAAGAGATTTCATACGATTCTGACAACTTGTCTGACCACTTGCAGTAGAGATTGGTGCCTAAACGCTGGTATACTAGGCCACTTCTAGACTCGTATTGCTAAGTTATGAGTATCTACAGCTCTCTACATAAACCCTCACCTTATATCTGGATCTTGAATGATGAACAACAGAATGGGATATTAGCCACAAGACTTAGCTGTCTCTCTTCCCAATGAAAACACATTGAATAAATCTGTTTTCTGCATTATACAATTATTTGTTTCTTCAATGAGCTTATTAGGGCTGGTAGACAAACATGCATTAGTAGCCTGCCAGGGTCAAGACTTTACCTTATTAAGTTTAGTAATGATCATTAGGTCTCCTAAAACTAAACCCCCTTAAATGTACTATTACCAGGGTTCCCGCTCTCTGAGATCCAAGGTTATGAATAATAGTAACATAAAAGTAGTTCACCCTCTTGTAAATCCATTTTTCATTGTGGCAAATATGTCAAATATTTATGTATAAATTATTTAAATACTTACTTGTACTGAATTGTAAGACAACTATAATCACCACTGTGACATCAACAGTAATTGTATTGAGTTAGGAATGCTTGGTTTTCAAGTAAAAAAAAAAAGATTAACAAACTACGTAAAGCATTAAGGTGAAGAGTTAGAGGGGGAGAGGAAGAGTTAATGATGGTATAAGATACTAAAGAATATCTGGGACTATGAAGCATGAAGCCACACTTACTCATTTTTCCATGACAATAAATAAACATCAATCTTCCAGTTAGTGGGCAAGTTAAATTATTGCATCATGAAGTGTTAAATGATGTGAACTTTGTCCAATTGAAGAGTCTTTCAAGCTGAGTAGGGAGACATTAGATGTGTAACTCTATCATAGTATATAGATAAGCTTGATTTTATTTATTTCTTTTGGGCTTTCCACACAGAGTTTCCCTGTAGCCCTGGATGTACTGGAACTCACTCTGCAGACCAGGCTGACCTTCAACTCACAGAGATCTACCTGATTCTGCCTCCAGACTGCTGAGACTAAAGGTGTGATCATTCCTGGTGATGAGTTTAGTTTTAAGGACGTATTTCTTTAATTTTATAACCACTTTATGATCTTAAGTATAAGTATTTGTAGCATGTGCATGTCCTTGTCTAAAGAGGTAAGAATAGAATATCAGATCCGATGGAACTGGAGTTAAATGTGATGGTGAACAACCAGATGTAGGTACAGGGGACAGAATCTGGTTCCTCTGGAAGAGCAGACAGTGTTCTTAACCCACAAGCCATCTCTCTAGGAGCTAAGCTTGGTTATTTATAAAAAAGTGAAAATGGACTGTGATTCCATAGCAACGTCACACTGTGATATCCTTCAATGTTTGCACTAAGGGAAATAAACCTAATGGGCAGTGGCTCAGATTTACCTTATCAACTATTTGAAACAACAACAACAAAAAGATATGGCTTGAGATAGTGTGGAATCATTGCAACTTTGAATGACTTGGTATGTTGATGAGAGTCCCCAAATAGAAAGAACAATAAGATATGAGATTAGAGAGGTAGAAACATATAGGCTGGCTCAACAATGAGCACCAAATGAATAAATTATTTTGTGTGGCTAAAGGAGAACATTTACCATCACTTAATACACTCAGGTGCTCACATGTACATTGAATGACAAAATCAGCAAATGGCAACTAGATTCTGACACTGGCTATTTCACACAACGGCACAATATGGCTGTGAAACCAGTAGATAAAATGGCAGAAACTAAGGTGACACAGGCATTTCACTCAATCACTCTCAATTAAATGTTGCTGCCAAACATCCAACTTGATAGTTTAAGAGATTAACGGTGACTTCTTAGTAAGTGATGAATTACTTGTTTTCTCTTAGCCCCATATCCATCAGACAGTAACTACTCTGCTTTGAAGGACAGAATTTCTTTTATAGGGAACCTGATGTTATGGTTTCTTGATAAAGGTTGCCTTAGTCACATTACAGAGGTTTTTGTTTCTTTGCTTGTTTTATTTTGTTTTGTTATTCTGGTTGCTGTGAGTTTGAGAACATGCAGTGGAAGTCTTTCCCAGATCTGGCCCCTTGCGGTTATATGTTTTAGGTTTATTATATTTTTAATAATTAATTTTCTTTTTAATGATCATAATATAATTACAGCATTTCCCCCATTACGTTTCCTTTCTCTAAAACTTCATTTCATATTTACCCTTCCTTTCTCTCTTTCTAATTCATAGCTTCTTATTTACATTAACTGTTGCTAGGAAATATCACTTGATACGTGAGTAAAAGTGTTCAGTATGTATAATGTTACTGGTATGTATGTTTTCATTACTGACTATTGGCATTAGATAACTAACAGTGAAAATGACAATTTTATTATAAGGTATTTGCATATTCGGTGCAATCTCACCAAAAATCCCCATCTTCCTTCACAGAAATAGAAGAAACTATCCTAAAATTTTAATGTTAATATTTCATTTTTAATAGTTTGATTATGTGAATGTATTTGTGTGTGCATAGGGTGCCCTCAGAGGCCAGAAATCCATATCCGCTAGAATTAGTGTTGTAATGGTTGTGAGCCACCATTTAGGTGTTGGCAACCAAATGCAGGTCCTCTGTAAGAGTACCAAGTTCTCTTAACTGCTGAGCCACCCTGCAGATCTTTACTTTAAACTATATTAAAACTTAAAGTAAAAATATCAAAACAGTAATATTCTAATATAAATATAGTTAGATTTTTTGACTCACACCGTTAATCTTAGCACTCTAGAGGCTGAGGTAAGACTTTCAAAGCCAGCATTGGTTATATACTTAGTTCTTAGCTAGACTCAGATACATATTGGGATTCTGTGTCCAAAAGTAATAGTATGGCACTGGCTTAAAAGTAACTGAATTAAATGCAGAGAAGTGCAGCAGAATAAACAATATGTAAATAAATGCACACAATTGTGATCAACTGGTCTTCAAAAATGTCAAGAACACACAAAGGGAAACAGACAGTGTCTGCAACACAGTATGTTTGAACACGTCTTCATGCAAACGTGAAATTGAACCCTTCTGTTACACTGGGCAAAAAAATCAACATACATGGAATTTAAGACATGGCCCTTAAAACAGTTCACAAAAACAAAAATGCCAAATGAGATAGCATCACACTAAAAGACTGAGTACAGCAAAGGAATAAACCAAACCATCATTCAATGGCTGATGGAAGCAGAGACAGACTCCCACCGCTAAACACTGAGCTGAACTCAAGAAATCCAGTGACAGAGAGGGAGGACTGATGAGCAAAGGGGTTAAGACTGGGCTGGTTTAACCCCCAGAAACAGCTGACCTAACAAGGGTTAGCTCTTGAATACCATGCTGATGCCTGGGAATCCAGCCTGGGACTTATCAAGACAGCCTGAACGTGGGTGTCAGTGAGGAGGCCTAGGTAATCTATTGGGTAGTAGATCAGTATTTATCCCGGGTATACAAATGGACTTTAGGCACCCATCCAACAATGAGAGATGCTCTCTCACCCTGGACTCTTGGGGGAGGGTCTAGGCCCTGCCCTGGATGAAATGACAGACTATGGACACCCCCATGGAGGGCCTCACCCTCCCTGGGGAAATGAGGGGATATTGGAGGGGTTAGTGGGAGGGCACGGGAGGAGGGAAGGGAAAGAGAGAGGTGTAGGAGGAGGTCTGTATGCCGCCATTAACCATGTGACTTACTAGAGGCGCATACAGATGAGGTAATAAAAGGGCGGTTTACCACACTGCTAACCACACCCACTTTAGGCATGACTAAAGACCTATACGGCCGGACGTAAAGACGTATACGTACGTAGGCGGTGAACTACGTCACTAGCCAGGCCCACTTTTGGGCATGGCTAGGGGGCGTTACAGGGGAAGGCATAAAAGACAGCACACAGGAAGTCTCGGTCTCTTTTCCCGGAGTTCGGCTTCCGGTTCGGCAGCGGAAAACTACTTGGCTCATCTTGGTTACTTGTTTGGTATGTTGTGAGTAATTTCTACAATAAATACTTAGTTTTACTTTCAGTAACTTTGTCGATTATCGTTACAGTGTCATTTGGCGCCTCAGAGAGGGACCTGGAATTGACATGTGAAGCAACCTTGTTTCTAATTTAAATTTAAATTTAAAAAGAAAAAAGAAAAACGGAAAAAATGTGAAAAAGCAACAATATGCAGTTTTCTCAAATAATTAAACATAGAAACACAGTTATGATACAGCGAGTTCAGTTAGATATTTATACCACGGAAATAAAAATATTTACTTAAAATAATACTTGTGTTCTATTTCCCTACTCTATCATCTTAATTTTGATAAATGCTGTGCACTCTATTTTAAATTCAAAAAGACTCTGAGATATCCTGATGTCGTATAAACGTTCTCTCTCTCTCTCATTTTTAGTGCTAAAAGTTTTCACATCTACCTTTCATTTCAATTCATGGTGAGTCATTTTCTTTAAACTATATAGACAGACAAACATTGTAGTCAAAGAGTAGAAACAAAACAGGACAGTATGAATTATTAGCATAAGAGACAGTCACTGACTGGACTGTCTTCAGAAAAAAAAATATAAGATACTAAATGCTGAAGTCATTAGCGGGAAACAAATGAAAAATCTCCTTGTGAAGAAAATCAAGAGTCATTGCCTTATAAACAATAGGTTGTTTTTGATATTCATATCTATAAGTATATTAGAAAATTACTTGATATTAATGGAAAATTTGTAATGTACTTGCCACTTAATGTAAGAATACTTGCATGATTTCCCTTTGATAGTGAATGTCTTTCACTGTAGCAGAATTGCCTAAATTGATTTATATTCTTTAAGTATATATTGTATTATATTTTATTTTAGATAATTCCACATCAAAGAGAACATATTCAAGACTAGAATTATCAGTGTTTTTGCAACATAGGAATAGATTATTCAAAGGTTCACAGCCAAATATATAAATGTCAGACTACATAAATAGCTACAAAATGTGAGAAATGCATCTATGCTTCACCCTCAAGGCTAGTGAACTCTAGGAGAAAACTTATCTTTTGTTTCCTATAAAATTAAATGACTGCCAGGGACAAGTGTTTCTAAGTGACAGAAAATCATTTTAAGCAATATCTAATTTTGCTAAGTGTTTGTAATTTAAAGCAACAGGTCAGATAGATATATAGTTTTCTTTTCCTCTTTTTAAATTCAAGGCTAGGTAAATCTCTCAGACTGTGAGATGTTGTTTAATTATGGGAAACTGTTGTGTTGTTATTTCTACAAAATCATAAACAGGCAGAAAATATAACTACATGGATATAAGTTAATAACCGAGCAAAATTAACTATGTGTGTTATCTATCAATGCACTAGAGTCATTAATTAATATAATTAATTTACTATTCTAGTGATTATTTGGGGGATACTTATGAGGATCACATACTGTAATAAATTGAAACTATTGGAAAGACCACTACAATGTTCTGAAGTATAGCACATGTTCCAAGTCGAGTGGTGTGACACTCTGCTTGCCTAGAAGTTCCAATATCATACCATGGGAGGTCAAGTAGAATGGACATACCTGTTCAGTTCTTTCTAGTTTTATCCCAGCTGAAGACTGTAGCTTTAATTTAGTCACCCACTACTGGCAGGTTGTTCAGACTGTTGTAAAAACTACCATTGTTCCATATTCACTTCTGTGAATACATGGGGGAATTCTATATTACTAGCTTAAGGAAAGAAGGTGACCCAAGATACATTTCCACATAGATTTCCTTATTAAAGTGGATGGCTGATGAATTTTACTGTCCTTCATTTTGATGGATAATTGTAAAGCTTACCCCTAACATATAGGAGTAAGGAGTTCCACCTGTAATTGTTTCATAGGGAACAAGAACGCATGCCATGTTTAAATGGTAGACAGTAGATAGTGACAGTCTTCCTCCATTTAATCAGAGTTCATTTTACTGAGGCTTTTGCTGTGTCTATGGTGACAACATGACCTTTTTTGAGAAAGACATGACAGAGAATTCAAGTCTAGTGAATTGTTAGTTACCTAAAGGGAGAAAGATACAAAGTTAGGAAATAGTGAATGTTGACATATAGACATGTAAATGGACACAAAGGTAGTATTATAAATTGTGAGTTATTGAATCTTCTGTTAACTTATAACAGAAATCATCCTTCATGGATATAACACTATGCAGAAAAGTGCTTGATCAATTGAGGTTAATAAGTCCCTGTTATCAGTGGCCCAGTGCTGGAAGACTAGCTATATGAACAACGTAGCCACAGTGTAGAAGAGGCTATTCTGCTTTTAGTTAAAAACATGGACTCCTATTGGCCAAGGTTGTTCTTGTTTCTGAAGCCAATGATTGCTCAATCTGTATTAGCCTTATTATCTTCTTGTCCGTTGAAAACTACTAGTTATCACTTGGTGGCATGTGGGCCACACTAGGCTCCTACTATTCTGGCATGTACTTCATTTTCATAACAGGCAGTTAGTCAGGGTACTACTTTGTATTTACTGCATGCAAGGATTCAACCAGCACCACTGCCCAAGTGGTTATATAGTGCTGAAAACAGTGATTACACATAATGTACTTGCAGACAAGAGACATGTATTCACAGTAAAGGAGGCATGAGATTAGATAATTGATCATAGTCAACATATCATAGAATGTATCATAGTACATCTGTCATATTATGTATTTTGTAATAAGGAATCTTTGTTCCCATACAGTATTGGAACAACTTGCTGAAAGTGCAGATGAGGTATAAGCCCACACGCTTCAGGATGTTTAATATGATCCAAATTAACAATTTGTATGTAGTTTTCTTGGTAGTATTCAAACAAATTGGGAACCAAGAAATGAAATCAGCAGTTTCCATCCACCTGTCATTATCCTGCCTGACCCACTGTAAGCTTGTG
This sequence comes from Mesocricetus auratus, assembly GCF_017639785.1. Lineage (NCBI taxonomy): Eukaryota > Metazoa > Chordata > Mammalia > Rodentia > Cricetidae > Mesocricetus > Mesocricetus auratus. The sequence goes on along the minus strand of NW_024429188.1, from coordinate 37,872,379 downwards.
TTTTCTCGATTCTGCAACTCTGAATGCTTCATGGTTAGGCATCTTTTTGTTAGAAAAGGACACAACTTCCCAACTAAAACAGTAGGATTCCCATTGAGCTATAAACTATAACATCACACAAGCAAAAAAGGTCACTGTTGACAAGAGAAGCAGTTCCTGATCTCATAAGAAGCCATGATGCTTATGCAATAGTAACATAAAGGAATGTGTGAAATCCAGGTGCTGCACAGGAGTGCTTCATGTTATCCCCTTGCCTAAATGTGACTGTAAAGGGAATAGTATGGCCACACTGTTATGAGAAGGAAAGAATGGCCACTCTAAGGGAAAACAATTCACGTTTTGAGCCAGCAAATGGTAGGGTTATTTAAAGTGTGATTAGAAGATGGAGCTGCCTAGCAACTGTGATTGAGTACCTAAATGTAGCAGTAAAACTATTGTTTGCCTAATTAATCTTCTAAGCTTCCCCAAAGCGAGATGTAGTCACTGGAATTTTCTAGATCTTTCCCCAAACGAGATAAAAGGTCTTTGTGATGTAAAATGTGATTCTGATAGAGATTAAAATATGGCATCCAGATCCACTTTCAAGTAAGGGCCTATTGCTCAACTCTGCAGGGTCTCAATCAGCTGCATAAAACTGTCTTATCAGAGGTCACATTCTTCTGAGGAGTTCTAGTATGCCTCACTGAACAAAACAGGAGTAAAAAATCAGAACCATTACAGTCCTTCATGAGACTCTAGGAAAGCCATTACCCCCAAACTCCCTAAATCACAGTTCAAGTTATCTCTGTTTCCTAACAAACACCTGCTTCCTAAACTCTAACAAGAAACTGTCTTCAGAGAATCCAACCAGAGCAATAAATTTAATGTTTTTTCTCAAATTCAGACATACACGTATACTTGTAATTCTTGCTTATATTCTTTTCATTTAGTTTGATATTCTAGACTATTAAAATGTTGTGGCTATTATAAGTCATCCTTTGGAAAGAATTTTAATAACTAAAGTACTAGAGAACTTAACATTTCTATTTTCACATTTTATTTTCTTTGATGCTGGGAAGTGCTACATTGAAGGTTGTTCCATCAGGTCCTGAAAACAAAAATATATAATATCTAAGTTGATAGATGCTTTAGACTCTAAAGATCAACGTTTGAGTTTTTGAATGTCAGTTTGTTATTTTTGACATCTTTCAATTTAGTACTTAAAAAATTTTCAAATCATTTCAATAACTCAGTAACACAGGTTGTTGAACCTATTTTTTATTTTTCTATACTGCTGATATGGATATGTGATAATATTTAAAAGAAAATTCACAGTGTTTGTATATTTAGGTATAAATGAATTGTGAGTAAGTATTTTAGGAAGTAAGGTGAAGTTAATTTGAGTGTTTAGGCTCTCCCTAATCTTCTCTCACCATTTGCCACACACTTTCTTTAAATGACGCATTTGTCAGATGAAAAGCATAGATGACCTATCCCACAGCACATTCCTAACAGCTGCTTCTGGAGCTGATGTGATCTTCCTGGTTGATTAGCATCCAAATGTGAGACAAATATCACTGCCTGGGGTGTTTAAGCTTTATAAATTTACTTGTGTGCAGTTCTAGGCTTCTGCTCTTTATCATGATCCTATGGCACCTCAGTCAGAATTCCTCCTCGAAGTAAAATTTTATGACAAGTAAAAGTAATATTTCTTCATATTGCACAGCCTGGCATTCTCAATGAAAATAATCCATAAGCAATGCATAATTTTTGAAGCCAGAAACCCATATGTTTATTTTATTTTATTTTTTTTTCTTTTGAAGACAATGTGAGACTGGGCCGTGTTGTTAATCATGGAACCAGTACCGGCGCGATGGGTGGAGCACAAGCCATGGAGAACATATTAATCATAGTTTATTATAGCGAGACTGAAAGGGGGAGACAGACATGAGAGAGAAAGAGTAAAGTAAGAGAGAAGATGAGATCACAGAGAGATGATGAAAGAGAGTAGAAGATGAGAGAGAGAGAGAGAGAGAGAGAGAGAGAGAGAGAGAGAGAGAGAGAGAGGATGAAATGAGATTAAGAGAGAGAGTAAGTGGGCAGGGGGTCTGTCCTTTATAGTGGTCCTTTGCACCTGTGTGCAGACTGGTTCTCATGGAACTCTGGGCTGGCCAGATTGCATTCTGCCAGGCCAGAGTAATTCCTGAACCTTTCAGGCTGGTTATGGGCTTTTGAAACCTCAAATCCCACCCCCAGTAACACATCTCCTTCCACAAGGCTACACTTCCCAATTCTTCACAAACAGTTCCACTAGCTGGAGACCAAGTATACAAACATATGAACCTATCTATGGTGGCCACTTTCTTTTTTGTTTTCTTTTGTTTTTTTTTTGTTTTTCATTTTAAATTTAGATAAGAAACAAGGATGCTTCGCAAGTCAGAGCCAGGTCCCTCTCCCTTCCCCTCCCCTCCTCCGGTGTCCTACCCCCAACACCCCATTTTCCCCTTATTTCCCCAGGGAGGGTTAGGCCCTCCATGGGGGTGTCCATAGTCTGTCATTTCATATAGGGCAGGGCCTAGACCCTTCCCCAAGAGTTCAGGGTGAGAGTGCACCTCATATTGTTGGATGGGAATCCAAAGTCCGTGTGTATACTCGGGATGGGTACTGATCTGCTGTCCAAGGCTCAATAGATTACCTAGGCCTCCTCACTGACACTCACATTCAGGGGGTCTTGATCAGTCCCATGCTGGATTCCCAGGCTAATGCCTGGGATTCAAGAGTTAACCTTTGTCAGGTCAGCTGTTTCTGGGGGTTAAACCAGCCCAGTCTTAATCCCTTTGGTCATCAGTCCTCCCTCTCTGTTAATGGCTTCCTTGAGTTCAGCTCAGTACATAACCGAGGGAGTCTGCCTCTTCTTCGATCAGCCACTAAAAGAAGTTTCTGTTTCCCAGACTCTCTGGCCATGGGATTGTAGGCTGGCACTCCCCAGATCTATGTCTAAAATCCATATATGAGAGAGTACATGCCATGTTTCTCTTTTTGTGACTGGGTTACCTCACTCAGGATGGTTTCTTCTAGTGTCATCCATTTGCCTGCAAATCTCAGGATTCCATTTATTTCTGCTGAATAGTACTCCATTGTGTAAATGTACCACATTTTCTCTATCCACTCTTCAGTTGAGGGACATCTAGGTTGCTTCCAAGTTCTCGCTATTACAAATAATGCTGCTATGAACATAGTGGAACAGACATCTTTGTTGTATGAACGGGCATCTTTTGGATATATGCCTAAGAGTGGAGTTGCTGGGTCTTGTGGTAGGTTTATTCCCATTTTTCTGAGGAATCTCCATACTGATTTCCAAAGTGGCTGAACCAGTTGGCACTCCCACCAGCAATGGAGGAGTGTCCCCCTTTCACTACATCCTCTCCAGCATAAATTGTCGTTGGTGTTTTTGATTTTAGCCATTCTGACAGGAGTGAGATGGTATCTCAGAGTTGTTTTGATTTGCATTTCCCAGATGGCTAAGGATCAGAAACCCATATGTTTATAATCATTGAATTTTTCCACAATAATGAAATAACTTCACAAGTATATGATTTGATATTACTAATATAAAACTATAAGTGTTTATATTCTTATTGAATGTTGCACATTACAAAGTATTTATATGTATATATAAGCTGATCTACAGAAACAACATTTTAGCAAGACTAGGCAGGCTTTTAATATTTCCGTTTTGTAGGAAGTACTGGGACCAAGAGAACAAATGAAACTGAAAATGGAAAATGGTCGTAAATAAATATTGTGTTGACAAGTTTAATTTCTGATGCTGTGATAAAGCATTCTGACTAAAATCAACTTAGGGGAAGAAAGAGTTCATTTCAGCTTCGTTTTACAGATCATTATTCAGAGAAGTAAAGACAAGAATTCAAGCAGGATCTTGAAGCAAAAGCCATCAAGGAATGATGCTTTTTCACTTGCTTGTGGGCTCATGCTTGACTAGCTTTCATACATAGCTAAAACAAACTGTCAAGGGAATGGTGCCATCCATGGTGGGCTGGGCCAGAGGCCAGTCTTCTCTGAGAAATTCATCAATTGAGAAAGCTTCCCCTCTTAGGGGACTCTAGGCTTTGTAAATTTGATAGTTAAAGCTAACTAGGATAGCTTGTGAAAAGAGAGTGAGTGTAAACTGTAAGAAAATTCTGTATAGTATATTAGGACTAGGGAGAAACTGGAAGAGAATCTTCCTGTGGTGGCTAGTAAGAAGCCACTGACTTTTCAGCTCACCAGAAAAAGAAAAATGTGTTTCTTCTTCTTGGTTGGGTCCTGGGTATAAAATCTAACATCTGGAGATCAGACAAGCCAAATTGTTTAGTAATGTGTAAATAAATGGGTTTTGTCAGAGCTGAAGATCTGAAACATAATCCTAGAGTTGCCAGGGCCTATACCACAGTTTAGTATCTTTCTACTCAATGGAATAGAAGCATATCACACAGATAAAGGCTCATCCATGTTTGTAACAATTTTCTTCATAGTAGCAAATTTGTGGCATCAACTGATATGTCCACCAATACATGAATAGATAAAGAATATGTGGTATGGAAACATGGAGTTATAAGGCTACAAAGAAACAGGAAATTACATTATGTTCAGAGAAGTATATAAAACTGGAAATCAGCATGTCAAGCGAAAATAGGATGGACTAAGCAAAACAAGTATCCCATGATTTCTTTCATGTGTGATAACTATATTTTTAAAAAAGACACAATGGAAAGGGGAAGAGGAAGCAGCACAGAGGAATGGAATAGGAGTACTTTTGAGTAATGCGGGAATGTGGATATGATTGAAATACACTATATATATATATATATCACATTTAAATGCAGTATTTTGTTTTGTGATGTTACAATTATGTATCCTACAACTTATTAAAATTATTTATTAGTGGCAAAAGTTTTTGTAGTTTACTAAAAGAGATTTTTTCCATGATAGTGTTATTTGACAATAAGTGTAGTATTACATTGTTTTCTCTTATTTGGATTTTTCATTTCATTTAATCATTTACTTGCTCTGAATATGACTTCAGACACTAATTTGAAATGAAATATAAAGGATAGGCATTGTTGATTGCCTTACCCTATGTCTTAGAGAAAAATTTGACCTAATCCCCTTTACTTACTATAAATGGGGTCTTTATATATGACCTTTATTATACTGCAGAAATTTCTGTCAAGATGAGAATCTTTTGTTTGTTCTTAGTATTTACTTAAATATCTATTGTGCAATATTTTATAAAATCTAAGTAAAATGCACAACATACATGAAAAAGCATTTAGTAGCTAAAATAGGTTTTAAATAGTTTAGTAATTAGTGTATTGCATTTTCCTATGTATTCTTTCCTGTGCCTTCATATTTCCTTTAATTTATATATAATCTTTATTTATTTTTTGAGAATTTCACACATGAGTACTGTGCTTACATTATTTCCCCTTTCAACCCTTCCTGTCTACCCCTGCTCCTTTTAAATTAGTAATGCCTCATTCTTTAATAATTGTTGTTACATATATATGCACATCAACTTATGCACATCAACTTATAAATATAACCTACTGAAGTCACTTGAATAATGTTCACATCATATGTATGTATTTTTAAGACCAGCTCCTTGAGATTGGATAACTAATTGAGGGTCTTATTTCAGAAGAAGACTGATTTCTCCTCTCTGGGCTGCTATTATTTGTCTGTAGTTCCTCTTGGCATGGAGCCTTGTGAAATTTCCTCCATCAACACTGACATATCAATTGGTGTCATTTTTCAAATTTCACTTAGAAACAAAAACATGGTAGAGGTTCCCTGTGTGTAGATTATCTGCCATTTCTAGAAGATCCTATCTCACAGGAGGCATTCTGTCCCTCTGGCTCTAACGATCCTTCTACCCCCTGATCAATAATGGTTCCTTATCCTCATGTGCAGTGGTTGTGTTGTTGAGAGTTTTAATTAGGAATGGGTGGTAAATTTTCCAAGTGTTTGTTCTGCCTCCATGTTCATGACCATATATTTTTTGTTTTGTCTTGTTTTGTTTTCTTAGTATATGCTATCATATTGATTGATTTCTGTCTGGTAAAAACATTCTCATATCCAGGGAGAAATTCCATTTGGTTTTGGTGTATTATGAATTTTGTAATGTGCTGTTGAACTCAATTGGCTGGTATTTTATTAAGGATTTTTATATTATGATCATCATGGATCTGTAGTTTTATTTTCTTTTTTGATATTTCCCTGTCTTTGGTATCTGGTGATACTGAACTGATAAAATGACTTTTGAATGACACCATTTATTCTGTTATATTAGGATGTCAATCATTTAAAATAAATTGGATAATTATTTTGAAAGTTTTGTTATAAGACTATCTTGCTTTGCAAATATCTCTGGCCTTTTGATATTCAATTAGTTATAAAATCTACTAATTTATTGGTTTTCTATTACTTCTTGATTCAAACAGCAGGATGTATGTTTTCAGGAATTAACACAAATGTACAAGTTATCAACTTATTGAAATACATGTTTTAGAGTATTTTACCATTTTTATTCTTTATATATTTTTATTTTATTTATTAATGACTATGTCTATGTATATTTGTATTTTGCATGTGCGTGGTAGAGCTTGTTCCATGATGTGTATTTCAGAATGCATCTTGTGGAGTCTATTCCATCTTTCTATCATGTGGACTCGAGAATTTGCTTCAGGTATGAGGTACAGCACTCAAGTGTTTTTACCTAGTGAGCCACATGTCTGCTCCTATTCTTTCCATCTTTGAAGTATACATTAAAATTTTTATATCTCACTTTATTTGAATGTTTTGTTTTGTCCTTAAGTAGTCTCAGGAACCATCATCACGTAGGGGTTGCTAATTTTATTCAGAATTTTAAGAAACAAGCTTTCAGTCTTTTTTCTTGGTTCATGATTTTATAGGTTCAGTTCCTCATAGGAGAGAAGGCATGGTGGGGAAACTCAGTTCCTATCCGTGGGAGAGCGTGTTCATGGCTGTTCACACTGAGGGAGAATAAGAAGCAGAGAAAGGGGGGCGACATGCTGGTGCTCTGCTTATATTCTCATTCCACCCCTTTACTCTTACAGGGACATAGCTCATGGGGTGGTGTGAGCCATATTCAGGGTGGATCTTTCTAGCTCAGTTAGTTTTGTCTGGGAACAAACTTCCTAGATATATAGAAACATGATAGTGTCTCCCAGATGATTTTTTTAAATCTTTTTTAAAATTTAAATTAGAAACAAGCTTGCTTTACAATTTAATCCTAGGTGCCTCTCCCTCCCTTCCTCCCCACTACTAACTCCCCAGCCCTCTAACCAAACCTCACTCAGCTCCCCAGGGTGGGTGAGGCCCTCCATGGGGGATCTCCACAGTCTGTCATTTCATCCAGGGCAGAGTCTAAGCCCTCACCCATGAATCCAGGCTGTGAGAGCATCTCTCAATGTGGGATGGACATCTAATGTCCATTTTTTATGCCATACAAACTTTCAGTTTTATCGACCTTTTAAAAATACATTTGTGTACTTTGATTATTTTATTCATTCTCCAAATATTGCACTTATGATCTTCTAAATAGACTTTCTTTGTTTTTATTTCCTTATCAAGGCAGGGTGTCTCTGTAAAACAGTACCAGCTGTCCTGGACTCACTCTGTAGACCAGACTGGCCTTGAACTCACAGAGATTCACCTTCCTCTGCCTTCTGAGTGCTTGGTGCTTGGATTAAAGGCATGTGCTATCATCACCTGTCAATAGTGGTGTGAGTTCTAATGTGTAGTTGTTTATTTTTCTTTTCTCCATTTTCTTTTTTCTTCTTTTTTTAATCATTTTTTCTTGGAAAATAGATTCTTCTGTCATACAATATATCTGGACCACAGCTTCCCCTGCCTCCACTCCTTCAAGCTCCTTCCCACTACCCTGCTTCCCCATATCCACTCTCCCTCTGTTTCTACTCAGAAAAGAGAAGGCCTCCAAGAGATAACAACCAACTATAACAAAACAAGATACAATAAGACAAGACAAAAGCCCTCATATGAAGGTTGGACAAGTGAAGCCAAAAGAAGGGACATAGTTTCAAGAGCAGGCAAAAGTGTCATTCCCACTGTAACCATTGATAGCATATACACAAACTAACAGCCATAACATATGCACAGAGGACCTTGTGCAAACACATGCAGGCCCCATGCTTGCAGTTGCAGTCTCTGTGAGTCCTTGGAAGCCTTAATGAGTTCATTCTGTGGGCCATGTTCTCCATTCCCTGTGACTCCTACAGTCTCCCTATCCCCTCTTCTGCTGGATTACCTGTGCTCCAAGGGGAAGGACCCAATGAAGATCTCTAGTTTAGACTCTCTCTCTGCATAATTTTTGACTGTGGGCCTCTGCATCTGCTACCATAAGATGCCAGAGGAAGATTCTCTGATGATAGCTAGACAAGGCACTAGTCTATGTGTATAGATTAGAAGAATATCATTAGGAATCATTTCATCGAATTTTCTTTCTTTCTATCTTGTTTTTTGTTTTGTTTTTTGTTTTTTGTTTTTTGTTTTTTGTTTTTTTTTGCCAGTCATGTTTTTCCTATCCTGAGTCTCAATTCTTTATCCTGTCTCTACTTCCTAGCCATGCAGGCACTACAGGGCATGGGCTCCCTCTTGTGGTATGGACCTCAAATTAAACCTGCAATTGGCTAGCAACACCCACAAGTTCTATGCCACCATTGTCCAAACACATCTCGCAGGCATGGCAGATGGTAGGTCTGTTGTTTAGTGGATATGTTGCTGTCCTGGTTTCTCTTTCCATAGACTGCAGAGTACCTACCTATGCCAAAGAGACTAGAACATAGGGGTGAAAGCTCAATACAGGCAACATCTCCACCTAAGGACTATGAGTTGTATGGTCCCTGCTCCTAGTTTTCAGAGTGACCATCTGTCCTAGCATCAGCCTGGGTTGTTTACGGATCTGCACAGGATGGGTCAACTACTTAACTGAATACAACCCTGTCCAACCACTGGAAGTCTTGCTTGGCTACCTAGGGATGGCCAGTTCAGACTCCACATCCTCCATTACTAGGAGTCCTCACTAGGGTCACCCTCATAGATTTCTGGATGTTCCCATTGCAGTAGGTTTCTATACTCCCCAAGCACATCCCCATTCCAATTCCAGCTGCCTCTCCCTGAGCTCTCTGTCTCAGTTCCTTCCCTCTCCACTTGATCCTTCTCACTCCTGACCCCCACGCCATCCGCTCTCAAAGTTTCTTCTATTTCCCCTTCTCAAGGAGATCCATGTGTAACCCATTACTGCCGTCCTGTTTACCTAAACTGTCTTGAACTGTGGATTGTACCTTGATTATCATTTACTTAACATCTCATATCCACTTATGAATGAATCAAGGTAGACTTTTATCATTACAATTTCCCATTTAGATATGCCTTTTTACTGAATCATATGGCTTTTATTATACCATGTTTCCATTTTCCTTGATCTTGTGATACTTTTAAATTTCCTTTAGATTTCATACTTGACTGTATGGTTCTTCAATGATGTGTTGGTTAGGTTCCATGTGTTTTTGTATTTCTGATTTTATAAGAGAAAATTTTTCTAGTTCCATCTTATTGTTGTCAGAAAAGGCATAATTTGGTCTTTGGTGTTAAGACGTACATCTTGACCTAACCAGTGATATGTGCTGGAGAATATTCCTTGTGAATATTAGAAATTTTTTGGGTTTGTGAAGTGAATGCATCTCTTCTACAATGGTATTCCAGTCAACTATATTTTATTGTTGTTTTTTGTTTGTTTGTTTACTGATTTTCCTACTTGGCTGTTCTATTTATTATTTTACAGGGGGTATATTTAAATTCTATGCTACTATCATATTTCTTTCAATCCCTGTCATAGATCTTCCTGTATTTGCTTCTATATTGAAGTGTTCTGATATGAGTATATATTGATAATTGTCCTATATTCTACTTGAATAGAATTTTTAAACTTTGTCTCATAAACTTCCTTGTCTCTGTAGATAGTATTTGATTTCAAGTCTATTTTGTGTGATGTAAGAATGACTATTCTTGCATGTATTTTTCTTTGTAGTAGAAAACTTTCTTTGAAACTAAGATTTATAGCAAAACCAGGAGCAGAAAACTCCAAAATGTAATCTTCTTGATGTTTCTCAGAGATAAAAGTATTTTTCCATAAAATTTTTCCTTTAAGAAGCTTCAATGTCTTTTAAAAAATCTGATATGCCTCTATCATGACCTTTTTAGAGTTACTAAGCTGCAAACCTGATGTCAATTAAAGTCTTGCCTTTAAATAAATAAGTTTTTTAACAATGTATAACCTAAATTAGTAAGCTATAATTTTATAGTAATTGTCCTACATATCTACGTTTTCCTAATAGCACTGTATCTTAGATTTGACTGAGACTGACAAGATAGCTCAGTAGGTGAACCACCTCCCTCAAGTTCTTGTCTGACCTCCACACATGTGCCATGACACATGACTGTCTATATACATAAAGACATCTGCAAAAAAATATCAAAATAGTTTCTGAAGCCATAAATTCAGTTATGACAGTTAGGAACTAGGTTTTTTTTGGTTTTTCAAGACAGGGTTTCTCTGTATTATTTTGGAGGCTATTGGTCCAGCCCAGCCTCGAACTCACAGAGATCCGCCTGCCTCTGCCTCTCGAGTGCTGTTATTAAAGGCGTGCGCCACAACCGCCCAGTTCTAGAAACTAGGTTTTATATTGAAATATTTTCATGACATTTTAATATAGTTAAGAAGTATATAAAGCTAGTATCAAAATACATGTACTAGTTTGTATTTAGATACTAATTTTGATGTTCACCAGCCCTTAAACATTTGGAACTTAAATACTTGGATATTAAATTGTAACATCTCCTTTCAGTAATTTTGTTATCTGGACACCAATTAAATTCACTATCTATTAATTACATGGCAATTTTAACCACCGTCATATAAATTCAAATGCGGGCTGTGGTTGTAGCTCCGTTAAGTACGATGCTTGCCTAGCCTGCAAGAATATCTAGGTTATATTGGCATCGCCATATAAAATACATGTGGGGGTCCAGTACTCTCATTGCAAGCATAGGTATAGCTGTTCAACTATGGTGAATGTAAAATCATGCTTAAAATATAGGTAAGCCTTTCCAAACATATGTAAAATAAAACTTGTATGACTGGAAATGAAAACAAATATTGACACATTCCTAAAGAAAATGCAAGATGAGGCTTTAAAAATGACAAAACTTGCTACTGTACTTTTTTTCCTTTCTGATAATGTGAATTGACTTTGGTAAGGTATTTAGAATCTCTAAGAATCTCATTTATGAAATATGTAAGATAATTATCATTATCATCTCAGTCATTAACATTAATGTATAAAGTATTTTAGGTTATTGCCAAGATTCAAGCATTGTATGCCACTAATAATTTTTCCCCTTTTCCTAAAGTAGATATGGCACTTTGTAAGCAGACTATAAAATAACAGAGTCTCTGCCATTCATTTCAGAAGTCTGTATTTTCAGAAACTCCCTTCTTACCACACCTTCAGAGACTTGTTAATAAAAGCAGAAAATTTATTTATGTCTTTCCTTATATATAATTTATTTACTTACCCTAGTCCATCTTTCTAGTAATGGTTTACAAATATTCAATGAAGCATAAACTTGGAGAGAAAAAAGCTGGGGAGAGCGACATGTTTTTGTGACATAAAATGAGAAAAAATAGTAAAACTAGAGTAATATCAAATAAAAAGTTGTGAGGTGGCAACTAATTCGGCAGGTTGAAAGGGCGGGTGTCTACTGGTATTTTTTGACCATATTTATCCAAGTGTTACTTTTTGACTGAAAACACTTTTACAATACTTTAAATCTAGTGTACATATGTTTTCTGTTAACTCTACAACTAAAGGAAATCCTCTGAATCTATCAAATGAGGGCAAAATGAATATTCCATATAGAAAAATAGCTATGTACCTGCAATGGTCCATTTGTGACAGTTCTCCCCTGGTAGAGGTCCATTGATATTTATATATTCTCCCTGATACCCTTAAAAATCACATATTTCACGTCTACTCTCTTCCCAAATAGACAGAGATTTGCTTGTCTCTGCCTCTTGAGTGTTGGGATTAAAGGTGTGGAACACCATCAACAGGTCTAACTGCAGTTTTAAATATATCAATACCTAATTTCCTTGTAAAGCCAGCTTCTCATATACTTGAAGATGCCATTTAAAATTAGATGCCTTCATTTATTGTGACTCAACAGCCTGAAATCCTCAACTTTGCTTCAGAGGAAGTAGCTTACTTTTTTCAATCATTCCAGAAAATCATCTCTAGATCCTTCCTAGTTTATTCAGGTCACTTTTACAAATAAAAGGATTTAAACATTATATTTTGAAAGATTCTGATGAATGAAAGATGATAATCTATCTTACCTTCTATCTCAGGCTATCTCCCTTCAAAATAACTAGAATAATAAAGTTTTCTTTTGATATCTAGTAATTCGTTCCAAACCCATTGTCACAAAGATGTCTGGTTATACAGAGTGAGCTACAAAATAAAAGTATGACACAAATGGGGAAAAATATTTAATGGTCCAAAAGGAGTAGGGGTGAACTATGTGCATTTATGATTGTCAATGAATAAATTTAATAAATTTTATTTAAAAAATTCCATCAACCTATTAGTTGTTTTTTCGTATACAGGGTGCACAGCTGGTAAGATTGTGGACTCTTTTTCTCCCCTAGAAGCCTTCAAAACACATTTAGTAGTGTAAGAGTTAGCCAACACAATGAAAGCTGCCAGCTTATTTTCTGTTTGATTTCTCTATATCCTGCAATTAGATCATGAGGTTTCATCAACAATAGGGACTCATCATATAGTTTATGTGGACAACCAGAAGCAGTGGCAATAGGCTATATTGTTTGAGGGGACCTCAAGAGTATCCTTGAGTAACTCTGTTCTGCTTTTCTGTTGTTGTGATGAGATACCACGACCAAGGCAACTTATGGAAGTCATTGTCATTATGGTTCCAGAGGGATAAGTGCACATCATGGTGGGGAGACATGGCAGCAAGTGACAGGCACGGTGGCTAGAGAAGAACGCTCAGAATTCACGTCCTTTGCCATAACCTCGAAGCAGAGGGAGTGAAACTAGGAATAATGAAAGTCTTTAAAGTTCCAAACTTGCCTCTTGTGACATAATTCAAGGCCACATTTCCTAAACTACCCCAATAATACCAACTTGGAAACCAGTATTCAAATATTTGAACCTATAGTGTACATTAGCCTCCAAAGCAGCAAAAACTCCTATATCTCATCAGTAGGAATTTCATTTAATAACCTATATGGTTGTTAATTTTTAACTAACTACTAAACACAACTTTCCTTGAGTACTCAGTTAATTGTGGTTGTAACTATGGGGGGATAATAGAGGGAAGAAAACCTAAGTATTTCTGTACAAGCATTAACTTCCAGATTTTGGCGATATCATGGTTATTAGTATTAGTGTTATTAGTAGTATTATTATTAGTATTTGGGCATACTAATACATGTCAAAATGCTCACTAAGCAATTTCTTCTTTTACAGAAGCTTGTGAAATTTTCTTGAAGTGTTGAGTTACCATTTAAGAAATATAACACAAAAAAAAGAAATATAACACAACAATCTACCCAGTATATGTTGAACTAAATGTTTTTCTTGCCATAATATGAATAAGGTCACTATTTCATCCTGTTCTTAACAAAAAAGCTAAGTATTTTTCTCTATATCTTTACATTTATTTCTTCCTTATAAAAATAAAGCTGATTACAGACGGGGGTGGTGGCAAGGTTTGGAGAGAATGAGGAGAGGAGGGAGGGGGAACTGGGATTGGTTATGTAAAATAAAATGAATTGCTTTATAAAAAATAAAAATAAGGCTGTTGGCCCTAGAGAAATGACTCCATGGTTAAGAGCATTTGCTGTTCTTGCAGAGATCCTCAGTTCAACTCCCAGGACTCATCCCCAGCAGTTCACCTGCCAGAAATCCAGCACCTTCTTCTGGACTCTGCAAGAACATGCGCAAAAGTGCATTTGCTCACACAAGAACACACAAGTACATTCATAAGTTTTAAAAACAATTAATTAAAAACAAAGCTGTAGTATTATGATAGAGTTCATTTAATGTCAATATATTATATTCTTTCTGTAATCAAATAAAATACCAGGAACCTTAGGCTATCTACTTGAGTTTATGTATTGAAACACATTTGATGCTTGTTTACTTCAAGTTCTTACTTTGACCGTATTTTACTAAAATATCAAAAATTCCTAAAGCATAAACCAAATAGGGAGAGCTTAGTCACTGTAGTTATTTCTCTAAATGAAGAATAGGAGTCAGTTCTCCTACAATTATCTGCCATTGGGATTAATTTACCCCATTGTTAATAAATTAGAATTAAGGATTATTTCCTGTGTTCCACTTATCTACAGTCAACAAAAGAAAAGTTTTTGTTCCTATGGATTCAACTAATATAAGATTATTTTAACTCTTGTTCTAGAAACTGAGATTGATACTTGTACTAATATCCCCTTTTTAAAAAATATGAAAATAAAAGAACAGATTTATAAGTACCCTCCCCACAACCATACAAAGGGCAACAACTACTTGTGAATTTCTCAGTCAAGTTTATTATGATGGTCTCTGGCTACACAGGAATATTTTGAGAAGAATGTAATTGTCCTGACTAACTCGTATAAAGCCATTCTTTCAGATTCAGAACTACCAGATTAAGCCAACACAGAACAGAAAGACATAGATACAGACAAAATTTCAACTTACTTGTTTGTGAAGAAAATAGATGTCTTTTATGTATGGCAAAGAATGTGCGGGGTCAGGGATTTGTTACCAAGAAACACTCAATAAAGGCAGTTAAATTGAATCATTGATGCAAGAAGACAGAACATAGCTGAAAACAAGTCAATTTATGGACTTCAGTGAATCAAGTATTTATATTTGATATAATATCTCAAACTTTAAAACCATATTAGCCAATAGGTACTTTGCTCTAGGAATACACATTGGAACAGATGCTGTGTCACAGGAATCAGGGATGGCTGAAGTATGTCTTGCCAGTGAGAGCTCTTTGATGCTTGTGACACTTGAGAAAATATGCTAAAAACTGTGCTTACTTTATTTTGTATGTGTCTTGAAAGGCAAATATGTTGGTATAAATAAATATGTATGTTATGGAAAAATATATGATAACCCACAAATTTCATCATATTAAATATCAAATACAGATAAGGACATCTAGATGAAGCAGAATGCTTGTGAATCTAAGGAAAGCTGGCCTACCTCTAGGGCTCTTTACTTGCTTAATTTTTTCATTGTATAAAACTTGTAACTTAAGACTAACCTTTTTAGTTAGTTGCTTCTTTGTACTGTTATATGTGGGGGTTTTTTGTTGTTGTTTGTGCTCTGTCAGGTGCCAGTGGTATGGTGGAAATAAGGGTGATTTAAACGACATTTGAAGTGGATTCACTGGGCTATAATTCTGTAGTTTTTATTTGCCTCCAAGTAAAGATATTCCTAATCATACTATTTAAGAATAGCTTCCAGAAAATGAAAAAATTCTATAGCTGTGTTCATACTAACACCATGCTGAAAAAAGAACATGTAAAACAGAAGTCTTCCTATGATTTTAAATGCTCTAAGGATTTTAGCATTGAAGAAACGCAAGCTGATACAGATGAAAAAATCTAAATATATGAATGCAGGCAATAGTCTTTGGGAATTCTTCCATTCATCAGCTTTTTAAGATTATAATGGAAAGATTATGTTGGGTACCAGCTCCCATGGGGTCTCTGTGATTTGCCTGTCAGCCAATAACCACAAGTACATTCTGTTTTCAAGTCCTGTCTTACTGTCCTGGCCTTGCCCCAAGGGTATCAACCTCTAATTATGAAAACACAAACCCTTACACCTGGAGTTTTTCCACTGTGCTGTAAGTTTGTATATAAGACTGTTCTCTCCTTGCAATACGCGCATTTGCTTAGCATAAATGGCTGGATGTCTAGTCTTTCACTAGACTACACGTTAGCCTGACACATTAGACATGCTCGTGGTGTGGGTGCCACAGATTAAGATTTGCGGAGGCTGAAATCACTTTCATTCAGAAATACACTTGATAAAGTACTATAAACCTTTATAGATTTACCTGTGATTTTTCCTGTTTGGGGAAGGGCATATGTAAGTTTTTATCTAAATTCTTGTTCATGGATACAGGGGGACAATGCCTGTACCACACCTAAACGTGTTAATGTTTGAAAATTTGCACACATTATGCATCAATCCATTACATTGGGCCTTAATGTATACATTCTGCTGAAACAACAAATTATCAACACTCTTTTGAAACACATTCTTGGAGATCTTATTGAAATGTATATACTGAATTTTCTGAATTCCTGTGAGAGAGCAAACAAAGTAAAATAAAATTTCAATCATATGTGTTGACATATAACAATATGATGAGCTCAAGAAAAGTAACAACACTTGGAATTTTTAAATAATACACTGAAGTATATGTTGTAAGAATAAATCAATTACAGATTAATTCAATACAATGTAGCAATAACATGAATGCAACTGAATTGTTCACCTGTGTCTTGTTTCTTTACATCTATGAACATATTTAATAAAGTTCTTCTATTTCCATTACAGAGCCCAGGTATTAAATACTAAGAGTTATAGAAAAATTGGAGATAGAAAGTCATAGAGTCAATGTAATGTAGGTCATACTAGTTTTCTGAGCTTTAAAAAACATTGGAACTGCTTGAGACCTAAAATCATTTGCGTATAGTGTGGAAGTATCATTTCTGTTCATCTGTCTGTATTAAGAATATGATTTAAATGTTCATGAAAAATACTTATGTTTGCCAGGATGACGGGTTAAAAAGGACAATGTTATTAATAATTTATTCCACTTATTTCCTGAAATATTTTTCCAAATTCTTTGATTTATCTTTCCTCCACATATTATTATTATTTCTAGTTTATGTTAAAACAAAATTGACACCCTCGATATGAGGCTCTTATTGGTCTTGCAAGCCCCTGCTATCAGTTCCCAGTACACACATAGTGGTTCACAACCATCTGTAACTCCAGTTCCAATAACATTGAATTTCTGTTGGGAAACTCCAAATCCAACTGGATTCCAAAAAGGAATGTGATACCTTTTTCTGAGTTTCTCAGGCACTAATCATCCATGTGGTAAACATACATACATAGAGGTAAAATACTGATATACATAGAATAAAGAAATCTCAACCAATGACATTCAACTCAATAATTCAGTGCAAAAATGTCAAAAGAAGAAAAAAGCTTTACAAATAATAAAGTATTGTAAATGAGATTTTGTGAAATTCTTCCTAAGACATACTAACAACAATTATGTTTGATTTTTTTGTTATACTAGATGACAGTTGAAGCTTATTCAAAGAGATATTATATGAAGAAAAACATGGTTTATTTAAAAAATATATTGAGCCTGGTGTTAGTGGTGTAGGCCTTTAATCAAAGCACTTGGGAGACAGAGGCAGGTGGATCTCTCTGAGATTGAGTCCAGCCTAGTCTACAAGAACTAGTTCTAGGACAACTAGGGATAAACAGAGAATCCCTGTCTCTAAAAACTAAAAAATATAGATATTGACCATTTTACATAAGATTGAAATTAAGCCATCTGTTATTGCTTAACAATGGACATTATACAGAAAGCTGTAAAAATAATAAATGACATTCTTATATATATGCAATTATTAGAAATTTGGCTTGCAAAGGGTTCTCACCCAGGGGAATTTATCATGATCCTGATCTAGGAAATCAATTTTTCCCTGTTTCTGTGCCATCAGATTTAGAGATGCTGGTCCATGTATCAAATTCCCAGGGTGTTTCCAAGTACACCTGAACACTGACCTGTTAATTTACCATGAGAAATCAAATGCCAGCCTGACTAGAGAATCAATTCAACCAGACCAGCACAATCTTTCCCTGTGGAAAATATCAAAAGGCAATCGACTATAATTAGAACAGCCTAGTGAGCAAGTGAGTTGAATGACTCAAATATAACAGTCATAAGCAAATATGCCTCTTGCTGTGGAAATTCCTATCAGGATCTGTGAACTTTCCATAAATCATTGTTAAATCAAAGAAAAATTCACTAAGTGTTGTTACTGAAAGAAAGACTAGATGTTAAGAATCTTTTGGGTTTGCATTCTTTAAGATAGAAAATGCAGAGACAGAATTCTGAATCACAAATGTTAGTACCACTGCATAATAACAACAGTAGCAAAACAGTAAAAAGGAATATTCATATTATCATTACTAAAGATAAACCATGGGATTTTAGGAAGGATAATTAGTAATATCATAAATGGGAGATTCATGATTTGATACAGATAGTTTGTATGAAAGAATTCACTCAGATTACATATAAATCAAGTTCTGTGCGTGAAGGAACTGAGATAAAGAGGGTAAAGCAATTTTAGTTTATTAAAGTCCATCTATTTAACATTTATAATCTAGGGACAGAAAAGTATTTAGTAAAACCAGCAAACATATTAAGTCAAGTTTACATATGAATCCAATATTGTTAGACCACTGTGATGGTGAATTATAAGTGTCCACTTGACTAGGATAGTAAATTTTCTTCTATTTCTGTGACAATGGTTCCAGAGGAGATTAGCATTTGAGTTATTTGCCTGAGTAGAAAATTGTTGCCTCAATATGAACAATATTCAATGAGTCAAAGAGGCCGATAAAATAAGAATAGGATAATTTGTTCCTCCTCTCACCTCCAACCCCTGCTGCAGAGCTGGGAGAGCCTTCTCCTGCTTGTAATTGTCAGAACACTAGGTTCTCTGGCCTCTGTATTCCAGTACCTCCCTACCAGGTTTTCAGGCTTACAGCTTGGGACTGAGTGTTACATTACTGATTTTCCTGGTTCTGAGCCTCTGATTTCAACAGCAATGCTATCAGTAATCAAATGTCTCCATGGAACATATTAGGCTCCATAATTATATGACATTTTCCTCTGATATCTATCTGTCTATCTGTCATCTATCTGTCTGTCATCAATGTGTCTGTCATCTATGTATGCATCTACCTGTTTGACTATCTATCTATCTATCTATCTATCTATCTATCTATCTATCTATGTATCTATCTGTGTAGATGTTTTTGTTATGCCTGAAGCTGTATTATTATGAGAAATTTTGTTTTACTCATAGTAATGGAGGTTCAAGTACATGGTACCAATATATGTTTGGTAAGAACCCTCAAAGAACTGCCGCATCCCTTTCTGTTGTCATGGCAGTAACCTGCTTGGAAGCAAAGGATAAAATCTCGAACAGTAACCTGCAAGTGTGAAACCATGGGAACATCAGAAGGAAAAAATCCAATAATATCACTACATTCAGACTCAGGCATTCTTAGTAGTTTGCTGTCCTGAGAAGTCATACTAGAGACCTGTGTACTCTTCTGGGAGTGGCACCCATAATTCTCAAGGAACATTTCATTAGGTTCATTTCCATTCGTAAGATCTAATTTTAATTGTAGGTGTATATGGAGGGGGATATGCACACATGAGTGCAATGTCCCCAGATGATAGAAGAGTGTTGGCTCTACTCAAGCTAGAGTTACAGGAACTTGTTTCCAGCTTCCAACTATGTCCAGTTCTTTTAAATACCCCATAATGTCAACATTGCAGTGCTGATGAAGAAGTTTCCAGAATAAAGTACTGTGGGGGACAAACCACATACATAAAATAGCACTACCCATCGTTACGACACTAGTTCTATCTCTTTATTAAATCCCAAAATAGACACATATATTACTATAATTACTTGTGCATGCCAAGGAGGAGAATGTCTGAAATAAATATATTTTTAACACATCAGTAAGTCATCTACTCTTCTGGGAATAGAGCCTTTTATGGGAGAATTGATGAAACCACTATATCTGTTTAGAAACCTGAACTTTGAACTCAATGAGGTAATGTTGTATTTTACTTTTTGTTTTGTCTCCTAATTTCTAAGTAATTATGGCAATATAGCAAAAATGACAGAGTATTTTAATCCATACTGCAATATCAATCTTCATTGGCTCATTCTGCATTTCCTTTTCTAGGATGTGTGTGTGTGTGTGTGTGTGTGTGTGTGTGTGTGTGTGTGTGTGTGTGTGTATACTAGATAAAGCCCTCAGGGCTTCACATGTGAGTTCAATAATTTGGCTGATATAGATGTTTTTTAACCTTTATGAATTACAAAGTTACTATTTCTGATTTTAGTAACAATTTTTGAGGAGACACTGAATTCTCATTTTCATCAAATGTTCACCAGTGTTAGTATTCATCATTTCATTTTATCTTAACAGTCATAGTGATGTGTGTTTAATAAACCATTTTTCCATTTGACTTTTTGAGCATATATTACTTGAAATTCTACTAGGGGAAACAGCTCTTACTTCTTCCTTTATTGTTTATTTGGAGAATTATTTGTACCCACATGTACTTGTGGATATGCATGGCAATTTATAAGATAAAACTTTTCTTTCGTTTGTTTGTTTGTTTTTTGAGACAGGGTTTCTCTGTGAAGCCCTGACTGTCCTAGAACTCACCCTGTAGACCAGGCTGGCCTCGAACTCATGGAGATCCACCTGCCTATACCTCCTGAGTGCTGGTATTAAAGGAAAGCGCTGCCACTGCCCCTCCCATTGCTATGTTCTTTGTGCACAAGTTTCATTATCTTTGCATTTAAGAGATCCTTGAGACTAGCTATGATGTTTCCCTGGGGACTCAGCCTCTAGGTGCTGACTCAGCTTCACACTTCCCTTACAATTCCTTCAGCAGCCTTGTCTTCTAGTCCATCTCCACTCCTTCCATCTGTTTAGTCTCACTCCCAGCGCTGTAGCAAGCCTGATTGCAGGTACCCCTCCACCTATGTTAACTCAACTGGCTGGAGACTGCACCTCTTGTTGCAGTTAACTCAACTGGCTGGAGACTCCACCTCTTGTTGCAGTCTCAGGATCCTCACAGCCCTTTATTCCCTTTCTCTCAATACATATTCTTTGTCCTACTGTCATCTACTTGCAGTAGAATTTCCTCAGACACCTTCTATTTGGACCAGATATCCCTAGTGCTTTCCCTCAGCCTCTTTGAGTCTTCTGTCTCCTATGCCATCTCTATTCTACTCTGGCAACCACTGTCAAGCAGAAACACTGTATACAAGAGAAGCCACAGCCACCACACTTGCTAATATCCAAGAAGAGAAACAAAAACCAAAGAATGGAACACCCCTTGTGAGAAGATACTAGATATCAACATTTAGAATCTCCTCAATCATCACAACTTCAATGCCTAGATACCTGCTTCAAGAGATAAGCAGGAATAGCTAAGACAACATGACTCAACAAGAACCCAGCTACTCTACAGTAATGCAATATAGCTGAAGA
The DNA here is from genome assembly GCF_017639785.1 of Mesocricetus auratus. Taxonomy (NCBI): domain Eukaryota; kingdom Metazoa; phylum Chordata; class Mammalia; order Rodentia; family Cricetidae; genus Mesocricetus; species Mesocricetus auratus. The sequence goes on along the minus strand of NW_024429188.1, from coordinate 37,850,846 downwards.
ACAATCCTGAGACTTCAAAATAATAACTATAGACATGTTCAAGGAACTAAAGAGGATGTGAATAAACCCCTTAATGAAGTCTATGAAACACAAATTAATCCATGAGAGAAAAAGAAACAGTTGAATTAAATAATGAAAATAGCTCAAGACATTAGTGTACAAATAGGACCACTAAGAAAGTCAAAACTGAGAAAAAAACTGGAAATGAAAATTTGAAGGGGTTAAACAAAATCCTCAGAGACAAGACTTGCAAACAGAATATAAGAGAGAGACTTAAGCATTGGAAACAATATGGAAGACACGGATACCTCATTCTAAGAAAATGTTAACTATAAAAAATGTAGGCACAAAACATCAAATAAATCTGGTACAATATCTACAAACAATAGGGATTACACAAGAAGAAAAACTCAGGTCAAAGGCACAGAAATAATTTGTTAATAATATGACACAAAATTTTCCTAACCAAAAGGAGATGTATATCAAGGTAGAAGAAGCATATAGAACACAAATAGACTAGACCAGAAAACAAAGTAACCTTGGCACATAATAATCAAAAAACTAAACACAGAGAACAAAGAAAGCATAATTAAAAGATGTCAAAGAAAAACGCAAGATACCATATGAAGGCTGATCTATTAGACTATCACACCTGACTTCTCAATGAAGACAATAAAAGCCAGAAAGGTCTGGACAGATGTGCTACAAACTCTGAGAGTCCAAAGATGCCAGTTCAGACTATTTTACCTAGATAAACTATCAATCACAATCAACAAAGTAAGAACAACAAAAGAGAAACCAAATTTAAGCAATACCTATCTACCATTCTAACTCTATAGGAAGCACTAGAAAGGAAACTTCACTCAAAGAGGCTAGCTAATCACATCCAAGAGAAACAAAGAATAAATAATTTGAAACAAGTAAATCAAAATGTGTAGAGGGAAAGTCACATCATAATAGCAAAAATCATAATTCAATAAACAATGTTTATTGAAAACTTCCAATAACAAGTCCCTCAATTAAAAGAAACTTATTAATAGACTTGACATGGGGGAGCTCTTGAACTACAGATTGATGGCTGTGTGGAAAGCATTGTACTGACCCAGTCCCCTAGAATGTGGGTGTCAGTGAGGAGGCCTAGGTACTCTATGGGGCCTTGGGTAGTATTTATCCATGGCATACAAACAGACTTTGAGTGTCCATGCCACAATATGGGGGGGCTCTCTCAGCTGGAATTCTTGCCCTGGATGAAATGACAGTTACTGGAGATATACCATGGAGTGCCTCACCCCCCTTGGTGATTGGATTGGAGATTGGGTGGGGGACTGGGGGACCTGTTGGGGAGGGCAGGGGAGGGGGAGAGGGAGAGGGAGCTGGGGTTGACATGTAAAACAAGATTGTTTCTAACAGCTCATATTGGCAAGGATATGGGAAAAGGGGAACATTTATTCATTGTTGCAAGGTTGCAGTGTAGTGGTTCCTCGGGAATCTGAGAATAGGTCTATCTCCAGATTAAGCTATATCACTCTTTGTCATATACCCTAAGGTCTCTACATCATACCAGAGATATGCTTGGTCAATCATTTTCATTGCTTCTCTATTCATAATAACCAAAATTGGAAACAGTCTAGATTAGATGCCCATCCTCTGGTAAATGAATAATGAAAATGTGGTTCATTTACACAATACAGTACTATTCATCTACTAAAAGAAAAAAAATTAAGAAATTTGAGTTAAATGGATGGATCTAGCAAAATTATCTTAAATGAGATAAGCTAGACAAAAGTAAACAAGATTACATATTTTTTCTTATATGTGGATGACAGGGTTTAAGTCTTTCCTAAGTGTGCTACACTCCCTATAAACACAGAGCTTTTGGTATTGAGTAAAGGATTAGGAGGATCTGTCAGACAAGGGGAAATTGGTTACATAAATAGGAAGAGAGATGGGGAGGTAGAATGAGATGATTAAATAAGAGAGAATAAAAGACAGGAGTAGAGGACAGAATATGGGGTGGGAGAAATAAAACCGAGGGCTAGTTAAAGGGCCACATGGGGTAGCAATCCTAATATCTAATAAATTAGACTTTAAAATAAAATCAATCAAAAGAGATGAAGGAGGTCATTACATACTCATCACAGGTGAAACCCACCAAGATTAAGTGTCTATCCTGAATATCTATGCCCCAAATACAAAGGCATCCACATTCGTAAAAGAAACATTATTAGAACTTAAATCTCATCTAAAGACCCACACAGTTATAGTGGGAGATTTCAACACACCATTCTCACCACTAGACAGGAATACCAGACAGAAACTCAACAAAGAAGCAAAGGGCCTAATAGAAGTAATGACCCAACTGGGATTAACAGACATCTATAGAACATTTCATCCACATAAAAAAGAATATACCTTCTTCTCACCACCACATGGAACCTTCTCAAAAATCGACCACATACTTGGCAACATATCAAACCTCAGCAGCTACAAAAAAAATGGAATAACTCCATGCATCTTATCAGACCACCATGCTTTAAAATTAGAATTCAACAACAACACAAATTGCAGAAAACCTACAAACACATGGAAATTGAATAATGCTCAACTGCACCATCCCTGGGTCAAAGAGGAAATAAAAAAATGTAAGAACTTCCTTGAATTCAATGAGAATGAAGACACAACATACCCAAACCTATGGGACACTTGGAAAGCAGTGCTACGGGGGAAGTTCATAGCACTAAGTGCCCACATGAAGAAACTGGAAAACAGTTATACTAGAGAATTAACAGCACAGCTGAAAGCTCTAGAACACAAAGAAGCAAACTCCCCCAGGAGGAGTAGACGCCAGGAAATAATCAAATTGAGGGCTGAAATCAATAAAGTAGAAACCAGGAAAACAATACAAAGAATCAATGCATCGAAGAGTTGGTTCTTTGAGAAAATCAACAAGACAGACAAACCTTTGTCCAAACTTACCAAACAGCAGAGAGTGAACACGCAAATTAACAAAATCAGAAATGAAAAGGGGGACATAACAAGAGACTCTGAGGAAATCCAGAGAATCATTAGGTCATACTTTGAAAACCTGTACTCCACAAAATTCAAAAATTTAAAGGAAATGGACAACTTCCTGGATAGCTATCACTTGCCAAAACTAAATCAAGAACAGATAAGCAATTTAAATAGACCTATAACCCCTATGGAAATAGAAGCAGTCATCAAAAGTCTCCCAACCAAAAAAAGTCCAGGTCCAGATGGCCTCAGTGCAGAATTCTACCACAAATTCAAAGAACAGCTTATACCAATTCTTCTCAAAGCATTCCACACAATAGAAGCAGAAGGGTCTTTGCCAAACTCTTTCTATGAGGCTTCAATAACCTTGATCCCCAAGCCACACGGAGATACAACTAACAAAGAGAACTTCAGACCAATATCCCTCATGAACATTGATGCAAAAATACTCAATAAAATACTGGTAAAGTGGGTCCAAGAACATATCAAAACAATCATTCACCACGATCAAGTAGGTTTCATCCCAAGGATGTAGGGATGGTTCAACATACGAAAATTCATCAACTTAATCCACCATATAAACAAGCTGAAAAACAAAAATCACATGATCATCTCACTAGATGCTGAAAATTCCTTTGACAAAATCCAACACACCTTCATGATACAGGTCTTGGAGACATGTGGGATAACAGGGACATACTTAAACATAATAAAAGCTATATACAGTAAACCAACAGCCAACATCAAACTAAATGGACAGAAACTCAACGCAATTCCTCTAAACTCAGGAACAAAACAAGGCTGTCCATTCTCTCCATATCTTTTCAACATGGTACTTGAAGTTCTAGCTATTGCCATACGACAACAAAGGGGGATCAAGGGGATACAAATTGGGAAGGAAGAGGTCAAACTTTCACTCTTTGCAGATGATATGATAGTTTACATAAATGACCCAAAGAACTCTACCAGGGAACTCTTACAGCTGATTAACACCTTCAGCAAAGTGGCAGTCTACAAGATCAACCCAAGAAAATCAGTAGCCCTACTATATACAGATGATAATAGGGCTGAAAAAGAAACAGAGAAACATCGCCCTTTACAATTGCCACAAACAACATAAAATACCTTGGGGTAACGCTAACCACACAAGTGAAAGACCTGTATTGCAAGAACTTTGAATCTTTAAAAAAGAAATTAAAGAAGCCCTCAGAAAATGGAAAGATCTCCCATGCTCTTGGATAGGTAGGATCAATGTAGTAAAAATGGCAATCCTGCCAAAAGCAATCTACAGATTCAATGCAATCCCCATTAAAATCCCAGCACAATTCTTCACAGACCTTGAAAGAACAATAATCAATGTTGTATGGAAAAACAAAAGACCCAGGATAGCCAAAACAACCCTGTTCAACAAGGCAACGTCCAGAGGCATCACCATCCCTGACCTCAAGCTCTATTATAGAGCGATAGCCTTGAAAACAGCTTGGTGTTGGCACAAAAATAGACAGGTAGACCAATGGAATCGAATTGAAAACCCGGATATTAACCCACACACGTATGAACATCTGATCTTTGACAAAGAAGCTAAAAGTATACAATGGAATAAAGAAAGCATCTTCAACAAATGGTGCTGGCATACCTGGAGGCTGGCATGTAGAAGAATGCGGATCAATCCATGTGTATCGCCATGCACAAAACTTAAGTCCAAATGGATCAAAGACCTCAACATAAATCCAGCCACAATGAACCTCTTAGAAGAGAAAGTGAGTGGTACCCTTGAACGAATTGGTACAGGAGACAGCTTCCTGAACATAACACTACTAGCACAGACAGTGAGATCAACAATTAATAAATGGGACCTACTGAAACTGAGAAGCTTCTGTAAGGCAAAGGACACAGTCAGCAAGACAAAAAGGCAGTCCACAGAATGGGAAAAAATATTCACTAACCCCACATCTGACAGAGGGTTGATCTCCAAAATTTACAAAGAACTCAAGAAGCAAGTCTCCAAAACATCAAAGGACCTAATTAAAAAGTGGGCTGCAGAACTAAATAGAGAGTTTTCAATAGAGGAGTCTAAAATGGCTGAGAGGTACTTGAGAAAGTGCTCAACATCCTTAGCCATCCGAGAAATGCAAATCAAAACAACTCTGAGATACCATCTTACTCCTGTCAGAATGGCTAAAATCAAAAACACCATCGACAATTTATGCTGGAGAGGATGTGGTGAAAGGGGGACACTCCTCCATTGCTGGTGGGAGTGCCAACTGGTTCAGCCACTTTGGAAATCAGTATGGAGATTCCTCAGAAAAAAGGGGAATAAACCTACCACAAGACCCAGCAACTCCACTCTTAGGCATATATCCAAAAGGTGCCCATTCATACAACAAAGATGTCTGTTCCACTATGTTCATAGCAGCATTATTTTAATAGCCAGAACTTGGAAGCAACCTAGATGTCCCTCAACCGAAGAGTGGATAGAGAAAATGTGGTACATTTACACAATGGAGTACTATTCAGCAGAAATAAATGGAATCCTGAGATTCGCAGGCAAATGGATGACACTAGAAGAAACCATCCTGAGTGAGGTAACCCAGTCACAAAAAGTGAAACATGGTATATACTCTCTCATATATGGATTTTAGACATAGATCTGGGGAGTGCCAGCCTACAATCCCATGGCCAGAGAGTCTGGGAAACAGAAACTGCATTTAGTGGCTGATCGAAGAAGAGGCAGACTCCCTCGGTTAAATACTGAGCTGAACTCAAGAAAGCCAGTAACAGAAAGGGAGGACTGATGACCAAAGGGATTAAGACTGGGCTGGTTTAACCCCCAGAAACAGCTGACCTGACAAAGGTTAACTCTTGAATCCCAGGCATCAGCCTGGGAATCCAGCATGGGACTGATCAAGACCCCCTGAATGTGAGTGTCAGTGGGGAGGCCTAGGTAATCTATTGAGCCTTGGACAGCAGATCAGTACCCATCCCGAGTATACACAAGGACTTTGGACTCCCATCCAACAATGTGAGGTGCACTCTCACTCTGAATTCTTGGGGAAGTGTCTAGGCCCTGCCCTAAATGAAATGACTGACTATGGACACCCCCATGGAGGGCCTCACTCTCCTGGGGAAATGAGGGGATCTTCGGGGGGGGGGGTTGGGGGAGGGCACGGGAGGAGGGAGGGAAAGGGAGAGGGACCTGGAACTGACTTGTGAAGCAACTTTGTTCCTTATCTAAATTCAAACTGAAAAATAAATAAAAAATAAAAAAGGGCCACATGGAAACCTCTTATTGTAGAAGAGTTGTAACATACATAAATATACTAAAGAAATTTAAATTTAAATGGAGTCATCAAAAGCCCAACTAGGTATATTTTGCCATACCAAGTGAAACACTTCAAGTACTAGGAGCAGGTTACATCTACTTCAGTTGTTATACAAAGGGACCCATGGAAACCCCAAAATACTTCAGGCTATTGCCACAGCCACTGTGTGCTCTCCATAAAGTGATAGTAACACCCTATTGTTGTATACAAATACTTTCATACCACGGAAAACTGGAAAGGGTACCTTACTAGAGGCTTTAATCCTATTTGCTGGTGTTCATGGTACGTGAACCATTTCTGCAGCTCTAGAAAAGACAGGTAAACTCCAAGCCAGCTACAAACCTCTCAGTCTATAATAGTGGCATGCCTGTAAGACACACTGGTGCATGAGTGACACAAATGTTGTAGAAGTAACCAACAACTCTCTGCTAGGATTGCAGGCCCACTTCTTAACATGGACACTATGGTGGTTTGAATGTGAATGGATCCCATTGACTCATTGATTTGAGTTTATGGCCACCAGGGAGAGCATGGAGGCTCGGTCTTGTTGGAGGAAATGTGCCACAAGATGTGGGGTTTAAGGTTTGAAAAGCCCAAGCCAGGTCTCAGTGGCTCTCTCTTCCTGCTACCTCTGGGTTTAGAAGTTAAATTTTCAGCACCTTCTCCAGTTCCATGTCTACCTGCCTGTTGCCATGCCCCCTACCATTATAATGGACTAAACCTCTGAAACTGTTATCAAGCCCCGATTAAATGCTTGCTTTTATAATAGTTGTAGTGGTCATGGTGTTTCTTCACAGCAACAGGACACTGATTAATACATACCCCATGCCTGAGACTGCTCGGCTGGCCAAGAACATTCGACTGATAAATTATGGGCCTAGGGGCAACCTAATATTATTATTGTGCTAAAAGATCACAACAATAGAATGACTCCCAATGATCTATATACATAGATCACTACCTTGCTCAGCAAACATTAGAGGAGATTCCTCATGCAGTACATGGGAACTTACATGGATATCCACAATTGTGTAATGTGTGGATTTTGGAACCCTCAGTCCCAAATGGGGTATCTTCCTCAAACCCTTTCCCTTAGGGCTCAGGGAGATATATGGAAATGAAAGCAAAAATTGTAAGATGCCAGGTGGTGGTGGTGCATGCCTTTAATGCCAGCACTCTGGAGGCAGAGGTTGGCAGATCTCTGTGAGTTCTAGACTAGCCTGGTCTATAAGAGCCAGTTCCAGGACAGCCTCTAAAGCCACAGAGGAACCTTGTCTCAAAAACCCAAAAAAAAGCAAGAGCTAGAGGATGGATGATACAAAGGAAACAGTGTTTTTAATATCCTTAATGTACAACAGGACTGATGTGCATATGAACTCAGAGACTGTAACAGGTTCAAGACAGACAGAATCTCAGTTCTCAGAGTGGAAAGTGAACAGTGGATTCCATCATTAACCATGAAGCTGTCTGCTTGAGAGGAAAATATTTCTCCAATGGAGTCTCATTGGGCATATTAAGCTCATTACGGGTTGGTTCCCTGCCAAGCAGCAGATCACCAGCATAACATGAACTCAATATTTTAACAGAGTTTTTATCTCATATTGTTTTGTTTGGTATTTCTCTCTTATTGGCCTTTTGCTTGTGTATTGTGGTTTATGATTTAGTGTGTGTGTGTGTGTGTGTGTGTGTGTGTGTGTGTAGTGTGTAGTGTGTTTCTTATAGGGATTTTTTCTATTTTTGGTTGTTTTTGTTGTTTGTTTGCCTTTTTGTTTTCTTTTTCTAGATTTTTTTATTTAAATCAGAAACAATCTTATTTTACATATCAATCTCAGTTCCCTCTCCCTCCTATCCTTTAATGCCCTCCATCAGCCCCCCCAATTCAATCCCTCTTTTGCTCCCCAGGGAGCATGAGGTCTTCTATGGGATCATCAAAGTCTATCACATCATTTGGGACAGGTCCTAGGCCCTCCCCTGTGTTTCTAGACAGAGAGAGTATCCCTTTATGGGGAATGAGCTCCCAAATTCTATTTCTGTACTAGGGATAAATGGTGTTCCACTACTAGGGGCCCCATAGATTGCCCAGAATTCCTACCTGACACCCACATTCAGGGGGCCTGGTTCAATCCTATTCTGGTTCCCCAGCTGTCTGAATGAGGGGTCTGTGAGCTACCTCTTGCTCAGTCAGGTCAACTGTTTGTGTGGGTTTCCCCAGCATGGTCTTGACCCCTTTGCTCCCAACTCCTCCCTCTCTATAACTGGATTCCAGGAGTTTGGCTCAGTGCTTAACTGTGAATCTCTGCTTCTGCTTCCCGCAACTACTGGGTGAAGGCTCTATGATGACGTGTAAGGTAGTCATCAATCTCATTATAGGGGAAGGCCATTTAAGGTAGCCTCTCCACTAATGCTTAGATTCCTAGTTGGGGTCATACTTGTGGATCCCTGGAGATTTCCCTAGTGTCAGGTTTATCATTAAGCCCATAATGACTCCCTCTTAGCGTTTTTAACATTTAAGATTATAATTACATAATCTGTCTCTTCTCTTCGCTTACTCCAAATCCTCCCATGCACCCTGTATCCCTTTGTTCCCTCCCAAATTATGCCTCATTTTCTTTAATTGCTGTTATATACGTATATACCTACATATATATACATATATATATAAAATCTTCTCATTCCATGTAATATCATATAATGTCACCTGCATGCATGTCACATATATGTTTTTAGAGCTGCCCATTTGGTATTAGATAACCAGTTGGTATGCTATTTCCTGGGGAAGGCTATTTCCCTTGTTTTCAGCATTCCTCAGTTGCCTGTAGGTTTTTTTGTTGCTGTTGTTTTGCTTTTGTTTGTTTCTAGGGTTAAGGAGCAATGAGCTTTCCTCCTTACATACTAGCATTTCTATCATCCTTGTTCAGCTCATGTGCGGTAGCCCTGAATGTGAGGATTTGTGGCTACAGCGTATGTAACACTTCTAGGAGAGACAATTTCAGAGAAAATGCCCTGTTATCCTGGCTCTTATACTCATTCTACTCCCTCTTGAGCCTTAGGAGCAGGAATTGGGTTGTAGATATATCATTTGGGGCTGGGATCCACAACTATGCATTTGATTGGTACTGGTTGTAGATTCCCATGAAGGTTTCCATCTGTAGCAAAGAGAAGTCTCCTTGATGTGGAATGAGGGATATACTTATCTGTGAGCATAAGGGCAAATATTTACAATATAGTTAGGGACTATGCTGGCTTAGTAAAGTGTTGGCTATAGGTGGCTCCTTCAGGATCATTACCTTGGGGCAGTTGGACAGGTTTCCACTAACAAGCATGATTGCCCTCTTGCTAACTGGATCTTCAGTTCGACTAGAGAACTGTTGGTTACCACAAAGGTAATCACTACTGCCACTGTAGGGTTATCATGCCATGCTGGTCATTGTTGTAGCTCATAGGCATCATAAAAGGGTAGGAATATTGACTGTTTCCTTCCCCCTGGAAACTTCTGTGACACCTTCATGTATCATGAAAGCTAGTCCACTGTGTAGGCTTTCATGTCAGATCCAACCTGTGTCCTCTGACCTCCTTGGGCTTCTGTCTGGATTTCTTTGTATCTTAAGCACTTAGTTTCCATATTTGGGGACAACCAAGCACAATAACAAGAGCCTAAAGCTTGGGGAATCTTCCTGATCAGCCATCCAAAAGAGGGGTTCTCGTGCCTGATATTAGGTGTTTTGTTAGACACTCTGTGGCACTTGGGGTAAGCAGTGTTAGTCTAGAGAAGACCATTTCACTTAAACTATAGAAGTATTTGTATACACAAACTTACATATATGATAGGTATGTCAGGCAGATAATACTATGATTCCTTATAACATTTTCTGACATCCTTGTTACTTTACACTTTTCTCTCTGATTTTTAGTGCTTTTATTTGATGTGAAGAGCTTTTTATCACTTCATGAATGCTTAATATTAAAACCTGTTTCATACTGATGCTGATCCACACAGAATATCATGATACATCCAGGATGCCCCAGTAAATGATGCTTTTATTTTCTTATAGGTCTTAGTATGAGCTATCCATCAGAACTATCTATTTGGACATTTTATTCAACTCACAAAACACATCCACAATTCTCCTATCCCTCCTTTGTTCTAATTTCATTCACTAAGCAGGGGCAAGGTCATAGATTAAGTGACACTTTCATATACTGCTGGCACAAGTGTAATTCGAGGCAAATATTTGGGGACTTTGTTAGGAGGTTTCCACTAACGCCGAATAATTGTACGCCTGTGACCCAGCTGCTCTCTCCATATATATACTTGGACAGCAGCTCCTCAAGGAGAAGTTTTCTGACATGCTGCATCACCATCACAGTCTGCTGTTCCTCTGCCGAGTCCTTACACATGCCAGTACTTTGTGAAAACGTGGTTTTACATGATTTATTACATATATTTCACAAACATGGGAAGATTATTGGCTCAATGGATTATTTTTCTTCCATTCTCTAGCACTGATTACAGTGTTAAAAAGAGAGGACTGTAAAACAGTTTTAGGTGTTTGGTTACTGACTAAATTTACTTTAATCGTTAGGAACTCGAGGGAATGTTATAACACATTTAAGTTTAATATGACCACTGTCTAACTTTTATTTTCATATTTATTTATTTATCATGTATACCGTGTTCTGCCTGCATGTAAGCCTGCACACCAGAAGAGGGCACTAGATCTAATTAAGGATGCTTGTGAGAGACCATTTAGGTGCTGGGATTTGAACTCAGGACCTCTGGAAGAGCAGTCAGTGCTTCTAATCATTGTTCTGTCTCTCCAGGCCCCACTGTCTATTTTTTATTTGCTCTTTTCTGGATGTAGTATGCAAACTTGCCATTAAAACTCATTGTATTTAGTGCTGGTGGGGTGGTCGTTGCACATGCATGCAGACCTGATTTCAGCACACTAGTCCCCACACAGAAAGCCAGGTGCATGCCTGTAGCTATGATTCTGGGGGGATGGGGGTTGCAGAGGCAGCAGAATCCCTGAAGCTCATTGACTAGACAGTGTAGTTGAATCAATGAGCTTCTGGTTAAGTAATAGACCTTGCCTCCAAAAATACAAAAAGAAGAAAGAAAAGACAAAACAAAGCAGCCCAACGACAAAACAAGGTAACGCACTAGCAAGATGGATACCTAACATTGATCTCTTGTGTCAACAAGCATGTTCATATATGTGTACATATACAAATAATCACATCTAGTGTGCACACACACAAACACACACACAGGAGAGAAAGAGAGCAGAATTCCTTGAATTTTAGACAGCATTATTTTTATTTTATTCTTATTATCTTATCTCAAAGATTTTTATTTTCAAATTCATATTTTGAAAGCCATACTGATATTAGACATAAACATGCACTTATTATTATACCATCCAAATTGAATAAAGCCTTTAAAATATGTTCTAAAATAAAAATTCTAAATGTAGCACATTATCAAAATATTTACAAAGGATTCTGATTGCAATCTATCCTCCATAGCCTTTTTATGGAAATATATACTAATGTTTAAAGAGTTACTGTTGCCGGGCGTTGATGGTGCATGCCTTTAATCCAAGCACTCAGGAGGAAGAGGCAGGTGGATCTCTGTGAGTTCGAGGCCAGCATGGTCTACAGAGCGAGTTCCAGGACAGCCTCAAAAACAATACTGAGAAACCCTGTCTCGAAAAAACAAACAAACAAACAAAAAAAAGAGTTACTGTCTAAATATGTTTGAAAATTATCAATAAAAGAACTATGTTAAAAGATTATTAAAATATTTCATTGATTTTATTTTAGAGAATGTATGAGAGCTTAAAGACAACATCTTATAAGGTAGCAAAAACGTGATGTTTGGGTTTTGAAGAAACAATTAATAAGCTAATGAGGGGTCTTCTAATATACTTTGGACCCTAAATATTTAATACCATTTTGGAGAACCTTTCTTTTTTCATTACTTCAGTGGACTTAATTTTAACATTTTTATTAGAAACAAGCTTGCTTTACATGTCAATCCAAGTTCCATCTCCCTACCCTCCTCCCCTGGCTCCCACCAACCCTCTCAATCCTGTCCACTCTCCTGGGAGGGTTAGGCCCTTCATGGTGGAATCTCCAAAGTCTTTCATATCATCCTGGGCAGGGCCTAGGCCCTCCCCCTTGTGTGCAGGCTGAGAGAGCATCCCTCCATGTGGACTGGGCTCCTGCTGTTTGTGTTGACTCCCAGCTCAATGGGAATCACTGTAGTAGTCCCCAGGTCTCAGCTGATCGCCTTGAGGGAACAGGAACAACATAAATTGCAGAAACCCTACAAACTCATGGAAATTGAATAATGCACAATTGTACCATTCCTGGGTCAAAGAAAATATAAAGAATTTAAAACTTCCTAGAATTCAATGAGAATGAAGACACAACATACCCAAACTTATGGGACACTTTGAAAGCAGTGCTACGGGGGAAGTTCAAAGCACTAAGTGCCCACATGAAGAAAGTGGAGAACAATCATACTAGAGAATTAACAGCACAATTAAAAGCTCTAGAACAAAAACAAGTAAACTCACCCTGGAGGAATAGATGCCAGGAAATAATCAAATTGAGTCCTTAAATCAATAAAGTAGAAACTAGGAAAGCAATACAAAGAATCGATGTAAAGAAGACTTGTTTTTTCAAGAAAATCAACAAGATAGACAAATTTTATTCAAACTTACCAAACCACAGAGTGTGAACATACAAATTAACAAAATCAGACATGAAAGGGAGCACATAACAACGGACACTGAAAAAATTCCAGAGAATTATTTGGTCACACTTTGAAAAGCTGTACTCCACAAAATTCAAAAAGTTAAAGGAAATGGACAATTTTCTGGATAGATATCAGTTGCCAAAATGAAATCAAGAACAAAAAAGCAATTTAAATAGACTTGTAACCCCTAATAAAACAGAATCAGTAATCAAATGCCTCCCAACAAAAAAAAATGAAGTCCAGGGCAGTAAATACCAATTCTCTTCAAAGTAGATGCAGGGATGGTTCAACATATGAAAATCCATCCATGTAACCCACCATATAAACATACTGAGAAATAAAATCATATGATCATCTCACTAGATGCTGAAAAAGCCTTTGGCAAAATTCAACACCCCCTCATGATAAAGGTCTTGGAGAGACCAGGGATACTAGGAACATACCTAAACATACTAAAAGTTATATACACCAAACCAATAGCCAACATCAAACTAAATTCAGAGAAACTTTACGAAATTCCTCTAAAATCAGGGGCAAGACAAGGCTGTCCTCTCTCTCAATACCTCTTCACTATTGTACTTGAGGCTCTAGCAAGAGCAACAATACAACAAAAGGAGACCAAGTAGATACAAATTGGAAAAAGTCAACTTTTCACTATTTGTAGATGGTATGATTGTTTCATAAGTGACCCAAAACTCTAGCAGGGAACTCCTACAGCTGATAAATACCTTCAGCAGAGATAAGATACAAGATCAACATGAAATTAAAATCAGTAGCCTTACTATATACAGAGGTTAAAAGGGCTGAGAAAGAAATCAGAGAAACATCACCCTTTACAATTGCCACAAACAGCATAAAATAATTTGTAGTAACACTAACAAGATACGTGAACAACCTGTATAACAAGAACTTTGAGTCTTACATAAAGAAATTAAGGAAGATACAAGAAAATGTAAAGCTCTCCCATGCTCTTGGATAGGTAGGATCAACATGGTAAGAATGGAAATCTTGCCAAAAGCAATCTACAGATTCAATGCAATCCCCATTAAATTCCAAGCAAAATTCTTCACAGACCTTGAAAGAGCAATGCTCAACAGTATATGGAAAAACAAAGACCCAGGATAGCAAAAACAACCATGTTCAACAAGGCAACATTTAGAGGCATCACCATTCCTGACTCTAAACAGTATTACACACCTATAGTCCTGAAAACAGCTTGACATTGGCACAAAAATAGACAAGTAGACCAATGGAATCGATTGTACACACTAATATTAACCCACACACCTACAAACACGTGATTTCTGACAAAGAAGCTAAAATTATACAATGGAAAAAAAGAAAGCATCTTCAACAAATGGGGCTGGCATAACTGGATGCTGGCATGTAGAAGAATGCAGATATATCCATGTCTATCACCATGCACAAGTGAATCAAAGACCTCAACATAAATCCAGCAACGCTGAACCTCTTAGAAGAGAAAGTGGAAGGTAATCTTGAATAAATTGGTACAGGAGACCACTTCCTGAACATAACACCAGTAGCACAGACACTAAGATCAACAATTAATAAATGGGACCTCCTGAAACTGAGAAGCTTCTGTAAGGCAAAGAACACAGGCAACAGGACAAAAAGGCAGCCCACAGAATGGGAAAAGATATTCACTAACCCTACATCTGACAAAGGACTGATCTCCAAAATTTACAAATGACTCAAGAAGCAAGTCTCCAAAACACCAAACATCCAATTAAAAATGGGATATCAAACAAAATAGAGAATTCTCAATAGAGCAGTCTAAAATGGCTGATAGACATTTAAGAAAGCACTCAACATTGTTAGCCCTTAGGGAAATGAAAATCAATACAATTCTGAGATACCATCTTACTCCTGTCAGAATGGCTAAAATCAAAAACACTGAAGACAATTTATGCTGGAGAGTATGTGGAGAAAGGGGAACACTCCTCCACTGCTGGCGAGAGTGCCAACTCATACAGCCACTTTAGAAATCAGTATGGAGATTCTTCAGGAAAATGGGAATCAGTTTACCAAAGATCCAGCAATTCCACTCTTAGGGATATACCCAAAAGATGCACATTCATACAACAAGGACATGTGCTCCACTATGTTCATAGCAACATTATTTGTAATAGCTAAACCCTGGTAGCAACTTAGATGCCCCTCTACTGAAGAGTGGATAGAGAAAATTTGGTACTACTCAGCAGGGAAAAAACAATGGAATCTTAAAATTTTCAGGCAAATGAATGGCACTAGAAAAAAACCATCCTGAGTAAGGTAACCCAGTCACAAAAACACAAACATGTTAAATAAACATGGTATGTATTTACTCATATATGGATTTTAGACATGGATCAGGAGAGGACCAGCCTACAACTACACTGCCAGAGAATCTGCATATGAGGGAAGACCCTAAGAGAGATATGCCCGGTATCCTGCAGAAGGGGAATGGGACAGGATCTCCTGAGTGGATTGGGAGCATGGGGGGAGCTGAGAGGAAGCTGGGAAAAAGTGAGGGGGAGAAGAGGAGAGGAGAGGAGGACATGGGGGAGCAGGAAGTTTGAGAAGGGGGAAGAGTAGAGGAGAGCAGGATGAGCGATACCATAATAGAGGGAACCATTAGTTTGAGGGGGGGAGATACTAGTGAGATTTCCAGAGATCTACAAGGAGGACACCAACTGCCCATCTAAGTGGAGAGGCTACCTTAAATACCCTTGCCTGATAATGAGACTGATGACTACCTTGTATGTGGGCAGACACCTACAGCTAAACACTGAACTGAACTCCTGGAACCCAGTTGCTGAGAGGGAGCAAAGGGGTCAAGACTAGTCTGATGAAACCCATAGACTCTGCTGACTGGAACAAGGGAGCAGACTGATAGCTGAGAGACTAGCATGGGACTGATCCAGGCTCCCTAAATTTGTGTGTCAGTGAGGAGACCCAGGCAATCTATGGGGCCTTGGGTAGTAGATCAGTATTTATCCCTGGCATACAAGTGGATTTTGGGAGCCCATTCCATGTGGAGTGAAGCTCTCTCAGCCTAGACACATGGGGGAGGGCCTATGCCCTGCCCTGCATGAAATGGCAGACTCTGGAGATTCCCCATGGAGGGTGTTACCTTCCCTGGGGAGTGGAGTGGGGATTAGGTTGGGGGTTGTGGGGGTGGGGGAGAAGTGGGGAGAGGGAGCCAGGATTGACATGGAAGCTTGCTTGTTTCTAATTTAAATAAAAAAGATTAAAAAAAACATAATGTAAAGGCTAATAGAAAGAGATAAATACTGTTGAGGTGTGGTCTCCATATATATATACATGCACATGCATGAAAGCATACACGAAACAAGAATTTTTTTCCTGTGGAAAGTACAATACTCAAAAAGTCTTATTCTGGAAAGCATGAATGTATAATAAAAATTCTTGGACAACTATACATGACTAAATGTCATGCAAATAAGCCATCTCTTGAATGTAGTTTTTGTTTCTTTTTCAGGAAGAGATTTTTAAAAGTGAAACTGAAGGTACTTGTAATACATATGGGGAATATATGGATATATGGCTATTATGAGAATCATTTAGATCACCACTATGAATGCCCATTTAATTTGAAATGAAACAAAGACCTTGTGAAAAGCAGACATCTAACTCTACGAAGATTTAGTTATAGCCTGGTTCTAAACCTGGTTTTGTCATACATTGAGTTGATAACCTTCTATTGAACAAGTTCTACATGCTAATATTCAACCTGTTATTGTAAGAGAATGATAATATATAAAGTGTGGGTCAGCAAAGAAAAAACGAAAGAAAGTACCAACTAAAAAGGAGTCAGAAATCAGCATCTTTTACTATGTCAACTGATACTATCAAACTGTAAGAAGAAATTAAATTAATGTAGAGGCTTTCTTTTCCACCACTAGTAGAACTGATGTTCAAAACAAAAGTAGCATGAAACTGTATAGCTATAATGTAAGCAAGAGACTGGCAGGGATAGTTTTTTTTTTTAGTTTTTCAAGACAGGGTTTCAATGTATTTTTTGGAGCCTGTCCTAGAACTTGCTCTGTAGAACAGGGTGGCCTCAAACTCACAGAAACATGCCTGCCTCTGCCTCCCCAGTGCTGGGATTAAAGGCATGCTCCACCAATGCCTGGCTTAGCTGTTTTATGATTTATTTTTATTATTTTACATTCATGTGTTATGTGTGAATCTCTCTGTCGGTATGCCAAGTGAGTCCCAGTGCATGTAGATGCCATATAATAAAGATCTCTAGAGAAACAGAATTGAAAGAATGTGTGTGTGTGTGTGTGTGTGTGTGTGTGTGTGTGTGTGTGTGTGTGTGTATCAGAATGGCTTACAGGGTGTGGTTCTCCTAGTTCAATAGTAGTTGTCTACCAACTACCAACAATCCATAAGTTCTTTAGTCCACAATGATAGCACACAGGCTCTAGAACTGTGACATCTCCCCACCTCAAAAGATTTGGAATAAAGCTGAGTCTTCTCATTTCAATGTATTTCATTAAGAAAAATCCCTCACACCCTCCAGATGACTAGATTTTAGTTAATTTCATATATAGACAAGTTTACAGCCAAGAATAGTCATCATAAGCCAGAAGCAGGTTTTGGGTACATCAGGTCTTTAGTTACAAGTAGGTGGATGCTGTGAACCAAACTTAGACCTTCTGAAATCAGAAAAATACTCTTAATCTCTGAACCATTTGTCCAGTCCAAAGTCGTAGTTACTTAAAGACAAATTGTAGCCCCAGGTATAGGATACATCCCTATGAATTGTTAGCCAGTATATCCCTAGAGGCTCCCAGGACAGCATTGCTATTGTTATTAATCTTTCCTAGGCAGTAGAACTAAGAATCTTGGAATGGAAACTACACAAACCTTGGTTGCAAAGTATAGAGAAACCTGTGGTAAATGCTGGCCAGGCTATATAGTGGTGAAGGGTGCAGGGCAAGTGGATGGGGTAGAAAAATCAAGATTTTTAGCCACATATGACCCCTGCATTGTAAAATACCAACCTGCCAAGTAAGACATGCAACAGATGTGTGAGCGGGGGGCATTACCAAGTAATTTCTAATTGGAAAAAAGTTTTTGTGTACATTGTATTATTCTTTCATTACTTTATCTTTATCAGGAAATCACTGTGCACAATTTTATGCTGTATAACATTTGTATTAGCATCCTTTTAACTGCAGATACCGAAATGTGAAAATTACCACTAACTTCAATACAATAATTTCAAGGGGAAGGAATTTCACTCCAGTTAGCTGTGGATTTCATAATAAGACCCATGATAAAATTATATATGCAGAATAATAATGTTTTAATGTTAAAGATTTACTAAAGGTAATAATGTGGTAACCTAGTACTGTCATATTTTATTAAAATATATTGAAGCACCTGTTGTATGCTAAGTCACACATGAGCAATATTACACTTAGTGAATGCATTAGGTTTTATTTCTGTTGTGAAAAAAGCCATATAAAATACTAGAGTATGATTTTGTAAATTTTAAAGACAAAATGGGAAGTAGAAAGTAGTTAGTCCATTAGAATGAAGTATCATGTGTATTTACAACATTTGAAACAGATTTTTGTATCAATATATAAGTACCTACTTATCATACTTTATTACAGAAAAAGAAATATATAATATATGATATTGTTTTGATTGATATAATTTATAAAATTGGTATAATGGATAAAAAATGTAGTCAATACAATTTTAGCTTCATAATTTATCTTTCATTTCATTTTATTCGTGATTAAATATCTCAATAAAATTCATATAGGTACAATTTGGAAAGTGGTATGTCACCTTTTTTCTGTAAATTTTAACATGTGTTTAACTTACTCAGAAACTAAAAAGTATCAAATATTTACACATACACACACAAATGACTGGCAAGTGAGCACATTCTTCAGTTACACCTGATTTCTGTTATCACTGTATAGGCTTTTAATCAAATAAGATAATTATTTACTGGATACTTTTGAAAAATGTAACTGGTAATATTTTGAGATTTCAATTTATATCTTTAAAGACAGCAAATGTGTGCTTCGTATTATGTAGAGAACAGGGAACAATGTTTTTTGTTGTTGTTATTGTTGTTTGCTTATTTGGTTTGGTTTGATTATACATGTTATCTGGCATTTCATATGTTTTTGAAATGAGATAAATTGCACATCATGTTTATCCATGTATAAAACCTATTATATATGCAATATATTATGTTATATTTTGTACATAGAGTATCACTTATATCACATATGCTATATAATAAATTGTATGTTTTATATATGTTGCATATTGCATATATCACTTGTAATCTGTTATTTATGTCATATAGGGCATATTATTACATATTATAACATATATGTTGCATGTATAAAATATCATGAATTAATTAATATATTGCCCATCTACTAGTAGAGTAAGGTCATGTTGAACAAGGGATATAGTTTGAATTGTAGACACCAATTTAAAACAGAGTCTGCCCGCAGCTGGAAAGATGCCTCAGTGACTAAGACTAAGAGCACTTGCTCCTGAAGAGGACTCAGATTTGATTCTGAGTACCTGAATGGTGGCTTACAAGTTTCTGTATCTCAAGTTCCAATGGGGCAGATGCCCTTTTCACACCCCCACAGGTACTGCAAACACATGCGTGTTCATTTACATGCTAGCAAAACACACATAAAAGAAAAATAAAGTAGGAAAATATTTTAAAAGTCTTAAAGTACCTCTTTAAAACAGAGACTTTTCAGATTTATTGAGTCAGACTTTTGGCACATGTACAATATATAATGGCTATAATCACAGAACTAAGGAAACAGAGTCAGGAGAACCATGAATTCAAAGTCAGCTTTGACTACACAGAAATTTTAAAGTCAGCCTTTGTTTAGAAATTCATTTAAAAATTCATGCTTAATTATCATCATTTACACGTTAGAGATTCTAAGGTTAGTGTCCTCTTAGTTGACAGCAAACCCTTATTATTATTTCATCTACTGTTAAAAGTTAAATGTCTGCATTTCCTTTATGTAAATTCTTTAGGAGGGAAGATAGATGTCAATACAAGAGTGGAGAAAATGGACTATAGAAATTCTTATCTGTTAATAACTTTCAAAATGAAAGATTATGCTAATTTACATACTATCTGAATATGCAAAAGCCTAGAGGTGGTAAGCAGATAATTAAAACCTAGATCTGACATGCTGGTGGGAGAACAAAGCAATTTTTGTTAAATTACTGTATCATTGTGTCTGGATTGATTAGAGATCTTGATATGATTATTAACATGCACACATTTGATCTGCTTAAGCAATTAAATTATTTCATGGCTAAAAAGCATAGTTACTATGAAAAGTTCATTTAGCAACTTTCTATATTTAGCAGTCATAAGACTGGAATGATAAGAGCAATTATGACAAAAATGTCTAAGCAACTATTTGAAAAGTAATCCACCAGAAACAACTAAATACAAAGTAATAACACTTTCAATATATTCTACAAAAATTAATTCAAGGCAAATTTTATGAGACACATATAGTCAATTTTTGTTTTGATTATCAATATGAATTTACTATTATTCTTCATTTACACTGTTTATTATTTTTACTTTATTTTATGTATATGAGTGTTTTGCCTGTATGTATGCTTGTGCACCACGTGCATACAGAGCCAGCTGTGAGCTTCCAAATGGGGTACTGGTAAATGAACTCAGAACCTCTGAAGAGCAGTCAGTGCTCTTAACCTCTGAACCACATCTCCAAACCAAGTTTATTATTTTCATTCCTTTTTGAGGGAGGGTTCAAGACAGGGTTTCTCTGTGTAGCTTTGGAGCCTGTCCTGGAACTCACTCTGTAGACTAGACTGGCATTGAAATCACAGAGATCTGCCTGTTTTTACCTCCTGGGTGCTGAAAATAAATGCATACACCTCCACTGCCCAGCCTTATTTTCATTGTTAATATTCTCTATTTGGGGTGCTGAAGATTGAGCCTAAGGCCTATTCCACATTACCTTTGATTTATAGCTGGTAACTAACCTTAATTTTTTTCAATTTCATTTTTATTTTGTGTGTCCGTATATGCAAATGTGTACAGGTACCCGTTAGAGCCAGAAATATTAACTGCTGAGCTATCTTTTATACCCTTCCTAAAAAATTTAAATATCATTACAAATGGAAAACAGTCTAAGATTTGAATAAATAAAAATAAATGCATGTTATTGTCTGCACAGCAATTACTTTAAAAAGGAATATGATTTCTCTTTGTCATTAATAATATTCTCCTCTTGGCATTGCCACGTGCTTTTACAGCCAGCAGTCATTACTTTCAAATAAACTCATGAAGAAATTTAGAATTAGAATTAATATGAACATGTTTCTATGATATTCACATATTACAAAAGATAAATATCTTAAATTTTCTTTAAGCATTGGCTACATGTAAAAGTGGGTCTTAAGTCGGCTATTATTTTATTTTTTGGCAATTCTGGGGATTGAACCCAGTGCTTTGTATATCCTAGGAAAATGCTATACTAATTGAGCTACATTCCCATCACAATGTAAATTTTGAATTATTTACATAGCTAGAATTTTTTGTTCTAATCTGTAGCTGTTGAAAGTGTAAGAAAGAAAGCATTTGGTGTTATGTGTATACAAAAATCATTTTCCAATTCTGATTTGTTCCTAACTCTGTAATACTGATGAAGTTCTCTTGAAAGTTTACCAGATTGTTTTATGTATCAGTTTGCTCAGTAGTCAGCATATAAGTAATGCTATGTAAAATATGACAGATTAAAATCAGGCCAAGTTTATAGAAGAGTAAAAATAATTCTCATATATATTTTGTCTAAAAGGCATTGCATTATATGGCTTGCCTGTATTGGAGAGAAGAAAACTATGAAAAGAAAAACTCTGCAGAAATAATGAATGTTTTACTGAAAATATGTGGGTTTTTCTCCTCTCATTCATAAACCAATGAAACAGGCTGACTCTCAATGAGAATGAATCATGTTCTACTTTAGACTGATGAACAATGCAACTCTTTATGCAGTACACAATCAAGCTGTGAATTCAATTCTACAATATATCAGTTTGGTAAATAGTTTAGCAAAATCCAGGAAAGCATTAAATGTTACTATGAATAAGAATGACATTTACAGTCATGTTAAGTAGGTCACAAAGTTTAAAGGGCTCTCAGCCCAGTAGCAGTAGAACATAAGGAGAATTTGTGTGAAGGTCAAAGAGGATGCTTCCCCCAGCCCTTTTTTTATATCTCTCATGGAATATGACAGAATTATGTGACTCATTGTCAAAGCTTGATTTTAAGGGTAACCTACTTGATTAAAAATGTCCTTCTTATCTCAAAAGTAGAAATTAAATTTTGATAGAAATTATGCATAATACAGTCAATGACTATTACATTTCTAAAAGGCATAACTAAAAATTAAATTACTGTTCCTAAAGAGAAATACATAATTGGGAAAGTTTGATTATTGCAGGAATTTGGACAGGTGGAAATTAATGAAACACAACAATGTATTCTTTTGTATTTTAAAAAGAATTATTTTTAGGTAAAATGTTCTATTGTACTAAATAACCTAATTCTGTGATATAATGACATAAGTAATTAGAATCTGGCATGTAAATGTACATGTTTGAACTTCCCAATAGTAAAAATTTCTTTCCTTTGACCAAAATATTTGTGCTAATGATAAGATTATTATAAAACATAAGTTTGAATACAAGAGCTCTATAAAAATAAGTTATGTTTATGAAATTGCTATGAAAAGACAAAATGTTGTGACTAAAACTAGTCAACAATGGATAAAAAACTGCATTCAACAATATGAATATGTAGATTATATGAAAATAAATGAACTGAAAGTTACCTATAGATTACAATATGAATATGTTGATTATATAAAAATAAATGAACTGAAAGTTACCTATAGATTCAGTGTGATTCTCACCTAAATACCTAAATATTTACATGCCTCACAAAAATATATTAAAAATACTAAAACTCATTATGGAGTCATAAAAGGTCCTTAGTATCCATGGGGACCCTGAAGGAAAATAAAGCAGAAACAACAAAATATGCTAGGACAAAGCTATACTAACCAACACACAAAGTTTTTAGCATAAAACTGTCAAAGACATGGAGCACAATAGATAGCAAGAAATACACAAGTCCTCATATACAACTAACTGATTTTTGACAACAGCATCAAGAACATACATGAGAGAAAGTACAGTATCATCAATAAATGGTATGCATATGAAGAATGAATGAGATCATTTTCTCTTTTCATATACAAAAACTAACTTGAATGGATCTAAAACACTAAATGTAAGACATGAGACTATGAAATTACTTTAAGAAGCACAAATAAAATGCTTTCTGATACTGGTATGAGTAATAATATTTTAAATAGCTCTCCAAAAGGGCATAAAACAGACAAATTTGATTGTATATAAAAGACACTATTACACAGTAAAAGAAACATTGAGCACAGTGAAGACACTATTTATAGACTAAAGAATTATTGCATCATATTTGTTCAGTATGTGTTTAATGTCCACAATACATAAAGAAATTTATAGAAATAAGCTAAATATTTGAATATGTATTTCTTCAGATAGGACACATAGTGTATAAAAGTGCTCAATAACACTAATTATAAACAATATCCAAAACCCAACTACCATTAGACATCACCTCACAATTTGATGTGATAGTTTTTGCTTTAACTTATTATATTTTATTTTGTTATTTTTAAATGGAAAAAAACATGAATGACTGAAAACCCATCCACTAGGGTAAAGGTTAAGGACTGAACTGTTGTTTATACATGCTGGGTGAACAAAAGTCAGATTTCTTCAAAGGAGTGACACAGGATATATCATCCACTCCAGGATGGGCCTCATGTTCAGGAGAAGTTGACAAAGAAATAATGATCTACAGGAGTGTGTGTGTGTGTGTGTGTGTGTGAGAGAGAGAGAGAGAGAGAGAGAGAGAGAGAGAGAGAGAGAGAGAGAGAGAGAGAGAGAGAGAGAGAGAGAGAGAGAGAGAGAGAGAGAGAGAGAGAGAGAGAGAGAGAGAGAGAGAGAGAGAGAGAGAGAGAGAGAGAGAATTTAGTTACAGTTATTTTTTTGGTTTTTTGGTGTTGATGTATTTTGTTTTCTAGGTTTTGGAGTTTTGTTGTATTGTGTTTTGGGTTTGCTTTTTTGAGAAAAAACTTAAAGTTGGGTGGATAGGGAGGAGTAAGGGATCAGCAAGGACTTAGACTGAAGGAATATCTTCAAAATATATTTAAATTTAAAAATTTGTTTAAGCAATAAAAGTATAATAAAAATAAAGTTACATGTAAGTGCAACTCATGTCTTCTGAGATATTTACTTTGTTAAATTTTTTTCATTACAATCTTTTCTCTCTTGATCTTTTTTTATTTTATTGGTGTTCAAAAATGAATGAAAAGAAATAGTGGTTAGAACACAGAGAAATAGAAGCCTTGAACACTATTGTTTGGATAGTGTATTAGTATAGCCATTGTGGAAAAATAATGTGGGTTCTCATAAAAATAGAATTACCAGATGATTCAGCTGCCTACTACCCCCAAATCCTGAGATCATTTAGTTTAAAAGATATCTGCATTCCCATTATCACAATACTGATGAAGACTAAAAGGTGTCAATTAATGGAGAATAGTTTTAACAGAGAGAGAGAGAGAGAGAGAGAGAGAGAGAGAGAGAGAGAGAGAGAGAGAGAGAGTTTTATGAAAGGAGAACGAGGTGGAGGGAGAGGGAGAGGATTCCTGCCATCAAGATCAACATGAAAGCTTTTTTGTTTAATGAAATTAACCAAGTCCAGCAATATACACACTGTATGATTTTATTTACAATTGACTAAAACAACAAAAAAACCTCCTAGAGATCAGAATGAGAACAGATTGTCTTGGTTTGCTTTCAGTTGTTGTGATAAACACCATAGGCAAAAGCAACTTGGAATGGAAAGAGTCTATATCATCTGATAACTCTTGAGGTCACAATACATCACTGAAGTAGGACAGAAATTGAGGGCAGGTTCCTCGAGGCAGGAGCTGAATCAGAGATCATGAGGGGAAACTGTTTACTGGCTTGCTCTTCACTGCTTACTCACCATGCTTTCTTGTGTAACCGGGGGCTACCTGTCCAGGGGTGGTACCAGGCCACAGTGGGATAGGTTATCATTAATCAATAAAATGCTTCACAGACATGTCTATAATCTGATAAAGGCAGTTACTGAAATTCAAGTACCCTCTTTCTAGGTGACTCTATTTCATATCAAGTTGACAAAAATTAACAAATACAAAAGTCTACAAGTAAACTGGTAATTAGAGAAAACAAAGAAGAAGTATTTAACAATGAATACAGTTTCACTAGGTAAAGGAGGACATCGTTAGTGCTGGTAGCTGTAGACACTGTGCTGTGCAGTACAAAATTAGGTTTATTTTACAACAGCCTAAGTGGAGGATTTTGAATGTTTTTTACCATAAAATGTCAAATATTTGATATAATTGATTTACAGTTAATTTAGTTGAGTCATTCCACAATGTAGACATGCAATGAAAAAGCACATTGCATTAAACAATCATGTCAAGTTATTTTCAATTCAAACAATGTAATTTAACATCTTATTTCTCCATGCACCTTTGTCTTATCAGAGTCTTATTACTACAGAGATAAGAGATTTCCTCTTAAGGAAAAAAGTCAGGAAGGGGTTTATCTTTTATTTTTATTGCTATGTTACAATAATTTGACCAAAAGCAACTTGGAGAAGGACGGATTTACTTGGTCTTACAACCCCGATGTCATACTCTATCACCAAATGACATCAGGACATGAACCTGGAGGCAAGTGCTAAAGCAGAGACCGAGAAGACTACGTGGCCTTCTGATTCTGTCTCCCTGTATCTCTGCCGGCCTCTCAACCTCTCTGTGTATCTGTCTCTCTGTGACTTTCATTTAGGGGCTCTAGAGCACCAATACTTTATATTTTATTGGTAGAATTACATATTTTCTATTATCTTTAGTGTACTTTCATCTATTTCCATTTTTCTATGAATATTTTCTGTGTAACTGCTTTGCTGTGGAGCTTTCATGCTTATTTTTGAGATGTGGATGACAACCATCAAACCTTTTTACACTTTGTTTTTGGCTCACAAAACAGCTTAGGAATTTAAAGTGCCCAGGGACTATATTTAAAATGAACCACTGTAGCTATTTACTTATTCACCATTAGATGCCTTATTCCACTAAAGTGATTTATCCATAGCCTACATCATGAAGTTCAAAATGATATCAAATCACACAAAATACATTTGGAGACTTTAATTCAAGCAGAGGGACTACAGTCATATATCATTTAGTGGAGATTTTGCCAAAATTTTTCAGATGCCTAAAAGTAGAAATCATAAAGCAAGACCTGATATTACAGCTCTCAAACATGTATAAAACATAATTTGGAAGTATAGTGGGCTAGATCCAAATAATTCAGCTTTATGTCAATCAACACAGATAGTTATTGGGCCACAGTTTTATTTTGTTTCAACAAGATGTGAATTCTGTGTTGCTATTCCTGGGTGGATAAGAGGGATAGATAGTTTTAAAAGCCATAGAAAATTAAAGGGACTCTATTTGCAATGTTTGTTTTGTGCAGATGTATACTGAAACATTCTTCATTTTATAACATGTAAATAATTAAGATGCTGTTTCTTCATTTTTACATCTTTTCACAAGTGTGGTGGTCAGTATGAATTATCAGCCATACATGATCTAGAATTGCCTGAGAGATGTCATGTCAGATTATGAAAGTAGCAGTAAACTTTCACTGAACTTTTCCAAGGAGCAAAACCGTCCTCTTCATTCATAATTTCATGACATTGACTATAAAAATAATGCGTTCTTAGTGCAGCAAGTGTATGGCTTTGATCTTTAACTTTCAGCAATAGCACACTGTTCCTGTAGTCTACATTTAGAGATGAATTTCAATGCAAACAATGTTATGCAGATTAGCATATTAATGTGCCAACTAAGGATAAAGTTTCTTTAGTATAAACTATGGGAATAGGACATTTCTAGTTTTATGCCATGTTCCTATTATGAGCTGCCATTCTCATTTACTCTAATCCAAGAAAGCTGTCACTGTCTCCGTAACTCAGACATACATTGTTGAAAAGTGCAGAGAACACATCATAAAGTTCAATTCATTAAATACATTCTTTTAGTTCCTAGAATGGAGGCAAGCACATTGTAAAACTCTGGGAAATAACAAATGAATGATTGGATGTATGAAAATATATGATGGAATCTGAGAAACACAAGAAAATATTTTTAAAAATCTGTCTCTAACAGGTATGACAAGTGGAGAATAGACACTATTCAACAATTTTCCTACAGATATTATAAGAAATAACCAAAATCCCCTTTACATAATTTAATTTTTTCAATGTTTTTATTTATATGATTGATTTTCTTGGATGTGTATTTATGTGCAATGTCCATGCTGTGCCTGTGGAGGCCCGAAGGGAATGTCTGATTCTCTGGAACTAGAGTTATGTATTTTTGTGAGTCACCATATGGGTACTGGAAATTGAACCCAAGTCTTCAGCAAAAACTGCCAATGATTTTAATCGCTGAGCATCCTCCCAACCCTCCTTATACATAAACTTTTGAAATATAAAGTATATTACTACTTATACTTTCCATGCTGGGCAACAATACACAAGAACTCCTTGATCCTATTTAACTGTACCTAAGAAAATTCCAATTAGAGATATATATTGAATCAAGAGGTGTAGAGTCAGAAGTCATGAGGCTAGTCCTAATTTTGTTTGTTTGAGTTGCTTTTCGCAGGCTGTCATCTACAATTTAGATATAATGTATAAAACTTAATTTAACATAAAAATATTATAATCACTGAAACGAAGCTTATTATACACTTGTAACATCCTATTTTTGCAAGAAACGTTAGACTGCTATGTTTCACTGAATACAAGTAAAAGGCAATAAAAGGCAATTGCTGTTGTGTAAATGACAGGAAGCTATTTGGTCTGAGCTGAAAATGTATGACTAAACTACAGAAGCCTTTGTGACATTGAAATGTAATTACTTTTCATATATAAATGTGTGTGTGCACACACACAAGCTACTCTTCTGTGATTTGGGGAATCAATTCTTCAGACTTTGACAACTTGGAAGCAGATTCTTCTTTAGAAGAAAAGGCACACGCCTTTAATCCCAGCACTCGGGAGGCAGAGGCAGGCGGATCTCTGTGAGTTCAAGACCAGCCTGGACTACCAAGCGAGTTCCAGGACAGCCTCCAAAGCCACAGAGAAACCCTGTCTCAAAAAACCAAAAAAAAAAAAAAAGAAGAAGAAGAAGAGGAAAATGTGGTGTACTCAATCTGGGTTATGTGTGTTAAATTCTTCATTGTACAACTATTAACATAGCGAAGATGTTGCCATAATCTACTCAGGTAAGTCACTGAGAAAAGATATTTGTCACAGGGCGTAGGAAAGTGCTCTAATGGACCTAAACCTTAAGCGTGCCTCTCACAATTATGAATTATTGAATAAACTTGTCCTCTTGGTGTGGTTAATTACAAATTAAAACCAAATGTTCTTAGAACAGTCACGCTTTGAAGAAGACTCAAAACAGTCTTAAGTATGGAGACTATGACTTACCTATCTCAAACACTTGAACTATATGACAAGGGGCTGGAGTTAGATCTACACTCCCATATTTCATCTCTCTCTCTATCTGTCATGTGGGGCTTTGTACATTGGCCCCAAAGAGAGTGCTGGATCCTCTGGAGCTGGAAATATAAGGATGTGTAAGGCAAGTAAAATGTATGAACAACATTTATGGTACTAGTGTAAGTTAATCCTGGATTCTTTTTCCAATAGATGAATAAAAGAGAGCATGGGATTGATATAAACATCACTGAAGAGATCAAATGGTCTTTTTGAAGGGATATACAAACACTGATTTTCCTAAAGTTGTCACAGGGTCATTTGAATTGCATGTGGAAGGTGGTGTCTAGGTAGTTCACTGATAAGAACTGTACAGTATTTTCAATTTCCAGCAATTTGTTTTCAGAGTTTAAATGTTTAGTGTGAATTTACTTTTTAAATTTGAAAGCCTATTTTCTACATGAGTATATCATACATCTGTTGATTTCGTGTGAGCTATTCATAATCAAGCAATGGAATAGATACTAAATTTAACCTGGTTCCCTAAGCAGTCAAAATAGAAGCTGTTTTCTGCTTTTCCTGCCTTTTAAATTCTGGAAAACCTGTCAGACCATGTAAGAGGGCACCTATACTCACATATCACCCAGGATTCTAGTTACAGCAGTTTGGGTTTCTTGTTCTGTAAACACTGACATATTAGAGACACCAAATTAGAGGTGAAGGAATTTTAGCAGCAGCAACACACAAACCTAAATGTCTGGCAGTTGATACTGTAAAGCCTAGGAGGCAGACTTAAAAAAATAGGATTTTGGGCCGGGTGGTGGTGGCGCACGCCTTTAATCCCAGCACTCGGGAGGCAGAGGCAGGCGGATCTCTGTTAGTTCGAGGCCAGGCTGGACCTACAGCCTCCAAAACAATACAGAGAAACCCTGTCTCATAAAACCAAAAAATATGATTTTGATAAACACAAAAAGATAAAATCAACACAACTGATGAAATTTATAAATTATAACAAAATGCTACTTTAATATCATACTAATTGAGAAAATAAAGAGGATGAATTAAACCGTTTGGATATAAAACTTGTCATAATAACAAACCAGTTATTCTAAAAGTGCAGTATTTTTGTTTGTTTGGTGTTCCAAGACAGAGTTTCTCCGTGTGTAGCTTTGGCTGTCCTGCAACTTGCTCTATAGACCAGGCTGGCTTTGAACTCACAGAGATCTGCCTGCCTCTGCCTCCCAAATGTTGGGGTTAAAGGCATGTGCCACCACTGCCCGAATCTAAAAGTACAGTATTATGGAGTCTGTATTACTACAGCATACAAGAAATAATGAAGTATGAGAAATATTCAGGTAATTTTTTCATGAATTTGTTCCTATGTGGGATTATTCAATTTTGAATGAGATTAATTCTTCGAATTTTCTAGAACAGTGCTCCCGTGGTCTCAGTGCTTGTCATTATTTTTCAAAGACTGTTCTAACCCAGTCTGAATCACTTGAACAGGGCCTATGGTTGTTTAACAGAAAATTATTTCACCTCCTACTGGGTTTTATGGCATTTTCACTTTAAACACTAAGCTACCCTGACAGAGGCAGTATGCAGCACACTTGCTGCAAGTAAACCACAAATTTTTAAGGTAATGGAAGTCACCTTCTACACAGATTCTCACAGATAATCACAATTTTCCTTCTTACAATGAACTTAATTTTCTTTTCCTTTTGAAACCTCATTTCACCAGTTCTTTTGTACCACTACTTTAGTAATTTTTCCATACATTGTTTTTTCCAAGTGTCTTCTTTTTGTTGCTATTCTTAGTCATTTTCTGTTAATTACTACTGAAAGAGCTAAGTCAACAATCCTATTAACAGAATGAATAAACTATGGCATGATTATTGCATTCTGTAGAAAACAACAATGTATATTGTTAGTTACAAGTAATTATTTAAAATTCTGCATATTTTTCACTAAGTAACTATATAAATCTATAGTTTTCTTAAAATAACAAATTTTAGTATATATTCAAAGCAGTTTTAATTTGATATATTTAGATTTCATGTAAAATATTTTATTTTGGCTCTAAAACTAATTTCTGAGAAGATAATTTATTTTAATGTTTTTGGTTCACTTAGACATACAAATGAGGAATTAAGAAGGGAATTTTACTAAAATGATTCATATAATTCTTTACATAATATCACAGAAACATTAAATTTTATATTATAATAAAATAAAATACAAGTTCAAGCATTATTCCTGACAAACAGCATAACAGGGTGTACATTATTCCATATATTACTTTGGCTGAGTTTCTTCTGAATGCACATAATTAAGGAGAACTAAAGACAAATTAAAATCCATGTGTATTTATAACTGGATCTTTTGGGGTTTCTCCTAAAATTCAAAGAAAGGTGGGATATGAGATATCAGGCATAGAAATGGTAGAGGCAGGCAGGCAACTCTTTCCCCTGTTAGTATTTTTGCTTCCCTGTCTGATTCATTGTTATTTTCCTGAAAATCTTTTTTCTCTCAGACTTTTTACAAATAAGACAGAAGGTGGCTCTTTCTCTTTTTAAGATTTATGACTCCCTCTGTCCCAGCCTTCACAGAGCTGCATGGCAATTTCAAATTCCTAAGAGAGAGAATCTGATTAACTCTGCTCAAGCCTGTGTCCCACACTAGTCCAATCAATAGTGCACAGAATGACATTGTGCGTTGTT
Source organism: Mesocricetus auratus (assembly GCF_017639785.1). Taxonomy (NCBI): domain Eukaryota; kingdom Metazoa; phylum Chordata; class Mammalia; order Rodentia; family Cricetidae; genus Mesocricetus; species Mesocricetus auratus. The sequence goes on along the minus strand of NW_024429188.1, from coordinate 37,819,274 downwards.
GCTATGGTTTCTGCCACCCACACTCTAGATACAGGGATGGGGCCACGTTATACTGAGGAAATGGTTCTTTTAAACTGACCTGACATCCCCAAAGTTATAACCATGCGTCTATTGTTATTGTTGCTAATCAGAAGGAACAATGAAACTGAATATTTGATAGTCATTGAACTCCTGTCATGTGCCAAGAACTATGGCCAAACACATCCACCCATTATACATGTTTTCATCACTAGGACTTTACATCTACTTTATAGATGAAGAAAATAAAAATTGCTAGAGGCTAAATATCTTTGCAAAGTTTTCAGAATACTATAAATGAATGTAACCAGTTTTATGGTATGCAGAATTCTTCAATGGATGAAAATGAAATAAACCGAAGCAAAATAAGGGATACAAAATGATACCTCAGAGACATTTGACATTCCATATCTCTGCAAGTTCTTGCTAGGAAAAGATGTCAGAGACACCACGGGAGTTAACAGTGTTATTCACATGGCAGTTTTATATTGTCCAGATCCCTGGTAAATATGAAATACTCTGTTGATCCAGGTAACATCTCAACAAATCATTGAGACACAAAGCTTCTGATATGAAATAAACCACATGAACTCCTTTGTGTCCAGTGAAAATTTGGGTGATGTAAAAGGGAGTTTGCTTTCAAATGGTTAATAATCCATCAATGGAGTTTCCATATTGTGTTCACTAGATGTCTGTCAAATATTTCTTGGTCTGAGTGTGAAAGCTTAATATAAATTCTGATGTGTTAAAAATTATAACACTAACAAACCAAAGTTATATTGTCCAACACAGTGTTTTTTCTGGTCTACTGCCTGAAAATAAAAGAATTCATGATAACTATCAGAAATCTCCACCCACTTTCTCTTCTAAGAGGTTCAGTGTGGCTGTATTTATGTTGAGGTTTTGATCCATTTGGACTTAAGATTTGTGCATGGCAATAGACATGGATCTATCAGCATTCTTCTACGTGCCAGCATCCAGTTTTGCCAGCACCATTTGTTGAAGATGCTTTTTTTTCCATTGTGTATTTTTAGCTTCTTTGTGAAATATCAGATGTTCAAATTTGTGGGTTAATATCAGGGTTTTCAATTCGATTCCATTGGTCTACCTGTCTATTTCTGTGCCAATGCCAAGCTGTTTTCAGGACTATAGCTCTATAATAGAGCTTGAGGTCAGGGATGGTGATGCCTCCGGATATTGCCTTGTTAAACAGGGCTGTTTTGTCTATCCTGGGTCTTTTGTTTTTCCATGAAAAAATTGATTATTGTTCTTTCAAGGTTTGTGAAGAATTGTGCTGGGATTTTAATGGGGATTGCATTGAATATGTAGATTGCTTTTGGCAGGATTGCCATTTTTACTACATTGATCCTACCTATTCGAGAGCATGGGAGATCTTTCCATTTTCTGAAGGCTTCATTAATTTCTTTCTCTAAAGATTCAAATTTCTTGTGATACAGGTCTTTCACTTTTTTGGTTAGTGATACCCCAAGGTATTTTATGTTGTTTGTGGCAATTGTAAAGGGTGATGTTTCTCTGATTTCTTTCTCAACCCTTTTATCATCTGCATATAGTAGGACTACTAATTTTCTTGAGTTGATCTTGTAGCGTGCCAATTTGCTGAAGGTGTTAGTCAGCTGTAAGAGATTCCTGGTAGAGTTCTTTGGGTCATTTATGTAAACTATCATATCATCTGCAAATAGTGAAAGTTTCACCTTGTCGTTTCCAATTTGTATCCCCTTGATCTCCTTTTGTTGTCATATGGCTCTGGCTAGAACTTCAAGTACCATGTTGAAAAGGTATGGAGAGACTGGACAGCCTTGTCTTGTTCCTGATTTTAGAAGAACTGCGTTGAGTTTTTGTCCATTTAGCTTGATACTGGCTGTTGGTTTGCTGTATATACCTTTTATTATGTTTAGGTATGTTCCTGTTATCCCAGATCTCTCCAAGACCTTTATCATGAAGGGGTGCTGGATTTTGTCAAAGGCTTTTTCAGCATCTAGTGAGATGACCATGTGATTTTTGTTTTTCATCTTGTTTATATGGTGGATTACATTCATGGATTTTCGTATGTTGAACCATCCCTGCATCCCTGGGATGAAACCTACTTGATCGTGTTGAATGATAGTTTTGATGTGTTCTTGGATCTGATTTGCCAGTATTTTATTGAGTATTTTTGCATCAATGTTCATGAGGGATATTGGTCTGAAGTTCTCTTTCTCAGTTGTATCTTTCTGTGGCTTGGGGATCAAGGTTATTGAAATATCATAGAAAGAGTTTGGCAAAGACCCTTCTGCTTCTATTATGTAGAATACTTTGAAAAGAATTAGTATAAGCTGTTCTTTGAATTTCTGGTAGAATTCTGCACTGCGGCCATCTGGACCTGGACTTTTTTTTTTGGTTGGGAGACATTTGATGACTGCTTCTATTTCCATAGGGGTTATATGTCTATTTAAATTGCTTATCTGTTCTTGATTTAATTTTGGCAAGTGATAGCTATCCAGGAAGTCGTCCATTTCCTTTAAATTTTCGAATTTTGTGGAGTACAGGTTTTCAAAGTATGACCTAATGATTCTCTGGATTTCCTCAGAGTCTGTTGTTATGTCCCCCTTTTCATTTCTGATTTTGTTAATTTGCGTGTTCACTCTCTGCTGTTTGGTAAGTTTGGACAAAGGTTTGTCTATCTTGTTGATTTTCTCAAAGAATCAACTCTTCGTTGCATTGATTCTTTGTATTGTTTTCCTAGTTTCTATTTTATTGATTTCAGCCCTCAATTTGATTATTTCCTGGCGTCTACTCCTCCTGGGAGAGTGTGCTAGAGCTTTCAGCTGTGTTGTTAATTCTCTAGTATAACTATTCTTCAGTTTCTTCATGTGGGCACTTAGTGCTATGAACTTCCCCCGTAGCACTGCTTTCCAAGTGTCCCACAGGTTTGGGTATGTTGTGTCTTCATTCTCATTGAATTCTAGGAAGTCTTTAGTTTCTTTTTTTATTTCTTCTGTGACCCAGGAATGGTGGAGTTGTGCATTATTCAGTTTCCATGAGTTTGTGTTGTTTCTGCAATTTGTGTTGTTGTTGAATTCTAATTTTAACGCATGGTGGTCTGATAAGATGCATGGAGTTATTCCAATTTTTTTTGTAGCTGCTGAGGTTGGATATGTTGTCAAGTATGTGGTCAATTTTTGAGAAGGTTCCATGTGGTGGTGAGAAAAAGGTATATTCTTTTTTTTATGTGGATGAAATGTTCTATAGATGTCTTTTAATCCCAGTTGGATAATTAATTATATTGGACCCTTTGCTTCTTTGTTGAGTTTCTGTCTGGTATTCCTGTCTAGTGTTGAAATCTTCCATTAAAAGTATGTGGGGCTTTATATGTGAATTAAGTTTTAGTAATGTTTCTTTTACGAACGTGGATGCCTTTGTATTTGGGGCATAGATGTTCAGAATAGACACTTCATCTTGTTTTCTCCATCTATAGTGATTGAGAGCTTTACCGGGTATAGTAGTCTGGGCTGGCATCAATGGCCTCTTTGTGTTGGTAGAATATCTATCCAAGACCTTCTGGCTTTCAGAGTTTCCATGGAGAAGTCAGGTGTAATTCTGATAGGTTTGCCTTTATATGTTACTTGGCCATTTCCTTAGTTGCTCTTCATATTCTTTCTTTATTCTGTATATTTGGTGTCTTGATTATTATGTGGCGAGGGGACTTTTTTGTGGTCCACTCTATTTGGTGTTCTGTAAGCTTCTCGTACCTTCATTTCATGTCTTTCTTAAGGTTGGGAAAGTTTTCTTCTATGATTTTGTTGAATATGTCTTCTGCCCCTTTGAGGTGGTTTTCTTCACCTTCTTCTATACTTACTATTCTTAGGTTTGGTTTTTTTCATGGTATCCCATATTTCCTGGATGTTTTGTGTTAAGGACTTGTTGGAATTAAGATTTTCTTTGGTTGATGAATACATTCCTCCTAGTATATCTTCAACTCCTGAAATTCTCTCCCATCTCTTGTATTCTATTGGTAATGCTTGTATTGGTAGTATCTGACCTTTTGCCCAGGTTTTCTACTTCCAGCCTTTCTTCAGATTGTGGTTTTTTATAGTCTCTATTTCAGTTTTCAACCCTTGCACTGTTTGAATTGTTTCTTGCAATTTTCAGTTTATCTTTTTGTCCATTTGGTGCATTTTATGAATTTATTGGTTAGTTCTTTCTTCCACCTCTTGCATTTTTTGGTTTGCTTTTTCTTCTATTTCTTCCAGTTTTTGTTTGCTTTTTCTTCCATTTCTTGTATTTTTTGGTTTGTTTTTCTTCCATTTCTTGCATTTTTGGTTTGTTTTTTCTTTCATTTCTTGCATTATTTTGGTTTGTTTTTTCATCCATTTCTTTGAGGGATTTTCCTATATCTTCTTTTAGGGCCTCTATCATTTAATGATGGTGTTTTTAAGGTCATTCACTTCTGCTTCATTTGCATTGGAATGCTGGAGTCTTGCTGGTGTGGAGTCTCTAGAATCTGGCCATGTCATATTTGTTCTTCTGTTGCTGAGAGTGTTTTGTATTGTCTCCTTCCCGTCTCTTCTAGTGGGTGCAGAAAGAGCCCCTTATTGGTCTGGTGATTAGGGGACCAGAGTTCCCTTTTGCTGGGTATTAGCAAGTACAATAATCTGGTAGTTCTTCTATTCCTCATCCTCGTTCTGGTCCCGTGGGTGGGGAAGACCAGGAATCTGGGGTACTTAGCCTCCCACCTGGTACCCTGGTCCCTTTGCTGGAAGAGAAGACTTGGGATCTGGGGTGTTCCTGCCGGGATGGGAAGCTCTGTGGCCATCCCCAGTCACTGGAAGGCATGCCCAGTATGCTGGGCCTTGTTTACCTGGATCTGCTGGCTTCCTGGTCCCGTTGGTAGAAGAGAAGACTTGGGATCTGGAGTGTTTGGCTCCTGCTGGGAGGAGAAGCTCTGAGGCCTTACCCAGTCACTGGAAGTCATGCTGGGATGTTGGGGCTTTCTTTACCTGGATCTGCTGGTTTCCTGGTCTTGTTGGTGGAAGAGAAGACCTGGAATATAGGGTGTTTGCCTCCCACCAGGTTTGGAAGCTCTGTGCAGTTCCCAGTCAAACCCAGGCACTGGAACGCAGGCCTGGATGCAGGGCCTGTTTTACCAGGTCCCACCAGACCAGCTGGTCCCCTGGTCTCCTTATTGGAAGAGAAAACCTGGGATCTGGAATGCTTGGCTCCTGCTTGGATGAGAAGCTCTGAGGCCTTCCCCAGTCACTGGAAGGCACACCGGGATGTGGGGGCCTTCTTTACCTAGATCTGCTGGTTTCCTGGTCTTGTTAGTGGTAGAGAAGACCTGGAATCTGGGGTGCTTGACTCCCGCTGGGATTGGAAGCTCTGTGCAGTTCCCAGGCAAACCCCAGGCACTGGAACGCAGGCCCAGATGCAGGGCCTGTTTTAAATGATCCTGCCGGACCAGCTGGTCCCCTCGTCTCCCTGGATCTGCTTGTTTCCTGGTCTCCTTGTTGGAAGAGAAGACATGGGATCTGGAGTGTTTGACTCCCACTGAGATGAGAAGCTCTGAGGCCTTCCCCAGTCACTGCAAGGCATGCTGGGATGGGGGGGGGCTTCTTTACCTGGATCTGCTGGTTTCCTGGTCTTGTTAGTGGAAGAGAATACCTGGAATCTGGGGTGATTGACTCCCACTGGGATTGGAAGCTCTATGCAGTTCCCAGTCACTGGCCAGATTTTCTTTTGTGAATTTTCACAAGCTATGAACTGTATCACATGATGTAACCTTTTCACTCAGCTATCAATGGAGTTCCCTTATTTGTTTTTTTCAGGAAAATAATATTTGGGAAATTGAATATGCACCAAAAAGAATATTCCATTTCAAAATAGTTTTGATAGTAATACTCATTTTTATGTTTCTATCTTTTTTTGCAAATCATTACTAAAATGTTCGTGTTCCCAAAATATTCAGTTGTCTGCCACCTAGTGAAATATCTCCACACTTTAAGTGATAAATTTTTAAATATTTTCTATTAAGAGACTTTTTAAGGAGCACTGTTTGTTTTTCAAAATTTTGACAATGAGGGAATGACCACTTTTGTGGGAAAACAGATTTTCATAATCATGTTTAGAGATGCCTATAAGTACAATTCTATTTCAGCAATGTAAAATAAAAATTGGTAGTATTTCAAAATAAAAAAATGAGTACATAATCCCTTTCATTTATAAGCCTAACATATTAACATTATTCACTATAGTATATTCCTTAGAAACATCACAGAATATGCTTAAATGCACACTTCTATTCCACATTGGATACAGGTACTTATAAAGTAGAAAGAAAAACAAGCTTGCATTGAAAAGTCAAGACAACATGCAGAATGAATTTTCAGAATACAAGTAGAAACAAATTCAAAATTACTTGCATTTTTGAAAGTGAGCACACTGGGTATTCGCTGCTATTATGGAACTTTTAGACATACTTTATTATTGTTCTGCCCCTTTCCTATATGCCTGTTCCACATACTGATGCTCATTGATCCTCCACTCTCCTCTCTCTCTGCTCCCCTTACTGTTGGTCATGTTCCTCCATTTAGCACCTCCTGTCAGATTTCATATCACATTATAGAGATTCATTTTCTGTTTAATATGTTGGAATTATTATGATTTTTAATGTACAAGAAAGAAAATACAAATAATAAATATAGCATGACAGGAAGAAATACCATGCATGAGAGTAATAGTCTCTGAGCACAGCTTCGTTTTCCTTCCTTTTTTCTTTGTTTAGAATATGGTTTCTTTCAATAGGAGATAAATAAATGCAGCTTGGACTCAGGTTACTTGTGGGATTAAGAGCAGATTATTTGTTGTCCATAAAGTGCACTGTTTCCTAACTAGAAAAATGAAAATAATCATGAAACCTTCATTGATACCTTAGATGCATTAGACACTGGCAAATATAAACTCTTCTTTATGATTCCATATAAACACAACTCCAGGTGTGCATATCCCAGTAGTAGAGAGCTTGGTGCACAGATGGATCCTTTGTACTAATTAGAAAAGACATTCTTACTCCCAGAATACACAGCCCTTCCACAAGAAGCAAATGACATTTAGAAGAGCTTGGAATTGATTTCAATCCCCACTTGCTTTCTTGGCTTGTTGTCTATGTGAAGTGAGCAATTAGAACATGTGTTCAGTACCTAACGCTTTTAGTAATTGTGAGTTCTGCTAATACTAATGGAAAACTGAGAGGCAAATTAATAGCGATTGCTTTTAGAGATTTATTGATCACTAACTAAAAGGAATAATACTTTAGGAAAAGGTTTACTTTTGTTAGTAACAAAGACTAATCAAAATTATTGCTTTCATATTTACTGTTACGAAAATGAAATATACCTGTTGTCTACTTAAATCTTCTGTGTTTGTATTGGAATACTGCATATAAGTATATAGATAGATATGGATGTTATATGTATAACAAAAAATATTTGTACACAAAATAAGATCTGCATGATATGAATAAATTTCATGTAAGACATTTCAGCATCAGTAAAAAGTCATAATGAACATAGTCAAAGTTTTTTTTTTCTTCCAGATTGTTTTAGAGGCATTGGTGTGGCATTATATATTTGAGTCTTGAAAAACAAGTGTCATCTTGCATCATTTCCCACAAAACCCTATCCATGGAAACACTTGTCTATCTGTGAGTGTTTATCCTAAAACAGTAGGTGAGTAACGAAACAAAATATAGATAACTATACAGACAGAAAGATAAAATATCATATAATCTACTTTTGATTTGTGGGAGCTGAAAGTTTTTCAAAGGCTAATTTACTAGTCCAGTGCTTTCATGACAAAACCACTTGACTAGTCAGAAGGAGATAACAGGCCAGTTGAAACTTCATGTACTCAAGTTGATCCAAGAGTCATAATAAACATATAAAGGCAATCAAAGGAATCTATAGTTGCAGCAGGTTTAAAGCTGCTTTGTACCAATGGGACTACCAAAGATCAACAATGTAATTAAAACCTGTTGAGAAAATAATGCTTTAGCAGCTTACCCAAAATCATGAAGCCTAGTTATTTGCTATAGAACCCAAAGTGCAGAGACTGTGAGAGAATGGTAAAAATCTACTATGTAAAATGAAGAAAATGATATGACAACGAAGGGAGGGGGAGAGGGAGAGAGGCAGTGGGGGAGATGGGGAGGAGTAAACAAAATACAAATGACAAAGGCTATTTTGGAAAACAAATTTCTCCATATGTTAAATGATTAATATACAATTAAAATCTATAGGAAACAATGGATAATGATTAGTTTTGAATTAAAAACAATAGTATAAGGTGGTTCTTAAGTGAATATGAATGAGGTAAATTTTTCATATAATAAGAAAAGTATACGTTTATACTATACTGAACTGACATACATACAATTTTTTTACAAGTAACATTAGCCAAAATTTGAGAAGATTTATAAAATATTCAGTTGGCAAGATCAAGTATTTCATTATAATTTTATGGGATAATTTAACAAAAATTTTAACGAATGCACGTGTGCCTTTACTCATTTATTCATCAGTTACCTTCTCAAAAATTTAGCCAGAGATTACACTACAAAATTACCAGAGAAGTATTTGGAAGTAAAAGCAAAGAAAAAAGAAAAAACTCATTATTACATTAATTAACACATTTTCATCAAAAAAATATTGATAAAATGTAAGTATTTGCATAGGAAATTAAGGAAAAGATGTTAAATATAACCAATGGAATTCATGACATGGCTCGTTTTATCTTACCAAATTCTGGGATAGGGCAGCAAAAATACAAGATAAGGTATATAGTGTTTTCCTTTTGTGCATAAAGAAGAATAAAATAGAAATTCAGGTATATATAACTTTATATATAATTTTTAGACCAAGATGAGTAAGGCAACCCAGAATCTAATGGGACTTATAATAGAACATGAATGAAAAAAAACTTAAGAGCTGAGAAGTGGTGACAACTACAATTTCTATGTTTATAAGATTTGTATGCCCATGATTTTTGGAAAATTCATGAAATTCTGGGTAAAAAATGCACTGAAATGAAGCTAAACATACAAATCAAATGCGGATGCAGAAAAAAAATCTCTAAGGTAGAATCAAGATAGAAACCAGGTAGAAACAAGTCAACCTAGCCTAAATAAGAAACCAAATAACCAACAACCTTAAAATTAAAAGAAGATATCTTTTACTTTATATCTATTTGTATGTGTGAGAGTGTGTGTGTATGTGTGTGTGTGTCTGTCTGTCTGTCTGTCTGTCTGTCTCTGTGTGTGTCTGTCTGTCTGTCCTTGCACATGTATGAGCAGTACCAGTCGCGGGAGTCAGTTCTCTTTGACTATGTGGGTGCTAGAGTAAGCTCATATTGTCATGCTTAAAAGCTGGTACCTTTGTCCACTGAGCCACCTCCCTGGCTCCAGGTAATCTGTTTTATTTTTATTCTTTGAATGTTTCAAATGTAAGTATAATGAATTTTAGTCATTTTTACCAACGTCACCTTCGCATTCTCTCCCTCCCAATGACATCCTTCTTCTCAACCTTATTTTAAACAAAGTCTCAGGCTGTTCTCAATTTAACTCTGCACCTGAGGATGACCTTGAAATTCCAATATTCCTGCCTCAGGCTTTCAAGTTCTAGGATTAGAGCTTTATGTTGCTATGCCATTTAGACAGTAGTTTTGAACCTAGTGTTGCATGCATGATAGCTAAGCACATTTACAAGTGAGCTACATCCTCATTTTCAGGTAATTTTTGAACACAGTTGATTATTGCTTACTCTAAGTCTAAAGAAGAAACAACTGCAATTAGATAAATGGAGATGAAGACTGGACTGAACTGAAATAGAAACTACACTAATACACGTTTTAGTACATAGATAAAGACATATTTATGTAGATGTAGGTATATGCCTAAAAAATTAAACGGATATGGATTTGAACGTGAATATAGAGGGGCAACCATAGATACAGATAAAGAAAAGTAGCTGGAGTAATGTTTAAGTAGAACTATCACTTAGGGCTCAAGTTCCAATTTTAAAAATAGCATAATCAAATAAACATAATTTGGGCTTCTAAAAGAAATGGCTAAACTGTCAATGAGTGAATTGTCAAAATATGTCAGGATGGTTTTTCTTTTAATGCTAGAAAATATAATGAGAAACAAAGATATGTGTAAACAGAACATAAACAAATCTAAAGTGGCTTTCAACTCATTCGAATTTGGATAATTTGATTAGGAAAATTAGTAATAAAAATGGCTGGATATGGGCTAGTCAGTGGTAGCACACACCTTTAATCCCAGTACTCAGAAGGCAGAACAAGGCAGATCTCTGTGACTTTGAGGCCAGTCTGGCCTACAAAAAGAGTTCCGGGACAGCCTGAGCTACACTATGAGAAAACATGTATCAAAACAACAAAATGACTCCACATGAACTATTGAAGAAAATAAAGTTCTTTGAGTCCTTAATGCCATTAATTTCAACAATTCAAACAGACAATGTGGAGCATAAACAAAAACAAATTACAGTTACATGAATGTTACCATAACAATAATACTGAATGGAAGAATCTAGATCCTATTTTTAAATAGGTTGTTTCATTCATGTTATATAAGCAACAGGTACAAATTAACAATGTTTGAGAATCTGTGTTTTTGAGATAAAACCATTAAGAGTGAAGGAGAGAATACCATAAAATATAGGCTATCTGTTCAGCAAAAGTGGAGTAACTATGGCAGTCCGAGGGAGGTAGACAGAGTTTTTGGCTTTTTTTTATTCCTTTTTCTAGAATGATAATGGTACTTAATTTCTTTTCAGTGCTAAGGATAGAACCCAGGACCTCGAACATCTGGCCAAACACTCCAGCCCTAAAGTTAACCTCAGTCTATAAGAAGCAGGAGAAATGATTGTGCTAAATGCCCGTACTTTCTACATTCATCCCATCTTACCATAAAATGTTAAGTGAAATAAAAAGTAGTCAAACAGAATTTTATAATATCTGGAACTGCTCTAGTATTAGGGTACATGTTTGCTTGGAACAAGAAGACTATAGATGTACTTGCTGATGGCAAAAGATAGGCCTCACTGACAAGTTGCTAAAATATAAGCTTTAAACTGGAATCCTTTTGCTCATAGTACAGTCTAGATTTCATACTGCTTCTATTTTGGCATGTATAAGGGGGTACCTCTGTGTCAACTAATATACAAAAGTGGCTAGACTCTTTCCCATTGCCCTTCATTGACAGAAAGACACAGGAATGAGAAAATGAATATTTTAGTGATATTTGTTATGTAATAGACTTGTTTTTAATAGCAAAATATGTCCATGACACAAGGTGTGATAAAATGGCAATGCAGATCAAAAAACATACAGAACGGAAAGGGTTATGTTTTCTTTTCCACTAGTCTTATATGAGGGCTGCCAATTAGATGATGATTTAAAACCTAAAGGTTCAACAAGAAAGCTGCTTCCTAAAATGAAGGAAGAAAAACCTGTAGAACTCTTCTGAATATTCATTTAGAATCTCCTGCAGATGTTTTCTATGCAGAGTAACTTTAGTTATCTCATTCAATATTTATGACTAAGTTCTGGAATTGAAATACTTTTCTAAGTCTCCGAGATGAGGATACTGAAACTCAAGAATATAGGTACTTTCTCTAGATGCACACAAAGGAAAAGAAACATTCAGAAATCAGACACAGCCCTTGTGACTCTAAAGCCATTTGCTTCTATGCCTGAGTGTTGTCTTTAAGTACTATGCTATCAGGGGATGTCATCCACAGTAAAGTCAGGAAAACAGGATACATGTTTTATATAGCAAACTAGTGAGAAACTCTAAGAAGAGTTCACAAAATAACAAGGTAAAAAGAGATAACTGTGAGGTTATCAAATGAAGAAGTTACTCCCATTACTGAGACTGGAGATGAAATTGAGGGAGCTGATGTAGAGCCCACAATGATAATCTCCTTCACAAGAGTGGAACACATCAAAGAGAAGCTTTTTGAGAGAGCACCTATCTACCCTGTGAGGGCTAGAATGACTCTGTAACCATCAAGGCATGTCCATTCTGCTGGAAAAGTACTACTTTGTGGGCACTGCATCCAGTTTCCATAGATATGGATAAAGGTGACTCCTGACACAATGGCATGATAATACATACTCTAGCTCCTCAACTGCAAGTTCTAGCCTTTACCTCCCTGATGAGTGGACTCAAAGAAGGAAAATAAGTAGGAATCTAATGATTGTAGTTTTCCTGGTGGTTTGTAACACAGCAAGTAAGGAAAGGTGGAACTCAGAACAAAGACACAAAGGAAACCTAAAAGCCCAGCTCAAGAAGTCTAAAATGAGTGGAAAGCAAGCCAAAATTTTAGAGGCAAACAAAAATGCCTGCTATGATACAAGGAGAGCAGAAAGTAGAAGTAGAGATAAGTCTAAAAATACAACTACAGCTTAGCATTGCCTGTTAATGCTCATAAGGGACACAAATTTGAATGATAATTCCAATTGTTGGTTTTTCTAATGTCTGAATAGAGCTTTCAGAAATCAATTCTTTTGTTACATAAAGTAGCAGCAGCTTATAATTAGAGGGGGGTAACACACATTTTAAACAAAAGAATTGATTTCTAATTCTAGATACTGAAAAAATAGCACCAAGAAACTCAAGACCAAAATGAGGGTATGAAAAGACAAATTCAAAGGAAATAGGAAAAATACAGGGCTAATATTTCATTAGACTATATAAGCAATACAGAATTTGTGTAATTTTCAAAACAGTATAGACTCTAGAAAAAATGATTCAGAAATATCTGGCAAGACTTAAAAATATTATGTTCCTTCCAAGTCCCTAGTTAGGGCTATTGATTGACTTTTCTGCCATAATGACATAATTCTCTTTTCAAACACTTTATTGACACACAGAAACCATTGATGTAGAGTCATGAGGATGGCTCACTCAGCCTGTAAAAGTGCTTGCCGTGTAAGCCTGAAGAAACTGAGTTCAATCCACACTATGCAAGGTGAAAGGAGATAACTGACTTTGAAAAGTCATCTTCTGATCTCTACATGCATACCATACAATGTACACACACACACACACACACACATACACCAATAGTAAAAATGTTTTTAAAAGCACATGCACAAAATGCATAATGTGCTGATTGTATACATATGTGAACACATAGAGGAAACTCTGTACTCAAAATATATTCAACTCTCTTTATGTGTTTTCTGTCCCTATTGTGCGTTTCTTGTTTATTTAGCTTCTGGTTTGCAGATATCATAAGAATGATTAATGCTGTTTAATATAGGCACTAAATTGACCTTCATAACTTAATAGAATTGAAATTTCATATCTATCGAATGACCAGTGGTTTACATTCAGAATGTACTTTTTATTAGCCAGACTGTTACGAAAGTTTCTTTTCTTTTGGTATTTTACTATTAATTCATTACTGGGTACTTTTCAAATGTTTTCTTCCACTTTGTAGGCTGTCTTTTATTCCAGTTGAGTCTTTCTGTGAGGAAGCTTTGTAGATTGATGCACTACTGCTTGTCTATTTGTTTCTCGCCTATACTTCTGGGGTAATGGTCAAAAATGGTTCACCCATACAAATACTAAGAAACTCTATTAGGATTTTTTTTTATTTTTAGGAATTTACAGATTCAGACCTTACAATTAATTGCTCATTAATTTTATTCGATTTTTACATGATATGATGTAGGTTGGGATTCAGATGGCAGAGAGGGAGAGCAATGTAAGAGATGTGAGCAGAGGGTACAAAAGAGAGTACAAGACAGAGGAAAGGGAGACAAGCAGAGAGCTGAAGTGAAAGTGGAAGGGAGGGGCAGAAGAGAATGGCTCATTTTTCCAGAATCATTTGTTGAAGAGACTAACTTCCATAGTGTATTCTTGTTATAATATCAAATATCATTTACTGTACATGTTTTGATTTGGGGCTTTCTTTTCTATTATATATGTTTGTATGTATGTATGTGTCTGTATTATAATCTATGTACAAAATCATTCACATATATGTCATTTCTAATATTACTTATACCTTATTATTTATACATATAACTTATACCATGTTCCTGAAAATGCTTAGCCTTGTAATGTCTTTTAAAATCATGTGGAATTGTTGGTCTTCTTTTTCAAGAACATGTCCATTGTCTGGGTCTTTTGGAGTACCATATTAATTAAAAGATTATTTGATCAATTTTCATAATAATGTACAAGGGGTTTTGATGAGAATACCACCCAGTTGTATTTTACTGAAGAAGTCATAGGTATTTGAAAGTGCTAAGCTTTCCAATATATTAATTTATTTTTAATTCATCCTTCTTTATTTGCTTCTATCAATATTTTATACTGTTCAAGTGTAAGACTTTTAGCACTTCAGTTTTTTTGAAATATATTATTATCTTGATGCTAATCTGAAAGATATTATTTTCTGAATTTTATTTTCAGAGGCTTCTTTGCTAGTGTATACAAATAAAATACATTTCTATGTAGATTTTGTGTCTTGAAAATTCAATAAATTAATTACTTTTAATTTTTGTCATCTTTGGAGTTTTTTTCATGCAACATCAGAGTGAAATTAACTAAAAGCAGAGAGATACAAGATCCAAATTAACAAAATTAGTGATCAAATTGAGGATGTCACAAGAGAAAGCAAGGAAATCCAAAGAATCATAAGGACCTACTTCAAAAATTAGTACTTCACCAAATTGGAAAACTTAAAAGAACTGGATAAATTTCTGGACATACACCACCTACTAAGGTTTAAAAAAGATCACACACCAGATTGAAACAAACTTAAAACACCTAGTGAAATATAACTAGTAATTAAAAGTCTACGACCCCTCCCCCCAAAAAACACAGAGAAATATGGATTCAGCATAGAATTCTATCAGATTTCCAAAGAAGAATTAACATCAAATTCCTCAAATTATTACCTGAAAAAGAAACAGAAGGAACATTGTGAAATTATTTGAGACCACAATTACCTGAATACTTAAATCACATAATGATAAAGACCCAACAAAGATTTGCAGACCAATTTCCTTTATGAGCACAGACACAGATTGTCTCAATAAAATACTTGCAAACTGAATCTGAGAATACATCAAAATCATCATCCACCATGATCCAATATGCTTCATCCCAGAGATGTAGAGACAGTTCAACATACACAAATTGATGAATGCAATAGTCTACCAGATAAACAGACAGAAATAAAAAAACATGATCATCTCATTGGACATGGAAAAGGACTTTGAAAAAAATCCCACATCCCATCATGATAAAATTCCAGGAGAGACAAGGAATACAAAGGACATACCTAAAAATAATAAAGACAGTTACAGGAAGACCATCAGAACCAAAATCAACTGAAATGAGATAAGCTGAAAGCATTCCACCAAATCAAGAACAAGACAAGGATGTCCATTCTCTGTATACCTATTCAACAAAGTATTTAATGTCTTAGCTAGAGCCATAACACTACTGAAGGAGACTGAGGGATTGCAAATGGGAAGGGAAGAAGTCAACGTGGTTTATATGCAGATGATATGATTGTATATATAAGTGACACTAAAAATTCCACCAGGAAACTCTTACAGTTTCTTTTAGCAAAGAAGCTAAATTTAAAAAAAACTCATAAAAATCAGTACCCTCATATATACAAATTACAAATGGGCTGAGAAAGAAATCAGGGGACCAGTACCTTTTGCAATAGCCTCAAATAATATAACATATATTGAAGCAACTCTAACCAAGCAGTGAAAAACTCATATGATAAAACCTTTAAGCTATTGAAGAAACGAATCGAAGATATCAACAAATGGAAAGATCGTCTATGCTCATAGATTGGTGGGACATAGAACATTTTTGAATGGAATTTTTAAAGCTGGAAAGTTGAAAACAGAGAAAACTGACTGCCCTTTGCTTCTTTTTCCGTGATGCTAAAGTGAGTTGGACATCCAATAATAATTACTAAATTTTCTCAAATGTCAACAATATACCTGGTATGTAAACCCTAGTGGGCAATAATGATCATTGTTATAAGGAAACTATATTGCCCTCTATGAGAACAAAGAAGTGAGACAGTAATAGGATTTAGGATCAGGAGAAACTTGGGTGAAAAGTTTAAAAAATTGTTGAGAGCTGGGCTGACCCCAAGCTTTCTCAGAGGGTCTGTTGAAATGATAGCAGGTACCTGATTCTGGGTCTTTTCCCAGGAGCAGATTGACAAGGCCAGTCTGGTTCTGGACAACATGGATTTTAGGGAACTAAGGTTTTGGAAAGTGGAAACTTGGTTTTTCCCCTAAAGAGATTGGAGTTCTCAGGTCCTAAGGCCACTCTGTACTTGGTCCATAATGCTCTTAAAATACCCTGTGTTCCCTTGACGCAAGATTGCTTGATTAGCTGCCTGTTGACTCTGTCCCACTATATGATTGTTTCCTCTGATTTTGTCATGCTTTACTACTGGAAATAACATATAAGATGCTGTAGTTCTCAATAAACTTGGTTAGCATAAGGCATCTTGTGCAAGTCCACCAATGCCTAAACTGTCTCATTCTATCTTCTTTATTTTCTGATCATCTGGTCATTTCTCTGAGGACCATGCATATGTGAGAGAACAATTATGTTTACTCAGGTTAATATGGAACAAGGTGCCCCTAGTCGGTGTAGCAGTTTCCTCCACAGTTAGAAACATTTCATCCTGCAGAGAAGCTTCTTAAGCTAGAAGATAAACAACTCAAACCAGCTTCAGGAACTTCCTGAAACAAACCACATCAATCAGGCTCCTCCTTACCAAGGGGGGGGTAGGGAGGGAGGAAGAGAGACAGAGAGAGACAGAGAGAGAGAGAGAGAGAGAGAGAGAGAGAGAGAGAGAGAGAGAGAGAGAGAGAGAGGGAGAGAGAGGGAGAGAGAGGGAGAGAGAGGGAGAGAGGGAGGGAGAGAGAGGGAGAGAGAGAGAGAGAGAGAGAGAGAGAGAGAGAGGGAGAGAGAGGGAGAGAGAGGGAGAGAGAGGGAGAGAGAGGGAGAGAGGGAGGGAGAGAGAGGGAGAGAGAGGGAGAGAGAGAGAAAGAGAGAGAAAGAGAGAGAGAAGACCAACAGAGACACTTGGATGGGACTGTCTCCAATGTTTTAAGCTGCCTTCAGCCTATGCAATGTGCTTCAGTTTTCAAAACTTTTGCAAGGTTTCATATGAACACTGAGGTGTACTATGGCGAATCAGCTGTCTTTGCATCATTACTTACACCTGTAAGTAACCCCTTACTGTTATTCCTTTAAGTAACCCCAATAAAACGTATTGGCTCACACAAAAAAGATAATTACCAACAGGTAATATTTTACTTTTTCTTTTATGACTTTGATTATAGAGAAATTCTTAAATGTATATGAGGAAACAAAATTAAATAGTCCACTGAATATTTTGCATATTGTGATCAACCAGAATTATTCTGCCTTAATCCAATAGGACCACCAAAATATCATAAACTGGATTGGGTAAAAAATAATGTGACAGAGAATAGGAGAGGAAGCATCACATTTCTTGAAGAGTACTGTTCTTGGTAGATTGATCAGGACCCAGTGATCCAAGCCCTGTACACTAGAGTCTATGGGCCACACCAATTAGATCCAGTGGGTTTTAAAAATGAAAGCAGGAATTTCTGTGGGTAGGCAGTGTGCGTGGATCTGGGAGGAGTTAGGGGATCGGTAAGTGAAATGAAATGGATCAAAATATATTGTATGCATTTTCTAAGAATTATGTTTCTTAAAATTTAAAACCGTTTAAGCATTTATTAATGAATACACAAAGCAGTTAATTTTGTTACATTTTCATAATGTGTTGTTTATGTTTATCTTCCCTGACTATTCTCCTCCTTTCCTCTGTTCTGTTCCTGATGCTCTTCATTGTCCCACAAAAAAATCACCATTATATTTAACCCCATATATTCTTTTGAACATCTTTGCTTTTTCCAGTCTCCATTAAGGTGATGTTTTGATACATGTATATATTATTTGTTAACCAACAAGATTAATATCATGTTGGGAGCGATCATTGTTATTTCGAAACACATGTAAATGCTGACAATCTTTTTTAAGAAGTCTGTCCCCTCCCCTGCTTCCTAATGAATAGAACCTGGGCTCACAGGAATAGCTTATAACAATCTACAGTTATGTTACTCAACCCTCCTCCTTGCAATTAGGTCACTTAGCACTAACACCTCTTCATTCCTGTTGTTTAGCCTCAGTGGTGGTCTGCCAGCACCCCTCAGTATATGACCAAGAACACATTCCTTGGTACTTGACCAAGTACACTCCTCAGCATGATTACTAGGCAACGCCCCCCCTTATTGTCCTGCATCCCCCTGCTTCAGTTCTCCTATTTAAGCCTGTACAGAATTCCCATTAAACGGCAGCTTGATCGGAACGTCTGTCTTGCTGTCACCTCCTTTTGTCTCTAGTCTCGTTCATTCAAGGTTCCCGTGGGTTTGGCCCCATTGTGCCCTGCAGGGCAAGGCAGATTGGCTACCCATTGTGGGGCACTAGGAACTGAACTTTAGGTCTCTGAAACAGCAACAAGCTACATTAACTACTGGGCCATCCCTCCAGCCCTATAACTTTGTCCTGAGGCCCATGGGAGATTGAACCAGTGACTCTGTCATCATCACCATGCTGTAACCACTGTTAAGTTTTATTTATTTTTAATTCCCAATTAATTTTGTGTTTGTTTTGGAGAATGTTTGACTTACATATGTATGTTAATTTTCAAAATCCTTCCTTTGATAATTTCACTGTTATTATTTTTTAAAATATCATTATTCTATACGCTTCTCTGCCTCTCTTCTTACTTTCTATTTCAATCTTTCTCTTTATTTTTAATTTTGGGGGGTTGGGAGTGTAGGGTATGGGAGAGGTGGGGATGGGGGGTAGGGGATGGAGGGTGGTTTTCCGGCAGGGTTTCTTTGTTTAAAAGCTCTGACTGTCTTTGAACTCATTTTGTAAACCAGGATGGCCTCAAACTCACAGAGATTGATCTTCCTGTCTCTACCTTAAGAGTGCTGGGACAAAAGGCATGTGCCACCAGTCCAGCTGTTTCAATTTCTTAGGTCAGTGTTTCACAAATTCAATTTGACTTACATTTTGCCTAATATGTGATTTGGCCTGGAAAACAAGTGGTGTGTGCTTCCAAAAATTGTACTTCATCTGCCTTCACATGTGAGACTTCTGATGTCATGGTTTGAATTCTTTTTACAGTTTGTAGACCTTAATAAATTATTGGAAGGATTATTAATTTTATTTTTGAAAATTCTTACATAATAGAAAGTTATTTGCACATCCCTTCTACAACATTATGGTTTTCAAAATATGGCTGTGTTCTTCCTATCATCAGTAAGTAATGGTAATGAGAGGCCTTGTCTTTAATCCTGAAGATCTCCCTTCAGCAGTTCTTGTAAAACAGATTTAGTGGAAATGAATTCCCTTGGATTTTGATTGAGAGCTTTCATCTCATTTTTATTTATTAAGGACAGTTTTACTGGTGCATTTTTATTGGAACGTTTTTCTTCAACACATTGAAATTTTCAAATTATTTTTCCTTATTTGTACCTCTTTCCTGGCCTATACATTGAGCTTTTTTTGTAAACTGCTAATTCATGTGTTGTCTACTTCCAAATGACCATTCTCATTTTCCCATAGTTTGAAATCAGATTTTTGAAAATAATCGATTTTATTCTCACTTATATGTGTGTGATCTGTGTGTAGTTACGTGCATATGTGAGCACAGTTCCTGTGAAGGCCAAAAGAGGGTGTTGGAGCCTATGGAGCTGGATTTACAGGAGATGGTGAAATGGAGTTGGTCCTAAGAACCCAATCTGTATTAGCTGAAAGCACAAAAAGTTCTCTTAAACATCGGCTCATCTCTTAAGTGTCAAACCACTATTACTACTGTTACTACCACCACTATTACTGTTAATGATGATGATGATGATGATGATAATAATAATAATAATTCCTCCTCCTCTTCTTTTTTCTACCAAGCTATCTGAGTTTCTTAATATGCCTGGCCCAGTGCTGGAGTACAGGCAAATTCTATACTCACTTTCATCTCCTTGACAGAACACAGGATATCTCTTTCTGCCATATGTTTCATGGTGTTTGAAGATGGGTGATACAAATAATGTAAAACTGTCTTTCTATCCTCTTTCATGTCTCTTTCCTGTTTTCTACGTTGCCATCTATTCTTGGTTTTCAAAGCTTTTGTAAACTATCTTCAAATAGTTCATCAATTAGACTATTGTATAAAGATAAATGTATTAGAAAGTACCTATCTGCCATCTTGTTGATGATACTCCCCAATATGACCCTTTTGAAACAGAATTCAAATCATACTTTTCCTTTGTTTAAATTAAAATTCTGATGGACAATTATTTTTCCAAGTAAGTCAGAAATTACCAAATCTTTGAAGGCTGCGCATATTATGTGTTCTCAATTATGTGATTTTTATTTTCCATGTCTGACTGTGCCTCAGGGCCCATTTCTCACAAAACACAGGAATAATTAGAATTTGTCTACTAGTTGATTTGTCTTCTCACACCATGTTTATATCAGGTTAATGCACACCGTCTTCGTAGCTGTCTTCTCTCACTCCTTTGAATCAGGCTATACCATCCTTTTTTCACAAACGGTGTACTCCATCCCCTCAGCACATCCAAGCTCTTCTGGTTTTCTTACTCATATTACACTTGGCTTAAAACTCAGCTATCTAACCTAGATAAAGTGTCTAATTGCCTGCTGAATGTGGAGATTACAGCACTATGAGGTCACACCTGGATGGTTTTTATTTTATCCAACATTATCAGCTTTAACTTTACCAAATGACTTATATATGAATATATTTATTATGTTTCTCTTTTGGTTCATTACAGTACTTTCCATAAACCCAGAACCCTGTGCATGCTAAGCAAATACTGTAACACTGAGCTGTATTTGCTGATAAAATGTAGCTCTTTTTTATTCTTTTAAAACGTTATAACATTTTAGCCAGGCATTGGGGGTGAACACCTTTAATCCAAGAACTTGAGAGGCAGAGGCAGGCAGATCTCTGTGAGTTTGAGACCACCCTGGTCTACAGAGAGGGTTCCAGGACAGGCTCCAAAACAACACACAGAAACCCTGTCTTGAAACACCAAAAAAAGTTATGACATTTTAATAAACATATTTATTTCATGTGTATGTGTGCAGGTGTGTGCCAAATTGCTTGCATAGAATTCAAGACAACATAGAAGAATTTGTTCCTTCTTTCACCATTTGGATCTCAGGGATAGAACATGGATTGGCATGCTCGGTGACTATGCCCTTTATCCATACTGAACAATACTAATAGCCATTCTTTTATTTGTTTGTTAAGGGTTATTTTAGTATTTGTCTGTGTGCATGTGTGTATATGTCAGTGTGTGTGTGTGTGTGTGTGTACATGCTGATGCCTCAGGAGGCAAGAAGAGAATGTTAAATCTCCTGAAGCTGGAGTTACAGGTGGTTGTGAAGCACCTAAATTGGGTACTGGAACCTCTAGAAGAGCAGCATTCTTAACCATGTCTCCAGCCCTTTCTTTCATTTTTTGAGACAAGGTCTCACTAAGCTGTCCAGGAAGGCATGGAACACACTCTATAGACTACATAGTAATTAAATATACTATCCTCCTACTTCAGCCTTTCAGGCAACTTCCACTATGGGTCTAGATCCCCAGCTAGTTTACTTCTCAATATCTATAACAATTAGAAAAATCAACACCAAGTAGGTATCACATCTTGTCTGTTTTGTTTGCTGATCTATCTGCAAATCCTTCATGGCTATCTACAAACCAAAGAAATGCTAAATACATTATGCAGTGCTTATTAATCAAGACTATATTATGTGATGAATATATAGTGATTTTAATGAATATGTATATGTAGAGTGACATTTGTGCATTCATTTTGTGAATAAATCTATTTGATCATTAATATAACCTGGAAATTTCCAAGTTACTATTTCCTTTAAAGTGAAAATATAGAAATTTCATTTAGTAAAGCTATTTTTCCAAATATGCTAATATTTATAAAAATTGCAGGTGCTTTCAATTGGGCGAAGATAATAAAGATAATGATATTAGAAAAAATGTAATTTTCTGTATACCAACCCCATCTATCCTGAATTTTAAGACTTACAACATCTCATTAAAAGCATGTTGTATTTTAATTTTCTAGGAAAATTTCAAGCATAAAAGAATATTTACTCAAAATAATTTCCAGTTAAACTAGTTGAGTCTACGTTCATGGAGTGTTGGTGTGGGTCAGTGCAGCTCAGAATACCCTCAATCTTTGCCTGGTGTTCCTATTTGTAAGCCTTTTAAAAATCACAGCCTCTGTTCCTTATAAGTTGCTTATATTGATTTCAAAGTCCCAAGGCAGACATAGTATTCTCTGAACACTTGACCACAACTGACAGCTGTGGGAAGAGAACTTGCTTCTTTTAGGCCTCTGCTTGAGTGTACATTTCTCCATTACTTCCCTCTTTCCTTTAAAGAATTATTTTGCTGACAAATTTTAACTTTGAGCCAATAATAAACCTTGGAATTTTCTTTTCTGGCAATTGCTTCTAAACTAGCTATTTCTGATTGTGTAGTCATGGAAATTATGTTTTAGCCTTAAAATTATTCTATACTTATCAGACTTAAAATTAGCACTTTTCCTGGCTTGTTTTGAAGGTCAGTTTCCATACTTGTCTTATAGAGAAGCTTTTCAATGACCTTGAAAAAAGTAGCATTTTTATCAAAATTATTAATTCTATGATATTCCATCTCTGTATACTTATATGAATATAAATCCTTGGTGATTAGTTAAGCTTAATTCATTTTTCTATTACCTACAGAATTTAGCAATGTTTGTTCTATTCTTAGCTCGTACCTACTTATACTTATGACTCATTATTGCTGATTGGATTGAGGCTATGTCCTCTAACCAGTCAATCCAACGCTGGTTTCTTCATAACTGTCCTGGAACAATGACACAGTAGAGTACTTTGTTTGTAGTCTGGAATATACCCAGTTCTATGTACCAATACTTATATCACACCTTCTTCCTGAAATGCCCTTAAGCAAATTATGCCTGCATCAGTCCTGTCTATCCATACAGATTGAATTTCCATATATCTTCTCTGCCATGTTGTGTATGATGCCTGTGATTGGCTCAATAGCCTTGTGGTTAAGGGTTCAGACTTTGAAATCTGATTTCTCTGGTTGGTTGCTTCTGTCTCTTACTAGGTATATAACTGTAATAAATTAATTTTAACATCTAGGTACATCCACATCCTTATCTGTAATGAAAACAATGGCATCTAGTTCATATGACTCTAATAGAGATGATATATTAATCTCTAAAAAGGGCATACAAGAAGCACATAGTAATTCTAGTTCTTAATAGTGGCACAATAGACATTCTTATATTGCTAATAACTTTCATTTCTTCAGTGGAACTTACTGAATTTTTAATTATTACTATTTAACATTAACTATATATAGTGGGGTATGCATGTGTTGGTGTGTGGGTGTGTGTGTGGAGGCTAAAGATCCCTATGTTTGTACTACAAGCATTTTTACCAATTGATTCAGCTATACTGGCTGGCTGACCAATAAGCCACAGCGATCCTCATTCCTCAACATACCCATAACTGAGCCAATTTCCTAACAATTACCATTCATTATTTTTTCAATGTCCTTAGTTTAATTTTTATTTTTATTAGTTTTACATACCAATCACAACTCCCCTTTCCCCCTCCACTCCTTCCTCTCTCCCCCACCTCCCCCCAAACCACACCCCATCCACTCCTCGGAAAAATAGGGCTTCCTATTATGACTCAAATGGGCTTAACATTCATTTTTATTTTTTTACCTCTTAATTAAACCACAAACTACGCATGAGTAACTGTAGTCAGCTGCTAGATTAAATGCAGTACTTAATATTAAATGAAGCACAATAAATATAATCAGAATGACTGAAATATCTTTTAATGATGTATAAATATCTCTTACAATTATTTCCTAAAATACTTGTCAAAGAACATTGTCATATTTTTTAAAATGTGGTTACACAGCTTATTGGTTGTTAACAAGCATTGGTAGCAGTAACTTTGCTGCCCACTGTACTCAAAATGGTATGTTCTTCCAAATCAACTATTTAACCTCCTCCTAGCTCACCTCTATCCCTTTCGAACTAGACCTCCAGATGCAGACCCAGCAACCCTACAGTTCTTTCTAACAATCCCTTTCGATTACCACTCTTAGCCCATCTCCAGTCTTGCCAACACTCAGAACTGCTCTCTACTAGGGGACTCCACAGCGCATACATCTGGCTGGGACTCAGGTGGGCCACCTGTGCACATCTTTTCCTCCTCAGAGTACTATCAGACCTGCTAGTACTTGTCTTCCTCAGTCTCTCCACCTACTCCACCTCATTCCACTTGATTTCACTGTAACCTTTGCCAGAATTAATGATGAGGGATTCCTTCTATATGCTGTGAATATTTTTCTCTTATTGGCTAATGGACAGGCAGGATGTAGCCAGACAGGGAATATAGGCAGGGCTATCAGACTAGTAAAATTTAGGGAAGAACAATGAAGAGAGTGAGACACAAGGAGACATCATGTAGCTACCCAGAAGGTAGGGTGTCTAGGCATTCTCCAGTAGGCCAAGATCAGGTGGAGATAAATAGATTAATAGAAATGGGTTAATAATTAAGAGAGAGATAGCTTATGAGGCTGAGACATGGGCCAATTTATAATTAGTATAAGCTTCTGTTTGTGTATTTGGGACTAAACAGCTGTGGGAGCAGACAGGAAAGAAACTTATATCTACAACTAAGGTAGCCCTAATTCATTCTCTGTGGTCCTTCTGGGAGCCACACCCCAAGTCCTGCTTAAGAAAACTTAGGAAATTGTCACCTTCCCTAGTCTGCTAACCTGTCACCACCCCCATCTACTTCACTGATGCTTGGAATCTGAACCCATACTTATAACCATAGCTTCAGATCTGGAATTGATCAAAATCCGAACACTAAAACCCAAGTTGACTAAAAGACTGTAAGCCAAATATCATCTTCTCATGCACAAGCTGTCAAATTGGGGTATAGCAATCAAAGAATGGGACACCTACACAACAAAATGGGACCAGATAGATATCTATACCAAAAAGCAGCACAAACATAATCCCAGATGCCTAAATCTCAGCACAAAACCACAAACATGAACAGCCAAACCAATATTCCTGTTCCAGAAGTCAGAATCACTATTGTAACATTCCCCAAGAAAAACATTTTAGCTAAAGGATAAGACAAGGACTTCAAAATAATAATTGTAAATATGTTCAAGGGCCTTGAAGATGATGTGAAGAAATGTACCAGTGAAGATCATTAAAGCACAGGTGGATTAATAAAATAAGAATCACAATTCAAGATATGGAAGTGAATTTTTAAAAAGTAGAATAAAGAGAAGACAGACTGAAATAATACTTGAAATGAAAAACTTAGGAAGTCCACTTCACCAACAGATTATAAGATGAAAGAGATGTTTGGAGTGTAGAAAAAAAGACATAGAAGAGAGAATCTCAGGCCTGGAAGACAAGAGAGAAGAAACAGTCCAAGAAAATGTTAAATCACAATTGAAATCAATTCAAAGCAAACTAAACAAACAAGTGAAACATAAGTCTATTCTCAAACATTCAGGAACATGGGATATTAAGATAATACCAAACTTATAAATAGTAGGTACAAGACAAAGATCAAAGGCACAGAAAATATTTTTAACAAAATTATAGAAGGAAATTTCCCTAATCTAAAGAAAAAATGAATATTAAGGTGTAAGAAGTAGACAGAATGCCACATAAACAATGTTGATTCTCATGCTTTCACCACCAGGAGTAAAAAGAATAATAGACTTTTCCTTTAGTATCTTTATTAAATTCTGTATCACCTATTAAAGACTATGATTGCAGGTCTTGTAAAACTAGAAAGGTTCTGTCTTCTGAGTATTGAAGAAAACGAGAAATTTATGATCTGTAATGTCACAGCTATTGTTTCATCTAAAGCTTGTCTCTTGACACACAGCTTTATTACATTAATCTCCCTCCATGCCTCTGTCTCAGTTTCTCTTTTTGTCACTCACATATTTTTCATTTTGATAAAAGATCTTACTACATAGTTCAGGTTGGGCCTGAACTCAACACGTGTAGCCCAGGAGTGCAGGTGTGCCAGCATTATGGATGTCTTCCACTGTATCTGACACTATTTTTCATTTTGTAATAAGGTCACTTCTATCTTACAATATATGGCTACCCAATTATGTAGTCTACTTTCCTGAACTACTGAACACCATTATGTAGGGTTTTTATCAGAATTATATTCTTATCTCAGAGTACATGCCAACCATACACAACAAATACCAGTTTAGAGGACACACATTCACAATGGGCATACAGCTCATGCCACAGAGTAAACAGAGTGTAACACAGGCTGAATGTGGCAAATTTGATCTTTACACATCTGACCATTATTTGAATTATTTTACTGTATTTTGTTCTCAGGAATATCATATATTTTGTAATATAACCTTCTATCTAATTAGAATAATTTTTACTATAATTGAGTACATATTTGACAGAAAAACCATGATTGAATCATACACTACACTCATAATTTTATTCTCAACTATTCAACAGTAAAAGTTTTTAAAGGAAATAGTCTTTCATCTAGGGAATGTTCTCCATTCATTAAAAAAAAGATTGCTTAGGAAACCACAACATTCAAAGACTAAAACTAAATGCAATTCTTCATGTTCAGATCATAGCAGCAAATACCAAGAAAGGATTAAAGAAAGCAGAGATTTATTCAGGGAAAGTAGCTATCACGGGATGTGGGATGGGGTCAGCTCTCTTCAATTCCAACCCTTATGAGGAAGGAAAGAAGGACTGAAGGCAGGAAGGTTGGTATCTTTAAGTACAGTATAATTTAAAGAAAGATTCAGCAAGGCTGATGAAGAACCTTTGAATCAAAGTTGTTCTTTAGCAAACACCCATCTTTGTACAAATGCCTGAGCTTTCATACCCCACTGCTCACTGTCATTGGCTAGAAGGAGCCTGCAGAAATTGCACTTGATAAATGCAGAAGTCAGCAGCCAGGCTCCTTTCTCAATTATGCTTTCCACAGGAGGAGATCCAAGAACAACATTTTCATAGTTGCCAACACTCCACCTTCATTTTGATGATTTTTGAGATGATGACTACTAAATGTAAATGATTTACATGAATCAAGCCCAGAACTTTATGTATCTTGGAGACTGATACTTCTCAATTATTTTAACCTTCATGGCCAGGAGGATTTGCCCTTTATCTGATTATGCTGGCAATGAGCTTTATAAATCTTGAAATATGAGAATCTATGCCCCATGGAACTGGCATTCTTGTGAAGGTTATAGGCATGTCAGCAATGAAATATAATGGAAGGTGAAAGGAGATGTGTGTTTAATAAGGATATAAGCAATGTGTTGTGGAGGAGCAAGGGGGAATGCAAGATTTTGGTGCAGGCATTTCACAAGGGGCTCTACATAATGAACAGCTAGTTGATAACAGTCAATTCATTTGCATTTATTATTTGAAAATATGTACAAATTATAGCTTTCAAGGTTTGTGCTACTCGAATCAGCACCAGGACTTGTTAAAATATTATTACTGAGTTTATAACCAACTAAAGAATTTCTGAACCAGCAGGGGTTTGGGATGGAGCCCAGGTGCTTGCCCTGTTATCAAGTTTTGAGATTCTGTGGGAGTTCCTGTTCTGAGTAACAGTACTAAAGAAACAAGCAGGTAAAACAAGAAGAGTTTATGCAAACATTCAGTTACATTCTAGAGATGTATGAACTACAGGAAACATTGTTTTACATTTACTCACGTAGTTAGCACTTTGGTATTTGTAATTCCTTTGCATAGGTTCAGATTTCTGTCTGCTATCCCTTTTTTCTACTTGAAAGACTTCCTTTAAACATTCATGTCCAGTGGAATTGAGTTCATTTACTTATGTTCATTCCTTCCTGTGGCTACTTACAAGATTTTCATTTTATCAATCATTTTCAGAAATTTGATTAGGGTATGTTTTGATGACTCTTTTGAATTCCCCATGCCTTGGTGTTTGAAGCTTACAGTGTTGCATTTGAATTTTTTCAATAAAACAGATAGGCCTTGTTTCTAGGTAAAATCTCCCCCGCACAGATAAACTAACTACTCTTCAGATCAATCTACTTGATAGTCTAGGTAATGTAATGCATTGAAATCTGGTTGTTTGGAACACCAATTATCCCTGTTTGGTTCAATTTTCTCTGCTTTCATGTAATTTGCTTATATCTCTGTGTTGATTGACTCTGATGATATTTCATAAACAAGAAAGCTTCTAAAAAGTGTCAGAATTTTCAGTCATCTATCTCCTTCTCAATCATCCCTCTGAACTATAGGCATTTCACTATATTTTTTATTATTTAAAATTTCCTATGACTCAGGGAACATTGTGGAAAAGAGGAAAAAACAATTAAGGGACAGGATCCCAGGAAGTCTGTTGTGAAACAGTCTCTCCTAGAAATGGCTGCACAAGCAAGATTGGAATGATGCAATATCAATGGACATGTAAACATAGCAGATGAAAAATTTCCAGGGACTCACTCCTAGACAAAGAAGTATGATCAACTCTTGACTGCTGCAATAATAATTAGCTTTTCCAGAAGATGAATCCCCTTATTGATTATCAAATGAAAAACAAAACATGGATAAATTTGGACTCATCAGGCTCTATTCATAAATTTGTACGCACACACACACACACATTCGTATATAGAGTGTGTGCAACAAATATAATCAAATGTTATATCAACTTGAGTAGGATATGGTAGGGGTTAAAAGGAGGGTATGAGAGAGGAGCTAGAGGGAAGAATGTAAGAGGGAAGTGATGTAACTCTAGTTCAGTTAAAATAATGAAAAATATTTTCCCTATCCCTTTCTTCCTTTAAACTCTTCCTGTGGTCCTCCACTCCTTAAGTTCTTGGCCTCTTATTATTTGTTATAGTTATATATATAATATAATATTGTCATATATGTATATACATATACAGAGAAACAGAGACATCTCAGGCAGCATCCTGGGCTTCTGGTTTTATAATCTTTCCATCCCTTCTTCCACAACTTCCACTAAGCCTTAGGTATAGGTATTATGTTGTAGATTTATCAGCTGGGGCTGAGCATACCTCAGTCAGCTGTTCTCAATATTTTGACCAGCTGGGGCTTCCTTTCTTTCTTTTTTTATTTTTATTTTTGGTTTGTTTGTTTGTTTTTCGATGCAGGGTTGCCTGCATTGTTTTTGAGGATGTCCTGGAACTCTCTCTATTGACCAGACTGGCCTCGAACTCACAGAGATCCACCTGCCTCTGTCTCCGGAGTACTGGGATTAAAGGCGTGAGCAACCAACGCCCGGCTTCAGTTGTGGCTTTCTGTAATGAATTCTACTCCAGAATACTGTTGAGATGGCCGAGAGTTTTCCTATCCTGTTTTTGGTCTAAAACTCTCCTGGTATCATACTAGGCATTGTCATCGCCATTCTGAGGTCATTGCTCTGTACTGGCTGCTATCTAATACCTGAAAAATTTTGTCTCATATATTTTTCAGTTGTAGTTGTTTAAGACATAAAAGTTAATCCAGATACAAATTAACTAGAAGTTAGTATTTGCTTACATTTTATATCATATTCTTCATTATAACACAGAAATATATTTTGTTAGGTTGGAATTAAGATTACTTTATATATGTCACCAAATTTACATAGTACTTCTATAATAAAACTTTTAATCTGTGCATCCTGATGTCTTTATCTAATTGTTTAAATAAAGTTCTATATAGTTATCATACAATATTTCTGTATTATAACTTTAAAAAGCATAAATAATTTTACAGTAATACATATAAATTCCTGGAAAGTGAAATATTTTAAAATAAATTGAATTGAAAATTTTGTAAGTCACTTTATAGATTATAAAATCAACCATTATTGTTACATTGAACGTATTCTGTAATCATTGAACCTGAATTTTAAAAAAATGAGAAGTATAGTTCCCATTTCTTCAATTATGTGCACTACACTAATTTATGGCATTAGAAGCATGATACATATATATGTGCATATATACAAGCTTTTGAAATCATTAGTAATATTTTATCTGTCGATCAGGCTTATCAGCATTACAAAAATGAAAAAATACTTTTTGACAGTTTGGGAATACACATAAAGACAGGATAGACACACTCTAATGATTTTTCATGAAATGCCTCTTGATGCTGAACATCATTCAGTGCATATCTTTACAACACATTTTTATCAATATTCATATGGAAAAATTTGTATATTCCCTAAACTGAATGTTTTCATTCTAAAAAGATGTGCAAATTAAGTTCTAGCTATTTTTCATATAATTACAACACCATGAAATCATGTAATACTTTTGCAAAGAACATACAATTTCAATAACGCTTATGTACAACTGGATGTTGTCAATGTTAACTGCTACCTACAGTCATGCCATTGTCTAACCCCACTATACACATTATAAAATAGGAACAACACATGTGTTAACCACTTTACTTCATAAAGATAATTTTATGTATCTATGTATTATAATATGATTATTACATGTACACCCACATAGAATGATTCATCAAGGGTAAAATTTTTCAGTGAGAATTGGGTGGAATGGCACATGCTTAAATTGTAGCCACTGGGAGGTTGAGGCAAGAGGACAAGGAATTGAAGGTCAACCTCAGGTACACACGGAGTTCAGTGCCAGTGTAGCCTATATGACACTGTCTCAAAAACCAAAAATGTAAATAAAAATGTTAAAAGTTCAGTCAGAGAATAATAAGGATTTAAAATTTTTCTAATCATGCATATGCTTGCATGTCTGCGTGTGGTAGGGTTATGTATGTGAGTCCAGTTGCTCAAGAATGCCGTAAAAGCAATGAAAATCCCTTGGAACTGGAATTACAAGTGGTTGTGAGTCACAAGACATGAATCTTAGGTCATGTGCAGGAGAAGAACATACTCTTGTCAGCCGAGTCATCCATCTCCCAAGCTTGAGCATAGTCAGTTTTAGTAATTCATTTTGCCTTCTTACAGGTCAGTTTTTTCTGGAAATGCTTGTGTTGTGCTTCCATTATGTGTACACTAGTTTAAATTTTAATACTAAGAAATCCATTGTATTTCCCCTTTGAAACCTTATAGGACATAAACCCTTAGCATCTCCACTTGGATTCTTTCATTTCATTTCTCTCATTGTCTTGTTTCATAGAAGCATTGCTGATATTAAGTGGAATATACTTCTATTAGTTTCTATAAGACATACCCATAAGGATTCAAAACCTTGTTATTTCAATATTAGCACCTGTTGCTTTCATTATGTACTTTAAATAAACCGCTATTTTTATTATAAAAGTATTGTTAATGGATGTGTGTTTGCTATATGAATATAGATGTGTACATGTCACTGGACCCATCTGGGAATGTGAAGTTTAGATTACTTCTTGGAGAAAGTTTGTTTCTTCCTCCTTCATGTGTGTTCTGGAATTGAACTGAGGTTATCAGGCTTATACTGCAAGCACATTTAGTAATTGAGCTATCTTGTCAAGCAATGTATAATTATTTTGAAGGTGTTTAAAATTTGAAATCAAAAACACTAATATCTGTTCTTAGAGGTTATCTGTACATTGCACAACAAAATAATGTGATGTATTTGTATACTGATTATCATAACGAAGCTATTAACAGATCCTTCACTTAAATATTACTATAAACTATTTTTATTCTTATTGTTTGTGTACTCAGGCATACATGCCTCAGTACTTATATGAATGCCAGAGAAAATACTCAGCACTTGGTTTCATCCAATCACCACTCCAATCACCAAGGAGGGTGAGGCACTCCGTGGTAGATCCCCAGCAACTATCATTTCATCCAGGGCAGGGCCTAGAATCTCTCCCAAGAGTACTGGCTGAGAGAGCCTCCCATATTGTGGCATGGGCACAAATCTATTTGTACGCCAGGGATAAATACTACCCAAGGCTCCATATATTACCTAGGCATCCTCACTGACACCCACATTCAAAGGATCTGGGCCAGTCCCATAATTTCCACACAGCCATCAATCTGGAATCCAAGAGTCCCCCTATGTTCAGGTCAACTGTTTCATAGCAGCATTATTTGTAATAGCCAGAACCTGGAAGCAACCTAGATGCCCCTGAACTGAAGAGTGGATAGAGAAAATGTGGTACATATACACAATGGAGTACTATTCATAAAAAAACAATGGAATCTTGAAATTTGCAGGTAAATGGATGGCACTAGAAGAAACCATCCTGAGTGAGGTAACCCAGTCACAAAAAGGGAAACATGGTATGTACTCACTCATTTATGGATTTTAGACATGAATCAGGGGAGTGTCAGCATACAATCCCACTGCCAGAGAGTCTAGGAAACAGAACCTTCATCCAGTGACTGATGAAAGCAGAGGCAGAGGCCCACAGCTAAACACTGAACTCCTGGAATCCAGTGTCAGAAAGGGAGAACTGATGGCAAATGGCAAAGGAGTTAGGTCACACTTTTTTAATAGTGTAAAAACAAGAAAACAAAGAGTATAATGAGAAAAACTAAAATTTAAGATACAGTATCAGCAGATGTCATGTTTACAATACATTATTACAGTCACCATCCTAAACATCAGAACTTCAGCATATTTATCTTGTGTAAATCTTCATACATATTGCTCAACATCTCACACTTGTTTCTATAGGTATCATCTGCAAACCACCACTTTATTTAATGCTTCTGAGCTGGACTTCTGTAGTTACTATGAATTAATGCAGTGAAGTATTTGTCTTTATCCATATGGTTATTTTAATTACTATAATATCCAGATTTATCTACATTGTTGGCAATGAAAAGGATAATTTTAGTTTGACTGAAAATATCTTATCACATGTCTCCATATATTTGTTTGTGGACAGACACTTAGGATGATTCTATAACGGAGATACTATGAAAAGTACTACAAGAAATATGGCAATGTAGAAATATCTTCCATAAAGATATAATATCCTTCTAGAAATGGGATATTTGTATCATATAAAGTTGTTTTTTGTGAGTTTTGAAGAACTTACACACTGTTTTTCAAAATGGTTTTATAAGTTTTCCTTCTCATCAACAATGAGCATGGATGCCCTTTTCTTCACATTTTTGACATGTGTAAGTTACCTCTTGACTTGATAATCAGTACTATTAGTGAGTGGGATGTGATATGCCAATGTGATTTTGATTTGCATTTCATTAATGAATAGTGAGGTTGACCACATTTTTACAGCCTGTCAGACATTTGTATGCCTTCCTGTGGAAGTGTCCAGATGTTTTGGGTTTAAACAACTGTTCTTGGGGATAGAGAGATGGTTCAGAGGTTATGAGCTCTTGGATAGGGCCCAGGTTTGGTTACCAGCACCAAAATGTTGGATAACCTCCTTTTGTAATTGCAGCTCCAGGGGCTCTATCACCCTCTTCTAGCTTTTCAAGGTACTGCATGCATATAGTAGACAAGCAGGCAAAAAAACACCCATGACCATAAAAGAAAAATTAACTTTTTTTCAAAAGCACCATTATTTTTACACTGTAACTCAGATAAAAATGGTTAAAAAACAATTTTTTTTCTGTTCGAATAGAGGTCAGAAAGTGAGAAACAGATAAAATAATTCCAGTGATTTTTCCTAAATTCCAGCAGCTTGCTTTTAAAAGACCCATAATATTTTAAATGCATTGTCAAAATTATATTTATTAAATTTTTCAATAAGCAAACCTATTTATTATCTGAAAACACCAGGAAAAGAGGAATAAAAATATCTCTTAGGACTAGGTTGTAGCATTTCTTGGTGTCAAATGTTTGCATTCTAATTAAATTGTGAATGCATGGGATGCATTGCATTTTGGTGTTTAGCTTTTGTTGCCTAAATAACTATATATGATTTCTCCAATATACCTTAATTTTGCTGAAGTAATTATTAGAGTAAAATTAACTACTCAACATATCTGTTGTACATCAGAGGCAAACCATCTGATTTAATGTCTAAAACATTCCATGTTTAATAAAAGATTTACATTTCACTATATTCTTCTTTAAGTCCCTGAAATATAACCCCTTCTTAATAAAGACCTTCCACATAATATTGCCTCACTCAGGAGCATTCACCCTTCCCATCATTATCTTCTTCATTGATCAATGTCTCATCCTCTGTAAAATAGTCACTGACCATCATGTCTAAAATAGCTGCCCTATTCTGACAGCCACTGAAAAGCATGTTGTGTTCCTGTGAATACACAGCACATAGCAAATTTTGTGTGTTACATGTTTAATAAGTTGTTCGCCATTCACTAGAATGATAGCTTCCACTTGGACAAATCTGACTACAACAAGAACTTTGTGATAACCACTTTATCCCAAGGAATACAAAAGAGTAACACAACCTATTATACCAGACTATATTGACTCCTCATAGGAGCCTTTCACCACTAGGTGTAGATGGGGGTGGGCTTGGGGGAAGGTGAGGAAGAAGGAGGAGGCAAGGGGGTGTGGAAAGAGGGGTGGGAGGGAGAACTGTGTTGGACTGTAAAATGTAATCAAAAAATTAAAACTGGGAAAAAAGTAACAGCGGGAGTACTTAATGGCTATTTTTCATGAATGAAAAGATGGTAGTAGATGTACATGATACATTTCATTACTAGATGCTTCATCATCAAAACTCTCAGTATTGTACGATATGTCTGTTTTCAGTGATAAGGCAAAGTAACTATTGAGGAAAACCTCTTACAAAAAATTCAACAAGATATGTTGAGTAAATATTTAGTGTCTTCCCTCATTGATAGAGGTCCCATTTTTAAAGACTTGTTTTGTTTTTTATTTTGTGTGTATAAGGGTACATGCATGTTTGTACACTATATGTGTGCAGTGCTCTCAGAGATCAGAGGAGGTTATGGGATCCTCCAGAAATGGGGCTAGAGATAAGTTAACATGTAGATGTTAGAAAGAAAACCTGAGTCCTCGAAGAGAATAACAAGTGTTCTCAAACCCTGAATCCATTTTTCTGAACCCCTGATTTCCTTTTTTGTAGCTTACATACTCAACAAAGAATGTATTAACATAATTACATCATTAAGCATTTCCAGTGCTCAAAAGCCATGTGTGGTTAATGACTCTGGCACTGGACATAATTTCCATCATCACAGAAAGTTAAACTGAACAACAATAAATAACTCATACTCTTCAAATAATAGCTTTTAAATTGTATTTAAAAATCTAAGAAAGTTATGTTGCTTTAACTGTTTAAGACAATTGTCTTAGTTATCTTCTTTATTGACATGTATGGAATAATCAATATTTCCTTGATAAAATGACATGAATATCAGGGTTAGTTATAACAACTTAGTCTGTGTATATGTATATTTATGTGTAAATATATATGTATATCTATACAAGAACTGAACTTTCACAGGATAATGTTCGACACTATTTACAAATCATTTGTCTTTATGAGTATGAATATTGGCCTGCATGTACTATGTGCACCATATGCTAGACCAGAGCATTAGGTCCCCTGGAATTAGTTATGGACAGTTGTTACCTACTACGTGAGTACGAGGACCTAAACTCAAGTACTCTGCAAATGCAACAACTGTTCTTAAATTCTGAACCGTATCTTCAGTCCCATATTATTGCTTTTGAAAATTTAAAATGGATCCAGTACAATTTTCTTTTCTTCCAGTTA
This sequence comes from Mesocricetus auratus, assembly GCF_017639785.1. Lineage (NCBI taxonomy): Eukaryota > Metazoa > Chordata > Mammalia > Rodentia > Cricetidae > Mesocricetus > Mesocricetus auratus. The sequence continues at coordinate 37,783,292 of NW_024429188.1, read as the reverse complement.
CACGAGCTTTCTCAGACCTTCCTAAATGCTTTCCTGTTTAATTTCTAGTATTTTTAACAAACTAAATTGAAATAATTATGAATAGAGTAAATTTTTATTACTAGCTTCTGACAATAAATTCACAAATTAATTATCAGTATTAAAATTATAAATACTATATATAGCATGATTCCATGATGAATAATACTATATATGCATATATATATGCTTGCAAGCTCTCTGAGGCGTTGTTTTAATTTAAAATGAGAAAAATCATACTTAACATGGTTCAGTAACATACATATATTCATATATTGCATATCTTGGTTTTCTTAACTCCATTTTGGCATGGTCACTGTTTTAAGTTGCCTTGAAATACAGCTACAGAATGTAAGCATCAAATGCTAAAGTACTTAAATATTAAAATATGTTGTTTTCATTATTTCAGTATTATTTATTGAGTATCTGTCCTGTGGGAATCACTGATAGAGTCTTGGGTATATAACTGTGACCAAGACAGTTGAAGTTTTTGCCTTCATGTACCTTTGGGAACTTCAGTTTCAAGGCAAAGGAGTTTTATTTGAGTCAAAATCAGAAACACAGATTAGTCATTTGGTCAATTACAAGAGCATGAGAGTGTTACATTATTCCATAAGTCACACCTCAGCAAAGACAACAACAGAATATGCATTTTATGCAAGATGAGGACACACCACACTCTTATTATTTCAGAACATAGTACTTCAAAGGGAAATAAAACAGTAATTAAAATACTGGATAAAGGAAAGAAAATCAAGAATCAAGGACCAATACTTTTATCATATCAAAAGTTTAAAAAGAAACATAAATTATCAAATTGCTTAATGTTTTATAGACCTTATGACAATTTTGTTTATGTAAATTGTTCGATATTACTCTGAATTGGAAAATAATAGTTTATACATATTCCCTATGTCAGAGACACAGACTGGGAATTTAAATGATATAAATCAAGTTATATGTTTGGTTGAAAAATTTATCTAGATTATAGGGCCAAGGAGAGGGATCATTGGTAGTTGGCACCAAAACTGACATCCTATGGTTGATCTCAAAGACTAGTAATGTGGAAGGTGAGAATTGACATGTGTGTTATCCTCTGACCTCTATAGGCATGTTGTAGCATATGCTTACTTTCCAACACCATACACAGGGTGCAATAAATGTAATACTTTAAAAAAATCTCCAACAGGAAACACCTTTTAAACAATATTTTTGAGACTGATCATTGAGGGTAATAATTTTGTTGCAGGTAGTTATTTCTGTGACTTTAAGGACAGTAATAATGAAAATACATTTAGAAAATATTTGCTAGAATGACTGAATTCTTTGCTTCATTGTTGCTTCATTCTCTATAAAATGTTTGACAAGTCATGAAAAAATCCAGGAAGAAGATAAAAAAATAAAACCAGAAAAATACATCATGTTGATAAATATACTTATAAACATTACTCCTTGGGGAAATGTATTGCTATTATAAAAATATTTTAAATACATTACATCTGTAACAACTGTAATTCAAGGATATAGTTATATGCTTATGTGGAAAGACCATGACATTTACTGTAATCTTACATTTTCTCATCAAATCAAGTTCTAAATATTTATAAATAAGGATTTATGCATCATCTTCTATTAAATGTACAATGTAGCATATTTTTGTTCCTCAAAATTCGAAGAAAAACATCCTAAGCAACATTTCTGAGGAATGAGGTCAATTTGTTGACCTATTTGTTTATGAAGCAAATTAATTATACAATATTCAAATAATTTTACTACATTCCACAGGACATATTTCCAAAAATTTCTTTATGCTCCAGATATGCGACTTTTAAATAGTGTGAAATTAAAATGCAAAAGGTTCACTTTTTCTTGAAGTAGCTGAAATGCATTACTTTTCAGATAATCATTTGTTCATAGTAAATATATAAATCATATCTTTTAAGACAGTTCTTTAAAGTGTCTAGTGAACACAAAATGCCAAGGCAGTGAGTCTACATCCAAAACATTTATGAGAATCAAAGAATATCAAATAGTACAGAAATTTACTATCCCTACAAAATTTTATGTAACAATTTAGTACATATTTATTTCAAAGGAACTCTACAATTTTCAGACATTGATATTACTAATATATTACAATATAATCATGACAATTATTTATTACATTTTTATTTTTATGATTGCATATTTTTCTTATAAAAGAACTATTGTAGGTTGTATGGAGTTTTTCAAATATTGAGGGAGCTTTGGGTGCACCTGAGTGAAGCTAAATGTAGAAAACAGAGGACAAACTTAAGGAATCATTAAAATTAATTTTTGCTTTTGTTTATTTGTTTTTAGGCAGGGTCCCTCACTAGATGGGAAGTCTATGACTTGACTAGGATGGCTCTCTAGGAAGACTTACACATCTTCCTGTCTCTGTATCCCCAGTACTAGGATTACAAGTGCATGCCATCACTGCCAGACTTTTATTTATATTTCATCTTTAAAATTTTTTTTCATTTTACATACCAACCCCAGCTCCCTGCCTCCCCTTCTCACCCCCCCCCGTTCCAGTCCAATCCACTCTTCAGGGTAATGCCTTCCTTGGGGATTCAGCAGTCTACCTTACCAAGTTGAGGCAGGACCAAGCATCTGCCTCTGTATCTAGGCTGAGCAAGGTATCCCACCATAGGAAATGGACTCCAGAAAGCCACCTCATGCACCTGGGATATGCCATAGTGCCAATGCTAACACCTGCAACAGATCAAGCCACACAACTGTCACCCATATTCAGAGGGTCTAGTTCTGTCCCATCATTTAGGTTCCCCATCTGTTGGTCCATAGTCAATGAGTGATGTAGGATAATGCTCTTGTATACTGTAAAAAATTGTCACTCTTACTGGTTTAAATAACTCTGATGGGCCAGTAGCCAGACAGGAAGTATACATGGGGCTACCAGAACAGGAGAAGTCAAGGAAGAGGAAAAGCAGACATACTGTTGCCAGACAGATACAGAGGAAGCAAGGTGAGAATGCCTTACTGAGAAAAGGTGCCAAGCCATGTGGCTAAACATATATAAGGATTATGGGTTAATTTAAGTTGTAAGAGTTTGTTAGTAATAAGCCTGAGAAATTAGCCATCAGTTTATAAACCTCTGTGTGTTTATTTGAGCTGAATAGCTGCAGAACTGGGCAGGACAGACATTTTGTCTACACATGAGCTCCCACTAGCAAGGGTCAGCTGTCTCTATGGTTTCCTCATCATGTTCTTGATCCCCCTTGTTCATATGATCTCTTCCCTGTCTCTAACTGAACTCCAGGAGCTCAGCCCAGTGCTTGGCTGTAGGTCACTGCCTCTGCTTCCATTAGTTAGTTACCAGATGTAGGTTCTATAATGACAATTAGGGTAGTCACCAATCTGATTAAAAGTGAAGACCCATTCAGAGTCCTAGCTGGGGTCATTCTTGTGAATTCCTGAGAATTTCTCTAGCCCCAGGTTTCTCCCTAACCCGTAATGGCTCCTTCTATCAAGATATCTCTTTCATTGCTCTTCCCCTCCATCCCTCCTCCAAATTGGTCTACTTGATCTACCATGTTCCCAACCCCTTTCCCCTCCCTTCTACCCCCTCCCAGTTTACCCAGTGCATGGGTACAGAAAATGTTTTCAACAAAATCACAGAAGAAAATTTGCTTAACCTAAAGTAGGAGATGTTTATAACGTAGCCTTGAATGCATTGGCACAGGAGACCACTATTCTAAATACAACCAGATTTTATTTTAAAACTTGGATTCTGTGAATCAGATCCTCAGCTTGAACAAAAAGTACTTTGAAAAACCAAGGTATGTCTTCATAACCTTACTTTTTATAATGTTCAGTTAATGTTGCTTCCTTACATTCACATATCATTGTAGCTCTCATCCCTCATCAAAGAAGCATTTTTTGGAACAGATAGAGACTATTATAGAGATCTACAAATGGTCAGAAAATAGGGAAAAATTGGTTGTGTGTGTCCAATCCAAACAGCTACATCTACAGTTCAATTCCTACACCTATAGCCCAGAGAAAATCATGAAAGAGGGGTGCAAGTGATTTTGATGACCAAAGGACTAGGAATTCTGCTGTTAGATAATGTCCCCTAGACATTACAGGGAAATTTTACTTATGAAATATGATTGCCTAAACAAGATTAGAACAATGATGACACCAGTTACCAAGCAAACATGGACGGATATTAGTTCATTGGCTGCTGAGAGAACTCACTCAGTTTCCTCCAGAAATGAGCTCCCTAACACCCACTTCACATATGCATGTATATATTAATAAAAATTAAAGAATATGTCATAAATTTGGGATGAAGTAGAGGGATATGGGAGGAGTTGGAGGATGGATGGAAGGACAAGTGTGATGTAGGTGAAGTGCTCAAAAGAAGAAATTCTCAATAAAACCCCCAAAAGTAAATACCTCTTTTAATGTACTAAGGGTGGGCCTTAAGTCCTTGTGGATGCTAGGCAAACATCCTCCCATGAGCTGTAATTACAGCACTTTTTCAGGTTTAGTTTTTAAAACAGAATCACTAATGTTCCCAAGGAAGTCTTCAACTCACTGCCTATCTTAAGCTGTCACATTCAGTTAGTATTCTGGCTTAGTTAATTAAAATAATTTTGTAAGTCAATGTTCATAATGTATACATTATAACATGCTTATTTATATTTGATTCCTCTAGAATAAGTCTCTAAACGTAATCCTGAACACATTTAGATTTCATACAGTTATTTTTACAACTGATTTTTCTCACTTACACTAGAAACACTTAAGCCATTATTAGGCAGAATGCTGGGAATCCTACAGATGACATAGAGGAAGGATCGTAGGAGCCAGAAGGGTCAAGACTCCACAATAAAATGGCCCACATACTTAACTAGTCTTATAGGGTCTCACTGAGACTCAAACAACAGCCAGGGAAACTGTATGAGTTTGACCTATGTCCTCTGCATATGTGTTATGATCATGTAGCTTAATGCTCATTTAGGACTTCTAACAGTGAGAGCAGGGGCTGTCTCCTTTGCCTGCTTTTGGGACTCTTTTCCTCCTACTGGATTGCTCTGCCCAGCCTTAATATGAAGGGATCAGCCTAGTTTTATTATGACTTGACATGTCATGTTTGGTTGATGTCCCTGGAAGGTCTGCTCCTTTCTGAAATGTAAGGAGGAGTGGATTTGGGGAAGAGAGGATGTGGGGAGGACTTGGAAGAGAGGAGGGAGGAGAGACTGTGGTTGGGATGCAATATATAAGAGCAGAATAAATTAAAAATAAAATTAATGGATGACATGTCTGTTAATCTTAAAAGCAACAAACATATATAATACATATATATACATACATATATATATAGAGAGAGAGAGAGAGACAGAGAGAGATGGATGTATGGATGGATGGAGAGATAGAAGGGGTATGCATGCATTTTACATGATAATATAACTTTATTTTAAAATAGATTTTCATTTGAAAGTTTTTCATTTTAACTTAAAATCTATTCTATTAACTTTCTGCTATCATTTTTAATTTTGCACCAAGATTCTTTCCTTGACTTTGAGTTTGTCAAGTTCCACAGTAATATGACCATCTACTTTTCTTATTCAAATTAAAACACAAACAGGCAAAATCTTGTCGAAAAGATTTCTATGACATTATACTTTTTCTGTTTGTAATAAGTATAAGTCATCCCTGCATTTTAGCAACTTATACTTATCAAATGTCAGAAGAGGAATTTAACTTGGGCATCATAGGTAAGATTTTAGGAAAAATGTATCGTGATAAGAAGTGTGATAAGAAATCAACTCAACTGATGATGATGGATGTTTAAATGTACAGTAGAATATAATTACATAACCATGTACTGTCAGGGTTTAATATATTTCCTGGTTCTGCAGGAATTCTTAACACAGTAAATTAACAAATAAAATTGTTTAAGAAATTCTCTGAAGAAAAATGTACTAGGCATTTATGGAAGCATTTAAAAAAACACTAATGATAACAATGTTAACTTTGGGAAACAGTGTTGTCTCTGTCTTGTTATTCCTTCCCTTTTCATAACTGACTGAAGAAACTAAGTGCTTCTTGAAATTATCCTGGGTAGACATTTACAAGAGTCTACTATTCTGCAGACAAGTCATCTACTCATGTTAAAGTAGTGTTCCATCAATGAGTTCATTGGACTTATTTAATGAGTGTGTGTGCGGGTTTACGTACAGCAGCATGGGTCATCCGCCAAAAGTCATACCACTAAAAACTCTCTTACCCAGCATAGAAGGAGTCTCTATTAAGTAAACCTTACCCTCACTGAACACTCTAGTATCTCAGGAAACTATCTGACCACACGCAATTTCAGCATGATTCCATACAGCTGATATGATAATACAGAATTAGTGGTTAAAGTCTTAGGTAAGGGTCCAATGACTTTACTCAGTTCCTCATATGAGGGATGCTTAGCAGGAAACAGAGTGAACTGCTGAAGATGATGGCTGTTATGCTTAGAGGACAGCATTCTATGCTAAGTCACAGAAAGGATAAATGCCTACGGTCTTATACATACTAAGCACATTCTGTATCACTGAACTATATGCCCTGGTCCTAATTCATGATTTTCAAATTCCCAAGGAAAATGGAACAACTCACATATTACAAAATAATTTGTTAAAGCATTGTAGCATTTGTATACTGCTTACTTGAAAATGCTGTTAGTATAATCAGAAAGTTAAAATTATGTGACAGTCTATCTTCTAATTCAGCCAATTTAATAGATACTGTAAAGCACTTTTTTCAAGAGATTGATTAAAATCAAATCAATATAACAAAAATTATTAAAAGGTTTTAACTTCCAGAGCAACAGTCATCTATATGCAAGTCATCAGTAGTTGATTGGTTCCAATTATTCTTTCAATCATCTAAGAAAGACAAACCATAGACATAAAAAGCTCTTGCTCATTTGCATATTCATAATACCTCAGTGAATCACCAGGACTGGCACTGATGCTGCCTGAATATTAATGCAGGGCCAACAGCTGAGCTGAAGGGCAAAGCAATATATAGCAACAAAGTGCAATTTTCCTGTAGAAGTCTCAATTTAACTTAAAGTTGGGCAGCTTTTTAAACCATTTTTACTATTATATAATTTCCAACCACAAGACTATCACTCACTGCTTAAGATAATCAAGTCAGATTGCAGGATTAGAGTATCGTTTTTACTTAAATTTTAGCCAGGAAATATGATGCAAAAATATTTTATACTCCAGTACAAATCACTTCAGCCTCTGTGCTAAATACTTATGCAATATTCACACTAGAAGGAAGAATCCAAATTGTACACTGCATTAAGTGTAAAGGCATCTATTTTTATATGCCTTTAAAAACTTCAAACTTTTGAGCTATTAAAAGGTCAAATAATTTTAAAAAATTATGTCTTGGATTTCCTTTTCTTCTTTGTCCTTTGATTTCTTAGAAAGCAACACACACACACAAAAAGCATTCTTCTGACCCCACCCTGTGTTAAGAGTTCTTATAGGCATTTTTGGATTAACTATTAGTCAGCACTAAAAATGGAAGCTTCAGGACAGAGTCTTACAGGTTCTTCTAGGTGCTACAGAAGATTAGTTTTTTTGAAAACATGTAGGAGGGAGATATAATCCTGTGTTTAATATATATGGCCTGTATTTCAATAATAACAAATCTTAAGCACCACAATTCTAATCTTTATTGACCATATACTGGTCTATCTGGTTTCAAAGAATATCTGTCTGTTTAGTAATGGTATTAGGACAATATCAGGTATAATGTTCATTAATCATTATAATAATGATAAACTATAACAAAGGATCAACTGTGATAAAAATTATTATTTTCTAAGTCATTTCATTTACAGATGAGACAGAATGTGGATAATGTCCTTAGCAGGAAATAATCACAGGCCAATTAATGAATTAAATCTGTATTTATACGTCTTTTATAATGATTATTTTTATAATAACACATAAAATATGAGTGAGTCTATTTTATTATAAATCCATGCTTCAGAGATGTAGTTTTGCAGATTAAAATACCATTACCCAATAGCCACAAATGCCTACAATAACAGAGGATACCAGTGAACAATCTGAGTTGTTCCAGTGGCAATAGAAGTATAAACATAACTAACTAATGTGTGTTACAATTGCCTTGTCACTATTCAACTTCATTCCATTTCTAGAATGTTTCTGTATTCAAAAAGGTTTCAGGACACTTTGTTTTGTCTGACGGAGTATATTTTAAATCTGAAGAATTTAAATGAATGCAACAAGTATGTTTGTACGGCAAAAACCCATTTTAGTTCTATACTATTTCACTTCATAAACTGTGGTTTGGTTAACAGCACACTGTTTAACAAATATTTTAGAAGACAAAGGATACAAACAGTAGGTTAAAAATAACAATGATGAGTATTAATATAAATCAAATCTTGAGTCATAATCTTCATTAGAGTAAATTAGACATATTAAACATACATTGACTTTTATTTAGAGTAAGAGAAATGTTCATAGAACTTCAAATATTACAATACTGAAGTGGATGCTGAATATAGGTTTGTAAAATAATATATAAGATTTGACCTAGGCACTATAATGTTTTTCTAGTTAGATCGTTATACTCATATTTAGTTCAATTAACTTACATCACTATAGCATTCTTGAATTTCATTAAATGTGGAAAACAGAAGATAGGAAGCCAAGAACATGCCTCAATGTGTTTGCTTTGTGCAGGCAGGAATGTGGTATGCAATGAGTGTTCAATAATTATTTATAAAGAATGAAGTGTCTAACATTAACTACTGTTGAGAGCCAGGGCAGTCCAAGGCTTTCCAGAGGTCCTGATTTATGGAGATGTAACAATGTTCCTTGTGTAAAACCAGAAACATGCTTGTCAGACCCAGTAATGGCCTGGGGCCAGAACCTCGGGGGATCTTTAATTTTATCCTAAGAGCTCAACTTTCCTTACCTTAAGGGACTAAACTTATCATTCGTAAGGCTTGGTCTGTGATGTGTTTGAGACATCCTGTGCTGCCTTTGTGAAACACTCCTTGATGAGCTTTTTGTTGACTTTGTCCCATTGTATGATTGCTTTCTGCTGACTTTGTCCCACCCCCACCTCCTGAATAATGGTATCTAAGATGCAGTAATTCTTAAGACACTTGTTAGGCAGAAGTCAACTTCATCAGCTTATACAAGACCTCTTGAGCCCATCTCTCTTCTTTATCTTCTCATCTCCTGGTCTTCTCCATTAGGAGCCTATCACGGCAGGTCATACTACTATATATCCTATCAAATTTTGATAGACTGGACTCCTATTCGTTTGATGACTCTACTCAAATTGTTTTACACTACAAACTCCGGCGTAGTGAAGGAGGAAATGAAAAGATTTATTTATAAATAAGTATCCTCAACTTGCTTTCATTGATAAGCTAAACTAATATGCAGTATTTCTTCATATTTTAATCAGCTTGGCTCCAACCTTTGGAAGGAGGATTTGCAGTTCCCCCCCCCCATATATTACTGAAATGTATCTCTTTTGTCTTTGTATACCTTCAGTGAGAGAGAGACACACATTTTCATTTATCAACCTTGATGGTCATGATAAGAGGACAAAGCCTGCCTCAGCCAACTGAGGGTGACATTCAGTCACAGGAAATTATGATATGGAACTCTGTTGCTCTGTCTCTCCCCTAATGTTGCAGCTTTTCAGAGTACACAAAGGGTATCATTTTAATAAAAATACTAAGTGAAATGAGTGTCTTGTGCATTTAGTAATAAAGTAGAATGATTATACTTCACTTCAGTCTTGATCTCTCCCTCTCTTTAAATCTTGATGAAAAATCTGTATAACAACCTGGAGAAAGGCATCATTATTTAAGGCAGAAACTGGCTACATGTAAATTCTCTCTCTCTCTCTCTCTCTCTCTCTCTCCCTCTCTCCCTCCATTTCTCCCTCTTGCTTGCGCTCACTTTCCAGTTTACATAGGGATCATAACCAAGCATGAATCTGGACACAGGCCTCACTACCTTGCACTTTTTGGCATGAAATTCACTTTGTAGAAAAAGCTGGCCTTAGCATGTATTTTAGCAAAGATGAGAGGAAGTTGTCTTCTATTTGGCTAATCAAAACTCTATGAACAGGTTATATGGGGGGAAATGAGACCTGTATTGGCAAAGTATTCATACTCACTGCTTCATTGTTAATATAAACTCTGTTGCCTGGAATGCCTCTTTTAAGATATTTTCTGTGTGGATATGTGTTGGAGCTTCCACAGAAATCACAATTTAGTTGATGTGGGATCATTTGTTGGTATAGAAAATTTGTGAAAGTTTGCTATTTAAAAAAAATAACTGCTTCAGATCCCAGAGGCAGGAGGCAAGGCACCCCAGCAGCCTAATCTCCGGCTCCACCCACAGGACTAGGCCCAGTGCCTGTACTTGGGGTCTACAACAGTGTCTTCCATCCCAGTGGCAGGAACCAATACACCATAGTCTCCTGCTCTACCCACGGGACCAAGTAAACTAGGTCCCATTTCCAGGCAGCTTGCCTGGGCCTGGGTTCAGCCACTGAGGCTTCTATCCCCACAGAGGCACCAGGAGCCAAGGTACCTTAGTTTCCTGCTCCACCCACAGAACTATGACCAGACCAGCTGCCAGTGCTTGAGGACTGCCATGGCAGCTTCCATCCCAGAGGCAGGAGCAAACTCACCCCAGCATCCTAGTCTTCTGCTACACCCACATGACTAAGACTATCAGGGCCTATCTCCAGGCCACACTCCTGTGCCTGGGGTACACCACTGGGGTTCCCATCCATTCCAGTGGGAAAAATGCACCCCAGCATCCTAGTAAATTTCTCCACCCATGAGACCAGGAAGTGGAGAGCTACCAGAACAGTGGACTTGCCTACAAACACCAGAAGGGAACCCTGGTCCCACACTCACCAGCAGAGGAAGAGGCACCCTCTGGAACCCACTACAAGAAGGGATGGGAAGGAGACAATATAAAAACACAAGGAGCAACAGAAAAACCAATATGACACCTCCAGAGTCCAGAGACCCTACACCAACAAGACTGTAACACCCCAACACAAATGAACCAGAAGAGAATGACATAAAAAACAATTTCAGGGATATTGATAGAGTCCCTCAACGAGGATATGAGAAAATCCCTTAAAGAGATGGGAGAAAAAACAATCCAAAAAATGCAAGAAATGGAGCAAAAGACTAAGGAAAAATTGCAAGAAACAATTCAAATAGTGCAAGAGCTGAAATCTGAAATAGAAACAATAAAAAAGTCTGAAGGAATTGTGGAAATAGAAAAGCTGGGCAAATGGTCAGATACTACAGATGCAAGCATAACCAACAGAATACAAGAGATGGAAGAGAGAATCTCAGGTGTTGAAGATATACTAGGAGAATTAGATTCATCGACCAAAGAAAATTTGAAGTTCAACAAATCCCTAACACTAAACATCCAGGAAATATGGGACACCATGAAAAGACCAAACTTAAGCTTTGCTGGGTATAGCAGTCTTGGCTGGTATAGAAGAAGGTGAAGAAACCCACCCCAAAGGGCCAAAAAATATTCAACAAAATCATAGAAGAAAACTTTGCCAACCTAAAGAAAGGCATGCCAATGAGGTGCAAGAAGTTTACAAAACACCAAATAGAGTAGACCCCCAAAAATTCCATTGACACATAATAATCAAAACCCCAAACATACAGAATAAAGAAAGAATATTAAAAGCAGCCAGGGAAAAAGGCCAGTTACATATAAAGGCAAACCTATCAGAATTACACCTGACTTCTCCATGGAAACTCTGAAAGACAGAAGGTCCTAGATCGATATTCTACCAACATTAAGAGACCATGGATGCCAGCCAAGATTGCTATACCCAGCAAAGCTTTCAATTAATATAGATGGAGAAAACAAAATACTTCATGACAAACCAGATTTAAACAATATATATCCATTCTCTCAACCCTACAAAAAAATCTGGAAGGAAAACTCCAACCCAAGTTAACTACAACCAGAAAAACATAGGCAATATATAATCCCACTTTACCAATAGGCAAAAGAAAAAGTGGTGGAAATCCACAGACAATTCCACCCACAAAAATCATTCCAAAACAAACAAGAATGAGTTACCAATGGTCATTAATTTCCCTCAATATTAATGGCCTTAACTCACCCATAAAAAGACACAGGCTAACAGAATGGATTCTAAGACAGAATCCATCCTTCTGCTGCATACAGGAAACACACCTCAGTTTCAAAGACACACGTTATTTCAGAGTTAAGGGTTGGGAAAAGATTTTCCAATCAAATGGACCCAAGAAACAAGCGGGGTAGGAATACTAATATTAACGAATTAGATTTTAAACTAAAATCAATCAAGGAGATGAAGGAGGTCACTTCATACTCATCATAGGAGAAATCAACTAAGATGAAGTCTCAGTTCTGAACATCTAAGCCCCAAATACAAAGCCATCCACGTTCATAAAAGAAACATTACTGAAAATCAAAGCATATATAAAACATCACACACTTGTAGTAGGACAATTTAACACCCAACTCTCACCACTAGGCAGGACCACAAGACAGAAACTTAACAAGAATGTGAAGGACCTAATAGAAGTTATGACCCAATTGTGTTTAACAGACATCTATAGAACATTGCATCCAAACCCAAAAGAATATACCTTCTTCTCAGCTCCACATGCTACCTTCTCAAAAATCAACCACATACTTGGCAACATAGCAAACCTCAACAGGTACAAGAAATAGGAATAATTCCAAGGATCTTATCAGACCATCATGCCTTAAAATTAGAATTCAACAATAACACAAATCGCAGAAACCCTCCAAACTTATGGAAATTGAATAATACACAATTGCACCACTCCTGGGTCAAAGAAGACATAAAAAAGAGATCAAACACTTCCTAGAATTCAATGAAAATGAAGACACAACATACCCAAACTTATGAGACACTTTGACAACAGTGCTAAGAGGAAAGTTCACAGCACTAAGTGTCCACATGAAGAAACTGGAGAATGGTCACACTAGAGAAGTAACATCACAACTGAAAGCTCTAGAACAAAAGGAAGCAAACTCACCACAGAGGAGCAGACACAAATAATTAAATTAAGGGCTGACATCAATAAAGTAGAAACTAGGAAAACGATACAAAGAATCAATGTAACAAAGAGTTGTATCTTTGAGAAAATCAACAAGATAGACAAACCTTTATCCAAACTTACCAAACAGCAGAGTATGAACATGCAAATTAACAAAATCAGAAATGAAAAGGGAGACATAACAACGGACAGTGAAGAAATCGAGAGAATCATCAGGTCATACTTAGAAAACCTGTACTCCACAAAATTTGAAAATTTAAAGGAAATGGACAATTTTATGGATAAATATCCCTTACAAAAATTAAATCAAGAATAGATAAGCAATTTAAATATTGCTATAACCCCTAGGAAAATACAAGCAATCATCTAAAGTCTCCCAACCAAAAAAACAAAAAGCAAAACCCAGGGTCAGATGGCTTCAGTGTAGAATTCTACCAGAAATTCAAAGAACAGGTTACAATAATTCTCCTCACAAAATTCGCATGCTCATCTCATTAGATGCTGAAAAAGCCTTTGATAAAATCCAACAGCCCTTCATGATAAAGGTCTTGGAGATCCGGGATAAAAGAACATACCTAAACATCATAAAAGCTATATACAGCAAACCAACAGCCAACATCAAACTGAATGGACAGAAACTTAACGCAATTCCTCTAAAATCTGGAACAAGACAAGGCTGTCCACTCTCTCCAAACCTTTTCAATATTGTACTTGAAGTTCTACCCAGAGCTATATGACAACAAAAGGAGATTAAGGGGATACAAATTGGGAAGGAAGAGGTCAAACTTTCACTATTTGCAGATGATATGATAGTTTAAATAAATAACCCAAAGAACTCTACCAGGGAACTCTTACAGACGATAAACACCTTCAGCAAAGTGGCAGGCTACAAGATCAACTCAAGAAAATCAGTAGCTCTACTATATACAGACGATAAAATTGTTGGTAAAGAAATCAGAGAAACATCACCCTTTACAATTGCCACAAACAACATAAAATACCTGGGGGCAACGCTAACCAAACAAGTGAAAGACCTGTATAGCAAGAACATTGAGTCTTTAAAGAAAGAAATTAAAGAAGACACCAGGAGATGGAAAGATCTCCCATGCTCTTGGATAGGTAGGATCAATTTAATAAAAATGGCAATCCTGCCAAAAGCAATCTACAGATTCAATGCAATCTCCATCAAAATCCCAGCACAATTCTTCACAGACCTTGAAATAACAATTCTCAACTTTATATGGAAAAACAAAAAACCCAGGATAGTCAAGACAAACCTGCTCAACAAAGCAACGTCTGAAGGCATCACCATCCCTGACTTCAAGCTTTATTATAGAGCTATAGTCCTGAAAACAGCTTGGTATTGGCACAAAAATAGACAGGTACACCAATGGAATCAAATTGAAAACCCTGAGATTAATCCACAAACCTATGAACACCTGATTTTCTACAAAGAAGCTAAAATTATACAATTGAAGAAAAGATAGCATCTTCAACAAATGGTGCTGACATACCTGGATATTGGCATGTAAAAGACTGCAGATAGATCCATGTCTATAACCATGCACAAAACTTAAGTCTAAATGGATCAAAGACCTCAACATAAATCCAGCCACACTGAATCTTGTTAAAAGAGAAAGTGGGAGGTACCCTTGAATGAATTGGTACAGGAGACAGCTTCCTCAACATAACACCAGTGACTCTAACACTGAGATCGAAAATTAATAAATGGGACCTCCTGAAACTGAGAAGCTTCTGTAAGGCAAAGGACGCAGTCAGCAAGACAAAAAGGCAACCCACAGATTGGGAAAAGATATTCACTAACCCCACATCTGACAGAGGGTTGATCTCTAAAATTTACAAAGAATTCAAGAAGCAAGTCTGCAAAACAGCAAAGAATCCAATTACAAAGTGGGGGCCTGAACTAAATAGAGAATTCTTAATAGAAGAGTATAAAATGGCTGAGAGACACTTGAGAAAGTGCTCAACATCATTAGCCATTAGGGAAATGTAAATCAAAGCAACTCTGAGATATCATGTTACTCCTGTCAGAATGGCTAAAATCAAAAACACAGAAGACAATTTATGCAGGAGTGGATTGGAGAAAGGGGAACACTCCTCCACTACTGGTGGAAGTGCCAACTCATACAGTCACTATGGAAATCAGTATGGAGATTCTTCAGGAAAATGGGACTCAGTCTACCACAAGACCCAGCAATTCCACTCTTAGGCATATATCCAAAAGATGCCCATTCACACAACAAGAGTGTCTGTTCCACTATGTTCATAGCAGCATTATATGTAATAGCTAGATCCTGGAAGCAACCTAGCCTAGATGCACCACAAATGAAGAGTGGATAGAGAAAATGTGGTATATTTACACAATGGAATACTACTCAGCAGAAAAAAAACAATGGAATCTTGAAATTTGCAGGCAAATGGAAGGCACTAAAGGAAACCATCCTGAGTGAGGTAACCCAGATGCAAAAAGACAAACATGGTATGTACTCACTCATATATAGATTTTAGATACAGATCAGAGGAGTGCCAGTCTACAATCCCAGTGCCAGTGAGTCTGGGTAACAGGGAGGTTCCCAAGAGATATGCACTATACCCCAGAGTAGTGGAAAGAGGCAAGATCTCATGAGCAGATTGGGAACCTCGGGGTAGGTGAGAGGGAATGAGGAAAAAGAGAGGGGAATAAGAGGAGGGGAGAAGAAGGCGTGGGGGAGCAAGAAGGCTGAGTCGAGGTAAGAATAGAGAACAGGATGAGAGATAATATAATAGAGACCGAAAATTGGAATTAAGAGAAGTTTAAAAACTTGCAGCTGGGCATTGGTGGCGCATGCCTTTAATCCCAGCACTCGAGAGGGAGAGGCAGTTGGATCTCTGTGCGTTCGAGACCAACCTGGTCTACAGAGCTATTTCCAGGATAGCCTCCAAAACAATACAGAGAAACCCTGTCTTGAGAAAAAAAACCTTGGGCCACTGAATCTATGCAAAGTAAAGGGGAACTTCTAATGACAAAGGGGAGATTGATCCCTTAACAGGGAATGTATGACTGGAAGCCTGAACCCAGCTGTAGCAGAAGGGGAGTTACCTCACCACCACCTGTGTCAACATTTCTTTATTCTAAAGAAAACAAGTTAACCACTAATTGCCTGTTGTGAAAGTCCCCTGCCAGTTGTAAAGATCCCCCTGCACAGGGGTAATTGACAGACTCATGACCCCTTAACTCTGCAACCCCATTCCCCTGCCCTATCTTGCTCAAATGTATCTTGCTAAGATACATAGTTTTTGCTTTCTTTGTACTCTGTAAGGACACTGAGTAACCATGGAAACTTTGTAATTTGTGGCCTTCAGCCTTGTGGTATTTCCCTTTAAAAGCTTCTCTTAATTGTTGGTGGGGAATCTCACTTCCTCCCAGTGCAGTGAGATCATGGTTGGCCAGCTTTAAAAATAAAAGAAACCTTCGCTTTTGCATCAGCATGTCAGTTCTTTAAGGAGGTCTGTTTGGGGTTCCAAGAACCTGGCATAGTGAGTGAGTGTGTGAGTGTGTGTCTGTGTGTGTATGTGTGTGTGTGTGTATGTGTGTGTGTATGTGTTGTTTGTGTAGGAGGTAATGTGAGTATATGTATTTATTTCTATTTTGCTAATATCTCTAATACCATACTATTTTGTGCTTCATGTTAGTAAAAAAAAATTGACAATAATGGAATTAAAGAAAATAGTAAGTAATAAAACATAAAGAATATTTTGGCAATAATGGAGTTAAATAAAATAATTATAGCAAGTAAAAAGAATCATAAAACATGTTTCCTAAGTACTTAACTTCTAAAAAAGTAAAATGACAAAGTTTCAGAAACTAGACAAATTGATACTGAAAAGAATCTATATCTTATAGCTACAGAAATAGTAATAGCCCTTTATCACATAATGGAGGCAAAGATCAGTTTAAAAAACTGTTTCACTGGTAGTGTGACAGCAGGGTCACAGATTCACTGCTAAGGCTTTGGTAAACAACCAGTTCCTCTGATGTCTGAGAATCTCATGAAATTCAGTTTTTATTACACTGTAATAAAGTTAGTATAGATGCTTTCTAGTTAATACTACAAGGGAAAATAAAGTAAAATAAAGACCAGTAATGAGAATATTTTCATTATACTAGATGCGAGATCAGTGATGGGTTTCAAATTTTGACAATCTCAAATGACTTTCATGGACTATTTAGGACTTTTGGACTTTGGTATTATAATTCATTGTAAAGATTTTAACTTGTCATGATACCATGAAAAGAGGTATGGAGGAAACGAAGGAGGGAAAGATATCATAAGTATAAATAGTCTCTTTCTGCAACATTTGTGTCAGTATTTGATATTATTTGTAATCCTAATAATGGCAATTCTAACTGGAGTGAGACAGAAATTTTCTGTTGTTAATTTTGTGTTTGTTTGTTTTGTTTCTTGAGAAAGTTTCTATGTGTAGCCCTGGCTGTCCTGAACTTACTTTATAGATAAGGAAGGCCTTGAAATGACAGAGATCTGCTTGCCTCTGCTTCCCAAGTGCTGGGATTAGAGGTACAAGCACCCACTTCTTAGCTAAGATAAAATCTTAAAACTAGTTTAAATTTGCATTTCCCTAGTGGCTTAAGATGTTGAACACTTTTAAAAATTCTTCCTAGTTAATTTTTATTTCTTCTTGTGAGTTTTCTCCTCTGTTCTGTGGTGGTTTAAGGGCAAACGGCCCCCATAACCTAAATAGATGTCCCCTTCTATAAATTGTCTTAGTCATGGTGTTTTTATCACAGCAACATAAAAGTAATTAAAACAGAAGTTGATACCAGGGAATGGGTTATTGCTATGATAGGCCTAACCATGATTTTTTGGGGGGGGAGGTATGTGGAAAACTCTGAGGAAGTGGACAAGAAAAGAGCTTACTGGGCTATCCTGGTAGAAATTTGGAAGACAATAGTGCTGTTATCTCAAAGGTTTCAGAAGGGAACAATATTCTTCGGATATTTTGATGTGGCTTATTTCTGCCTTTGCAACATTGAAAAGTAATGGAATAATGAATTTTGCAGAGATGATCTCAAGAGATCCTTATTTGCCTCTTTTACTGGAAAACTATGAGGACTTTGGAAGTTTTACTAAATACATTTTGCATTAGGATATGACCATGAGCCCATGGGGACCAGGGAGTGAGATTTGGTGGGTTGAATGTGAAGGGTCCCAAAAGCTCATTATTTTTCAATACTTGTTGGACCTATTAAGGAAGAACTGGGAATTATGAGGAGGATATATGTCACTGGGGACAGATTTCAAAAGACACTTGCCATTCCCAGTGAGTTTTCTACCTCTTGTTTTTGGATCTGAATGTGAGCTCTCAGCTTCTGCTCCAACATCATGCCTGCTATTTCCTCAACACAATGGTGAAGTATTGCTCTCCCTCTGAAGCTGGAAGCTCCAAATAAACCCTTCCTTCTATAATTTGCCTTGGTAGTAGTGTTTTATCACAGTACTAGAAAATTAACTAAGTACCATATCTCATTTTTAATTAGGTTATTTACTATCTCAATGTCCAGGATTGCTTTTAGTTCTTGGTATATTATAGACACCAACTGTCTGCCATAGGATTGCTTCTTGATTTACTTACAATTTTCTTTGTTCCACAGCAGCTTTTCAGTTTCATGCAATCTCATGCTTGACTGTTTCTTATTTCCTGTGCTATCTTACTTAGATAATCCATACATGTACCTATAAATTGAAGCATAAACCCTACTACTCTTATAGCAGTTTGTGTGTATCAGGATCTCGAATACACTGTTACTAGGAAGTTACACTAGTGAACTCACTTTGGATATCATTTGGAATGTTTCTCAGAAAACAAGAAATACACTTCCATACGATGCAGCCATACTATTTTGGGGCATATATACAACAGACTTTCTATTCACCCATACTTTGACATCTATGTTTATTGCTATTCTATTCAAAATATCTAGGAAATGGAATCACCTTAGATCATCAACAGATGAATGGATAAAAAAAAATGTGGTACATATACACAGTGAAATGTTACTGGGCTACAAAGAAAATTTAAATTATTTTATTTGCAATTTCTGGGTAAATGTATAGAACTGAGAGAAAAATATTTTAAGTAAGGTGACCCAGATCTATAAAAAACATTCACTGAGTCTTCTCTCTCATATACAAATCAGAGCTTTTAATCTGCTGTTTAATCAGTTTCACTTAGAGCACAATGGAATCTGGGAAATTAGAAACAGGCTGCAGGCTGTTTTTTTAAGGGAGTACATGATAGGGAAGGCGAGGATAGTAGATTACAGGTAAAAAAAAAGAAGTAGTAATGTGAAATCCTGGGGAACAGACAGACCTAAGCAGGGAGGCATAATAGAGTTCAGGGGCTATCCAGGAGTGAAGGGAAAGGCTAACTCTAAGGAAAGGAGTAAGAAAGCCATATGGATGACAGTTATTTTACAATCCAACTCAAAACAAATATAAGTGGAAGCATAGTAGAAAACGTGTGAAATGAAAGAAAAGGGAGAATGTTGAGAGCCAGAATAATCCATGATAGGGTACAGGAAAAGAAAAAGGAGGTGGTAGGAGACGGGTTACCAAAAATACACTTTGGCTGTAAGACGTAGAGAAATCTATCTTAAACTGAACAGGAAACTTCTCCCCATGTAGGTAGCTTTCATAATGCCAGGGAGTACTATACAGTCTGTTAGCAAGGTTTGGTGTAAGATTTCAATGATTTACCCAGCACTGAACCCTACATACTGAATACTTAACATGCAGGCAATGTGTGCTAAGTGGTGCAAGTGTGGCAAATATGTATCTCATTTAATTAACCACTTTCTGTTTGGATTTGAGGCCAATGCACAGAAGGGAATTTCATGCCCCATACTCTACTTCTGGTGTAAATCTCACGGCCTGGGAGGTCACAGGATAGAATCTGGTACTTTTCTTAAATAGTCATGCTGTCAATTTACCTTCTACATATTTGTGTTTATACCATAGAGCTTCACTGCTTGCTCTCAGTCTTGTTCAGAGATGCTTCTGTTTGCAGTGGACAACAGTCAATAGAGAGATGCATAATTGCTCAAAATGCTGAGAATAAGAGACTGACTCTTCTACCTATAATGGGATATCTATAGTAATTCTACCCCCACAGAGGGTCTGAGAACACTACATAAGATTAGACACAAAGAATGTAAGAGCCAGGACTAGAAGGATGACTCACTTGTTAACTGTAATTGTTCTTACAGAGGAACCTGGTTTGGTTCCCAACACTGACATAGCTTTCAACCAAAACCATAACTCCATATGTATAAAATATACACAAAATTTCATGTGCTATATACTTTAAATAAATGATGATAAATAAAAATGTCAACTAATTTTATTATATTCTTGTATCCTAATATAAATAATCACCTAAAATATATGAAATGTAAATGTTTACAATATAACATTTAATTCTGCAGTTGTAAAAATGGGATTGAATATTTTCCTAGGGTATATATTACCCCTATATTTCCTCTAACATTTTGACAACAATTCACGTTTATATTTTATTTTACAGGAAGTCTCTGAATAAATGGGATAATTTGAAATAATTTTAATTTATTCTTTGAGTGTTTCATACATACAATAACTCCCTAACTCTTCATGAACACCCTCCCCAACATGTCCTCACCCCAACTTCATGCACACTTCTTTACTTTTTAAAACCTGTACCTATGTCCTCTAGAAAGAATGACATTGTATTTGAATATATTCTTGTTGCTTTAAAATGCTGTGTAAGCTAAAGCTACTTAATATTACAATTGAATAAATGACTTTACTAAAAATTATTTTATATTATTTCTATCTAGGTAACAGATACCATATTTTGCTTGCATGAAAAATGAAAAATATGTTACATTGTAATGATGTCAAGACAGTCTGAATAATTTAGATTATTCTTAACTCCAACATACTTCATATAGCAGTTGTTTTCAAAATTATGAAATATTTAATATTATAAACATAGCTATTTTTCAATATTATTTTGAGAAATGGTCTATATAAACATTTGAAATACAGTAACTTTTATTTCTAACTTAGGAAATCATTGGTCTATACTTTCAAGATTTTCAATATAGAATTAATATTTGCAACTTCTTTCTGTCACCTTTCATAAAAAATTTTAAAAACTAACTCTTAACTCCAAATGCATCAAAAACCTACATGTTATATCCAAAATACTGAAACTGCTAGAAGAAGATACAGACCATAGCATATATAATTTGGACCTAGAAAAGGGCTTCCTGAACAGGACTCATTTACCCCAGAATTAAGACCAGTAATTGACAAGTGGTTCTTTATAAAAACTAAAAAGCAGTTCACAGCTAAATAAATAGTCAACTGGGTAACCCACAAAAAAAGGAGAGAATATTTTCCAGTTGTAATGTGACACTGAATTAATATTCACAACATGCAAAGAACTCAGAAAGCAAAAAAGTCATAATAAGCAAATGAACTGTTAAAAAACCAGGCTTAGAACATAAACAGAGTTCTCAAAAGCAGAAAAAAATGCCTAAGATTTATCTCAAAAACTACTCATCATGCCAAGGGATTCAGGAAATGTAAATGAAAACACCTTTGATACTCAATTTTTACCCCAGTAAGAATGGCAAAGATTAACAAAACAACCAACAACAAATATTCACTTTTGGTAAGATTTGGATATCAGTTGTGACAAATTCTGCAAAAGTTAAGAATAAAGCTACCATATGACACAGCTATATCTTTCCTTAACGTATGCCCAAAGGACTGGACATCTTGCTCCACAGATACTTTCTCAGCCACATTCATTGCTGCTATACTCACAATAGCCAGGAAATGGAAACAATCTAAATGTCATTCAACTGATGAACAGATAATGAAAATATGGTGCATATACACTACGGAATACTACTCAACTGTAAAGAAAAATGAATTCATGAACTTTGCAGGTAAATAGAACTGGTAAAGTTCATACTGAGTGAGGTAACCCAGATCCAGATAGACAAAAGTTACACACATGTTCTTACTCATTGGAGGCCTCTAACTAATATCTTCAGATGTGGAGACATAGCCTGGAGTAACTGCAGGAACCAGGAATGTACCAGACTTATTATTAGTTCAGGAACTTTTACTACAAGTATTGTTGGCTAGTTTTTCACTATGAAAAACAAAAATTTAATGCAATGTATGACTTAATAAAATTATAACCTGAATTGACAGAATCTTACCTTTCTGTTTTATGAAGAGAGCATGAATTTTAAGCCTTACCTCAGCAGTGTGGAATGTTCCTTCTTTTGGTTGTAGGCAGACACACTGTAGGTAACATCCGAAGTTGTCTGAACCACAGCAAAGGAACTAGAGTTTTCTATATTCCTGAAACCAGATGAAAAGCCTTCAATCAGTAGTTAAAGACTATGCATTAGGTATCCAAACCAGCATAGTTTGGATCTCTTTGGTCAGGCAAAGCATTTCTGAGGCTAGAGTGCAGTTTTCATATAAGCACTGGCTGGTAAAAATAAAATGTCACCAGGAAGCCATATACACACAAACAATAATAAGCACAGTTTGTGAACAGCACCAAACCTGTCATTTATTACTTAGACAGTGATTATTTAGTCACCCATAGTGGATTCCTCTGAATCACCTACAACATGTTTCTAACTTAAGAATGGAAAACGAGTGATTCTGATAATTATTCCATGATCCCATCCTTTCAGCTTTGTTTGTTTTTTTTTTCTTTTTGGTTTAAAATATAGAGCTTTATTGCCTTTTCAAGATAAAACCGTATCACATGCCTTCAATATTAGAAAACACAATAATTTAATTTGCTTAATAATCAGTCTATAAGTACAATTCAGTGCATGGGGAATGTGTTAATACTTTGGTTCCTGAGTTTTGTTTTATTTATTTATTCATTCACCCTGCAAAGCAGAAAAAAATGGCCCTTCCAGGCCCGAAACTCCAGAAAAAATGGGATTTATTCAATGTGATTACGATGGGAAATGGACAAAGAGATCCAACTAAGCTGCTAAGTCAGTCTCCTGGCAAGGGAAGTGAGATTAAAATTAAAAATATGGTCAAGGGTATGCAAATCTAATTAGCAGTTCAAGTCAAGGTGTGGTGCTGCCCAATGTTGACACATCATTGTCTAAGGTGGTCTGACAAGTCCTCAGAACCCTGTGAAATCTCTTTCCAGGAGATAAAATCCCCTCTGGCTGGAGGAAATTTCCATTTATTTGGGGTCTTTGTTAGTTTCAAAGAGATGTCTCCTTTTGCAGGCATTTAAATATTTATTCCCCTTTGGTGGCTGCTTAGGGAAGTTTAGGAGGTTTCAAAGTCTCTTGTCATTCCTAGGGTTTTCTCTCAGCCTCCTGCTTGGATTGGATTTCAAGCTCTGAAAGCTCAGAAGTTCCTGATCTGCCATCACGTACTCTCAGTCCTTTGGATCTGTATCCCAGCTAAACAATTTCTTTATAAGAATAGCAACTGAGGAGTAACTAAGACAGGGTGTCAAGAACTGGGCTACTTCTGTGACAGGTGTGTCTGCCTGCCTGTCCCCCGACCCCGTGTGTGTATGGGAGGTGAGGGTTGGAGGAATGTGGAAGACTTTGAAACTTTAGAATAGAAAAGCAGTTTTACACTGTAAAGAACATTTAATAGGTCATCCTGCTAAGATCCTGTAAGACAGTACTGCTGAGAGTTCTGTGGACTATGGAGGACACACTCAAGATGTTTTAGAAGGAAACGAAATTAGTGACTGAGAGGGAGACTGTTCTTTTCATGTACTGGCAAAGAATGTGGTTAAATCCTGATTGTGTTCTATGAATGGATGTGAAGCTAAATTTAAATATAACGGACTATTTTTTGGCAGTAGAAATTTCAAAACAGTCTAATATTGACTCTGTAATGTGGTTATTAGTAATCACACTTATACAGGTCAACAATGAAAAAGAACAAATGGGACAGAAAGAAATTTTAAAAAAGTAAAAATGTTTTGGAAGGGAAAAGAACAACTGGCAAGCTAAAGGTTACAGCCAACCTCTTATGCAGGGAGGGAGGCTGTAATTGCTAAGGACATTAGCACTACTAAGGAGAAGCCAAATCTGCATTAGTATAATGGGAAGGGTGCCCTCAGGGGGATACCCACTTAGCTAAGACTCTAGTTTGTAAAAGAAAAAACCTAAGGAATTAACAAAAAAGTTGCTGCAAATGTGTTTCAAGAGGGGCAGGGTACTGCTGAAGCAGGCAGCCAAACATCTCAGTGTCATTCACATGATTCTGGGTTTTGGAGTCATGAAGGATACATACGTAAATAGGTAGTGGATTTCTTCCTCCACAGTTAAGGAAAGCTGCTAACTCCAGGCCCCAAAGGGTAAGTCTAGTCTTAGGAAATTCAATGCACTCTTCTGTATTCCATGGGCATTTCATGCATATTGTGCACAGACTTATGTGCAGGCAAAACACCCATACACATAAAGTAAAATGATGATTTAAAATGTATTTTTAATTACAAAAATTAAATAAGTCTTCCAGTTACTGTAAGTTTTAGTTGTTACATTGGCATCCTATTTTGCTTTAAAATTGTTTTTTGAATATCCATTTATTTTGTGTGTGTGTATGTGTGTGTGTGTGTTTCATGGACATCAGCTGACAAGTTTTCTGGAGTGGTTCTCTTATTTTAACTTTTTTTGGACTCAGTGTCTATCTATTACATCTTTTCTGCAATAATGTATGGGAACTTCAGTTTGATTTTCTGTCTCCAACCACAGTTCAGGTGTGTAACGGCAGGGCTCGGATTAAAGATGTGAGTCACTACATCCAGTTTTTTTTAACATGGAATCCAGGATTGAAACAACATCATAAAGTTTCATGGCATTTGCTTTGACTTGATTAATCATCTCCCCAGCCCTCTACCTTGAATTTCTTCTATTGTGATTCTCACTAAATCCTTAAGCAACATCCCACACAATTTTAGTTAGAACATTGGATGACCAATTTCCAGTATGTTTCAAATTTACATCTATCTTCTCTCATACTTCAAGTATTCATCCTTAAAGGGAAAATACACATAATACGCCCCGACACACAATTCTAAATATTATAGTGAGTGTATTTGTCAGTATCTATCATCTCTTGATAAGAATCCCTCCAAATTTATGTGAGAACCTACTTTCAGTGATATCAACCAAGAAGAAGAAGAAAATTTAGAAATATAATAGTCCCAAAGCAATATGTGATAGCTAATATTATCAATGAGACAAGTTTGGCAATCACAAGCTTTTGGTCATGTCTATGAAGGAGTTTTTATATTGGTTTCATTTATGTTAAAAAAAAACTCACCATATGTCTAGACCAATTGTCATTACAGATTTCCTCCAGCAGCTGATAGAAGTGGATACAGAAACCCATAGTCAAACATTAGGAAGGAAGGATTGTAGGAGCCAGAGGGGTTGGGTATATGAGGAGAGCATGGCCCACAAATCAACTAAGCAGGGCACATAGGGGCTCACAGAGACTGAAGCAGCAACAAAGGAGTCTGCAATGATCTGTGTTAGGTCCTCTACATATATGCTATGGTTGTTTAGCTTGGGTTATTTTTTTTTACTCATAACTGTGGGAGTAGGGGTGTCTCTGATTCATTACCTGTTTTGAGACCCTTTTCCTCCTACAGGGTTGCCTCACACAAACTTTATATGAGGGTTTGTTCCTAGTATTACCTTGTTATGGAGTGTTCAGTTGATATCTCTGAAGACCTTCTCTTTTTCTGAAGAGTACCAGAGGAGCTGGAGGAGAGGGAAGGTGGCAGGATCTGGGAAGAGTGGAGGGAGAAGAAACTATGAGACCCTAGCCCATTCTGTGATGCTACCCCCAGTTATATTACAGTGTGTGGTGTGACCTTTAAAAAATAAATTTTTTATTTTTCTCTCATACAATACATCACAATTGCTGCCTTCCCTCCCTCCACTCCTCCCATCCCCCCCCCCCACACACACACATCCCCTCTACCCCATATGCACTGTTCCTCCTTTCCCTTCAGAAAATATCAGACCTCTCAGGGACATCAATCAAATATGGCATTTCAAGTCATAGTAAAACTATGCACATCCCTTCACATTAAGGCTGGATGAGGCAACCCAGTAGGAAGAAAATGGTCTCTAGAGCAGGCAGAGTCAGAGAGACACCCACTTTCACACTTAGGAGTCCCCCAAGAATCCCAATTTAAACAACCACTACATAATATACAAAGAACTTAACTCAATCCCAGGCAGGCTCCATGATTGCCACTTTAGTCTCTATGAACTCCTAGGAGCCCTGCATAGCTGATTGTGTGGGCCTTGTTTTCCTGGTGTCCTTTATTTTCTAATGCTACTTTTACCTTTGTCTTTTTTTCTTTGCTTTTAACTACAGTAAGTCAAAATGAAATATGAAGTTCACAGTAGTACATTTTCAAAATAATTCATGGGGTAGATATAGTGAAACTTCAAAGAATATGAATTTCTAGGGAAAAAAGAACTCAGAAAAAAGATTGAAATTTAAATGTTACACCAAAAGTTTTAATTAAGCTCTTAAACATTTTATCTTAATGCATAACAAAAGGATTCAGAATGAAAATAGCTTTCTGCATGATCTATGTCTCTGACATTGTAACATGTCATCCACACAATTCATGCTTGATAAATGCATAACTGGGTTACAAAACTTGCAAAAATTCAGGATGTTTAAAGAAAATTTAAACTTTTGGTTTCTGGCACATCCATAGATATCTTACTGTGCATTCAGTCCACAAAAGGGAGTTAGACACATCTGTCTTGGAAAACAAAATTACATATAAAACATAAGCCAGGCAGAGGTGGTGTACACCTTTAATCCCAGCATTTGGGAGGCAGAGGCAGGTAGATCTCAGTGAGTTTAAAGCCAGCGTAGTCTACAAATTGAATTCCAGGACAGGCTCCAAAGCTACACAGAGAAACCCTGTCTGGGAAAACAAACAAACAAACAAATCAAAACAAAAACCATTAGAAACTAAAGATAATGGAAAGAAGCATGGGAAGCTATTTAAATGCATACTAAAAGTAGAGTGTTTGGTTTTGGATGGATTGTTGTAATGTATTCTGTTTAATATTTTAGGGTGGCAATGCTCTCTGAGTGATCCGTTTTATAAAGGTAATCTTTTCAAAGTTAGTCATAGGGCTGAACTAATACAAACTACAGCAATTGAGTTACTTATGTAATCACTTTAGAGCATTGTTCTGCCTATCCTAATTAATTATTCAATGACAGTCACATCATTTCCCTGGCCTTCAATCAGATAAAATATGAAGTCTGCCAAGTAGACCATTGAAAAAGATAACACTACATTTACTTACACAATCCTAAAATAAGGTTGAAGCAATTTTATTAGGTCTTATATTTTCATTTTTAGATATTCCAAGTGAATTTTCCATAGCCATTGCCTTATCAAAGCTTTGCAGACAGAAGAGAGTGTTGACTGCATTACAGAAGAGAACCCAGGAGATCTCATCTATTTCTTATTCCCAGGAGTATTCATATGTCCTTATTAGAGTCCTCCTTGTTACCTAGCTTCTCTGGACCTGTGGATTGTAGGCTGGCTATTCTTTACTCTATGTCTAATATTCAATTATGCATGAGTACATACTGTGTTAGTCTTTCTAAGTCTGGGCTACCTCACTTAGGATATTTTTTCTAGTTCCCTCCATTTGCCTGCAAATTTCATGATGTCATTGTTTCTTACAGCTGAGTAACACTCCATTATGTAAATGTACCACCTTTTTTTCAGTTGAGGGACATATAGATTATCTCCAGGTTCTGGATATTATGAATAATGCTGCTATGAACATTGTTGAACAAGTCTTCTTTTCATATGACAGAATATCCTTTGGGTGTATGCCCAAAAGTGGTATTGCTAGGTTTTGAGATAGACTGATTCCAAGTTTTCTTAGAAACTGCCATACTGATTTCTAAAGTGGCTGTAAAAGTTTGCACACCCAGCAGCAGTGAAGGAGTGTAATGTGAGTTTTCTGCCCCAGCAGATCCTGCTGCCCTTCTCTGCCCCCCAAAACACACAGACACTATATTAATTATAAAAATATTGGCCACTAACTAGGGCTTCTTATTGGATATCTCTATCTTAATTATTAACCCATAACTACTATTTCATGTATTTCTATGTGGTCTTGGCTTACCCGGAAATGCCGGACCTGCAACTCCTTTGCCTGCTACATGACTGTTCAGAGTCTCTGCAGAGAAGACAGCGATATCCTGTTTTCCCTGCTTATATCCTGATTCTGCCAAGCTACATCACTTCCTGTCTAGCCAATCAGCCAATCAATGTTTTATTCATTAACCAATAAAAGAAACATATACACACAAGAACATTCCCCGTTAAAGGAGTGTTCTGACTCCAGATTTTTCTCCAACATAAGCTGTCCTCAGTATTTCTGACCTTAGCCATTTTGACAGGTGTAAGATGGTAGGTATCTCAGAGGGTGCTAAAGGGGAAGGGAGGGGGGTAAGAATATTTGAACACCCATCCTAACCTCTTACTTTATGGATAAATTAAGGCACATCTATAGTAGAGAAGTCACTATTATGTGGAAATATTGCTCCCTGATGACAACACTAAAAATTTAAGTTCACTGTTTTATTAAGTGATCTTTTATTCACTATCTGCTCTGTAATAGGTGTCAGTATTCAGGAATCTGTATAGCCCTGTCCTTGGAATTCTGACAGGATCAGCCCTCAGCTGTAGCTACTAAGAGCACCACCTGTGCACATTCACTATGTTCCCTTTTAAAAGGGCCCTGCCCACCTCCCATCCTCTTCTATCTCTCTTTCTTTCTCTCTCTCCCTCAGTGTGTCACTTCCTCTTTCTCTCTCGCTCTGTCTCCCTCTTTCCTCTCTCCTGCTGCTCCAGTCTCTGGGGGCTTGACTCCCCCCTTGCCTTTCCCCATTTTATTATCCTTTTCCCTAATTAAAAAAACCCTTCTACTTGAACCCTGACACGTGGCATCTTTCTCTCTCAAGATGCTTTTCTTAAATTACAACAATAGGTACTGAGAGAGACACAAAGACACAATCTATTATATATTTCTGAAAAGAGCACATGATCTCTTGAATCACACAAGTGATAGGAAATATGACCACAGGTCATACCTGCATATCTGAGCCATTAGGAAACAAAATGGAAGCAGCATGTGGAAGGCCACAGGCTCTGACCATCTGAAACAAGTCAAGTCTCAACCGTCTCAGTGTCTCATTCCATTGGGAAGATACTGTCAATACATGATTGCAGTCTTGACCTAATTATTCTCAGCAAAAGCAATATGCGCAATGAGAAAAAGAGGTGAAATATTCAGGTGGACAGCAAGAAGTTAGATTGAAATTGGTTCAGAGCCTGTTTGATAGGAAATAAAAGCCCCCTAATGAAGTTGGAGCCAGAAATATACTATATGTAGGAGATTCAGTATAATTAATTGTTTGGTAAAATTATGTATCATTTACATGTGCTGAGGTTATCAAAATAACATTTCATATTGTTTTACATAATATAATATTTTATATAATAGAACATCATTGATTCTATCTATTTACATATATGACACGTGAATCTAGCTATTCATCCACACACAGATATGAGTTTCTACATTTGCATTACCTTATTATAGCAGTTTAGTGATATAGAGTTCATATTGCAGATGTGAATTATTACATTTGTATTACTAATTTAATTTTAGTGTTGTAAAACTCACTCATTCACTTATATAAAACTATCCAGCTTTGGTTCCTTAGTTAAAAATTTTAAGGCTATGGAGCTAATTTGAGTCTCTAGTCCAACAAAAAGAAATAAAGGCAATGAAATATATACCAAAGAATTTTTAAAAATAAATGAAGAAATCTGGTGATAATAAAGTCTGAATATAGTTTTTACCAACTCCTAAAATATAACAAAAGGTGTGTGAGCTAATTATGGTTTCTAACTGTAATATTTCTTGTGCAGAGGGATAAATAAGGTATTCTTAGATGTATTGTAAAAGACTTTAGTCATACACAATGAACTGTTTATCCTAATAAAAAGAATGGGGTCATCATGATGAAATTTAGAATTGTTTCTTTTGACATTGACATAAACCAAAACTTCTAAAGCTATAATGGAACAATTTGACCTTATTCTCCTCTTCATTTTTACAATCAAGAAATACAGACATAGAAATTATTTTTTGATCAGTCCCATGCTGGATTCCCAGGCTGATGCCTGGGATTCAAGAGCTAACCTTTGTCAGGTCAGCTGTTTCTGGGGGTTAAACCAGCCCAGTCTTAATCCTTTTGGTCATCAGTCCTCCCTCTCTGTTACTGGCTTTCTTGAGTTCAGCTTAGTACTTAACCGAGGGAGTCTGCCTCTTCTTCGATCAGCCACTAAATGAAGTTTCTGTTTCCCAGACTCTCTGACCATGGGATTGTAGGCTGGCACTCCCCAGATCTATGTCTAAAAATCCATATATGAGAGAGTACATGCCATGTTTCTCTTTTTGTGACTGGGTTGCCTCACTCAGGATGGTTTCTTCTAGTGTCATCCATTTGCCTGCGAATCTCAAGAATCCATTGGTTTTTTTCTGCTGAATAGTACTCCATTGTGTAAATGTACCACATTTTCTCTATCCACTCTTCGGTTGAGGGACATCTAGGTTGCTTCCAAGTTCTGGTTATTACAAATAATGCTGCTATGAACATAGTAGAACAGACATCTTTGTTGTATGAATGGGCACCTTTTGGATATATGCCTAAGAGTGGAGTTGCTGGGTCTTGTGGTAGGTTTATTCCCATTTTTCTGAGGAATCTCCATACTGATTTCCAAAGTGGCTGAACCAGTTGGCACTCCCACCAGCAATGGGACTGATCAAGACCCCCTGAATGTGAGTGTCAGTGAGGAGGCCGAGGCAATCTATTGAGCCTTGGGCAGCAGATCAGTACCCATCCCAAGTATACACACGGACTTTGGACTCCCATCCAACAATGTGAGGTGCACTCTCACCCTGAACTCTTGGGGAAGGGTCTAGGCCCTGCCCTTATATGAAATGACAGACTGTGGACACCCCCATGGAGGGCCTCACCCTCCCTGGGGAAATGAGGGGATAATGGGGGAATTGGGGGGAGGGCACTGGAAGAGGGGAGGGAAAGGGAGAGGGACCTGGAACTGACTTGTGAAGCAACCTTGTTTCTTATCTAAATTTAAACTGAAAAATAAAAAAATTAAAAAAAGAAATTATTTTTTTAGCCAACATCAGAAGTCAGCAGCAAATCTCGGAAGAGAGATTCCTGATCTTAATTTATGAGTCAGATCTGTGTTTCTATAAATTAATTAAAACTTCTGTTCAGTGGCTTATTTTGAATTGCTTTCTATTTGTATATCAGTAACAATACTTAAAAGGACAATTATGTGCTTCAAGTACATAGAAAGTAAGCAGCTTGACAATCATCTATATTAATTACTCATGAACCAGTAGCCTCTTTTGTTGTATTGGGATTATTGCCTGAATATCTGTCTTTAAAGCACACTGTTTAATAGTAACAACACAAACAATATTTTAGAAAAGTGAATGGAGTGGT
Organism: Mesocricetus auratus; assembly: GCF_017639785.1. Lineage (NCBI taxonomy): Eukaryota > Metazoa > Chordata > Mammalia > Rodentia > Cricetidae > Mesocricetus > Mesocricetus auratus. The sequence continues at coordinate 37,751,399 of NW_024429188.1, read as the reverse complement.
TCACACCCTTAATTCTAGACCTTGGGAGGCAGAAGCAGGCAGATTTCTGAGTTCTAGGCCAACCTGGTTTACATAGTGAATTTTGGGACAGCCAAAGCTACATAGTCTTGAAAAACACAACAAAACAAAAACAAAATAATAATAGTAATCTAGAATAATTTTGATGCATTATAATTTATGTAAAAATATGACAAGAAGCATTGAAATATTAATAGAATATTAATTATTCATGCATGAGGAATGTCTTACATGTTCTCAATGAAAATACTGCCACTAAAATATCACCTGTGTATGTTTTATTGTTAATGATATGGATGCCATTTTTGCTATATCCTTTCTGAAATCCAAGGACAAATATAGCTATTTTTTCACAAATCCTGCTCTCAATATTTTTAATTTGCAGTTTTTTATGCTTTTTTAATTGAAAATTATTTTTCATGCAATGTATTCTAGTCACAGTTTTCCCTAATCCATTTCTTCCCAGATACTCACCTAATTGAAAGTCTTCTTTCTCTCTTTCATAAGAAAGCAGACAAATATAACAAACAAACCAGAATTTAAAAGGAACACAAAACAGAAAAAAGCACAAGAAATATGGACACACACACATACCCCAAACCCCATAAAAATACAAAATCAGAAACCATAATATACTGGCTGAAAATGAGTAAGACTTCTTTAAAAAGCCCAAACAAGACTATGAGACAAGAATATCTATAAAAATACCATTGAGTTACTTTGTGTTGGGCATCTACTGCTGTGCATAGGATCTGCCCTTAAGAAAATAGTTTTTGTTAACTATCATCTCTACTTTCTCTTATCTAGGTGGAAAAACAGTTTTCCAAGAAGTGAAATAATTTTGTGTTTCTCTCTTTGATGTGTTCAATTCGTAATGGACATTAGAGTCGCAGCATTAATTATCAAAATGTCACATGCAAATTCATTACTGAGACTCTAAAATGTCACCTCCAATGCATGTTCAAATGAAATAAAATCTATATATAAAAGTTACATCTGCATCCCCATGTTCACTGACACACTACTCTGTAAGCTGCAAAATGGATAATGAAAACACTTAACTGTTGTTCAGAAATAAAAAGTATAAAATCTTGTCATTTTCAGGAATATGAGTGGACTGGAGATCTTTAAACCAGACACAGAAAAAAAAGTACCAAAAAATTTCCTTTTTGTGGAGTGTGAAAAAGTTGATTTCATAAAGAGTATGATAGTTTTTATCAGTTTCTAGGGATAGAATGTGTTAGATAGGTATAGAAATAACTTGGTCAGTTGAGTTCTAAGTTGTTGTTCAGTAGAACGCATTTCAGTTATGCTATTGTAAACCAAGATGATTTTCGATAAAAACCAAAAATAGATAATTTTAAAGTTGCCAGAAGGTAGTTTAACTGTTTTTGTCATACAAATGATTAGTGATGTAGGAGATAGGTTAAATGTATTTACCCATACCTAAAAACTACATAATATTGTGTTATGCTTATACTCATAGACAAATCTAATCAGAAAACTCTCTTCCTACAGTGAACTACAGTGAATGCAACAGACTTGTAACTGCCCAAGATGAAGAGAATAGGCAATTGTCGTGAGACCAGCCATGAAGTTTGTAAAAGTCAGAAGGTAGAGTGGAGGGCTATGAAATACTGTGCTCCAATTTCACCACTATTGCAACTAACTCATAACAAATGTATTAACTCATACCGGGCCTAGAGAAGACCAGCTCTATCAACGATAAGTAAAGGCAGTGGAATGGGTTCTCTAGTACGTACTTTACATTTGAAGTATTGGCTATTGATAGATTCTTAGAGTGAAACCCTGTTTTTAGTTATGGGTCCACTGATGAACCAAACATGCTCTAACAGCTTCAAAACAATGGGCACATAGACAGCCCTAGTTAATCTCAATAAGTTAACACACAAAATGAATTGACATGATGTGGGAGGGGCTTTGTAGGAACAAGCGGTTTTCAGGAGTACTAGTGAGGTGGATGTTTAAAGTAGATGCATTGTATACTGTTGGGGAATGTCCTTCTGTATGCTGTGAATATATGTTTCTCTTCTTGGGTAATGAATAAATGCTGATTGATCAGTAGCCACGCAGGAAGAATAGGCAGGGTTACCAGACTAGAATACTGGGAATAGGAACAGGGAGTGAGTCTCCTAGAAGACTCCATGTAGCTGCAAAAGTAGTCACATGCTGGAGCATTACGGGTATGCCACAGCCTTGTGGCAATACATAGTTTAATAGAAATGAGTTAATTTTTAAGAGAGAACTAGCCAATGAGAAGCCTGAGCCATTGGCCAAACAATTGATAATTAATATAAGCCCCAGTGTGTTTATTTGGGACTAAATGGCAGTGGGATCTTGAGGGACAGAAACTCTTGTCTTCAAATATAACTATGCAGAAATATCTAAACACAAATATATTTAAAAGTAAACCTCAGATTAAAAAAATCAATTATGCCAATGGTATATAAAGTTTTGTTTTTTGTTTGATTTTGTTTTTCTCTATAGTCTTAAGTATCAAAAACAAATGAGAACTCTCATTTAGAACTATAATTTACAAATGTATTCATGTACTTTGACTTAGTAACTTTTCCTTAGAAATTCATAAAATGAATGTACTCAAAATGGGTATGTCACAAATGTACTAAAATATAAACACTAATAGGCATACACTAACACATTACCACATTATAGCCTTTATAACTAGGAACTGAGAGAACTATAAACATGGTGGTACTTATACAGTAGAACACTGTGCAGCCATTAGGAAGAGTGGGACATGGGCTGACATGAAACAGTATAAATAACTAATTCTTTGAGTTCACACCAAGTTCTCGTCATTAGTGATGCAGCTGTGAACAAGAAGTATCCAGGTTTTATAGTTTTAAAATGTAATGAAAGAAGCATACACTAAACAGAAAAACAAATATATATTATATGATATATAATACAATACAGTGACAAATATTATATTTCTTCTTATTTATTGTTCAGTAAACAGAATAATTGGCTGCTATAGTTCTGCCTGTTTTAAAAGTAAGGATAATATACATATATAACCACATATTTACATATAATTGCTAAACATTTGTGAAGTATTCTTAAGGTTTAAGTCAGGGATACTGAAAAAATAAACTGTAACAAAAATATTAAAGAATGAACATTATATACATTTTCAATAAAGCTTAGCATTAATGCTTGCCAAGGTCAAACAAAATGATCTTTGTAAAGTGGTGCTCTTTACAAAGGACTTATCTTTCATTACTCATTTCAAAAAAGTATCTTAGTACAATAAACATAATAAAATTTCAGGTTGTTACAATGGCTTTCAAACTCTATGTTAGTTTCTCCTGCCTACCTCTATTTTCTCATTGTTTCTCTTCCACCATTCATTATGTATCACACATGTTCTTATCACTCTTGAATCTGCAAACAGTATTCTGCTTTAAACAACTTGAAGTTCAATTGAATTGACACAAAATCCTGTTCTCGACTGAGATGGAAATGACAAATTGAGAGCACACCTATTAATATATCCATGTGTCATCAAATACTACTGAAATAAGCATTTCTGAAATGAAGAACAAAAATGCATTTTCCTGTGCCTAGCAATTTTTGTGTATTTCTCTGCACGTTTACCTAAAAGTTCTTTAGATATGTACACATTTATCATTTTATCAGAATGGCATTTAATATATTGAAGAAAAAAGATAACAAAGTATCACATTTAAGATCCAAATCAAATGGCAGCAATTCACTAACTACATGACACTAACAAAGTTATAGCTCTTCATAAAATATCTGATTTGTACCATACATTATTTTTATGTGAAATAGACATGTTACCTTATTTTTCCTTCGCTTATTTCTAGAAACTTGTCTTAAGAGGTGTGATTTTTTAATTTTAATTTTAAATAGTTTGTTTTACACGTCAATCCCAGTTTCCTCTCCCTCCCCTCCTCCGGGACCCCCACACCATCCCCCCCCGCCTCCCATCCTATCCCCATTTCCTTCCACATAGGGGATATCTAGAGTCTGTCAATCCACTCAGGGCAGGGTTCAGGCACTCCCCTAAGAGTCCAGGCTGAGAAAGCATCACTCTTTCTGTTATGGACACATGAAGTCTGTTTGTATGCCAGGGATAAACACTGCCCTGGGCCCCATTGGTTGCCCAGGCCTCCTCACTGATTCTCACATTCAGGGGGTCTGGATCAGTCCCATGCTGGCCTCCCGGCTGTCAGTCTGGGATCCAAAAGTTCTCCCCTGTTCAGATCGGCTGTCTCTGCTGGTTTTGCCAGCCCATTCTTTGCCAATTTGCTCATTGCTCAAGAGGTGTGATTTTTAAAACATTTATTGGACAAATTTAAGTTCATATCAAGATGAAGGAATAAATACTACATAAAATTTTAAGAATAAAATAAACCTAAATGCTACATGACTACTTAATATATGCACTAAGTCTAGACTATTGAGTTTTTTAAAGTGAAAGATTTAGTTATAAATAATAAGAACATTATAAAAATAATTAATGATAATGTTCACAGAAACATCTTTTTCTGAGTTTTTTGGTTCTGTGTTAAAAATATTATTACTAACATACTGGTCAAGGAAATAATACAAGTAATTTGTTTAGGAAAAATATATAATCTGAAAAAATATATAATGCTAACATTTTAATTTAAACTTTAGTAATGCTTCAATGTATTCTGTCTATAATTTTCCAAAAATTATATTACAACAAGTGGTAGAGACTGAATTCAAACTGATTGGTAAACTATGGGTAAGTAGTGCCTAGTGAAGTAACTGGTAATTTGGACACACAGATTGAAGATACAGAATGAATATTAGCAGAAATAAGGTTATCAGAATAAAAGCAATTTGGGTTTACATTATGTTTACATTATATTACATTATGAAGTACTTGATTGTAAATCTTGTGTTAATGTGGAAAATGGCTTTGCTGGTTTTATTTATTTAAGACAGGGTTCTATATAGCCTAGGATGGCATCAAACTTACTATGTAACTGAGTATAACTTTGAACTCCTGGTTCTCTAATCTTTACTTCCCAAGTACTAGGATTAAAGGCATATGCCACCATGCCCAGCATATAGTTATATATTTGGTTTAATTGAAGCTGATTTGTAAATAGATAGAAAATTTTGTATTTTTTATGGTTTAAATTTCTGTTTTTTAGATTTTTTATTTACATTAAATTTTTTATTTACATTATTTACATTATTTACATGCTTGCTTCACATGTCAATCCCAGCTCCCTCTCCTTCCCCTCCTCCCACACACCCCCACCAATGCCCCAGCCCCCCCCAATTTCCACTCCATTCCCCAGGGAGGGTAAGGCCCTCCATGGGGGATATCCAGAGTCTGTCATTTCATTCAGGGCAGTGTCCCAAGTGTCCAGGCTGAAAGAGCATCCCTCATTGTGGGATGGGAACCCAAAGTCCATTTGTATGCCAGGGATAAATACTGATCTACTACCCAAGGTCCCATAGATTGCCTAGACCTACTCACTAACACCCACATCAGGGGTTCTAGATAAGTCCCATGCTGGCCTCCCAGCCATCAGTCTGGGGTCCAAGACCTCCCCCTTGTTCAAGTCAGCTGTTAAAAATTTAAGAATACTGATTAGAATTTCACTGAGGGATGGAAGTACATGTATAGTTTAAGAAGTGACTGTTACTTTTCAAACACATTCCTTATAGCATTCCTGTCCTCTTCGCTTTATTTATATGAACAAGGGTAGGTTTATTCTATATCTGCTTGTCACTATATTTGTTACATTCATATTTTTGCTATGAAATGATAGATACTTAAATTTGAACAATAACTTAATGTGTATGTCAAAGATGCAATATAAAGTTCTAAAATGGACTCACTTACCTCATAATATGTGGGAAGCAGCCTGAGAGTTCAAATAAGACTTGAGCATGCCGAGAGCTATTGTAACAGCACACACATTTTGTTTTTCATTTTCATTGCTTGTGTTTATATTTATCCTAATTTATTATTCATAAATATTTAAACAAAATAATATGGATGAATCTAAAAAACATGTATAATTGAAATTCAATATGTTGGATGTTTCTGTGTAGAATTTTCTGACAGAGTTAGATTCTGAAATGATTCAGAATTTCTAAAGATTTATTTTTATGTTTAAATTATGTTTATGAGTGTGCATGCATGTATGTGCACATGTGAGTGCAGGTGTTTGTGGAATGCAGAAAGAGGGTACCAGATGCCCTAGAGTTCCAGATAATGGTGAGCTGCCTGAGGTAGGCATTCTTAACCACTGAGCCATCTCAGTTCAGATTCACTATTCAAATGGGTTAACGATTAGAATTTTAAATTGATCAATATGATTAGGAGTTCCAAAATGAAACACATTAAAAAGAAATTAACACTGTCATAAGTTAGGTATCTCTCAGAAGCTCTTACTGATTTAAATTAAAAAATCCTCATCTAAAATAAATGTATAACCATATCTATCTTTCTCAATAAAATATGTACATAGCTTAACAGAATGCTTGGCATGTAGCATAACTGTAGTTAAAAAGTAATAAGTATTATTGTTTTGTCTACTGTTAATATAGTAATAAATATTTATGCCATATTTCATGCAGCCTACACATGCTCATAGTAATTCACAAAGAGAATTTTCCTGCTTATTTTAAGTGGTACACTACTATCATTCAAAGTTTAAATAGTCCATTTCAAAAATTAGATTTTAATCTACATTAAAGTATATCTTTTGCAATTTAACACAGGCCACTTAATGCAGATATAAAAAATTAAATTGTAAAGAATTAGGTGGCGTGATAAACTGCAGTCAAGACTGAACCTAACTACTGATCCTTGAAGAGGATACTGTCCATTCTTCAGCTGTATACCTAACAAAATGACAATTTACATTAGATAATTCCAGTCATATTTTCTTCTGTGATACATATTTGTTGTATTTGTTATTTTCAAATTGCCCTAATTTAGTCTGTCACACCTATAATTCTAGCACTCATGGGTCAGAAAACAAGAGATTGCCATAAGGCTGAAGCCAGTATAGGTGACATTGTGACTTCTAGGACAGTTTAAGCTACAGAGTGAGTCATTGTCTCAAAAACACCTGAATAAGCAAATTCACAAATATTGCAACAATTAAATAAAAGCCATATACATTAATATATTATGAAAAAATAATTTAAAGCATATAAGCATAATAATTATGATCAAAAGGTCATGAATGTAAATTTATTTTTTCTCTTAAAAGTTGTCTTTTAAACAAAGGGCCTCCAGATAATTAAACCACACTCTGTCAAGGGCAATAGCAAATCTGTCTAAGAAACTATCAGTGTTGGTTTGACTCTTGAAACTCTCTTTAAATAGACTCCATAGAGAATCTTAGACAAAGAATACAATGGCAGAGAAGATATTTAGAGTCAGTTGGAAAGCCTTGGGTCTTTTAAAAGCACTAACTTTTTTAAAGTATAGAATTAATAATATTCCCAAAAGGAGATTTTTCACAACTAAATCTGGCATTACCATTTTATCAGGTCAGGTGAGGTTGAGGAGGGCAATATTGCATGTGCTATGAAGAGTTTGAAAATATTTCCTTTAAAAAATGTATACAATATCCCTTAACCTGACCTAGCCCCTGAGACTTGAGTAAAAGCTGAATGGCAGTTCTTCTAACGCAAAATTTCCAGCAAAATAGACTGAGGTTACAGTTTTGTACTCATGTGATTGACAGTAAGAATGCCTAGAAATAACTTTATAGAGGTGATAAAAATATGCAATGGCCAGGTTAAACAAATTTGTCTCCATCAATTGTTAGTATTTGTACTTTGTGCTGTTTTCTAATAGAATAATCTCCCACATAATCATAGGCCTCTCTCTCTCCTGTGTACATACATACACACACAAATATATACATATACAGGTACATATATCTATCTATATATACGTATATAGTTTGTATAAATGTGTTTATGCTTCTAGATGCCTTTGGGGAATGAAAAATTAAAATATCTTTTTCTAATGTATAATAAATGCATACAGCCTAGACCTTTAAGTAATAGTTCATAGTGTTCAACTAAATTTATGGTGACATTGACTGTTGTGAATTGGATTTTGGTTTTTTAGGATTTCTGAAATACAACCTATCTAAAACATACCCTAAATAAGTACAATGTCCAACTAGTTTATCAGTGAATCTGCTTTTTCATTTGTTCTGTACTGAACACAGTCAAACGTTGTCTATATCTTTCATGGTTAATTATGTACTGAAAATATTGTTACAATCACACATTCTTTTGTTGTTGTTGTTGTTGTTGTTTTGAGACAGGGTTTCTGTGCGGCTTTGGAGGCTGTCCTGGAACTAGCTCTTGTAGACCAGGCTGGTCTCGAACTCACAGAGATCTGCCTGCCTCTGCCTCCCGAGTGCTGGGATTAAAGGCATGTGCCACCAGGCCCGGCACAATCACATATTCTTTTATGCAGTGAGAAATCAAGTCTACTACATTTGCTTATTTACTCATTTGCCAGTCCTGGAAATGTGACCCGGTGCCTTATACATGCTATGTTATGCTCTATCTACTACATACATCCCTAGCTCATGAGTACTAATTTTACCTCAATTAATGAAATAAAGTGAGCCTGTGTGGTGGCACACACCTTTAATCCCAGAACTGGGAAAGCATAGGCAGCCTGAACTCTGAATTTTAGGCCAACATGGTCTACAGGGTGAGTTCTATGACTGCTTGGAATATATAAAGAAAATCTATCTCAACAAAACAAACAAACAAGAAAAAAAGTGAAAAGGGGGAAGAGAAAAGATTAAGAGAAATTTTGTAAGACACACAAAATTAGAAACTAGAGAACTTCCCAAATTCTTTTTCTGTTGACTATTATTCTATCAATGCCAGAAAAAAATGTCAAGATAAATATTGGATATGATATATATACTTAATGAATATAGATAAATACTCAATAAAATTCCAACTGACTAAATTTCCCACATATCGAAGATTATATGATAAAAAAATAAAGTTTATTCCACAAGTAAAAATTTGGCTTGCCATCTAAGAAGAAAATTATTTAAAAAACCATAATGAGAATTTAGAAAAAATAGCAACGCATATTATCAATTTAATATACACCGAGTGATCATTTCACAAAATCCAGCACTACTGATAAAATATCACAATATAGCAGACATGGAATATTCATCAATAAGGGACATATACGAAAAATGTCATTCCTGTTGCTGACAGGCTGAACATCACTCCTATTCTATAAGACCTGGTGACTGAACTACAAAAGCCAGAATTTCTGTTTTGCATGAGCAAGTTTATTAAGTATATAGCAAGCCAAAGTGAAAAAATAAGAGAAATATACTTACAGATAGAAAAACATTATCAAATTGGGTACTCAACATATCCAGTGGAAATCTACTAAGGAAGCTTCTTTAATGCACACAGCTGGAGATCACTGTCAAGGGAGTTCCATGTTAACTGCTCCCAAAAGAAAAATTAGTTTTCCGCAGGGCGTTGGTGGTGCATGCCTTTAATCCTAGTGGAGTGTTAGTGGATATACAAACAAATTCTAAAGGCAGGCCTTATTTCCAGGAGTAGATTGCCAACATAAAAATGAATTTAGTGGAACTTGGGAGAACTTTATTTTTGTTTCACAATGATTATGTGGGTATTTTTACCTTATTGGTTTACATATTATTGTTGTGTGGTAGTATGGGTTTTTTTGAGTGTGTGTGTTTCTTATGCTTTTCATTGTTTTTTTTTCTGTTTGTTTCATTTTCTGTTGTTTCTGCTTTGTTTTGTTTGCCTGCTTGTTTTCTAATGAGATAAAAAGAAGACATGGAATTGGATGGGCGGGCAGGTAGGGAATATGTGGGAGGAAAACCACTGATCAGAATTATTGTATGAAGTATATTCAATTAAAAAAGTGAACAGCCCTTTCTATAGATGGAAGGATGGAGAAGAAAAAGAATCCCACAGGAAGAAGGGATACTAAGGCTTACCAATTATCACAGGGTCCTTATGAAGAGCTAACTGGCTATTAGTAACCTGCCAATAAGCTATATGTGAGTACAAGAGAGAACTATGAAATGTCTCATTACCTTGAAAGGCAGTACTTTGTAAAATCAGAGGTTAATCATTAGTAAAGAGAATTCAAGTATCATAAATTTAATTGCCCATAGCATTTACAGAGTTAACACAAACATCATTTAGTATGACAAATGCCCTTGAAAGCTGTAAATTTCTTTTATAAAATAATTTTGAATCAATCATAGGGACTTGCTATTTAGGCAAAGTGTGAGATTAAAGCTTTTCTAAAGCTGAAAATAGAGTCTTAGGCATAGCACAGTATCCCTTTGGGTGAAAATTCCAAGTTAAAGAACAAGTAGCAGATCGTAATGGCATCATCAAATGGGATGCTCACAATATGCAGCAGAAACCATTTGGGGAATTTGAGGTCATCATCTGACATTACTACTTGAGTTTTAGTTCCATGGCCAAGATTCCCACGGCTGAACTTCCTGATTTTCCTGACCATTTCAAGGACTATTACAACATGGGATAAGGGATATAAGAAATGATTTACTTTCTAGCTGTTCTCAAGCCAGAAAGTCGTTAACTATTGTGTTGTTTCACTCCACCTTCCTGCCCCATCCTCTGATAAGCGGCCCTGCAGGACACTGAGAACCTTGAGCAGGAAGCATGAATTGGATTGGAGGTGAGGGGACAAAACAACCATGATTCCTGAAAATGTTTTCCAGTGAGTTCAGGTACACACAAAGTGTTTGCCAATCTAATGTACATTAAAACCCCTAAGTTCAGAAACAAGGCAAAAATCGTTATTGTAACTCTTACTTCAACACACCATTGTGAGTGAGTTTCAGGAAGAGAATCCTTATACATTATGTAATTGATAAAAACAATTTCATTTACAATAAAATAAAATTGACATGCATAAAAGTAACTTTTAAAATTGGCGTCCCTTATTATCTTATTTTCTTCCCAGATAATTTGCTCATTCTCCAAACAGAAAATTGTTTGCTTTATAGTTAGTCTTTTTTGGTTTTTCAAAACTGGGTTTCTCTTTAAATTTGGAGCCTGTCGTGGAACTCTCTCTGTAGACCAGGCTGGTCTTGTACTCACCGAGATCTGCCAGTCTCTGCTTCCTGAGGAGTGCTCTGCTTAAAAGCATGTACCACCACTGCTAGTGATTTGTAATTAGTCTTAGGTGTACCTTCCACTATAACTGACAGCCCCCTCAGATGAAGCTGCAAGAAACAGAGAATTTACATGCTATTGGTTAGTAAGTGTAAGGTTTAACTCTTTTCTGCAAATCCCCATATATTTTGGTTGATTTACTTGATGACACATATAGTTGCCATTTGTAGATCAACATATTTGGATTTTACTTCTCTATGGCACAATAATAAACTTCTAATAAAAGGTTTTATGTACAGAATTATTTGTTCTCTAAAGACTGGGTTTATTCACTAAGGACTGAACAAATGCACAGGGCTTAACATTATGGATTCAGAGGAACATGTCTTAAGGAGTTTGTTTTGTGTGTTAGTAGTATAATTCCTTTTAATAATCAATTAACTATAATAAAGCTGTCATACTTTAAGAAAGAATTTTGAGATGTGAATAGAAAGGTGAAAAATAGTGGTGCATAGAATATATAATAACATACTAAATGTATAATTATAAATAAAATTATTTAGCAATTAATTTTATGTCGAGAAGAAATATTTTCTGATTTAAAGTTGATATACTTCAGAGTTCAGAGCTAGATAATAAATATAAAAGATGAAGAAAGAAATAAGAATGGAAGATAAATAATATTGACTTGTTAGATAAATACAGTATCAAATATTTTTAAAAACTGGATTCATATAATTTGAAATAGTGGCAATGAAAATTGGCCAGTTAAATAGGAATTGTATATATTATTGATGACCATAACAGAATAGTTTGTATAAAATAATTGAAAGAAACAGATATGAGATTAATTGAATGAACAAAGTACAGTGAATTAAAAATTATTTCATGAAAAATAACACAATATTTGTTGACAGAAATAATCTACAAGCAAAAAAGTGACAATGTACATCAGCTATCAACTTTTCTTTACAGGTCTAGATAATAGTTTAGGTTTTGTGTGCCTTACCATTTATGGTTATGAACAGCAAAAATTTACTTCTTATTATATGGAGTGATTTGGGTTGCGTATTATGTTTTTTTTCTAACCTGTAATATAGGCCAAATGAGATTAACATGGGAGATCATGTTTTTGGGTAGGGAAATCTTGGTCAGAAAATAAATAAATAAATAAATAAATAAATGTATGTATATCTATATATACATATTCGAATTCATCAATTTTAGTGCAAAGTTAAAGAAAAATATGAACCCTACTGTACGTATGTGATAAGTATAAAGTATTTTATTCCTTCTCTTTTTTTACCAAATTGGAAAATATTAAATCATCCACTTGACATTTAGTATCAAGTCCAGTTCCTAAAAACATCTTCTGCCTGTCTGTTGTCCTGCTAACACTAACAAAACTATTTTATTCTAGAGGAAAGGCAGAAAATGACAGTGTATTTTAATGGGTTTATGAATAATTCTATTTCTATGTCATATTATTTAAATGTCAAAGAATGAAACAGATTAGGATAAGAAGTCAAGTGGTCAGAATAGTTATACTGCTTTATCATATCAAACTATGTTCTAACTATATGCTAATTCGTCCATTTTTCTTTGAGTCATAGTAAAAAAGCAAAGAAATCAGCTTGATTATGTCTTTCCAAGCCATTTCTTTCTAACTTCAAAGAATGTTTTCCTAAATATGCTTACCCTAGTAGAGAGATGTTTGTTCCAATTGTATAAAATGACTAAATTTTGACATCGGAGCAATTTAGAAAGCATTTTATTTTGGTGAAGGTATGCTTTTCTGACAGCTAACATTGCATTAACAGAAGGTGCTGCAAACTATAGAGATTATAAAAGTAACAGCAGGGAGGATACAGATATTTGAGACACTCGTGTTTTCTGAGTGATTGAATATATTGGCAAGTGCTTTCCAGCCTGCCCATCTTCTCTACTTCTCTGAATTTTGAAGGAATAGCAAATAGCAGTGTCCTAGACTCTACTGGGTTTTATCACATATTATCTCTGTCTTCTCAGTAAGAAACCTGAAGCCACATTATAAAATGAGTTTAAAGTAGAAACACCATAGATGAATTTAAATTTTTTAAAAGCAACTGCATCAGAGTTTAGACAATATTCTGAAAATAGCAGCTCACCCACATGCTAGGAACTTAAAGTGCTTTTACTATAGCATTACGTTTTTCCCTCCACATGACATGATGCTTCATAATTCTTGGTTAAAAAATAAAATACCACATTTCAGGAGAAAGCAGAGTAAAAAGACACTGATTCTTGATAAAATAGATATAATTTGGGCTATACTCAAACATCAGGGCACTTTAAATTATGGTAAAAGCACAGTTTCAAGATCCAGACCCATAAATTTAGGGATTCAATGTCGAAGTTCTTATTTTTTGTTTAAATTAGAAGCAAGTTTGCTTCACATGTCAATCCCAGCTCCCTCTCCCTTCCCCAGGCCTACCAGCCCCCAACCAATGCCTACTTGGTTCCCCAGGGGGAGTGAGATTCTCCTTGGGGGATCTCCAGAGTCTGTCATTTCACTCAGGGCAGAGCCTAGGCCCTTCCCCTAGAGTACAGGCTGAGAGAGCATCCCTCATTATGGGATGGGCACCCAAAGTCCATTTGTATGCCAGGGATAAATACTGATCTACTGCCCAAGGCCCCATAGATTGCCAGGGCCTCCTCACTGACACCCACATTCAGGGGGTCTGGATCAGTCTCATGCTGCCCTTCCAACCATTAGTCTGGAGTCCAAGATCTAATTTTTTATTCATAAACATATCAATATGATCTTCCATACTACAAAAGTTTCTACAAGTTGTGTGTCAGTATTTGTGGAAAGTTTAGACCAGTAAGTCTCACATGTGCCAATTACATAAAAATAATATGTGAAAAAATTTGATAAAGAATAAAGTGGCAAAATAAGACTATCTTATCTAATCCTAATTATTAACATCTTATTCTATAGGATGAATAGAAATAACTTTTTCCATCTCAAAGATAATAGTACGTTACTGAATACTTTTGAGAAATATATTGCACAATTGCAATCCAGTGACTAAGTTGCCTATACTTTAAGAAATATCATGATGCATTCCATAAATCTCTACCATACCAATATTAATTAAATAAGAAATTGGAAATACATTATGATTAAATGTGCTCTGAAATAATGAATTGGTCCTGTTAGGTATACTATTAGAGAGGTCCCTTAACTCTTTCATGCTTTGTCAAATTGGTGGGGAAATCTCTAATTGCTTTTGGGACAGGTGAGTGTCATTAGTAGCGAATTATGAATGGCAGCAACAATTTCCTAAAAGATCTATGATTTCTAAGTGGCTAAAAGATTTAGTGTAACTTCAGTGATTGAGTCATTAATAGAGAATGATTTAGACACAAGGATAATCCAGCTGAATAGTAAAACTATTAAATCATAATGTAGCTAGTAGATGTTCTCAAAAATTATTGTCAAACACACAAAAAATCTTGTTGAAAACATGAGACAGTGATCATAAAAAAAGCCAACTAAACTTTCCCTTACATGTTTCCATTGTCCTCATATTTATAAACACTTCACATTTTAATTTTAGCATACTTCACACTCTATATTATAGACTCTCCAAGCTGATGTGATGGTACATATATGCAATTTGATTATTCCTGCTGTTAGATGGGACTTTGGAAACAGAAGAACCACTCCAAAGCTTCCAGACTCTGTATCCTGGATTAAGTAGAAACATAGAATTAACAAGAGAGGCTCTGTTTAAAAAACAATAAGGAAGATAGAAATAGACTCCTAATAGTTGTTAGTCTGACTTGGTACACAGGTGCACACACACACACAACTCACACACACACATGCACAAACATGCACATGCATACATGCACACACAGAGAGAATTATAAAAATAAAATACATTAATGTTTAGTTTGTAAAATAATTATACATATAATATAATGACCACATTTTATTTACAATCACATTTTCAATTCCACTTTCCATTGAGATGTCACAATTTATCTCTCTTTCTCTATTAGAAAATAACATTTTACTCTCAGAAGTAACATGGTGGTATCATGTTCCCCACCTTTTAAGGAATAACTAATATACCTAAAACCATTAAGTTCTAGGTATGTTCTGGTAATTACATGACATTTTAAAATAAATCCTCAATGTTCCTGATTATTGTTGCCTCATTTTCCACCACAGGCAACTACTTTCTGTCACCAAACATTTGTCTTCTCCAGAAGTTCTACAGTCTTTTTTGTTTTACTTTTTAAATTATATGTATGTATGCATGCATGTATTTATGTATGTATTATGTATTCTTTAACACAGAGTCCAGTTAGTACTGCCTATATGCTCATAGGCATGTTAGAATCATCCATTGGGACATGAGTGACTTATAATGGGGTCACACTACCAAAGCAAAGTGATTACCCTTCCCCCAGCAGATATTAACTGCCAAAAATGTATATGCTAGAAGATGGATGGCTCTGGAAGCAATGGTAGAATGTTAATATGCACAAACTTGCACAAGCCTTGTGCAGGCAGACATAGCTACTATGAGTTAATTTGCTCAATATCCTTGTCATGTCCAGAGGACAACATTCCTAAGCACTCCTCTCCTACCCCCATTCCTCGGTGTCTTTCATTCATTTTGCCTGATAAATGTATTTTAATTCGAATTTCTCTTACGAATAGCAACTTTGAGCACAATTTTAAGGTAGCATCTTGTTATACAAAGTTATATATTAAAGAAAACATGTTAACATATAAAATACATCAATGAAATTGATATTTAAATAATTTGCTTAATGTTCCCTACAGATTTTCTGCTCATTTTAGCTGTTTTCTAAACGTTAAGTTACATTTTTCTCTATATATTTTCAGAATAACAGGCTATTGTCAAATCACATGACTTGCAAATGTGTTCTTCCACTTTATACCAGGCAATTGCATTTTAAATCATGTCTATCAAAGATTAAGTGCCTTATTTGTATTTATATAGCACATGGCTCTTTGTAGTGTTTCAGAAACTTTATCAAGTCTAATGTGACAGTGATTTTCGCACAGTATTCTTTTCAGATTTTACAGCATGATGTTGCATTTAGGTTGATTGTTCATTTTTAAGCTATATTTATATGTGTTGTATGAGGACATAGAAAAGAAGGAAATTTAAAAGTCAGCTAAATTTTTTAGTGTTTACCATAAGGTACTGATACATGCTGTATCTTTAAAAATGTCTAATTATATAATATAATATAAACATATGAGCTTAATGATAAATTATAAAATGAAGATGTTTAACTCTTCATTTTAGAAATAAAGTGAAAAACCTAAACATGCTGAAATATTTACAAATGAGTATAACTAGCCTAATTTTTAAGTATAAGTTTTAATACAAACTAGAACATAATCTTAATAAAAGAAACCTACATATACAAGTGTACAGCTGTGTTTATGAATACAAACTGAAGGACAAAATGAATTCAACAGCCAGAAAAACAAAAGCTGAAAACATTAAATAAACAAGTCAGAAAGATTGCAAGAGCGAGAGGGATAGATGACACATAGGAAACAGTGCCTTCCAAACATAACAGTTCACATATGAACTCACAGAGACTGAAGCATCATGGGCAGGTCCAAGTCAGAACTGAGAGGTGAAAGTAGACATGAGACGCCATCAGTAACTAAGATACTTTCTCCAACTGAAACAGCTTTGCAAAGTAAACATTAGTTTTTCTGATGGAGTCTCACGGGGTTTATAAATCACAACTAAGAGTCCAGTAGTAGAAGGCAAAAAAAAAAGTTAAGTCTATTTTTGGAGATTTTTTTTATCTTATATTGCTTTGTTTGGAACTTTTAACCTTACTGATATTTTGCTTTTACATAGTTTATGAGTTTGTGCTTTTATTGTGTGTGTTGTGAGGTAAAGTATATGTTTCTCATCCTTTTTATTTTTAATTTTTTCTAGCTTATTAGCTCGTTTGTTTTCTAAGTAGAGAGAGAAAGAAGATATGGAGTTCAGTGAGTGGGGGAGTGGAGAGGATCTTGGAGGAGATGAGGGAGAGGAAACTGATCAGAATACATTGCAATTAATTTTTTTCAATTAAAAAATCAATTAAAATCATTTGACCTAGCCAGGTGTTGGTGGCACACGCCTTTAATTCCAGCACATGGGAGGTGGAGGCAGGTGGACCTCTGTGAGTTCGAGGCCAGCCTGGTTTACAGAGCGAGTTCCAGGACAGCCTCCAAAGCAATACAGAGAAACCCTTTCTTGAAAAACCAAAAAAAAAAAAAAAAAGAAAGAAAATCGTTAGATCCTATAGGGGAAGAAAAAATAAGTGTACATAAGATAAAATAAAACCATGAAGATCAATGAAAATCTGTAAGATTGTCTGAAATTTTTATCAGAGATTTCTTTTATACAGATCTATGCAAAACTGAAAAGAAATGAATAATTGCCTAGAAAAGTCAAATCTATAGGAGGGATTTCAATAAGTTGAAACATCTCCCTTTTCCAAATTGGAAAGATGTGCAAATAAAATATCTTTCCCTTTGTAAGAGCCAGAGGTAATAGATGACTAAGACTGATTCACATATGAAATGCAAAAAGACTGGCAGCACATGCAAAATCTTCACAGGTTCAAACCAGACAAAATCCCAGTAGTGGGAAGGAGAAGTGGGCACAAAGTCCCATCCTTAATTAGGGAAAAGAAACTGTTTGGAATTGATATCTTCAGAAAAAAGGAAAAATCAGACTTTTCCAGTGGACTGTTCCTGAGTTTCAAAATCCAAGGTAGCCCAATACCCAGGAATAGTTGGCCAATACTAAATAGAGTCCATGCTTTTGTTTTAGTTTTTAATGCACTTTCATTTGGCATATTTTGTCTTACTGGGATTTTGTTTTGATTTTTGTTGTTTTTCTTGTTTCTTTTTCAAGAGAGAACAAATATGAAGAGAGGGAAGTGGGGAAGGTCAGGATAGAGTTGGGGGAATGAAAGAATATGATCAAATATAACATATGAAAAAATTAAATAAGATTAAAAAATACAATGTTGGAATAAAATTATAGAAAACTAAACATCTATTCCAAAGGATTTTACATTATGAATGACATATTTATAGGGTTTTAAAAAATAACCTTGGGGTTTATTTAGAAGCCATACAAGAAAATAAGCTATGTTGTTTCATATCTTAAGATTATATTTTATCAAATTTCTTTATAAAACAATGTAATACGGGCCTTCTATTTGCATTTTGCAGAACTAAGTCCAATCCTCCAAATAGGAAAAAATGTGGTATTTCTTCATACAAATATGTGTAATACAATGTACCTTTGGCTACTCTTTTTTGTTATTAAACTTTTTAAAAATTTATATTAGAAACAAGCTTTCTTCACATGTCAATCACAGCTCCCTTTCCCTCCCCCCGCCCCGGCCCCTTCAACCCTCCCCCAGTCACCACTCCACTCTTAACATAAATTGTTTAATTATGCATAGGTCAAGGTAAAAGAAATGATGTTAGGACCAGCAAGTGGAGGCAGCAACTGTCAAGCTAAGTATGAGGGTCTGAATTGAAAGGCCAGGCCTTTCATGGTGGGAGAAGAAAGAACTGGCTCTTGTGGCTTGTTCTCTGACTTCCACATGTCCACTCTCTGGCCTATGCAACACACACACACACAGAATCATAACTGAATAAAATGCAATAAAACTGTAAAAATTTATGTTAGGAGTGCTATTTTTTCTTTGTGATATTACAGCTTTATTTTGCCTATTATCATGAATTTTGACCATATACATCCTTAGAGATGATGTTATTATTCATTTGCGTTATAAAAATATTTTATGAGTATATGTATATTCTCCATTGAATGTGAGATTAAATGAATGGACAATAAACTGTTTAGTGCCAAGAAAAATATAGTTTTCAAAGTTCTATATTTGCTAAGTATCACAACCAGTGATTCACCAAATTGTGAAGCTGAATCTTTTTCTAAAAGTATTTTTTTTAATTTGAAGTAATAAAAATAGTTAGAGTTAAGGGGCTCCGAGCATTCATCCTTTATGGCAGGTGGTAGCCATTCATTTTTTCAGATATGGATACATTTTGGCATAATTAAAAGCAAAACAAACAGAGTAATTATAATGAAATGACTGCTATTTTCTATCTATGCAGATGCTTCTCTTTTTAACTTTAAAATGATTTACATCCCCTTGGGATAGGACAACAATTAAGCCTGTAGAGTGCACTGAAAATAAAATACAAAGACATTATGCTAAATAGACAAGTACTTGATAAAATGAGGGGCCTAACCAGATGGAAAAATGTGTATCACCATGAAAACTAAATCCTTTTTAGTGTTTAAAGTGTTCTTTCCTGTCTTTTGGGGATACTCTCTTGAAAACATGATGCCAGATTGTTTTGTTACCTACTGAACTCATTTTAATATGCTCACAGTATAGTGCTCATGATTTTTTCTTTATTTATCACATGATATCTATATAATGATTTGTGAATTATTAAGATTCATGCTTACAGATATTCATTAACAATAATTGTGGCTTGTAATAGGACATTCACTCAATTTTTATAACCAAGAATGTTTTCTTTTTCTAGAGAATTTCATCCATGTATGCAATAAAATTTGATTAGGTGTACCTCGCATTTTCCCTTCCAACTCCTTCCTTGTAAGCTTTCAGCATATCTGTCTTCTAAACTCAAGTCTTTTTTTTTTAACAATCAGGCAAGTCCAGTTAGTGATGCCCATATGTGCATGGGTGAGGGTACACTTATAGGAAACTTATACATGCCTGCATCCTCAATACAGAATGATTGTCTTTCCCTCAGCAATTATCAGATGTGAATAGCTTCTCAATAAGCAAAAGGGCCAGGAGAACTTACACTATCTATACTGGATTTTTGGTGGGCTTGATCTTGCATAGATCTTATGAAAGCAATCACATTTGCTGTGACTTCATGAGTGCAAAAGCAATGCCATGCCCAGAAGGTAACATTTCACAATACTCCAGCTCCCACATTTCACACTTTCTAGTATGTGTGTATTTGAATAATTACATCAGAAAATTCCTCCACACAACTGTAAAGGAAATGCAGTTTCCCCTATGAGTATACTAAAGTGAATCTGAATACAAAATACTGTGTTGTAGCAAAATTAACCCAATTGGTTGGAGTAAAGTTGCACTTACTAATGGAATGGTAAATATAGTCCAGCAACCATTTAAGAATCCTTATTAAATATTTAAAAACTAAGGCATCAAAAATAAACACTAAAACATTGAAAGTAGTAGAATCAAACGATAAAATATTAAAGTATTGAAAACAAATGATAGAAAACAGCATGAGCTTAATTTAATTAAATAAGAGAGTTACATGACTTTAAAGCTTATAGTGCCAAGAGAGGCTAAATTCCAACAAGCAACAGAAATCCCTCATATTCAAAATGAACACAGAAAGTACCCCTTCAGATTTCACTCCATTGTCTCCTTTCCATGAATCATGATCACCCACTATAAATATATGGTAAAAATTGTGTCACTTTTCCCCTAACAGGCCCTTTTGTAATACTCAGATAATGTTATTTTTAATTAATCAAAATTAATTTACTGACGTAAGTTTTTATTTCGTTCTCTGTGCTTTCACTGCCATTAGATACATGGATAAACCATCATTTGCCTGCATTACTCTGATAGCTATTTATAGCTGATTATTTCTTTTGTTTTATTCAAATTTTTACTTGGTGTCAAAAGCTAAAGTTAAAAGAAATCAATCAAAAGTAGGACTTGAGGTGAATATGGAAATATCTCAGTGGGTAGGAGTCCCTGCTAAACAAGCATGAGGACCTGAGTTTGGACCCCAGGGCCTATGTACATACACTGACATACACCTGTATACCTGTGCAGTAGAGGGCACAGACAGGACAATCACTGGGGCTTGCTGATCACCATCCATGTTCCAGGTTTAGTAAAGGATCCTGTCTCCAAGGAGTAAGTTAGAGGATGATAAAGAGGGACAGTAGCTATCCTCTGATCTCAGTGGGAACATGAACATGAAGACCCCCACACACACATATATAGGCCTATATACCACATACATACACTCACACACATACATATACACATAAATACATGAAGTTTAAAATCGATACTAGAATATGTATAGTAGCCCAATGATAGCATGCCTGCATAGCATGAATAAAGCTCTGAGTTAAAGCCCTATACTGAAAAGAATACCCCCCCAAAAAACACAAAAGCAGTACTACTTGCTTTAAAATAACTTACTCTTGAATGGATGGTAACAGGTACAAAACATCACCTTGATTATAAATGCATTTGTATGTCAGTTCTTCCACTTATTACGTGATAAACTGTTCATATTTAATTAGTTTCCAAGCATCTAGCCTTGTATTTCTTCAATTTATTTCATGCCCTGAAGATGCGATTTGTAACATACCAATGTGATCAGGTAATCCCTTACCTGAATTATTTATGTATCATCTACCACTTAAATTCAGCTTTTCTATAATCATTTTAATTGTCAAAGTATGCTTGCGAACATTGTAGTGGAAATCTCTAAACTGTTTTAGTGGATCTCAGTGCCAAAATCATTTTTATGGTAGTCCCCAAATGTTATTTTTTTTGTTTCTACAATCTCACTATTTTACAGTCAAAATTTCTAGTCACTACATAACTTGTTAAGTAGAAACAGATTGTATGAAAAAACAAATATGAGAATTCAAATGTCTTCTATTAAACCAGATACTAAAAGACAAAAAATGGGATAAAGAAGCAGATCTCCTCAGTAAATGTATTTTGTTTAGGAAACATTAAATATCTTCCATACAGTATATGCTGTTCATGGTAATAAGCAATGTGCTTCTTAACCTAAGTATAGCAATAAATATTTTCAACTTATATTTGTAAAATGGGAAGTATCACTAGGCAAAATCAACATAAATATTATTTAGGATTCTCAATAATTTTTAAATATAATGAGGTCTTGAGTTGTAAAAGT
This sequence comes from Mesocricetus auratus, assembly GCF_017639785.1. NCBI lineage: Eukaryota > Metazoa > Chordata > Mammalia > Rodentia > Cricetidae > Mesocricetus > Mesocricetus auratus. The sequence goes on along the minus strand of NW_024429188.1, from coordinate 37,729,132 downwards.
TAGAGAACTTATGCAATAAATCATATTCAGTCATGAGTTTGATTTGTCCCAATAGCATATACTTATTCTTTGCTCCTCTCACACCAAGACTTACTTATTTTCACAATCTGTCCAGTGCTCACCTATTCTTTACTCCCTATTTCCTACGTTACTGGACCCTACCCAGAAAAGACTGAAGCAAGATGAAAAGGTGGAAGGAACACGGGAGTGTACATATGGGCCCAATAGGAAATCCAGGTTGGGTGACTGGCTGCTGCACTATTTACTTCCTTCAATGTTATGTGCACACGCATTTGTTGTAAACTAGTATACACTATCAGTGACCCAAAACAATGATTAATAATACTTTCTGTCAACCTTAAACTGTTTTAATAAGATCCGCAGTTAAAAATTCACATATTATAGTTAGATTACAATCACATTTGTTTTAAGATTTTTTTTTACCTCTTTTGATTTCAAATGACAGTCTGATCTTCTTGACCTTTGAAAACTTCAAATATCGATTTCTAAAATATAGAAAACATGTCTAAATGTAAGTTTTTGGTAACACTTTACGAAAATATTTATACTAATCTTAGTATGCAATTTACAGCTTGTCGTTTCACTTACAAGTGTGCCTTATTTGAATAAAAGAAAATTAGATTTTCCTATTACATGAGAGGTATAACAATATCTTTCAGAAATGACTGTCTTTGGAAAGCTAAATACATTGGGTTAGATGAGTTACTCCTTTATTTGATGTTTTCAGGATTAGGCTAACATATTTTATTATTGAAATTATCCCATAGAATATATACTTTTAACCTCCAACCCCATTAACTCTCTATTATTTTCAACTAGAAAAATAATTTGGACATTATTTGACTCTGGTTATTTGCTTACTACCTTCCCATACTTGAGAACTTTGCCGCTATACTTAAGCATCATTCAGAAATTGCCTAGTTTTACCATTACTCATCTGGAATTTTATCCTTCCCTGTTATGACACCATTAGCAGCACAAGCATCAGAGCAGACGGAGGAAAATGAATTTGATGGATTTATTTTTCTGGTCACACATCCATGAATTCATGAGCAGGTTGCCCCAGACGTGAGGTGTTTAATACCATAATGTCACTAAATATATAATTCACCATACAATTGCCTTACGCAAATGCTAGAATTTCCCCTTTAAATTTTATTCCGAATCTATTTTTTACCAACTGCACCATGCACACTATAATGTAAATGTATTATTTTCTCATATGGATTAAAACAAGAGTTTAGTACTTCTTCCCACGATGCAATATTTTTACATGGAACAGCTAGTGAAATTCATTTAAAACAACAAGAAACATAATTTATTATACTGTTCAAAATATTCTAAATGTTTCTCATAACACTTAGAATAAAATAGAATTTAAAGCTCCCACGATGCTTGACACAGACTGCTTAATTGCCTGTGGCTCCTTTTACTTCTAATGGCCATACTGAACAAATGTCCCCTCAAATGTACAGCTGGTAAAGTTGCTTCATCCAATGCTGACTATATGAGATCAAGCCCGTAAACTTACAGGAGGACCGGACTCCCTCAAGTTGTCCTGCTACTGCACATACTCACCATCCACTCCCCACAAATGAAATTTTTTTTGGTTTTACGAGACAGGGTTTCTCTGTATTGTTTTGGAGGCTGTCGGTCCAGCCCGGCCTCGAACTCACAGAGATCAGCCTGCCTCTGCCTCCCGAGTGCTGGGATTAAAGGCATGTGCCATCACAGAACGGCATGAATTAATTAATTAATTAATTTATTTATTTATTTTGGTTTTTCGAGACAGGGTTTCTCTGTAGCTTTGGAGGCTGTCCTGGAACTCACTTTGTAGACCAGGCTGGCCTCGAACTCACAGAGATCCGCCTGCCTCTGCCTCCCCAGTGCTGGGATTAAAGGTGTGCGCCACCACCACCTGGCATGAATTTTTTTTAAAAAGGCAAAAGAGTAAGCAGTACATGGAGTAACCTCACCTCTGTTGAAGCAGAGCTCTGGAACTGCAAAAAAAAAAAAAAACGGGGGGTAAAGAAAAAAATGGTAAGAAAAACAATAAACAAAAACAAGCCTCCCCTAAGATAACAAGATGGGTGAGACACGATTCAAAGCTTTCTGAACCTCATCAGCTACCATAATAATGTGGAACAGCGTCATCTCTGTCGAAGCAGAGCTCTGAAACTGAAAAAAAATGAAAAAGAAAAAAAACGAAAAAAGAAACAAAAACAAGCTGTCCTTAGATATCAAGATAGGTAAGATAGGATTCAAAGCTTTCTGAACCTCTCCAGCTTCCATAATAATGTGGAGCAGCCTCATCTCTGTTGAAGCAGAACTTTGAAACTGAAAAAAAAAGACAGAAAAAAAAGGGACAAAAATGCAAGAACAACAAAAACATGAAAAAAAGATAAAAGCCAGACGGTGGTGGCGCTCACCTTTAGTACCAGCACTGGGGAGGCAGAGGCAGGCAGACCTTTGTGAGTTCGAGTCCAGCCTGGTCTACAGAGCAAGCTCCAGGACAGCCTCCAAAGCCACAGAGAAACCCTGTCTCGAAAAACACCCAAAAAAAGAGAAAAAGATACAAAAACAAGCCTCAGGAAGATACCAAGATGGGTGAGATAGGATTCGAAGCTTTCTGAACCTCACCAACTACCATAATAACGTGGAACAGCCCTCGTCTCTGTTGAAGCCGAGCTCTGAAACTGGAAAAAAAAAGAAAAAAAAGGGAAAAAATGTAAGAACAAGAAAAAAAGATACAAGCCACACTATGGCAGCGCATGCGTTTAGTCCCAGCGCTCGGGAGGCAGAGGCAGGGGAATCTCTGTGAGTTTGAGGCCAGCCTGGTCTACAAGAGCGAGTTCCAGGACAGCCTCCAAAACAATACAGAGAAACCCTGTCTCGAACCTCCCCCCCCCAAAAAAAAAGAGAAAAAGATACAGAAACAAGCCTCACGAAGATACCAAGATAGGTCAGATATGATTCGAAGTTTTATGAACTTCACCAGCTACCGTTAATAACGTGGAGCAGCCTCATCTCTGTTGAAGCAGAGCTCCGAAACAGTGCAAAAAGAAAAAAGAAACAAAACCAAGTTGCCCTAAGGTAGCCAGGTAGGCGAGATAGGATTCAAAGCTTTTTGAACCTCACCAGCTACCATCAGAAGCGCCCATTACGTCAGCAAGCTGTTTCCTGGTCCCCCATTTTGTTGGCCTCCCATTTTAGCTGTGAGGCCGCGGAGAACTTGCCGTCTCTCGCCTCTCGGGCCGGCCAGACTGTGGAGACTTTTGCGGTTCACTGTGAGCCCAACGGCCTTCCCGAAAGTCCTAGTGGCTAGTGATTCCCGCTCACAGCCCCTAGAGCAAGCCCGGTAACAATGGCGTCCCCGAAGAGCCACTCAGACGCCGCCTCCGCCGCCGCGAAGTCTGAGGAAAAAAGCCGGCCCACTCGCTCGGACGAGACATCTGGCGCCTCGGCCGCCACAGACGCAGTTTTTGGTCCCGAGCCCAAGGGTCCAGAAATGAGTCCCTCGTCAGGCAGCGAGGTTGCTGGCACGGGGGCTAGCAGTGTTTCCCGCCCTCACGGCACTAACCTCGACGAGTCCGGTGACCGTTATCGGGGTGGTGACGACGGGGACGAAGACGGGCACGACGTTCCCGTCGACGACGCTCACGAGGTTGGCGAGAAGACCAGCAGCCCTGCTTTGGAGGTCTCGGACAATTCCATCGGCAGTGTGGAAAGCGTGTTCGCTCAGCAAGACATGGGGGAAGGTGAGGTCGTGGACGTGGACGTGGACGTGGACGAGCAGGGTGTGGGAAGCCTGCACCGCCACCGCGACGAGGCCGCTGAGGATGTGGAGGAGCAGGAAGTGGAAAGCCACTTCCGCCACCAGGAGTTGCAGGCCGGTGAGGCTGTGGCGGAGCGGGATGAAGGGGCTGAAGGGCACGAACTGGCCAGTGCGGACAGCAGTGAGCAATGTGATAACGAAGAAGACAGAGTGCTAGATGACTGGTTGGCCTTAGAGACGACTCCTCTCCCGAGACCTCGATGGAAAGTCCTTAATGCGCTTCGCGATAGGCAGCTGGGTTCAAGTGCCCGCTTTGTTTATGAGGCCTGTGGGGCAAGGCTATTTGTGCAGCGTTTCTTGCTACAACGTGTTTTTGAAGGCCACGATGGATGTGTTAACACTGTGCATTTTAACGAGCGTGGCACCCTGCTGGCTAGCGGCAGTGATGACCTAAAAGTGATCGTGTGGGACTGGCTTCATCAGAAACCAGTACTGAACTTTCGTAGTGGCCACAAAAATAATATCTTGCATGCTAAATTCCTTCCTAATTGTAATGATGCCGTCCTAGCTATGTGTGGCCGTGATGGGCAGGTACGCATTGCACAGCTGTTTGCTGCGCCAGGCACTCAGATGACCAAACGCTTAGTGAAGCATAAGGGAGGATCTCATAGATTGGCTTTGGAGCCAGACTCCCCGTTTAGGTTCTTAACTTCAGGTGAAGACGGAGTTGTTTTCAATATTGACCTCAGACAGCCCCAACCAGCTTCAAAGTTGTTGGTAACCAAAGATGCTGATAAGAAAGTGGGATTATATTCAATCTTTGTGAATCCTTCCAATTTCTACCAGTTTACCGTAGGTGGGCAAGATCAGTTTGTGAGAATTTATGACCAAAGGAAAATTGATGAGAATGTCAACAATGGAGTACTCAAAAAATTCTGCCCTCATCACCTTGTAGGCTATGATTATCCAGCATACATCACCTCTGTGATGTACAGTTTTGATGGCACAGAAATCCTGGCCAGCTACAATGATGAAGATATTTACATTTTCAACTCTTCTGATAGTGAAGGAGCTGAGTATGCTAAGAGATATAAAGGGCACAGAAATAATGCCACAGTGAAAGGTGTAAATTTCTATGGTCCCAGAAGTGAATTTGTGATGAGTGGTAGCGATTGTGGGCACATCTTCTTTTGGGAAAAATCATCCTGCCAGATTGTTCAATTCTTAGAGGCAGATGAAGGAGGAACCATAAACTGTATTGATCCCCATCCTTACCTACCTGTGCTTGCATCCAGTGGCCTAGACCATGAGGTCAAGATCTGGGCACCCACAGCTGAATCTTCCACGAATCTTACTGGGTTAAAGAATGTGATTAAAATTAATAAGATGAAACGAGATAATTTTAGCTTGCACCACACTTCCCTGTTTGACAACCACATGCTTTGGTTCCTCATGAGTCACCTGACACACACAAATTACCAACGCAATTGGAGAGGTATTAGATTTGAAATTGGAGGAGCAGATATCAGTGACTCTTCTAGTACCTCTGAGGAAGAGCAAAACTGAGAGGAATCATAGTGCTAGACTTCCTTAGCTATGTCCTGGGGGCACCACCTGACAGTGAATACCACTTCAGTATATGGGAATTTAAAGAATTAGCTTGAGTAGTAGGTTTTTGTTTGCCTTTTGTTTGCAGTGTTTTATAATAAGAGTATTTTCTTTTTTCCCCTTTCCTATTACCTGGTTTTGTTACTCCTTGATAGCCCTTATATGATTATACAAGTATAATAGGCTTCCTTTGTTCTCTCACGACTAAGGAATTGCCTGAAAATTTGGTGAAAAATTAGTAGTTTTGTAAGAAATTATTTCTGTTCCAAAAAATTGTTGGACTTTTAAAAATTATTCCATAATTCTGAATATTAAAGTTTTTGTTGTAAATTTATAAGAAATGTTTTTGCTCTAAAGTAAAGTAAAATTAAATAAACCATAGTTTTGTTTTTTTTTCTGCCGATCCTTGGTCATGCACACACCATACACTTCTTTGGTTTTTTTCCAAAAAAAAGGAAAAAAGGATAAAACAGATTTGTTCCTAATAAGATAAAGAATTATATAACTTTGTTTTATTCACATTTTTTGAACCCACATTAATAATACCGAATTATTTAAGCACATTAAAACTGGAAGGAAGTTAGATTAAATTACTAAATTGTTTAATACCCATTTCAATGATTTTGAAATGTCATGGTTGAAAAATACTGGGAACCAGATTGGACCGAACCAAGGCCTCTGAATGTGGGTGCCAGTTAGGAAGCCAGAGCTGTCTATGGGACCTCTAACAATGGAGCTAGTGTTTCCCTATAGAGGGATACTATTGCAACCCATAAACAAGAAACAGGGCCAAGGCCCTCCCCCAAATGATGTGATTCTAAAAGTCCTCCTGGGTTAACCTTTTTCTAAGCTTCTAGCCAAATTTTAATAATTCCTTTATGTTGAAACTATAAGAGTTGCAATAACAGATGACTTGTATTTTATAAAACAATTTAATGTAAAACAATTTGAAGAATTCTTTTAGTAGGAGGACTTTTAGAAGATAATCCTGTGGTATTTTTCTTTATTTTTTTCTTTTAGAAGCACTCTTATTTACATATGAATCCCCCATCACCTCACCCTCCCATGCTCCCTGCCTACCCCCCAACCCAGCCCCACCCACTCTCCAAAGATAGTGAGGCCCTCCACAAGGGACCATTAAAGTCCCTCACATGTTTTTTTCAAGACAGGGTTTGCCTGTGTAGCTCTAGCTGTCCTATGACTCCCTGTGTAGATGAGGCTGGTCTCAAACTCACTTGAGATCTGCCTGCCTCTGCCTCTCAAGTGCTGGGATTACAGGTGCGTGACTTGACACCTGGCTTGAATTCCAGTTTTAATGCTTGCAAATACGAGTGCTCTTACCATCTCCTAGTCCCCTTTTTAATCGATATACTCCTATCTGCAATTTTATTCTGTTTGCACCAGGGGTTTGCTATATACCCAGTGTTCCCTTGATCTCAGTATATAGTTCACACTATCTAGCATTGAATTCAGTATTCTCCTGCTTCTACACATGAAGGAGTGAGTAACAGGCTTGTGCCATGCATTTTCTCAATTTAACTATTACTTTTCAGTCTGTAGATAAGAAATAGATGTGAACAGATACATAACACACAGTGTATCTATCCACCTAACACACACACACACACACACACACACACACACACACACACACACACACACACACCACACCACATGCTCGCGCACACACACACAAAACAAATCTGGAATTCAAAACTCCAGCACGCAGCTGGGCAACGATGCATGTGACTGTAACCACAGCATGTGGAGTTGAACCTAGCTTTGGGAGGCAGATTCCCTGGAACTTGTTAGCCAGCTGCAGCAAGCTTCGGGTTTAGTGAGAGAGCTCGTGTCAAGGGAATAAAGTGGAGAGGTGCAGAGGAAGACATCTGGTGTCCTTTGCTGTCCACATGTGCATGGATGTCTGTACCACACACACAGCTAAATAATGAATGATATAAAAATTTGCAAAGCTAGTACAATAGTTCTTAGAAATCTTACAGGGTTTTTATTTTTGCACATTTTGGTCCTGTTAGTATGTAGAAAAGACATATACACTAGAGTTGCAACTTCTGTGAGACAGTGAGGAAAACTATTTCAATTCAGTAAGTTCACAAGAAAACAAGTATATATAAGGTGTGTGTGTGTGTGCGTGTATGTGTGTGAAAAACATATACTTGCATATAGGACGACTCACAAAAGTATAGTGAATGGAGGAAATGCTGCAATACCATTTGGTTGCCCTCAAGAAATTTACTGATGTTTTAAAACTCCAAATGCTGGCATTATCTAGAAAATTTTAACAGGTCTGTTTATAATTGTTATAAAGCTGAACTGTTGGAATGTGTCTACTGAAACATTTTCCTTACATTAATTCCCTTGCATCTTTCATTTATATTAAAAATTAACACAAATGAATATGGCAAAAACTGTCAATACCTGATTTCTGTCTCCGTGCAATCCTATCTGAGGTACCTTTTGACCCCATGGGGGGAATGAATATATATACAGAACTACTAATAACAGGAAGAAGAGGAAAATATTTTTGCAAATGCAATGTTTCCCTTCACAAAAGTGTACTCTTGTTTGTTTTGGTTTTTTGAGACAGGGTTTCTCTATATTGCTTTGGAGGCTGTCTTGGAACTCGCTCTGTAGGCCAGGCTGGCCTGGAACTCACAGAGATCCTCCTGCCCGTGCCTCCCTAGTGCTGGAACTAAAGGCATGCACCACCACTGCCAGGCTCCACAGTGGACTCTTACGCACGTTCTCCATGTCTGCACCATTTTAGCTGGGTATCTTTTGGGATAGTTGTTACACATTTGTCATGAATAGCCCACAGGTTGCAATCTTCAAAAAGGCCAACCAGACAGGCCTCACTTGCCTCCTGCAAAGCACCAATAGCTGCACTCTGGAAGCGCAGATCTGTTGAAGTATCACACCAGAAGTTGGAAGGGGAGTTTGTGAATGAGAAGTTCAGTGGACTTGTGATAGTGTCTGATTTCACTGAGCGCCGTACCAGCAGGCCTGTAATGATGGGGTTTCTTCAAGGTCCCAGTAGAGGGCGAGCTCTTGCGAGCAGGTTTTTTCTTTCTTTTTTTTTAATGTGCTAGATTTTTTATTAATCCAAATATAGTATTGTAGCCTATTTTATTAATCGTTCTATGTTTTTTAATTTTTTTATTTAAGTTAGAAACAAGCTTGTTCCACATGTCAATCCCAGCTCCCTCTTCCTCCCCTCCTCCCCTGCCCTCCCCACCAGGTCCTCCAGCCCCCGAGTCAATCTCCACTCTGACCCTTGACCCTGAGGGAGGGTGATGCCCTCCATGGTGGATCTCCAGTAACTGTCATTTCATCCAGGGCAGGGCCTAGGCCCTCCCCCAAGAGTCCTGGCTGAGAGAGCATCCCCAGCATCCCTGAGCGGTTTTTGTTGCTAGATTTTCCCTGGTGCTTTACCAGCTGGAGATTTGTGGGCAGTCAGCCTTGTAGGAGTCATGGTATGGGCACTTTCGTACTTACCCTTTTCTTCCTTAGGCTGGAGCTTGGAGAGACAGAGGTGGCACTGGCATTACAAAATGGCAGCGACTTGGTTGCATCTTCAAACATTTTTTTTTCTCTCTCAACTGTTTCTTGATTATTTAGGGATCGCCTTGTTGCAGGGACCGGAGCGGTGGGCAGGGTGGTACCACAGTGTAGAGCTCAGATGACAACTTACAGGAGTTGATTCTATTTTTCAACCACACAGTTCCCAGGCATTGGACACAAATTGTTAGGTTTGGTGGCAAACACACATTATACTATTTTTATTAATATTGCCTTTATTTTTATTTTATGTCTGTGGGTGTTTTGCCTGCGTTTATGTGTGTGCACAATGCATGTGCCTCATGACCACGGTGGTCAGAAGAGTGCATTGAATCCCCTGGGACTGGAGGTACAAACGGTTATGAGCTGCTCTGCAGATGCTGGGAATCAACCCAGGTCCTTTGAACAGTAGCCAGTGTGCTGACCTATCTCTCCAGCCCCACCATGCTATTCTTAACTGTGTTTAAGTGAAAAATTGAAGGTTCTTTGGATGTTTTTACTGAAATATGGTTTAGAAGAGCCTATGCCATGCTGTTTGATTCAAAATGCAATTTGAACTGAGGTTTTACTTTATGGGGGTGTTTTTTTTTGCGACAGGACTTCTTTGTGTAACAGTCCAAGCTGACCTGACACCCGTTTTGTATACCTGTCTGATCTCGAGCTCATAGAGATCTTCCTGCCTCCCAAGTGCTGGGATTCAAAGCATGTGCCACCATGCCTGCTTTTACATTATTTCTCTCATTCATTAGTACCCTGTTATCTCTAGTACTATTCTATGATCATTCACTTCCAGAAATACAATGTCCTATAAGCAAACATAAATTCTCACTTTTTCTTCACAGAAAAAACTTGTTTAAATGAACAAAAACCCCTTAAGTTCTCGTAGAATTTAAGTAGACTCTCCAAAATTATTAAACTAAGAAGGAGCTCAAATAAAATTTAACATTAAATTAATATTTAAATCTGACACTGTATTTAAATGGGCTGCGTCAGTGGCTCAGCAGTTAATCTCACCGGATTCTCTTCCAGGAAACATTCATTCAATTCACAGTACACAGATGACAGCTCTCAAGTCCATAACTCCAGACCTAGGGGATATGATCCCTTCTGCTGGCATCTGGGTGCACTGCATATATATGTTGCATAGACAATACACTCAGACACACAAAATATTTAAAAAACAAAGTCATTTTCAAGTAATTAGAAGTTGTTAATTGCAAAATATTCAAAGAAAAGTATTTAACTCTCATAACCTTCCTAATTCTGGTAATTTGCCATACCAGGATATATCACAATGGTATAACCCTGGACAAAGGTGGTAGATCAGTTGCTAAAGTGTTCCCTTACTTTGAATGCGCCAAAACCTAAATTGACACCAGGACCCATATGAAAACTGGATGTTGTGGCATTTGCTTCTAATCCCAGTGCTTGGGAGGAAGAGAAAGTAGTATTCCTGGCTACCCAGTCAAGCTTAATCTACAGGCCCTCAATTGCAGTGAAGGTCCCTGTGGCAATAAGGAATTATACCCGTTTGATCCCTACCATCCACGAACTCATTCACATGTGCATGCAAACATAAACACTAAAACTAAGCAAAATAGTAACCTTTACAGAGTGAATACAAATATGTTTTCAAAAAGGAGATGAAATCTCATAGTATCATCTTTGAAAAGCACCTATTACTGGAGAAATGGTTACCTTTTATCTTCTAGGATTATTTATATTATTTTTTGCTTTTTCTTGAACTCCATATACATGAAACATTGTAGTGTGTCTTGTGTTTCATTTAAACTGTGTTCCTGTTAGACAGACAATATAAAGGCCAATTTCAGGCAAACTCAAATGAAATTTCTTATCATCTTTTCCTAAAATTTATGTCTTTGCAAGAGTTAATGCTAAATTGTCCCTCATGAGGAATGTATTTTGTTTGTGATAGCAATTCATTTTCAAATTAATATGTGAAATCAAATTAAGTAAGCCAGGCATGGTGGGTAGAGGGTTAATCCCAGCATTTAGGAAGTAGAGACAAGAAGTATCAGGAGGTCAAGGCTAGACTTGGCTACTGTGGTGGTTTGAATGAAAAATTTTCTCCATAAGCTTGAGCATTTGAACACATAGTTCCCAGTTGCTGGTACTGTTTGGAGGGCTTTAGAAGGTGCAGCATTGATGTTGGAAGTGAGTCACTGGGGGTGGGCTTTAAGAGCTTATACCCCACCCTACTTCCAAGTGTTTTCCTTGCTTGTGCTTTTGGTTGGAGATGTGATCTCTCGGCTTCCTTTTCTGCTATCTGCTACCATGACTTTCTGCCGTTTATGGACACTCCCTCTGGAACTGTAAGCCATACGACCTCCTCCTTTTGCAAGCTGTCTTCTATCATGTTTTATCACAGCAACAGAAAAGTAGTTAATACAACTACATAATGAGTATGATGGAAGCCTAGGATACAAGAAACAATGAAGAATAAAAATGAGATAGCAAGATGGCTCTGTGGATAAAAGAAACTGCTTAGCCTGATTACCTAAGCTCAATCGCAGAAACTAACATAAAGGTGGGAGAAGAAAACATATTGGAAAAAGCTGTCTTCTAACCTTCACTCATGTACTGTGAAACATGCATGTCCCCCACTCGTACATAATAAACACAAATGCACAATAATAAATGCAAATTTCAAAAACCAAACTGGTCTTAATGTAACATGCAATGCTATGTCTTACATTGTGTTATGATGTTACGTGTAGTAAATAGCATATTGCTTACATCTGGTAATATATTTGTGCTCTCACATATTGCCATTTCTTTGTGATGAAAATAATCATGTTGGTTAAAAAAACTGGTCAGAAGCTATTAGATGAAACGCTATAATGATCTAGTATATCCATTTGATATAAACTGTAATTAACCTTTGCTGTTGCTTTATATGTCTTCTCTTATGGTTCAAGCCCGAATGATACAAGCTGTATTTGAAGATCAACAGACTGAGATAATGTATCTTCTTCTTGCATATAGGTGTTCAATACTCTCTGTCCAAAAGCAAGTTGGATGAAGGAATCTGTTAGGATATGCCCAATACTTGCTATGTAAATCAGGCTGATCTTTCACTCACAGAATTCCACATGCCTCTGCCTAACAGGCATAATAATTCTTTGCTAAGAATTTTTAATTTTTTTTAATTACATGTATGTATCTGTGTGGGGCTTTGCGCACATGTGTGCAGGTTTCAGAGGTAGGCCAATAGTGTCAGATGTCCCTGGAATTTCAGTTACAGGCGCTTGGTAGCTATTGGTCCTGGATGCTGGAACCTGAGCTTCGGTCCTGTATATAGTCTATATTCTTAAGCATTGAGCCATCTCTCCAACACCTGTTAGAATGCCTTATGGGACTGAAATCAGGTGCCAGCTCAAGGCTCAAGTGGGAAACTGAAAGGTTCTAGAGTTACTCATGTTTCTATTATCAGACTTTAGATTCTTACTAGCTATTAGTTACAGACCAAAGTTCCCTTTCAAGTTGTCCACTCCATAGTGCAGCTTACAATATAACTGAATTTCCTCGAAGCAAACAACATAATTAAAGGCAAAACAATAGATTTCAAATCTATTTGTAACCTTGTCTCTAAACCTATTACCTCTGCCACTGAAAATGAGTCAGTGAACCTAAAAGTTTCAAAGGTGTAAATGACAACAGAAGGGCCTCATTAGGTCCGTATTAGAGGCTTCTTGTTCCAGGAAATAGCATGTTTTGATCTGCTTGAGAAGTATTTTGAAGTGTCAGTGAGATGGCTGTGGATACAAGAGCTAGACAACCTGAGTTCTATTCCTGGAACCTACGTGGTGGATTGAAAGAACTCACTCCCACAAGTTGTTCTTTGAGCTCCCCATATGTACCAAGGTATGTGCTTGCTAAATTTCTGAGGCAGCATAAAGAGATAAAAGGCACAAAGTCTGGCCTTCAACTGATGGGACTGTGTTTACTAGCATGCACCGGGAGGGGGAGGGCAGCCTGTCTTCCACGGGAAATTGAAAGATCTATCAAGTGAAAAGACTGACTGTCACCTTTAAAGGGTGATCTATGGGACCTGAGAATGAGGGGGTAATTGTTGTAGCCACAGCCCATGTTTCTCTATCTACTGAAGTTGTTTGCCCCGGAGCCCGTGGGGGGGGAGGAGGCTATCTCTGTAGGCATTCCTTTCTGTGCTGACCAATAAAGTTGAAGCAAAGGGATTTGTACTCTCATAGGAATCCTGTGTCACCATAAAAGTACTCTGTCATCCCAACACTTAAAAGGTATGGAAAGAGGATGGTATTGTTAAAAAATGAAGAATGTAGGTGTTAAAAGAAATGGCGGAAGAGGGCATTGATTCTTTACTAACTGCTTCAAGTGGAGGGAGGTTGTTGTAGGAGGGGATCTACTGAAGAGAGGAATCTCATGTCATGTACTAGGAGAAGAATTTTAACTTGATTCGCTGCAATGGAAGATGCAATTGTCATCTTGCATTTCTGGGAAAACTTTTGAAAGATCATCATTAGAGGTTTGTAAACATTATTTTGTTAGATGGTAAAACAGATTTCCCAAGAAGGTGGAGAGAGGCAGAGGGGCAGAAGTGGGAGATGCAAAGTGAGCCAGAGAGAGGAAATGGATATAGACTTGATTGAGGTTAACAGTGACTGATTCTACTGCCAGGAGTATTGCACCAAAGTGAACTAGTAGGAGCAAGAGAGAGCTACATAACATTGAAGGAAAGAAACACGAGAAATCAAGGGCTAGTGAAAGAATTGTGTTTTGCCTGGCATAAAAAATGAGGGTCCCTTGTAGCCAGGGTTTCTCTACAGTATAGAAACAATCTTTTTTAAAATGTGTCAGAAACAAATGGAGCTGTTATAGTGTGGGAGCCCTGAAAGATTACATAGAACATTTCATTTGGTTGTAGGTGGAAGTTCACAAAGTAACACATTTAAAAGACAGAGTGAAAACATAAGTAAAGGAATCACAAGGAAGATAGGAATGATTAAGAAACAGATCCAGATTTGGAGGGAACACAAGTCTATACCTAGTACTCTTGTGGTTGAACTTTTGCCTGGTTTCTGTGTCTTTAGACCTCATCTAAAATCAATTGGAATTTCTTGGTGTGGAAGCAGCATTGTTTGGAGAGAAAGGCATAAATTTCATCCTTGTTGCGGGATTCCTGCCAGGATTCCATTGCTGTTTTAGCCCCCAATAACATACAACACACTATATATTAATCATGAAGTTGTTGGCCATTTGCTATGATTTCTTATTGGCTAGCTTTGACTTCGTTGCTAACCCATAACTGCTAATAGTATTTCCATGTGGTCCTCGCTTACCGGAGAACAGGGTCTGGAGATCTTACTCTTCTGGCTTTATACACCGTGACTGACTGTGCCTCAGTTTTCCAGAATCCTCTCTGACCCCTAGTCGAACCTATCTTGCTTCCCTATTGGCCATCAGTGCTTTATTGACATATACACAGGATTTCCCCATCATCTCCTTTTTTCTGTCTAAATAAAAAATTATATGTAACAGAATAGTTATCAAGCAGAACTATAGATACAATATGTTGTCCATTAACATTTAGTAAGATTTAAAGAAAGTATTTTATTATCTATCCTATCTGTGTGAGTCTAAAGTCTTATATATAGCTTATCATTTATCATAACTAAGAAAAATTATAACTATATCTATCTGTCTTCAACTCCATCAAAGATCACAGAAGGATAATATATAAACACTAGAATTGACAGAGACATCTCGCTGCCTGGAAAGTCACCCGAAGTTCCTCTGTAACATTGGGGTACCAATCTTCAGCCCGTAGGTCATAGTGTATATGGCAGATTTCTCGGCAAAGCAGGAAATTTCAAACTGTCTGTCTGTATTGGCAGTTTGTCAATCCTTTTTCTGTGCCCTGCAAAAAGTCCGGCAGATTCTTCCATGAAGCAGGAACCCTTTAGTGCTGTCCATCAAGTTCAGCAGTCACTTTCCTGTAGGTTCTCTATGTCCAGTCTATCAAAAAGTAAAGGCAGGAGCAGTTTCTTACCCAAATGGCTAATCTTACCATGTTGAAAGCAAACTCCATAACGAGTTTCTTTGATGCCCATCTTCCCCTCAGACGTAACTGATGTGCCAGGAGCAGATATTTCTCATTGTCAAGAAAAACCCTAACCCATTTTAAATACCATTTTCTGAAGGTCTTTGAAAGATTTGAAGGCTATCTATCTCAAATATATCTCTTTATCTAGAAAACCTAACTAACCTAACTATAAGCTCTGACTATTATAAGTAACTATCTATAATTTGTATTTAATTATGCATTATGCTTTTAAAAATCAGTATAAACACAATACTTAAACAAGAGGAGACATGTGCATATCACAAAACTGACCTTGAATTTGTATCAATAAATGAAAATCCATTCCAATACAAAGTATTCATTTCTATATCATGTTCCCTTTTTTCCCTTTAGAAAGAGATTGACTGTGATCATTACCATTTATAAGCAATCCTGTATAAATGAAAACGAACATTTAAACAGTATTTGGGAATTTGGGCGTTGGTCATTTCAAGCTGCTTCCTGCTGGATGGGAGCGCTGTCCATACCATGGGGTTCATGGCAAAACACAGAAACCTGTATAAGTCCTTGTTTTTGTGGTCTGTATGGCTGTATGGTTCCAGCTGTTTCAGATGCTGAACTGTCTGGATATTGCTTCAGGAGGTCTTGCTTCATCAAACCACTGAAGCCTGGAGGGAATCCATAGCTTTCCATTTTTGCAGAAACAAAAGCAGAAATTCCTTTCCCAAGTAACCTATATTTAAATTTAGAAGTCAAGGCATTTTCAAAAGATATAAGTTGGATTAATTCAGCAACATTTATAATCAAGTGTATTTTAGCAGTTTTTATTCCTTCTTTAGCAACTTAACAATTCTAAGTCAACACAATAGCATACAGTATCCATACTCTCTGTATATTTTCCATCTTTACGTGGCTTATTTATTACTCTATAGTTTTTTACTTTTATTTATTTATATTTTTCTTTGAGACAGGGTTTCTCTGGAAATCCTCTTGCCTCTGCCTCTGGAGTAAATCTTACCAGCGTGCACTACCACAACCGGCTTCTCTATTTCTTTTACCACTATCCTGTTTCTTTTTCTCTCTCAAGCCTACGTAATTTTTAAACACACTGTACACCTTTAGAAGTTTCTCTTCATCTGAATCTGACTTTATTGTAAATCTTTATATTTTTCTGGCCATGTGTCTTATCTGTTAAGAACCACGGCTGTTTAAACTGTGGTTTTTCCAAGATGTCAGGAGTATGATTACTGCCAGCACTAACCGTGGAAGTTTGTGCTTGTCTCTAGCAAAACAGAGACCACCCGAGAAAAATGATGCTACCAAGAAGCCATGCTCCTCTCTGTTTTTTTTTTGTTGCTGTTGTTATTAAAATCCCTTTTAAGCTTTTGTCATTCTACATGGAAATTCATGATCCCACTTCTGACACCAATATTGCTATGGGATTCCTTCCCGGGTTCCATTGCTGCTTTAGCCCCTAAATAACACACAAGACACATGGCTGTTGGCCATTTGCTATGATTTCTTAACAGCTAGCTCTGACTTCATTGTTAACCCATATATCCTTAAGCGGTAGTTAGGTCTAGTATTTTTAAAATTTGGACTACCTCCACAGCAAAAGAATTCAGTTGGTCCTGAAGGTTGTTAATTTGATCTGAAAATCTCCAACTTTTTTTTTTTGAGAGCTGGTGAGACAGAGAGGTACACTGTTGCAAAGAAGGCTTCAGTCTAGCTATTTTAGTTCTGAGTCCTGAAAACTGCCTAGAGTGGCAAAAAGAGAAATATGTTGGATGGCCCATGGCCCATTAGAGCTCTTTCAGGGGGCATCTGAACTGCTTTCAAGGGTTTGGGTCAGCAATCTCTTTAACTGCTTCACACGGACAAAATGTGTGATCTAGATTGTGCAGCAATTAGAATGACTTGAATGAAGATCCATTCAAAGGACTACAGTAAAGCATAGAGGATGGCCAAGGTCCAGATCATATGTCAGGAGGTAATAGCTGTTTTAAATTAGTGGGGAATTTTAAGAGACAAAGGTAATGTAAGCTTTGTTTAGTAAGGTTAAAGGCATTTGTACCACTAGTTAGACCATGCACCAGAGTTCCATAGAAGGGTAGGGTTACTGTAATTAGCTGTTTGTGACATCAGATTCCTGCATAAGGAACGAGTACCTGGAAGTTTTGTAAAACAAGCCAGCTAAATTCAGCACCAAATTGAGAGTTTGAAAGAGAAATAATATCCCAATGAGACTTTTTCTTAAACAAGATTGTCTAGCAAAATTTCCAAAGGCACTGCTTGGATATTCTGAATAATTACCCCAAACTGTGAGGTTTATAACCGATTATCTGGCAGTCTCTTTTAATCTGAGAACTTGTATGGTTAGGGTACAGACCCTGGAATTAGCTTGTATTAAGAGGTAAAATTGAAAGGCACGGGAAAAGGCATGATGGGCAATTGAAAAGGCATGTCAGTCCTATCCCAGTTGGGTACTAGCTTAGGTACAAGGTTCCTCTGTTCACAGCATTTTTATATGGCAGTGTGTTAGAACTTGAGGGAAGAGTAGTTTCTATGTGCCTCTCTGTTGGTTGAGACATTGAAGATGTGGGTACAGACTCCAAGGTCCACCGATGGGAAAGAGAATCCATTCATAAGGGACACAAGAAGTAATTCATTTTACATATAGACAAAGAGGAAGTTTTTCTGGTTTGGTCTGTAGAGCCAGATTTGATCAAACATACATAGCCAGAGACAGAAGCAACAGATTTCTGGAAGGTCTTATTTCTCTATGCATCCTGTATTGGGTAATGAGGCTAGTATGCAATTTCATCTGATGGGAAAGGGTACTTTCTGAAGCCTGGTGACATTCTGCTATACAAATGTATTATAATTTAACCCATTTTATTCAAGAATTCAATTTTATAACCAGGTTTTTAAACAAATATACTTGATTTTGAATATTACTTTATATCAAACAAACTTTAAGTTTGCATTAAACTTGTTTTGAGTTGCTTGCTTTAGGCTTAACTTTGAGAGTATATGCAGAGGACTATATAATGGGAGACATAAATTAGCCTTTCCCTTGAAGCCCATCTCTGTAAATGAATTCCATTTTTACTTAGTATGGTTACAAACATAGTTTTGAACACATTAAAGAATTTTATCACTTATAAGGTGGCTGAGCATTAATGTTTATGTCCTAATTATCTTAAACCATTTAAATAAAATACTAACTTTTGTAAAATAAAGATTTAATAATCTTATTCCTATTAAGTTAGTGTGATAAAATATAATTTTTGAATTGAAAATTTTTTTAGTGTCAAGATAAACTTTGAGACATGGATACAGTTCATGAAGACACTGGGAACCTCATTTTCCAAACCCCTCTATAGTGTGCTTTTACAAAATATTACAGTTTTTAATATGACACAGTTTCTTAAAATATCTAAGTCCTAAGAAATTTATCAAAGACATAGTTTTTAGACTTACATCTTTACGTCAGTTTTTGTTAGCATGAATAGATCATTATAACTAGGAATTTAAAAATCTCAATGATCAAACATGTATTTTTCCTAAATCCAATCCTCTGTAACCTCTTTTACCAAAAAACATAACATTATAGTTTTCACCCATTTAAACATTCTTCTCAAACCTACTTACTGTTTCTTTCTATTTTTCCAAACAAGAGTAGAATCCAAGTTATATACATGACACACTGTAGCAGCAAATTAAGATTATTTGTGCATAAATATTTAACAATTAATCCCTTCTTGTTACAAACTTAAGCTTTTTTCTCTGCTTGGGATGTAACAGCTTTTTAAACCATACTCTTAATATTATTACAGATCCTGAGATAAAGGAGTTTACATTTCAGCAGGAGCTTGAAAGATGTTCATGACCTTGGCTGGGGAACCAGTTTTTTGTAAATAAGAATCAAGAAGTGGGGTAAGTATTCAAAGAGCTTGATACCTATAATTAAACTCAGTCATTTCAATTTTATATATGCATTTACTTTGATTAAAAAACAAATACCATGAGATAAACCAAAGTATCCTGTCTTGGAAATAGTTTATCTTTTAGCAGTTCTTAAACACATGATGTCTTTTTGCTTGTTTTTTGTTTTGTTTTGTTTTTTTCCTTTTCTAGTCACAAAGTCAGAAGAGAGCCTTGTAGGAAACTTTTAGACAAATGTGCTTGTGTTTGAAATAGGCAGGTTAAACCCATCTCCACAGCCAACTTTTCAGTGAAATAAAGCAGTGTGTGACAATCTTCCAATATTATCCATATTCAAAAGACATTTGAATATCTGTAAGCCTGAACCCAGTGACATACATATCTATAACCAGGGAAGACAATCTGAAAAGCATAAAAATAGTATTTTTCTTTTTAATAAGAACATCAAGTTGCCGATAATATAAATATCTGTAATCTAGTGACCATCAAAATAGAAAACTGTAAAATTACAAGCAAGAGTATCCAGGCTTGGTGGGACAGAAACAAAGGCACACCATAAGCATAAGGCAAAGAACTCCCGAAAACAGAAACTCTTCTGTCTCACAGGAAGCAGGCTTAGAAATCTAATAGAAATAGCAGGCATTCTGGCTGGAGGGATTGCAAGTGGAAGCTGAGTGACAGGGATGAGAAGGGTTAAAGTGAGCTGACAGTTATATGGAGGAAATGCCTTGGACCATTCTCCATTATATTTTATAAAGTCATCTGGTTTAGATATTAAAATGGGATATTTCTAATTTGCCGGAGTGACCATTGTCAAATGTATATCGAGGCGAAATTTGGGCCAAGAGCTGAACAAGCAGTATGAGGCCTCCCAAGATGAGCTTTCTTATTAGATTAGCCTGCAGATAGGCTAAGGGTTTGCGTTTTGGAACCTATGACAGGTGCAGACGGGATCAAAGTTAAAAAGGTGTGCAACACAGCCACCTAGAAAATATCCATCAGGTTTTGGATGGACCAAATATATCTGAAAGGAGTGCTGGGAACAGGCAAAAAGTACCTTGCGCTAAGTACTGCCATTTTTACTTCAGAAACTGCCTGCCCAAGAGGAGACAGGCATTCCTTTCTATGCTGACTGACAAGGCAGAGACGTCATTTGTAATCTCACAGGATTATCAGTGTTCATGTGAGCAGACATAATAAAGGAATAAACGAATAAACAGACTAACCAAAAAATGTTGAAAGTATCCTGGGGGATGTACTTTAACTCACATGCCTAAAATCCTTGGTAGTAGCTATAGTACTACATAAAACGGACCTAGTTGTACATACATATGATCCCAGCATTTGGGAGATGGAGGCAGGAATATCAGAAGTTCAAGGTTATCCTCAGCTACATAGTGAGTTAGGGACAACCTCAGATATGTGAGACACTTTCTCAAAGATTGTGTTAAATTTTATTGTATCCTTAGCTATTTAGCATATTTCAATATGTGCTAGAATGGTGGCATATAGCAACAAACAAGTAAGTGTTTAAATATACATCAAGTAAATGAGTAAGAATACAACCAACAGCTGGTGAGATCCCTCAGTGGGTAATAAATACCTCTGTCAAGCCTTGAGGCCCTCAGTTCAATCCCAGGAACTCATATGGGGGAAAGGGAAAAACAACTTCTGAAACTTGTCCTTCTCCAGCTTCCACAAACACGTGCTGCACTTTTCTAAATAAATAAATGAGAAGTTTCATTCTAATAAATATGTTTAGATATGATCACTTAGCACACTGTAAAATAAGATGATTATCAAAGTTCCTCCTTGTCCCCCCCAATACTCATTTAAACTGTGATTAAATAGAGTGGAGCCAAGCATCACAGAATAAAATGAAAGGAGAAACAAAGGAACTCATGGAAACATAAGTGTTTGGTTTTCATTATTATTTATTTTTTCTTTTAAATTTATTTTTGTATTATGTGTTTGCGTGTTAATTCTCACATGTATATGGACCATATTCACTCTGGAACTGAAGCTATCGGTGGTCCTGAGTCACCATGTGGGTGATGGGAATTGAAATCATCCTCTGCAAGAGCAGGAAGCCCGCAGATTAACCATGTCTTCAGCCTCCCAAATGAGTATTTGTTAATCAGAGGCAGAGAATAAGCAAAGGAACATCAGCTGTTTACAAAACAATTCCCCTTCTTTCTTAACCTAGAGGTAAACTTCATTTCACAGGCTCCCTTTTAGTTATGTGCGATCATAAGAACAGACACTTGGCCAAATCAGATATTCTTTTAAACTTACCCTGTAGAAATGCTCCATAAATGTTTCTACATTCTTTTTCAGTTCTCATTAGCTATGAGATGGGCTTATAAGTAGAACATGCCCTTCTACATGAGAACACATGACATCCTCATTATTTCAGCGTAATGTATGATGAATGCTGACTTAGTTTATCTGTATAAATTAACTGTGGAATAAGTTATTGGAGCATATACTTGTAACCTATTACTTTTTGTAAGTTTTTACTATGCTTTCTAATACTGCTACTTTAACATTGTCTCTTTCTTTTTTCCAAAAAGCACAGTGAGTTAATGGTTTTAAGAACAGTGGTTCTCAATCTTCCTAATGCCGTAGTAACCCTTTAATATAACCCTTCATATTGTAGTAACTCCCAATCATAAAATTATTTTGTTTCTTCCTAACTGTAATTTTGTTGCTATCATGTATCATAATGTAAATATCTGATATTCAGGATATCTGATATGGGATCACTTGTGAAAGCGTTGTTAGACCCCACAAGAGTTGCAACCCACTGGATCAGAGTTGCTGTTTTCAATTCTAGTTTCTGGTTTAAAAAATAACAATTTCTTACTTGGTATGAAAATTATGTATTTAGAGACCACTTAACTTTGGTATGCTCAAGGAAAAGCATAAATTTAATGCCTTTGTGGTAACTAAACCAGGACCCTCTTTCACTGATATTTTTTTCAGTTCTTAGTCTTCATTTCTCAAATGATTATAATATTAAATATGAAAAAGTAAGATTCAGAAAAGTCTTACTGAAATAAAAATTTATACCAACTTATTTGTACCAACTTATTTATTTATCTAATTTTTACCATTTATCAGATCATTACACATATCTATCATCCCAGCTACACAGAAGTCAAATCAGGAGAACTGAAAATTCACAGTGAGATCAGAGCCATATTTGACAACATAAAACATGTCTCAGCATGAAAGCGGGTGAAAAGATAGTGTTGAATATAGCTAAGTGGTAAAACAATTGCCTAGCATACACAATGTAGTAGGTTAGATCTCCAGTACTGAAGAGGAGGAGAAGCAGGGTATGGAGGAAGAAAAATGAGGAGAAGAATAACTAAAATTTCATTACAATAGTCCCTCTGACCTAATTAAGGAAAGCCAAAGGCTTTTTGTATAATTAATGAAAATGTAATTTCATATTTTAACTTTTACACTTTGAACGTTGCCTAGTCTATGGATATTCACGCCAGTAACGACCATATAGCATACAGGAAGCAGTTTGTCCCTATCCTTAATTATTAAAGGTGGCTATGGAGAAACCAATCTGTGCTAGAGACAAAGAAAAATGAAAGATTTTGCTAGGGATTTTCATAAAACATGACAAGAAGTAATCAAAACTTTACTCTGAAAGTCAGAGTCTTCATGTATCAGCCAGGCTTTATTGAAAAAGGAATGGTCTCATCTTCGGTCACTGACTACTTACAGTGCATGAGATGAACAATGAAGCAGATCATAGCATTAACACTGCACTCCAGTCTAAAAATTGTTAGCCTAGGATAAATATTAAAAGTCTTTGCTCACCAGGATAATAGACAGAGAATTCAGATGTTTTGTGAGGCCTATGCAAGCATTTCAGCTTTAATTCTGGTGAATAAACACAGCATTTGTTTTCTCACATATTAATCACTATTCAAGCATGAAAATTATGTGTGGAAACCTCTCTACCAATATAAAGTTAGCCTCATTCTTTTGTGTCTGCCTTTTATTTTTAGAAGAGCCAAAACACATTGATTCATTGGTTTTTAATTAGTGAAAAGAATTCATATCATAAAAGTGAGAAGAATCAACACAGATTTCTCTTCTCTTTCAGTCGTGTGTGTGTACATATACATAGCTCCAGTGCATAGAACTTATCAACGCACAAATATATTTTTGTTTTTATAATTATATTTTGTTTCATACAGATTCAAGATCTTCATTCTTTCTCGCAGTCACCTGAGATTTTTTTAAAACAGGACTTAGAAGTTTGTTCAGTTTTATGCATAAAAAAGAAAAGTGTTAAGTAGTTAGAACCAATAATGTTTGGTTGGGCCATTAAAAATTCAGCATTTTCAGTCTATTTTGACCATTTTGACCCTAGGCTTTCTCTGTTTCAAGTTATTGACCTCTCTTTCTGGAGAACTCTAATATGTAGAATCTTGTTTACCAGGCAGGCTGTATAAAACACCACGACCAAGGAAATGTTTATTTAGTTTACAGTTCCAGAATGAAAAGGGTCCACCATGGGAGGAGAGCATGATAGCAAGTTGTAGGTATGGTAGCAGGAGCAGGAACCTGAGTGTTCATTTATTCAAACAGAAGCAGAACACAGAGAGAATGAACAGCAAATAGGGTGAGACTCTAAGCGTGATATACATTCTCTAGCAAGGTCACACATCTGAGACATCCCCAAACAGTATGTTAATTGGAAAGCAAGTGTTCAAATACCTGTGCCTATGGGGGTCATTCCTCATTCAAACAACCACAAAGGTTATATTCCAAATACTACACACAGATTGCTTAAAACCAACAGACATGCCTGATTAATCAAGACCAGAATGGTACTCAATATTTTGAATACCATCCTACTTAGTTATTATTCCCCACCACCAAACATGGTAAAAAATAACACTGCATTCTTTTTATTTAAAAGAATGCTAATTTTTCTCCTATTTTGACAATGTGTAAGACATTCTGCAAGGACTTTAGATTTTAGAAGTCAAAATCCTGAACAGAATTTCTATTTTGCTTTCTTTTTCCTACCACGAAGAAATGAAATAAGGCATCTAAAGAAGGTAGTAGGTAGGGAAGATCTATTGAGTACAGTAAGAGCAAATTGATGGAGATAATTAGCAAAAATGTAATAATCTAGCCATAGTTTTTCAGCATATGGTTATCAATTATAAAAAGGTATGACTGATTTATTAACAGATTCTCATAAAAGAATTAGATTAAAACTATGTAATTGATTTTTAAAATTATATTTATGATCACTTCCATTAATGTGGACAATAATTTAATGACTGATACTTAAAGTTAGAATTAAAGCAGAATAGTATTTGACTTTCCAGTGGAGAATACACACATTATACTGTGTAATTTTGCCTCTCCAATTCATACATTTTATTACCCCTTTTATATGCTATATATGTGTATATATAAGTATATAACCATAATGATCAATGTGCAAAATACATGTTTATATTAATTGCAAATCTACTACATGACAAATAATGCAGTGGTAAAGAAAGTAAAACCTATGTTCTAATAAAGCTAGATTTTTCTGGGGAGGATGATAATGTAAAAGCATACATAGAAAACAACGAGAACAGGTGAATGGTAGAACAAGTAAAGCAAGTGAAGGCTTGCAAATGATGACATTTCTCAGCAAAGCACTTCATCAAGAGCTCTGATTAAAATAGTTGTCATTTAAATACAGGAAGTTTCCTTATTGGACTACAGAGAAAGTAGCAGTACTGCAGACGGCATGCAGGCAAAGAATGACAGAAAATAGGCTTAGAGGGAAGTGCCGAAGCCAGACTATGGGGCTTTATAAAGTAATACAGGCTTTGTTAAGAGCTTTGGATTACCAGTGGGACTGATGGTCCACTTACAGTTTTTTCTTTTTTGTTGTTGTTTTTACTGTTTAGCTTTGTATCTTGTAATCAGTCTCATGTTTTTCTCCATAAACAGTGCAAAGAGTAGCTTCTTTAGCATTGGCAGATTAATTTCAAAGTATAACTACTGCAGTAATTACCAGCCAATTTCTCATTCCAAATTTCAGAAAAATAAAATGCAATATGAATAAAATTTGTAATCACATTCATTAGATGAGCAATTTGTAGCACAAGAATTTGACTACAAGGATATATTTTAATTTTGCATGTCCTGTGTTTAGTATCAAGCCAGAAGGCAATTTCTCTTGCCTTTTATCAAACTGCATGACAAGTAAGGCATAGACATTACAAATACAATAAAGATGCCTTAGTAAAACACAGTGTGTTTTAAAAAGAAACTTCTTGAATCAATGAAATCAGAGTTGTTTGTATCCTACAGAAATACTTGCAATGATCATTCAATTGGAAGTTATAGATTCAATTAAATAAGTGATTATAACTTAAATCCTTACTGGAATTGGCAAGCAGAATATCAGGTAATATTTTACATGATTAAGTGTGTCTAAAAACTGAGAACGGTATCAGTAGTTACACCTGAATGATCAATAGAAATTTCTTTTACATCACATCAAATAAATGTTAAAATAAACTATTTGTACCCTAACGAAATCATCAGAGACATTAAAAAACCTTCACTCTTTAAATAAAGGCAGATATAACCATTAATACTGCAAAATACAATATACCATAGTTTTTGTATCATGAGCTAGTACCAAGACATGGATATTCAATAATATTCAAAATTTATTTATCTCACTAAATAATAGGAGAAAAATATTTCTTTTGTGTCTCTTTTTTTCCCATTGAGGTACAACAACCTGTTACCATTGATTTTTCTAGTCTAACTATTGCCTTTTCCAATGTTACATTGACATTAATAATTTTGACAGGGAATATATTTGTTTACTTGGTTTAGGGGAACACTTCCTCCATCACTTTGCCTATGTATATGCATTTTCCTTTTTGAAAATCAAAAAGCAAATCCATAACTAACCTAGGATGTTAGCCCATGACTATCTGACTTTCCAAACCAGTGCTAGAAACCTTTGTCCTAATCTGCTACTTGGCTGGATTTGTTTTTCAGCAGAACTAAAGAAGACGTAAAATGGTTATTTGTAAAAGAATCATAGAACACATTGTCCCATTGTCCCACACACACACAAAAGAATATTTTCTCTTGCCATTGGATGCTGTAACATTGAGTTAGTATAGTTCTAAAAATGACATCTCATCAAACATACACTTTAACCCAGCACAGAATAATTTTTTTCAGTCATAAATACAAGTTCAATTTTTCATAATTCATATATATACATATATATATATTCTTTTTAAAAGAACTCTTTAGAGGCTTGGAAATGGCTCAGCTGACAACAAAGTGATTGTTTTACAAGCATGAGAACCTGAATTTGATTCCCGGAACCCATGTAAAAACATGACATTCTTGTAGTGGTGAGCTTAATCTGTCTGTGTCTGGAGACATGATGTGGATTTTTATTTGTTTTCTAAGAAAAGGTAGTATTATTTTGCCCTGTGTTTATTGGTGAGTAGTCTGCAGAGGTAAAGCCCTGAAGTATAGTTGCAGGGGTGTGGGATGATAACACACTGACTTCACTACAGGTTACCTCATCAGTTTGTAGTTTTTGGCCACAGTCTTGCTCTAGGTATCAAAACCAAGGCATAGGCTTCCCCTACCAATAACCCCTGAAGGATGGCCCATCTATTCATGTTCCTTGGATAAGAAATTAGTTGCTACATTTCTTAAAAGTGGCCATGTAATGCCATGTCCTTCAATTCTCATGTATCTTTTGGAGGAAACAGCCAGCCAGGCCCAGAGAACTTATTTTGAGAATCCAAGGTGTGTGTGTGTGTGTGTGTGTGTGTGTGTGTGTGTGTGTGTGTGTGTTTGTGTATCTCAAACTGCTAGCTGGTTTCCAGCTGTAAAAGACAAGTTAAAGAGATCTACCTAGGAGCAGAAAGTGGGGTATGAATGTTCTATGCCTCTCAGGAGCTCTGCAGTGTCAACAGCTAGCCGTTTCCCTCAGACAGTATCCTATATAACCTAAGAGAACCGAAACTTCTTACTGATTTTCAGAGACAATTCACTGTTGTTTTGTTTGTAGTTCATATTTTACATGTATTTGTTTAAGTATATATGTATTTAAATTAAAAACAATCTTATTTTAGATACCAATCCTAGTTCCCTCTCCCTCCAGTCCTCCTATGCCCCCCACCAACACCCTATCCCATCCCCTATACGCTCCCCAGGGAGGGTGAAGCCTCCCATGATGGATCATTAAAGTCTGATAAATCATTTGGGGCAGGACCTAGGCCCTACCCTATGTTTGTAGGCTGAAAGAGCATTTATTTCATGTGTGTGTGTGTGTGTGTGTGTGTGTGTGTGTGAGAGAGAGAGAGAGAGAGAGCGCACGCACATGTGTACACACACACACACACACACACACACACACACACACACACACACACAACTTGCCATGACATGCATACTAAGGTAAGAGGACACCTTTCAGGAGTGAGTTGCATTTCAGAGATCAAACTGGCATGACCAGTTTAGACAGCAAGGGTCCTGCTTGCTGAGCCTTCTCATGGCCCCGTGCTGATGCTGTTTAGTGTAGTTTATATTGTGAGCCCATGAGACATCTTTTAATCCTAACAGTGCTAGTCAATGATTGTCATCCCCACCATGTGATGGTGGGTAGAAATTAATGCCATGCTTTCCACACAAGGTAAGCTTCCATTACAATTTTACAGATCCCTGAAGTGGAGTGACTGGCCTAGGCTTATGGAGTTCTGTGTACTGCCACAGGCTGTGTTAAGGTGGCCAGCCATTGTCAGTCTTTATCCTCTTAGGGGACCAGACATCCCTCATCCCTCACAGCCACAGTGTTAGGAGCTCGTAGCTAGTAGCAGCTACTGCCTGTCCCAAATTTGCCACTATCATCCTCACCATCACCCCAACTTCTCTCCTGGCTATAGCCCCTGCTCACGCCTCTGGCACTCCTTCTCAACAGCTCAATTTTGAATAGAAAAGTCATTTCTCAAACATCTTATTTTATCTTATTTAATTTTGAATTATGTCAGGTATACTGGCTTTATAGATTAGTGATGTTTCATACCTGTTTCTTTAAGTATCGCTTTATTTCTGCAAGCCAATTTAAAATTTATCTGCCTCTCACTGTATTTACATGGAAGGAATTGCCAAGTGTTTATTCCTGAAATTATCACTATATTAAACAGTCAATAAAATTACAACTAAAATATAATTTATAATTTTATTTACTACAGAAATGAAATACATTTTGGTTATGTTTTGGATGTCTTTGATATCAAAACTCAAGAATCTGTGAGAAACAAATTAACAATCATAATTTTTCATTCCTTGAAATTAATGCTAATTTGTAAATTTAAGATCTTCATCAACCGTAAATATCATATAGCTAAATTTGCCTATATCCATATCATAAACTCTGCCAGTCACACTCTGAATGTAAAATCAACTGAATAAGGGATTATAATTTTTAGTAGATATCAGCTATGAGAAGTGTTCTAAACACTAAGAGCAATGGGGTGAATAATCTTTATTATTGGATTTCTTTTCCATGCTTTCTCCTACACATCACAAACAGAAGGACCAGGAAAAACAATGTAAAATCTGAGTTCTGTCAATATCTATGAGATAAACATATTCTTGTTCAGTCTACTGAATATTTCCACTAGAGAGAAGTTAGATAGATTATAAAATATTTTCTATGTAATGAATAATTGGGTTTTGAAAGAAGGTTAAATGACAAACATTTGCTACAACTAGCTGGTAGCTTGCTGTTTGAACTCTCTCTGTCTCTTTCCCATCTATTGGAAGGATAATAATATGTCCTTTCTAATTTTCAGTATGAAGCCGGTTACCAGAGGTTGTGAAGCATGGAGAACTTCAGAGACAATTATAAAATGTTCCTTAATTGTCTTGTAGTAGTATTATGTTTTCTCATTTTGTTACAGGTTCATATCTCTATAGTTCCAAGAGAGATCATGAAATGAACATTAAAGTTACCGAAACAAAACAGATAGAAAGGAAAGAAAATAAAATAAATATCCCTAACTGCTTCTAGAAGATTTTTCAATATTTACCAAGTATTTTCACCACAGAATTCCAACAGTATTTAGGCAAATGGATTATTTTTAGTCATATTTTTATGTTTATTTATAAAAGCTAAGATTTGTTTCTGCCAGTCTGATAAAAATACAGACAATATGATTGGCAATGTTTTAAAAGTCATACTTAAATGTGTATATGTCTCCTCTTCTATGGCACAATACTTTATCCAATGATATTGAATTTTCTCTAATCTTATATATTCTAACTCAAAGTGTCAGAAGTTACTTTAATAAAGTCCTAATTAATACACACAACATTGTTGTATTTCTAAAGGTTCTTAGGACCAGAAATGTGAAATGATTTATTATTTTGTCTATCAAAATATCAAATGAATGTAGATAATTCATTAATAAATTTAACACAAAAATGCTCCTTCCTTAAAGAATAATCGCATCTTCACCTGCTATGATGGCAGCAAACATTATCATCTCAAATATTTTTTACATCTTCAGATGTCTGCTCATCACTATGAAATCTGTGGTGTGGCTATTCTCATTTGAATGTACGCAACTAATTGCAGGCTAAGAAACCTCTATTTTATTTATGTTTTTTTAAGTTAAGAAAAACAGGTTTTGGGCCTAATGTACCTAAACATTTCTCGCTAACAAACTGAAGAATTTTACATATTTGTTTTGTTATTATATGTGGTATAAGAACCTAATGGTGGTTTTATAGATATCTTTGACTGCATTTCTAGGAAGACCATTCGATATTTGTTGAAAGTGCATTTTCAGAAAGGTTATGCTTATGAATACCTCTATAAGAAGCAAAAAGTGCACATTGCCAAAACTGTGTTTATGACTTTAACATTTGCTAATATGATTAGTCTAAATGCTATAAAATTGCTTTTGCTTTTATTGTTGAAGACAAGGTCTTGCTCTGTAGCTCAAATAGCCTCAAACTCATGAACATTCTTCCTCTTTCTTCCTATTGCTGGGATTACAGGAATGAACCATTATGCTAAGCTTAAATGTTATTTTAAAAAATACATAGTGTGCTTTACCAAGACTGAATATTTTTCATATAGTTATGGGTCAACATCCTTTTGTGAATCTAAATGTTAAATTAGTATAGATAGAATCCTACAACCTTGAAATAATTTCTCAGAAGATTTTTAACATGTAATATAAATTGCAATATGCAATATAAAATCTTTGGCATTGAAGTGTAACTTAGAATATAATGTTACTTTTTGTTGCTTTATAACTATTCCTTAATGTCAAATTATACCTCAAGAAAGCTGGAGACAATAAATAAACAAGCTAAGGTAGAGGTCATTATTAGACAGGAATTAATAAGAGTAAAATCTTTAACATTTTTTCATTTGTCCTTATCATTATGTTGTTATAAAAGATGAAAAGTTATCATGTAAAACAGTATTTTTCACATATACAGTATATTAATATATGCTTTAGAAAAATGACTACATGAATATATTTATAAATTTTCTAACAATATATACTTACTATCACTTCCTCTCCTAACAGGTATTTTAAATTTCTTATGAAGCACTATACCTTTTTGCTAATGTGCAGTAGTTCATTTGTTCAGATCACACTATTATCAACTATTATCACATGCTTTCATTTGAAATGATTTTGATATATTATTAGTTATTTCAAACCTAATTTAATTTTGTTTGTTCATTAGCAATTGCATCATATATTTAAAATATGGCACGGCATAGAAGAGGCTGAAACAAAAGAATAAAAAAATGTCTTCTTTTTCCCATCCAATACATGAACACAAAAAAATTAGATTCATATGCAGTTAACAGTTTTTAAGTTTATATTTCATGGTGATTATAATTACGTTCATCAATATTATGCTTAACAAATGCAATATTCATGGTCTCTAAGTTTTTCTCTCAAGGAAAGGAAAGGAATCTATTGCATTTATATTATATACTACGAGCTTCTCCTTATCCTCATTACGTTTGATGGCTAGTTTTAAAAATTTGAAGACGTGCCGGGCGGTGGTGGCACACGCCTTTAATCCCAGCATTCAGGAGGCAGAGGCAGGCGGATCTCTGTGAGTTCAAGGCCAGGCTGGACCCACAGCCTCCAAAACAATACAGAGAAACCCTGTCTCGTAAAACCAAAAAAATTTTTTTTGAATATGCACTCAAACTTAACAAACTTATATCTCATATCAGGAAAGTAATTCCATGCTATTAAAAAAGGGAATTCAGATTAATGATTCCTGCTTTGCCTTCTCTTTTTCATTGTAATTCTCACTTTATGTTGATGTCTGTGATTTGATAGTTTTAACTGCTTGTTTATTATTTTTGAATAATTTTTCATGTTTAATGTTTTTCTTTGAAATTTCTCAAGGCATTAATCTATGCTGTTAATTGTCTTAGTTAAATTTCTATTTAAATGAAAAGACACCATGTTGAAGGCAACTTAGAAAGCATTTATTTGGGGACTTGTTTACAGTTTGAGAGGCTAAGCTAATGACTAACATGTCTAAGAGTATATGGCATCAGGCATGAAGGCATGGTACCACATGGCAGAGGGAGAGAGAGAGGGGGGGGACAGAGAGGGACACAGAGAGAGGGACAGAGAGAGAGGGACAGAAAGACACAGAGACAGAGAGACAGAGAGCTGGCTGAGATTCGTATTGGCTTTCAAATCCTCAGAGCCCACCCCGTTGACACACCTCTTCAACAAGAACATTAGAACATTGCCTCCTAATATTTCCCTAACAGTTCCATGAACTGTGAACAAACCTTCAATATGTGAGCTTATGGGCCTCATTCCATAGAATTATCCAGATAATATTTATATAGAATTATGCAGTACAATCAACAAAGCCATAGTCTTGGGTCCTACTGAAAAGTGCAAAAATATATTAAACATTATAATTTTAGTTTATTTTTTAATACCTCTGTTTCCCCTATTAAATATTGTTCAGGTTTATGTTTTGCCAAATGTTTTCAAAAAAGTTAAATTTCTTTGCTATTAAATATCTGAAAATATATTAATTTGATATTTGTGATATATGAGTAAGTATAGAGAGAATTCCTGTTTAATAATAATATTTTATGCAAATATAAAATTGTATCTTCTTTGAACAGGTGATGCTTTTTAAGAAATCAACATCTTAAAAGATCACAAACAATATTAGATTTCATTATGAAAAATTTAAAAAATTCTATGTATTCATTCTCTTCTCTCATGCTTTCCTCTCATTCCCTTTTACCCTTACATGTTTCCTTTCTGCTTTTATAACACATATGTCTTACTGCATATCACTTCTTAAACACTTTTTTAAATTATTTTTTATGCAGTATATATGGATCATATTATTTCCATCCCCAAACACTCCTATTACACTTCTCTTCCTACAAAACTTCTTGATTTTATCTCTCTAATGCCACCTCCCAAAAAAACAAAATAAAAGAAGAGGAAGAAGAAGGGAGAGAGGGAGAGAGAAAGAGAGAGAGGTGGAGGAAGGGAGGAAGGGAGGGAGGGAGGGAGGGAGGGAGGAAGTGAGGGAGGAAGAGAAAAGAAGAAAGACTTGGGCAACTACTGGGCATGGAATGTACCCTGGAGAGTCGTTGATATACCCAGTGACACTTCTTTAGAGAAAACTAATTTTCCATTTTGCAGAAGGTATAACCTGAAAAATTTGGTTAGGGATGGGACTGCTTTCCCTTCCCAGTGGTGGGATTTCGTCTGGTTTAAGCCTGTGCAGGTCTTCTGTGTGCTGTCACAGTGTATGTAACCTCATAAAATTATCAATTCTGTTGTGTCTGAAAAACGCTGCTTCTTTGGAATCATCCATGACTCCTAGACTTTTTATGCCTTCTCTTCTCTTCTGCACAGATCCCTGCCCTTATGTGGGCTCCTTCCTAGTTTCACAGCTTATACTTTAATTTGTCCTGTCTTACATACAGATGTGATCTACATTTGAGAGAAAATGCACAATTTTTAATCTTCGTTACTTCCAATAATATAATAATTTCTATATTATTTTGCTGCATATTTCACAATTTAATTGTTTTTGTAGCTGAATAAAAATTCCATTTGAAATTACCCCATTTTCATTATCTAGCCATCTGTTCATAGATGCCTGGGCTTGTTACAATTCTTTGCTCTTGTGAATAATACAGCACATGAGGGCTGTAGATGGGTCCTATAGAAACTGTGTTTTTTTAAGTATGTGAGAAATATTTTATTGAGAATGTCACCTACCTACAACTCACTATCTTTTATGTTTTAAAAACTTAAGTTGACATGAAATGTAATGAAGTTTGTAATAATATTGCTCAGTTCTTTATAGTTAATCATATATCCAACACTGATTATGTATACTATGTGTGGTCTTACTTTACACAGTTTGCCTAGACAATGAATAGATCATTTAAGTGTGAGATTTTGGTTCATTCTGTAGCATAGAGATGGATTCAAATATTAGTTCTTCCTTCTATATAGTTACTTTAATCTGTTCAACATCTTTCACATTTTCCTTGATTTGTTTTGTTATTCAAAGAGTTTGTGCTTTGATTGTGTGTACTCAGGGAGGGGAACACAATGTGATAATTTAATGTATACACATCAACATGTAATATTAAAATCAGAGTACTCATGATTGCTTTCTTCTTAGTAATTATAATAATTTTCTTATTCTCTGGATCCTCTTTATACTTTGTATTTCTTCAAAGATTTTTCATGTGTGTTTATCTATCAATATTACCAAATGAAGTACAATATTATTTGTCATTGTATTCTAAAATGGCTTGGGATACTTTCTCCAGTAAGCCTGTCTCATACGTAAAACTGAAAAAGTAAACAGGATGCACACATCTATTTACCACTGTGTGAATGGGGTGCAGAAAAGCATGAAAGCTCAATTTTAATTGTCAAATTGATCTGCATATAGGTAGGTAGATAGATAGACAAACAGACAGACAGATAGACAGACAGATGGATTGATGCATTTATAGACTGATGGATCCGGATGTACAGACAAATATAATCTAATGATTTCTTCTTTGATATATCTCAAAGGTTGTCTCAACCTTAGCATGATTTCCTTCTCAAATGACAATGAACAATATTAACAACTCTGTGTTTAAGTGAGTTTTATTCAGAGGAATTTCTTTGGCATTATTCTCCGTGTTGAATTCATTACAACCAGCTGTTCAGTTTATGAGTTGGAAAACTGGGAACATGAATGTCCCAGGTGTTCTCAATAAGGTTCCATAAGGTAATTATCTTGCTTATCTACCAAAAGCATACTTGTTGATGCTCCATTTTCTTTTCTTCACAACTTCATAGATAAAATATGCTTACCTCTGGTGTTAGCTTCATATTTGGCACTTTTCAATTTGTCTTCTATTCAAACTACACAGCTTCCTACCTACACTCTCATTTAAAAACATCTAGAAACATGAGATATTTTTAATTGACAACTCTATTGTAGTCTTTCGTTTTTCGAGACAGGGTTTCTCTGTGTCTTTGGAGTCTGTCCTGGAACCAGCTCTTGTACACCAGGCTGTTCTCGAACTCACAGAGATCTGCCTGCCTCTGCAGTCTTTATTAATATATCTAAACATACATAGGGATGATAACTATGATTTGTAAGTCAAGTTCAATTAGAAATGGATATTACATTTTAAAGTTTCATATTTCTCTTTCTCAAGATATTCTCAACTTAATCAACTTTTCTACTTTAAAATTGCCTTGGTTTCATTAGGGATCATTTAAAATACCTTTGAACTAATGCCTATTCATTTTCAATAGCTCAGAAGTTAAAAAGATTTATGTTATTCAAATATAAACTTTTCTTATGTAAATTCTGATATTCCAGTTGTAATCAATTCTTCAGATCTCAGATGAAAATTTGGACTGAGTATTTTAAGAAGTTCACACTCATTTTCAATGTATGTAGTAAATGATTACTTAAATTTCAGTGTTCTTAACGAATACTTTTCATTTTATCTATGGTAATTGTGATAATATAATTATTTTTAAGTAATTTTATGTTTTTATTATTTTAATATCTTTATACATTGTTGATGATTGAACTTGGGGCCTTCTCCATTGCATGTAGTTAACTCTAAGCTACATTACCAGTCCCCCCTCCACTTTAGGCTTTTCTTCTATCATACATTATATTTAGACAGCAGTTCTCTCCCTCCATTCTTCCCAACCCCTCCCCCTAACTCTTCTGGTGCCCAGAATAACTCTTCCTCTGTTTTCCTTAAAAAAAAGAAAGTAAGGAAATCAAAGAGCAGGCCTCGAAACATGGCCTAAAACGGAACTATAAGACAGCACAAACCCTTACATCACAGCTGGACATAGCAACCCAACAGTAGGAAAAGGGTCCCAAGCATAAATATAAGAGTCAGAGGCGTTACATCCTGTCATTATTGAGAGTCCCACAAGAACACCAAGCTACACAATTGTAAGGTGTATGCAGAGGACCTGGCTGAGACCCATACATGGTCTGTGTTTGTTGCTTCAGTCTCTGTGTGCCCTTATGAGCCCTGTTTAATTCATTCATACCCAGTGTGCTCATGGTGCCTTAGACCCCTCTGGCTTCTACAATCCTTCCTTCCCCTCTTCTGTGTGGTTTCCCTGTCTCTGCCTTGTGTTTGACTGTGTATTTGTGCATCTGCTCCCATTCATTGCTGGATGACACCCTTCCATTTTATGTTTCTTTTTTTTTAATTTTGAGGCAGATCTCATTAAATTGTGCAAGCAGGCCTTGAACTTCCACTGTAGTCCAGGGTGACTTGAACTCATTCGTACCTCAGCCTCCAAAGCGTCTGTCTGCCTGAGATTTACTGGTCTATGCCACCAGGTCTGGTTTTAATTCTGCTTTTATTATTATTTTGCTCCTAAAAATTGCATTTTACGTTTTGATTTCCTCTGATAATTTTTCTTTCATATGTATATATTATTATTGGCAAGTAATAAAGATTGTCTTTTATTATTTTCACAGTTAGATATCACTTAGTTTCTCCCCATTGTTCCATAGTTCAAGCCAAGCAGCAGTCATAAAAAATGTCAGAAAATCCAATGATAAAAAAGAAAATTATAATACATTGCAAACAAGTTGGTTTAAATAAATTGAATAAATATTTTTAAATATATGAAATAAATGAAAATAACACGTTATTTCTTGCAGAACTACAAGGTCATTTTTAGCAATAAAATTATAATTTTAGCAATAAACACTTTTTGGTTCATAAAATTAGCTGGAAGAAAGGGAGAAAGGCAATATATCAGTACTGCTGATGTATCTTACACAATTTGCTGCTTGCTATTAAAAGTTTTTAAGTTAGAGTTGGAATGAAATTCTGATTCAATAAAGACAAGCAAACTTCCTAGGACAACTTTCATAGTTAAATGTTAAATAGATTGAAAAATTTACCTTCCAAAATAGAAACAAGGAAATGATGCCTGCTGATATCACTGTCATTCCTTCTCTTTCACAGTTTAAATAGTGTCCCAGCGAAACAGATGGCTTGGGGGTTAAGAGTACTTGCTGCTTTTCTGAATGGACTGAATTTTGGTTGCCAATACCCACCTCAGGCAGGTCAAACAACTTGCAACTCCAGCTACAAGAGATAAAATGCCTTCTGGCCTTCTCAGGCACCAGATAGACACAAGCTAGTGTAATGAAATGAATATACATACATACACACACAAGTGTGCACACGTGCGTGCGCACACACACACACACACATACACAGCACACACACAAATACACAAATTGAGAAATTATTATCATAGTTACCATATGATATTTGACAGGGAATTGTTAAAAATATAATGTGAAATACATGCAGTTATTCAGCAAAATTTTCAAGGACTTAGGAACAAAGTTAGTATTGAGCAAACTTCATCTTGTATTCCTATTTATTTCTTCACATGTTTAATTATTTGTGGTCCTGGAAAATAAAACAGGGCTTCATGCATTGTAGGCAAGCACACTACCGTTGAGATATATTCCTGGCCATACACTCTCATTTAACTAAAGATATGAACAATAAAACATTTACAAAATCAACAAAAAGTTTTACCATCCAAAATAAATTTAACAGACATTTTCAACACATCTCTACAAAATATTTCTGAAATAAAGAAATGATTCTTCAATGACCCATAGAACTCAATGTTCTAATGATGTTACATTTTCTTCAATTGAACATAAAATTCAATGTTCCCTAGTTATAAACTACTCAGTATTCAAAATAGAAATTGAAAGGTGACTCTGATTTATATACATAAACATGAACTGGCAAGACAGTCTTAAAGAAGAATAAAACATAGTTGTTTCCATTAATGTATCAAAAATGTACAAAATCTTAATAAGACTATATTTCCGAAGGAATAAATAGGTCATTAAAAAAACTAAAGAAATGTGAATACAGGTAGCAATTAACTATGGTTTTCATACACACTTAAATTCATACATTGAATAGTTTCTGATTTTAGCTAAGTAATCATCACATACTTTGGCTGTAATTTTGCAGTTTTAGGTATGATAGCAAAACCAGTATGAACAAATTTCCTTCCTTACAGTTTCAGACAAAAATATGTTCTTTCTGGAGCTGTTAAAAAGTTCATCAGCCGATATAATACTCTTTCCTTATGTCAAAAACTATTCACATTTTTCACTTAAAGGATTAATTAGGCTAATTGCTAGCATCACTACTCTTGGGCTTTGAGGTTGTTTTAAGGTCATATAAATAAATGTTACTTGAACAAAGTAGCTTATATATCATGATATTAATCTAGCTGAGCGAGACAAAGCTGGACAGTTTGAGATTTAATAAATATTCACAATGCTGTTCAATGTAAAATGTATCAGTAGTTTATCATTTTTATTATTTAGTTTAACAACTTTGTATTACAACATTGACAGTGGGCAACTGAAGCGATGAAGCTATCAATGGGAGAAGGGGGACTACTGCAAAGCCACCCATATAGAGTTACTTAACTTAGAACTTCTACAGTGTAGTAGGGAGGAATAACCTGTCATTTCTTAAACAGTCTTTAACAGTTGGATCTTTCTGGGGAAACATTACACTTGATGTCTGAAATAATGAATTCTACATGAATTTATAACAGACTGCAAGGGGTAAAAAAAGGAAAATGTAACAGAACAATTTCAGAGCCATGGAATAGTATCCCAGTTATCAACTAGGATAGAAAAATAATACTTAACTTGTTAAAATCAGATAAAGTAGAGGGATGGAGGAGAAATGGCTTAGTGATTAAGCACATGTACTACCCTTGCAGAGGACCCAATTTCAGTTTCTAGCACCTATGCCAGGGTCCTTACAAACACATGTAACTCCAACTCCAGAGGAATCAGACGCTTCTGGCCTCTCAGGCACAAGAACTCAGACATACCCACACACAGATACATACAATTAAAGATAAAAAATAAAATGCTGATAAATTAAAATGTAAGATTAATACAGTCTTTCTATGTAAATATATCATTCAGAGAATGAACAAACAAGCTATGAAAACACATATTTCTTAAATCAGTCATGAAATAGGTAAATAAACTTTAACACAAATTTCCAAAACACTACAAAACAATAAAAAAGGTGAAGAGCACCCAATAGAAAAAAAGCATAAACAATAGTCTTGATGAGTAAGCACCTCACAGAATAGTCTACAATTTATATGAAGTTTAAAAAACTAACAATATTTTAGTACTTTAAGAACATAGGATAGTAAGTATTCCATATGTATGCATATACACTATATATATACACACACACATATATATATATATGATAATATGGGCCTACAGGTAGATAACAAGGAGCTCATGTGGCCCTAGGTTGAACACACACACACACACACACACACACACACACACACACACACACACACACACACACACAAAGAAACAAAGAAAAAATTATCTGGCTACAATATCTTTTCACAGTACATTATTTGCTGTGTTTTCATTTAGTTATTTACTTGTTTATTTGTGTGTAGAAATGCGTGTGTGTGTGTGTGTGTGTGTGTGTGTGTGTGTGTGTGTGTGTGTAGGGCAGATGTCAATGCCAGGTATCATTCTACAATTGATTCTCTACTTAGATTTTTTGAGATAGGTTCTTTCACTGATGTAGAACTTGTTGTATAGATAGCGTAGACTAGCAGGACAGTAAATCTTAAGGATTCTACTGTCTCACCCTTCTAAGCTCTGGAATTATGGATTATATGATACATCAAGACCTGGGTTTTTAAATATGATTTTGGTGGCTTATATTCAGGTATCCATGCCTTCATGACAATTTATCATTTCCTGCTGTTATTTTTTAATTTATTTTAGATTTGTTTTTTAATGTGGGCGGTAATTTTATATGTGAGTTCAGTTTAAGAAATTTAGTAAAGTTGACATTTTAAGATTTATTCATGTTTATGTATTGTATATTTGAATTATGTTTATAAGCACGTATATTAGCAAACAAATTAAATAATAATCATCCCAAAGTCTTTATTGTATGAGTAAAAACACAATAACAAACTCAGACAAAATGTATTTGTTTACAGTTTTTAACTGGGATATTAATTATTATTTTAAAGTTTTAAAGGAAACACAGGAACAACATTAGAAAACATTTGGGAGAGATCACAATCTTTAGAACACAAATTCACAAGCAGAGTCAGATGAAAAATATATAATATGCTTGAATATGAAAATTAAAATTCTGCCTGTGATTGAAACTGGTTCAGGAGGTCATAAGTTCAGTGCCTGCTTAGGTTCACAAATGAGTTCAATGCCAGCCTAGGCAATTTAGTGAATCCCACTTCAAAATAATAATTTCAATATGGATAAACCTCTGAGGGCTCAGTGATAGATTGCTTAACATGCAAGAGACACTGGTTTAGGCTTCAGAACTATAAAATATAAGATAAAATTTTGTGCAGAATACAAATGAGCAAAGTAACATATAAATGAGAAAGTATTTCTTAAATGTTAATATTTGAGATACATTTAAGAAAGATGTTGATGCAAAATAACTAATAAAGCTCTATTTAAAACTTGGAGTATCTTCTAATTATGTGAATTCGTTCCATTGCTAATGTCACTGGCTAAAATATTGATATGTCTGTGCGTTCAGTATTCACATATTCCATGGTTTCATATACTTATTCTTGACCTCTCATAACCTTTGAGTACATCAATTTACTAACAGTTTCCTAAGATATTCTTTCTAGTGACTTTTTATGTGGCCTTAGTTGATTCCTAATAATATGGTCCATGAAAACATAGCAGAAATATACCCTTGCCAGAATTTGTAGTCACTTCATTCTGTACCTTAATACACATAGTGTTTGCCCTCTGTGGAAATGAAACTTATTCATATGATGATGTGTAGATCTAAACATAACAAGTAAGAGATTAATAATTTTTTTCTCAGAATTTGTATGGAAGAAAATATCATATAGATGATAAGTATAAATTAGATATTCTTGCTTCAAATGAACCATGAAAACTCTAGAGAATAAGCATTTTAGTAATAGCACATCTCACATATTTTTCTCATGTGCTCTGGCTGTGGTTTAGTTTTCAGTTATTTATGTCATCATGAAATCATTTGATTCTTGGAGGTTATAAATGACAATGTTATGTATCAATTAACACTTTTTGTAAATATATTGAGCAAAGGCCAGAAATGTAAATGACTAGATTGCAATTTGGCTATCCTGGTCTCTACTTTTGTTCTTATCTTATTTAATATAAAGTTACACCAACACTACTGCACAAATGTGAACTAAACAAAGACAGCACCAATAGATATGCTAAAGTGGGCAGAGAAAAGTCCATGGGATCTCAACCCTAGAAAAGTTAGGAGGAAGAAATGTGGTTCCCCAGGGAACAGCACACCTGTTGGGGAAGTCATATGCCAATAAAGCACTGTTGAGCCAATAGGGAACCAAGATAGGTGGGAGGAGTCCAGGAGGACTCTGGGAAGGAGAAACACAGGAGAGTCCAGATGTAACGCCATGGGGTAGGAAGCCCAGAAAGTTCTCCGGTAAGAGACATACTTAGATGAACAATTATGGGGTAATTACTTAAGTCAGAGCTAGCCAAAAAGAAACAAGCAAGGCCAACAGCTTCATAATTAATATAGCCTCCTGTGTGTTTATTTGGGACTGATGCGGCTCTAGAGAACCAGGCTGACAGGACGGCTTCTCACAAAGAAAAAGCTTCTCTCTTACACATACCAATAAACTATCCAGATTCAAATGGCCAGTCCTGACAACAGACATACCCATAATATGTAGATAGAACAGATTATATTAGGAATAATGCATACAAGAATACTTAATGAAAAATGAGGACATGGATTTGAAGAAGAGTGTGAAAGGGTATATAAAATAGTTTGGAGAGATAAAAGGGAAGAGGAACATGTAATTGCATCTTATAATCTCAAAAACTAAAAGAGACTTTAAGATAAGCACACTGAGTTGATGAATTAGAGATAATCCATTCAATTTTATTTTTAAGTAAACTCTTCTTGTAGATTAAGAAATCAAAAAAGTAAAAATTAGTTATTAGAATATTATAGTCCAATAATACTCAATCATGAAGCCTATGAAGAGCTATTCTTCATTCCCTGTTGTATTATAAGTGACAGGAACATCCATTGGTAACATTTCCAACTCATTGATTCTGAAGGGTTTTATTCCTTAAACATTTAACATATGGTTTCTGTATGCAAGATACAGCAATAGATATGGTAAAGGATACAAATGTAAAATGTAAAATTTTTTAATTCTAGGAATGCAAACGGTTACATTGAATCATCTTTCAAAAGAAGTACCTCTTCTAAATAGATTTTTCTTCTATATCAGAGGTGGATTACCTTTGATGTACTCATACTTTCAGAATGTTTAGTTGGAATGAGAACCACACACTCAATAACATTCATATCATTCACTTAATGCATTTTAAACAATATCTTTAATTAGTAAAGGAATATTCTGTATGTACATAGCACATCAAATATTTTGTCATTTTCAAATTTTTAATTCTTAATCAGTGAGTTGTTAACTTTTTCTAAACTACAAGCTGTTAATAAATGTAAGTACTTAGAGGATAAAAGGACAGATTAACTATTAATGTAATGTGCTTGCAGTAGTTGACACCCTACTTAGCATGACCATTATGTACTACACTCTACAAAATTATTCTTCATACACCCACAGCAGAGCTAGAGCGCCATATGGCCATGCTTGTTTTTCATCAAATAATTTTTACATAAACAGCTGGTGAACTGCTTTTATTGTAACAGTGCACATATTTTTTGAGACATTTGGGAAAGATTGATGTAACTCTATTCAGTGCCTGTTTTTATGTCAATGTTGAGGAAAAATTCAAATTCATATTTTTAAAATGTAAAAGATTACGTTCATGGCAAGTTCATAAGACTTATTATTTAATACAATACTTAGTGTCATCTTCAGAAACTGGTAACAAGATATGAAATTAATCATAAGTAATCTTCAAGTTACCATAGCATATTCCATATTTTTATTTTTACAGCCTCATGAATTTTTAGAGGCAGAGCTGATATGTTTGGGATGATTTTGCAGGCAGTTTTAACATTACTATATTTGGTTTTGAAACATAGCTTCAACACATTCTGATAAGTGATATCATAACCAGAAGAGTTTTAGCAGTTTTGTGTGAATCTCTGGTTTGAGTAGATTTGAAGATTATTTGCTTCAAAAGCGCACTCTCGTCTTCCTTAACAAGAAATTTCATCTGTTAAAGTCATTATTGGGTTCAAAAGTACAAGTAAAGGCATGTTCTTTTGAATTCTAAAGTAATCATGAGCACTGCACAGGTCTTTGGTAAAGAGATTATTAGTACTTAGAATGCTGAATTGTAAGTCTCTAAAGCTTTAAATCTAATTTTATATTTAATGTTTCAACAGTCTTCTTTTAGCTAGAAGACAGCTGTACTAGAACACTGATGAGGATTTATGCTTTACTGTATTTCATTGATTCCTTTTCCATAGATTATTTGAAGCTGAAATGTTTCATTACAGACGAGAATAAATGCTTACATAAGAAGTCTGACACTGAAAAGCTTATTGCTTTTTATAATTACGTGTCTGTTTTAAATAAAATGATACTTGAATAATCAAGAGTGCCTATGTGTTATAGACTATTAATATATATATATATATATATATAATGTAGAATTAAGGAAGAGTTTCCAAAATGTAACTACTTTCATTATATTCATCTGGCATTTACAAGTTTCATCGAATCCCTCAAATATATATTTAAAAATATATTATTTTCTCTTAAAATGAAAACAGATGTATTTTTTCTCCTACTTATATTTCTATTGATGTAATAATAGAAATATATGACCAAAAAACTTGAGGAGGAAAGAAAGAATTTTCTTTATTTCTGTTCATAGTTCCTAAGCCGTATGGAAGGGAAGTCAGGGAAGGAACTAAAGAAAAGTACCTGGAGTCTGGACCAAAAGCAGAGGCCGTAGAGGCTGCTGCTTACTGGTGTGCTTCTTGTGGCTTACTCA
Organism: Mesocricetus auratus; assembly: GCF_017639785.1. Classification (NCBI taxonomy): domain Eukaryota; kingdom Metazoa; phylum Chordata; class Mammalia; order Rodentia; family Cricetidae; genus Mesocricetus; species Mesocricetus auratus. The sequence goes on along the minus strand of NW_024429188.1, from coordinate 37,685,426 downwards.
GCCGGTTTTCTTTATTTTTATTTTTATTTTTAAATTTAAATTATAAACAAGGTTGCTTCACATGTCAATCCCAGGTCCTTCTTCCTTTTCCTCTCCTCCCACGCCCTCCCACCAACCCTCCCAATACACACACCCTAATGTCTCCAGGGAGGGTGAGGCCCTCCATGGGAGTGTTCATAGTCTGTTGTTTCATCCAGGGCAGGGCCGAGACCGTCCCCCAAGAGTCCTGGGTGAGAGTGCATCTCTCACTGTTGGATGGACACCGAAAGTCTATTTGTATGCCAGGGATAAATACTGATCTACTACCCAAGGCCCAATAGATTGCCAAGGCCTCCTGAACCCAGGAATACCTTCCTGGCATTGGCACCATGCATAGTGAGCTAGACTTTTCCATATCAATCATTCATGAACAAAAATGTCACTACAGATTTGCCTTTGACTCTTAACACCATTTCTATTCCCTGTTCCGCAATGGTCTTCGAGCCTTGTGAGGAGATAGGTGATACATAACATTTTTCTAACGCAGGCATGTTTTCAATTAAGGTTTGTTCTTCCCATTTATTCCCAGTGTGTTAATTTGTAAACGCATCTTAATAACACAACTAAGGAGTACAATTTCATTCTGTTTCAGTTTTTAGTTTGTCTATTTTAAAAAATATATTAGTTTGTTTAAAATTTCTTAAAATACAGTTTGATCATATCAGCCTTTTACTCCCAGCTCTTTCAAGACTCATCCAGTTCTTCATCAACTTTGTATCTTTTGTTTGTTTGTTTGCTTGTTAAATTCCCCTCAGGATCAATTTGTGTTGTCCAATTTTCCTTAGATACATAGTTTACAACTGATAAGTGGTCCCTTAACCATGCATAGATAAAATGACTCTTCCTCTTTCAGCAGCTAACAGTTGTTAAGGGTGCCAGAGATGGAGGTAGGATTTTGTACCCAGCTTCTCTTTCCATGCTGGTATTTGATCTCACAACCATCATGAATTCATATGTACAGCTTTCCCACTATGTCCAGAAGATACCGCTTCCTTGTAGCCACTCACCACTTTCCACTCTTACACTGTTTCTGTAACCTGTTTCACAATGATCTTTTAATCTGTGAGCTTTGAGAGGGGATATGTGATATAACACAATTCATTTAGATATAAGTATTCTGTAGACTCTTACTTTCAGTGCCTTGGCCAGCTGTGGGTCTCTGCTAATCACTGTCTACTTAAAGTTTAAACTTCTCAGATGAGGGTTGGGAGGAACATTAATCTATGGACAAAATGATAAGGCACTAGATGTTATTTTAGTACTATGTCCGTTTAGAAAAATGGTAGTAGGTCCTCTCCTGTGATCTGTCTATTCATAGGTTTTGGCTTGATAATAGTACCAGGTATGGTTTTTATCTTGTGAAGCTGGACTTTAAATACAATCAGAAGATATTTGGCTACTCCCATGATATTTGTGTCAATACTGCAACAATGGACTTGTCTTGTCAGGCTAGTCATTATTGTAGCCTTCAGAATTCATAGCTTGATATAGTTGATGATGAAGAAACTCATTTGGAACAGCCTTTACACTTAGTGAATACATTTTTATCCGTAACTTATCATTTGAACATGTACTACTTCCAATTTGTCCCTGCAGATTTTAATTGATTTCCTATTGTTGATTTTATTCTACATATGTTGCTTTTATTTTACTCTTAAGTTAATTAATAATACTTAGTAATTATTCTATAATGGTTTTCTTTCCAATTAACTCAATTCATTACCCAAAGTTTAAGTTTCAGTGGGAGAAAATCAATTATGCAAATGAATTCAACTAAAATATAACATGTGGTTAGTATTAGACTATAGTCTATGAACCTCTTGCATTTCTGAATATCTTACAAGTAAGACATCATATTCCCTTTTTAAGGAACACCATAAACAACTTTGTTTGAAAGCCTTTGGGAGACAAAAAGACAATGTGTAGAATTTGGATACTCGTCCCATATTGAGGGATGCTCTATCAGCCTGGACACATGGGGGAGTGCTTAGGCCCTTCCTTAGATGAAATGACAGAGTTTGGAGATCCCCCATGGAGGGCCTCACCCTCCCTGGGGAGCAGAGTGGGGATTGGGTGGGGGGCTGGAGGGTTGGTGGGGATGCGGGGGAAGAGGGGAGGGAGGGCTGAGATTGACATGTGAAGCAACCTCATTTCTAATTTAAATTAAGAAAGATTAAAAATTTTAAAACAATAAAAATGGGATACAGACTTAAACAGAGAATTCTCAGCAGAAGAATATCAAATGGCTGAAAGACACGTAAGGAAATGCTCAATATCCATAGCCATCAGGAGAGTGCAAATAAAAATGACTCTGAGATATCTTACACTTATCAGATTGGCTAAGTTCAGAACCACTGATGACAGCTTATGCTTGAGAAGATATGGAGTAAGAGGTTCCTTGTTTTTTGAGACAGTGTTTCTCTGCATAACAGTCCTTGTTGTCCTGGAACTCACTTTGTAAACTAGACTGGCCTTGAAATCACTGAAATATGCCTTCCTCGGTCTCCCAAGTGCTGGGAGACCGAGGAAGGCATATTGCCACCTCGCCGGTCACATGGTTCTTGATAACAACTACAAATATGTTTTTACTATTCACCAACAAAAATATTAATAGGATTTAAAATGTAGAAAGGAAGATAACAATTTTTCGTTTTTTCATTTTGTGACATAATTTAGTATGAGTTTGAACTACTTAAAGTTGAATAACTACCTTGAAACATACTATTAAAATGTGTGAACTATCATATGGTAAGGAATGAAAGTGAACAAAAATATAGCTTTCATATACTTGCTTATTAAAGTGTCATTATAGGCATTTGTGTTCTTGTAGTCTATATTGACAAACATCAAATCCATTGAGGCTAAGTAGTGAGGACAAAAACAAAGTCCATATCTTTAAATGTTATATTTGATTGCTTATGTTCATTCTTACTTTCTGTAAATGTCAGGTCAAAAATTATCTATGTTGTGTAAACATAATATGTGTATTCATATTATCTGTTTTTAGTTGAAAATACCTTCTTATTTCATACAATACACCCTGACCACAGCTTCGCCTCCTTCCCTTCTCCCCCATATCCAATCTCCCTCAATTTCCCTTTAGAAAGGAGTAGGCCTCCAAGATGCAACAGCCAAACAAGATACAATAAGACATGGCAAAAGCCTTCATAACCCTGCTGGACAAGACAAACCACTAAGAAGAAGAGTCCAACGAGCAAAAGTCCTCATATGGAATATGACAATTCAACCCAATAGGAAGAAAAGATTCCCAAGTATAGGCAAAAGAGTTAGAGACACAGCTGCTCCAACTGTTAGGAGTTCCACAAAAACAGCAAGTTAAACAACCACAACATGTACTTAGAGGACTTGGTGAAAGCCCATGCAAGCTCTGTGATGCTTCTTCAGTTTGTGCGAGCCCATAGAACCTCTGTTTAGTTGATTCAGTGGTCTATGTTCTCCTAAAGTCCTCAATCCCCTCTGACTCCCACAGTCTTTCCTCCTCCTATTCAGCAGGGTTGTTCAATCCAATTGACTATCTCTATGCATAATGTCTGGCTGTAGGTGTATGCACCTGCTCCTACCTTCTGTTGAAAGAACCCTCTGTGATGACAACTGGACAAGGCACCGATCTATGAGTATAGAAGATGATTAGGAATCATTTTGGTTTTTGTCAGTCATGTTTGGTTCTACCCTAAGTCTCTGGGCTATGCAGCCTCCATATCCTGGGTATCTAGACAGTGTAGGGAATGGACTTCCTCAGATGGGATGGGCCTCAGTTTAATCTAGACACTGGTATTATTTTAACAAATAAAATTGAGTGATATATGTGAATATTTAAGCCACATTATTCTAAATACCTGTATCAATAACCTGTATATCTAAGTAACATGATAAAGAAAACAAAAAAATAGTCATTCTTGTCACAATTTTCAGTTATCTTAAATACTTCTGAAAAACAGCTTCATGCAATATTTTTTCAGTATTGCATTGAAAGCTACAAGGAGAAACAAAGATATTTGGCTTCTAAAGATTTATAAAAATTTCTGTCATAGGCTCAGGTCTTTCTGTATTCATCATGTATTTTTAATCTTAAATAATATGTTATCTTAAATATGTACTCTTATAGGAACGAAAAAGAAATACAGTTTTACATCTATAGTAATCTTATAAATGTTGTCATTTTCTCCATAGGGAACCCACATCATCACTATTTATACCAGTGTAATGCTTGCTAACACGGAGGGTATCTTCTCTCTGCATTTCAAAAGTATTATTATGAGTTAACAGAAAATATTGAATGGAGTCATATTTATGTATAACATAATCGAGCTGTTTCTAGCAAACAGAAGGGCATTATACCTCCTACTACAAAAACAAAAATTGGCTGAAATAAAAATAAATTGTACCTAATAATTTGTATTCAGTTACACTTGGTGTTTTTATAGGGATCTTAGAAGATTAGGATATATAGCTGTTGTCCTATAAGCATGTTTTCCAACCAAGAGTATTGACAATATTACATATTTGTAATCCCACCACTTTGTATATGAAGGCAGCAGGATCATAAATTCAAGGCCAGTCTTCTCTAATAGCAAGAATGTGTTGAACAAGGAGAAGGAAGAGGAGGAAAAGTCAGACACTTTGTCTTTCAGTATTCCATTACTAGCCCCATTTGTAGATCTAGATATTCATGGAAAATGCTATGGTAATATTAATTTCATATTTCTAGATAGCATGGTAAAATATAGAAAAAATTAAAATAGAAATAATTATAATTGGTATATATGTTGAAAGAGAAATATTTATTCCCATTTAAAATTAATTTTACACTGTTAAACTTAATTTATCCTCAAGTCTAATCATTTGAACTATGTATGAAATCCAGATTGATAAAGTACTAAAGCCTAAAGATTGGGTCAAGAAATAGAGATGTGGCAAATATTAGGTATTACATATTTTCTGTGGAGTAGGTGACTGCAAGATTATTGAAGAGAGAGAGGTTTCACAGGTGGAAGACATATCAAAAGGCAATAGGATGTTTGCTTCATGGATTGTTTGAAAATATTTATCTTACATTTTAACAGCATGCTTGTGATTGTAAAATCAATGTGAATATCAAAACAAAATCTACAATATACCTCTTATCCTCCATCAGAGAAGCTTCTATTGCAATCAATACAGAATAACAAGTGGGGAAATTATAGAGGTTAAGTGATGGTGGAGTGTTTAGGTCTAAATGTAATGTCTCTATTACACACCACCAACACCTCCCACAAGCCTTGGGGAACATTGCACAAATAGGTTGGAAAAGTGTAACTGTCAGTGATTGGGGGATACTGCTGCAAAACTGTGTCTTCTGGACACAATAGAGCCTTTACAATAATGAACGCATAGCAACTATTGTTCCATGCACAAAACCTGAGAAAAATTAGGCCCTTCAACATTTGCAGCATAGAGAATGGAGTGCTCAAGAAGACATAATCTTAGTTGGGGAGCCATTAGCAACTGATAGCTACTTGGAGGGGAAGAAACATTATTTCTGTAGGGATATGTCTTCTGTTTGGTCACCCACAATCTAGTGAATAGCCCTACACTTACATGCACATGAGCACTACTAGTTGGACTCAGTGGTTTATATATAAAAGAAGACATAATGTTGGAAAGGGGACATGGTGTGGAATTCTGGGAAGAATTGGAGGGGAAGAATGAGCAGGGGGATATGATAAAAATACTTTATACATATTATGATATTGTCAATAAATAGTTATCAAAAATACAAACTACATGTGAATAAACATGTTAATGTATGTTCAAAGCATACTGCTTACTTAAGTGCCAATATCAATGAATAGTCCATTCTGAGTACAGTACTTAGAATATGAGCTGAACAATGAAAACACAAATCCTTTTACTGTGTGCTTATTTCTTGCATACTATATCTTTCTCTTTGAGTCTTATGCCTTGTAACTGCTGTCTATGATTGTTTTAGCTCCCATAAACATGCTTACTTTCCTTGAATTAGTTTATTATTATTTTTGTTTGAAATTACTTATATTTGATGGCAATTATAGGACAATAGATATGTATCATGGTACTTGTGGGTGTTTTTTTAACAATAATTACATAGCTAAACTGCCTACATAATTATTTTATTTTATTTTTAAATTTAAATTAAAATTAGAAACAAGGTTGCTTCACATGTCAATTCCAGGTCCCCATCCCTTTCCCTCCCCTCCTCCCATGCCCTCCTACCAACATCTCCAATATCTCCTCATTTCCCCAGGGAGGGTAAGGCCCCCCATGAGGGTGTCCATAGTCTGTCATTTCATCCATGGCAGGGCCTAGACCCTCCCCCGAGAGTTCAGGGTGAGAGTGCATCTCTCATTGTTGGATGGGAGCCCCAAGTCCATTTATACCTGGGATGAATACTGATCTACTGCCCAAGGCTCAATAGATTACCTAGGCCTCCTCACTGACACCCACATTCAGGGGGTCTTGATCAGTCCCATGCTGGATTCCCAGCCATCAGTCTGGAATTCAAGAGCTAAACCTTGTCAGGTCAGCTGTTTCTGGGGGTTAAGCCAGCCCAGTCTTAACCCCATTGCTTATCAGTCCTCCCTCTCTGTCACTGGATTCCTTGAGTTCACCTCAGTGTTGAGCTGTGAGAGTCTGCCTCTGATTCCATCAGCCAATGAATGAAGGTTCTGTTTCCCAGACTCTCTGGCCATGGGATTGTAGGCTGGCACTCCCCAGATCTATGTGTAATATCTATAAATAAGAGAGTATATGCCATGTTTCTCTTTTAGTGACTGGGTTACCTCACTCAGGATGTTTTCTTCTAGTGCCATACATTTGCCTGCAAATTTCAGGATTCCATTGTTTTTTCTGCTGACTAGTACTCCATTGTGTAAATGTACCACATTTTCTATATCCACTCTTCGGTTGAGGGGCATCTACGTTGTTTCCAAGTTCTGGCTATTACAAATAATGCTACTATGAACATAGTGGAACAAATGTCCTTGTTGTATAAATGTGAATCTTTTGTATATATGCCTAAGAGTGAAGTTGCTGGGTCGACAAAGAAGCTAAAAATATACAATGGGAAAAAGAAAGCATCTTCAACAAATGATGCTGGCATAACTGGAGGCTGGCATGTAGGAGAATGCAGATAGATCCATGTCTATCACCATGCACAAAACTTAAATCCAAATGTATCAAAGACCTCAACATAAATGCAGTCACACTGAACATCTTAGAAGAGAAAGTGAGTGGTACCCTGAATTGGTACAGGAGACCACTTCCTGAACATAACACCAGTAGCGCAGACACTGAGATCGACAATTAATAAATGGGACTTCCTGAAACTGAGAAGCTTCTGTAAGGCAAAGGACACAGTCAGCAAGACAAAAAGGCAGCCCAGAGAATGGGAAAAGATATTCACTAACCCCACATCTGACAGAGGGCTGATCTCCAAAATTTGCAAAGAACTCAAGAAACAAGTCTCCAAAACACCAAAGGATCCAATTAAAAAGTGGGCTACAGAAGTAAATAGAGAAATCACAATAGTCTAAAATGGCTGAGAGGCACTTGAGAAAGTGCTCAACATCCTTATCCATCTGGTAAATGCAAATCAAAACAACTCTGAGATATCATCTTACTCCTGTTCGAATGGCTAAAATCAAAAACACCAATGACAATTTATGCTGGAGAGGTTGTGGTGAGAGAACACTCCTCCACTACTGGTGGGAGTGCCAACTCATACAGCCACTTAGGAAATAAGTATGAAAATTCCTCAGAAAAATGGGAATAAGCATAATTATTTTATAATAAATAATGTTTCACTACTCATCTAGAATGGATTTAACCTTAGTTAAAAAGAAATAGCACCTTGTTTTTGGACAATGCCAAAAGAAAATTTGTGAGCTATGAATTTGGCCAAAAATACTAGGAATGAGTTAGATACAAAAGAATAACATGAGCTGCAATGATCTAAGTGATAGAATGGTCAGTTAAATAATATATATATATATATATATATATATATATATATAAAATGCTGGTCAGAATTCAGAACACTTTGTAAATTCTAGACATCTGCTAAGCAATCTGTTTTAGTAATAAAATTATCAATTAAGAAGTTTAATGTACATTCATTGTTCTTAAAGTATCCTTTTGACTAGTATAATTTCATCTGTCTATCATTATTACTAATAAATATTCATAGAGATAAATACAGAACCTAAATATCTTACTTCATGTGTATCTCAGAAGCTGACATTTTAGTACTTCTGAAACCATAATTTTCTTTTAAGTTTTATGTTCTTATTTACTACACCTCAAATTTAATTTTCACTCTCCAGAATTTTCACACAGAATCAAAAATATGAAAATATAACATGTTGATATATTTGACTTGTAAAATATTGAAATGCTACACATGATGTTCTAGAATGTTGTCTGGATGTCTTATCCAATGTTCTATAGCTGTGAAGAGACACCATGACCACAATTCTTTTTTTATCTATTCCTTACAGGAAATTTTAGTTTTCGTTTATTGAAAACACTTTTTTCCTTTTTTTGTTTTAGAAGCACTCTTATTTTACATATCAAGCCTTCCATTCCCCTGCCCTCCCATCTTTCCTGCCCCCCACAGTCACTCCAACACACACGCTATCCACTCCCCAAGGATAGTGTGGCCCTCCACAAGGGATCATCAAATTCTGTCATATCATTTGGGGGCAGGCCTAGGCCCTCTTTCCTGTATCTGGGCTGAAATAGTATCTCTCCATAGGGAATGGGCTCCTAATGTCCATAGGGAATGCGCTCCCAATGTCCATTTATACACTAGGGATAAACACTGGCTCCACTGTTAGAGGTCTCATAGACTGCGCAGGCCCCCTAGATGCAACCCATATTCAGAGGGCTTGGTTAGGTCCGATGCTGATTCCCCAGCTTTATAACTAGGGTCTCCATGCTCTCAGGAGGTCAGGTCAAATGTTTCTGCAGGTTTCTTGGCTCCTTTGCTCATCCCTCCTCCCTCTCCGCAACTGGATTCCAGGAGTATGGCTCAGTGTTTATCTGTGGGTGCCTGCTTCTGCTTTGATCACTTACTGGACGAAGACTCCAGGGATGGCAACCAAACCTCTCTCCAAACCTATACTGACTCCCTCTATAAGGGCATCTCTTTTCTTGCCGTCCTATATTCTTCCCCTGTCTCAGTCCTCGTAATCCCTCCTGTTCACCTACACATTCCCATTCTCCCCTTCTCCCGTTCTCACCTCACCCCTCCCAGTTTGCTCAGGGTTTCTTCTCCCCTTCCCATTCTTCGGGGGAACATGCATTCTTCTCTTGGGGTCCTCCTTGTTTCCTACTTTCTCTGGCGGTGTGGACTGTAGGCTGGTAGTCCTTTGCTCTATGTCTAATATCCTTATATGAGTGAGTACACACCATGCTTGTCTTTCTGAGATTGGGTTACCTCACTCAGCACAATGTATTCTTCTAGTTCCATCCATTAGCCTGTGAATTTCAAGATTTCATTGTTTTTTTTTCCACTGAGTAATACTCCATTGAGTAAATGTACCACATTTTCTCCATCTATTTTTTGGTTGAGGGGCATCTAGGTAGCTTCCAGGTTCTGGCTAATACAAACAATGCTACTATGAACAAAGCTGAACAGATGTCCTTGTTGTATGAATGTGCATTTTTGGGTATATGCCCAAGAGAGGAATTGCTGGATCTTGAGGTAGAATGATTCTCATTTTTCTGAGAAACATCCATACTGATTTCCAAAGTGGTCATACAAGTTTGCACTTCCACCAGCAATGGATTACTGTTCCTCTTTCTCCACCCCATTCTGTGGGTTGCTGTTTTGTCCTGTTGACTAGCTCCTTTGCCTTACAGAAACCTCCCAGTTTCAGGAGGTCCCGTTTATTAATTGTAGATCTCAATATCTGTGCTACTGGTGTTATGTTCGGGAAGCAGTCTCCTGTACCAATTAGTTCAAGGGTACCTCCCACTTTCTCTTCTAAGAGGTACAATGTGGTTGTATTTATATTGAGGTCTTTGATGCATTTGAACTTAAGTTTTGTGCATGGCGATAGACATGGATCTATCTACAGTCTTCTACATGCCAGCCTCCAGTTATGCCAGCACCACTTGTTGAAGATGCTTTTATTATTCCATTGTAAAATTTTAGCTTCTTTGTCGAAAATCAGGTGTTCATAGGTGTGTGGATTAACATCAGGGTTTTCAGTTTGATTCCATTGGTCTACCTGTCTGATTTGGTACCAATACCAAGCTGTTTTCAGGACTATAGCTCTATAATAGAGCTTGAAGTTAGGGATGGTGATACCTTTGGACATTCCTTTATTATACAGGATTTTTGGCTATCCTGGGTATCCTGGTGGCATAGGTTGGCCAATATTTCAGTGTAGGCAACTCTGGATGGTCCAGACTCTCCTGGTGTTCTCCTCACTCAAGCAGAGGCTATACAGGGGCCAACACTCAAGTGGAAGGCGGAGAGACATGGGTGGTCGAAGACTGAGGTATGGTCGACTCCTGGTGGTCTCTACTGCTGGGGTGGGCCCACTAGAGCAGAGCAGATCCAGCAAGTTCTAAGAGGGGGATGGAGGGAGAGCCCCCACTCACCAGGGCAGGTCCTCTACACATGGAGCAGACCCAGCAACCTTCAAACAGAGCATAGAGGGAGAACCCACACTTACCTCAAGCAGAGGGCAGAGTGAAGAGGGGTGCAAGACTGAGGTGTAGCCAGACACAGGGTGGTCTGTCCTGCCATGATGTATCCACTCAAGCAGAGGGTGGAGGTTGGAGGGGGGACAAGACTGAGGTGTGACCAGATTCAGGGTGGTCCTTCCTGTTGGAGCAGGTCCAGGAAATGTGCAGCAGAACAAGCAAACTCCAAGCAGGGGATGGTGGGAGAGCCCACACTCACCTCAAGCAGAGGGAGGTGGGGTAGGGTGGGCCGATCTAAAGTGTGACCACACTCTGGGTGGTCTGTCCTGCTGGGGTGGGTTCATTAGAGCAAATTAGACCCAGCAAGTTGCAATCAGGGAATGGAGGGACAGCCCCCACTCACCTCATGCAGAGGGCAAAGGGCAGAGGGAGGCAAACCTACAGCAACTCTTATAAAAGAAAGCATTTAATTGGGTTTGGATTACAGTTTCAGAAGTTTAGCTCATTATCCTCATGATGGGGAGCACAACAACCCACAAACAGAAATGGAGTTACTGGAGATCCACCATGGGGGCCTCACCCTCCTTGGGGATCAGACTGGAGATTGCATCAGGGACTGGGGGACCTGGTGGGGAGGGTAGGGGAGGAGGGGAGGGAGAGGGAGCTGGGATTGACATGTGAAACAAAATTGTTTCTAACCTAAATAAAAAAGAATAGTTTTTATGAATGCTTATAAAGATAGTAGTTAGTTGATGGGACTATAATCTCTCATCAACTTGTGTCTTGTTCTACATCTTTTTGTTTATTTGGAGACTAAACTGCCCATATGCTTACACTTAGGAAATGATATAGAATACTCTTTGACACTGAAAATAAGAGAAGAATCATGGTCTTGACTTTAGACCAAGGTACATGAGAACATCTTGATTTCTGTTTAATTCAGCAGCAAACATGTAATATGGAGCTACTTGTTGTAAATAACCTGGTTACTTGGATCACCTGAAATAAAATAGCAATCACCAGCACATATAAAATTTTATTTGAATAATAAATGAACACTGGGTATGTCAATCTATTCAGATTTTAAGGTTTTCCCATTACATATTTCACACAGTGTGTACCACTCAGTTACTATTAAGTATATAAGCTGTATTTAAATACTTTAGTTAAAAAGAAAAAAGGTATGGGTGAGCAGACGACTCAACCAAAAATGTGCTTACCATGTGGGCTTCAGGAACTGGATTTTATCTGCATGGCTCATGTAAAAAGCCATGCATGGTCATCCTAATGCTGTGGATTCAGTGACAGATTTGACTGTCTGGCCAGCCTAATATAATCCCTAACTGGAAAACTGATGTTAAAGAGGCATTCTTCTCTGGGGTTCTGAATAGCAAAAATGAAGAAAAGGAACTTATCAGCATGCTGTAATTGGTCTCTTCTAGCAGTAGATGTAATACTAGCAGTTCTTTCAAGCTCTCATTGCCTCAACTTCCCCATCATGATGGAGTGTACTATACACGGTGAAGAAAAATAAACACCTTATCCTTTAAATTGATTTTGTCACTGCATTTTATTAGTGTTGTGGGACAGTTGATCACACTGTGTGAAAGGTGTCCTCTGATTGGTTTAATAAAGGGCAGAATGGTCAATAGCTAGGAAGGAGAGAATAGACAGTAATTCTGGGGGGAGAGAGGAACTGGAGAGGAATCTGAGGCATGGGAGAAATGCCAGTGAGACACTGAGGAATTTGGACATACATTAAAGAGGAAAGGAAAACAGTCAAGTGACAGAATGTGTCTTAATGGAAACAGATAGATTAAAGTTATAAGAACTAGTTGGGAACAAGCCTAAGCTAAAGGCTGAGCTTTCACAATTAATAATGAGTCTTCATGTGATTATTTGGGGGCTGGCAGTCCAAAAAAGTCTGACATGAAAGTCCAACTACATATAGTAACAGAATGATAAATTAAACATGACCCCTGAGGAAGGACATCCGAGTTTGTTCTCTGATCTTCAATTGCACTTGTATCCACATATATACACTTACCTTTGACATACACACAAACACATACTGTGCTGGGTGGTTTCTTTTTTTCAGTATGGCAATCTAGAGTTATCTGGGAAAAGGATCCTCAGTTGAGGAAGTGCCTCAATCTCATTGGCGTGTAGACAAGTCAGATTGTCCTTGGAGCATTTTTTTTTGATGATTGATGTGAGAGAAACAACGCACTGTGGTCAGTGTTTTCCATGGGCAGGAGCTCCTGCATTTTTTAAGAAAACACGTTGAGCAAACCATGCTGTACAAACTAAATAAACAGCATTCTTCCTTGGGTTTTGCTTCAGTTCTTGTCTGCAGTTTCCAGCCTTGAGTTCATGCCCTGACTTTCCTCACTTCGTGTGGTATAACTAGAGAATTATAAGTTGAAAATAATTTACTTCTCAAATTACTTTTTTAGTGGCACAGTAACATAGCAATAGAAATGTTAACCAAGACACATACCCACAAAATAAATAAGTACAAAGATAAATAAGTAAATAAATGGATACATAAATAAGACATAAAAGGTACATGATTCTTTCCTCTAAAACTCATTATCACAGAGCTTACCGCATTTTTAAAAATCTTGTGGGTATTATTTTACATTTTGAGGCATTTTCTTCCATACAAGGAAAGAAATACATTGAATTTTTAACATACCTTACACACTGTTGTACATTTTCATCTGTCAGTCTCTAAAAGGAATTCAGTATTACTATATGAGAGTGTATATAGATCGACCTCTTAACTTTTGGGGGTTTAGAAGCATATTTGACTCAAAGGCAGCTACACTACCAAATTACCCTCTGAGCAACTCACTGGAAGCCATACTACTGAAGAATCCCCAACATTATGGTTAATAGTTTACCTGGTATTCCAGGGAAGGAAGAGTGGCCTACTAAGGATCTTGTGAATGTTCTTGTGCTTCATGAACTTCGTAATTCTCCTTTCTAACTATACAAGAGAAAATTCAGTATGCTCAAACTCATGATGATCTTTGCTGTTCTGATGTAAGATAGCAATGGTCATGTACAATCCAGACGAAACTGCTATATAACTCCTTTGTACACACAAAACAGAGGCTACCGCTGCATCTTTAGAATAATATCCCTGCCCTCAACAATGAGAGGCCCTGTATTAAGGTGACACCCATTAGCTTCATAAATCTCTGTCAGTCCTTAAAGAAGTAAAGATACTGGTCTGAATTAGGCTACTGTCAGATTAGTGTAGTACAAACATTCAAGGAAGACGTTCAAGCAGTGCATTTTATTAAAGATAAAGAACCTGAGAATGTTTTGAGGACACTGCTACAAAAGAAGAAAGAAAGGGCAGCAGAATTTCGTCTTTTGTTTAAGCCTTGTAGGAACTGGACAGGAATTGCTTGATGTTTCATATTTTGATACTCTTGGATTAGGTGACAGTACCAAACCAGAGTTGCCAGAGGTCAGAGATCTAAGCATTCCAGTTATAAAGATAAATATCTTATGCAAGATCAATAATTCATAACAGATGAAAGAGGTCCAATAGAAACCTAATGTCTTAGTTACTTTTCTATTGCTGTGATGACATGGAATGACCAAGGTAATACATAAAAAAATATTTTATTGGGTCTTATAGTTTCAGAGGGTGATTCCATAACCATCATGACAGGGAGGATAGTAGCGGGTATATAGGTAAGCAAGCATGGCACTGTGGCCATAGCTAAGAATGTATATCTGAAACAAAAGCAGCAGACAGACAGGGGAGAACAAAGAAGAGAGACAGAGAGAGGGAGAAGAGAGAGCTAATTGAGAATGGCATGGAAACCAGGAAGCCTATCTGCAGTGACAGACCTCTTCCCACAAGACCACACTTATAAATACTTCCCAGACAGTTCCACAAACATGAGAAAAAGCATTCAAACATTTAATTTTATAATTTTTATAAGGGCCATTCTCATTCAAATAACCATTTTCTACTTTCTGGCACCCAGACTTCTAACCATACCATAATTCAAGATGGATTCAGTACAAAATAAAAAATACTCCATAGAATTTCACAATTTCAATGCAGTTTAAAACTTCAAGGTTTTTTTTTTCTGAGATTCACACCAATCTCTTAATTGTAATTCTCTGTAATATCAAACTCAAAAAGAAAAAAAACAAATTACATACTTACAACACACACTGGTACAGAATATATATTATCATTGCAAAAGGGAGGAATAGTGAATAGTGAGAAAGGTATTGATGGCTCTGGCATCTCCAACATCTTTGAGTCTCCAACACAATCTAGGCTTCAGTTTCACAGCTTCACACAGTGTACTTTCTTGGCCTCTCTGCAGAGAGTCGCCTGCCACAAACCTGGGCTCAGCAACTTACCTTAACCTGGGGAAAGATTCCACAAACCTTTATTCCTTTATGCTCATTACTCTAAAGCTGGAAATAGGTGGTGATGCTCTAAAGTTAGGATGACTGCCTGGGACAGAACTTGGACCCCTTCTGGAATTACACTTAAATAAGCTTTGATTTGTTGCTTTCCTTTGATGGTTTCACTTTCCTTTGTTTTAATAACAAAGATCCCTTAGGCATTTCCCTTATATAGCTTGGAAACTTACTGGATATAGTCTTTCTCTTTAATTCCACTTAGCATCAGACCATTTGTACTTCTTGTCTCTTTGAGCCTAAGACATAGCTACAACATTGACTTTTCTGGTGCTCTTTAACTGCTCAAACCACATACTTTGCATTTTTTTGTCCTGTTTACTCTTTTTTGTTTAGATCTGCATAATGATGGTGATTAATATCCATATGACAAGTAAATACTAGACTGTCTTGAAATTGCCCTTGTCAAAGAATTTAGTTGAAAATGTTTCAATTTTGTCTCAGGTAGATTCTTAAGACAAAGGCAAAAACCAGTCAAATTCTTTGCTAAAATGTTGTAATTATAACCTTGTTGTTAATGTTATTTACCTCTGAAACCTCTTGAACTGGGCCTCCATATTTCACAATGCTCCCAGTGCTATTGCTTTCCAAACTCCTACTTGGATGTCTGATTCAATACTGCTTACAGCTTTCAACTGCTTTCGTTGTTCAAATTGCCAGTATCTTCCACATTCCTCCAGAAAACAGCATCACAGCAAAACCCTACTACTGGTACCAATTTCTGGCTTAGTTACTTTCCTATTGCTATGAAAATGCAACATGACTATCGTAGTTTGGGTCTCTACTGCTGTGTAAACACACCATGGCAAATGGCAACCCATTTAAAGGAAAATATTTAAATGAGATGCTGGGTAATAATCTAAGAAACTTAGTCCACTTTCATAATGGCAGAAAGCATAGCAGCATGGAGGCAGACTTGGTGCTGGAGGAGAACATGCTACATGATGATCTGTAGGCAACAAGAAGCAGACCCACTCACTGGGTATGACTTGAGCATACACAAGACCTCCAACCCTGTCTCCACAGTGACACACTTTCTCTAACAAAACCATATGTACTCAAAAGCCACTACTGTTAGTACCACTCCTTTTGGGGGCCAATTTTTTTTTCAAACAGCCATAGTGACCAAAGCACCTTATAAAAGACAGAGTGTTTGGGGGCTTACAGTGTCTGATGGTCACTCCATAGTCATGATGGTAGGGGGCATAGCAGCAGAAAGGCAGGAAGGTTTGGTGCTGGAACAGTAGCTAAGAGCTTATATCTGATATACAATCTTGTGGCAGAGAGAGAGAGAAGAGAGAGAGAGAGAGAGAGAGAGAGAGAGAGAGAGAGAGAGAGAGAGAGAGAGAGAGAGAGTTAACTATCAATGGTGTGGGATTTGCAACTTCAAAGCACACCTCCAGTAATACACCTCCTCCAACAAGGCCATACTTCCTAATCCCTCACACCTAGTTCTACCATCTGTAGCCCAAGTATTCAAATATATGTACCTATACAGGCCATTTTCATTCAAATCACCACAGCCAACATCAGTTATCAAGCCTGAGAGACCCATAATTTGAGTACCAGATATAACCTATCCTGGGTTTTAGCTCTGTCTCTTAGGAAATTGAAAGACTGTGTGAAGGACGCATTGTTATGTAAACAAAGGGAAGAGTCATAGGTCTTGCCAAGACTTTATGTGAAAATCTCTTGTGAGGTATTAAGGTATCAACTCCCTTAATAAAGAGGAAACCCACAGACTACTACACTGCCAGTAGATTAAAGTAGATTCCTTGTACGACACCCCATTTATTAATATCTGAATTCTCCCTTTGGAGATTCAAAGAGGAGCTGTTGTTCAACCAGGGTGAATCCACAGATGAAATAATTGCTGCCCATAATGAAAGTAAAAGTGAGAATGTTGCGACTTCAGAGAACCATGTACCTACCCTAATAAAGAAGGGCTCATGTAGAGTTCTTCCCAAGCTGTCAGATCTTAGGTGGGGGATTGGGGATGTATGAAATATAGGACTTTGCTAATCAGAGTAACTATTTCCAGGCTATAAAATGAAATAATATAAGGATATTTAGTGAAGTTTCACTGCCTTTATATCCAAAGTGTAAAGGCCCCATAAGTTTCAAAAAGGCCAAGGGAAGACACCACCTGGTTAAATATCCCATGTCTCCTTATGGGAACTAAAGGAGATGAGGTTATAGGAACATACTGTCAGCTTTAGGTCAACAGAGGAGTCCTAGACTCTAACAGTCATTTTGAACACAAGCTACCGAGTAAAAGGAATGGGCAAAGCTTTTCTTGTGATGTAAACTCCAAATGATAGTGAGGTAAATTTGTGAGAGTAACATCTCTGCATTCCTGCTTTGCAATGTCAGAGATGAGGGTCTTTCATTATGGTTTAAAAATCTCAGGTCAGTTGAGGTGGGAAGTCCTACAAGGTGCCAGGGTGGAGAATGGGAACCTTAATTTCTACAAGATACAAAGAACATTTCAGGGTACTTCCATTTATGCCCTCTTGGATGTCTTAGGGAAGAAGACATGCCTTTTTTTCAGGTTATTCTCCAGGTTAGATGGGAGATAAGGACATTGAAATGAGCAGTTAGCATGAAAATATAATTAAGGTGATGGTACTGAATGCAAAAATGACACTTTCTTAGCCAAGGTTAAATGTGCTACCACAAAGCCTAGACCTTCAAGGCCTTGCCTGGCCTCAGAAAATCCATGGAAGACAACAATTAGCAACCTAAAACATATACGAGTTATTGTGAATTTTGTCTTGATTTTTGATCTCTTGTCTATACCTTTGATAAACTACCAAGGACAGGCAGATCAGAGGTTAACGGCCTTGTGAATTTTTTTAAGGAAACACAACTTTGCTTGCAGAAGAGCTATTGTAAAATCCAGTAGCATCTCAAACTATCTACCTACCCCAATAAAGAAAGAGGCAATCTTCACAGCCTTGTCTCCTCCACATACCACATCACTTATTTCTTTTGCTGTTGCACCAGAACTAGTTATTATATGTTGAAGTCAGATGAGTAAATGTCATGCTCAGGAAAGAATGCTTTTAGAGAGTCAGCAAGCTTGACGAGAGGCTCTGCGACCATCCAATAGTGAGAATAGTTAAAATTTTGTTGGTTTCGACTGGGGGGGGCAGAGGCAGGTGGATCTCTGTGAGTTCGAGGCGAGCCTGGTCTGCAGAGTGAGTTCAAGGACAGCCTCCAAAACAATACAGAGAAACCCTGTCTCAAAAAAAGTTTTTTTCCTTATTCACCCCTGTTTTTGGTATTCCTTAATCATATCTACTCTATTATTCTGTAAATAAAATGGATGTGTATTTGGATATGTATAGATTACTAAAGATAGGAAAATATATTATAGTAAATTAGGCCTCTGGCTCACTTGATTATTAATTTCTCAATTATTTAGTGACCATCTGTTTGATTGAAGCTTGAGTGCTGGTACAAGGAATATCAGAATGAGCAATTCCTATTGAATTTCAGAGTCTAAGATCCACCATAAAGGATATGATGAGAGATACCCTAAGACATAAAGAGCAAATGAAAAGAAATATGGAACATATAGGGAAAGAAGAATTGAAAGGAAAGTTTCTAGTATAATCTTGAAGCAAGTGGGTTTCAAGCTTTGAGGCCTAGGGAAACTGCTCTGGCTCTTTAGTGTAACTCAATTTTAAATTAAAGAGGGTGGTGGATCAGAGGAGGCATTGAGAGTATTGACCAGTAGTCATCTTCCCAGAAGACCTTATTGGAGCTCAAAGATTAAACTTTTAATGGAAAAGCCAGAAAGAAAGCTATAGGTAGAAATAGACAGTGTCTTGTGATTCCTACCTCTGACTGAATATAGAGCATCCAACAACAGAGGGGTTCAAGCTGCCTTACTTAGCTTGAGAGACATAGGAATTTTGTAGTAATTGGAAGTGGTTTTCTATAAATTTTCACTCTGACATTTCATGGAAGTGAATGCTTGATAGCAGGTCAGGCAATAGAAGGTCTCAAGTTCTTTTCAGAGTTGCAGTCAAGGCAATATCTGACAGGCAACAGAAGACAATAATCTGCTAAATGACTTCTGCTTCTGCTGTTAGTACTGTTCAACTATGAACATGGATTATCCCCAAATTTCCCTTGTGAAACCTAAAGAAAGGAAGGTCATTGGCATGGGTATTGGTCTTGTTGTAGAAAATAGAGGGCACATTTGTTATGAAATATTCAACAACTGAACAAGGCAGGAACTCTCAGAGGTAAATTCTCACGATGATGCTTTTCTAAATTATCCTCTTGCTTATTTTGGCTACACAACTCAGAAACTCTTATATTTCAGATACTGCTCTTACAACTTACCTGAGTTCATGGGAGTTCATGGGCTCTGGACTGACAGTCAGGGAGCTTCCAAATGACAAAATAGGCCCTCTGCATGTGGGTGACAGTTGTGTGACTCAGTCTGTTTCTTGGGTCCTTGGCAGTGGGACCAGGATCTATCCCTGTTGTATGAGCTGGTTTTGTGGAGACCATTCCCTGTGATGAGATGCCTTGCTCAAATTTGATGCAGGAGAGAGGGCCTTGGTCCTGCCTCAACTTGATGTTACAGGCTTTGTTGATTCTTCATGGGAGGCCTTACCCTTTTTGAGGAATGGAGAGGATGGAAGGGAAGGTGGGGGTAGTGATAGGAGGAGATGGAGGGGAACTGTTGTTGGTATGTAAAATTAATAGTTTAAAAGAAAAGATGGAACCTAAAAAAGTTGATAGAAAAGATACCATTCATTTGGAAAAGGAAGAATGTTATAGAGTCCTGTCCTTAAGCTATCAATCACAAAATTCCAAGACTGGAACAAAAGAATATGATTTGTACCAATTTCCAACTTTATCTTTTGAGAGAATATTTTTGCTTTTGTTGTGTGACACTGCAGAGTCCACAGTATACATTAACCAGGTGGAGGATTGAACTTTGCCTATAAGGTAAGGACATAATGAGATTACTGAAAGTTATTCTCGGCTCTCTAAGTGTACACAATACACACACACACACACACACACACACACACACACACACACGCACTTAAGTAAGAAAAAATTAAACACTGATACAGAGGAAGAACTATCACAGACCTTAAGCATGCTAAGAGTTCTTCTCATATCTAATTATCTCCCAGCTAATGTGCCTAACTATCCTATTCTTTTTGCTAGAGGAGAGAGTCAGAGTTACCTATTTGTCTGCCTGATCCCACTGTCTGAAAGAATCATGCCAGGACAGACAATAAAGCTCTGTTCCTATAAGAGTGGTCATCATATCTGGTGAATGCCCAGACCCTTTCATAAAGAGGAAAATGGTATGTTCATCTTTCTCTTTGCCTTTTTCATTTACTTATAGGACCTAATTGACTGCAGGGACGACTAGCCATCCCAGGGGGCCTTGGAGGGACCCCAGCCACTACTATTGGTATAAACATAAGACCTAATCATCAAGTATATTAAAGTTCAATATTCTTTTATTTTTTGGGTTCTTTTTATTTATTTTTATTTTAAATAGCTTGTTTTATATGTCAATCCCAGTTCCCTCTCCCTCCCCTCCTCCCACATCCCCCCCATTCCCCCCCATCCTCCCACCTTATTGCCAATTCCTTCCACATAGGGGATATCTAGAGTCTATCATTTCACTCAGGGTAGGGTCCAGACACTTCCCTAAGAGTCCAGGCAGAGAGAGCAAACCTCTTTGTGTTATGGACACACGATGTCTGTTAGTATTCGAGGGATAAACACTGATCCACTGCTCAGGACCCCTGTACCAACTCGTTGAAGAGTATCTCCAAAGCCAGAGAAAGCCTATCTTGAAAAAACAGGCCTCCTTATTGACTCTCACATTCAGGGGGTCTGGATCTGTCCCATGCTGGCCTCCCAGCTGTCGGTCTGGGGTCCAAGAGCTCTCCCCTGTTCAGATCACTGTCTCTGCTGGTTTTGCCAGCCCATTCTTTGCCAATTTGCTCTTCGCTCCTCTCTCTCTGTCGCTGGGTTCCTTGGGTTCTGTTCAGTATTTAACTGTGGGTGTTTGCCTCTGCTTCCATCAGTCACTGGATGAAGGCTCCAGGATGATTATAGACATCAAGTTCACTATCAGGAATGGGCATTTGATGTGGTCTCTACACTATTGCTTAGCTTGCCAATTGGTGTCATACGTTTAGATCACTAGAGGTCACAATGGTGCTTGATCTGTCTTCTGACCTATGAATCCCTCTTCCCCCTAACCTACCCCCCCCAGGCAGCCTTCCTGTTCCTTCATGTCCTAATCTCTCTTCCACTTCTCCCCCTCTCTATTTCCCAGGTCCCCCTCCCCACCTCCCCTCACCTTGTTCCCCATCTTTTCAGAGGATCTTTCCTCATTTCTCTTCTCTTGGGTACCATGCATATCTTTGAGGTTCTTTCCTGTTTCCTAGACTCTCTGTCAGTGGAAGTGCAGCCTGGCACTCTCCTGATCCGTGTCTAAAATCCATATATGAGTGAGTACATACCATGTTTGTCTTTTTGTGACTGGGTTACCTCTCTCAGGATGGTTTCTTCCAGTGCTATCCATTTACCTGCGAATTTCAAGATTCCATTGTTTTTTTCTGTGAGTAATACTCCATTGTGTAAATGTACCACATTTTCTCTATCCATTGTTCAGTTGAGGGGCATCTAGGTTGCTTCCAGGTTCTGGCTATTACAAATAATGCTGCTATGAACATAGTGGAGCAGATGCTCTTGTTGTATGAATTTGCTTCCTTTAAATATATGCCTAAGAGTGTAATTGCTGGGTCTTGTGGTAGATTGATTCCCATTTTCCTGAGGAATCTCCATACTGATTTCCAAAGTGGCTGTATGAGTTGGCACTCCCACCTGCAGTGGAGGAGTGTTCCCCTCTCTCCACATCCTCTCCAGCATAAATTGTCTTCGGTGTTTTTGATTTTAGCCATTCTGACAGGAGTAAGATGGTATCTCAAAGTTGTTTTGATTTGCATTTCCCTGATGGCTAAGCATGTTGAGCACTTTCTTAAGTGTCTCTTGGCCATTTTAGCCTCCTCTATTGAGAATTCTCTGTTTAGTTCTGTACCCCACCTTTTAATTGGATCCTTTGGTGTTTTGGAGACTTGCTTTTGAGTTCTTTGTAAATTTTGGAGATTAGCCCTCTGTCAGATGTGGGGTCAATGAATATCTTTTCTCATTCTGTGGACTGCCTTTCTGTCTTGTTAACTGTGTCCTTTGCCTTACAGAAGCTTTTTAGTTTCATGAGATCCCATTTGTTAATTGTCGATCTCAGTGTCTGTGCCACTGGTGTTATGTTCAGGAAGTGGTCTGTACCAACTCATTGAAGAGTATCTCCCACTTTCTCTTCTAAAAGTTTCAGTGTGGCTGGATTTATGTTGAGATCTTTGATCCATTTGGACTTAAGTTTTGTACAAGGCGATTAAAATGGATCTATCTGCAGTCTTCTGCATACCAGTACCCATTTATGCCAGCACCATTTGTTGAAGATTCTTTCTTTTTTCCATTGTATAGTTTTAGCTACTTTGTCAAAAATCAAGTGTTCATAGGTGTGTGGGTTAAAATCAGGGTTTTCAATTCGGTTCCCGTGGTCTACCTGCCTATTTTGGTGCCAACACCAAGCTGTTTTAGGGAATATAGCTCTATAATAGAGCTTGAAGTCAGGTATGGTGATGCCTCCTGAAGATCCTTTATTGTATAGAGTTGTTTTGGCTATCCTGTGCCTTTTGTTTTTCCATATATTGTTGATTAATGTTCTTTCCAGGTCTGTGAAGAATTGTGCCGGAATTTTGATAGGGATTGCATTGAATCTGTAGACTGCTTTTGGCAAGATTGACATTTTATTATGTTGATCCTATCAATCCAAGAGCATGGGAGATCTTTCCATTTTCTGGTATCCTATTTGATTTCTTTCTTTAAAAACTCAAAGTTCTTGATGTACAGGTCTTTCACTTCCTTGGTTAACATTATCCCCAGATATTTGATGCTGTTTATGGCTATTGTAAAGGGTGAGGTTTCTCTGATTTCTTTCTCAGTCACTTCATCGTCTGTATATAATAAGGCGACTGATTTTTTTGAGTTTACCTTGTATCCTGCCATTTTGCTGAAGGTGTTTATCAGCTCCAGGAGTTCCCTTGCAGAGTTTTTTGGGTCACCTATGTAAACTATCATATCATATGCAAATAGTGAAAGCTTGACTTTTTCTTTTCCTATTTGTATCCCCTTTATCTCCTTTTGTTGTCTTATTGCTGTAGCTAGGACTTCAGGTACAATATTGAAGAGTTATGGACAATTCGCAGAAACCCTACAAACTCATGTTAATTGAACAATGCTCAATTGCACCATCCCTGGGTAAAGGAAGAAATAAAAAAGAAATTAAAGATTTCCTGGAATTCAATGAGAATGAAGACACAACATATGCAAACCTATGGGACACATTGAAAGCAGTGCTGAGAGGAATGTTCATAGCATTAAGTGCCCACATGAAGAAACTGGAGAAGAGTCATACTAGAGAATTAATAGCACAGCTGAACATTCTAGAACAAAAAGAAGCAAACTCAACTAGGAGGAGCAGACACCAGAAAATAATCAAATTGAGGGCAGAAATCAATCTAGTAGAAACCAGGAGAACATTGAGAAGAATCAATGAAACAAAAACAAAGAGTTGGTTCTTTGAGAAAATCAACAAAATAGACAAACCTCAGTCCAAACTAACCAAAAGACAGAGAGAGAGCATGCTAATTAACAAAATCAGAAATGAAAAAGGGGACATAACAACAGACTCTGAGGAAATCCAGAGAATCATCAGGGCATACTTTCAAAATCTGTACTCCACAAAATTTGAAAATTTAAAGGAAATGGACCATTTCCTGCATAGATATCACTTGCCAAAACTCAATCAAGAGCAGATAAACAATCTAAACAGACTTATAACCCTTAATGAAATAGAAGCAGTCATCAAAAGTCTCCCAAACAAAAAAAGCCCAGGCCCAGATGGCTTCAGTGCAGAATTCTACCAGAAATTCAAGGAAGAGTTAACTCCAATACTCCTCAAAGTATTCTACACAATAGAAGCAGGAGGATCACTGCCAAACTCTTTTTACGAGGCTACAATTACCTTGATACCCAAGCCATACAAAGACACAACTAAGAAAGAAAACTATAGACCAATTTCCCTCATGAACATCGATGCAAAAATACTCAATAAAATACTAGCAAACCGGATTCAAGAACACATCAGAAAAATCATCCACCATGATCAATTAGGCTTCATCCCAGGAATGCAGGGATAATTCAACATTAGAAAATCTATCAATGTAATCCACCATATAAACAAACTGCGAAAGAAAAACCACATGATCATCTCACTAGTTGCTGAAAAAGCCTTTGACAAAATCCAGCACCCTTTCATGATAAAGGTCCTAGAGAGATCAGGGATAACAGGAACACACCTGAATATAATAAATGCAATATACAGTAAACCAACAGCTAACATCAAACTAAATGGAGAGAAACTCAAAGCAATTCCTCTAAAATCAGGAACAAAGTTCAATATGCTTACATGTCCATAAAAGGTGATGATATTGGTATATTCCCTGATATAAAAGTATTCAATGAACTATCCCATCACAGATGCACAAATATTGGAACATGTGGGATCACAGACCCTGGCCAGAAACCTACCCCTCCTTCAGCCTGGGAGCAGGCAGCTGGGAGATAATGTTTACTGAAAACAATTCAGTGCTATAAAGCTCTTGATAGGGCTCAGATAAGGGCTAGCTCACTGAAACACCATGACTTTGATCCCCCCTAAGGCTAGATGCTTCTTCCGCCTCCTTGCTGTTTCTCCAGATTCTGTGGCTGGAGATTAAACCACCAGCCAGGAGGGTGAGAAATCTGTGAGAGCTGTGAGAGGTGTGTGAGAGCTCGGTTGGAGAATTGTATGTAGGTGGATGGCAGAAGTCCTTAAAAAGGGAAGCGTTTTTTCTTGGGGGAGTTCTCCTAAGCCGACATGGGGAGCATAGAGTTTTCTTAAAGCAACCGACCGGTCTCTGTGTCATCTATCCCGACCACCTCGCTACATTCTCGGATGCAGGCTGCTCAGCAGGTGCAACAGAACATATACCCAAATGCATAAGAGTCACTTCCCTGAAACCCTGAGAAAGTCTTTTGACAACCTAGACCTGACCTTTGAATCTTGATTGAGGAAATCTGACTCCTGCAAGCATATCTCTGTCAACAACTGAAACTAATCTGCTATTTAGAGCTAAGTCATGGTGGAAGTGTGCCCAAAAAAGGACTACTGATGAGTATCCTAGTCATGAAGGGCGGTAGGCCACAGACCAGCAGCAAGTTTTACAAAAACAATGAACATAATGGAGTTATACAGAGTAAGAATACACTTCATTTTCAGGGAGCCCACAAAGCTCATCTCTGAAGACCTGGTACAATGAAAGTACATGGAATGCTGACAGCTGCCCAACAGCCAGTCCCAACAAGACCTATTTCTGTAGGATTCCCAAGCCCATGCTGAAACCAGTAATATAAAATGCCTTGAAATTTTAGTTAAGATGTATACTGTAGTTCCCAGTGCCTAACCACCACATGAAGAGGTTCTAAAAGAAGAGGAAAAGAAAGTCAAAGGAACGGCTGCAAACAAGATTATAATCGGTGTGCATTTCAACAGCTATGTCTTGTTGCTCCTCACACTTAGTAATATCTGAATAATTTATCATTTTGAGAAGTCTTCATTCTAAATAGAGGAAGGTCAAGATGGGCCTTCTCTGTGTTTCAGAAAGTGCTTCTTTTATCAAGTTAAAGTACTTTTCAAGCTAAGTTTGTGAATGACATTGTGCAAACATTTTTCTGTGAATGACATTTAACTACTTCATTCTATAAAACAAATTAGAAAGACCCCCTGAATCTGGGTGTCAGTGAGGAGGCCTAGGTAATCTATTGAGCCTTGGGCAGCAGATCAGTACCCATCCCAAGTATACACACGGACTTTGGACTCCCATAGAACAATGTGAGGTGCACTCTCACCCTGAACTCTTGGGGAAGGATCTAGGCCCTGCCCTATATGAAATGACAGACTATGGACACCCCCATGGAGGGCCTCACCCTCCCTGGGGGAATGAGGGGATAACGGGGGGGGGGCTTGGGAGGAGGGCATGGGAGGAGGGGAGGGAAAGGGAGAGGGACCTGGAACTGACTTGTGAAGCAACCTTGTTTCTTATCTAAATTTAAACTGGAAAATAAAATAAAATTTAAAAAAATTAAAAAAATAAAAAAAGAAATTGTTTTTATCACACTTAATGATTTAGAACAAGATATAATGACAGGAAATTGGGTAGTTTTTTGAAAATTACGAGAATGCAGCCCTGTTATAATTATCAAAAAGTGAAAATAAGTCTTAACAATTTATATCATTCAGTTATTTATGGCTATACTTACTTTATTCAGGAATTAAAGAGAAACTAATTCAGAAAACTTTAGGCTTCTTTTTTGGTGTCTCATTTGTTTCTTAAGTAAAACTGGGCGTTACTCTTTGGATAGCCTCAATTGGTGCCTGATATGCAAAGATGCACAAGTATCACTGCTGCTTATATGAATTTAAAATCTTAGTATTTGAAGTCTTAGTACAGCCTTTATAAAAAGAATTTGGTGGGTGACTTATTCAACTTGCTGTTAACAAGTTACTACAGACTTTTCTTTTTTTATATTTTCATCTTATTTTTAGATTTAAATTTAAATTAGAAACAAGGTGGCTTCACATGTCAATTCCAGGTCCCTCTCCCTTCCCTACCCTCCTCCCATGCCCTACCACCAACCCCTCCAATATCCCATCATTTCCCCAGGGAGGGTGAGGCCCTCCATGGGGGTGACTACAGACTTTTCTTAAGTGACAACTATTTCTCACAGTTCTGGCAGTTGGCAGTTTGTTATCTGATTGACAGACTTCATGGCGAGGCTTCTCTTCTTGCTTTACATTGTATCCATGTTCTAGAAGATCCCTGATCTCATCATCCCCTTACCAGAAATTTGTGTCTCATAATTCTGGATGCCACAAAATCAAAAATCAAAGTAAGCTTTGACAGATTCAGTGAGCAAACACAATTTAAAATACTGTATATGTTATTTTAAAATGTAGTCTGAGTTTTTGTTTACTAGGAAAAATCTGCATTTTAACCTACTTGGATAATGTATGCATTTTTCTGCCTCTTGTGCTGTCCCTTACATAAGAATAATGCAGGATCTTGTATATGTGTGTTTGTGTCTGTACAAGTGTGGATTCAACTCACATGTTAGTCTCATAAACTGATTTAAACAGTCTCTTTTGGATTCAAATTTAAGTTCTTATTTGTTCCTATGACTAGTCCAGCTGAGATATTTATTGAACATGATTTTTGATAGGAAACAGAACGTTTAAATTTGAGTTATAGCCAATGTAATGATTGTAAGTTTTCATGAATATAATTGAAATGTATTTAATGATTCTGTATCTTCTTATCTTCAGTACACTGAATATTGAGTACAGGATTTCATGCTTCATGAGCTCTACCACTGAAATACATCTGCAGCCCTGTTATTTTTTAATTTTAGTCTGGAGACAGGTTTAGCTTAGATAGGTTGTCTATAAGTTGTCAGGGCTGGCCTTGAACTAAATCTGTAACTTACGAAGATCTTGAACTATCCTTGCCTTAGCCAGATTACAGGATTACACTAACAAGCCTATTGTAATGCTATATCAATTTATATTCTCATATTAATATTGTCAGCTGACAGGAATTTTATTTACTCAGTCTTTGAGATAAAATTATATTCTTGTTATTATTTCATTAACTATTTCCTTATTTATTAATTATGGCAATCAAAATTTGTTTAAATGTTGGGGCTGGAGGGATGACTCAATCAGCTAAGATGACTTGTTGTTCCTGTAGATGACCCAAGTTCCTAGCACCCATTTGTAACTTTAGTTCCAGGGGATCTGAAACTA
Source organism: Mesocricetus auratus (assembly GCF_017639785.1). NCBI lineage: Eukaryota > Metazoa > Chordata > Mammalia > Rodentia > Cricetidae > Mesocricetus > Mesocricetus auratus. The sequence goes on along the minus strand of NW_024429188.1, from coordinate 37,657,210 downwards.
TTTTCTTACACTTATGAGCACATAGAATGCATGTGGTGAACATCCATGCATGCAGCTAAAACACATAAATAGACAAAAAAGATAAAAAGAAATGAATCTCAAAAATTTCGTTTTAATGTAATGTAATGTGTTTTTAAATACAAAAGTAATAGTGCATATATTATGGCTTCATGGATACAAAGTAGCATTTTACAGTAATGTTCAAAGTACAAGAATATCTTTGTGCTGTGTGTTGGTGGCACACACCTTTAATCCCAGCACTTAGGAGGCAGAGGCAGGTGGATTTCTGTTAGGCCAGCCTGGTCTACAGAGCGAATTCCAGAACAGCCTCCAAAAAAAAAAAAAAAAACCAATGCAGAGAAACCTTGTCTCAATAGAAAAACCATATCTGTGTGGCATGCTTTGGAATTTTAATAATGTGAGTAAGACTTCACTCTTTCCTTTATGAAATAAGGAGTTTTCAATACTGACTCAGTCCCAGTAAATACTCTGGAGAAGAAATCTTAAGTTAGTGAGGAACACTACTGGAGTTAGACAACTTCCAGAACCCACGAGAGAGACCAATGTCTAAAACAAGTCTGAAGTGACCAAGGTAGATAGCAGTAAGGGTTTTGAACACAAGGTTAAATATATAGACATAAAAATACCAAATAAGAGAATATATGAGATCTTGCAGGATCCTAGTCAATTTAAGACAAATAAAATAAGCTGGGTGTAGAGGCTCACTCCTTTAATCTCAGCACTTGGGAGGCAGAGGCAAGATCGTCGGAGTTTGAGTCAGCAGGGCTAAATAGCGAAACGTGCAACCAGACCAAAACAATAGCAAAATGAATCAAGTTTCTCTGAATTAAAATTTGTAGTCTGAATTTAGTTGTGTGATTTGGATGGTCAAATTATCACATGAAAGGACCAGAGGTATGTCTAATATACCAAAACTTTATCTTGAACTCTCCCTTACTCACCATCCTTGTATAGCTTATTCCCTTGTGTCACTTTTATTTTTAATGAAATTTCAGAGACTGCTACCTCTTTAGTGTTCTAGTTGTATGTACTAATCAGTACAAAGAAGTTGTAGGTTTGTTTCCTAGAGAAACTGTAACAAACTGGGTCACTTACAACAAATTTGTTTTCTCACGGATATCGAGGCCAAAAGTTGGAAGTCACAGTATCGCAAGGATCAGTTCATTTTAGAGACTTCAAAGCAGCAGCTATCCCATGCCTTTCTCCTATATCCTGATGCTTGCTCAGCACTTAATGGCATTCAAGGTTTATAAACTATACCTCTAGTCAGCCTTCAACTTCACCTGACCCAGTGTCTTTGTGTTTCAGATCTGCCCTTTTCATATGAGCATCTGCCATTGAGTTTAAACATTACTTTCATTCAAATGCTCTTATTTTGGGAGCTGTAATTTTGTTATCTTCAATGATACTTTCTCTAGATGTCACATTCACAAATATAGGTTAGGAGACAGAAGTATCTTTTGGGCACCCTGATTCAATTTAGTAACAGTTAATTGTCTCATTTATTAGACATACAGTTTGTAAATGAAGTCTCTAAATTTGTGGCCTATATTTCTTTAACTTCTAATCTACAGTTGTTTGTTTGATTGATTTTTATTTCTTTGTTTATTTATTATTATATTATTATGTGAGCACCATGTGTGAATATGTCTTTCATGCAGATCATAGTGGCTAAACCCAGATTACAGGTTTGATGGCAAGTGCCTAAATCAGGTGACTCTCTCCCTTGTCTTTCATTCTTTTTATGGGAATGTATACTAGGGATGCATGTTGGGTAAACACTCTACCACTGACAGAACTATATCCTCTCTTTTTGCATTTATTTAGACATCAGGTCTCAAAGTTCTTCAGGCTTATCTTGAATGCATTCTACAATCTGGACACTTTTTGAACTTTCAACCCTGTCTCATCCTCCCCCCTGCTAAAGCCTGAAGCAGAATTGGATATCCAACACTAACACAGTGAGACCCTGTCAAGAAAAGAGGAAAAATGATTATATCTATGTTGACTTCCTTTTTTAACATCAGTCTGAGTCTAGGGTCCTGATGACTGTGTTATGATTTTAGATTGTGTTATTTTGGGTTTTGTTATTTGTAGTTTTTTTTTTTGTTGAAATCAAGACAGGCATTAGTGTGATATACAAAGGGAAATGTTTTATTACCATGCAGATTGACATTGACATGGTTAGGAATCAACTCGTGTTTCATGTTCATGGTAGGTCTAAGTACTAACAGCTTTGAATTCTGTTGGTATCTTTGATTTTGTTTTCTCTCTTTGCTTTAGATCTTGTTGTATTGGTTTTGAGACCACCTTTGTTTTTCATATTTATTAACTGTAAGTTAATATTTATGTATAGGCCTTTGGCTATGATGTTATGATGTGAGCTTGGAAAAGATGCTCTAGGATTTTATAAAATTAGATCTTAGTGTTTCAGTGGTTATGCTTCTTGTTAATGCTAGGATCACAATATTATCATCCTACTGCCTATTTCAGCCCTTTTCTTTCTCACTTGCCTACATCATCTCCAATCAAAGTATTTCGAGCCCTGTACTATGTTGACTATGTTATTTATTTTTCCTTAGTTGAGACAGGAAAGATGACAATCTCTGAAGTTGAGTGGAACATAATTCCTCTTTGTAATATAAAGCTTCTGTGTTACCCTGAAAAGTAAACCTCTGTTATTGAGAAAGAATATTCTCCTTCCTCTTGGCAGAACCACTTGGGGACATTTCTCAGATTCCCATTAAAAGAGCCTGGTGACCTCTCTAGATCAAAAGTCTGCAACAGTCTGAGGTTCCCTCTGTGATTGCCACTCCCAGGAGTTTTGCAATTTAAGACTGGTCTGCATTCATTCTACAGTAATTTGTCAATATTACTAGTGAAGTAATTCATTCTGCCTCTGTGCTTTCCATCAGTTTCTGCTCCAGGGAAGCAAATCATTGTATCTTTCTGAATGTGCCTGTTTCTCCTGACTTCAGGGTGGCAGTTGGCCCTGTGACCTTGTTAACCTAAGTCCTCTGCTCTGTCTTAGAAACATAATTAACTTTCACTTTTACAGCTATTTCTTGAAAATATAGAAGTGTTGACTTCTATGTTTTTTTTAGCTAAAATCAGAAGTCTTTTAACCCTTTATTTCAAAATCATTTTAGATTCATAGAAATTATAAATGATAGAGAGAGTTCCTAGATGTTGCTGACCCAAATTCTGAAAATATCAGTTAAGGGGATATGGAGATGATTCAAAGATTAAGAGTACACACTGCTCCCAGAGAAGACTAGAATTTGGTTTCAAGAACCCCTGTCAGCAGGTCCAAATGCCCCTGCAACTCAAGCTTCAGGGAATTTAATGTCCTCTTCTGGCTTGCAGGAGTGACTACAATCATATTCACACCCCATGACCTCACTCACGGAATCAAAAATAATAATAAATCTTAAAAAATAATGGTACCAGATAAGGGTTGTTCTCACCACTCATCAGAGAAACTTCTTTTTGAAATAGCAGTCATAGACAATTACAGAAAATCACAACTTGTCAAGATTCAGATAACCGACTGAGGTATTTCTAGAACAAAATGATATTTTTACAACACGACCTGTACAAGATTGTGTCTTTTATATATGGCAAGGAAGCTGCACTCATGAAATCTCACAAATATGGTTACCTAAACAAGACCTGAAGTATGACAACACCATGACATGCCAGCATGAATGGAGGAAATATAATGAGCCCTCACCCCTAGATAAATAACTACAGGCAGTTAACAACTGCTGGGAGAAGGGGAATTATTCTTCACTAAGGATGATCACTATAATTTGTTATCAAATATTGAGTGGTAAGCTCCAAAAACATATATACAAGCAACATTAAATAGACTCAGGATGCATTTATATATGTTTGTCCACGCACACACACACACACACACACGTATATGTAACATTAATAACCAAAGAAAAAGAGACTTAATTTAAAAGAGGGAAATAGGAGGGATTCCAGGGAGGGGAGCTGGGAATGGACTAGAGGAAAAAAAAGGGAGGGGGGAAAGTAATATAATTCTACTTGAGTTAAAACATATTTAAAAGATAAAATTATAAAGTCACAGTTTAATCTGTATGTACCCAATTTCGATGTGAAATCAATTATTGTTTTTGTTGTTTGTTTATGGTGTATATTCTAGTATTTAGCTCTATTGAAAAAATGTGTATATTTTTAACTAAACTTACAATCAGAGTAAAATTTGCTCCAATAACTCCCCAAATGGCCCAGGTTTACACTCCTTGTAATTATGTTTTCCTGTAACTATCCCAGGAAGCCACTGAGCTTTCTTCAATTACTGCATCATAATTTTAAGAATTTCATGTAAATGAAATTAAAATTAACCTTTAGAGACTGTTATTTTCACTTAAAGAAAGACATTTTATATCTGGTTCAATTTATTGTTTGTAGTTATTTTTCTTTTTGTGCTAGGAGTTTATTATATATTTGTACCATGGTTTGTTTAGCCATCTGTCAAAGTATACTTGGGTCATTTTTAGTTTGCGGCCTTTACAAGTAAAGGTTTTCATTTCATAGGCTAAATACTTGAATGGTATCTACGATAATGTGTGATTAAATATACATTTCATTTGATAAATAACTTCTTATAGTTTGTTTTGCAAAGATATAAATGGATTCATGTTTAAACTAATTTTTATTTTCCTATAGTATAATGATGTTGAATATCTTTTTATTGACCATGCATGCATCCTTTTTGATTAAGTAAATATATTCAGTTTATATATAGGTTTGCTTTGTAAAAATTGACTCTTTTTGACTTGTTATTGAGCTTAAGTAATTCTTCAAATTACAAGTTCTTTGCTAGTTAGATTATTTGCATATAATCTCTCACAGACTGAAAAGTCCTTTCATTTTCCTGTATCTTTTACAGACAAACATTATTACCTTTGATGAGGATAAATTTATCCATAATTCCTTTTATTCTTTATAATTTGAGGTTAAGGTGTAAAAATTATTCAGTCACTTCCAGGTCACCACCAAGATCTTCTATGTTGTACATTTTTAATTTTATACTGAGTTGAATTTGGGGCCTCTTGCATGTTAGGCAAGTGCTCTACCGCTGAGCCATATCTCCACACAAGTTTTTATGAATTTTTTATGCTTTTAAGTTTTATATTTAAAACTAAATCAATGGAAAGTATCTATTATAAGATATATTTAGGACATGGCTCAATTCAGAAAAATATTCTGTATAAGGAAATTGTTTTAACACTATTTGTTTGAAAGACTATACTTTCTCTACGGAATTGCTTTGACAATGTTGCCAAAAGTCTGTTTGCTATGTAATGTATTTCTGGCTCCTTTTTGGTTGTTTATGTGTTTACTCCTGTCAATTTCATGTTAACCTGGTTAATGTTCATTTATATGCTCAGGTAATATAATTCTTCTCATTTATTTCTTTCCAAAATTGTTTTAGTTGTTGTAGCTGATTTTATTTTCTCTATCATTATTTACTCCATTTTGTGTGTATCAACAAGGGATGCAACTGATATTATGATAGAAACTTTGCATATAGATAAATGTGAGCAAAACAATCTCTTATTGATCCTTTATTCATAGCTTTGGCTTTTTGCTATATTTACTGCTTTTATTTTATCCACTAGCACTTTGTAGTTTCTGACTTACTGGACCAGTACATACTTGTTCAACCTTAACATAAGTATTTAAGTTTTAGTTTCAGTAAATGGTAATTTTCATTTGTAAATGCTATTAAATTTGTTAAAATAACTTTTAGTTGGCAGTTTAAAAAGAATTGTTTCCATTGTAATTTCCATATATTAAGATAATATTTTATTAATTCTTTGAAAATTTCATGAATGTGTTAAAATCATATTCACCTCTCTCCCAACTCCTTCTTATATCACCAATTCTGTCTTTCTCTTTATTTTATTTATCTATTTGTCTGTTTGTTTTTGACTAGTCGGTGTTGGCTTATTGCACCTGGGCGTGGAATCTTCCATGAAGTATGTTAAATATACCAGTGATCACAGCCTTAAATAAAACTGACTGTCCCTCTCCCAGAAGTTATTAAATATTAATAGCCTCTCAGGAAGAGGTAGGACTTTGTGGTCACCTCCCTTTTCCAACCTGAGATTTTGCCTGGCATGAGCATTACAGGTCTTGTGCATGTTGTCACAATCACTGTGAGTTCATACATATGACTATCCCACTATGTCCAGAATTACTGTTTCCTTGAAGTAGTCTTTGGCACTTATATTCTTGCCACAACACTTCTAAGAGTATCTCTGAGCCTTGATTGGAGGGATGTTGTTTCAATTGTTTTACTTCCAAGACTTATTTTGAGACACAGCTCATGGTTGTTCCTGGTAGATAGTCCATGTTGGCAAAGAATGTATTTTGCTGTTGTCAGGGCAAATGTTTTATAAGTATTAAGCAGGTTTGGTTCTGTTTTCTTATATTCTTTTTCTTTCTTCTCTACTTTCTCTCTGTCTTCTTCTCCTTCCTTCCTCTCTCCCTCCCTCCTTCCCTCCCTCCCTCCCTCCCTCCTTTCCTTCCTTCCTTCCTCCCTTCCTTCCTCCATTCCTTCTTCCTATATTTTGCATCCAGATCACAGTTTCTCCTCACTCCTGTCCTCCCAGTCCCTCATGCAATCATCTGCACCAACCCCACCTCCATCTTCTCCGCCTCTGTTTCTATTCAGAAAAAGGCAGGCCTCTTATGGATACCAGCAACACATGGCATATCAAATTTCAGTAAGGCTCAGCAGCTTCCTTGTGTTAAGGCTTGGCACTGCAACCCTGTATGAGGAAGACAGCATAAGAGCCAGAGACAGCTTATACTCCTACTGTTAGGAGTCCCACAATAACAAGATATTCAACTGTCACATGTATGCAGAATGCCTAGGTTAGTCCCATGCAGGCTTTCTGGTTCTTGATTTAGTCCCTGTGAGCTCCTATGAACCCAGGATACTTGATTCTCTGGGTTTTTGCATAATGTCCTTCACCCCTCTGGCTCCTTTATATTCTTGATGACTGTTTTTCCTACTGGTTCTAGGTTTCCTTTGGAATTTATTTCATTTTTTGATTATTTCCAATAGTGTATTTGTGTGCCATTTGTTTGGTATGTGCAACTACCCATGAAGGCTAGGAGAGGGTGTTGGATTCTCTGGAACTGAGGTTAGAGACACTTGCTGTCCACATGACATGATGCTGTGAACCAAACTCAGGTTCCGTGGAAGACCAACAAAGCAAGTTTTTTCACCTACTGAGACATCTCTCTTATTCCTCTAGTCCTCTAGTATTTTTATTTCTTGCCTCCTGAGAAAGGGATATTAGAGATTGTGTGTGTATATGTGGAATTGTTTTTTTTCTCTTTTAAGTTCTATTCATTTTTATTTTTACATTTTTGTAACTGTTTTTAGTTAGACACAAGATTTTTTTTGCATTTGGTGAGTTCAGTGTACTATCATTATTCAGTTTTATAATTACTCTGTGTCCACTTTGACACTGGTAATTTCTGTTCTGAAATTTCCATTTCCATAATAGGAGAGCCCTCTTGTGTAGTCTTCTATTGTTCATTTGTTTAGCTATGATACTGAGCATTAAATATAGGGCTTTTCGTGCATCAGGTTTGTTTGTTTATGGTATATATGTTGTACTGTCTTCATCCTTTTATCTAGGTATCATAAAATTTAAATGTGGTATTGTGGAGAACATGTATTTATGACTTTTATCTACATTACTTTTATTATTAGTGAATTTTTAGCCTTTATATAATGTAATTATTGATCACTCTGCTTTTATATTTTATTTAATGTCTTTTTGTGAATTTTTATTTAAATTAAATGCAATCTCATTATACATAATCTCAGTTCCCTCTCCCTCCTATCTTCCTCTTCCACCCACCAATGCCCCATCCCACTGTTATGATAAATCTTCCCACCAACCTGGTCACAGTGCCTCGAATAAGAGCCCCCAAATAACACACAGAGACTCTATTGGTTATAATGCTGTTGGCCAACACCTAGAGCTTCTTATTCGTTAGCTCTGTGATAATTATTAACCCATATATATATATATCTGCAAGGTCTTACCTTACCGAGGAATCTGAACTCATGCGTCCTCTCCTCTCAGGATCTCAGGACAACTCCCTACTCCATTTCCCTGAATCCTCTTTATTTCCTAGTCCCACATATCTTGCTTCTCTATTGGCCAACAGTGTTTTTTTTCAACAACCAATACAACAGACATATTTATAGAACGACTTCTCCCATCATCCCACCCCCATCTACTCCTCAGGGAGGGTGATGCCTCCATGGGGGATCATCAGAGTCTGTTACATCATTTGGGGTAGGACCTAGCCCTTTCCATGTATCTAGGCTCCCCAGCTGACACCCATATTCAGGGTTTGGTCTTATGCTGGTTCCCCAACTTTCAAATTGGGGTCCATGTGATGGGGAAGTCCTGTATATATGTAAATAAACACTGTTGGCCAATAAGGAAGCAAGATAGGTGGGACTAGAAGTATAGGAGGATTCTGGGAAATGTAGTGAAGGGAGTCGTTGTGATCTCCCGGGAGGAATGGACGCTACAGAAGTGCGTCCTTTAAAGATAAGTCCTTATAAAACATATATTAGTAGTTATGTGTTAGTAATCAAGTCAGAGCTAGCCAATAAGAAACCAAGAAAATGGACAACAGCTTCATAATTATTATAGTATCCTGTGTGTTATTTGGGGGCTGAAAGCAATAATGGGAACCAGGCGGCAGGCAGGAAGACTACATGTTACATCCATGAACTCCCATGAACTCCCACTTCTTCAGGTCAGCTGTTTCTGTGGTTTTTCCCAGCATGGTCTTGACCCCTTTGCTCATCACTCCTCCCTCTCTACAACTGGGTTCTAAGAGTTTGGCTTACTACATAGCTGTGAATCTCTGCTTTTACTTGTATCAGTTCCTGGATGAAAGTTCTATGATGGCATTTAAGGTAGTTATCAATCTCGTTACAGGGGAAGGGCATTTAAGGAAGCCTGTCTCCTATTGCCTAGATTCTTAGTTGGGGTCATCCTTTTAGATCCTGGAGATTTCCCTAGTGCCAGATTTCTCGTTAAGCCCATAAAGGCTTCCTCTATTAAGGTATCTCTTTTCTTGCTCTCTTTCTCTGTTCTTCCCCCAACTCAACCTCCTTGATCCTTCATGTTTTACTCCCTCCTCCCCTTCTCCCCTCCAATTTCCTTACTCCCTCCTGCCCCCCTTTTCTTTCTCTTATCTCCCTGGAAACCCTCCGTGCTTCCAATTGATTCAGGAGATCTTGTCCCTTTCCCCTTCTCTGAGGTCCCTATATGTCTCTCTTAGGGTCTTCCTTGTTTCCTAGCTTCTCTGTGGCTGTAGATTGTAGACTGGTTATCCTTTGCTCTATGTCTAATATACACTTTGAGTACATACCAGGTTTTTCTTTCTGTGTCTGGGTTACCTCACTCAGGATGCTTTCTTCTAGTTCCATCCATTTCCCTGTGAATTTCAAGATTTCATTTTTTCCACTGAGTAGTAGTCCATTGTGCATTTTAAGAATTTATTCTTTTTATATTAATTAATTTATTTTATTTTATTTTCCAGTTTAAATTTAGATAAGAAACAAGGTTGCTTCACAAGTCAGTTCCAGGTCCCTCTCCCAGTCAGTTCCAGGTCCCTCTCCCTAGAATTTATTCTTATTTTAAATTATGTCTGTGTCAGTGTATGGATATGTATGTACAACTCAGGGTCTGCATCTTCTGGAACTGGACTTATAAAGAGGTGTGAGTCACCTGATGTAGGTACAGAACAAGGTGTTTTGTAATATCAATATACAATCTTAACCCCTGAAACATTTCTCCATCCCCTCTTTATTTTGTTATTTAAAGAATAATTACTCATATTAATTTTGATGTGTGGGTTTATGTGATTGTGTGTTTGTAAGTGCATACTTGTATTCAGAGGTCACAATAGTGCACAGAGTGTCCTCCTTGATTACTTTCTATCTTCTACTTTGAAGAAGAGGTCTCTCCCTGATCGTTGAGCTTGCTTCTTTTCATCTAGGCTCCAGAAATACTCCCATTACATCACTCCTCAGAGCTAAGGAACAGACATTTATGCAGAATCCTAACTTGTGTAGGTGCTGGGTTATGAAATCAAGCTTTCACGACAGCAGTGCCAGCATTGTTAACTATTAAACTGGCTCTGCAACCCTCCTCTGTGGTTGGATTGTTGATTTTCTATTTGTCTCCCTTTTACTATTTTCTTGTTATTCTTACCCATCTTTTGTTTTATGAATTAGTTAATCTTCATAGTTAAAATAACTTTAACATAAATGTTAAGGTTAATTAAAAGAAATAGTATTTTATTACAAGATTTCAATGGGCAATTGAGGGATTATAGTATGTATATGTAATTTATCTTATTCTGCTCTTATAAATCATTAAAAGCTTCATTTTAATGTAGAAACTTCAGTGTCATATTAGGTTCTTGGATATCCCTACTATATAAGACTGCTATCTTACTCTGGAGATCCCTCATGGAGGGCCTTACCCTCCTTGGGAGGACTGGTGGGGGGTTGGGTGAGGAGGGGAGGGAGAGGGACCTGGGACTGACATGTGAAACAAGCTTGTTTCTAATTTAAATATAAAATTAAAAAAAATTTTAAAGAGTACTGACTTGACATTACCACTATATACATTGAAAATTTCATCAGATCATATTATAATTTGGTACCATTGATTTCACTGTTTAATCAAAACAAAGTAAAATATGTAGACAATCTTTCAAAAATGTAATTCAGTGTATTCACAAGTTTGTACAACTACCATCTTCTTCACTAGGATAAAAGCCTCATACTTACTAAGAATTCATTTAAAAACCCTGAGAGTTCATTCCTCATCATTCATATGAGCTTAAATGTTACTTTACATTTTGTATGTTTTCCTTTCATATTCACTTTTATTAGCTTATTCTTTGAAATTTTATACATGTTCATTATCCACTCTTGCCACACTCACCCCTCCAACCTTTTATCTCCCTCTTATACCTGCAATGTTATCTGATGAATGACATTGTTTTCATGATGTTTACTAAGTGTAGTTCATACAGTTTTCTATGATTGCTTATAATTGCTTGTCAAATCTGTGATTCTGTGTAATATACTAGTCTATTGTCGTTAAAATATTCTACAAAAAGTCAAATTTGTGGGCCAGTTTCATAAAGTGGTTATAGAAAAAGCAATTTTTTCATATGTAAACTGTTCTAAGTTATATTAAAAGATCAAAAATTGAGCTACTTTCAACAATTAAATTAATTCAGGTACAAAGAACAAATAATGTTTCCTTAAGATAAAATGTCTTATGAGCTGGAGAGATTGCTCCATGGCTAAGAACAGAGGTCCTGGATTTGTTCTCTAGCACCCATATCATCTAGCCCATAACTGCCTATATCTCCAGTTCTAGGGGATCCTATTCCCTCTGTGTTGGGGAAGTCCTGTGTATATGTCAATAAAGAACTGAATAGGGAAGCAAGATAGTTGGGAATAGGAGTCAAGGAGGACTCTGAGTAGGAGAAACACAGGGAGTCACAATGTAGCCCGCCATAGGGATAAGATGTCCAGAACTTTACTCCATTAAGAGAAATACTTAGAATAACAATTATGGGGTAAATACTTAAGTCAGAGCTAGCCAGTGAGGAACAAGCAAGGCCAACAGCTTCATAATTAATACAGCGTCTTGTGTGTTATTTGGGGACTACAACGCGGCAGAGCCCAGGAGACTGGCGGGGGACAAACCAAAGCTGCTGGCAAGAAAAGGGCTTCTCTTTATACTTCTGAACTCTGAGGGTAAATGCACAAATGTGGTGCACATAAACAGCACGGAAATATACACTTATGTATAAAAATAAATAAATCTTAAAAAATAAAGACACCTTGAGCCAAGTTTATTAATGTGGGGATATGTATCAAAATCAATTTGTATCATTCAGTGAAGTAATTAATAAGTAGATAGTGAAATGCAAAGATTTAAGTTAAAGTACTGGTTGGAATTTCCCTACATAGATAAGTTAGAGAAGAAAAGACATTTGGCAATTTATACATGTGCATAAAAAAGGTTTGATAAATTATATGTAGGATAAAAACTATCAGCAAAATTCATTAGAAGAGAATTCTCTTTTTAAAGAAATGCTTCCCTCTTGTTAAAAGTAAATTATTTTCTCATACAGCATTCATTTTTACTGTTCCCATTCTTCAACTCCTCCAAGTTCCTCCCCACTTCCCTTCCCATCTGAACCCACTTCTTTTTGCTTCTCATTAAAAAAGAACAGGCTCATTAGAAGACAAATGTCATTTCATAACATCTACAATAAGCTTGATTGAATTTAAAATGTTAAAAACATCCACATTAAAGTCAAGGACAAGATGTAAATGTATGATACCATGTATTGTTTAAACAGGAGCTACATACTCAAAATAGTGAAACACCAAACTACATAAGAGCAGGAATATCAAGAGAGAAACAATACATGGTATGGGTCTCTATTTGGGAAAAATCAAACTGAATAACTATAAAATACTCAAATTAATCAGAAACCAATAAACTGCTAAATACATCACTAAATCCAAGAACTTTGCCACATGAAACCAACAAAGACAAATAACACAAGCATAATAGCATATATCTAAATTATGCACAAATGAACTCAACAACAATGTATACAATCAAACACAACAACTGTGTATACAATCTTTTGCTAAGCAACTGCCAAAATAGACTAAGGATGATGGAGTCAATAAATAAATTAGTACATTTGTTCAATGCGAGATACTTAATATGAAGATGTCATTTCTTAAATTGTTTACACATTTACTATCTGATGGACAAAGAATTATGTCCTGTTTTTTATATGTTGAAACCACAACCTTCAATGTGACTTTATGTGGTAATAGGACTTTGAATTTGTCAGTTTTTTTGTCAACTTGACACAAGACAGGGCCATCTCGGAAGGGGGGGGACCACAAATGAGAAACTGTTCATTGCATAGCTCTTTTAGCAACTCTGTGGGGGCATTTTTTGGAAAGTATTTTAGATTATGTAAAACATCAGACACTCCTTATGGTCTTAGGCAAAATACAAACTTAAGATGCTTGCCCTATTTATTGCTAAACAAAGATGCTAAGTGATTTATTTCATTTATGTGATTTCAAGTATACTTAAGAACTGAAGGTTTCGTTACAAATTATCACATCTGAAAATAGTCATGGTATTTTTGTTATAGCAATCCCAAAACACTGATACAGTACTTTCCCCTCAGCAACCAATGTGGTGACCAGACTTGGATTGCTGTTTATGAAACATAATCCTGGAAAAAAATAGGCAATATTATAAAAAACAGTATTGGTAATAAATAGCAAAACTAAGAGTTCTTGAGAAAGACTGAGTAGTGGCTGAATTAACACTTGTATTTGGGCAAGTGGGCATATTCCCTGAGGTAAAGACAGGGCTGTAGCCTGTAACTGAAGAATATGATAGTTAGTTGGAGGAGAATTTTAAGATTTCAGTCTAGCCTTTTCCTTGTGTGACAATGAATATGTCTTGCTTCACTGAAGTATCTGGGTCAGTGACTTAGATTCGGTCAGTAATATCCAGGTCATGCTGAGTTGGCACAAAGGTTTGAGTTGAGGCTATGTGAATCTAGAATCTTATACCATCTTTAGTTTACTAATATTTATTTATTGCTGAGAAATAGCCTTTAAAATAATAATATAACAAATGAAAGCAGAGTAGTTATATAGTGAATAAAATATTAAGATAACAAGTATAAAAATAGAATGTTCCATGTATAGGAATGGTAGTCTTTCATCAAAAATAACACACACACACACACACACACACACACAGAGACACACACACAATTCTTACGGGTATAAATACATATCCTAATATAGATGGAAGAAGAGTTCAGGTTCTTCCAATTTAAAAAATAGACAGACTATTCCAAAATCCAATATTAACTAGTGAACAGAACCAAAGTCATAGAATCTTTTGCCTTTACAACTCTAACATCTATTCTAGGATCCTGGCAGCTTCTTCTGTATCCAGTGTCTGAATCTAATCCAAAGATTGCAACTGGGAAATATCTCAAAATTTTCTCGAAGTTCACATTTTCGAGGAACATTTTAAAAAGTAGCCAAGATGAAGATTTCCATCCTCCACACCCTTACCAGCGATGAGCTCCAATCCCATTCAACTGTGGCAACCTGCTCAAAAATCAAGTTCCCCTCCCATGCTTCCATCACATAAAACCCAACGTAGAGCTGTCAAATAGAGTACTGACTTCCATCTCCTTGACTAGAGATTTCTTCGGAGGGCAATAGTGACAGGAAAATTAAAGGTGATGGCATTGAGAACTTTGCTCCCGTGCTCTGTGACGTACGAACAGACCCCCCCGCCCCCCCCCCCCGCACTGGTACTTCACCGAAGCCAGCGCTAAGTGACTTCGGCTATGGCCGCTTTTCTGAACTTTCGCCCACTTCTTCCTTGAAGCACCAAGGAGCAAATGAAGACTTTGACCTCAGTTTAAGAGACTCAGGTCAGCAAAGGAATACATTTTCTGGGGTTTAAAAAGTAAAGGATAAGATTTTGAATGAGGCCCCTCAGTAGGGAACTCAACATGGCATCAGAGGGTAGATACAGAATTTTGCCCCTCTTGTCTATCATTGGAGGCACATGGATGGGGCTACTGGGAAGTCAGGCTTCAGGGAGGTGGGGTCCTTGTTCTACGGTTTAGGGTTGCAAGTGAAGACTATAATCTGTTTAGCCTTTGTTGGAAGCTCTGGGGAAATCCCAGAAAGTGTAACTGGCTAGGCTCCTACCTCAGTTTTCTCTTAATGGCTACTGATACAGCTTCAGAGGAGCTACAAATGAGACATTATGTTGGCATGATGTCCTTAAATACAAATCCAGATGTGACCTGATGATTTTAAAGGCAAATTTAGATGATCATTTCTCACTTCTTGCAACCTAGACCTGCTAGCAGCTGCTCTTATCTCTAGCTTCCCCTACACAGGGATATTAGGGCTCAATCGAACTCATATTCACTTTAATTTCCTTTAATGAGTTCTCAGGGGGCAGATTAACAGACAAGGGCGCCGTAGATTTTAATACATTGCTGTCACAGAATTTTGTAGAGGCAAACTTGGTTTAAAGACCAAGGTGGTCTCACCTTTATTTACATACCCATCATTTCATCCTCCCATCCCTAGGTGGAGGCATTACTTGCTCTTCTGATTATACTCCCTGACCAAAATCGCCATGCCTCGTGGCCATAAAAGTAAACTCCGGGCCCGAGAGAGACGCAACTGGGCCCGAAGTGAATCCAGGTCTCTTCAGGATGCTCATACCATTACATCAGAAGAGAGAGAGACTCCTTCTTCTCCCCTTTGTAGTAGCGATGTCCAAAGCATCTCTGCCATTGAGTCACATGGCATATGTAAGAAGACTCAGAAACCCACTATTGCTCCTGTAAGTGTTTCATATACCAAGTCAGATATAGGTAAGAAGAGCCAAGATGAGGAGAGACCAAGCACTTCCTGGGCGCTGCCCTCAACTAGTTATTCATCCTCAGCTCAGAGAGATGACATAGCAATTTCATTGGTACAGTTCATCCTGCGAAAGTATATCAAGAGTGAGCCAATAAAAAAGGAAGACATATTAAAGCATGTCATCCCAGAGAATAAGGAAAAGTTCCCCGACGTTCTTAAGAAAGCCTCTGAGCTGATGGTGTTGGCATTTGGAATCGATGTTAAGGAAATTGACACTATCAGGCACTGCTATGCCCTTGTCAGCTTATTAAATCCTGCAGGTGATAAAATAATGGAGGGTGAGGCAATCATGCCCAAGAGTGGCCTCTTGGTGACAATCTTGTGTGTGATCTTCATGAAAGGCGGCTGTGTTAATGAAGAGTATATCTGGGAAGTGCTTAGTTTGATGGGGGTATATGCTGGAGTTGATCACTTCGTCTATGGAAATGTCAAGAAGCTCATCACTAAAGATTTTGTGAATGAGGGATACCTGGAGTATCAGCGGGTACCCTACAGAGGTTCTTCATGCTACCAATTCTTGTGGGGTCCCAGGGCCCAATTTGAAACCGGTAAAATGAGAGTCCTCGAGTTTCTGGCCAAGATCCATAATACTGTGCCAAGTGCCTTCCCATCCTTGTATCAAGATGCTTTGAGAGACGAGCAAGAGAGAATCGAAGGCAAATTTGTATCTATGATTCTTATTGGTCTCATACCTGGTTCGTAATCTAATGACAATTGCAGCAGTTTCTCCAACAATTACTGAATATAATTATTACTTTGCCTGAGTTGGTATTGGAGAGAAAATAATCCATAACATATTTATAGCCTTAGATGAATAACCTTCAGATTAGCTTTTCCAAGTTTTCGAACTTCCTTTTAGAACAGTTAAATTAGCTGCATCATGTCATTATATAACTGATATGTGCTAAACAGTTAACATTGTGATGCTTAATAGTCAGGTGTTTCAGTATTGAAAACAAATTGAGAACAGTTCATCATTTTACCTGAAACATGAAAACATGACACCAGAATAAGCATTTTCTTATACTATAAAAAATCAATAAAATAAGTTGCAAGAAAATGTGAAAAATGTATTGGATGATGCACTCTTGATTTTTATGATTCCTGATATCAGCTGTTCCAAAAAATAAAATAAAATTAAACTTATGTATCTGTATTCATTTATTATTCAACAATGCAAACATAAATTATGATAAAGTTACCCTCTTATTCATTGACATTTTTGTTCCCCAAACAAACATATGCCAAACATCTTCTCTTTGTAAATAGGGATAATGTGTGGGGAAGAAGACAGCAAAGGAGCAGGAGGAGAAAACAATGACATAATGAATGAGACACTGGTTTTATACTTTTGGAGTCTAGGAGGAACTACTACATAAGATGACACTCCAGCAAATAAATGAGAAGTACACAGGAGGGTGTAGAGTAGATGTGAGAATTTAGAGTCCTCATAAGAGGAGTTAAACATGAAACAAGACAATTTGGGATGTAAGAAAACTTGAAGCCTTTTCTAAATGGAAGACAGAACTCAGTAAGGCTACGTATCGGATCAGAAGAAGGTAAAACAGCAACACCTCTTTTCATAATTAAACACATGCAGCATAAACCGATGTAACACTTTCACATAGTTAATGTAACATACTGCAGCATAAACAAACATAACATATCTTTACATAGTTAAAGTAATACTCTATAACGCAGATAGGTAGTCAATGGCAGGACTAAGACAAGACTTGTGCAATACATTCCTCTATAGCCCACACTTTGACTCTCATGCTAGCCTGATGAAGATCTTTTAATTTCTTTTTGTTCCCATCATTCCACATTTCTCTTAGAAAATGAAACCAAATAATTAAAGTAAAGGTCTTGGTGTCAAGGTACTAACTGCAGTGCTAAAGGCGGCCAGGTGAAAGTGAGACTCAAACTGTGTGGAGATTATTTGCCTGAGGCTCTCTCACCCCTAACCCTAAGGATGTTTAGACAGTGATTCCACCCTATACTCTGCACCTGTGTCCAGTTTTATCTGTTTCCTCAATTACAGTATCTTGTGTCCCAATGTGTATGCTGCCGTTGTTCTGTAGGTCACTTTTTCATGCCCTTCTTTTCTGGAGGCTACATAATTCCTCTCTTACTAGAGGAACAGCCCAGAGTCTCTTGCTTCTCTCTGATGTTGAGGCCTGTATGTCCATCCAAATCATGTTATTTACTGTGGCCTCTTCATTACATATTAGCCTCTTCATATAACCCCTCACTTTGACCTGGTTTCAGATCCGCTGGTGAGTGGAACCTGACTTGCAACAGATTCTCCTGCTTAACGGTTTGTTATCCTAAAATCAGAGCAGAAGTTTTGGAAACTACCTGATATTTGAGGTCACATTTAATGAGGTTTACTAATAGAGCATGTAATGACAATATCTGGAGTGACAGAGGCAATTAAAATTTACTTGATGAATAGTCTTCCCCAGGGAGAAACATGCCAATTGGTTATCCAATAACAAATGGTCAGCCCAGAAAGCATACATACAAGTAACATAACACTGACTGAACAGTGTATATAAAGGATATATGAGTGTACATATATTCATCAATAGCAATTAATGAATTCAAAGAAGTCATGAATTTGAAAGAGAGCGTGGAAGGGTATATGGGAGTGTTTGGAGGTAGGAAGAGGAAGAGAGAAATGTTGTAATTATATTCTCAGAACAAAATAAAAAGGAAAAATGCTTATCCCATGAGTATTCAATGAGGAACAAGCATGGGAACTACTCTGAAAACAAAAACATTTTCTGAGATGAATCCTAAAAGCCCAGGAGTCTTTCTAAGAGATAATACTATTTTGGCAGAGTTGAGCTAGCTGGCTGGAGAGACAGCACATCAGTTGACCATATATCCTTTTCTTCCAGAGGACTAGAGGTCAGTTCCCAACACCCATGTAAGGCTGCATGGAGATAATTGTAAAATCTAGCTCTTATGGATCCATGAAGTTTTTGCTCCCTATGAGCACACACAAATCTAGCATACCCAAACATACACAGTGTATATATATATATATATATACATATATGTATGTAACTAAGATACACACATGCACATACAAAATAGCTGCAAATTTTTAAAGATTTATTTATTTTATGTGTATGTATGATGTATTGTTTGGCTCAACTCTTCATATGTGCACCACATACATTTGTGATGACCGAAGAAGTCAGAGGAGGACATTGAATCTCTTGTAACTGGAGTTATAGATGATTGTGCTACCACACGGGGCTGGGAATTGTACCCAGGTACTCTGCAAGAGCAACATGTGTCCTTAATTCCTGAACCCTCCCTCCAGCCCCAAACAACATTTTTGTATTCTTACGAAGTATCATCATGTTAGTTGTTTCATATCAACAGCATTTTAGAACATCAGTATTTCGTATGCATTATGCCTAGCCTAGCACATACATCTTTAAAATGTTTTTAAACTGTGTTGAGCAACAGATACTTGTTTTTTGTTTTTTGTTTGGTTTCTGTTGTTATTGTGTTTTATAGATAGGGTTTCACTGTGTAACAGCCCTAGCTGCCCTGGGACTCAGCCTGTAGACCAGGCTGTCCTCAAACTCAAAGAAATTCACCTGTTTCTGCCTCCCAAGTACATACATGGATTAAAATTGTGTGTCACCACCTCTCAGCAACAGCTACTATTTGATATGTAATATAGGTTTATTAAATAAACCTGCTATGCAATACAATAATAATTTCATGTGATGTCTTTTAGCTATTACTCTAGTTTTAAACTTAAAATTCCCTGTTGTGTTTAAATAATTTCTGAGGGGCCCTTAGACCACTTAATTTTCTGTACTTGTAAAGTATCCATTCAGAATTTTTGACAATTTTATCCACAGCACTGTAAAACAAAGCAAAACAAAAACAGAACAGCAGTCGAGGCCTTTATATGCAAGGGTCAGGTGAGCATACCTACCCATAACAGATATTTGTGAAAAATAATGGTGTCAACCTTAGATACTAGCTGTTCTTCTTTGATCTTCAAGGCTTTGACCACTGAAATTGATGACTGTAGAAAACAGCATCATACTCTATTATTGCTTTCAGCAGATATTGGTCATCATCAGCTGGTGTTTTCCTTAACATTCATTAACAATTCTTAAGGTCAAACTTGATTTTTGTCTTATATTTTTTTAATTTTAAATAGCTTGTTTTACATGTCAATCCCAGTTCCCTCTCCCTCCCCTCCTCCCGCATCCCCAACCATCCCCCCCATCCTCCCACCCTATTGCCAATTCCTTCCGCATAGGGTATATCTAGAGTCTTCTATCATTTCATTCAGGGTAGGGTCCAGGCACTTCCCTAAGAGTCAAGGCAGAGAGAGCATCTCTCTTTGTGTTATGGACACATGATGTTAGTATTTGAGGGATAAACACTGATCCACTGCTCAGGACCCCATAGATAGCCCAGGCCTCCTCATTGACTCTCACATTCATACAACAAGGGTATCTGGTCCATTATGTTCATAGCAGCATTATTTGTAATAGCCAGAACCTGGAAGCAACCTAGATGCCCCTCAACTGAAGAGTGGATAGAGAAAGTGTGGTACATTTACACAATGGAGTATTACTCAGCAGAAAAGAAAACAATGGAATCTTGAAATTTGCAGGTAAATGGATAGCACTGGAAGAAACCATCCTGAGTGAGGTAACCCAGTCACAAAAAGACAAACATGGTATGTGCTCACTCATATATGGATTTTAAACATGGATCAGGAGAGTACCAGTCTGCACTTCCACTGACAGACAGTCTGGGAAACAGGAAAGAACCTAAAAGATATACATGGTACCCAAGAGAAGAGAAATGAGGCAAGATCCTCTGAACAGATGGGGAACACGGCGAGGGGTGGGGGAGGGGGACCTGGGAAATAGAGAGGGGGAGAAGTGGAAGAGAGAGTAGGATGTGGAGGAACAGGAAGGTCGACTGGGGGGGGTAGGATAGGGGGAAGAGGGAATCATAGGTTAGAAGACAGATCAGGCACCATTGTGACCTCTAGTGATCTAAAGGGATGACACCATTTGGCAAGCTAATCAATAGTGTAGAGACCACCTCGAATGCCTATTTCTGATAGTGAACTTGATGTGTATAACCATCCTGGAGCCTTTATCCAGTGACTGATGGAAGCAGAGGCAAACACCCACAGTTAAACACTGAACTGAACCCAAGGAACCCAGCGCCAGAGAGAGAGGAGCAAAGAGCAAATTGGCAAAGAATGGGCTGACAAAACCAGCAAACTTGATTTTTATCTTATCACTCAGGTGTTCCATAGGATAATGTGAAGTCATTATTATATTGACTAGTCATTTTCCTTATTATAGCCAGACAATATATCAAACATGGATGTTAATCACTGAAACCAAGGCAGAACTGTAAAACCTATGTATTAGCCAGACAAAGTGGTACAAATTCTTCCCCCAGATTCTCAGACAGCATAAGCAGGAGGGGCATCATCACCAGAGACTGAAAGTTTGAGGACAGCCTGGCCAATCTACTGAAATTTGATATCCAAAAAGTACCTTCACAAAATCTTGAAAAAGTTTCAAATTAAGACTTCAAGTACAGCTGTATTTTATTTATTTATTTTAATTTTTAAGTAAAAAAATCATCTCATTTTACATACCAATGGCAGTTCCCCTAACCATCCCTCTATTCTACCCCTATTCACTGCTAAGGGAAGGTAATCCCATGGGGGATCACCAAAGTCTGTCGCATCAGTTGGGGCAGGACATAGGCCCTTCCCCATGTATATAGGATGAGAGAGTATCTCTCTACACGGAATGGACTCCAAAAGGCCAGTTCATGCACTAGGGATAAATACTGGCTCCACTGCCTGAGGCCCCATAGAGTGCCCAACTGACAGCCATATTTAGGAGGCCTGGTTTAGTATTATGTAGTTTCCTCAGCTGTAAGTCTGGAGTCTGTGAGTTGGAGTTATTAGTGTTAATTGCAAACTAGTATTATTTTCCAGGATGCAGATGTTTTCAGTATTATGTTAGGATATTTTGCTGGTAATTTTAGCTATAATTTCAGTTGTGCATACTGATAGATGTTCTAATAGGTAATCTTTCAAGATAAACAAAAGTATGGTTGCAAATCTGATACAATTTACATCAAATTTTGAATACAAATTCATGGGAGTTTTTGTAATAATATAGGCGGCATAAGAAATGTGTGTTTCCTAACTAGACTCTTAGTGCAATCTCTGGGGATTTTTCACTTATATTGTGAACTGATACTATAAAACCCATTTACAAATAACAGATACAAATAGGCCATGACATAAGATAATTGAAATCAAAGGAAAAGTAAACAGAAGTATCTCATCAAGAATTTATAAAGGCAAAAATCAAAGGCTTCCCAGATGGCTCAGCATGAAAAGGTACCTGTTAACAAGTCTTATGACTTGAGTACCTCCTCAGGAGAATTCCATATAGTAGAAGAGAACTAACTATTGCAAATTGTTCTATGACTTCCACATGTGATTTTTTTTTACACTGGGTAAAAAATGTAGACCAACAACAACCAAAACAACCAGGCACAAACAAAATAAACAATACTTATTCCACTCTAATCATAGAGATTCCATCTTAATTTTACTTCTGTGTATTGCTGTTTCAATTAGAAATTAGTTGTTGTTTGTTGCCTGATGATTAAAATCACATTCAGAAAATGAGATATCTTAATGTTCAATTTAATTTTTATTATAATTCAGGTGTTACTTAGGATGAACTCTGCTATCACAGTCTTCAGATAAATATTTAGCAAACACTGTCTCCATGTTTTGCAGCAGAATAGTTCACACAATTCTCTTTAATATGCCATGAGCTGATCTTCATGCTGATGCCACCCCTCCTCCACAAATTAAGCCCAAAGTGGCGGCTGCACATTTCAGGTAACAAACATGCTAGGTCATTCATATGCTGGCATCAGTCATTCTGCAAGAACAACTACTAACCTAGTAGCAAATGTCAGCTTGTGAAAGCTTAAGTCAATTGAGCAAGCCCCAGATGGCCTACAGAGGAAATGCTCCCTCTTTTAGGAACAGTACATGATGATGAGTCAGGGTAAAGGGAGGGAAGTCCTGGCTGATCTGGTCAGCTTCTCAGCTCCATTTTTACTATAGTTCCATTTTTGCTATTTGGTTTATATTCTTACATTAGTGAGATCATGTATTCCAGGTATAAGCCCTTTGACAAACATAATATGTCATTTACATCTTTATTACTTGAATTATTGATTTTTTTGCTGTGGATTAAACCTGAGGTCTCTCATGTGCTCAGCAAGTATTGTACAATTGAGTAGTATTTCAAACTTCCTTCTTTCCCTCTCTCCCTGCCTTCTTCCCTCCCTCTCTCCCACTTTCCCTCCCTCCAACTTGCTCTCCACTTCCCTTTTCCTCTCACTGTCTTCTATCTTCCTTGCTCCATTCCAATGTAGTATATGGATTTTGATAATTGAACTCAGGTCATCAGGATTGGCATCAATTGCCTTTACCAGATAAACTGTCTTACTGGCTTGCATTAGAATGTTTCATATTATCACTTATTGCAATGTTTATGTTGGTCTTAGTCACTGATGTAATTCTTGAAAGGACAGAATTCAATACCTCTATATGGTCATTAAAACCAGAAAACACCACTATTTGTTGTGATGCTGATGATAGGCTCTTTACTGCTTCTATTTTTATTATTATTGTTCCAACTGTCTGAGAAACTCATATAGAATGGCTGAGGAAAAGACCATTCCCTATTAAGGAGAAAATGTTGACAACCTGCTGTGTGAATAATAGGGAAACTACCCTTATCATTCTCAGCACAAACACTTCATCAGTATGGGTATGTTTTACAAAATATTCTTTGAAATGTATCTGTAAAATATTCTGATTCACTGACATGAAATGTTTAGAGAAAAATATGCTAACTGACAAGAAAAATTGACACAAAATTAAAAAATAATACATACTATAATCTATACCAAATAGTTGGTACCTAGGACAAATGCAAACAGTTATAACTATAATGGGACACCTCATCCTACTTAATTTCAGCAGAGGAAGCATCCACTCACTGTGTTGTAGAGAATAGAGTCTCAAGTCAGATCAAAGACAAGCTGTGATTGTTGAGAAAATGAGAGAGTTAAATACTCTTTTGTAGCTATGTATCCTCTCAAAATATAATATCCTATTTGAAATATTTGATTCACGAATATCAAAAAAGTATTGGTGGCAAAATAGCATTATTAACTTAAGTATAATAAAATATCCTTAAAGATGTAGATCTGTAGAACCAGAGATACTGTCTCTTTCAAAGCATTTCTTCTTTGCAGTAATTATTAGCAGAGTAAAAGCAGTGACTTAAGATCTCATCTCATCATTTATGTGACTGTATACCATTTTAAAATAACTCAAAAATGTCAAAGTTATGATTTAGATTCATCATCTTGATGTTGGTGTTAATAATGAGAAACAGTCTTGTTCTATTAATTTAAGGTAAATCATATACATAAGCATTTCTAGATTGACAGGCAACAAATAAATATTTTAGGAATATTAAAATTATTTTTGATGTGTATGATTGTTTGCTTGCTTGTGTATTAGGATACCTTGTACAAACCAAAGAGGATTGGAGATGGCGTGGGCTCCTCCTGGAACTAAAGTTACATACAGTTTTTAACAGCTATGTGTGCACTGCCAACTGTGCTCAGGGTCTCTGGGAGAATAGCTACCTCTTCTTCTCTAACTATTGTAGGAATTTAAGGAGTATACTAAAATTAATGAGTTCCCATTTACTTTAAATTTAATTTTGATGTCTCTCTCTGTGTGTGTGTGTGTGTGTGTGTATGTGTGTGTATTCATTTGAGTATAAGTGCTTCCATAGTCCAAAACAGCACATTGGACCACCTGGACATAGAGTTACAGGAAGCTATGAACTGCCAAATGCAGGTGCATAATACAGGTCCTCTGCAAAAGGAATATGAATTCTTGATATGATATGATATATATGTATATATTTACTTATTTTTGAAAATTTTTACAATAAATCATAGTTTCCCTTCCCCCAAATCCCCCCAGAATCTCCCCACTCTATTAATGTAATTCCATGCTTTCTCTCTGTCTTTAGAAAACCCAGATGAATCACAAAAGCAAATGAACTAATACTAAAATAGTAAAAGCCCAAAAAATACATATACATACACAAAGAAAAATCCACAAAATAGAAAACCTTAATATGTAAGCCTAAGATAAAAATGCTCAAACAAAACAATATGAAACAAAAAAATCTACAAAAATACCACTGAGCTCATTTTGTGTTGACCATCTATTTTTTTTGTATGGGGCCTGCCTTTAATTGCTTTTTGATTTACCCAGTGATACTGCATTAGATAAAAATGATTTTACTTTGTAAGTGATTTTTAATCAGGGATAGCTTCATGGTTAGGGATGTGAGCATGTATCAATTTCCGTCTCTCACCACTTGGACCCTCTGTAGCTAGAACGTGTACAGACCCTATGCATGCTGTCACAGTCTGGAAGACACTCTTCTTTGTTCCTTGGGTGTACACATTACCTCTGGCTCTTTTAATCTTTCTACCTCTTCTTCTACATAGCTCTCTAAGTCCTGAAGGAAGGAGTTTGATGAAAACATTCCATTTAGGACTGAGTGTTCCAAATTCTCTAACTTCCTCCACATTATCCAGTTGCAAGTCTGATTGGGGAAGTCTTTTTGTGTATATGTTTGTCCTATTGGTTGATAAATAAAGCACCATTGGCCAATTGGGAAGCAAGATAGGTGGGACTAGGATAGGTAGAGGATTCTGGGAAAGGGAGGCACAGTTAGTCACCATGTAGGATGCAAGAGAACTAAGAGGTCTGGACCTGTTCTCTGATAAGAGAAGACCACGTGGAATTACTCAAATTAGCAGGTATGGGTTAATAATTAGGTCAGAGCTATCTGATAAGAAACCATAGCAAACAACCGACAGCTTCATAATTAATATAGTGTCCTGCATGTTCATTTGAGACTGTTGCGACTCTGGGACCAGGCTGATGGAGAGAATGCACGTTACACATGGCATGGTACTCAGATCTTTCACTTAAAACTTGACAAAAAAGTAAAAGGGATTTTAGAAACAAAAGAAGAGAGACAAGCACAGCTTCTTGGTAGCAGCACTTTCTCAAGTGGGCTCTGTTTTACTAGAGACAAACAGAGACTTGTGCGGCAACCTTACCTGCCATGTTGGAATGCCAGTAGCTAGAACAGTCTCTGCTTTAATTTTAGCAATGTTGTTTAGCATGGCCAGAAAAACAAAAAGATTTACAGTAAAGACAGATTCAGACAAAAAAACCCTCTAAACATTTACAGCTGTCTAAAAATATAAATTCACTTGGGAGAGAAAAAGAAACAGAATAGTGGTAAAATAGAAAGAAAGAAAGAAAGAAAGAAAGAAAGAAAGAAAGAGTAGCTAGGTATAGTGGCACATACCTTTAATCCCAGTATTCAGGAGGCAGAGGCAAACAGATCTCTGTGATTTCAAGGCCAGCCTGGTGTACAGATGGAGTTCAAAGGCAGCCAAAGTACACATAGAAACTCTGTCTGAAAAAAGTAAAAAATAAAATTAAAAGATATAGAGTAATAAAAAAGCCATAAACAATGGAAACTACACAGAGAGTCTGGATACTGTATGCTATTGTGTTGTCTTTCAGTTGTTCAGTTGCTAAGGAAGGAACAACAACTGCTAAAATACAATTGATTATAACAACTTATGTATTTTAAAAATGCTTTGAATTCTAAATTTAAATAGAAGGACAGGTTATTTGGGAAAAGAATTTTGCTTTTGTTTCCTCAGAAATTGAAATGCTGTGGATTCCTTCCAGGCTTACACAGTTTGATGAAGCAGTGATCCAGGTGATCCAACATCCCAAAACAACTGAGATTATACAGTAATAGACCATTACAGCCAGGATTTCTGGGTCTTCTTAGGATCCCCAAGACATCACCCCCTAACAGCAAGAAGTAGTTTCGAGAGAATGTGCCCACATTCCCAAATATTGTTTATAAATGGTTGTTTTCATTAATACAGGGTTGGGTAAAAATGGTAATGATCACAGTCAATCTCTTTCTAATGGGAAAAAATGGAATATGATATAGAAATGAATACTTTGTATTGGTATGGATTTTCATGTATTGGTACAAATCAAAGGTCAATTTGTGATATATATATTTCTCTTCTTGTATAGATATTGTGTTTATACAGCTCTTTTAAAATGAAATGTACAATTAAGTACAGATTATAGATAGATAACTATAATAGTCAAAACTTACAGTTAGGTTGGTTACGTTTTTAGATATACATAGATGTATTTGAGAAGGATATATATTCTTGAAAACTTTCAGAGACCTACAGAATATATGGCATTTAAATGGTTTAGGGTTTTTCATGATAGTGAAATACAACTACTCCTGGCACACGAATTACAACTGAGAGGAAGATGGGCATCAAAGAAACTGGTTATGAGATTTTCTTTCAACATGGCAAGATTAGCTATTTGGGCATGAAACTGCTCTTGCCTGGACTGTTTGATTGTTGCTGTATAAACTGGACATGCAAAATCCACAGGAAAGTTTCTGCTGAACTTACAAAACAAGATGGACAGTCCTACAGGGTTCCTGCTTCATGGAAGAATCTGCCATATATTCTGCAGGAAACAGAAAAATAACTGACAAACTGCCAAGATAGGCAGTCAGTTTGAAATTTCCTGCTTAGATAGTGGAGAGGCTACCTTAAATGCAAATGTCATTCCCTGATAATGAGCTTGACAACGACTACATTATACGCCATCCTAGAACCTTCTTCCAGTGGCTGATGGAAGCAGAGGCAGACACCCACAGCTAAACAATGAACTGAACTGCTGGAACCCAGTGGCAGAGAGGGATGAGTGATGAGCAAGGGGGTTAAGACCGGGCTGGTGAAACCCACAGAGACAGCTGACCTGAACAATGGGGAGCTCTTGGACCCCAGATTGATGGCTGAGTGGCCAGCATGGGAATAATACAGACCCCCTAAATGTAGGTGTCAATGAGGAAGCCTAGGGACCCTTTAGACAACAACTCAATTATATGTAACCCATTTCCAGGCTTGGATATGTCCTTTGGTGGTGAAAGATGTCTGATTGGGATGCTGTTCATCCCCATTTAATGATTCCATTTAGATTTTTCATATCTATCCAACTGTCATCTATCTACACACACACACACACACACACACACATATATATATGTATATATATATACATACATACATATATATATATATATATGATTCTACATTAGTAGGTCTCAATGTGATTCCCCAAATGGTATTTAGTGCTAGTTGTCCCTCCCTATATTCATCCCTCTTACCCTGTTTTCTACCCCTCTCCATTTAATCCTACTGTTGTTGTCTACCCTGTGTCTCTCCATAGCTATTTTATTTCCCCTTCTTTAATAGAGCCTCCCATCCCCCATATTACTTACTCTATGCCTAAACTCTGTGTGTAAATGGATTGTAGCATTCTCATTTAAGGTTTGAAGCTAAAATCCACATATAATAGAATACATACAATATAGGTTTTTTTTAAGTCTGGTATACCTCACTAAGGATGATTTTTCTAGCTCCACATATTTACCTGATAATTTCATGATTACCTTTTTTTAAAAAAAGCTGAATAATATTCCACTGTGTGAATGTACCACATTTTTCATCCATTCATCTGTTGATGAACATCTAGACTGTTCCTAATTTCTGCCTATTGTAAAAGAGCAAGTCTCTGTAGAAGAATGTGGAGTTCTTTGGGTATATGCCCAAGAGTGGATCTTGAAGTAGATTTATTTCTAGCTTCCTGAGGACCTGCCACACTGACTTCTATAAAGGCTTTATAAGATTGCATGCTCCTCAGGATTAGAGGAGAGTTCTCTTACTTCACATCCTTGCCATCATGAGCTGTCATCTATTTCACTGATCTTGGAAATAGTTTTGACTTGCATTTCTCTGATGGCTAAGGATGTTGAATATTTCTAAGTTTCTCAGCCATTTAAATTTGTTGGCATAAAATCTTATCAAATTATGTTATGTTTACCCATGTTAGTCTGCTAATAACACATATGGGTTTTTGTTTTGTTAATTTTATATTGATGTCTGCATCCATGTGTAGTTTTGTCATCAAGAACTTATGCAAATATGTAACACAGTAGGTTCAAATATAGTACAAATAATTTTTCATAGATATGATGAATTTAAATTAATTCTTCTCAGGGTGTTTTCATTCACACTCCTCATCTGTCATAAAAACCTATATACAAGATAAACATCTTTGAAAATTTCTCACTTCAATTAAGCTAAAATAAAATAATTCAAACATTAATACCAGTAACAAAAACTATTTCAGTTACAGAGACCCTAAAATGACTAAGCTTATTCTCATCTGTGCTAATATGACTCAGACCAAGCACTTAAAGATTCACTCTGCAGCACTGTTAGATATCAAAAACTTTGTAGATAATGTATATTAGCATAGTAAGCTTATTTTAAAGTTGTATTTTGTTATTGGATGAATAATATTCTTTTGCAGAGATACATATCACTCAGTCTGAGAATCTGGTAGAGGTTATGCAAATTTTGTTTTTATTGAGGTACTGTATATTTTTCTCCATGGAGATTTAGTCCCTTTCATCATATAAACTAAAAACTGATTTAGTGATTGCTGTAGTTAGCTTAGCTGCCAACCTGATACAGCCCAGAATCCCCTGGGAAGCAGGAACCTCAATTGAGAAGTTGTCTAGATTAGATTGATCTGTGGACATATCTGTAGGGTATTTTCTTAATTGCTATTTGATTCTGAAGGGCCCAACCTATTCGGAGTGGTATACTCCCTAGACTGGTGGCCTTGACTTGCATGAGAAAAGCAGTTGAGAAATCCAGTAGGGAAAAGGCCTTAAGTAAGCAGCATTCCTCTGTGGTTTCTGTTTCAAGCTCCTGCTCAGATTTTTCAAAGATGATATGTAAAGTGTAAAATAAAGCAAAATATGTCCCCCACTTAGTTGCTTTTGGTCATGGTGCTCATCACAGAAACAGAAAGTAAAGTAGAACAGAAATTGATAGCAGGAATGCAGGACATTGCTTTGATGGACCGGACTGTGTGGATATTATGCCTTATATTGTTTGCTGGGAGGAGGGTGGAGAATTTTTGACATTCTAGCTTGAAAAACAATTGAGTTCTTAGTTTTATATATAAGTTATTTTGGGAACCTGGAAGACAGTGCTGAGAGCAATGCCAATAATGAGGCTGATCTCATGAAATTTCTGAGCTGTGTGTATGATATTTAGAAATAGTGATTCCAAGAGAGTTTTGCTTCACTATTTATGGTACTATTATATTTTAAACTTAAAATGTAGGATTTATTATTTATGTTTTGTTAATAATACTATATGTAAAAGTTGACTCGTTTGTATAAGGATGGAACATATTAGTATGTGAGAAATTGTAATTCATTTTTACTTAGCTAAATTTATTTCTAAATATGTTAGATATTATCTTTAAAACAGATAAGTAGATGTAAGATACATATTATGTGAAGATTTTTGTTGTTGATTTTTTTTACTTTTTATTCTTTTGGGGGGCCTGCCATACAGCTCACAAATAAATAACATGTAGGGAAGCTTATTGTTACTTATAAATGTCCAGCTTTAGCTTGGCTTATTGTTACCCAGTTTTCTCAAATTATGCTGACTACCTTTTGCCTCTGGGATTTTACCTTTTTCTTCTGTATATCTTAATTTCAATCTTAATCTGTTGCTGACTGTGTAGCTGGGTGACTGGACCCGGGCTTTCCCCACTCATTGTTTTCTTTCTCCTTTCCCTCTTCCCAGATTTCTCCAACTATTTATTCTCTATACCTGCCAGCCCTGCCCATCATTTCTCATGCTTTGCTGTTAGTTATTCAGGTCTTCTTTAAGCCATCATGTGTTTTAGACAGAGAAAGAATCACAGCTTTACAGAATTAAAGAAATGCAACATAAAAGAATGCAACACATCTTTGCAACATTAAAGCAAATATTCCACAGATTAAACAAATGTAGTAGTATCCTGGAGGCAGGAGCTGATGCAAAGGCCATGAATAGGTGTTGCTTACTGGCTTAGTTCTTATGACTTGCTCAGCCTGCTTTTTTATAGAACCCAGGACCACCAGTCCAGGGCCAGCATCACCAACAATGGGCTGCCTCTGTATCAATAACTAATTAAGAAAATGCCTTACAGCCTAATCTTATAGTGTCATTTTCTCAATTGAGATTTTCTCCTTTAAGATGACCCTAGCTTGTGTCAAGTTGACATAAGCCTAGCCAGCACAACATACTATTAACCTAATCTCAGGAGTTATGGAACTCCATTTTGAGAAAATGGCTCTTGAGTTGGATACCAAAAGAAAACACTAAATCAGTGGCCAGGAGAATGAAAACTGAAGGTTTTCTAAGGAAAGGAAACTTGAGAGAAATGGTATATACATATATTTTGTTAGCTATCAAGGTGAAAAAACAGTCCACTATTTTAGTTTCACAAACTGAATTTTTTGATGTGGTAAGAAATCAAGCTGAAGAGAAAAAAATGATAATAATATCTTTCAGCCTATCAGAGACTTTCCATGAAGGAAATGCAAGTATTTTATTTTCATCTTACTATGAATACTTTGAGGTTTTTAAACATACCAATTGTAGGTTAATTGACTTGCATGCAAATCACTTTAAGTACAAGTTGTAGAAAGTATTTGAAAACACCATGCCAGAAGAAGAGATCATCTTCAATTGTTCTTTGCGAATTTCATATTTACCCTACTTAACCCAACTCTTCTTAGTAATCCCAGCCAGACTTGGTGAGGACTTGTATAGAACAATGGCATTTGAAGATCAGAGGATAGATTCTAGAGTTGCTTGGACAATAACATTTGGAGAATTTATTAAGGAGTAAGGAGCAATAGCATTGGTGCAATAGTATATTAGCCCCAAGTGTGGCAGCTAGAAACAGCAATCAAAATTTGTTATTTCACACAGTTTCTGTGGATAAGGATTCTAAATTAGCTTACCTGGATGCTTCAGGCTTGCATTTTCTGATGATGTCACAATCAGAATTATGTTACCTAGTACTGAGAATTAACTGGCCTGAAACCTTGAGTGAGATAACTCATTGACAGGGATATTAGAAGGAGGCTTAGTTACTTGCTTCTTGGAACAATCAGTAATGTTCTAGTCGATGAATGTTTCCATAATATTTCTTTAGTGTCTTCATACTGATTCAAGAAGAAGGAAAATGCTATGATCTGGCACTTCTGTCACAAGAAAAGGAGAAAAGGAGAAGAAATCGCAAAGAAGAAAATAACCACCTTTATCTGAAAAATTCCTGGTTGTGTGCTTTAAGAGTTACACAGACACACTGAGTAATGAAGAAATACATTGAGGAGGTATCAATATTTAGAGGGCACTTTAAAATCTTGAGGGTAAATTCATCTGCTCATAACATCAATGTGAAATGAAAAAAACATTGTTTTTAAAACGTAGCATGAAAAGCTGTAGTAAAATAAAAGATAAACATCAGCTCATCCACTAGAATGACAATAAATAAATAGTTTTGGGGAATAAATATTACCATCAAAGGAAGCAGAAGTGTCTGGTGAAATAAAATATGTCCCTTGAATTTGGCAGTTTTTACCCCACTAAGAAAATTGTCAGAGCGGATTCAAGTATGTGAGTATGGCACAGAAAACAGAAAATACAGAGTTAATTGGAAATAAAATAAGTAATACTATATGGGATTTTTATCCTTTATGCAATAATCTGGAAACAGAAACACTTCAGAATTTTACGGTAGACAAATTTATTACTATGGTTTAATTACATATGTGGTTGAATTGCTTAAACACTATATGGGGAATAAGGAGTCAAATTTGAGATTTCTGTCTCAAAACTGTTGCCATAACTTTGCCAAGGGCATAAAGAGAGGAGCTCGAGTTACTGATTCCCAGAAAGTCAATATCCTGGAACAGGGTGTAGTAATTAATTTCCTGTATGATCTGGAGCTACAAAGGAAAAGAAGCTGCTGTGGGACAAACTCAATTGACAAGGGGAGATGGTGAGAAATGTCCTTGATTCTGCTAGGGACACATGGACACTCATGATTATCAATGACCCTTCTCCTTGGGTCAAGTCCTTGTATAATACAAAATTGAAAAAGAAAGGAAAGTATGTGAAAAAGAAAGAAATAGAGGAACAACTGTTAACTGAAAAATATCAACATTGCCAATCTGGTGAACACAATCCAATTTAGAAGCCTCATGTGAAAAAGTTTATAGAGCTTTATACATCATGGAGAATGATTTTACTTAAAATATTTTAAATCCAAAGCATATTTTCTGGATAAACACCTAAAATTGCTGCACCTCTCCGTCTCTCCTTTTTAATCATAGACATATTTATCCTGACTTAAAATTATATATATGTGTGTGTATCTTATGGAAAATAATCAAAAGATGCCTACAAAATATTTATAATACATTTATTTCTAATTAATATTTCTTTGTGTCATACTATAATGTGATATACACACAATTTGCTATAGCCATAAGACTATGTAAAACATAGTTTTATGATCCAAGTTAGTAGAGATATTTATTTGTCAAAATTTCAATGCTATAAATTTTACAAAACATACATCAGTGTATAATTGAAATGGTATTTCTGAACGTTTCATGACATTCAAATCCCTTGCTAAAATTCTAAAAACTTTGGCTTGTGGGCAAACATTCAATAACCTCTTTCATAAACTTCACGGGAATCTAAATCTCAATGGTGTGAGCTTGATCATCTTTTAACTAAATTGGCCAATACTATTGCAATACTATTAGTCCTGGATACTGAAAAAACTGGGCAAGCAGTGTAAATAGATCAGTTGATGAACACATATAAGTTTTCTCTTTGGGTGTGATGGGGAGGTGTTGTATTAGTATATATTAATTGTACATGGTATTGAATGTCATTTCTCCTATTCTGCCCAAATTGCTAAATTCTCTTGTGGGATCAGAATAGTTGCAGCCATATTGCTACTAGATTAAAAGGGAAGAAAATATGGATACAGATAAATTAGAGAAAATGAAGCATATATAAAATCTGAAGTCTGATTTAACCTTTTGTGTTATTTATACATAACTAAAAATTACACATTATATATTAATATATTATTATATTTATTAATAAATTTTATATCCCATATTATATATTATTTATGCCACTATGAGTTATTTTCACCAACTGGCAAAAGCATTCCATTAATGTGCTTTGTGTGTATATAACGTGTACATATCATTCTTAAGTCTGTGGATGTCATTTTAAATATTATAATGAGTATTATAGAATATTATTTTAAGGTGTTTTGCATTTGTTAATGTTGTGGAACATTTGTTTTAATGATGCAAACTTGTGTTGCATTCTTTTATGTTGCATTTCTTTAACTCCATAAAGCTGTGATTCTTTGTCTTTCTGAAACACCCAGTGGCCTAATAAAGAGCTGCATGGCCAATAGTCAGGCAGGAGCAAGGGTAGGTGGGGCTGCTATGCAGAAACAATAGCAAGGAGGAGAAATCTGGGAAGGAGAAGAAGATAAATAGAAAAAGGAGAGGAGGATGCTAGTGACCAGGCAGCCAGACACACAGCCAGACACAGATTAAGAGTGAAAGCAAGATATACAGAAGAGAAATGTAAAATCTCAGAGGCAAAAGGTAGAAGGGATAATTTAAGAGAAGCAGACTAGCAACAAGCCAAGCTAAGATCAGGCATTAATAAGTAATAATAAACCTCCATGTGTGTGATTTATTTGTGAGCTGGGTAGCTTCACTAAGTAGCACAGTTGCATTAGGAGCCTACAGTCCTCCTGCCTCAGTCTCCCAAGGCGTTGTAATTACAAGCTTGTGCAACAGACCTGGCTGACTTCATCATTTTATTTCTATAAAGCATTCTCAGATAATCAGAATATATTATCAAAAGCTTCCTTGTATTTAATTTTACAGGTAATATCAATTCGACAATTTTATATCTAACAACAAATATAACTATGATTTCCTGTTTTTGTATGAGTTTAAAGTGAAAAATATATTAATGTCCAAAAATTAATTATCTGAATGGCAAATATTGTAAGTTATTTATATATATTCTGAGTGTAAAAAACTGCTTTTTCTATGTTATATACTCATAAAATACTGTTTGATGAGCCAGCAAGATGGCTCAGGGGTAAAAATGATTATGACCAAGACTGATGACATGAGTTTGATGAAAAAACCCACATTCTGGATGGAGAGATTATGTACCCAAATGGGCCTGGTCACAGGCACAAAGAATGTACAGGGAATAAAAGAGCTGCGGGGAAAGAGATGTGCAATTTGGATTCTGATCAAGTCTTGGAGAGCAGTGAGCAGACCTTTGGTTCTTGATGTTCTTGGCTTCTCCCTAAATAAAATATCATAGGGCATCCCTACTCTGTGTAGCTTAATATCTGGTGTCAGGAGTCAGGAAGTAAGTTTACCCAGCCTAGGTGCATGGCCAATGAGCCTGGGAGTCTCAGAAGCCTGGTGTTCCTCCTAAGTCACCAGGGTTTCCCAACTCAGTTCCATTCTCCCACTCAGGGGAGTTTTCTTCCACCGAACAGGGTTCTGTCTCCTTTGTTCTTCAGGCACTGCTGGCTCCAGCTCAACACACCAAAGAGTTACTAAGTCCCCGATTACCAGTGTGTCTTGCTCCCACAACATCCATCACCACTGAACTGAGAGAGCCCACCCCGGATTTCTTTATGAGTCTCATTCTCCATTGCTGGCAGTCTGCTGAACTTGGCCCCTTCCTCCCCACAGGTTCCCACAGTCTGTGTGATTCTCTTATCCCTGCCGTAAAAAAAAATTCTGCCCTCTTAATTATCAGTAAAACTGCATAGACTTTTTCAGATTTTATTTGGAATTTACGGTGCTTCTGTGCCAGAACTGTGTTTGACGGTACAACTCTTCCACCTGCTGGCCAAACATAGTTGCTGCAAGTAAAAATCCACAACTCAACCTGAGATTACTAGAGGTAAACTTTTCATTCTGGTAGTTTAAGCTGGTGATAAGATTAACTGCTCTATACCAATGACGGATAATATTAAGCAGACCATTAGGAATCTCATTGGTTTTTACATGAATGACATCCTGGGAGAAGATTATGACATGCCACAAATATATTTATGCCTGATGTTAAAGATCACCTTCATAATCCATATAATATCCTAGAATAGGGGGATTGATAATAGGGCAGTGTCGCACCTGCTGAGCAGCCTGCATCCGAGAATGTAGTGAGGTGGTCGGGATAGATGACACAGAGACCGGTCGGTTGCTTTAAGAAAAATTTATGCTCCCCAAGTCGGCTTAGGAGAACTCCCCAAGAAAAAATGCTTCCCTATTTAAGGACTTCTGCCATTCATACACACACAATTCTCCAACCGAGCTCTCACACACCTCTCACAGCTCTCACAGACTTCTCACCTTCCTGGCTTGTTAGAAATCTCCAGCACCAGAATCAGGGAGAAACAGCAGGGAGCAGGAAGAAGCATCTAGCCATAGGGGGGATCAAAGTCATGGTGTTTCAGTGAGCGAGCCCTTATAGGAGCCCTACCAAGAGCTTTATGGCACTGAATTGTTTTCAGTAAACATGTTTTCAGTAAACATTGTCTTACAGCTGCCTACTCCCAGGCTGAAGGGGAAGTGGGTCTCTGTTCAAGGTCTGGTGTCCCCACAGGGCAGAAAGCAGGGAAGTTGTAGAAAGCTATTGGTAATTTAGAGACAAGAATTCTAAATTGTGAGGACAATGAGGAAATAACAAACAGGTTGAACACCTTAGAATATAACCACGTATGGGATAGGATTGATTACATGACTGCTGCTCTAATCGCCAAAATAAAGTCAATTCAGGATGACATTACCATGTTAGCAGAAACAATTCTTTCCACGTCTGATTACTTGATTAATAAAACTCAAAGACAGAAACTTCAGATTGGAAAAATTGCAGAAAAAATTTATTCCATGTCTGATAATAATGACAAGCTAGCAGGTAGAACATTGTTCCTGGAAAGCAACTTACATGCCATTCAGATAATATTGAAGGATGAGAATATTAAATTTTTGGAATCATATATAAATGATGAATCCAAGAAACTGATAGATTCTATGATGTCCTTGGAAATTTATTTGACCCAAGAACTTCAAGTGCTCAGGGAAACAATGATTAATAGATTACAGGTCTCAGACTACCACCAATCTGATAAACCAGAATCAGCCATCTAAGCATCATGTCATGAAAGAGGTTTATCTATACCTCTCGTTATGCTCTCTCCTGTGGTCTTCCCAGTATCTATGACTAAAAAACCAGCAACAACAACAACAACAAAAAAAACCCCAATGCCTTCATTGCTTATCTATGGGAGCCAATGCAGAGGAAAGATTTGATGGGAATCAAGGAAGCTATGGTTTATTATGGTCTTCATTCACCCTATGTCAGGGAGCTTCTGAACTCATGGGCAACCAGGAATAGAGAGTGACCCCTAAGAATTGGAGCCAATTAGCCTTAGCTGTGCTAGAAAATTAGTCTCTAATACAGTGTAGAGCTTATGGAGGGAAGAAGCAAAAGCTCTCGAACTTCAAGGCTTAAAGATTTTTGGTGAGGGTGCTTATGTTGACCCACAGGCTCAGGCTGTGAATGATGAACACATCTTGTCTATATGCCATACAGCATATCTGAATGCTTTGGACAAGGTTCATGAACCAGGAGAGAAAATAGAACTCTATACCAAAGTGATACATGGCCCAAAGAAAGGTTCACTGAATTCTTACAAAGATTTTTCAGAGCAGTAGACTTAAAGTTAACTGATTCAGATTCTAGGCAAATATTTGTAGAATCTCTAGCTTATGAAAATGCAAATCCACAATGCAAAAAGGTACTTTGGCCATTAAAAATCAGATCAGCACCATTGTAGGAATGGGTCTTCTGTACAGCTAAACTTGAATATGAATATCAGGATACATAAGCTTGGGTAGGAGAGGCAATTTCTTTATTTTTAAATTTAAATTAGAAACAAGGTTGCTTCGCATGTCAATTCCAGGTCCCTCTCCCTTTTCCTCCCCTCCTCCCATGCCCTCATTTCCCCAGGGAGTGTGAGGCCCTCCAAGGGGGGTGTCCATATTCTGTCATTTCATCCAGAGCAGGGCCTAGACCCTCCCCCAAGAGTCCAGGTTGAGAGTGCATCTCTCATTGTTGGATGGGTGCCCAAAGTCCATTTGTATACCCGAAATAAATACTGATCTATTACCCAAGGCTCAATAGATTACCTAGGCCTCCTCACTGACACCCACATTCAGGGGGGTCTTGATAAGTCCCATGCTGGATTCCCAGCCATCAGTCTGGGATTCAAGAGCTAACCCTTGTCAGGTCAGCTGTTTCTGGGGGTTAAAGCAGCCCAGTCTTAACCCCTTTGTTCATCAATCCTCCCTTTCTGTCATTGGATTTCTTGAATTCAGCTCAGTGTTTGGCTGTGGGAGTCTGAGGAGAGGCAATTTCTAAAGGTTTGAAGAGACACAAAGATGCCAAATTACTCAACCATGAAGATATAGTAACTTTAGTAAGAGAGGCAATCTTCAGAGGTTTAAAAAGACATAGAAATACTGTGGTAGAATGGGACATCTACGAAGAAATTGTAGGCAAAGCTTTCCTAGAAATAATGCTCGTCCTACGAATGACTCAAACAGTAGTCTTCAGTCATCTGGATAATGTAGGAGATGTGGCAAAGGTTGACACTGGACCAATGAATGTATGTCAAACACAGAAAGACAAGGTATCCCTTTAAAATCAGGAAAATCATTGAGGAGTCTCTCAAAGCCCTCATGTCAAAAGTGGTCTGGTCATTCCCAGTCATTTTGGAGGACAATCTCTCTCAGAACAATTAGAAGATTCACTACCTATTGTAAAGAATACAAACTGGATGATAGATTAGCTACTCAGGATGAAACAATCATAATTGGAGGAAATAAAAACATTTTGGCAAGCTTCTATACAGTATCACAGACGCAAACTAGCAGTTAGGATTAATAATGTGATTATCAGCCTTGTAGATATTGGCCTGATGCTCCCATCATAACTCAAAAAACCTGGCCTCCAAGATGGCCCCTACAAGAAGATAGTGTTCAATTCTTAGGGATTGGAAACCTATCTCAAGTAAAATAAAGCACGAGATGTGTTGACTGTATAGGGCCAGAGGACATAGAGGACGACTGACTCCATATATCATAGACATTGCTATAAATCTCTGGGGTCATGATTTATAACAGCAATGGAATACCCAGATTAACATTATTCCTTTGTCAAATATGAATCATAAACAAGCTCTTGGTGGTAGAAAAAATATTGTAATGTACCAGAGATAACAGATGCCAACCATACAGGCTGTACAGAAACAGGATGTGAGTGCCAAACCTACAGAGGAACTAAAAGCCCTTCCCTTAAAATACCTAACAGATGGACCTGTTTTGGTAGGGCAATGGTCTATGACCTCTGAGAAGCTGACTAAGGAACAGCTAAATGCTGGACATATTGAAGAATCTACCAGTCAGTGGAATTCACCCAGGTTTGTTATCAAAAGAAGTGTGGTAAATGGAGGATGCTTACTGATCTGAGAGCCATCAATATAGTAATGCAGCTTATCGGCTCTTTGCAGCCTGGGATGCCACCTTCACTGATACCTTCAGGATGGCCTACGATAGTAATTTACAAGAAAAACATAAAGAAAAATTTGCCTTCACCTTCACAGTGCCTACCTATAACAATTCTCAACCAGTTAGTAAATTTCAATGGAAGGTTTTGCCATAGGGAATGTTAAATTGTCCCACTTTGTGGCAGTATTTTGTGTAAAACCTATTGGAAATAATTCACAAGCAATTTCCACAATCCATAATTTACCATTATACAGATCATATACTGTTGGCTGATTAGAAATAAGGAAATGTTGGAAAAGATGTTTGAGGCAGTACAGGAAATTTTACCTTGCTGGGAATTACATATCGTTCCTGAAAAAAATGCAATGAGGAAATTCTACTAATTACTTAGGCTATAAAATATATCTACAAAAAAATAAACCATAAAAAGTACATATCAGGAGAGATCATTACCTGACTCTTAATAATCTTCAAAAACTATTAGGAGAGGCACGATTTAAAATACCTGAAAAATGACCCTAAAAGGAGACAAGGACTTAAAAAGTCCACAGATGTTATCAGTTGAAGCGGAAAAAGAATTAGAATGGGTAGAAAAGTGAATACTAGAAGCATATGTGGACCATGTGGATCCAAACCTAGACTGTATTCTGGTTATTTTACTATCTAGAGAATACCCCTCAGGTATTTTGATGCAGAGGGAAGATATCATATTAGAATGGATATTTCTATCACATAAACAGAATAAAAAACTGAAGACATATACAGAAAATGTCTCTGATTTGATTTTAAAAGGTAAATTAAGGCTTTGTCAAATAACTTAAAGGGACCCAACAGAAATTATTGTACCTTTAACTAATGAAGAATAATGAATTGGAAAAGGGCTCGCAGTAACTTTTTGTGAATGATGAGCAACAATTATACCAAAACAGAGAGAATCAAATTCATGAAGAAAACAATTTGGATCCTTCTATGTATTGTAAGAAAAATGCCAATCTCTGGAGTCCCTACATTCTACACTGATGCAAACCATCAGAAAAAGCAAGTTATAAATCAGGAAATGTAAGTAAAATAGTTCAAAGTCCTTTCAATTCTTTAAAAAGTCAGAATTGTGCACCATTCTCATGGTGCTCATGGATTTCACAGAGCCTCTCAATAAATAAAGTTACTGACTCTCACTATGCAGAGACAGTTGTCTTACACATTGAGACTGCTGAATTCATTCCTTACCATAAGGAATTAACATCATTATTTGTACAATTGCAGGAAACTATCAGAAATATAACTCATCACTTCCTCTGTAGGTTTGGAACTCACATCAGATCCCATATGGGTCTGCCAGGTCCTCTAGCACAAGGTAATGATGATACTGATCGTTATTAATAGGAAGTATGATAGAGGCTTCAGAATTTCATAAGAAACACCACATTAATAGCAAAGCCTTGAAAATGGATTCTTCTATCACTTGGAAACAAACCAAGGAAATAGTAAGAATCTCCCCCACCTGTTTATTCTATAATCAAACTCCAATACCAGCAGGCAGGTGGTAGAAATGAAACTTGACAAATGGATGTGTTTTGCTTTCCAGAAACCATATGGTAGGCACGTTTTCAAAGTTCCAATGGGCTACTGCTGTTAGCTCTGAAAAGGCTGATTCTGTTATCACACACCTCTTAGAGGTGATGGCTGTTATGGGTAAATTTGCAAAATACACCCATAAAAACAGCAATGCTCCAGCATATGTCTCCAGCAAATTAGAACAGTTTTTCAAATATTATAACATAAAGCACATAACTGGTATACCATATAATCCCACATGCCTTTCTACATCAATAATTGTCTGTAGTTGAGAAATCTCTCCTAGTAGTTTAGAGATCTAACCACACTTTAAAAGAAATGCTCCATAAACAGGCAGGGGAAACAAAGGCCCCCAAACACAGATTACATAATATTTTATTAACACTAAACTTTCTTAATGCTAATGAAAAACACAAACATCTGCAGACAGACCCTGGGCTATAGAAAAATCTTCTGAACTAAATCATTCGGTGTATTTTAAGGATGTAATAACCTCAGTTTGGAAACCAAGATATGTATTATGTTGGGGAAGGGGTTTTGTCTTTGGTTCCACAGGAGAAAAAAAGCTTTGGATTCCATCAAAATTTATCAAGATTCGATCCAAAGAGGAGAAACCTCAGGAGGAGGAAAGATGACAGTTCATCCACAAAGTCATATTTCACAACGTGTATAGAGACCTCACAAAGGAAAGGGAAGTGTTTTGTTCTTGTCTTAACAGGAAAACCCATCTCCAAAAGGCAAGAAGACACCAAACATGTAGATACCTAAAGAAGAGAGGATGGCTAGCCAAAAGTACCATCAAACAAAGAAGAATCTG
This sequence comes from Mesocricetus auratus, assembly GCF_017639785.1. Taxonomy (NCBI): domain Eukaryota; kingdom Metazoa; phylum Chordata; class Mammalia; order Rodentia; family Cricetidae; genus Mesocricetus; species Mesocricetus auratus. Next base: position 37,615,320 of record NW_024429188.1, on the reverse strand, counting down.
ATATTTGGTGCCAATGTCTAATTCTCTTAACCTATATCTTTGCAAAAATCTATTTCTCTTTACTTCCTAATACTCCTTTGGTCCCAATTCACGTAAACCAATGGTGGCTTTGGAGCTCGATATGGCTCTCCTCCTTTAAATCCAAGCATGTTGTTAAAATGAAATTCAGAGTTTCTGTATTATATCAAGAAGCCAATTGATTTAGGACAGAAGCAAACAAAAATCTAGGGACTGTCATCTCTTTATACTTTTTTTCTGTGAAGGTCTAATTTCCCTCATATTTACTATTTTCCTTATTGTTGCATTTCCTGGTACGCATACCTATAAATGTTCAGATTTCTTTGTTGACATTAAAATTTGAGTTATCCACAGAGAACAAAGAATTTCCTATCAGCAATCTTGAAACACTCCAGAAAGAAAATGGAGCCCCACTTCATCCATTCCACCTGACCCGACTTGATGCATATGAACTGACAATTACCACCCTGAAACTGATTTAGGACTACATCGCTCTAGACAACTCCAGACTAATTAGCTGATATGGTGTACCTTCTTGTTACACTCTGTCCAGAGTGTAACACAAGAACTTCAATCAAGATAAGAACTTCAATCAAGAACTTGAATCAAGCATCTCTTGCCAAACAGAAACTGGGTACAAATGTTGTAGAAAGTCCACTTGAGACTTTCACTACACTCACATTTTCTTCCTACAACATCCCATGAGTTTATCATCATCCCATTTCAGCAGGAAGTAATTCTGAGAATAATATGCCCCTTTTCCCTACTGTTGACATTACACCTGTTCAGTTAGTTTTCAATTTTTTAGGGTTGGGATTAGAAGGAGTTGTTCAGACTTGGGCATCTCTTTAAGATAAGTTTATGCTTAGATGGATGAGATATAGGTAGATTATTATATCTTCTGGTGATTTATAATTTGTTTCTCGTATTTTGTCTTACTGTGTTTCCTTATCTTGTATGTATATATGCTTTATATATGTTTGAGACATTTTGTATATTGAGACAATTTAGTTTTGTTTTAAGTCTAAATCTTTTGTTTAGACTAAAAGGAATTGTAGGGAGAGATTATGTACCCATAGAACTGACCATGCCCATTTGGGTATGGTCACAGGCATGTAGAACATATGGGGGGTAAAAGATCTGGGGGGAAGTAGATGCACACTTTGGGTTCTGGTCAAGTCTCAGAGATCAGCAAGCAGATCTTTGGTTCTCGACATTCTTGGCTTCTCATGTAAGTGAGTTCTCCCTCAATAAAATATCATAGGATATCCCTACTTTGTGTAGCTTAATATTTCCACATGTTAGCAATTCATTAACACATGTAATACAGGTGTTATTAAGAGCTTATTATTTTCATTTGAAGTTCATTTCTTTTGTGATTTGATAACTGAAAAATGTTCATTAAAGAACAGTAAAAACATTTTGTTTTTGAGACAGGTTTTCTTTGTGCAGCCTTGGCTGTCATAGAACAATCTGTAGACCAGCCTGGCCTCAAAATCAAGAGACCCCCTTTTCCTCTGTACCCTGAGTGCTGGTATTAAAGGCAGGCACCACCATTGCCTGACATAAAATAATATTTAGTAAATACTGTTTTACATTTTACTTAGGTCATCAACAAATATCAATGATACTTACCGTGGTTGAAAACATAATAGAGATATTATCTGCAATAGATGAGGAAAATAAATAGAACTGTCATAGTGTGCTTCTGCTGTTACAATAAAATACCCAAGATTTGATTATTTCATAAGTACAGACATTTATTTCTTTTAGTTATGAAAGCCAGAAGTTCAACAACAAGATTCAGTTTCTAGCAAAAGCTCTGCTTATTCCAAGATGGCACCTGAATAATACATCCTTTTAGAGGAGACACTTGTTTTCCACAGTGTAAGGGACAGATTAAGTTATATGGGTGGAGCTGATGTGTGAGTTAATACTATTCCTAAATAAACTTTGAAGTTCTCCTTGGTGTTTATGCCTCCAGAGTGCTGGGATTAAAGGTTGGTGCCATCACCACCTAAAAATTTCCAGGGAGGTTTAACTGAGGAAATTAGTTCCTTACTGAATGCAGGTGACAACATCCTATGGGCTGGTGTTCTAAGTGAAGAAAAATGAGATAAAAGGAAAAATTCTAATGTGCATCAACATCCTACTTTTTGCTTCCTGAATTAACAATAAGCTATGTGGAGTCCCAAAGACACAATACTGCCACCAAGAATACTGCTGCTCCTTCTTTACTGTGGTGGACTATACTTCAAACCCAGAGTCGAAATCAATCTTACCTTTCTTTTTTGTCAGATATTTGGTCACAGAGATGAAAAAATAGCTAATATATCACTATTTTCACACGTGCTTTATATATTCCTATTTAAATGTGTTGAAATTATGCATTGCAATTCTATGGTTACATAAAAATAATGTGATGGGTTTATATGAATGACAGTATCAGGGCTATTTCTAAGGGCAGAAAGCTGAGGATACAGAATACATACATATAATCATAATAGCAATAGTAAATTAGCTGACATTTATTGATCATGAATATCAAAAAAGCAGTATTCTATTCATTTTTCAAGCATCAATTTATTTTAGCTATGTAAAAATATCTTATGAGTTGAATATAATATTCTCCTTCCTTCAAAGACAAAGCATAATGTATGAAGATAATAAAAAAAATCTTGCCCAAGAAAGCTATTTCAAGAATGTGGGTCTCTCTCTAATCCTAGTACACATCTTTGATCCCACTGATAAGGAAACAGAAGCAGGTGTGTCTCAGAGAGTTTGTGGCCACCTTGGTAAATAAAGTGAGTTCTAACACAACCAGGGATAAATAGTGAGTCACTGTCAAATAACAAAACAAACAAAAATAGTTTGTGGATGCAGGATGTGAAATCAGGTAGTGTCTGCCTTTGCATCCAGGATTCTTAACAATTAGTTATATTGACTCCTTTTTGGGGAAAAGAAAATTGTTGACCTCCTTTTATGAAACAAGCATACCACTTATAGATAAGCATGGTAATAATGAGAAAGTTAGAGGCCAGTATAACATAAATATTGATATAAATGTCTGAAAATATTAGTAAAATTTCAATACTTTCTAGTTCCTAGGTCTTCTGTAAAAGCATCAAAATTTTCCAAATTTGTGATTAAATGTGTATTTTATGTTAAAGTTTCCAATTATGTGAATTTTTGTGAGCTATGGGATGTTTGCTTTGACATTTACAAATGTTATCTCTTGTTTATGATAAAATACAAATTTTGCTATCATATGCATTTCTCTTCAATATTACATATTCTTATTTCCTTTTTGTTGGTGCTAAGGACCAAAGCAGGGCCTGTTTACATGCTAGACAAGTGCATTATCCCTGATCTCCATCCACAACCCACTCTCTTTTAAATATTTTTAATTACATTAAATACATCATTTGCCTTTTTCTCTTTCCTCTCTCTAACCCATCATGTGTACTGCATCTCTTGCTGTCTCTCAAATTCATGGCCTCTTTAAATAATAATTTTAAAATAATTATTTAAATAATAATTTTATTCATTCTCTGAGATGTTGTGAATATATACAATAAATTTTGAATGTATTCACTTATAATCTTCTGCACCCAATATCCATAGTCTCTATCCAACAAGTACTCCTTCTATCTTCATGTGCTCATTTTTTATATCCACTGATTACAAATAATGTTACCCATATTCACACGAGTGTTGGCCTATCTACTGGAGTATGGGTAACCTGCTAGTCATTATACCCATGAAGAAAAGTGGCTGTCCTCCCTCCAGCAGCCATCAACCACAAATAGCTTCTCAGCTAAAGGCAGAATGTTGTAAGCCCCTCCGTGATCCTTAGTGAATATTTGACTGGTTGTTCTTTTGCAGTTTTTGTTGAGACAGACACAGATACTGTGACATTATGAATGCATCAGGAATGTCCTGTCCAGAAGACAGCATTTTACAGACCTTCCCTCCTCCCCATCCTCTACAACATATCTTTTTCTATTACTCTCTTGCCATTGATCTTGACTGAAAACCACAACGAAATGGTAAGGTCCTTTTGCTGAAGACTACACACTCTAGCTGCAAGACAGAGAAACATATACTTTTGACTGGGAAACCTCCATCCTGCTGGCTAGCTTTCATAGTAATGATAGGAGATAGACAGGCTGCTGAGTGAGAAGTACATCAATGGCCTTACCTTGCAGTGGGCAGTGTATACAAAAATATGTACCTGCCAGGTAAGATGTACCTATGGTATAATAGTGGAATGACTGTTATGGGAGTAACTGACTACTTTCTACTTAGATTTGAGACCTGCTCTACAGGAGAAAATTCATGTCTCATCTTGTAAATATGGTATTAAAAACAATGCTTGGGAAGAACACATGTCTTAGCCAAGAATCTATTATTGTTATTTTGCCAAAGGGACATGTTGTCTATTTGCCTTCTAAATAGTTATACTTATACCTACATATTTGTGCTGTCTCCAGTCTTGTCCACATAAGCTTCTTTTTGTAGTAGGCAACAGTTAATACAGAGACTTATACCTAGTCAAAATGCTGAAAACAAGTGACTGTAAGTGTTCAAGCCTAAATTGGGCTTGTACCATTGCCATCCTCTCCCAATGTTCAGGGAACATCAGAAAAGAGAGCGACCATCTTTTGAGTACTGGGATTAAAGGCGTGTATCACCATCACCCAGCGTTATGAGACAGAGTGCCATTGCATTTGAAGCCTGGCTTTGGACTTTCTCAGTGTCTCAGGCAGGAGATGAACTTGCAATCCTCCATTTTCAACAACCTGGGCATCTGGAAATTCAGGTTGGTATCACTAAACCCAACTTTTCTAATATTCATGTATCTTGACACGTTACTTAATTTTTAGTATAAAGAGTTTATTTTGGCTTATATTTCCAAATGGAAAGTATGTAATGGCTAAGGATGTATAAAAATAAAAAGACCTGTGTGCAGGAGTACAAATCTGATAGATCACATCTCCATCCACAGACAGGAAGCAGAGAAATGAAACTGGAAATGAAGCAAAACTATATATTCTCAAAGCCTACACTCAGTAACATGCCTTCAGAAGGCCCTTCATTCTAAATGTTCCATAAGCTCTTCAAACAGCACCAAAAACTGGGGTCCAAATGCTCCAATACATTATCCTATGAGTGATGTTTCTCATACAAAATACCACACATATTTTCTATGGAATTATATAATGACTAAATATAAAATGTTTAGAAGTGTATCTACCCTTTCTGAATATTCTATTTAAGATTAACTTATTATTTTTATTATATTTTATTATTGTTTTGCAGTAACTGTGGTGCTGGGATTCAGATTCAGGGACTTATACTTGCTGAGTAACTTCTCTACCATAGAGTTACAACTTTGGCCTGGTATTTCACATTTCATAAAAGTAAAACACTGTATATAAACATTAATATATTTATAGACAGTTCCATTTATGTTATATACAATTTTTGTTATGAACAATGCTCTAACAAACATTTTGCATATTTGTCCTTGAAGATAATTGTAAGAGTTTCTCAAGGATCTAAATTTTTACATATAGGCCATTATTGCATTTTGTCAGTCAGAATAAGATATCCCCTTAAGATTTCCATCCCCTAGAGTATATACACTTTCCATTTCCCTCAATCAAGCACTAATTTAGGTATTGCTGTGAACAGATTTTTAAAATGTCTCAAATCGGTTTGACCAAGCGCTCTCTTGAAAATCAATCATTTGAGTGTTTTATAATTGACTCTGGTTCTTGCAATTCCTACCTTTAAATAATAATTCTGTATTTTGTGCATCTTTGCTTCAGCTAAAATGATGCTTTTATATGAGACTGTAATATTTTTTAATAGAAAGACAAAATGGATTTTCGTACCTGATTAAATGTGGCATAGACATAGTTTCTCACTATATTTGTTTTCAAATTTTTCATATATTGGCTCATTGCTATTGAAAACATGATGCAGATCTATGTATTTCTGTTACAAAACATTTTATTTATCCTCATCAAACATATATGCAAAATGTGAACTGTTTTAAAATACAAAACTTAAACAAATTAGTACATTTTGAGAATACAAAGAATACTTATTTTCAGAATACTGTTAATCATTTCTTTTTAATTTTTCTTATACCTTAACCACAGTTTCTCCTCACTCCAATACTCCTAGCTTCCCCACCTCACCTCTTCCCCAGAGGTGAAGTCTAGCATAAAGTCAAGGTGAATGCCATCATATTGAGCCTGGCAAGGCAACCCAATTGGAGGAAAAATCCCAAGAGCATGCAAAAGAGCGAGAGATACTTCTGTTCCCACTATTAAGTCCCACAAAAAGACACCAAGCTAATAGCCATAACATATACACAGAGGACTTGGTGTAGGCCCATGTAGGCCCTATGCTTCCCATTTCAGTCTCAGTCAGCTCATGTGCTTAGATGAGTCAGTGGGCTAGGTTCACCTGTTGTCCTCCATATCCTCTGACTCCAATTCCCCCTCTTTTATGGTGTTGCTGAGCTCCAAAGGAGGGACCTGATGAAAACTTCCAATATCTCTGGACTATATCTGGTTATGGGTGTCTGCACCAGCTCTCGTCTGCTACCAGCTGAAGCCTCTCTGATGACAAGTAGAACAGGCACCTATCCATGGAAGTGAGTGGAAGTTGTTCTTGCCAATTGGGCCCTGCTGTCAGTTTTCTGGCATCAGTCTTGGTTGTTCAGGAATTGCCACAGGAAATTCTCAGCCAAGTTCTGAACCAAATGTAACCTAGTCCCAGCACTGGAAGCCTTGCCTGGTTACAAAAGATAACCAGGTCAGAATGCATGTCCTCCTTTGTTAGGAGCCATCACTGGGGTAAATATTGAAGATTTAGGAAGTTTTCACTGGACTAACTTTTAAACTGCCCCCCCAATGGCTTCCAATTACAGCTGTCTCTTTCTGCACTTTCTCCCTCCACTCTGCCCTAACCTGATGTCTGCCACTCCTGTCCCCACCTGCTCCAAATGCACCCACAGAATCTATTCTATTTTCCCATTCCAGGAAGATCTCTGCATCCCCCACAGCCCTCCTTGTTACCTAAACTCTCTAGGTCTATGGATTTTTACCTTAGTTATCATTTATTTGATAGGCAATATCAACATATAAACGAATACATACCATATTTGCCTTTCTGGGCCTGGGGTCCCTGACTTGGCATGGTTTTTTCCTTTATATCCATTTTAAACTGCTGAGTAATACTACATTGTGTGAATGTATGTAGTGCAATATCTCTATATATTCTTCAGGTGAGGGACATCTAGGTTGTTTCCAGTTTTTGATTATTATTAGTAAAGCTGCAATGAACATGGCTGAGCAAATGTCCTTGAGGTAGGATGGACATGTCCAAGAGACTTATAGCTGGGTCTTCAAGTAAATTGATTGCCAATTTTCTGAGGTACTGCAATATTGATTTCCAAAGTGGTTGTATAAGTTTGCACTCTCACCAGCTATGGAGGAATGTTCCACTTGCTCCACATCCTTTCCAACATGAGCTGTCACTTATGTTATTGATCTTAGCCATTTTGACAAGTATAAGATGGAATCTCACAATAGTTTTGATTTGTGTTTCCCTGATGGCTAAGGGTATTGAATATTTCCAAGTTTCTCAGCCATTTGAAATTCCTCTATTGAGAATTCTCTGTTCAGATCAGTTCCCCATTCTTAACTGGATTATTTTTAATACATACTTTCATTAGTTCTTTGCATATTTTGTATATTAGACATCTATCATGTGGAGTTGCTAGAAATCTTTCTCATTCTGTAGGCTGCTTCTTTGTCTGAATGACACTGTCCTTTGCCTTACAGAAGCTTTTCAGTTTTATGAGGTTCCATTTATTAACTTTTGATCTTAGTAACCGTGTCATTGGTGTTCTGTTCAGGAAGTTGTGTCCTGTGCCAATGCATTCAAGGCTGCCCCCCAATTTTTTTTATCAGGGGCAGTGTTTCTGTTTTTTGTTTATCCACTTAGACTTCAATTTTGTGCTGAGTGATAGATAGGCATCAATTTGCATTCTTCTATATACAGTTTGACCACTTGTAGAAGATGCTTTTGATTTCCATTGGGATTTCTATTTTTTCCTTTAAAAAATCAGGTGTCATTAGGTGTATGAATTTATGTCTGGCTCTTCAATTAGATTCCATTGCTCAGTGGTGTTTTAATGGCAGCAGCATTTTTTTTTACTATAGCTCTTTAGTACAACTTGAAAGCAGTAATGGCGATGCCTCCAGAAATTATTTTATTTTTCTGGATTGTTTTAACTACTCTGTATGTTTTTCTTTTTTCATATGAAGTTGAGAACTGTCCTTTCAAGGTCTGTAAAGAACTGTGTTGCTTTGGGATTTGCACTGGATCTGAGACTGCTTTTGATAAGATGACAATTTTACTTTGTTAATCCTACCAATCCATGAGCATGGGCTATCATTCAATCTTATGATATATTCTTCAATTTCTTGTAGTTTTGATCATACAAGTGCTTCCATTGGTTGCTTAGAGCTACCCCAGTATATTTTATATTATTTGTGGCTATTGATAAGTATGTTAGTTCTCTGATTTCTTCCTCAGACTGTCATTTGTATATAGGAGAGCTAATGATTTTTGTGGGTTAATCTTGTACCCAGCCAATTTTCTGAAAGTGTTTATCAGCTGCAGGAGTTCCCTAGTAGAATTTTTATAGTCACTTATGTATACTATCATATCATCTACAAATAGTGGTACTTTGATGTTTTCCTTACTAATTTATAGCCCTTTGATCTCCTTCAGTTGCATTACTAATCTAGCTAAAACTTCAAGTACTGTATTGAACAGATATGGAGATAGTGGAACCCTTATCTTCTTCCTGATTTCAGTGGAATTTTTCTCCATTAAATTTGGTGTTGGCAATTGACTTGCTATAAATTACCTTTGTTGTGGCGAGGAATGTCTATTTTTTTGGTTTTTATGAGACAGGGTTTCTCTGTATTGTTTTGGAGGCTGTCGGTCCAGCCCGGCCTCAAACTCCCAGCGATCTGCCTGCCTCTGCCTCCCGAGTGCTGGGATTAAAGGATGTGTGCCACCACCGCCCAGCGAGGAATGTCTTTTGTGTCCCTAATCTCTCCAGGACATTTATTATAAATGGGTGATGGAATTTGTCAAGAGCCTTTTTTGCATTTATTGAGATGCTCATATATTCTTTTTATTTTACTTTGCTTATATAGTGCATTTCATTGACTGATTTACATATGTTGGAGCATCTCTGCATGCCTGGCATAAAACCCCTGTGATCCTGATGGATTTATTTATGTATTCTTAAATTCCTTTTGAAAATATTTATGGAGTTTCATAAAATATTGGAATGTAATTCTCTATCATTGTTGAGTATTTGTTTGGTTTCAGTATCAGGGTAACTGTGGCCTCATTAAATAAATTGTTCAATGGTCCTTCTGTTTCTATTTTGTGGAATAATTTGAGGAGTATCTGTTTTAACTCTTCTTTAAAAGTCTGGTATAATTCAGCTAAAGCTGTCTGTCCCTGGAATTCTTTTGTTTGGGAAACCTTTAATTACTATTATATTCACTAGAGGTTATAGGTCTATTTAAATTATTTATCTGATCTTGGCTTAACTTTGGTAAGTGGCACCTATAGAGAAAATTATCCATTTTTTTAGGCTTACCCAATTTTGTGGAATACAGGGTTTTTGTTTTGTTTTTTATTTAGAAACAATCATTTTGCGTATCAATTCCCCATTCCCTCTTCCTCCAATTCTCCCAAGTCCCCTACCAACTCCCCAACCCACTCTGCAAGTGCTTGCCAAGAACTGTGAGGCCAATCATGGGGGATCATCAAAGTCTGTCACATCATTTGGGGGAGAGCCTAGGCTTAGTCCCTGTATTTGGGCTGAAATAGTATCTCTCCATAGGAAATGGGCTCCCGAAGTCCTTTTGTGCACTAGGGATAAATACTGGTTCCACTGTTAGAGGTCCCATAGACTACCCATGCCTCCTAACTGGCACCTACAATCTGAGGGTTTGGTTCAGTCGAATGCTGGTTCCCAGCTTTATGACCGGGGTCTGTGTGCTCTCACTAGGTCAGTTCAGCTGGTTCTATAGGTTTCTCTAGCACTGTCTTGACTCATTTGCTCATTACTTCTCTCTCTATACAATGGAATTCCAGGAGTATGCCTAAGTGCTGAGCTGTATGTGCCTGCTTCTGCTTCCATCAGCTACTGCATGAAGGGTCTAGGATGGCATATAAGGTAGTCATTAATCTCATTATAGGGGAAGGGCATCAAAGGTGTACTTTCCACTACTGCCTAGATTCATAGTTGGGGACATCTTTGTGGATCTCTGAACATTTCCGTAGTGACCTATTTCATTTTATACCTTTACTGGCTCCCTCTATTATAATATCTCTTTTCTTGCTCTTCTCTATTCCTCCCCTGTCTCAATCTTCCTGATTCCTCTTGTTCTCCTCTCCCCTCTTCTCCCCATTTCTTTTTCCTACCTTCCACCCCTCTCCCCTCTGTGTTCCCAATTTGCTCAGGAGTTCTTGTCCCATTCCCCTTCTTCGGGGGACCATGTAATTTTCTCTTTATGTCCTCCTTGCTTCCTAGTTTCTCTGGTGGTATGGATTATAGGCTGGTAGTCCATTTCTCTATGCCTTATATCCTTATATGAGTGAGTACATACCATGCTTGTCTTTCTGTGACTGAGTTACCTCACTCAGCATGGTTTCTTCCAGTTCCACCCGTTTGCCTGAAAATTTCAAGATTTCATTGTTTTTTTTTCAGCTGAGGAATACTCCATTTTGTAAATGTATCACATTTTCTCTTTCCATTCTTCAGTTGAGGGACAGCTAGGTTGCTTCCAGGTTCTGGCTTTTACAAAGAACTCTGCTATGAACATAGTTGAACATATGTCCTTGTTGTATGAATGTGCATCCTTTGGGTATATGCCCAAGAGTGGAATTGAGGTAGACTGATGCCCACTTTCCTGAGGAACAACCATACTGCTTTCCAAACTGGCTGCACAAGTTTGCACTCCCACCAGCAATGAATGAGTGTTCCCCTTTCTCCACAACCTCTCCAGCATAGACTGTCATCGGTGTTTTTTTTTCAGCCATTCTTGTCAGTGTAAGATGTTATCTCAGAGATGTTTTGAGTTGCATTTGCCTGGTGGCTAAGGATGTTTTCTTTTTTTTTTCCTTTTTTTTGATTTTTTTTATTCTTTTTTTAAAATTTAGATAAGAAACAAGGTTGCTTCACAAGTCAGTTCCAGGTCCCTCTCCTTTTCCCTCCCCTCCTCCCGTGCCCTCCCCCCATCCCCCCCGTTATCCCCTCATTCCCCCATAAGGATGTTTTCTTAAGTGTCTTTCAGCCATTTTAGATTCCTCTATTGAAAATTCTGTATTTAGTTCTGAATCCCACTTTTTCATTGAATGGTTTTGTGTTTTGGTGACTAGAGTTCCATGTATATTTAGGAAATCAGCCATCTTTCAGATGTGGGATTGGTGAAGATCTTTTCCCATTCTGTGGGCTGCCGTTTGTTTGTTTGTTTGCTTGTTTTGTTTTTTTTTGTTGTTGTTGAGTATGTCCTCTGCCTTATAGAAGCTTTTCAGTTTTAGGAGGCTTCATTTACTAATTGTCAATCTCTCAATGTCTGTGCTACAGTTATGTTCATGAAGTGATCTCCTATACCAATTCATTCAAGGGTACATCTCACTTTCTCTTCTAAGAGCTTCGGTATGGCTGGATTTATGGTGAGGTCTTTGATGCATTTGGACTTAAGTTTTGTGCATGATTACAGATGTGGATTTATCTGCATTCTTCTACATGTCCACATCCAGTTATGCCAGCACCATTTGTTAAAGATGCTTTCTTTTTTCCATTGTATAGTTTTAGCTTTTTCATAAAAAATCAGGTGTTCATAGGTGTGTGGGTTAATATCAGGGTTTTTAATTCAATTCCATTGGTCTATTTGTCTATTTTTGTGCCAATACTAAGCTGTTTTCAGGACTATAACTCTATATTAGAGCTTGAAGTCAAGAATGATGATGCCTCGAGAAGTTCATTTATTGTACAGGATTATTTTGGCTATCCTGTGTCTTTTGTTTCTCCATATAAAGTTCAGTATTTTTCTTTCAAGGTCTGTGAAGAATTGTGCTGGGATTTTGATGGGGATTGCATTGAATCTGTAGATAGCTTTTGACAAAATTGCCATTTTTACTATGTTGATCCTAGATATCCCATTTATCATCTATATATAGTAGGATTTCTGATTTTTTTAGTTAATCTTGTATCCTGCCACTTTGCTGAAGGTGTTTATCAGCTGTAGGAGTCCCCTGGTAGAGTTTTTTGGGTCACTTATGTAAACTAACATATCATCTGTAAAGAATGAAAGTTTGACTTCTTCCTTTCCCATTTGTATGCTCTTAATCCCCTTTTGTTTTCTTATTGCTCTAGCTAGAACTTCAAGTACAATATTGAAGAGATATGTAGGGAGTGGATAGCCTTGTTCCTGATTTTAGAGAAATTGCATTGAATTTCTTTCCATTTAGTTTGATGTAGTCTGTTTGTATACTGTATATTGCTTTTATTATATTTAGGTATGTTTATGTTATTATCATGTAGTTTTTCCTTTTTCAGTTTGTTAATATGGTTGATAACATTGATGGACTTTTGTATATTTCACCATCCTTGCATCACTGGGATGAAGCCTACTTGATCATGGTGGATGATGTTTCCGATGTGTTCTTGGATTGGATTTGCCAGTATTCTGTTTTTTGTTTTTTTGAGATAGGGCTTCTCTGTCTAGATTTGGAGGCTATCCTGTTACTCTGTAAACCAGGCTGGCCTCTAAGTTACAGAGATCTTCCTGCCTCTGCCTCCTGAGTTCTGGGACTAAAGTTGTGCACCACCAACACCCAGAAATTTGCCAGTATTTTATTGAGTACTTTTCCATCTGTGTTCATGATGGATACTGGTCTGTAGTTCTCTTTGTTAGTTAAGTCTTTGTGTGGCTTGTGTATCAAGGTAATTGCAACTTTGTAAAAAGAGTTTGGCAATGACCCTTCAGCTTATATTGTGTGGAACATTTTGAGGAGTGTTGGTATTAAATGATCTTTGAATTTCTGGTAGAATTATGCATGCAAACCATACATCCCTGGGCTTTTATTTGTTGGGAGACTTTTTTTACATAGGAAACGAAAATCCCACTTTTATTTTTTTATTTTTTTAACATTTTTTAAAATTTTAAATAGCTTGTTTTACATGTCAATCCCAGTTCCCTCTCCCTCCTCTCCTCCCCCACCTCCCCCACCATCCCCCCACCCTCCCACCCTATTGCCAATTCCTTCCCCATAGGGGATATCTAGAGTCTATCATTTCACTAAGGGTAGGGTCCAGGCACTTTCCTAAGAGTCCAGGCAGAGATAGCAACCCTCTTTGTGTTATGGACACACGATGTCTGTTAGTATTCGAGGGATAAACACTGATCCACTGCTCAGGACCCCATAGGTAGCCCAGGCCTCCTAACTGACTCTCACATTTAGGGGGTCTGGATCTGTCCCATGCTGGCCTCCCAGCTGTCGGTCTGGGGTCCAAGAGCTCTCCCCTGTTAGGATCAGCTGTCTCTGTTGGTTTTGCCAGCTCATTCTTTGCCAATTTGCTCTTCGCTCCTCTCTCTCTGTCGCAGGATTCCTTGGGTTCTGTTCAGTATTTAACTGTGGGTGTTTGCCTCTGCTTGCATCAGTCACTGGATGAAGGCTCCAGCATGGTTATAGACATCAAGTTCACTATCAGGAATAGGCATTCGAGTTGGTCTCTACACTATTGCTTAGCTTGCCAATTGGTGTCATCCGTTTAGATCACTAGAGGTCACAATGGTGCCTGATCTGTCTTCTAACCTATGATTCCCTCTTCCCCCTATCCTACCCCCCCCAGTCGACCTTCCTGTTCCTCCACGTCCTACTCTCTCTTCCACTTCTGCCCCTCTCTATTTCCCAGGTCCCCCTCCCCCCACCCCTCGCCGTGTTCCCCATCTGTCCAGAGGATCTTGCCTCATTTCTCTTCTGTTGGGTACCATGTATATCTTTTAGGTTCTTTCCTGTTTCTCAGACTCTCTGTCAGTGGAAGTGCAGACTGGCACTCTCCTGATCCATGTTTAAAACCCATATATGAATGAGTACATACCCTGTTTGTCTTTTTGTGACTGGGTTACCTCATTCAGGATGGGTTCTTCCAGTACTATCCATTTACCTGCAAATTTCAAGATTCCATGGTTTTTTTCTGCTGAATAATACTCCATTGTGTAAATGTACCACATTTTCTCTATCCACTGTTCAGTTGAGGGGCATCTAGGTTGCTTCCAGGTTCTGGCTATTACAAATAATGCTGCTATGAACATAGTGGAGCAGATACCCTTGTTGTATGAACCTGCCTCATTTGGATAAATGCCTAAGAGTGGAATTACTGGGTCTAGTGGTAGATTAATTCCCATTTTCCTGAGGAATCTCCATACTGATTTCCAAAGTGGCTGTATGAGTTGGCACTCCCACCTGCAGTGGAGGAGTGTTCCCCTCTCTCCACATCCTCTCCAGCATAAATTGTCTTCGGTGTTTTTGATTTTAGCCATTCTGACAGGAGTAAGATGGTATCTCAGAGTTGTTTTGATTTGCATTTCCCTGATGGCTAAGGATGTTGAGCACTTTCTTAAGTGTCTCTTGGCCATTTTAGCCTCCTCTATTGAGAATTGTCTGTTTAGTTCTGTACTACACCTTTTGATTGGATCCTTTGGTGTTTTGGAGTCTTGCTTCTTGAGTTTTTTGTAAATTTTGGAGATTAGCCCTCTGTCAGATGTGGGGTCAGTGAATATCTTTTCCCATTTTGTGGACTGCCTTTCTGTCTTGTTGACTGTGTCCTTTGCCTTACAGAAGCTTTTTAGTTTCATGAGGTCCCATTTGTTAATTGTCAATCTCAGTGTCTATGCCACTTGTGTTATGTTCAGGAAGTGGTCTCCTGTACCAACTTGTTGAAGAGTATCTCCCACTTTCTCTTCTAAAAGTTTCAGTGTGGCTGGATTTATGTTGAGATCTTTGATCCATTTGGACTTAAGTTTTGTACAAGGCAATAAACATGGATCTATCTGCAGTCTTCTGCATACCAGTACCCAGTTATGCCAGCACCATTTGTTGAAGATTCTTTCTTTTTTCCATTGTATAGTTTTAGCTACTTTGTCAAGTGTTCACAGGTGTGTGGGTTAAAATCAGGGTTTTCAATTCGGTTTCATTGGTCTACCTGCTTATTTTTGTGCCAATACCAAGCTGTTTTCAGGCTATAGCTCTATAATAAAGCTTGAAATCAGGTATGGTGATGCCTCCTGAAGTTCCTTTATTGTATAGGGTTGTTTTGGCTATCCTGGGCCTTTTGTTTTTCCATATAAAGTTGATTAATATTCTTTCCAGGACCTTGAAGAATTCGGCCGGAATTTTGATAAGGATTGCATTGAATCTGTAGACTGCTTTTGGCAAGATTGACATTTTTATTATGTTGATCCTACCAATTCAAGAGCATGGGAGATCTTTCCATTTTCTGGTATCCTCTTTGATTTCTTTCTTTAAAGACTCAACGTTCTTGATATACAGGTCTTTCACTTCCTTGGTTCACATTATCCCTATATATTTGATGCTGTTTATGGCTATTGTAAAGGGTGAGGTTTCTCTGATTTCTTTCTCAGTCACTTCATCGTCTGTATATAATAAGGCGACTGATTTTTTTTTTTGAGTTTACCTTGTATCCTGCCACATTGCTGAAGGTGTTTATCAGCTCTAGGAATTCCCTTGTAGAGTTTTTCAGGTCACTTATGTAAACTATCATATCATCTGCAAATAGTGAAAGCTTGACTTCTTCTTTTCTTATTTGTATCCCCTTTATCTCCTTTGGTTGTCTTATTGCTTTAGCTAGGACTTCAAGTACAGTTTGTTTATATGGTGGATTACATTGATAGATTTTCTAATGTTGAACCATCCCTGCATTCCTGGAATGAAGCCTACTTGATCATGGTTGATGATTTTTCTGATGTGTTCTTGAATCCGGTTTGCTAGTATTTTATTGAATATTTTTGCATCGATGTTCATGAGGGAAATTGGTCTATAGTTTTCTTTCTTAGTTATGTCTTTGTGTGGCTTGGGTATCAAGGTAATTGTAGCCTCGTAAAAAGAGTTTGGCAGTGATCCTCCTGCTTCTATTGTGTGGAATACTTTGAGGAGTATTGGAGTTAGCTCCTCTTTGAATTTCTGGTAGAATTCTGCACTGAAGCCATTTGGGCCTGGGCTTTTTTTGTTTGGGAGACTTTAGATGACTGCTTCTATTTCATTAAGGGTTATAGGTCTGTTTAGATTGTTTATCTGTTCTTGATTTAGTTTTGGCAAGTGATATCTATCTAGGAAATTGTCCATTTCCTTTAAATTTTCAAATTTTGTGGAGTACAGATTTTCAAAGTATGCCCTGATGATTCTCTGGATTTCCTTAGAGTCCGGTGTTATGTCCCCTTTTTCATTCCTGATTTGTTAATTAGCATGCTCTCTCTCTGTCTTTTGGTTAGTTTGGACAGAGGTTTGTCTATTTTGTTGATTTTCTCAAAGAACCAGCTCTTTGTTTCATTGATTCTTCTCAATGTTCTCCTAGTTTCTACTCGATTGATTTCAGCCCTCAATTTGATTATTTCCTGGCATCTGCTCCTCCTGGGTGAGTTTGCTTCTTTTTGTTCTAGAACATTCAGCTGTGCTATTAATTCTCTAGTATGACTGTTCTCCAGTTTCTTCATGTGGGCACTTAGCGCTATGAACTTTCCTCTTAGCAGTGCCTTCAAAGTGTCCCATAGGTTTGTGTATGTTGTGTCTTCATTCTCATTGAATTCCAGGAAGACTTTAATTTCTTTTTTATTTCTTCCTCTACACAGGGATGGTGCAATTGAGCATTGTCCAATTTCCATGAGTTTGTGGGGTTTCTGCGAATTGTGTTATTGTTGAATTCTAATTTTAATGCATGGTGGTCTGAGAGGATACAGGGGTTATTCAAATTTTTTTGTATCTGTGGAGATTTGCTATGTTTCCTATTATGTGGTCAATTTTAGAGAAGGTTCCATGTGGCTCTGAGAAGAAGGTATATCCCTTTGTGTTTGGGTGGAATGTTCTATAGATGTCTGTTAAACCCAGTTGGGTCATAACTTCTATTAGTTCCTTTGTTTCTTTGTTAAGTTTCTGTCTGGAGGTCCTGTCTAGCGGTGAGAGTGGAGTGTTGAAGTCTCCCACTATTAGTGTGTGCGATTTTATGTGCAATTTGAGCTTTAGTAATGTTTCTTTCACAAATATAGGTGCCTTTGTATTTGGGGCATAGATGTTTAAAATTGAGACTTCATCTTGATGGACTTTTCCTTTGATGAATATGAAATGTCCTTCTTCATCTCTTTTGATTGATTTTAATTTGAAGTCTAGTTTGTTAGACATTAGGATTGCTACACCTGCTTGTTTCTTGGGTCAGTTTGATTGGAAAATCTTTTCCCAACTCTTTACCCTGAGATATCGTCTGTCTTTGATGTTGAGATGTGTTTCTTATATGCAGCAGAAGGATGGGTTCTGTCTTCGTATCCATTCTGCTAGTCTGTGTCTTTTTATAGGCAAGTTGAGGCCGTTGACATTGAGGGATATCAATGACCATTGATTGATGATTCTTGTTTGTGCTTTATTTATTGGTAGTGAAGTTATTTTGTGTAGTTTATCCTCCCTTTTTCTTTTGGTGTTATGTAAAGTGGGATTATATATTGCCTGTGTCTTTGTGAGTGTAGTTATATTCCTTGGATCTAAGTTTTCCTTCTAGCACTTTCTGTATAGCTGGATTCATGGACACGTATTGTTTAAATCTGGCTTTGTCATGGAATATTTTGTTTTCTCCATCTATGGTAATTGAAAGCTTTGCAGGATATAGTATTCTGGGCTGGCATTCTTGTTCCTTTAGCGTTTGTAGGACATGTGTCCAGTATCTACTCGCTTTCATCGTTTCCATTGAGAAGTCAGGTGTAATTCGGATAGGTCTGCCTTTATATGTTACTTGGCCTTTTTCTTTAGCTGCTCTTAATGTTTTCTCTTTATTCTGTAGGTTTGATGTTTTGATTATTATATGGCGAGGTGACTTCTTTTTCTGGTCCAGCCTATTTGGTGTTCTGTAGGATTCTTGTATTTTCAAAGCCATATCCTTCTTTAGGTTAGGGAAGTTTCCTTCTATGATTTTGTTGAATATATTTTCTGTACCTTTGAGCTGTATTTCTTCACCTTCTTCTATACCTATTATTCTCAGGTTTGGCTTCTATATGGTGTCCCATATTTCCTGGGTATTTTGTGTTAGGGATTTATTGGTTTTAGGTTTTCTTTGGTTGACGACTGTATATCCTCTAATGAGTCTTCAACACCTGAGATTCTCTCTTCTATCTCTTGTATTCTATTGGTAATACTTGCATCTTTAGTTCCTGATCGTTTACCCAGCTTTTCCATTTCCAGCATCCCCTTGTTCTGTGTTTTCTTTATTGTTTCTATTTCAGCTTTCAATCCTTCAATTGTTTGAGTTGTTTCCTTCATTTGTTTGGTTGTTTTTTCTTGGTACTCTTTAAATTCTTTGAGAGATTTGTTTATTTCTTGAATTTTTCCACCATTTCATGGATGTTTTTGTTTGTGTTTTCCTCTATTTCTTTAAGGGATTTCCTTGTTTCTTCTTTGAGGCTCTCTATCATCTTCATAAAATGATTTTTAAGGTCTGTCTCCTCTGCTTCATCTATGTAGTGCTTTTCAGGTCTTGCTGGCATTGGTTCCCTAGATTCTGGTGGGGTCATGTTGGTCTTTTGACTGCTGAGTGAGCTCTTATTCTGACTTCTTCCCATTTCTTCTTCCAGTGGGTGCTGGTGGGGTCTTTCTGTCGCCACTGGTCTCCTTCCTTCCTGAAGCTGACTGGGATCGCCAGAGTTTGGGGCCTGGAAGGGCTGATGTCTTTCCTAGCTGGGATCACCGGAGATTGGAGCCTGGAAGGGCTGATGTCTTTCTTAGCTAGCTGGGATCACCTGAGTTTGGGGCCTGGAAGGGCTGATGACTTTCCTGTGCGGGCGGGTCTTCTGGATGCCAGGAGCGGCCCGGAAGATCGAGAGGATGGGGGTCAGGCGGCGGATGGGGCCCCCCCCGGAGACCCAAGCTCACCTAGCTAGCTGGGATCGCCAGAGATTGGGAACTGGAAGCTGTTGGGAGACTTTTGATGCCTGTTTCTATTTCATTAGTGGTTATAGGTCTATCTAAATTGCTTATCTGCTCTTGATTTAATTTTAGTGATAGATACCCAGAAAATTGCCCATTTTCTTTTAACTGTACACTTTTGTGGAGTACAGATTTTCAAAGTATGACCTGAAGATTCTCTGGATTTCTTCCGTGTCTGTTGTTATGTCCCCCTTTTCATTTCTGATTTTGTTGATTTTCATGTTTTCTCTCTGCCTTTTGGTTAGTTTGGATAAAGGTTTGTCTATCTTGTTGATTTTCTCAAAGAACCAACTCTTTGTTACATTAATTCTCTGTATTATTTTCCTAGTTTCTACTTTATTGATTTCAGCCCTCAATTTGTTTATTTTCTGGTATCTACTCCTCCAGGGTGAGTTTGTTTCATTTTGTTCTAGAGCTTTCAGTTGTGCTGTTAATTCTGTAGCCTTATTATTCTCCAGTTTCTTCATGTAGGCACTTAGTGCTCTGATCTTTCCTCTTAGCACTGCTTTCAAATTGTACCATAAGCTTGGGTATGTTGTGTCTTCACATGCACAGTTCCTAGATCTCAGGAGGCTCTGACCTGGTCAATGGCAGGTGGATCAGAAACAGACCCATGGTTACCTCCTTTCATGGGTGGAGGTGGGACTAGTACAGCAAAGCTGGTAGACTCTGGATGGGCTGGTGAGCCAGGACAGGATGGGTTTCCACCTGTGTGCACTTCCCAGGGCTCAGGAGGCTTAGAGCAGGGCACTGGAAGGTGGAGAAGAATCTATTCTAAATAATTAAATACATCAATACTCTAGTTAAGAAACAGTGATAAAGAGACAGTGAAAGTGAAGATCTTGTTCATTTGCAAATTAGAATCCAGACTCTGCCACTCTCCAATCTGCTTTCTTCAGTGTTCATGAGATTTAATCTAGTTTTCCCTCATGTATGATAACACATTTTATCTCACTTATTAGTGAATCTTTGCGTTATATCAACAGTATATTTCAACTATGGAATAATTTCCAACCTGTCTCAATTTTGAAGATACGTCCTTTATTCTTATTTTTATTCAAAAATTTAAATATGCTTAATATAATGTCAGAATTTTGCCCCACATAAGCTAAGCTGCTAGGAATTCATGTGATTCTGAACTCTATATTGATACCTTTGATGAGAATGTAAGGAAAATGGTGAGAACCCAGTGACGTTTCAATGTATGCCAGTTTTCATCAGTTCTTGTAAGTCATAGGAACATAAATTTGACAGGATATTTCTGGAAAATCACTCAAGGTGATTTTTATACCTATGCTATGAAAAATGTATGTTTATGTGCTATGTAAAATATCAGAGAATATATAGCAAATATTTACACATATATAAGTAGTTGGCTTGTGATCTACAGAAGTAAAATAGGATAGAAGTTTGGGTTTTGAAGAGGGATCTGGTACTGAGTTCACATACTGTCAAAATGTTACATTTCGTCCTTGTGAAACTCATATAAAATCCACACACTTTCTATTCTAGGCTTTTCCCATAATACAAAGGATGTCCAACATTTAAAGAAATATAAAACAATATTCAAAAATTAAAATAAACACACTTATAGAATATTTTATATATGTAAACACTAAAATTTGCTTATATTTTATTCAAAATTCAAGCTGAGTACAGTACTCTACTTTGCTTAGTTTTACTATATACCACTTAAAGGGTAAAATTAGATATGTCTATAAATTTTTTTAACTTAAATCATTTGGTGATAATAAAATAAATATGTGAATGCTTGTCATATATTTGGTACCATTGCATACACTATTTCTACTGTTTCCTTAAACTGTTGGTCCACTTTGGGGATTCTGTAGGTCGAATATATATATATATATATATATATATATATATATATATATATATATATGGTTTCCATAGCTTAGACAGAAAAAGATTATGTTATCTTAAAATATTTGGAAAAGGTACATAACAATAAAAATGAAAGACAGAGACAGAGACAGAGAGACAGAGAGAGACAGAGAGACAGAGAGAGACAGAGAGAGAGACAGAGAGACAAAGAGATAGTGCCATACATAAATCATAAGCTAAAATGTTATAAATTTGACCTGTGAGTTTCTGTGTTTCTTTTTGTTAAGAAAATGTTTTTAATCACTGTAGTTCATATAAAACATTTAAGTAAGCCTCAGCTGTTTATTAAAATGAAATTCTGAAGCTTGTTTATTATTCTTTGAATGAAGTTGATGATTTATTTTCAGATGGATAGAATAAAGCAGATCCAATTAACTGTGACAGCACAGTTCAGTAAACATTTCTAAGTGAGTCAGTTGCCCTAGGGCTTTATTAGAAGGCTAATGCTTTTTGGCAATTCTGCATGAAGTATACTAATATTTAAATGAAAAACATGTATCATGAATAGTTGAATCTATCTTGCTTTCATAGCTATAAAAAAGGAACATGATACAGAGTCCCTCTAGTAAAATAACACATCAATTAAATAAGTTTCTGTTGTTTCATATTTTATAGTTTCAAGTATTTATATTTATTCAAGTTCAATTTGGTTTCATGAGTCTAAAGAGATTTCCCATTTATAGTTATATCAAAGTTTGGAAGAAATATAACATTGTTGATCCATGGAGTGACTGATGCTCAAATCCTTCCAAAGTTCAGAAACTATTTTCTGAGACAGCGAATTCATTTCACATGAAACAGAAGACCTCTTTTTCCAAAAGGTAAATGTCCCCTCAATTATCAATCTTTTAAAATTTTAGTATATTTGCAGTTAATTTGAGATCTCTCTTCTTAATACCTTCAATCAAAAGGACATCTATCCATTCAGTATTTATAGAACACCCTCTCCAGCTGGGCGTTGGTTGTGCATGCCTTTAATCCCAGCACTCCGGAGGCAGAGGCAGAGGCAGGCAGATCTCTGTGAGTTTGAGGCCAGCCTGTCTACAGAGCGAGTTCCAGTACAGCCTCCAAAACAATACAGAGAAACCCTGTCTTGAAAAACCAAAGAACATCCTCTCTCTGTTACTTGGGAAGTTATTTACAACTATGAGATTAATGATGCAGCTAAAATGTAGATATGTCTTCATGATAATAGCCTTTTAGGAGTCATCAAATACTTTGAAAAAGGTGAGAAAAATCAAAACGATGATATATAATAAATAAGGTAAGAGCTATACCTGATACCATAGAAAACCTTTCAAACTGACTTTGTAAAATTATCAAATTAGGAGAGCCACATTAGCACAATAAAAATTTTTTTTATTAACATCAAAGATCTGTGGTTTATCCACTTACACAATGGCTGCACCTTAACCTGGTAGTGTTTCAGGTAGTGATTGCAGCGCAACATGATCTTCCTCCTGCTGCTGCCACCAAATGTGATTTAAATTTTTTTATTTAAATTAAATTAGAAACAAGTTTGCTTCACATGTCAAAACCAGCTCCCTCCCCTTCCTCCTTCCCCTCCTCTCCTGCCCCCCTTCAGCCCTCCACCAACCCCTGCTCCAGTCCCCACTCCACTCTCCAAGGAAGGTAAGACCCTTCATGGGGGATCTTGAAAGTCTGTCATATGATCTGACACAGGGCCTAGGCCCTCCGCCATGTGTCCAGGCAGAGACAGCATCCCTCCATGTGGAATGGACTCCCAAAGTCTACCTGGATGACAGAGCTAAATGCTGATTTATTTCCTGAGGCCCCAAAGGATGCTGAGGCCTCCTCACTGACACCCATGTTCAGGGGGTCTGGATCAGTCCCTTGCTGGCCTCTCAGCTATCAGTTTGGGATCTATAAGCTCCCCCTTGTTTGGGTCAGCTGTTTCTATGGGTTTCCCTCACCAAGTCATAACCCCTTTGCTCATCACTCCTCCCTCTCTGCAGCTGGGTTCCAGGAGTTCAGTTCAGAGTTTAGCTGTGGGTGTCTGCTTCTGCTTCCTCCAGCCACTGGATGAAGGCTCCAGGATGGCATATAAGGTAGTCATCATTCTCATTAACAGGGAAGGGCATTTAAGGTAGCCTCTCCACTATTGGCTATATTGCCAGCTGGTGTCATCGTTGTAGCTCTCTGGACATCTCACTAGTACCAGATGTCTCTTCAAACCTATAATGGCTCCCTCTATTATGGTATCTCTCATTCTTCTCTCCTCTATTCTTCCCCCTATTCAACATTCCTGCTCCCCCATGTCTTCCTCTCACCTCCTCTTCACCCCCTCTCTTTCTCTCAGCTTCCTCACACCCCCTCCCCTGTGCATCCAAGTCCCTCAGAAGATTCTGCCCTCTTCCCCTTCTCTGGGTTACCATGCATATCTCTCTTAGGGTCCTCCCTGTTTCCCAAACTCTCTGGTTGGAGATTGTATGCTAGCACTCCCCTGTTTCAAGCCTAAAGTCCATATATGAGTGAGTACATACCATGCTTGTCTTTTTGTGACTGGGTTACCTCATTCAGGGTCGTTTCTTCTAGTGCTATCCACAAATGTGATTTTTAAATAAACCTCTATTGTTCTATTTACCAATAAAAATTCAGGGGTAAGAGGCTAGAGTGAAAAGAGAAGTTGAGGAGGAACTAGCTGATCCTCTTCAGGACTTGGTGGTGATATATTGTTTATGATCTAATAAAACTTGGCCTGGATATCAGAATGTAAAACTAGCCACAGCCATAGAGGCTAGACAGTGGTGGCACACACCTTTAATCCCAGGACTCAGGAGACAGATCCAGAAGGATCTCTGTGAGTTCAAGGCCACCCTGGACTGTATGAGAGTGAGTCAGTCTAAAAGAGAAACAGCTCATGCCTTCAATCCCAACACTAGAGAGGTATATAAAACAGGAGCAGGGTCTCAGAACTGATGTTCAGCAGGCAATTAGTCTCCAACAATATTGAGGATAGGAGGGCAATTTGTCTGCAGCCACGGGTATTCAGTCTCCATCCATAATGGGGATTCAGGATCACCCTTTCAGCCTTCATATAGGCAAGAGTTCTCTGGTAGCTTGGCTTCTTTTCCTCTCTGATCTTCAGCTTAAACCTCAATATCTGTCTCTGTATTTTTGTTATTCATACTATAGTGTTTCTCAGAAAGACTGTCTTTTCCACCATTCCAAAACAAAAATGACCACCCCATTCAAAGTCCCTCCCTACTACTTCCTGTGCATCCATCCATTTTTCCAGACTCCCTCTGATTCTCTATGATAAATTTCTGTGAAATAGTTGCTGACTCCATCCACCTCCTAAATCAAAGTTGATTTTATTTAATTAACAAGCACACACTTGGAGTCTGCAGTATGATCATATATCTTGCAACAAGGATCTTCAGCAGTCATGGTGGTAATCATGTTGATATAGATGATGAACTCAATTTGTAATCTCCCTGAATTTTTTTCCTATCTAGCATGGAAATAAGATGTTAGAAAGTTTTTTCAGCTTAAGCATGTTCATTTCTCTGCCACTGTTAATCCCTGAAACCCTTCAATGTATTGATGTATTCAGAAAATTTTTTCTACTATTCCATATATATTTGTGTCTGAACATATGTGAATAGGGATCTGAATATAGTTTGGGTACATTAGGAAACAAAAGAGTTTGACATTGTTATTTGTAACAATACATTTTTTGAGGTACATGGGATTTAGTTTACAATAAAATAGTGAATTTATACAGAATAACTATTAAATTCTGAGTTATATTTGTACTTTATTATTTCAATTTTATTTTGCAAGAACATTTTTTCTATAGGTGGTACAATATTTTCCTATTGAGTCACTGGTACAGAAGAGAAAGTTAGAAATTCTTGTCATAAATCATGCATTTGGAAACTAAATTTAAGAGCTACTGAAACTTACTGCAATCAATAAAGCTCATCATAGACATGTCTAGGATTTTTTCTGTTTCCAGAGATCTGCCTTAAGAAACACAAGAAATCTGAGCTCTTATTCATTACATTCATTTGTGACTAATTCTTGATCATGAATGTAAATGAAAATCACTTATGTCTAGGATCACTGCTAGACCTAATGGCTTAATTTTCCAAGTGAGGCAACCCTCTAGTACTTCTGTGTGATCCAGATGGTAAAGGGAGAAGATATCAGAGTTTCTATTACCTTGGACTGTTGTGTCAATATATGACAATTTTCTGAATTGAAAAGTTACACAGACCCATTTAGAAATACACATAATATGTTAAAACAGATTAGAGCTTATGCATAACGCACACTAAGGAGTCTATTCTTTTTGATCCACCACACTTGAAATAATATATAACTGTACAAGCACTTGACAGCACATCATCTTGTACCCTTGGAATTCCTGTTTTGAATGAATTTCTGGTAAAACTGAAAATCAAGCAACTAAGAATTACAAGTACATCATTGTCTACAATCTTACAAAATGCTTTCAGTGAGGAAAATGAGTTCTGTGAAACAATCCTTTTGTACACTGTGAATGTCTACTACACTCATTGGTTAATAAGCAAGATGACTCAACAATAGCTGAACAGGATAAAGTTAGGCTGGAAAACAAAACTTACAATAATGGAATGAGGAAGGGCAGAGTCAGAAGAGTCACCAGCCAGAGAGCGAGTGGGATATACAAAATGGGACAAAGGTAAAAGCCAGGAGCCTTGGGGAAGCACATAGATTAATAGAGATGGATGAAGTTGTAGGAGATAGTAATAAGCCTGAGCTATTTTTCCAGCATTTGTAATTAATATTAAGCCCCTCAGTGATTATTTGGGAAATAACTTCTGGGACAGGACAGCTTAAAACTGCGTCATGTAAAATTCTGATAATTTTCTCCAAATTTTCAGAAAGTAGTAAAATAAAAATCATTGGTTTTGTTCCTGTATTTCTTTTATCATAGTAGAATTAATGAAATTGCCCTTATTTTTAAGAGAAGTAATTATACTATAACCTAATAACAAAGAGAATGGTGAGCTATGTTCTTCAAAAAGTTTTTAAGATCATAATTGTTGCTAACATTGTTATTATTCTTTTACATTCAAACAATATAAAGGCATTGCTTGTAGTTTTTCATGTTTCCAGTGAAAACAAATGTTCTGAATCCCAGATAGCTCACATAAGAGATTTTACCTAAATAATATATGCTCTTATTATGACAAAACCCCAGAATCATAGTGGCAGTCGTTTTCTCTTTTTTTCTTCTTGACACCAGTTTAGGAGATTAAATTGCAGTGAGATCTCATGGTAGATGTGGTAGTTCGAATACAACTAGCTTCCATATGATCATGGAGAGTATCACTATTAGGAGGTATGACTTTCTGGGAATAGGTGTACCCTTGTTATAGGAAGCATGTCACTGTGTGCATGGGTTTGAGGTTTCCTATGTTCAATATATCATCCTGTGTCTCAGTCCCCTTCCTACTGCTTTCTGATGAAGACGTAGCCAGTACCATATCTGCCTGCATGCTGTCCACCATGATGATAATGGACTGAACCTCTGAAATGGTAAGCAAACTACCCTAGTATTTGTTTTCCATATAAAAGTTTCTGTGACGATCATCAGGTAAACAGGCCAGCTTCCCGGCCTGTGTTCCAGAGCCTGCAGATTGCCTGGGAACTGCACAGAGCTCCCAATCCCGGCGGGAGCATCAGGTAAACAGGCCAGCTTCCCGGCCTGTGTTCCAGAGCCTGCAGATCGCCTGGGAACTGCACAGAGCTCCCAATCCCGGCGGGAGCCAAGCACCCCAGACTCCAGATCTTCTCTCCCACCAACGAGTCCAGGAAACTAGAGAAGGCTGGGCGCACAGGGAAGTAGCTGTCCCTCTGGCATCATCAGGTAAACAGGCCAGCTTCCTGGCCTGTGTTCCAGAGCCTGCAGATCGCCTGGGAACTGCACAGAGCTCCCAATCCCGGCGGGAGCATCAGGTAAACAGGCCAGCTTCCCGGCCTGTGTTCCAGAGCCTGCAGATCGCCTGGGAACTGCACAGAGCTCCCAATCCCGGCGGGAGCATCAGGTAAACAGGCCAGCTTCCCGGCCTGTGTTCCAGAGCCTGCAGATCGCCTGGGAACTGCACAGAGCTCCCAATCCCGGCGGGAGCCAAGCACCCCAGACTCCAGATCTTCTCTCCCACCAACAAGTCCAGGAAACTAGAGAAGGCTGGGCGCACAGGGAAGTAGCTGTCCCTCTGGCATCATCAGGTAAACAGGCCAGCTTCCCGGCCTGTGTTCCAGAGCCTGCAGATCGCCTGGGAACTGCACAGAGCTCCCAATCCCGGCGGGAGCATCAGGTAAACAGGCCAGCTTCCCGGCCTGTGTTCCAGAGCCTGCAGATCGCCTGGGAACTGCACAGAGCTCCCAATCCCGGCGGGAGCCAAGCACCCAGACTCCAGATCTTCTCTCCCACCAAAGAGACCAGGAAACTACAGGAGCCAGGGAGACCAGGGGAGTAGCTGTTCCGGATCAGGTACAACAGGACCCAGCATAGGGTCCAGGGGACCAGGTAGGAGGCTAAGGGCCCCAGATTCCTGTTCTTCTTCTCTACCCACGGACCAGCATTTGGACAAGGCATAGAAGAACCACCAGATTACTGGACTTACTAGCACCCACCAAAAGGGAACTCTGGTCCCCAGACCAGGAAGGGGCTCTTTCTGCACCCACTAGAAGAAGAGATGGGAAAGAGACAATACAAAAACACAGTCAGCAACAGAAAAACAAATATGACACCGCCAGATTCTAGAGACTCCACACCAGCAAGACCCCAATATTCCAACGCGAAGGAAGCAGAAGAGAACGACCTTAAAAGCACTTTCATGAAAATGATAGAGGCCCTAAAAGAGGATACTGGAAAATCCCTCAAAGAAATGGAAGAAAAAACAAACCAAAAAATGCAAGAAATGGAAGAAAAAACAAACCAAAAAATGCAAGAATTGGAAGAAAAAACAAACCAAAAAAGGCACGAAATGGAAGAAGAAATGAAGCAAAAAATGCTAGAAATGGAAGAAAAAGCAAAGCAAAAAATGCAAGAATTAGAAGAAGAAACATACCAAATAAGGCAGGAAATGGAAGAAGAAACAAAGCAAAAAATGCAAGAAATGGTAGAAAAAAACAAAGCAAAAAATGAAAAAAATGGAGGAAGAAACAAACCAAAAAAGGCAGGAAATGGAAGAAGAAACAAAGCACAAAATCCAAGAAATGGAACAAAAAGCAAACCAAAATATGCAAGAAATGGAAGAAAGAACAAACCAAAAAATTCATAAAAGGCAACAAACGGACGAACAGATAAACAGAAAATTGCAAGAAGCAATGCAAATGCTGCAAGGGTTGAAAACTGAAATAGAGACACTAAAAAAAAACACAATCTGAAGAAAGGCAGAAAATAGAAAAGCTGGACAAACAGTCAGGCACTACCAATACAAGCATTACCAACAGAATAGAAGAGATGGAAGAGAGAATCTCAAGTGTTGAAGATACATTAGGAGAAATGGATTTATCAACCAAAGAAAACCTTAAATCCAACAAATCCTTAACACAAAACATCCAGGAATTATGGGACACCATGAAAAGACCAAACCTAAGAATAATAGGTATAGAAGAAGGAGAAGAAATCCACCTCAAAGGGGCAGAAGGCATATTCAACAAAATCATAGAAGAAAACTTTCCCAACCTTAAGAAAGACATGCCAATGAAGGTACAAGAAGCCTACAGAACACCAAATAGAGTGGACCACAAAAAAATCCCCTCGCCACATAATAATCAAGACCCCAAACATACAGAATAAAGAAAGAATATTAAGAGCAGCTAAGGAAAAAGGTCAAGTAACATATAAAGGCAGACCTATCAGAATTACACCTGATTTCTCCATGGAAACTCTGAAAGCCAGAAGGTCCTGGATAGATATTCTACCTACACTAAGAGACCATGGATGCCAGCCCAGACTACTATACCCGGCAAAGCTCTCAAACACTATAGACGGAGAAAACAAGATATTCCATGACAAAACTAGATTCAACCAATATGTGTCCACTAACCCAGCCCTACAGAAAATTTTGGAAGGAAAACTCCAACCCAAGGAAGCTAACTACAACCAGAAAAACATAAGCATTAGAGAATCCCTCTCTACCAACAGCCAAAAGAACAAAGGGGCAAAATTCCACCCATAATTCCACCAACAACAACCATCGCAAATCGAAGAAGGATGAGCAATCCATGGTCATTAATATCCCTCAATATGAACGGCCTTAACTCACCCATAAAAAGACACAGACTAGCAGAATGGATTCGAAGACAGGACCCTTCCTTCTGCTGCATACAAGAAACACACCTCACCCTCAAAGACAGACATTACTTGAGAGTTAAAGGTTGGGAAAAAATTTTTCAATCAAATGGACCCAAGAAACAAGCAGGGGTAGCAATCCTAATATCTAACAAACTAGACTTTAAAATAAAATCAATCAAAAGAGATGAAGGAGGTCATTACATACTCATCACAGGTGAAACCCACCAAGATGAAGTGTCTATCCTGAACATCTATGCCCCCAATACAAAGGCATCCACATTTGTTAAAGAAACATTATTAGAACTTAAATCTCATCTAAAGCCCCACACAGTTATAGTGGGAGATTTCAACACACCACTCTCACCACTAGACAAGAATACCAGACAGAAACTCAACAAAGAAGCAAAGGGTCTAATAGAAGTAATGACCCAACTGGGATTAACAGATATCTATAGAACATTTCATCCACATAAAAAAGAATATACCTTCTTCTCACCACCACATGGAACCTTCTCAAAAATCGACCACATACTTGGCAACATATCAAACCTCAGCAGCTACAAAAACATTGGAATAACTCCATGCATCTTATCAGACCACCATGCCTTAAAATTAGAATTCAACAACAACACAAATTGCAGAAAACCTACAAACTCATGGAAATTGAATAATGCTCAACTGCACCATCCCTGGGTCAAAGAGGAAATAAAAAAAGAAATTAAATACTTCCTCGAATTCAATGAGAATGAAGACACAACATACCCAAACCTATGGGACACTTTGAAAGCAGTGCTACGGGGGAAGTTCATAGCACTAAGTGCTCACATGAAGAAACAGGAAAACAGTTATTCCAGAGAATTAACATCACAGCTAAAAGCTCTAGAACACAAAGAAGCAAACTCCCCCAGGAGGAGTAGACGCCAGGAAATAATCAAATTGAGGGCTGAAATCAACAAAGTAGAAACTAGGAAAACAATACAAAGAATCAATGCAACGAAGAGTTGGTTCTTTGAGAAAATCAACAAGATAGACAAACCTTTGTCCAAACTTACCAAACAGCAGAGAGTGAACACGCAAATTAACAAAATCAGAAATGAAAAGGGGGACATAACAACAGACTCTGAGGAAATCCAGAGAATCATTAGGTCATACTTTGAAAACCTGTACTCCACAAAATTCGAAAATTTAAAGGAAATGGATGACTTCCTGGACAGCTATCATTTGCCAAAACTAAATCAAGAACAGATAAGCAATTTAAATAGACCTATAACCCCTATGGAAATAGAAGCTGTCATCAAAAGTCTCCCAACCAAAAAAAGTCCAGGTCCAGATGGCCTCAGTGCAGCATTCTACCACAAATTCAAAGAACAGCTTATACCAATTCTTCTCAAAGTGTTCCACACAATAGAAGCAGAAGGGTCTTTGCCAAACTCTTTCTATGAGGCTTCAATAACCTTGATCCCCAAGCCACACAAAGATACAACCAAGAAAGAGAACTTCAGACCAATATCCCTCATGAACATTGATGCAAAAATACTCAATAAAATACTGGCAAATCGGATCCAAGAACACATCAAAACAATCATTCACCACGATCAAGTAGGTTTCATCCCAGGGATGCAGGGATGGTTCAACATACGAAAATCCATCAACGTAATCCACCATATAAACAAGCTGAAAAACAAAAATCACATGATCATCTCACTAGATGCTGAAAAAGCCTTTGACAAAATCCAACACCCCTTCATGATAAAGGTCTTGGAGAGATCTGGGATAACAGGGACATACTTAAACATAATAAAAGCCATATACAGTAAACCAACAGCCAACATCAAACTAAATGGACAGAAACTCAACGCAATTCCTCTAAAATCAGGAACAAAACAAGGCTGTCCACTCTCTCCATACCTTTTCAACATGGTACTTGAAGTTCTAGCTATAGCCATACGACAACAAAAGGGGATCAAGGGGATACAAATTGGGAAGGAAGAAGTCAAACTTTCACTGTTTGCAGACGATATGATAGTTTACATCAATGACCCAAAGAACTCTACCAGGGAACTCTTACAGCTGATTAACACCTTCAGCAAAGTGGCAGGTTACAAGATCAACTCAAGAAAGTCAGTAGCCCTACTATATACAGATGATAAAAGGGCTGAAAGAGAAATCAGAGAAACATCACCCTTTACAATTGCCACAAACAACATAAAATACCTTGGGGTAACGCTAACCAAACAAGTGAAAGACCTGTATCGTAAGAACTTTGAATCTTTAAAGAAAGAAACTAAAGAAGCCCTCAGAAAATGGAAAGATCTCCCATGCTCTTCAATAGGTAGGATCAATGTAGTAAAAATGGCAATCCTGCCAAAAGCAATCTACAGATTCAATGCTATCCCCATTAAAATCCCAGCACAATTCTTCACAGACCTTGAAAGAACAATAATCAATTTTGTATGGAAAAACAAAAGACCCAGGATAGCCAAAACAACCCTGTTCAACAAGGCAACGTCCGGAGGCATCACCATCCCTGACCTCAAGCTCTATTACAGAGCTATAGTCCTGAAAACAGCTTGGTATTGGCACAAAAATAGACAGGTAGACCAATTGAATCGAATTGAAAACCCAGGTATTAACCCACACACGTACGAACATCTGATCTTTGACAAAGAAGCTAAAAATATACAATGGAATAAAGAAAGCATCTTCAACAAATGGTGCTGGCATAATTGGAGACTGGTATGTAGAAAAATGCGGATCGATCCATGTTTATCGCCATGCACAAAACTTAAGTCCAAATGGATCAAAGACCTCAACATAAATCCAGCCACACTGAACCTCTTAGAAGAGAAAGAGGGTGGTACCGTTGAACGAATTGGTACAGGAGACAGCTTCCTGAACATAACACCAGTAGCACAGACAGTGAGATCAACAATTAATAAATGGGACCTACTGAAACTGAGAAGCTTCTGTAAGGCAAAGGACACAGTCAGCAAGACAAAAAGACAGCCCACAGAATGGGAAAAAATATTCACTAATCCCACATCTGACAGAGGGTTGATCTCCAAAATTTACAAAGAACTCAAGAAGCAAGTCTCCAAAACAGCAAAGGACCCAATTAAGAAGTGGGCTGCAGAACTAAATAGAGAGTTTTCAATAGAGGAGTCTAAAATGGCTGAGAGGCACTTGAGAAAGTGCTCAACATCCTTAGCCATCCGGGAAATGCAAATCAAAGCAACTCTGAGATACCATCTCACTCCTGTCAGAATGGTTAAAATAAAAAACACCAATGACAATTTATGCTGGAGAGGATGTGGTGAAAGGGGGACACTCCTCCATTGCTGGTGGGAGTGCCAACTGGTTCAGTCACTTTGGAAAGCAGTATGGAGATTCTTCAGAAAAATGGGAATAAACCTACCACAAGACCCAGCAACTGCACTCTTAGGCATATATCCAAAAGATGCCCATTCATATAACAAATATGTCTGTTCCACTATGTTCATAGCAGCTTTATTTGTAATAGCCAGAACTTGGAAGCAACCTAGATGTCCCTCACCCGAAGAATGGATAGAGAAAATGTGGTACATCTACACAATGGAGTACTATTCAGCAGAAAAAAATAATGGAATCATGAGATTCGCAGGCAAATGGATGACACTAGAAGAAACCATCCTGAGTGAGGTAACCCAGTCACAAAAAGAGAAACATGGCATGTACTCTCTCATATATGGATTTTAGACATAGATCTGGGGAGTGCCAGACTACAATCCTATTGCCAGAGAGTCTGGGAAACAGAAACTTCATTTACTGGCTGGTTAAGTACTGAGCTGAACTCAAGAAAGCCAGTATCAGAGAGGGAGGACTGATGATCAAAGGGATTAAGACTGGGCTGGTTGAACCCCCAGAAACAGCTGACCAGACAAAGGTTAACTCTTGAATCCCAGGCATCAGCCTGGGAATCCAGCATGGGACTGATCAAGACCCCCTGAATCTGGGTGTCAGTGAGGAGGCCTAGGTAATCTATTGATCCTTGGACAGCAGATCAGTACCCATCCCAAGTATACACACGGTCTCTGGACTCCCATAGAACAATGTGAGGTGCACTCTCACCCTGAACTCTTGGGGAAGGGTCTAGGCCCTGCCCTATATGAAATGACAGACTATGGACACCCCCATGGAGGGCCTCACCCTCCCTGGGGGAATGAGGGGATAATGGGGGGGATGGGGGGAGGGCACGGGAGGAGGGGAGGGAAAGGGAGAGGGACCTCGTACTGACTTGTGAAGCAACCTTGTTTCTTATCTAAATTTAAAATGGAAAATAAAAAAAATATTAATAAAAAAAAGATATAAGTTGAAAAAAAAAGTTTCTGTGACAATGGTGTCTCTTTACATCAGGACAAAACCTAACAAAAGACAGTAGACAATAAATACATTAAATGTACACACTAGAAAACTTGCCTCTCTTCCCAATCAATTTGTTGATACACACACAATACAGATCTAGGAAAATATGTACTTAGTAAGTATCGATTTGTCTCATGTACTTATAGCATAGAAAAATACTCATATTTGTTTTTTTCTAGTTATCTTTCAAAAACAATACAGGATATAAGACAATGAGATGACATGAATATACTACTGTGTGGAAATATGAGTATCTATGACATTGGGAAGTGTTTTCAGATTGATAACAGAAAAATGCTCCATCAGTTGATCTGTACGTTCTTCTCTTCTAATGAAAGATGGAGCTGCACATGAATCACAGTTATCAAGAACTATCTGTTACTGTCACTGACAGAAGGGAATCATATTCAATTTCACTGTGTACATTAATTGTTACTGCTAAATATTGAATAGTTGTAATGTTCTGGAGACACAGAATGAATACAATAAGCTGAGATATTTGTAAGATTCTACAATGGAAAGCAGAATTCATGGTAATGATATTTTTGGCATTGAAGATGACTTACATATTCATGCAATGGTAAGTGTTTTCCTGCTTTAGAAATGTCTTTTTATACCAAAATGCAACAAACATGCAATCATCAGTATTAAGTGCATTAGAGGAAGTAACTGAGTGGATTAAATATATCTGGATATTCTCCAACATCATAATGTGCTTACTCTTTTAGCTATATTATTGGTGGGTACCTGACTTCTTTTTCTTTCAAGAATCTCAGCATAAAACACAAATTATTTCAAATAGTTGGGTTGTTAAGAGAAATAAAACCAAGTACTACATTTTGTACAGGAAATACATATCTATGCACTTTTACCAAGGCAATACAGATTAAAACAACACAACAAACCTTATTATGCTGTTTTAAAACCACTGTTGAGTTCAAGATTATTTAACTCTGAAATGCCAAACATAAAATGGTACTTATACACCCCAGGATGCAAACTTCCAAATATTTATAATAATAGAAGGGGATCTGGAAAATACTGGTTTCAATTTATATTTGCATTGCAGTTGTAGTCACCTACTGAAAACCTCAGCATGCAACCAACTAGTTCTGTTTTTCTATTACACTGTTATGTTAGCTTATCTAAATAAATTTTAAGAGCTTGGTAGTACAATAACTTAACAATTTCTTAAATGATGGGTGTCTGAATGATCTTCAGGCCCATAAATTAATGTCTCAAATTGTTGAAACTGAAAAAGAAAAAAACCTAAGAGACTGATGAGACCCAAGGGATTGTGCATAGTTTCATTACAGTGTCCTTCTCCAAGATCCAACCCTAAGTCTGTCCTATCTTCCTCTAAACACACCTTTCCCAACACCCCATATTTACAGCAGCTCCCATATCCAGTGTCCTTGTCTAGACTGGCCACCCTACCGTTGCTGCAGGCATCTTCTAGGCTTCCACCAGGAATCTTATTACTCACCATCAGTTCATGCAAATCTTCTCATGTAATGTCTAAACTTTCCATCCAACACTGTGTACTTCAAGACTTTGGGTTTGGACCACAATGTACATGCTGAAAAACAGCCCAATCACCCCTGCCCATTTGCTCACTATATGAAAATTTTATGTGCTACTGGAAACCTAGCCCAGGACCCAGGTCTAGTCAGACATGGATCTTTGAAGAGAACCTACAGCTAATACTTTACTAAACCAGTAAAATCCCTAAACACTCTCTTTTGTATTTATCGAAATACCCGTACATAATAGTAGTTCTCTTTCCTCATCAACAAAACTTTTATTGGCAATAGAGATCACCATAGAAAACTGCAACCAATCATAATGAAGAGCCATGGAGCTCAATCCTAATAGATATATCTACAAAATACTTCACCCTT
Source organism: Mesocricetus auratus (assembly GCF_017639785.1). Classification (NCBI taxonomy): domain Eukaryota; kingdom Metazoa; phylum Chordata; class Mammalia; order Rodentia; family Cricetidae; genus Mesocricetus; species Mesocricetus auratus. Next base: position 37,579,452 of record NW_024429188.1, on the reverse strand, counting down.
AAGTTTCAGGGAACATTTCTGAATAATACCTCAGCATAAAAACGTATATGAGAAATACATAGAGAACAGCATTCTAAATAGAGAAAAACTGAAGCAATGACATTGTCAAGAAGGAGAAAAAGCTATCCACTATCCCCACTCTTTTTCATTGTTGCACTCAAAACACTAACTGAAAGTGAAAAGTAAGAGAAGGAAATTAAGGGCATAAAAATTTTTAAAAATAAGTCAATACATACCTATGCTCAATTGAGATGGTATCACATATTAGAAATCCCAAAAGTTCTATCAGAAAAACATCTAGAAACAATAGATAAATTTAACAATGTGGCAGAATAAAATTAAACTTTCACAAATCAATAACTTTTTCTATATACCAATAACAAACATACCGAACAAGATCATGAGAGCAATCCTATTCAAAATAGTTCTAAATAACTAAAATACCTAAGAATAAACCTCACCAAGATGATGCCATTACAATGAGATGTTAAACATCTGAAGAAAGAGATAAATATAGTAGAAAACAGAAAGATACTCCATACTCATGGATTGGTAGAATTAACATTTATCAAAAGCCATTACAGATTTGGTGCATTCCAAAAAGCATCTTGATCTAATCCTTTACAGATATAGAAAAATTTATCCTAAACGTACATGAAACTTCAAAAGGCGTGGGATAACTAAAACAATACTGGACAAAAGAACAAATGCTGGAGAAATTACCATTCCATATCTTAAGGTATATTACAGAGCCATAGTAATGAAAGTAATTTGGTACTGTCATAAAACAGATATGTAGACATATGAAACTAAAGCAAAGATTCAAAAATGACTATAAATAATTTCAGTTATTTAATATTCAACAAAGATTCAGATAGCATATTCTAGAGAAAAGATAGCTTCCTCAACAAATTACATTGGGAAAACTGGATATCCATATGTAGAAGAATGAAATTAAATCTGTATTGATTACATTGCACAAAAACTAACTCCAAGTAGATAAAAAACCTGAACATAAAAGCTGAAACACTGAAAATAATGTGTAAAGAAAACATGGGAATTATCCTTCATGATAAGGGTAAAAAAGAGTTTGTGAATAAGACTTCATTTTCCAAAGAATTAAGGACAATATTTGATAAATTCAACATCATAAAACAAAAGAAACAGTTGGCACAGCTAAAGAAATTATCTTCTAGGTGAAGTGTAAGTCTACAGAGTAGAATAGGATCTTTGTCAGCTATATATCTGACAGAAGATTGATATCCAGAATATACAAGTAAAAAAGGAGTAAAAATTAAATCAAATAAATAGAAATTCAAAAAGTCACCTGGGACCTGAAGAGAAAGAGTTCTGAAATGAAAAAAATGATTAAGAAATACCTCCAAAAATTATCCATTGTTTTTAACAACTATGGAAATTCAAATCAAGTCAAATTTGAGGTTTCATCTTGCCCCAATCAGAATGGCAAAGATAAATCAACAACTGATAAGGAGTTGTGAAGATTTGGAATCTTCATTCACTGTTGATGATATTGCATATGAAAGCAGATATTGTATAAAACACTGTGCACAATTCTGAACAGGCTAGAAATAAACATTATATAAGAGCCATTCAAAAAAAGGAGCCATTCATAGCACTGCAGTACATATGATCAAAGAACTTGACATCCTATACCACAAGTAATTTCTCTGGCATCTCAATTGATGCTCTATTTATCCTATATAGGAAAAATGAACAAGCTAAAGGTCCTTCTACTGATGAATGGGTAATCGAAAAAATGGGTAACATAACAGGTAGGATTTCTACATGTTCCCATATCATGTTTTTAAGTTTTATTTTCTTGAGTCATATACTAATAAACCTCCTATACTCAAGTATTTATCTATTTTCTTTGTGGAAAACTAAAACTGATGCAAAAGGAGAGTGACATGGAACATTATACTTGCATGATTAGGAAAGATTATGAAAAGGTAGTAGAAATGGAAATGAGAAATGCATTTAAAAGATACCATAAAAAGAGATGGGGATAGGTATATTTCCCAGTGCTATCAAAAGTAACTAAGAGAACCCTGAAGTGAGAATGGATTACCCATGGTCAATTAAGATCAGAAGACACAGAGTTGAGATCTTTGATCCATTTGGACTTAAGTTTTGTACAAGGCGATAAACATGGATCTATCTACAGTCTTCTGCATACCAGTACCCAGTTATGCCAGCACCATTTGTTGAAGATGCTTTCTTTTTTCCATTGTACAGTTTTAGCTTCTTTGTCAAAAATCAAGTGTTCATAGGTGTGTGGGTTAAAATTAGGGCTTTCGATTCAGTTCCATTGGTCTACCTGCCTATTTTTGTGCCAATACCAAGCTGTTTTCAGGACTATAGCTCTATAATAGAGCTTGAAGTCAGGTATGGTGATGCCTCCTGAAGGGATGTATAGGGATGTTTTGGGTATCCTGGGCCTTTAGTTTTTCCATATAAAGTTGATTAATGTTCTTTCCAGGTCCTTGAAGAATTGTGATGGAATTTTGATAGGGATTGCATTGAATCTGTAGACTGCTTTTGGCAAGATTGCCATTTTTATTATGTTGATCCTACCAATCCAAAGCATGGGCGATCTATCCATTTTCTGGTATCTTCTTTGATTTCTTTGTTTAAAGACACAAAGTTCTTGATATACAGGTCTTTCACTTCCTTGGTTAACATTATCCCCAGATATTTGATGCTGTTTTTGGCTATTGTAAAGGGTGATGTTTCTCTGATTTCTTTCTCAGTCACTTCATCATCTGTATATAATAGGGCCACTGATTTTTTTGAGTTTACCTTGTATCCTGCCACATTGCTGAAGGTGTTTATCAGCTCTAGGAGTAACCTTTCGGAGTTTTTTAGGTCACTTAGGTAAACTATCATATCATCTGCAAATAGTGAAAGTTTAACTTCTTCGTTTCCTATTTGTATCCCCTTTATCTCCTTTTGTTGTCTTATTGCTGTAGCTAGAACTTCAAGTACAATATTGGAGAGATATGGAGAGAGTGGACAGCCTTGTCTTGTTCCTGATTTTAGAGGAATTGCTTTGAGTTTCTCTCCATTTAGTTTGATATTAGCTGTTGGTTTACTGTATATTGCTTTTATTATATTCAGGTATGTTCCTGTTATCCCTGATCTCTCTAGGACCTTTATCATGAAGGGGTGCTGGATTTTGTCAAAGGCTTTTTCAGCATCTAGTGAGATGATCATGTGGTTTTTCTTTCGCAGATTGTTAATATGGTGGATTACATTGATAGATTTTCTAATGTTGAACCATCCCTGCATTCCTGGGATGAAGCCTACTTGATCATGGTGGATGATTTTTCTGATGTGTTCTTGAATCCAGTTTGCGAGTATTTTATTGAGTATTTTTGCATCAATGTTCATGAGGGAAATTGGTCTATAGTTCTCTTTCTTAGTTGTGTCTTTGTGTGGCTTGGGTATCAAGGTAATTGTAGCCTCGTAGAAAGAGTTTGGCAGTGACCCTCCTGCTTCTATTGTGTGGAATACTTTGAGGAGTATTGGAATTAGCTCTTCTTTAATTTCTGGTAGAATGCTGCACTGAAGCCATCTGGGCCTGGGCTTTTTTTGTTTGGGAGACTTTTGCTTACTGCTTCTATTTCATTAGGGGTTATAGGTCTGTTTAGATTGTTTATCTGTTCTTGATTTAGGTTTGGCAAGTGATATCTATCCAGGAAATTGTCCATTTCCTTTATATTTTCAAATTTTGTGGAGTACAGATTTTCAACGTATGCCCTGATGATACTCTGGATTTCCTCAGAATCCGTTGTTATGTCCCCTTTTTCATCCCTGATTTTTTTAATTAGCAGGCTCTCTCTCTGTCTTTTGGTTAGTTTGGACAGAGGTTTATCTATTTTGTTGATTTTCTCAAAGAACCAACTCTTTTGTTTCATTGATTCTTCTCAGTGTTTTTCTGGTTTCTACTTGATTGATTTCAGCCCTCAATTTGATTATTTCCTGGCGTTTGCTCCTCCTGGGGGAGTTTGCTTCTGTTTGTTCTAGAACATTCAGCTGTGCTATTAATTCTCTAGTATGACTGTTCTCCAGTTTTTTCATGTGGGCACTTAGTGCTATAAACTTTCCTCTCAGCACTGCTTTTAAAGTGTCCCATAAGTTTGTGTATGTTGTGTCTTCATTCTCATTGAAATCGAGGAAGTCTTTAATTTCTTTTTTTATTTGTTCCTTTACCCAGGCATGGTGCAATTGTGCATTGTTCAATCTCCATGAGTTTGTAGGGTTTCTGCGATTTGTGTTATTGTTGAATTCTAATGTTAATGCATGGTGGTCTGATAAGATGCAGGGGGTTATTCCAATTTTTTTGTATCTGTGGAGATTTGCTATGTTTCCTATTATGTGGTCAATTTTAGAGAAGGTTCCATGTGGTGCCGAGAAGAAGGTATATCCCTTTGTATTAGGGTGGAATGTTCTATAGATGTCTGTTAAAACCAGTTGGGTCATAACTTCTATTAGTTCTTTTGTTTTTTTGTTAATTTCTGTCTGGAGGTCCTGTCTAGCGGTGAGAGCGGAGTGTTGAAGTCTCCTACTATTAGTGTGTGATATTTTATGTGCATTTTGAGCTTTAGTAATGTTTCTTTCAGGAATGTAGGTGCCTTTGTATTTGGGGCATAGATGTTTAAAATTGAGACTTCGTCTTGATGTATTTTTCCTTTGATGAATATGAAGTGTCCTTCTTCATCTCTTTTGATTGATTTTAATTTGAAGTCTAATTTGTTAGATATTAGGATTGCTACACCTGCTTGTTTCTTGGGACCGTTTGATTGGAAGATCTTTTCTAAGAATTATTTTATTTCATCAGAGAACATGTCAGGCACTTAGTAAAGTCAGGGCCAGACATAGAAAACCTCTAAAAAGGTACAAAATGCTTAAAAAATGTACTTAGATACTAAATAAAGAAAAGAAAATGGTCATAGACACTCACAGAAAAAATAGTTTAAAAATAATAAAGTCTTTAAAAGGAGAATAAAATAATAAAAAATAAATAAGCCACATAAGGATGCGAGTTTGGACCTCGTTAGTTTGAATATTTTAAATGGTAATGAAATAATCAATAGTAGTTGAGAGACATTGGATTACGGACCCTGATAAATTATGCCAATATATGCATTTTAAAAATGTCTTAACTTCAAAATGGAAGTCAGAAAATATGCTGCTTTGGGAGAGAGGCTATGTATGCCTTTATATCTACAAGAAATGGAGTTATTCTTATATTTAAAATTATTAAAGAACAGATTTGATTTGGAGAGCTCTCCTGAAAATCTTAGCTACAGACATGAGAAAAGAAAGTAAGAAAGACTACAGGACAAGGGATGTATAGGCTGATCTTTCAACTATGGGAACAGCTCTGAGACTGAATGAGACATGATACATCTTGTTGAATACAAAGTCCTCAAGGCTTATTGTTACATGTTATCCCTATATCTGGATGAACAGAGATTTATATTACAGTTAAGCAGTCCAAATGAACTTATAAAATTGACAGCTGCCTTCTAGCTGCACACACATAAAACAAAGAAATCATTTTTAGTTGATGGTATTGAATAATTATTTTGTACACTATAAATATTTATTATTCACATTGATTTAATAAAGAGCTTATTGCCCCATAGCAATTCAGGAAGAGGTTAGGTGGGAAATTCAAACTGAGAGGATGCTGGGAAGAAGGATGGAGATGTGGGGAGATTCCAGCCAGACACAGAGGAAGCAAGAGATGAACATGTAGTGTTGAAGATAGGTACTGCCACATGGTAGAGCATAAGTAAGAAATATGGGTTAATTTAAGTTGTAAGAACTAGTTATTAATAAGCCTAGGCTATTGGCCAAGCACTTATAATTAATAATAATTGTCAGTGTGGTTATTTGGGAGCCTGCTTGCAGGACAGAGCTTACTGGTGGGACACAGAGAAGGTCTATCTACAAGTTGATTTGTGCAAACTGCAATTCCGTAATTGTGCTAATGCAAGATATACATGTTGCCTTTAAAAGCTTATCTGTTTCCACAGGAAAAGGGCCAGTCAACAATAAAGATACATAGCCCAGGTGATCCAGCCTCAAAAATTCCTCTGTTGCCATTTCCTCAGAATTCTGAATCCAGAACAACTTCAAAGCTGCTAACTGAGATGGCACAGACTCATAGATTATCTATCCAGGATTTCAGATATGTTCTACCCCTTCCCATCATACAGAGGCCAAAAATATAATAGAGCTATCTCACCCAGTAATGGACCATAATCTCAGTTTTCCCAGTTCTGTAAAGATGTCATCACTCCAACATAACAGGAAGCAGTCTAGAGAACACTATACCCACATACCCAAGAGGTGGGGTGGGTGCTTTTTGTTCATTCTATGGGCCATTGTTTAGGGGGGATAATTTCAATTTATTATTAGTAATGGTCAGGGGAAAAAGCTGAGCAAAGGAGATTAGAATCAGGGATCTTTTCCAAAGGGGAAAAGGGTGAATATAGTCTAGAATTGATAGGATAAAAGGCTGGATTGTAAGACTAATCCAAGCTACTGCTTTCTAACTAGTTGCAATTTGCAGGAATTTTATTCTTTTTCTTTTAATTAACTTCTTCCCCAAGTATATTTTTCCACATCTTCTGACATGAAAGCATTACTAAATTGGTAGTAATTATTGCAGTTCTTAATAATATTAAAATGCAGACTAAAATTAATCAAATTTATTTGCTTTCTGAAAAAAAGGCTGGATTGTTGCATCTGCATTTGAAAAACCAATGATCTCAAATATGTTTTACTGGTATGGATTTTTTGTATCTTGATACAGTTTTAAGGTCATTTTTGTTGTATTATGTTTCTATTCTTGTTTAAGGTATCATACCTATGCAGTTCATTTAAAATTGTATTGTAAAGTTCTAGTCCTTGAAGGCTATTTAGGATAACTAAGAAATGAAGGGTTAGTAATTAGTCATTTGTAACAAACTTGTAGCCATATTAGGCATATTTTCAAGGTCATACAGACATATATTTTCAATAGATGGTATTCAAACAAATGAAGGGCCTACAAAATATGTCATTAAAATGTTTTCATAACATAAGACTTTACAAAACTGTGAGATTTGTCTGCTCCTGGCAGCATCAATTACTTAAAAATGGATGGTAAGTGTCAAAGAAACTCCATATGGAATTTTCTTTTTATGTGTCAAAGCTAGCTAACTGGTCAAGAAACTACCTCAACTTCTGACAGTAGGCTGTTAAATTGGACAAGCAGGACACAATGGAAGGGGCTGCTTAACTTTGCCAAGACAAGATAGGACAGTCCTTCTAAACTTTCCTGCTTCATAAGACATTCTGTCAGATATTCTAGGACTGTAGGATGAAGATGGATACACCAGCATTTCAGAGGAACTTTGGGTGACTATCTGGGCAGCCAGCTTCTCCTGTCATTTCTATACCCATGCACAATATTTACTCTGCATTTTCTGTTTACTAAGATAATATTATATCATTCTTGAATGGATTTGAAAATGAGAGAGTTATAGTTGCAGTTTCCCTTGTTAGCAAATTCAGAAAAGAAAACCACAGAAGAGGTATAAAAGCTTAAATTGTTCACCTAAAAATATTTTGAAGTCTAAAAAACTTGTTTTGAATTGGTAATACAAGTTAGGATAGAAAGTGAATTAGGTATAAAACTTGGGGTTTATCAAGATCAGATAGATAATAATTTCTCCAAATTTGCCAATTACAAATGGACTGGACATTGTAAATGTAATTCTTGATATTTTGACAAAAATTGGAAAATGTGGCAAGATGTGTTTTCTGTGATTGTTGTAATAAAGAGCTTTAATTTTGGGGCTTGATAATAAAGCAATAGTTTTAGAAATCTAACTTGATAATAAATATAGGAAATGGAATAGCTATTCTAAATGTATATGCTACTGTGCTTGGGTGGGTTATTGCATTTATCCACCAAAAAATATCACAACAAAATAATCTCTTTGGTGGGTGTAAGTAGATCTTTAAGTTACTTTATCAGAAGAGTCAAAACTTAGATTTACTTCTCCATATCTGTCTTTGTGCTTTTATTATTCATGTAACACAATTCAAATGAAGTTACTCCATTTGGAGTGATAATACTCCCTCCAATAACTATGTGGTATACAGCCAGGTATGAGAAACCTCCTTTAGAGTCTTTGGTCAAGGGAGTCTAAGAGACCACCAAAATAATATACTATTGTCATTGCCCTTGGTTGACTCCAAGAATGTAGAGGTAAGATCCTATTGATGAAGCCAACACATATTTTTGAGATAGAATTTGGAAGAATCTAGCAGGAACTGCCCTGGAAGTCTCCTCCATGAGGCATAACCAACAGCTCTCTAGTTGAACTTACACAGTATGAAGGAATTCACGCCTTGTACTGAAACTTTAGGCAAACACACATGGTTTACAATATCATAAAATCTAGAGAAAAATCCACAGTCGTCACTTTCCTAACACAATATAATGTCTAACTGCATTTTGCATGTGCGCCATTATAACCACAGACAAGTATAGCTACCACTCCTCTTCAAAGAAGCTTTTTTGTGTAGAATATAATAACTACTACATAATTCCACAACTGGTCAAAATCAGAGAATATCAGAGTATTGGGTTTCAAACCCCAAATGATACATCTACAATATTATTTCTAATCCCAAATCTCAGGGTTCATCCCAGAATAGGGCACAGAAAGATTGAAAGAGTGAGGAAGACCAGGATGTCTGTTGGGAGATAGCATTTTTCTATATATGACAGAGAAACTGCACCAACAAAATCTCAACAATATATTCATCTAAACAAGACATGAATAATGATAATAACAGATGATATACCAACTTGTATGGGGGAAATCTCACAAGCCTACACCACCACCGGGAAGAAGAGCTACCACAGATTAATGGCTTCTGAGAGGGAAAAATTAGTCTTCTGCAGGGACAAACACACTAAAAGGTTATCCAATTCCAAGTGGTCAGACCTAAATTAATGCACATTACTAATTGGGCTCGGCAATGTTCCACATGTCCATGTGTAGCGTATGTGTTTATGCATATACATACATGAGTATATACCCACAAAAATTAATGTGAAGGTCAATAATTTGATAACAGAACATGGGAGGAATTAGAAGATATGGTTGAAATGATGTAAGTACAGTACTAACATAAAAATATGAAGACAAATAAAACTTTAAATAAATATTTGAATTATACACTTTCCTCCCAAAAGTTCTAAGTGTAACATTTGAAACACTTTTTAATAGTTATTTTACAAATCAACAGAGAAAAAGGCTAAAAGTTTTTATTTTGAGGACTTCAATTGTTGGATCAAGAGAAATAATTATGTTAACAATTGAAAAATGAAAAGATAATCTACTCTTCAAAATAGCTGTTTGATTTTTGTATATGTAATAGCGAATCTGTGTTTTAATATGCTGAGTTTTTATTTTTAAGGAAAATACACTTCAATAGTTAACTGTCAAAAATTGCACAAATACTTATTAAAACCTACTGTTTGTCATGATTGAGCTATGTTGCTTTATTAGATGGGATTAGCTGAATGTAATACAAATCTTTGTATGTGCTGAATAAACACAGCCTGCATTGCATCAACTTCATATCAGTTTGAAACCTGCTGTGGCAATGAATTCTACTCTCCTTTTCCCTATTTCTAGTTGTTGAGTCAATGGTGATTTGCCTATTAATAAGTTTCCCTTTTGATCCCTCGTTATTATAGATTTTGCCAGTTAACTCTAGTTTCAGTAACATTTTATGAAGAAACTTTGAATTGTTTACAGATTTACCTCTACTCAAATTTAATCAATTAACCTCCCATTTTTCTAATTAGTTATCATAGTGCCTCAAACTGCTTATTGGAGCAAATCTACCTATCCCATTTAATTGCAAATCTCTCTAGCATTTGGTAATCTTGCAATTTTACTTCTTTATTTCTACCAGCTAACTCTGACTATTCTGTTTTTTAAATTCATATCTACAACCATGAACAATTTTAATCACTATAACCCATTCCTAGGCTTAGCAAGACTGGACATAAAACTTACAGTTCAAATATGTTACCTCCATTTAATAGAACATACCACTTTATTTTGTTATAAAATACAGTCCATCATTTTTTCCACTTTGTCCACTTTGGAAAAATGAAGGCTTCTATTTGAAATATTGTCTATACCTTATAATGAAATTAGCTATGCTAAAAAACTGAAGCTATTATCTTATTTAAAATACCACAATTAAGTTCCATTGCTAACAAAAAATATAAATTATGTGTTATTCAGCTTAAAATAATTTATTGTGTGGAATACAATGAATTTAAATGTGAGTTGTGTATTTCCTAGAATTTGCACAATTACAATGCCATGTATCTACAACCAAAATCATGACACAGAACAATTATGTCAATAAAAACTACCTCATATTTTTTCTTCATTGTTAACCCTTTTTTCTAATCTGGACAGCTAACACCTATTGTTTCCTTTTCTATTCCTATAACTTTTTCATTTTCAGAACATCTTATTGTTTAATTACTTTAATTTTAAATAGCTTACTTATATACCAGTTCCCTCTCCCTCTCCTCTAGCTCTGTCCCACCATCCCATGCTGCCTCCCACTTCCTTCAACATAGGGGATATCCAGAGTGTGTCATTTCGCTCAGGGCAGGGTCCAGGCACTCCCCTAAGAGTCCAGGCTGAGAGAGCATCCCTCTTTGTGTTATGGACACACGAAGTCCGTTTGTATGCCAGGGATAAATACTGATCTACTTCCCAGGGACCCATAGGCTGCTCAGGCCTCCTCACTGACTCTCACACTCAGGGGGTCTGGGTCAGTCCCATGCTGGCCTCCCAGCTGTCGGTCTGGGGTCCAAGAGCTCCCCCTTATTCAGGTCAGCTGTCTCTGCTTGTTTCGCCAGCCCATTCGTTGCCAATTTGCTCATTGCTCCTCTCTCTCTGTCACTGGGTTCCATGAATTCAGTTCACTGTTTAGCTGTGAGTATTTGCCTCTGTTTCCATCAGTCACAGGATGAAGGTTCTAGGATGGCATATAGGGTAGTTTCTTAATTGTTGGAACACCTGGCCCACTGCTTCCGGGGTTCCTGGTTCATCAAACCACAGAAGCCTGGACAGAATCCACAGCTTTCCATTTTCTGTGGAAACATACACAAAAACTCTCTTCCCAAGTAACCTGTACTTATATTTAAAGTTAGACCTCAAAGCGTTTTTGAAATATATATATGTTGGATTAATTCAGCAGCATTTATAATCAAGTATGTTTCAGCAGTTGTTCCTTCCTTAGCCACTGAAAAACTAAAAAACACAATAGTATACAGTATCTAGACTTTCTTTGTATTTCTCATCTTTATGTGGCTTACATTACTCTAATTCTTTTACTTTTATTTATTTTTCTCTGTGACAGTGTATCTCTTTGGAAATCTACCTGCCTCTGCCTCTAGAGTGCTGGGATTAAAGGTGTGTGCCACTACACCCAGCTACTCTCTTTGTTTATGATTTACTCCCCAGTGCTGGGATTAAATGTATGTGACACCACACACAGCTACTTTATTTATCTTTATTTTTCCAATATCTTGCTTCTTTTACTCTCCCAAGTCTACCTATATCTTTCTTCGCCCAAATCTGACTTTACTGTAAAACTTTATGTTTTTCTGGCCACCTGTCTTATATAGGTTAAAGAACATTGCTAAAATTAAAGCTGAAACAGCCACTGGCTTTACAACATGGCAGGCATAAGCGTGACTCCAGCATACCACCTCAGTCTATGCTGACATCCAGCAGCATGGTGCCAGCTTGGAGATGTGGTCACTCCACTGCCAGATTCTTGTGCTCACCATTCAATTGTTAGTAAAGCCTCTTAAAAGAACCGTGCTTTTTAAACTTTTTTTTCTGCTTATGCTGAGTTAGGAAGACTCCCTTAAGTTAGCCGCATGAGTCTCTGCTTGTTTCTAGCAAAACAGAGACCACCTTAGAAAAATGCTGCTATCAAGAAGCCGTGCTTCTCTCTGTTCTTTTGTTTCTAAAATCCCTTTTAATCTCTTGTCATTCTATGTGGAAATTCATGATCCCAATCCTGACAACCATTTGTAGAGTGTTGTCTTCCTGCCAGCCTGGTTCCAGAGCCACATCAGTCCCAAATGAACACACAGGGCACTGTATTTATTACAAGCTGTTGGACGTTTGCATGGTTTCTTACTGGCTAGCTCTGACTTAAGTGTTTAACCCATAATTGTTTTTTTTATATTTTATTTTCCAGTATAAATTTAGATAAGAAACGAGGTTGCTTCACACGTCAGTTCCAGGTCCCTCTCCCATTCCCTCCCCTCCTCCCGTGCCCTCCCCCCAACCCCCCCCCGTTATCCCCTCATTCCCCCAGGGAGGGTGAGGCCCTCCATGGGGGTGTCCATAGTCTGTCATTTCATATAGGGCAGGGCCTAGACCCTTCCCCAAGAGTTCAGGGTGAGAGTGCACCTCACATTGTTCTATGGGAGTCCAAAGTCCGTGTGTATACTTGGGATGGGTACTGATCTACTGCCCAAGGCTCAATAGATTCCCTAGGCCTCCTCACTGACACCCAGATTCAGGGGGTCTTGATCAGTCCCATGCTGGCTTCCCAGGCTGATGCCTGGGATTCAAGAGTTAACCTTTGTCTGGTCAGCTGTTTCTGGGGGTTAAACCAGCCCAATCTTAATCCCTTTGATCATCAGTCCTCCCTCTCTGTTACTGGCTTTCTTGACTTCAGCTCAGTACTTAACCAAGGGAGTCTGCCTCTTCTTTGATCAGCCACTAAATGAAGTATCTGTTTCCCAGACTCTCTGGCCATAGGATTGTAGGCTGGCACTCCCCAGATCTATGTCTAAAATCCATATATAAGAGAGTACAAGCCATTTTTCTCTTTTTGTGACTGGGTTACCTCACTCAGGATGGTTTCTTCTAGTGTCATCCATTTGCCTGCGAATCTCATGATTCCATTATTTTTTTCTGCTGAATAGTACTCCATTGTGTAGATGTACCACATTTTCTCTATCCACTCTTCGGGTGAGGGACATCTAGGTTGCTTCCAAGTTCTGGCTATTACAAATTAAGCTGCTATGAACATAGTGGAACAGACATCTTTGTTGTATGAATGGGATCTTTTGGATATATGCCTAAGAGTGGAGTTGCTGGGTCTTGTGGTAGGTTTATTCCCATTTTTCTGAGGAATCTCCATACTGATTTCCAAAGTGGCTGAACCAGTTGGCACTCCCACCAGCAATGGAGGAGTGTCCCCCTTTCACCACATCCTCTCCAGCATAAATTGTCATTGGTGTTTTTGATTTTAGCCATTCTGACAGGAGTGAGATGGTATCTCAGAGTTATTTTGATTTGCATTTCCTGGATGGCTAAGGATGTTGAGCACTTTCTCAAGTGCCTCTCAGCCATTTTAGACTCCTCTATTGAAAACTCTCTATTTAGTTCTGCGGCCCACTTTTTAATAGGGTCCTTTGGTGTTTTGGAGACTTGCTTCTTGAGTTCTTTGTAAATTTTGGAGATAAACCCTCTGTCAGATGTGGGATTAGTGAATATTTTTTCCCATTCTGTGGGCTGTCTTTTTGTCTTGCTGACTGTGTCCTTTGCCTTACAGAAGCTTCTCAGTTTCAGTAGGTCCCATTTATTAATTGTTGATCTCACTGCCTGTGCTACTGGTGTTATGTTAAGGAAGCTGTCTCCTGTACCAATTCGTTCAAGGGTACCACCCTCTTTCTCTTCTAAGAGGTTCAGTGTGGCTGGATTTATGTTGAGGTCTTTGATCCATTTGGACTTAAGTTTTGTGCATGGCGATAAACATGGATCGATCCGCATTCTTCTACATGCCAGTCTCCAATTATGCCAGCACCATTTGTTGAAGATGCTTTCTTTATTCCATTGTATATTTTTAGCTTCTTTGTCAAAGATCAGATGTTCGTACGTGTGTGGGTTAATACCTGGGTTTTCAATTCGATTCAATTGGTCTACCTGTCTATTTTTGTGCCAATACCAAGCTGTTTTCAGGACTATAGCTCTGTAATAGAGCTTGAGGTCAGGGATGGTGATGCCTCCGGACGTTGCCTTGTTGAACAGGGTTGTTTTGGCTATCCTGGGTCTTTTGTTTTTCCATACAAAATTGATTATTGTTCTTTCAAGGTCTGTGAAGAATTGTGCTGGGAATTTAATGGGGATAGCATTGAATCTGTAGATTGCTTTTGGCAGGATTGCCATTTTTACTACATTGATCCTACCTATCCAAGAGCATGGGAGATCTTTCCATTTTCTGAGGGCTTCTTTAATTTCTTTCTTTAAAGATTCAAAGTTCTTACGATACAGGTCTTTCACTTGTTTGGTTAGCGTTACCCCAAGGTATTTTATGTTGTTTGTGGCAATTGTAAAGGGTGATGTTTCTCTGATTTCTCTTTCAGCCCTTTTATCATCTGTATATAGTAGGGCTACTGATTTTCTTGAGTTGATCTTGTAGCCTGCCACTTTGCTGAAGGTGTTAATCAGCTGTAAGAGTTCCCTGGTAGAGTTCTTTGGGTCATTGATGTAAACTATCATATCGTCTGCAAACAGTGAAAGTTTGACCTCTTCCTTCCCAATTTGTATCCCCTTGATCCCCCTTTGTCGTCGTATGGCTATAGCTAGAACTTCAAGTACCATGTTGAAAAGGGATGGAGAGAGTGGACAGCCTTGTTTTGTTCCTGATTTTAGAGGAATTGCGTTGAGTTTCTTTCCATTTAGTTTGATGTTGGCTGTTGGTTTACTGTATATAGCTTTTATTATGTTTACATATGTCCCTGTTATCCCAGATCTCTCCAAGACCTTTATCATGAAGGGGCGTTGGATTTTGTCAAAGGCTTTCTCAGCGTCTAGTGAGATGATCATGTGATTTTTGTTTTTCAGCTTGTTTATATGGTGGATTACGTTGATGGATTTTCGTATGTTGAACCATCCCTGCATCCCTGGGATGAAACCTACTTGATCGTGGTGAATGATTGTTTTGATGTGTTCTTGGATCTGATTTGCCAGTATTTTATTGAGTATTTTTGCATCAATGTTCATGAGGGATATTGGTCTGAAGTTCTCTTTCTTAGTTGTATCTTTGTCATAATCTAGGTATTTCTCTGACTGTAGAAAGGGTCAGGACCTCTTACTCCTCTGGTGGCTACATGAAGTTGGCCTCTGTCCCTCTTTCCCAGAATCCTCCTCAACTCCTAGTCCTCAATGGCCAACAGTACTTTACTGACATATACACAGGACTTCCCCATCATTGTATCTCTTCTGCTTCATCTATGTTGTGCTTTTCAGGGCTTGCTGGTGTTGGGTCTCTAGATTCTGGTGGAGTTATATGTTGGTCTTTCTATTGCTGAGTGAGTTCTTATTCTGTCTTCTTCCTATCTCTTCTTCTAGTGGGTACAGGTGGGGTCTTTCTGTCTCCACTGGTATCCTTCTTTTCTGATGCTGATGCTGAAGCTGAAGCTGAAGCTGAAGCTATGGATCCCAGAGGGTGGGTCTGGAAGGACTGATGCCTTTTTCTGTGTGGCCGGGTCCTCTGGATGTCAGAAGCGGGCCCCTGGAAGATTGAGGGAGTAGGTGATGGGCAGGGGAGTGGTCCCAGGGGGACCCAAGCTCATCTGCAGCTGGGAATGATGGAGGGTGGGGTCTGGAAGGACTGATAACTTTCCTGTGTGGGTGTGTCCTTTGGATACCAGGAGTGGGCCCCTGAAATTTTGAGGGAATGTGTGATGGGCCGGGGAGTTGTCCCAAGGGGATCCAAGTGCACCTGAGGCTGGGGATGCCAGAGGATGGGGTCTGGAAGGTCAAAAATACAAGAAACAATTCAAAGACTGCAATGTTTGAAAGGTGAAATACAGAAAAAAAACACAGTCTGAGGGAATGCTTGAATCATAAAAGGTGAATAAACAATCATGCCGATACAAACATAAGCAACAGAATACAGAAGTTAGAAGAGATAATCTCAGGCACTGAAGATTCACTAGGAGAAATAGATAAATCGACCAAAGGAAATCTTTAGTTAAATAATTCCCTAACACTAAGAAACCAGGAAATATGGGATACCGAGTTGAGGTGTGTTTCTTGTATGTAGCAAAAGGATGGATTCTGTCTTTGTATCTATTCTCTTAGCCTGTGTCTTTTTATAGGCAAATTAAGACCATTAATATTGAGGGAGATTAAAGAACGATGAGTGTTAATTCTTGTATGTTTCTTATTTGCTGTTGGTGATGTCATTGTTTGTGGGTTTACCCTCTTTTTTTCTTTTATCTTTTGGTAAAGTTGGATTATCTATTGTGTATGTTTTTGTAAGCATAGTTACCTTTCTTAGATTGAAGTTTTCCCTCCAGTACTTTCTGTAGGGATGGATTAGTGGATATGCATTGTTTAAATCTGGTTTTGTTGTGGAATATCTTGTTGTCTTCATCTATAGTGATTGAAAGCTTTGTTGGGTATAGTAGTCTGGGCTGGCATCCATGGTCTCTCAGTGTTGGTAGAATATCTATCCAGAACCTTCTGGTTTTCAGAGTTTCCATGGGGAAGTCATGTGTGATTTTGGTAGGTTTTCCTTTGTTTGGTACTTGGCCTTTTTCTCTAAATATTCTTTCTTTATTTTGTATGCTTGTGATTTTTACTAATATGTGGTGAGGGGACTTCCTTTTGTTTTCCACACTATTTGGTGTTCTATAGGCTTCTTGTACTTTCATTGGTATGTCTTTCTTTAGGTTTGGAAAGTTTTCTTCTATGATTTTGTTGAATGTTTTCTGCATTGAGCTGGGTTTCTTCACCTTCTTCTATACTTATTATGCTTAGATCTTGTCTTTTCATGGTGTCCCATATTTCCTGGATATTTTGTGTTAGGGATTTGTTGGACTTAGGATTTCCTTTGGTCGATGAATCTATTTCTCCTAGTGAATCTTTAATGCCTGAGATTCTCTCTTCTAACTCCTGTATTCTGTTGGTTATGCTTGCATCTGTATTTTGAGATTGTTTACTCGCCTTTTCTAATTCCAGCATTCCTTCAGACTGTGTTTTTTTTAAATTGTCTCTATTTCAGCTTTCAATCCTTGCAGTGTTTGAATTGTTTCTTGCAATTTTTGGTTTGTCTTTTCTTCCATTCTTTAAAAGATGTTCTCATTTCTTCTTTTAGGGTCTCTATCATCTTCATGTACTTGTTTTTATGTATATTCTCTTCTGTTTCATCTGTGTTGTGATGTTCAGATCTTGATGGTATAGAGTCCCTAGACTCTGGGGGCATCATAATTTTTTTTACTGTCACTGGATTGGTTCTTGTTGTCATCTTCCCTTCCCTTCTTTCAGTGGGTACAAGTGGGGGGTCACTTTCTTTCCTGGTGAGTATGGGTCCA
Organism: Mesocricetus auratus; assembly: GCF_017639785.1. NCBI lineage: Eukaryota > Metazoa > Chordata > Mammalia > Rodentia > Cricetidae > Mesocricetus > Mesocricetus auratus. The sequence continues at coordinate 37,561,976 of NW_024429188.1, read as the reverse complement.
AAGTTCTCTTCTGTTGGGTGCAAGGAGGTCCAATTCATTCACTGGTCTCACAGTGGTTGCAGATGGGTCTTAAGCACTCCCACTCCGGGTTGGTGGGAGCTCTGCCCTCTGCTCTCTGCCCTCTGCATTCTGCCCTCTGCACTCTGCACTCTACATTCTGCCCTCTGCCCCCTGCCATGAATGGGGGCAGGAATAGGCAGGCTATCTGAGCAGGCTTCTGGTAGCTCGGTCTTCTGTGAGCTATTTGAGGCTATTTGAGCTTGCTGCAGTTCCCAGTCCAGGGGATCTTAGAGGGGGCAAGCAGAAGGAAGTGGGCAAATTAATTCTTTATGTAAAAATAAACGAGCATATTTTGTCATTAATTTTAATGAACAATATCAATTTTAATGAACAATACATTTCTGTGAATCAAAGGATTATTTTAAAATGAGTTTCTTTGGCGTATTCAATTTTATGTACTTATTGACTTGATGGGGAATGTTTTTCTGTGTATATGTTTGTCTTATTGGTTGTTGAATAAAGCAATGTTAGCTGATAGGGAAGCAAGATAGGTGGGACTAGGAGTTGAGGAGGATTCTGGGAAATGTAGTAAAGAAAAGTCACCATGTGGTCCAGGCAGGAAGTGACATTGCAGTACAGAATCAGTATATACGCAGGGACAAACAGGAAATAGCTCTCTCTTTTCTCTAGGGAGACACTGAGTAGATGCAATGTAGATCCCAACAGAATAAGGGGCCCAGACCCTTTCTCCAGTAAGATAAGGCCACATGGAAATACAGGGATTGTTAGAAAATGGGTGAATAATTAAGACTAAGCAATCCAATAACAGCTAGTAATATAGTGTCAGCATGTTTCTTTGGGTCAAATAAATGCAGTGGGACCTAGCTGGTCCATATGAATCCATTCATGTCAAATTTACTCTTTAAATTTTCTCAGATAGAAAGGGATCACAACTGGAAAATGTTTAAGAATCTAAGGTCTATGGCCTAATTTTCTCAATCCAAGGGAAATTTAAATTTCTCACCCCTTTGTGAGAAAAGATATGTTTTTTAAACATGGAACCAGGTTGGGACACAGGCAGAAACTGGAAGTGGGAGAGGTGTTTCATGGCAGCATTTTCAAGAGATGGCTTATAAGCCCTTGAACATTCTTGGGTTTAAAATTCAGAAGAGCAAAATTAGTGTTTGAAAATGTGATTGTTTTGAAGTGGTGAGAAATTAAAACACCTTTTTATACAATAACTATTCTAAGACAAGGGGAAACAATGGAACCCTTTCTTCTGCCTTCAAATAAAGTTTATTCTTATACCTGTGAGTATCTGGACCACTTTCCAGTTTGTCCTCCCAAATACACACACACACACACACACACACACACAGAGAGAGAGAGAGAGAGAGAGAGAGAGAGAGACAGAGAGAGACAGAGAGAGAGACAGAGAGAGAGAAGTCACAGTATATAGGCCAGGGTGGCCTCACACTTTAGAAACTCCTAATTTTGCCTCTAGAATGCAGGGAATATGGGCATAGGATATCAAACCTGGGAAAAGGTAACTTTTATATTGATATGATTTAATTAATGGAAAGTATACCCAATTGCACGCTTCTAAGAGCTGAAAGTGGGTACATTATAACAAACACCCGGGAAACCTCAAGGATCATCAGGGATACTTGAAAACTTATAACAAGGTAGAAAATCTAGAAAACAATAGATAAAGTCTTAGACACATATGTACAAGTTAAGTATATTTATAATGCACTGTGACATTGAAAGCTGTTAGTCTCCCTACATTGAAAAGCCAAGGATGGACCACATTCATTGGCAATTCTATGAAACCTTAAGCTAACACCAATTATTCTCTTTCATAAAATTGAGAGTGAAAGGACATAACACTGTTGATTTTATTGTTTGTATGAGGCCAGCACTACAATTACATAAAAATGAAATAAATACACACAGTAATAATAAATGAAATAAAAATTTAAACTATAAATCAATTTCCATGCTGTTGATAGACAAACTTTCCATTAAAATACTTCCAAACAGAATTCAATGATCTGAGTTCAAATCCCAAGTACTTGCATAAAAAGCAGAAAATGAGTGTGAGCACCTGTAACTCCAGGGAAGTGAAGCAGAGACAGGTAGAGTTCACTGGCCAGCTATCCTGATGGAAAAGACAAGTCATTTTAGTGAACAGACCCTGTATCAATATGTACGGTGGATAGAATGTGTGGAAGACCTTTCATTTTCTCTGACCTCCACAGACACCGATATGTACTCATATGTATACATAAGCAGATGTGCATGTGTATACTCTACACAAAAAAGTGAAAATATTTTAAAACACCAAAATAAAATAAATTTCAGAAGAAAACAATATTGATATATTTAATGTTGTTTATGTATCATCATTTTGTGCTCAACTTATATTGTACCTTATTCTAGAAACTGGGGAAATAGTATTTAGCAAACTAATAAATCCTGTCCAGAGAAAACTCACATTGCAGCATAAGAGATTTATTGGTTGAGAATTTCATAATGCATATAATATATTCTGATTTGATTAAATCCACGATTCCCTACTTTCCAATTCCTCTCTTGAATACCTACCACATTTCCCTCAAAATTTTATGTACTGTTTTTTTTACCCACTGAATTTTCTTAGTGTTACCTAAATGTGCACAGGTGTAAGATCATTTATTAAACATGTCTGGCCACTCAGGGGCTATATTCCTGAGAAAAATTGAATTTCCTTACCCAAAAACCACAGATTTCCAATGGCTCCTCATATATGGATGGGGATTCATAAACCTTTCCCTGATTTGTGCTGGGATTTTTGTTTCTTTGATCTGTGCAAGTCTGGGTTGATACTGCCATTGGGAGGTCATGTGCTCAATGGTCCTGACATGTTCAGCAAATACTGTTTTTCTGCAGATGTTCACTACCTCTGACTTGGACAATCTTTCTGCCTCCTCTTCTTTAATGATCTCCGAGACTTGGATGGAAAGGATGTAAGATGTCCCAATTAGAGCTATGCAATCTAAAGTCTCTTATTAGCTATACACTATAATTTATTTTAATGCATAAATTTGACCTGTGATATATACGAGAAAAAAGTAGGACATGCAAACAGTGTTAGAAAAAGTATTTATTTTCTCTCATTTTTGTTTGTGTATTTTTTTTGTTTTGAACTGCAACAACTTGTAGTAAGTAAGAGTAAGGTATGATCAGTGTTACTTGTAATAGCTGGAACCTGAAAACAACCTAAATGCCCTTCAACCAAAGAATGGATAAAGAAAATGTGGTGTATTTACAAAATGGAATATTACTCAGCTGTTAAAAACAATGACATCAGGAAATTAGAGGGCAAATGAATGGAACTAGAAAAGATCATCCTGAATTAGATAACCCAGACCCAGAAAGAAATACATGGTATTTACTTACTCATAATTGGTAATTACCTTAATAAAGGACAACCATGCTACAGTCCAGGGCACCACAGATACTAGATAACAAGGATGGCCCAAAGTGTGATGCATGGATCTCCCTGGGAAGGGGAAATAGAAGAGATATTCTGGGCAGACTGGGGCAGGTGGGGATGGGAACATGGGGAAAAGGACTGAGGGATGGATGGAAGGGGAGAGTAATGAAAGAAATGACTTCATGAGCGTGCGTTTCAGGGTCAGATAGAAACTTGATGCAATGAAAACTCCCAGATGACCCCAGATAAGAGCCTTAGAAATAGTGGCTAGGTATGCTGAACTGGCCATCTCCTGTAATCAAATTGGTAACTACTCTAATGGTCATTGCAGAGCCTTCATCCAGTAACTGATGGAAACAGATGCAGAGATCCACAGCCTAGCACTGGGCCAATCCCAAGGAATCCTGTTGAGAAGAGGGAAGAAGTATTGGTTCAGCCAGGGGGATCAGGAACATCACAAGGGAAAGCACAGAAGCAACCTGCCTGATCATGACAGCTCACAGACTAATGTCTAGTGAGCCTGCATGGGACACACCTCGGCCTTCTACATAAGTGTGAAGGTTACATGTCTTGGTCTACTTCTTGAACTCCTAGCAGTAGGAGCAGGGCCTGTTCCTAACATTTTGGCTGTCTTTTGGAAAGTTGTTCCTGCTGTTGTGTCGCCTTGCCCAGCCTTAACACAAGAGGACCTTAGTCCTGCCCCAACTTGATATACCCTGCTATGCTGACACCTATAGGAGACCTGCCCCTTTCTGAAGAGTGGTATAGGAGGGGTGAATTGGAGAGGGGGATACGGCAGAGATGAGCAAAGGGAATGAGAGGGGGGAAGCTTAGGTCAAGATGTAAAACAAATGAAAAAAAAAAACAAAAGAAAAAAGAAGGCAGCTATGATAACACCTAGGAAAAAACCTTATGAATGGGAAAATCTACATAAAATAATTCCTAGGCAAAAAAATCTTTGTAAATTCAAGTGACAACAAAGTGAGCTGGAGGTGAATAGAGGAGGGAAAAAGTTCATAGGTACTATGTAATTAGGATTCTTGTATGTGACTCTAGAACTTTATTATTATTATTTATTTTTTATATCCCGATCACAGTTTCATCTTCTTTCTCTCTTCCTATTCCCTCACCTAACCTTCAATGTACCACCACCCCAATCCACATCTCCTCACTTTCCATTCAGAAAAAGGCAGGCCTCCCATGGGCTTTAACAAATCATGGTAAATCAAATTGAGGCAGGGCCAAATTCCTCCCCTGTGTCAAGCTGATAAAAGAGAAAGTGGGAAGTAGCCTTATATGCATTGGCACAGGAGACAGCTTCCTGAATAGAACACCAGTAACACGGAGTGAGATTGACATGGGACCTCATGAAACTGAAAAGCATCTGTAAGTCAAAGAACACTGTTAATAAGACAAAAGAGCAGCCTACAGAATGGGAAAAGATCTTCACCAACCCCACATCTGACAGAGGGCTTATCTCCAAAATATAGAAAGAACTAAAAAAAGACAACAAATTAACAAATCATCCACTTAAAAACTGGGGTACAGCCGGGCGGTGGTGGCGCATGCCTTTAATCCCAGCACTCAGGAGGCAGAGGCAGGTGGATCTCTGTGAGTTCGAGGCCGGGCTGGACCGACATCCTCCAAAAAAACAATACAGAGAAACCCTGTCTCGCAAAACAAAACAAAACCAAAAAACCAAAAAACTGGGGTACAGATCTAAACAGATTCTCAACAGAGGGATCTCAAATGGCCAAGACACTCATAAAGAATTATTCAACGTTCTTAGCCATCAGGGAAATGCAAATTAAAACATCTATGAGATATAATCATAGATCTGCCAGAATGGCTAAGATCAAAAACACTAATGGCAGCCTATGTTGAAAAGGATGTGGAGTAAGGATAGCACTCCTCCACTGCTGGTGGGAGAACAATAATGTACAGCCATTTTGGTAATCAGTATGACAGTTTCTCAGAAAATTTGGAATCAGTCTACATCAAGAACCAGCCATACCACACTTGGACATATACCCAAAAGGATGGACACTCACATGAAAATGACACTTGCTCAACCATGTTCATTGCAGCTTTATAAATAATAGTTAGAAACTGGAAACAACCTAGATGCCCCTCAACAGAAGAATGGATAAAGAAAATGTGGTACATTTATTCAATGGAATATTACTAAGCAGTATAAAACGATGACACAACAATTCTGCAGGCAAATGGATGAAACTAGAAGATAAAATCATCCTGAGGAGGTAACCCGGACCCAGAAAGACAAACATGGTATGAAGTTTGGATTTTTTAATGTTCATGCTATCTAATCATAGTGGTTTTAAGGAAGAAGAAGAGGTACCATGTAGCAATTCAGTTGAATTAACAGTACCAAATAAGAAAAAACACCCCTGAATTGCACTATTGTTATAGCTTTAAAATTCACATAGTCTCTAAATGGCTCTTTGCTTTTATAGGAATTCTAGCCAATTAGATTTAGGACACTATGTGCATAGAATGTATTGCCTTTGACACATCCAAAAGGCACTTGCTTAGGAAATATTTCATTGACATTTCTCACACAAAATAACTTTCTGTTTGCCTGCAATAAGCTGAGACCCTGACAGCATGAGTCAGTGAGAACTGTCTGAACTAGGGTTTTCAAATCAAGATTTATTTGCTAGTTTATCAAATATAAAATATGTAGGGAAAAGGGAAGTTTGCACATCAAAATTCATTTTGTAATAGCATTTGGAATTATAATTAAGTAGAGATGTGTTGAAGTACATTCCTATCTATTTAAGGATAACAATGTATTTCTTTGATATCTGTGAATATGAAGAGAGCCTCTAGTAAACAATTGTAGAATATCTCTAACAAACACAGTAATATTTTTCTGCCTTCTGGTTATTAAATTTAAATTAGAAACAAGCTTACTTCATGTGTCAATCCCAGGTCCCTCACCCTTCTCTCCTGCCCCATCCCCCACCAACACCCCAAATCCATATCCAATCCAGACTCCCTTCCCCAGGGAGGGTGAGTGCCTCCATGGGGGATCTCCAAAGTCTGTCATATCATCTGGGGCAGGACTTAGATCCTCCCCCATATGTTCAGGCTGACAGAGCATCATTCCATGTGGAATGGGCTCCCAAAGTCCATTTGGATGCCAGGGATAAATACTGATCTACTACCCAAGGCCCCATAGATTGCTGAGGCCTCCTCACTAACATCCAAATTTAGGGGTTCTGGATCAGACTCGTGCTGACTTCTCAGCCATCAGTCTGTGGTCCATGAGCTCCCCCTTGTTCAGGTCAGCTGTTTCTGTGGATTTAACCTGCCTAGTCTTGACTCCTTTGCTCATCACTTCTCCCTCTCTGCCTTTGGGTTCCAGGAGTTCAATTCAGTGTTTAGCTCCAGGTGTCTGCCTCTACATCCATCAGCCACTGGTTGAAGGCTGTAGGATGGCATATAAGATAGTCATCAACCTCATTATAGGGTAAGGACATTTAAAGTAGCCTCTCCCTTATTACTCAGATTGTTAGTTTGGGTCATTCTTGTAGATCTATGGAAATCTCACTAGTGCCGGATCTCTCCTCAAACCTATAATGGCTCCCTCTATTATGGAATCTCTCATCCTGCTCTCCTCTATTCTTCCCCTGGCTTAACCTTCCTACTCCCTTCCTCTTCTTCCCCTCTCTTTTCTCAGCTCCCTCTCCCCTCACTTCATGCTCAAAATCTGCTCAGTAGATCCTGTCCCATTCCCCTGCCTTCTGTTTTGTATTAAGAAAAAATCAGTAGTTCTCCTATATACAAATGACAAAAGGCTTGAGAAAGAAATGAGGGAAAAACACCCCTCACAATAGCCACAAATAATATAAAATATCATAAAATATCTTGGGGGTAATTCTAAACAAGCAAATAAAAGACCTGTATAACAATAACTTCAAGTCCTTGAAGACAGAATTTGAAGAAGATAACAGAAGACAGAGTGATCTCCCATTCTCATGGATCAACTGGATTATCATAGTAAAAATTGTTATCCTACCAAAAGCAATCTACAGATTCAACATAATAACCATAAAATTTCCAACACAATTCCTTACAGACAATGAAATAACAGTACTCAACTTATTTCTTTCTTTCTTTCTTTCTTTCTTTTTTTTGGTTTTTCGAGACAGGGTTTCTCTGTATTGTTTTGGAGGCTGTCCTGGAACTTACTCTGTAGAACAGGCTGGCCTCGAACTCACAGAGATCCGCCTGCCTCTGCCTCCCCAGTGCTGGGATTAAAGGCATGTGCCACCACTGCCCGGCTACTCAACTTATTTCTTAAGGAAAAAGATCTTGGTCTTCATTTTACATTGTATTTCCACATTAATAGGTACTTGAGAGGTATCGTTCTTCTTTTACTTTTATTCATTTCTTACAGCTTTTACCTACTTACCCTACTACAATTTTTCATTACTATTGTATTTAAGAATATATACTCATGATGGTAAAACCCACAAAGACAGCTGACAGGACAAGGGGGAGCTCTTGAATCCCAAACTGATGGCTGAGAGGCCAACAGGAGACTGATGCAGACTCCATAAATATAGTCTCAGTGAGAAGGACACAGAAATCACTGGGACCTTGGGTAGTAGATCAGTGTTTACCATGGTTTATAAATGATCTTGGGGTGCCCATTCCAAATAGAGGGATGCCCTCTCAGCCTGGACACATGGGGAAGGGCCTAAGTCCTGCCCTGGATAAAATGACAGACTTTAGAGATCCCCTCAAGGAGGACCTCACCCTCCCTGGGGAATGATGTTTCCCTCCTCTCCTGCCATGCCCTCCCAACAACCCCCCCAATAACCCCTCATTTTCCCAGGGAGGGTGAGGCCCTCCATGGGGGTATCCATAGTCTGTCATTTCATCCAGGGTAGGGCCTAGACCCTCCCCCAAGAGTTCAGGGTGAGAGTGCAACTCTCATTGTTGGATGGGAGTCCAAAGTGCATTTGTATACCCGGGATGTGCATGTGGGTAAAGTTAACCTGCCAGTATTGGCCAGGCTGGCAATTGATTTTCTTGGAGCTGGTGCAGGAGGTGAGGTATCTGGAGGGCCCTGTGCAGGGTGGCCTTAGCCAAAGCAGGAGAAATAAACCAGCAAAATACACTCAAAAATGGGTGGGGTCAGAAGAGGAGCTCTGGAGACTGTTAGTTTCTAGCAGACCAGATTTCTTGATACAATAGCAGAACTTTTCTCAAGAACCTACAACGGAAACAGATTTACATTTTGGTGTCATAGCAAAAGACTTTGGGTTAAAAGGTATGAACATTTTTAGAAGAAAACCAGATGAAATTTAGAACTCTGAACCTCTGAATTTACATATCAAAGCTGTTAATCCTGGACTGTGAAGTCTGTGAACCAGGCACACCTTTCTGTACCTTTAACAGGAAACTTAAATGAGCTACCAAGGTACTTCCAGCCTTTGGGGTCAGGGGGAGGGCTATTAAACTGGCAAAGCTATCAGTGCTCTAGTCATCAAATGCCATCAGATTTAAGAGTGACAAGTAAATGAGCAGAAGTGTGACAGCTTTCCAACTACCTAGGCAGCAATCCCATATCTCTCTGTGGTTGTTGGGGACAGAAGACCCAAAGGCAGCAACTGTCTTTGGCTGCCAAACAAAGGAGATCTGACAGAGTCTTCTGTGCGGTAAGACTTTGGGGAGGTCGGCCTACCTGACTTGGCAGGGTCGGGTAACCAATCCTCCACTGCTATGCTCGTTCCCAGTCTGGACAGGTACTTGGCAGCAGTTTAAACTGGAAAACAGTTTTTCACTGCATGCCTGACCCTGTTACATTTAAAGCAAGCTTCCAGGTAGAAGTTCTTCTGTGGCCTTCCATCTTTTTGGAGGAGACACAGGAACCTGCCAACAGCTGGCATGGTTCCCTTTCACAAAAAAAAAACCTTTTTATTGAATTCCATATTCTCAGATCTCTGAAGGGGTTTGAAGAGCCAGGTATCGAAATTAGACAAAAGTTGTTTAGGCTTAAATTTGAGAGCATATATAAGTTAAATCTGGACATAAAGCTTAACCAATCAGTTACATCTTACCAATGTTGGTAAAACCAAGATAATTAGAAGGAATATTTCAGTCTCTAGTTTTTAGATGTGGTCCTAATATATAATTAAAAGGCAAAATTAAGTTTTAACATTGTAAACAAATTCAGTGTTTTTTAAATCAATATCAAGTGGTCTAACATTACTTTTCTGGCCCGGCAGGTCTCCTGCCACCCTTATTTGCCCCAACGAAACACACAGAGGCTATATTAATTATAAAGCTGTTGGCCACTGGCTATGTTTTCTTATTGGCTTGCTCTGACTTAATTATTAACCCATAACTATTAATCCATGTATTTCCACATGTTCTTGGCTTACTGGACCTACATCTCCTTTGCCTGCTACATGATGATGGTTCAGCATCTCTGCAGAGAAGAGATCAATTTCCTGTTTGTTCTTGCTTATATTCTGATTCTGCCCAGCTATGTCACTTCCTGTCTGTCTGTACAGACCTATAGACCTCTATGGTTAGCTAGTGGCAGTTTCTGCCCAGATGCGTCATTTCCTGGAATCACATAATGACTCCTCTCTACCTACACTTCACGGAATTCTCCTTATCTCCTAGTCAAACCTATCTTGGTGCCCTATCGGCCAACAGTGTTTTATTCACTAACGAAAATAAACATATACACAAAAAAATTCCCCATCAAAGGGGTTTACTCTTAGGTTACAAAATCTGGCTGACAGCAAGATCCATCCCAGTATATGAATGCAGAGGTACAACTTTAATTTGTCAAAAAACCAGCATTGTTTTACATCCTATCTTTTATAACCCTTCTTTTTAGGATAGGACAAGAATTATCATACAGAACCAAAATAATTTGGAGAGCTAATGTAGTCATCTTTATCTAAGGTGGCAGTGAAGTCATGTGACCTCCTTCTTTTCAACTCCTAATCAAAATGGAGCTGTCCACATGTTTGTACTTTTCCATAGCAATTCCAATTTGGAGTTACCATACCCAATTAATTAGATAGGATTTTTATATAATAAGGTAGAACAGCAGAAATTTAACTTTCTCTGTCATCATATCAGATTTAGGATCAGAAAACCCCAGAGGCAAAATTTGACTCCCAGCAGCTGGTTTTGAGCATAGCTGAGCTGTTACCAAGATACACAGAATACATAAACTCAAGCATTTAAAACCAAAACCAAGCATACTGTGGCCACATTTCCATATATACATACATACATACAGAATAGGCAGGACATTTTTAACAGAAAGACAGACAGAATATTACATTCGAAATCGGATGACCAACTTAAAAATCTTGAAATGGGAGCATGGGGGAGGGGAGAGGGACTTAGGAGAAAGAGAAGGGGAGAAGAGGAAGGGAGAGGAGGACATGAGGGACCAGAAGATTCAGTTGCGGGAAGAATAGAGGAGAGCAAGAAAAGACATACCTTAATAGAGGGAGCCATTATAGTTTTAAAGAGAAGTTTGGTACTAGGGAAGTGTCCAAAGATCCACAAGGATGACTCCAAGTAGACTCTAAACAGTATTGGAGCGGCTACCTTAAACACCTTTCTACTACAATGAGATTGTTGACTACCTTATATGCCATCCTAGAGCCTTCACAGAGACCCACAGTTAAGCACTGAGCTCGATTCCTGGAATCCAGTTGTAGAGAGGGAGGAGTGATGAGCAAATGGGTAAAGACCAGACTTGAGAAACCCACAGAAACAGCTGACCTGAACAAGGGGGAGCTTATGGACCCCAGACTGGCACTCAGAAAGGAGCATAAGACAGAACCAAGCCCCCTGAATGTGGGTGTCAGTAAGAAGACCCAGGCAGTCTGTAGGACCTCTGGTAGTGGAACAGTATTTATTCCTAGTGCACGAATGTATTTTGGGAGGTCATTCCCCATTGAGGGATACTCTCTCAGCCTAGAAAACAGATGTGTGTGATGTGACAGACTTTGATGATTCCCCCATGGAAGGCCTCACCTTCCCTGTGGAGCAGAAGGAGGATGGGACAGGGGGCAGTGGGGGGCATGGGAGAATGGGAGGGAGAGGGAACTGGGACTGATGTATAAAGTAAGATAGTTTCTAATTTAAATTAAAAAGTAAAAATAACTTTCAAGGTAAAAAAAGAATTTATTATATAAAGCAACATGTAAGAATCCATAAGAATACAAGACATTTCCTGGCCCAGTTGGTAGAGGAGGTGGTGCAGGACACTGTTCCCATCAGGCCAGCCCACTGTGGGCGGCCAGGCATTGCCAGTCCCTGTATAAGCAGCAGCTTTTCATGCACTGAAGCCTGCAGAATGCGCTGCAGGTAAAACTGAGAAACAGAGTAGCAGTGCAGGATGCCTGAAGTGGAAAGAAAGCCCAGATGGCCAGGCAGGAACAGCAAGTGGAGTATTTAGAAGAGATTTTTAGGAGACAGGAAGATGTGGCAGAATTTAAGAATCTAATGGTGGCCAGACCACATGCGGAGGATAAGAGAGGCAAGCAGTAAGATGAACAGAATGGGAGGGAGAAGGACAGGAGTGTAATGCTCACCAAACCTGGATAAAGGGCTGGGATTTTCTAGCCCCAATTTGTATAGATTTCATAAAAAAATGAGTTTCGGGTATCTGACCCACAACTGCCCATTGCACAAGCCTGTTCCAGAACCAGAACTCTAAAATAATGTGTCCACTGCCTAGGCTCTGGGTAAAAAGTGTAGAGGGGTGATTGTGGGGCATACTGTTGACAGGACATCTCCTACAGAAGGGTTCCCACAGAAGAAATGCTGCCTTTGATCCAGTAATGTGTCCAGGTCCTGGTGCAGCTGCATATTGGCAAGGTACCCTCTAAATCTGAAGTGGCCCTAGGCCTTTAAGATGGAAACATAGAAAGGACACCTTATTGAACCAAGAGCCAGTCTTGTCTGGCAGAGAGTGTGTGTGGGAGAGGGGGGGTTTCCTATCATGCAAACAATGGGCTGATAGTGGAAAATCAGCTCTATCCAGCCAAATGCAACAGATGAAAGATTTCTATACCCAGATATTAAGTCTCCCTGCTGAAGCAGCCAATCCAACCAAGCCAGATTGAGAATTAAATATCCATGTTTAATGGGTAAAATGCTCCTGCCTGCTCTCTCAACCCCTTAAAGAGGAGAAAGGAGACAGAATCAGAAAACCACAGGTCCTGGAACTAAATTTTAAATAGACTGTATGCATGATCTTGAGCATATCAGGAAGAGGAGCCTCGGATAGTGTGTCTTCTTAGGTGTGGGGTCTGGAATGGGAGGAGCAGGGATGGGTGGAACTTCCCAACAATGGCCACAACATTATTAATCTAAAGGTGATTAAAAGTCATCATCTATCATTCATTTGTTAGATCAGAACCCTATTTTTTAAAATTTCTCACCTAAGTGTCCACAGTAATAGAAACTTCAGTCATTATTCCATAGATTCAGTCACGTAACATTATTTACATATAGAGTATATGGAGCTATTGGTATCAAAACTAACAAAAATGCACTATCATAGAATATTATTCAATTTAGAGACTTACTGGCACCTCTAGATATATAGTTTTTAATTTTTTGTTTATTTTTTAAGCACACCAAAGACTAGAGAAACTGAGCTCCCCCATATACTCAGTAAAGTAAAATTGCCGAATTAGGAACTGGTGTCGTGACTGCCAATTTGTGTTTGTGGTAGGATATCATTACAGTTTACAAAGATAAGAAACCACACTAGGCAGGGTAAGTAAACAACATTTAAAAATGGAAGAGAAGTTAGAATAGGTTAATGACTTTCATTACATGACTAACAATCATTTTGGAATTTCCAGTCATTTTTTTTTCTAAAATTAGCAAGTAGTTAATCTGACATAATGACTGTTTTAATAGCAACTTCTAAACAACACATTGTATCAATAACTATTAGAAATATCCCCAATTGTGAAATTATTTTTTTTAATTTTTCATGGCAAGGTTTCTCTGTGTATCTTTGGAGCCTGTCTTGGAACTAGCTCTTGTAGATCAGGCTGTCCTCGAACTCACAGAGATCTGCCTACCTTTGCCTCTTTAGTGCTGGAACTAAAGGCTTGTGCCACCATGGCCTGGCGTGAAATTATCTCATATGAATAAAATAAGAATTTGCTTTATAAAGCTAGAATAGTGACATTTTCTTTAAATAAAAAGGGAAGAAATCTCAGGAGATTCACGGAAAGCTCCATACATCCTTAAATTTTTAAGAAGAATAAAAATTCTAAGTGGAAATTTCATGTAAATTGTATAAGAAATCATACAGTCCTTAAGGATTCTTGGTAATAATCAAAATGGTAATTTAACATTATACACTCTTTATTGAATTCTCATTTTGTACCTGGTATTTTTGACCCTATGTAGTAAAAGAAAATAGAACTGAAATGAATTAATAATATTCCATAAATTAATTGCTTCAATATAAAAAAAAACAAAGAGACAAACAAGAGGATTGACTCAACATGTAAATGTTAGGAGAGCTACTGTCAAGGAAGTAGTGATTAATACTGCTTTTTAAAGTTAGGAGCTGGGCTGGAGAAGATCACTAAGTCATTCAGAAGACTTGAACTGAAAAATGGATGGAGAAAATGTGGTACATTTACACAATGGAGTACTACGCAGTGGAAAAAAACAATGGAATCTTGAAATTCGCAGGCCAATGGATGGAAATAGAAGAAACCATCCTGAGAGAGGTAACCCAGTCATAAAACGAAAAAATTAGTATGTACTCATTCATGTGGATTTTAAACATAGAGCAAAGGATTACCAGCCTACAATCCACACCGCCAGAGAAGCTAGGAAAACCGAACCCTAAGAAAGACAGACATACATGGTCACCAGGAGAAGGGAGAAGGGACAAGATCTCCTGAGCCAATTAAGAGAATGGGAGGAGGGAAGGGGGAGTTAGGAGAAAGAGACAGGGAGAAGAGGAGGGGAGAATGAGGCGAAGAGAGAGGAGGACATGAAGGAGAAGATTGAGTTGAGGAAAGAATAGAAGAGAACAGGGAAAGAGATACCATAATAGAGGGAGCCATTATAGGTTTAAAGAGAAATCTGGCACTAGGGACATGTCTAGAGATCTGCAAGGTTGACCCCAACTAACAATCAAAGGAATAGTTGAGAGGCTACCTTAAATGCCCTTCCTTGATAATGAGATTGGTGACTACCTTCTATATCATCCTACATCCTTCATCCAGCAGCTGATGGAAGCAGAAGCAGACACCCACAGCTAAACACTGACCTGAACTCTGGAGCCTGGTTGCAGAGAGGGAGGAGTGATGAGCAAAGGGGTCAACACCAGGCTGGAGAAACCCACAGAAACAGCTGACCTGAACAAATAGTTGCTCACGGATACCAGACTGATAGCTGGGAAACCAGCATAGGATTATTCCAGATCCCCTTAAGGAAGATGTCAGTTTGGAGGTCTGGTTAATCTATGGGGCCTCTGTTAGTGGATCAGTATTTATCCCTAGTACATGAATGGACTTTGGGAGCCCAATCCACATAGAGGGATAATCTCTCAGTCTAGACACACCACGGAGGGTCTAGGTCCTGCTCCAAATGATATGACAGACTTTGAAGAGGCCCCATGGAAGGGCTCACCCTCCCTGTCAGCAGAAAGGGGATAGAATAGGGGGTGGGTGGGGGCGCAGGGGAGCATGGGAGGGAAAGGGAACTGGGATTGATGTGCAAAAGAGCTTGTTTCTAATTGAAATGTAAAATTGGAAAAAAGGACTTACATCTATTGCAGAAATTAGCTCCCAATATCCACATCTGGCAGTGTGCAACAATGATCCCATCTCCAGGTGTTCAGACATCTCTGGCTTCTGTGGGCATCTGTACTCATACGTACACACACATATATTTACATAATTAAAGATAAATAAGTGAAAATGTTTCTTTAACAAGAAATCACCCATAGGTGTATGTAGAGCATCATATCTAAATAGGAATATACATCTGTTTAATGGTGAGAGGAATGTGTATATATTAAAGAGTGTGGCATATTTAGGCAAGGACCAGCATTCTTCATGATTATATTAAATTTTGTTTCAGGAGATATGGTTGTTAGATCAGACAGAGAGAAGTGTCTTTGAAGCCTTATGTTACATATGCACCGGACAATAGTTAGTTTCATTAGAAGAGAAACATACACTTAGATATCTGGCAGAATGAGCTGTTGTGTAATATTACTTTAAAATGTGTTACATTTGTTTATGCTGTGGAATATTTGCTTTAATGATGCAAGGAAATGTTGCATTCCTTTATGTTGAATTTTCATAACTCAATGAAGCTGTGTTACTTTGCCTGTCTAAACCACCTGATTGTTCTAATAAAGAGCTGCACTGCCTATAGCAAGGTAGCTGAAAGAATAGGTGGGGCTGTCAGGGAGAGAAAATAAGTAGAAGGAAAAATGTGACAAGAGGAGATCAAAGAGCGATAAAGAGGGGGAGAAGAACACTCCAGGGGCAAGCAACTGAATAAGAAGTAAAGAAAGGTATACAGAAATAAAGATAAAATCCCAGAGGCATATGGTAGATGAGATAATTTAAGTTAAAAAAAAGCTGCCTAGTAGCAAGTCATGCTAAACCTAGCATTTATAAGTGAGAATAAGTCTTCAGGTGTGATTTATTTGTGAGCTGGTTGGTGGATACCAAAAAGAATAATAGGAGAAAAAAAGAGAGTAAAAGCAAACAAACAAAACAAACAAAAACAAACGACAAAGTAATCAAGTCTAGGTTTATTATCAAATTTAGTAGCATTGATCATTTATGAATTGTAGTAAAGATTAATGTTTTTTAACAGCTCTGAGGAATTTACTGAAATTCTCTTATATATATTGACTATGTTGAAAGGTACTATAATCACATTCTCACCTGCATGTTCCTTCTCACTCCATATTTCCATAAAAA
This sequence comes from Mesocricetus auratus, assembly GCF_017639785.1. Lineage (NCBI taxonomy): Eukaryota > Metazoa > Chordata > Mammalia > Rodentia > Cricetidae > Mesocricetus > Mesocricetus auratus. The sequence goes on along the minus strand of NW_024429188.1, from coordinate 37,545,506 downwards.
ACCTTCTTGAACCTTCTATATATGTAGTCTCCTAGCAGGCACCATACTCCTACTTTGTGATCTAAGAAAAAGTATTGGATTGTAAAATAATTCCTCCATAAATAACAGAAAATCCACTGGTTTCAGGAAAATTATAATGGTCAAGTCAGTTAATTCAAGGAAGGAAATAGTTTAGTTAACACCAGCTGTGAAAATTGCATGGGAGTCTCATGTTTACACTGAAGACAAATGAGGAGAAAGATACACTATTTTGTGTGAATTAGGACATAAACTGGGCTCCTTAGAGCTGTGGTTTAGATTAAATGTAGAAAGTGACAGTAACTTGAAGCAAAACCATTGAAACAAAATATAAAAAAGAATTGAAATTGACTATTCCTTTTCATAAGCAAAGGGCACAATTTAATGGCATTTTCTTTCTAATGGGAACTCTATAGGAAATGTAAGATCAATGCTCGGTATAGATTTCCTTGCATTAAACATGCTGATACTACATTATTTTTGAAAGGTTAAGAAAAGACTTCAGGAATCTGATGAAATGAAAAGTGTTTGCTTGATATTTTTACTTCAAGAAGGTTGAATCAAACAATAAACTGATTCTATTTAATGATAGTTGTTAGCTGACACAGATAATATTGCACCTGTATCTTACAATTTCGATCCTTCTTGTTACCTGTGAACTTAAAACTATTGGCTCATAAATTTAAAATATATTGGTCTGTTGTTTAATAAGCAGCCAAACAGGCCGGAACACATGGGTGCTGAATAGTCTCCATAAATATTGTTCACTCCTTGACTGATGGCATAACTGTCACAACATTCTTTCCTTTTAGCTTAAATCCTTTCTGATACTTGTTCTAGTCTTAATAAGCTCCATCCACGTGCATTTCTTATCTCTTTCTTCTATTCCTTCATTGCTAAACCTTTTTATAACCCAATTAAATCATTTTCACTTTATTCTTAGAGTCAGCATTGCTAACACTGGGGAATTTTATCTTAACAAAACATATCAAAAAAGGAGTAAATTTTATGCTATAGGTATGTGTGGTAAGCATGAAGGAACATATGATAGATCAATTTGAGCAAAAATACATAGAAAGGCTATCCTTGGTTTTGCAACATATTTAATGTTAACATGCAAATAAAAAGAAACTGCCAACACCATATCTAACTTTATAATCATTACAAAAACTAAACGCTTCTCAATCACCTTTATTTTCTATATTTCACGAAATGTAGGATTTTTGCCATGAATTCAAGTAAATCAATGCTAGTTTGAGTTTTATAGACCATTTCAAGTTTATAGATTATTTCAAGAAATAAAACTGTGTGGAACTACTCTTGCATATTTGTGTATGAATTGTTCTTTTCTATTTAATACACTAACCCTCCAAAATATGGTAGATCAGAACTAAATTATTTAATTCACCATTCTATAGGCTATAAATGTAGGCTTGACTCAGCTAGGCACCTCTTGCTTTGGTTGGACCTCCTAATGGTTTTGTGGTCTGCTGTCAAACTAATCTGAAGGCTCCTTGGCAGAGATGACATCTACAGAATAATGCAAATCTTCCAAGTGGCTGGCTGAAGTCTATTCTGATGACTGTAGCAGGATTCCAAAAGGAATAGCAGAGGTGCAAAAGATTTCTTTAAAATACAGGCCTGGAATTATCAACAGTGCAAGTCTCTATCATGGTCAACGATACAAAGCAAGTTAGAAGTCAAAGAAAAATCATATTCCTAATGGGAAAAGATTAAAGCTGTACTGCAGAGTATATATGCAAAATAGAAGGAACAACTGAGTTTAAACTCACAATTTGTTTACACTTGGCCAAATTAAAATGAAATGATAATCAAAATGAAAAAGAGAATTGAAACATGTTTTATTTATTTCTAAATTATATTTAAACAGTGATTTACTAGTTATCATTTAATATGAAATTTCTTCCAAATAAGTTTATTTTTGGTTTATGTTGCAGAGAATTAGAGACCACAGTCATGGTATAACATTCAATCAAGTAACAAACATGGTGGCAGGAGCAAGAAGCTAATAGCCCACAAGTTGAACCCAAGCACAATTCAGAAGGAGAAAACTGGGAATAGGCAAGACTTTTCAGTATAAAAGCCTAACATGAAATGACATACTTCCTCCAGCATGACCATAAAGTCTAAAACTCCCCAAACACCACCAACAATGAGGAAACAAGCACTCAAATGCACAAGACTCAGTGGTGGTGTGATATTTCTCATTCAAACCACTCATTTGAATTCCACAACAAGGTCTGCATATTTTCATGGCCATATCTTTATGTAAAATGCATTCAGTCTAACTTCAAATGTCTTCATAGCCTTTCACTGTCTAAATAGTTTTTAAACTTTCAAAGTCTCTTTAGAAATGTAAGGATTAAGTATTTTTTTAATCTTTAGGATGTAATTTCTTAACTTTATCCCTGATGTAAAATCAAAATCAAATTATATAATTCCATTGTATAATGTTACAGTCTATAAATACCATTCTGAGAGAGAGGGAGAAAGAGAGAGAGAATACTGTGCCAAAGAAAGAGTGAACACAGAAGGACAAACACCAACTCCTGCAACTCCATGTTCAGTGACAAAAGATTTAGATGGCTCCTTACCTCTAGTTTTTCTGCCTGCATACTTTTCTCCCTTGGGCTTGTTCCACTTCCTGTATATGACATTTGTTAGTGGACATCTCAGTGCTATGGAAACTCCAGCATCTTGGGGTCTTTATAAAACTGCCATGCAATGGCTTCTCAGGAATCTTGCCCTCTCAGGACCTTGATGCAGGGACTCCACAACAGCACTGCCTGACCTCAGGAGCTCTCTGAAACCAAGGGGGAAGACTCTATAGATCCTTTACTTTTGCATGCCTTTAAAATCCTCAGTCAAAAGAAGATATAATCAACTTCTTTTACCTGATTAGGATAGACCCTTCCCTCTCCTGGATAACATTTTCAGATTTTGTTGTTGCTGCTTTCTAGGAGCACCGAACCACTTAAGATCTCACTTTTGAGTTGAATGATTCACTGAATTGAGTCTTGTTAGCAGGACACTTGTATTATTGTTCCAGCGAAGAACCAGTATTACTTTAATGAAAGTAATCTCGTTAACAAATACATCTTCTCTTTGGGAACATGCCTTGACTGTACTCACTTAAGTTAATATTCCTGTATTATATATGTGATATATTATTTTTCCTTTCATGAGACTTATAGAAAAAGAGAGTAGATGAGGAAAGGGATGTAGAACAAAGATATGCAATTTGCTTAGATTAAAGTAAAACATTTAATTTCCTGGAAATTGAAAATTATTTCTTTTTAATAATATTCCTATCTGTCAACACAAAATTTCCATAGAATCACATGTCAGTATGAATACAGCAAAGTGAAGCCAACAACTCAAATTTGGGTCTATCAAACTGCAAAAATATCAATTATTTATTGATAACAAAAAGCACAGTTAGTTACAAGTTTTTCCCGCATACCTTAGCATCTGTGATTCAGAGCTTTTACAACTAACACATAATTAATTTCCTACTAACCCAAAGCAGAAATCGAAAATCTTTCTTGGCATACTTGTAGGTTTTCTATCTAAATAACGTTTTTAGCAACTCCAGAAATGATTGGTTTGGATATTAAACTGGAGAAACTGCAAACAACTGCAGGTATCCCAAAAGGAACAAACAAGTAGATTATTGAGTAAAAGGAGAAATGACACATTCTTTTTATCATGCACTACAATGTTTTTATTATTGTTCAGTAAATGTATTGATCAGAAAATATATGAACATTTTCACAAAGTGTCAATCATGCAAGTCATCAGCATCCTTTGATATGGTTAATGGCAAATAATTTGCTTGCTAATAATTTCTTCTTGTAAAGTACAAGATATGAATATCAAGGGGTTTAAATTTCCTATTGTTTTTCCAGGACTGCTATAAGCCTCAGAAAAGGACAAGAAATTGTGTATATCATTGTGTAACTGTCCAGCTAATATTTAAAATGTGTTGAGTCCATAAATTCCTGGTGTTTTTAAACTGGAGATTGTTCACCACTTCTGGCATCCTATGTAGGTCTAAAACTCCAACTCAGAAACAACTATGAATGGAAAGAGGTGGTATATCTCTTAAGTTCCACTGCTTGTCTGTATTCTCAGTAGCAAGCACTAATTAAAAATTTCTTGAGGGTTGTGTGATCGCTCAGCTGGTAAAGGTACTTGCTAACAGAAACCCACATGGTGGAAGGAGAGAACCAACTCTGGCATTCATGTGCATATCAGATCATGCATGTCCCACAACAGGCATACATTCAAATAAATAAATGAGAAATAAAATCTCAAAAGCAAATATAAATTTTATTGAAAACATTTTACCATATTTTAAAAATCTATCCATTATGGTTCAAGTTTCTTTTCTAACCATTTTTCTAATTATCTCTGATTCAGTGTTGTTTCCTAAAATTCATTTTGTTGTTGTTGTTTCCAGATACGATTTCTCTGTGTAACCCTGGCTGTCCTGGAACGAGCTGTACCAGGCTGCCGTTGGCCTCATAGAGATCCACCTGCCTCTGCCTCCCAAGTGCTGGAATTAAAGGCACGTGACACCACCATGTGGCTTCCTAAAATTCTTGGTGGGAACAGTAGCATAAGTAGTGTATCTATCTGAGTTGCTCCTAGAACTATTAGGTTGTTTTCACAGACTCACAACCAAAGAATTAAAAGTCCTGTAACCATATTCAATTTATTTCAAGAAAGCAGCTTCACTGTTCCATTCAGACTTTGTAGTCATTAAGAGTCTCTACTTTAATCCTATTACGATGTCAGTCTCTATATATGGAATACTCCTTGCTCACTTTCTTTTTCATTAGGCATAATTTCAATTCCTTTCCAGGAACAATAAAGTTTCTTCTTTGACCTTTAAAATTTTTTTTCTGGACGATAGTGTCTAAAGGATACATGACTTAATGGATTTCTTTTTTACTATTGTCATATTTCACTGAAAACAAAGTCTTACAGTGTAAAGTTATGAATTTAGAGCCACTCATTAGACTATTGGAAAGGCTCCAATTTGGATTATTATGAGATATTTTTCTAAATCCACTTTTATATGGTTTATGATTACTTTGAAATTCTTTTATTTTATTTACCCTTTATTAAATAACTATGATTCCCCCAGAGGTTTTTTAATCTGGTGTCTAAATTGATACTTGATCCAGAAACACTAAATTTTCCAGGAAGTTGTTCAGAATATAAAATCTCAGATGGAATATCACACATGCAACTACAATTTATATGGTTAAAATACTCTAGACTTATATGATTCAGTTCCACATTAGAGTTTCAGTGTAATATACAAAAGTATGTTCTTAACAGGATGAGAAAGTCCATCTAGGCATTCTGGTTTTTATATAATATATGCATTATTCTTTCTCTTGCCTACAAACTGGGTGCCTTACACATAGATATTTAAGAATATATGCCACTTACCTTATGAAAAACATATAAGTCAAGGGACTAAGACACTTGCATTAAATGATACTAGTTGAATTTTAATTTGAATATCTATTCTATCCCATATATTATTGAAAAAGTTATTCTTTTTGTTCTGCATCCAAGTTCCCTTAATTCTCATTGTATTCTTTAGGTCTGTTTTTCAATAATGCTGAAGAATATCTCCTAAATCTTAATGGCTTATAGGTCAACTATAGTAGTTTTTTGTCAGGTTGTGGACTGAATCTAGGTCTCCTTTACCTGTCATTCATTCTGAAAAGAAAAGTTATTTGAGGATAAATACACAGATGTACAAGAGGCCAAGATCAGCACAGTTTGCACCTCCAGTCACTCCATACATACTAGTAGTAGTTTTTCCAATTTAGTCACAAAATAGAGATTCTATTAATAGATGTTATCAAATTTCATAATAAGAGGACTGTGTACAGAATTTAAACGGGGTGAAAAATCAGTAACAACAATTGAATCTACACTGTTTCTCTTTGTCACTGGGAAGTTAGCTGGATTTTTGAGAAAGGAAATGGTTCCAACTAACTTTGCTACATAGGGATGCAAATTTAAGTTCAGTGTTAAGATGATTTTCATTTGTAAACATAATTTATTTTCCTATCATATATAATTTTCTGGCTTTTGAAAAATTCATAATACATAAATTTGTTTTTAGAAGTTTAAATTTTAAATATGTAGTATGAGGCACTGATAGCATTAATTATTCATTTCATCAACATGGCCATTGTCTTTAAAATATTGTAAGACTTAGAAATCTTATAGAAGCCAAGTTACTGTATGAGTAGAAATGTCATTTTTAACACAGTTTTATATATTTCTTTCTTAATTAGGGCATAAAGCTTGATGGACAGTGCACAAAGCACAGCTATCACTATTGGAACCAAGTTCTCAGGATATTTGTTTTTAATCTTGTATACAGTTTGCTTGTGCATTGCTCTATATTTTATCTATGATCCTCTAATGGTCATCTTTTATGCTGTGATTCCATGAATGAACTGCAAAGAGATGGCTGGCTAAATTGTCAAGTTAAAGGCAGGGTATCAATCCAAATGAAAAATGTTGCAGTTCAAAGTAAAATGTACTGATGAATGTTAATGAGGTTTGACACCTTACACAAATATATTATTTAATTCTGCCGATTAAAATGTTTTGAGGAGTATGTCTCTGTATTATTGACAATCTGAGCAAAAAAGTGAGTTTCAGCATAGATTCAGGAATAGTAATATTTTTCTGTTATGTCCAATAATTTTATGCTTTTGTTTTGTTTTGTCTATTTGTTTTTCTTATAGATAACAATTTTAAAATCAGGAAGTCTGGATAGCTAATATCATACCTTGGATATGAGAATTGATAGATTCACATATAGTATTTCTTTGGAATTTTAATAAGAGGAAAAAAGAAAACTCTGCCTAATATAAACATTTTTATCCAATACTTTTTTAGCTTCATACATTATCACTTCATTATTTTTCTCCTCATAGTAACAAAGGTAAAATTTGACAATAAATTACTGGTTATTCAATGGATATATAGGACTTTGAACGTGGTGATGACCCTGTCCAAAGGGAGCTTTAATTTCTATTTAGATGTATAAGACTTGCTGCCCACACTCCATCTCCAATTTGTTAATAATTTATCCATAATGTCAAGAAACATTTTGCATGTATGCACTGAACTGAAACTCATTGTTAGCAGTTGTGTTTCTATTCAACCTGTGCTCTTTTGTGTTGCTAGTATACAGAATGTAGTTAGGATGTAACAGTGTAGATTCAATTGTTATATTCTCTCCTTGCACCGTTTATTAACTGGGGAAATGTAAGGCTACCTATGAGTAAAACTTAGATTCATGTATACCCCCCCAAAATTCATGTTCTTATATACCAGACAAGACTTCGTGGTTTTGAAGACTGTAACGTGCTTTGTCTTTTCTTCCATTTCTTGCATTTTTGGATTTTTTTCCATCTCTTTAAGGGATTTCTCTAATATCCTCTTTGAGGGCCTCTATCATTGTCATGAAGTTGTTTTTAATGTCATTCTCTTCTGGTTCATTTGTGTTGGGGTGTTCCAGTCTTGGTGGTGTAGGGTCTCTGGACTCTGTCAGTTTCATAAGACTGTAATGTGATTTCAGTTTAACCACCTAAAACATGTGATTACATATACATTTAAACTTTCTCAATATCAAAGCACCAACTTTCATCACTAAAGTCATAAAATGTCCTGTTTGTATAGAGAAGAGGAAAGTAGTTGTGATAACCACTATTTCATCACTTTGACCAAAAACCTGAGACAGCCAAATAAGAAGGTTTCAGTGTATGTTTAGTCATTCTAATCCATGTTCAGTCTGTGATCATGAAATATATGGCAGCCACAAGTGGAGGAAGAAGCTACTTAGCACAAGTGTAGCTGAAAAGCAAAGACAGAAAGAGGGATGTCTAAATTTCAGATATCTCATCTAGAATAAATCTTCATATGATCAAGAAACATCCACATTTTACAAGTTCCACAACAACCCAGCACCATCAGAGAACTATTAAAAATAGCCTTCTCTGTGTACACTTACCCAAAACATACCAATAATCACAGATATCTAATTCCTTTATTCCCCTTTATTTACTGATTTACTTTCATAATGCAACTAAACAAAATGCTTCCCATATCTCCAATAAGATATGTTCTCACATCATTTCCTTTATTGTGTAATCTGAATGTACTAAGATGAATTTTAGCATAATCAACATGTCATAAGCAGAAAACAAGAAATGAAGTATTCCTGATTTAAAAAACTGAACCTAAATCAAATCTTCCCTAACAATAGACTTTAGAGGATATACAAGGCATAGAGAAACAAGTGAAATCATAATACTATAAAGTGAAGAAGCAGAAAATGAGTGGTGTGCTCGAGGGTGGGCGTGAAGGTCTGACACCACTTCCCTCAGCATGAACCTGGTCCAGAGTTTCCATTGTAAACTGCGGAGTCTGGTCACGGTCCTGGACCTCCGAGATGGCCCGGCTCCTGCAAGCGCTGAACGGCGAGGACAGAGGGTGATGTTAACATTCTTCTTGATAAAACAAGATTGGAAAGTCAAGAAAGCACAAGATTCATAAAGGTAACAAAAGCATTGAAAAAAATTCCACAGACATGAAACTAAGAGAGTTTTTCTAGAAGTTGGCTCTGAATCACGTGACAAGGAAGACTCAGGATGTGAGCATAAAGCCAGTGACTTATCCTCAGGCTTGGCTTTGTGTGAAGACCTCCAGAAGCCTGGTATGGAGGGTGATCTGTCCGACCCATGTGTTCTGAGCAGTTCTGTTTCTCTAAAGCCCCTACTATGCAGCCCACAGCTTTCAGATTTTGAACATAAGTGGTACATGTTCTCCCGAGTCCCAAACCCTCCCCACGTAGCTGACAGCCTTAAGGAAGGGTGCATATCTGAAACCCCTCCTTCCAAAGACTCTTCGGTAACAGTGCTAAAGACTCCCAGGTGTGCTCTAAAGATGACTGATTTCGAATGTCTAATTCCTAAATTAGAACACTTTGGTATATCTGAATACACTATGTCTTTAAATGAGGATTATTCAATGGTACTTAAAAGTAGGAAGAACGTTAGAAGTCCCCCTTTGAATAGTGTGGAAGGAATGGCCATAGGGACAGAGTCTGTGACCAGTGAGAACTCTTTTGCCATTCCTGGTTTTATAATCTAACACCCACGAAAAACTGATGCTGAATGCACAAATTCAATATTTCCACCTAAATTCTGCATGCCTGGTTTGAAAATTCCGTCTACAGTAGACAGTACAGCTTTGGTATATAGAAATTATCCATTGGCAAAACCAAATAGTAAGTAGAGCAATTTGGAAGTTAAAGATTATGCTCTGTTAATTTTAAATTCAGATGAATGTTATGAGAGTTTTGAAGACCTCCCTTCTCCTACAATTACTTCTTGTGAGAATATCAGAACACCCAGTCCTCCAGAAGTCACTGCAATTTCAGAAGACATTCTCTAGATATTAACAAAGCTCAACTCAAACCCAGCTACTCTGTAGGAGGTTAAAGTGATGCCATCTAGGAAAGGCTTCCTCAAATACGAGGGGCAGAGCATCCGAGGTGTTGCCAACAAGAAAAACTGGTGGCAGAATTCTAGTGTGGATACATCCAATACAGAAGCTAGACAGAAATGAGGAAGCAAGCTGGACTGAAGTTCTCAAATTTTTCTTTAGAAATTTTATCTGATTAATACAGACAGACCAGCGTAGGTGGAGGGAGGGCACAGATGGAATGAGGGCTCATTGCTCAGTCATTTTTCTTTTCTCTGTTTTTCACTGTTTTATTTCATTCTTGTGTGAAAATATCCATTCCACCACACTGATTTGGCCTCTCAAGCTTCCATCTCTGCTTCCGACTGCAGAATTAAAGGAGTTATGATACCACCTCCCAACAGCTTTAGGAAATTTGTGTGGCATAAAGATTATTCTGATTATGCATTGAAAATTAAGAATTCCAGGGTAACTGTGTTTGTATATTTCTGTTACATAATATAAAATAGATGATTTTCAAAGTAAAACTCTAGCCCACAAAAACGAAAGTGAAGAACTAAAAAAAAGCAGCTTTTCAAGACAAATGACATCATTTCTTCAGAGAATTAATTACAAATGAAAAAGGAATGAATGTGGAGAATTCTTACAGAATAAAGGAGACTTTTAAGGGACAAAAGAACCAAATATGACAAGTGGATGTTCTTTGAATAATAATTGAAAAGCGAAAACAAAACAAAAAACTATACAAACAATTTTCTTCAAATGGATGAGAACACTTGAGAGTTTTCCATTGTTAATTGACATTAAATTAAATTCTGATATTTTTACAATGGCAAAATATTTTTAAAAGAAATATAATTTATATGTATGTAATAAGGTATATTGTATGTCTGGAGTATTTTTTATTTCCAACTACCTAAAATATTGTCAATTGTTGATCCTCAGACAATATATAACACACATATATATGTGTACATATAGAGAGATGATATATATACATATTTTAGCTACATTAACTTTATATTTAAATTCCTGTTACAAAGTTTTCATATGTTTTATATGTTTTTATATGAGGTTACACTCTAGATATTTTTGTTTCCACAGATCTGAACTATTTCAAAAGTAACTTGAGTATCTATACTTTAAAATTTCCATAAATATATCATTTTTCATTGACAAGATATAAATAACCATGAATGGAATGATTATAAGCTAGATACTTACCAAAGGTTTCTTGCCAGCTCAGGTATCTCGTAACAGACATCAACCTTAAGTCTTCCACAATGAAAGAAGACTTCTGTATTTGTGCCTATGCAAAATGTCTTCTTCTGCTATTAAAAATTAGGAAGTAAGTAGCATGTATCAGTCTATTTCTGTTTCTTTTTTATTAAAAATTTATTATTAAATTTAAATTCAAATTAGAAACAAGGTTTCTTCACATGTCAATTTCACGTCCCTCTCCCTTCCATTCCCTTCCTCCCACCCCCTCCCACCACCCACCCAATACCCCCCTCCTTTCCCCAGGGATGGTGAGTTCTTCCATGGGGGTGTCCATAGTCTGTCATTTCATCCAGGACAGGGCCTAGAACCTCCCACAAGAGTCCAGGGTGAGAGTGCATCTCTCATTGCGGGATGGGCACCCAATGTCCATTTGTATGCCAGGAATAAATACTGGTCAACTACAAAATGGCCCATAGATTGCCTAGGCTTTGTCACTGACACCCCCATTCAGGGGGGGTCTTGTCATCCCCATGCTGGATTCCCAGGCATCAGCCTGGGAATCAAGAGTTAACCCTTGTCAGGTCAGCTGTTTCTGGGGGTTAAACCAGCCCAGTCTTAATCCCCTTGGTCATCAGTCCTCCCTCTCTGTTACTGGCTTTCTTGAGTTCAGCTCAGTGCTTAGCCATGGGAGTCTTCCATCAGACACTGAATGAAGGTTCTGTTTCCCAGACTCCCTGGCAATGGGATTGTAGGCTGGCACTCCCCAGATCTATGTCTAAAATCCATATATGAGAGAATGCATGCCATGTTTCTATTTTTGTGACTGGGCTACCTCACTCAGGATGGTTTCTTCTAGTGTCATCCATTTGCCTGCAAATCTCAGGATTCCATTGTTTTTTTTTTCTGCTGAATAGTACTCCATTGTGTAAATGTACCACATTTTCTCTATCCACTCTTCGGGTGAGGGACATCTAGGTTGCTTCCAAGTTCTGGCTATTACAAATAATGCTGCTATGAACATAGGGGAACAGAACTCCTTGTTGTATGAATGGGCATCATTTGGATATATGCCTAAGAGTGGAGTTTCTGGGACTTGTGGTAGGTTTATTCCCATTTTTCTGAGGAATCTCCATACTGATTTCCAAAGTGGCTGAACAAGTTGGCACTCCCACCAGCAATGGAGGAGTGTTCCCCTTTTTACCACATCCTCTCCAGCATAAATTGTCTTTGGTGTTTTTGATTTTAGCCATTCTGACAGGAGTGAGATGGTATCTCAGAGTTGTCTTGATTTGCATTTCCTGGATGGTTAAGGGTGTTGAGCACTTTCTCAAGTGCCTCTCAGCCATTTTAGACTCCTCTATTGCAAATTCTCTATTTAGTTCTGCAGCCCACTTTTTAATTGGATCCTTTGTTGATTTGGAGACTTGCTTCTTGAGTTCTTTGTAAATTTTGGAGATCAACCCTCTGTCAGATGTGGGGTTAGTGAATAATTTTCCCATTCTGTGGGTTGCCTTTTTGTCTTGCTGACTATATCCTTTGCCTTACAGAAGCTTCTCAGTTTCAGGAGGTCTCATCTATTAATTGTGGATCTTACTGTCTGTGCTACTGGTGTTATGTTCAGGAAGCTGTCTCCTGTACCAATTCGTTCAACGGTACCACCCTCTTTCTCTTCTAAGAGGTTCAGTGTGGCTGGATTTATGTTGAGGTCTTTGATCCATTTGGACTTAAGTTTTGTGCATGGCGATAGACATTGATCGATCTGCAGTCTTCTACATGCCAGCCTCCAGTTATGCCAGCACCATTTGTTGAAGATGCTTTCTTTATTCCATTGTATATTTTTAGCTTCTTTGTTAAAGATCAGATGTTCATAGTGTGTGGGTTAACATCAGGTTTTTCTATTTCTGTTTCTAACATTCCAACATGCAACTTATAAACCAGGAATCAGTTGTTGCTTTTCTTTAATGTCTGTCTTCTTTTTCTTGAAACCTTGTCCACTAACGTCAATTTTGCTATTGAATCCAGGACACCTGAAACTTTGGATTATGCTTCATCCCACTCAGTTTATGTGGTGTTAGGGACTAACACTAGTGCTTCATGCATACTAAGCTACATATCTAAACTCTTAGCATGAGAGGCGTTTTCATACCATGTACACCCACAGTTCTCCATGCTAGGGATTAAACTCAGGGACTTACACTTATTTAACACATATTTTCCTGCTAAATTAAATCCTTAGGACCTTCAATTTTAACTTTAATTTTTTGTTTTAGGGTTCCTGTTGCTGTGATAAAACACTATGCCCAAGGCTACTAGAGCAGGAAAGGGATTTTTATTTCAGCTTACAATTTTTGGGTCATACTTCATCACTAAAAGGTCAGGTCAGAAACCTGGAGGCAGAAACTAATACAGAGGCTATCAAGAAATGCTGCTAGTAACAGTGGGCTTGTTTCTTTTGGTTTGCTTAGCCTGTAATACAACTCAGGTGCCCAAGGCTGACACCATCCACAGTGGGCTGGGCCCTCCCACATCAAGCATTAGTCAAGATAATGCCAGACAGAATTTTCTCAGTTGACAGCCTCTATTCCCAAATGACTCTCTCTTGTGTCATGTTGACATAAACCTTACCAATGCAAGCTTTTCTACAATTTGATGTAGAGCTTGTATAAAGGTAAGTGCAATTTTTAAAATGTGATTTGGTGAGTTTTGATAAATAATACAAGCTCTTAAGGCATATACTACTGCTGCTATGATGCTCTATCCGAAACAAGTGGTCATATGTCCCTTGCCAGTCAGTCTCCACCATTATCCCTATTCTCAAAGATAATCTCAACTCTGATTTTCCACACTCAACATTTTTCCTGTTCTTCCATAGTCACTTTAAATAAATTATTATGCACATACCATACTTTTATGTGTAAAAGGCTTCATTTAATCATCAGTATATATAATATAATAAAATATAGTAATATATGATATCATTATATATTATTATACATTCAAGGAGCTTAACTCTTTGTAATGATAAATAGTGTTCCATTATGTGATACACATATACCTTTTTATTTTTCTATTCATATATGCTTAATCTGGTTAATATAAAATCCCATGTGCCACATGTAGCATGAATCCATGAGATTCTGGTAAATGTTGTCAAGAATGTGTTTAGGTATAAAATAGGGGTAAACACTCACTGATACAGAACAGGTGAGATGCTGCCACTGATTAAGCTGCCCTTCTCCAGTTGTTCTGTCCAGGGAAGAAGAACACCAACCTGCCTACTCTGCTCCAACCATCCAAGAGAATACAAGAGCAAGAGGGTAAGAGACCCTTTCCCTCATCTTTTTTTTTCGAGAAAGGGTTTCTCTGTGGCTTTGGAGGCTGTCCTGGAACTCGCTTGTTAGTCCAGGCTGGTCTCGAACTTACAGAGAACCGCCTGCCTCTGCCTCCCGAGTGCTGGGATTAAAGGCGTGCGGCACCAACGCCAGGCCCCTCTCCCTCATCTTATAAAAGCTCATTTGCTAAACGTATTGAAATCCCATAACAGGCAATATTAGATGAGTTCAGCAGGTTATGTGCATATAACAATAATGATTATAGAAGAAGAGTATGGGGAGCCATGCAGAAATCTTGGATCAGCAGATGAATAATGGTAGAAGAATGGTATAGTGGGATGGAAAAATGCCTTATCAAAGTGTAAACTCTGTAATTTTTTTCTTTTTCTGTTTTTTCCCTTTGTTCTTTGATGGATAGCCCACTACCCAGCTCCCAAGTAAGTAAATAGAGACTAATTCTTATATAGGGATGCCTAGCCTTTGCTTGGCTTGTTTATAGACATTTTTAACTTAAATTAACTCATTTATCTTCTACATTTCCCCTCCATGCTTTTTACTTTTTTAATTCTATATGTGTTTCTTTCTTTGTTACTCCATGGCTGACTGTGTGGCTAGATGGCCAGCCCTGATGTCCTCCTATCCTTTTTGTCTTGCTCCTCTCTCTTCTGTTTTTACCTATTCCTTTTGACTGGCAGCTCTGCTTATCCCTCTCCTGTCTAGTTGTCAGCCTTTCTGCTCTTAATTAGACCATGTTTTAGGTGGGCAAAGTAACACAACTTCATAGAGTTAAACAAATGCAACATAAAAGAATGCTATAAATCTTTGCAATAATTAAACATATATTCCACAGCATAAATGAACATAAGACATCTTAACATTCCACAACAAAAATCTGTCTTTTCTAGAGAGATTGAGACACGGGACACTATTGTAGAAAAAGGAACTGTATAGAATCATATCTTGCAGACATGAAAGAATTCTTTGTGTTTGAATGTTGTTGTCTACCAGTGAACTGCTTCGGTGGAAGGAGCAGTTCAGGTCCCAGAGAGGATGTGTGGAGTTGACTGGTGGGAGAAACGGAAGAGATCTACAGGCTTTGAGGGTCCATTATTGTGAATCTTGATGGCTACCAGCAGCTTTTAATTGAAAAATGACTACACTTTTTATTGCATGTAGGATTAAATAGGAGAAAGGGGTCATGTGTGCTGAAGTGTGGCTTGAAATCAGGAATAGAGAAAGGTATACTGACGTTCACAATAGGTACTAGTCATTTCTTAATGAAAAGGTCTTAAATTTCTCTTGCTAGAGATCAGGAGAATGCTTCCTATAGCAGCTTGAACTTTCCTCATGCACTTCCCCCATGCCCAGGGAATAGAGAACCTTATCTAAATGCCTGCTTTGGGAAAAGAACTACTGGGAAGCAGACATTATAGTACAATTTCTTACTATATGAGCCTGTTCCAGTCATAATGCTCCCCCAAGGGAAGGAACTGATGTTTTACTCTTTTTTCACTATACAATACCATTCAGATATCTCTACATGTTTAACTGAACTCTTGCCTTTAGTGGACACAGGCTTCTGGATCAGAATGGTAAATATTTCATTCTTGGGGTCAAGTGTGTCTAGTAAATCTCTAACTTTTCTGTTCTTGGTGTAATTAGGGGGGAAAATAGGATTCATGGCTCCTTGTTGGCAGGGGTACGTTTGACAAGGAATTATTTTGATTGGGGAGGCTACCATTGTATGCATTTTCATCATTTACCAAAGCCTGCACAAAATTCTCACAATGGAAAAAAGAAAGCATCTTCAAGAAATGGTGCTGGCATAACTGGGTATTGGTATGCAGAAGACTGCAGATAATTCCATGTTTATCGCCTTGTACAAAACTTAAGTGCAATTGGATCAAAAATCTCAACATAAATCCAACCACACTGAAACTCATAGAAGAGAAATTTGGAGATACTCTTCAACGAGTTGGTACAGGAGACCACTTCCTGAATATAACACCAGTAGCACAGACACTGAGATCGACAATTAACAAATGGGACCTCCTGAAACGAAGAAGCTTCTGTACAGCAAAGGACACAGTCAACAAGACAAAAAGGTAGTCCACAGAATGGGAAAAGATATTCACTAACGCCACATCTGACAGAGGGCTAATCTCCAAAATTTACAAAGAACTCAAGAAGCAAGTCTCTGAAACACCAAAGGATCCAACTAATAAGTGGGCTACAGAACTAAATAGAAAATTCTCAATAGAGGAGGCTAAAAGGGCCAAGAGACACTTAAGAAAGTGCTCAACATCCTTAGCCATCAGGGAAATGCAAATAAAAACAACTCTGAGATACAATCTTACTCCTGTCAGAATGGCTAAAATAAAAAACCATCCTGAGTGAGGTAACCCAGTCGCAAAAAGACAAACATGGTATGTACTCACTCATATATGGATTTTAGATATGGATCAGGATAGTGCCAGTCTGCACTTCCACAGATAGAGAGTCTGGGAAACAGGAAAGAACCTAAAAGATATGCATATATGCATAGTACCTAAGAGAAGAGGATGGAGACAAGATCCTCTGAATGGATGGGGAACACGTCGAGGGGTGGGGGGGAGTGGGACCTGGGAAGAATAGAGGGGGTAAAGAGGAAGGGAGTTGGTCATGGGGGAACAGGAAGTTGAGGGGGTGGGGGTAGAATAGGGGGAAGAGGGAATCATAGGATCGAAGACAGATCAGGCACCAGAGTGACCTCGAGTGATCTAAAGGTATAACATCAATTGGCAAGCTAAGCAATAGTGGAGGGACCACCTCGAATGCCCATTCCTGATAATGAACTTGATGTCTATAACCATCCGGGAGCCTTCATCCTGTGACTGATGGAAGCAGAGGCAAACACACAACTAATCACTGAACTGAACCCAAGGAACCCAGTGACAGAGAGAGAGGAGTGATGAGCAAATTGGCAAAGAATGGGCTGGCAAAACCAGCAGAGACAGCTGATCTGAACAGGGGAGTGCTCTTGGACCCCAGACCGACAGTGGGGAGGCCAGCATGGGACTGATCTGGACCCCCCCAAATGTGAGTGTCAGTGAGAAGGCCTGGGCAACCTATGGGGCCCTGAGCAATGGATCAGTGTTTATCCCTGGTATACAAACTGTCTTCATGTGCCTATAGCACAAAGAGAGATGCTCTCTCAGCCTGGACTCTTAGGGGAGTGCCTTGACCCTACCAAGAGTAAAATGACAGACTCTAGATATCCCCTATGTGGAAGGATTTGGCAATAGGGTGGGAGGGAGGGGGGGAGGAGGAGTGTGGGAAGAGGGGAGGGAAAGGGAACTGGGATTGACATGTAAAACAAGCTATTTAAAATTAAAACAAAAAAATTAAAAAAAAACACAGAAGACAATTTATGCTGGAGAGGATGTGGAGAGAGGGGAACACTCCTCCACTGCTGGTGGGAGTGCCAACTCGTACAACCATTTTGGAAATCAGTATGGAGATTCCTCAGGAAAATGGGAATCAATCTACCACAAGACCCAGCAATTCCCCTCTTAGGCATATATCCAAGAGAGGCAAATTCATACAACAAGGGCATCTGCTCCACTATGTTCATAGCAGCATTATTTGTAATAGCCAGAACCTGGAAGCAACCTAGATGCCCCTCAACTGAAGAGTGGATAGAGAAAATGTGGTACATTTACACAATGGAGTACTACTCAGCAAAAAAAGAAATGGAATCTTGAAATTCGCAGGTAAATGGATAGCACTGGAAGAAACCATCCTGAGTGAGGTAACCCAGTCACAAAAAGACAAATATGGTATGTACTCACTCATATATGGATTTTAGACATGGATCAGGATAGTGCCAGTCTGCACTTACACTGATATAGAGTCTGGGAAACAGAAAAGAACCTAAGAGATATGCATGGTACCCCAGAGAAGAGTAATGAGGCAAGATCTTCTGAACAGACTGGGAACACGGGAGGGGTTGGGGAGAGTGAGATCTAGGAAGAAGAGAGGGGGAGAAGAGAAAGAGAGAGTAGCTCATGGGGGAACAGGAAGTTGAGTGGGTGGGGGTAGAATAGGGGGAAGAGGGAATCATAGGTTAGAAGACAGATCATTCACCAGTGTGACCTCTAGTCATCTAAAGGGATGACACCAACTGGCAAGCTAAGCAATAGTGGAGAGACCACCTTAAATGCCTATTCCTGATAATGAACTTGATGTCTATAACCATCCTGGAGCCTTCATCCAGTGTCTGATGGAAGCAGAGGCAAACACCCACAGTTAAACACTGAACTGTACCCATGGAACCCACTGACAGAGAGAGAGGAGCGATGAGCAAATCGGCAAAGAATGGACTGGGAAAACCAGCTGAGACAGCTGATCTGAACAGGAGAGAGCTCTTGGACCCCAGACCGACAGCTGGGAGGCCAGCATGGGATTGATCCAGACCCCCTGAGTGTGAGAGTCAGTGAGGAGACCTGGGCAACCTATGGGGCTCTGGGCAGTGGATCAGTGTTTATCCCTGACATACAAACAGACATCGTGTGTCCAAAACACAAAGAGGGATGTTCTCTCAGCCTGGACTCTTAGGGGAGGCTTGGACCCCGCCCTGAGTGAAATGACAGACTCTAGATATCACCTATGTGAAAGGAAATGGCGATAGGGTGGGAGGCTGGGGGGGGATAGTGGTGGGGGTATGGGAGGAGGGGAGGGAGAGGGAACTGTGATTGACACGTAAAACAATCTATTTAAAATTAAAATAAAAGACAATAAATAATAAACCTTCAATAACACAAAAAGTGTGCTCATATACAGTATATTATGATATGTTTACATGTGCCATAGGAAAATACCTAGAAATACACTTGTTATTTATAAAGCAATTGTACTTTAGTGTTCCACAAAAAAATGTATAAACTGGTTATCTTATGTCCTTTCACACACTCAGCAATATATAAAAGTTCTCATTGCTTGAATTTCTTACCAACATTTACCATTAATCACTCTTGTCAATATAGTGATGTATCACTGTGCCGTTAAATTTCATTTGCAGGAGAACTAACAACTTTAAGCTTTTTTCATCTGACTTTTGCCATTTCTGAGTTGAATGACATTTTAAAAACTTTTTTCCTGATTTTGACATATTAATATATTGTTAAAATTCTTATTACCAAATTCATCAGACATGTATGCTGTTCTTATCAGATATTGAACCATATAGATGGTATGAATTGGAATACTATAATCCTATCATTAGTTCTTCCAGATCAGGTAAACATCAGCTACACATTTAACTCATAATATGTTTCTTTCATTGCTATTATGTGAAGACATATATGTTTATCTTAAAACTGTCACTTTTAATTTCAAATTTATAATATTATAATATCTATTATTCTTTGTGGTTGAAGTATTGAGGTATATCAAAGTTCTCTTGGATATTTTGAGTTTGAAATGAGGCATTCACCATTGAATAATTAATTTTTGCTATGCTGCAAATTTTCAGTTAGTGCTTTATTGTTTCACGTTTCTTCTGTTGGGCATGAACAACACAAAGAATTTAGATTTAAAAAATCTGGTAATTAGGGACACACTGAATGGTTCACAAAAGAACAGGGAACTTGCAATCTGGAGGTGAAGGGATAATCTTACATATTTTAAGAAACATGCCATTAGATTTGCTTTGCAGGATCCCTATAAATTGACTATTTTTTTCTATTTTTATGGACTCCAGGGCAAGGAG
Organism: Mesocricetus auratus; assembly: GCF_017639785.1. Lineage (NCBI taxonomy): Eukaryota > Metazoa > Chordata > Mammalia > Rodentia > Cricetidae > Mesocricetus > Mesocricetus auratus. The sequence continues at coordinate 37,525,634 of NW_024429188.1, read as the reverse complement.
GTTACCTTTAATTTTCTTGTACCCAGGCCCGAGTGACTGAGAATAATGCTTCGTAATTCCCCAAAATAATAAAAGTTGAAATGGTACTTGTTTGAACATATACATAAAAAGGAAACTTGGTCAGATGCTAACAGGAACTAATCTAAGATATGCATAATGACAACAGGAGTAAACATGAAAACTGGGATAGGGGAAATTTCACAAGAATCTACCCCTAGATGAAGAGTTGTAGACAGTCAATGGCTTCTCCAGAGATACTCCACCATATAGATTATCCAACCTCTAAAGATGTGTAGATAAGAGCAACAATATATATGCTCATAGTTTATATATATAAGAATATATATGTATGAATGTATATATGCATAAAATGTTTGTAGCAATAATAATAATAGAAGAAAGGTGTGTCATGAACTTGAGGGGGCATAGGAGGAGTTGGATGGATAGAGAGATTGTAAAAACAATATATATATTGTACCCATGTAAGAAATTTTCAAGAAAATTTAAAAATTAAATTAAAACTATAATTGTCAGGGTCGACTCACTTTAGATAGGAAATCAAAACTGGATCAGGGTTAGGGTTTGCAGGTAGCCAAACAGGATGCCTACATAACAACCTTGCCATTTCTTGTTGGTTTTCCAACTATTTTAATGTCATGTTTGTATGATTAATGATGATGCAAATCATTGAACTTAGGCTAGAAATATGAAATTGAGCCGGGCAGTGATGGCACACGTCTTTAATCCCAGCACTCTGGAGACAGAGGCAGGCAGATCTCTGTGAGTTTGAGACAAGCCTGGTCTACAAGAGTAAGTTCCAGGACAGCCTCCAAAGCCACTGAGAAACCCCATCTAAAAAAAAGAAATATGACATTTTTAGTACATACAAAGTATGAAAATCATCAAGGACACAACAGAGTAAAAAGACCCCTGCTGTTTTATAAGAAAATATTTGCAAGTCTAAAAAATAGTATCAAGAATACTAGAGAATTCTAACAACTCAAAAACATAAAGCAAATGACAATATTTAAAATGAGCAAGTAGCATTTCTACAAAGATAGAACTAGCCATCAACTGCATATGTTCATCATGATTAGTCATTAAGGAAACAGAAATGAAAACCAAGCAAGACATCATTGAACAGTAATTAGAAAGACATCATTGAACATTCATTAGAAAGTCTACTAGAAAAAGAGAAAAGAAGAGCTTGCACAGATATAGTGAGAATGTAAAATATTAAAATATTTTAAACACTATAGGAAAGAGTGTTAGTCCTCAAAAAAGTTGAAATTAGATTCACTATATGATCTATAATAATACTTCTGTAAATATTCCTTAAAAGAATTGAAAATAAGGGCCTTTGATTACCATTTCCACTCAAATGATGTAACAACATGCCAACCAATACAAAACTCAGTAAACAAAAGCAGTATTTTAACCATATTGTTGTGGTTGCTGTTTATTCTTAAAAAGAAAAGAAACTGTAACACTAGGTGAACATGAAGACAATACGTTAAATAAAACAAATCAATCCAGAGTGACAAATAGTATACATTGGATACCTTTTAAATGAAATACATAAAGGCAAAAATGTAGAAATATGATTGCCATGGGAAAAGGTTGGAGAAGAATTTCGAGTTAATGCTTAGTTATAACAATTTACAGATTGTTATAAGTACATTTCATCATCTTAGTCATTAAAGATGCTATCTTATAAAAATCCCATAAAACTCCCTTGTTTCAAGTTTGATATATCACTTTCTCATCAGAGCATTTTCTGAGTGTGCTTGTTAGGTAAACACACAATAAAGAATTGATGTCTCTTAATGCCAAATTCTAAACCTACCCTGCAAAAAAACCCACAAAAAAAACTAAAAGAAATACTGTTGTGGTCTTTTTGATCACACTGTGTGCAATCATGTCATTGTGATTGGTTTAATATAAAGCAGAATGGCCAATAGCTAGGCAGGATAGGAGGTTAGACAAGATATCTGAGCAGAGAGACAAACTCAGGGGAAGTATCTTGTCATCTGACATTTGCCAGTGAGATAGAGAAGGATGAACAGAATGGAGCAGAAGAGTCATGTTTCAGAAGCAGATTAATAGAAACAGATTAATTTAAGTCCTAAGACCTAGTTTAGAACAAGCTCAGGCTAAAGGCCAAGCTTTCATAATAAGTCTTCATGGGATTACTTGGGGACTCGCAATGCAAGAAAGTCTGACAAGGAAGCCCAACTACAGAGTAATGCTGTAGGCAGTGACTGACATTTGCCTCTCTTGTCCCTAATTTTCATTGGCTTCTATTGTTTGGAAAAGGATGAAGTAAACCAAGTTATGGATAGGAATTTTCATGTATGCACATGTGATGAGATACCAGAGATCTTATCTACCAAATCAGATGTTTTGATTCAAGCTTTAAATATTGTACTTCTCTCTACAGTGTTAAATTTTTCCTATTCAAAATTCTTATTTCTAAAATCAGGGCTTCCCCAACAATTATTTTTCTCTGACTTGTTGATTGAAAACAATAATACACTTTTGGCAGGAACATTGGTTTTAAATTTTACTGTCCAGCTATACTCATCTACAGCTTGCAAATTGACCATTCTGTTGCAAGGACAGATTTCACTAGTACTCCCAACCCTGAGGCCAGGTCTTTTCTGGTCAGAGAGACAGAGACACAGACAGATAAGGATTAATACTTAAAACTTCTATTTCATGCACCAAGCTTCCACCTTTACAAAATATGCAGTCTCACGACTTATTTATTGCCAATCATAGCTGTTATTATGCATTTGTCTTCCTTCAGAGATGAATAAAAACATAAAATCAGCAGATAAAAAGAACATAAAACAGCATGTCAGACATAATTTAAATGGAAAAATGAATCAGAAAGTCATGAGAGTATAAATGAGACATAATGTCATCTCTGTATTTTGAGGAACACAATTATACAGTCTTTATACTAAGTATAGTAAAATTGTAAAACTGCTTTTAATCTAAGCAGGAATGAAATTTAAATATCACAGTTGATAGTCTTAATATATAGTACATTTGCTTACCTATCCTCAATATTGTTTCACAGATGACCAAAGAAAATGTATTCATACCAACCATAGAAACATCTAACCCCAGTGATATCTTTGTAAATTCTATAATCTATAATTACATATTTGAGAGATCCAGGAAATTAAGATTTGTTAATGAAGTGGAAACAATTCTCTATTTGAATTTCTGCTGCATACCCTCCTTTGCTATTTTTAATTATTACAATTCACATCTACCCATATTTTCAAGGACTGTTAGTTAATTCTGATAACTAAATATGTCCTAAGCACTGGTTACAGTTTTTCCAAATATAGTAGGAAAATTGAGAAAGAAATCACTCAAGTCTGTTTATTTTCTGTTTAACTATACTTCAGTTCTACTCTCAATGTTATAGAAGCAAATAAGGAATACTATGGGTATAAAAATGTATTAAATTAGTAATAATACCTGTGGTACTCAATGATCTTACTAAGCATGTATAGAGTTTTGTTGCTGCTGTTGCTGTTTTTTTTATTGTTTTGTTTTGTTTTGTGACCCTGTAGCAAGCGGAAATAACTTCACTTTTCCCATTTGAAATTAAGTTGTTCATTTTGGCATCTTTCACCATAGTTACGCCCCCTCCCTCCCTCCCTCCGTCCCTCCCTCCATCCCTCTCTCCCTCCCTCCCTCCCTTCCTGTCTTTCAACCAAACAGGACATAATATGCTACTATAAGAATAGTGGAGAGGCTACCTAAATGCCCTTCCACTATAATGAGATTGATGACTATTTTATATGCCATCCTAGAGCTTTCATCTAGAGCAGAGATTCACAGCCACGCACTGAGCTGAACTCCTGGAATCCAGTTGTAGAGATGGAGGAGTGACCATGCTGGGGAAACCCACAGAGCTGCTGACCTTATCAAGTGGAAACTCACAGACCATAGTTTGACAGCTGGGGAACCAGCATAAGACCAAACCAGGTCCCCTGGATGTGGGTATCAGTTGGGAGGCCTGGCCACTCTATGGGGCCTCTGGATGTGGAACCAATATTTATCCCTAGTGCATGAATGGGTTTTGGAAGCCCATTCCCTATAGAGGGATACTCTCTCAGGCTAGATAAGTGGGGGAGGGCTTAGGTCCTGTCCCAAATGATGTAACAGACTCTGATGATCCCCCAGGGGAGGCATCACCCTCCCTGAGGAGTAGATGGGGAGGTGGGATGGGAGAATTTTTACAGGGAAGGGGATGATGGGAAGGAGAGGGAACTGGGATTAGTATGCACAATAAGATTGTTTTTAATTTAAATACAAATTCATAAAAATATATTAAATAAAAAATAAAAATAAAAGCAGAGTGATTAATAATCACATTAAATAAAGGCTAAAAATTCACAAAATCTAAAAACAGGGTAGATAAAAGTCCTAACAGCATGCTCCCCACAATACCTCATTTAAATTTTATGATACTATAGAGCATCTATACCATAACCAAACACAAGTGATGCAAATAAAACTATATTTGATGGTTCCAGTATAGTTAACTCTACATAACCTGTAAACCTAGTACTTGATATCCAGCTAGTATGAGGAAGAGTTTTGATTATAATCTAGAAACAACTACCATTATCAGCATTACCAATATTTTTAGCTTGATATTTTAGTGTATTGGGAGGAATGATATTCTATGAACTATTTCTAGGTCATTAGGTCTTCATCTACTATATGTCAGGAACTGTACTACCTCTACTCTGTCTTCAAATATTGTCAAATATACCATAGAACTTTCAAGAGCATACACTAGACTCCTGTGGTAATTTGAATGAAATTGTCTCTCATAATCACATAATCTCATAGGGAGTGGCACTATTAGGAGACGTGGTTTTGCTGGAGAGGGTATGACCTTGTTGGAAGAAGAGTGTCACTATGTGGGTGGGCTTTGGGGTTTCACATACTCAAGATGCTTCCTGGTGTATCAGTTGCTTTCCTGTTGCCTGAAAGATGTAGGACACTCAGCTATTTCTCCAGCACCATGCCTGCCTGCACATTGCCATGCTCCCTGCTATGACGATAATTGATTTAACCCCTGAAACTGTGAGTCCCCTCAACTAAATATTTTTTATAATAGTTGCTGTGGCCACTCTTCACAGCTGTAACAACCAAAACTGAGACAACCCTCCTGTCTAAATCCACTTATTATTCCTTCTGGAATTGAGGCCTGTCTTCATCAAATACATCTGGAAGATTACCTGTGTCAATTAAAGAGGTTCAATGTCATGTCTTCTGGCATGAATATATGAAAATATGACTGTATAGTCAGAGCTAGAAAAATAGTAACAGAAAAATGTAGAAAATTAATTAAATTGTAAATGTAAGACAAGAGTAAATTTTAAATCAGATAATTTGAATTTCTTCATTTTTGACATTGTAATATAACCTGGTCTACATTTACAAATATGTTCCATTGCTTGGAATTGCCAACCACTTGAACAGTTTACTAATTTCATGTGATTTTTGTACATTTAATTTAACAGGCATTTAAATAGCATTCATAAATTTTACCACTGGGAAACAAGAATGAAATAAAACTCTATTCTAAATTTTTCTTGGGTCAGAGTCACATTTACATCACCAAATGAAAGCAAATTAGCTCTGTAAGTAAAGAATTGACATGTCTGGTAGCTGCTAGTAAAGATGAGGAAGATATCATTTGTGGTATAGATTCAGACATAAAAAATCTAGAAACAGCAATAAAATACAGTCTTTTAAAGAAGAATCTTTGGGCTTAGAATTCATTTTTAATTCTAGACTCGTAAATCCAGCATGATCTTTGGTAGTTATGGTTCTTGTATCTAAATTTTATTATTTAGTTACATGTAGGATAACTATCTAAGTCCTGTATCTTTCATTTAACATTGAGAATAAAATAAATTGTTATGAGTATTTACAGCATGACAGTAACAACTAGGTAATTATTATCTTAAAAAATTGCTGATTTAGCCTGGTCTACAATAGCTTATAGTTATATTCATTAGGAAAACTTACAACAATATAATAATTACCTGCAATTTTTCAGAGTACACAATATATTCATTTTTAAGCAAAATGCATTCAATTTATCTGAAAATGTTGACTCCAGTCAATCAAATTCAAATTGATTACACAAACTATAATGTATCATTCAGCTAATATTTTAATTAATTTTCAATTGAAAGAAGGATGTTTTTGACATGTGAAGCAACCTTGTTTCTATTTTAAATTTAAAAATAAAAATATCTAAAATAAGACAAAAAACAATTAAAATTTGTGCTACAACCTTCAATCTCACAAATAAAAAGGACATTTTCAATGATGCCCCCTCAAAAAAAAAAAAAAAGAAAAGAAGTGGCACCTTTTTGCTCATGTTTTGTCTAGCATGACAATTGCCTAAACTCTATGTGAATTTTTGAAGGAAACAAAAGGAAAATTTTGAAATTCTTCAAACTTGCATTAATGCTTTAAAGTCTCACCCATCCCATCGACTTAGGTATGCTTCAAAATACAGAAACGCTGAGAGAGTTCCTTCTCATGCCAGAAGAGGGACATGAGATAGGGATGGCTCTGGGGTACAGAGGGAAGTGGGAGTCCTTAAAGAAGCTGAGAGGAAAGGTCTCCAGGGTGATCCTCTGGAGAATACAGGAAAGGCCATGTCTAGACAGAAATCTTACAGCAATGGAAGAGCAGTCAGAAGTGTTGTGGAATAATCTTTTGTACACTGTGAAAATGTGTCTTTGCCAAGCCACCTTCTGATTGGTATAAAAAAGAGCTGAATGGTCAACAGCTATGTAGGAAGAAGTTGGGGGACTTGCAGAAAAGGAGAAGAGGAGATGAATGGAGGCATGGGAGAGATGCCAAAGGGCATGGAGAGGAAAAAGAAGGTACAAGATGGACAAGAGGTAAAGAGACATGAGATAAAATGAAGATTAGTATAAATGGATCAATTTAAGTTATAAGAGCTACTGGGACAAGCCTGAGCTGTAGACCACGGATTTGTAATTAACAGGAAGTTTCCATGTCATTATTTAGGAACTGGTGGTACAGAGAAAGGCCTACTACACAGTAGAGTAGATATTTATGAATCTCTCATATGGAATACCTGGAATGAAGAATTTAGAGTGTCAGCAGGATATCACAAAGGGTATTGTCTTTCTAAATAGAAGCTTTATGAGAGGAACCAAAATACAAGCTTCTAAGACTTTGTCAAAAATATTTCCTTTCTAACTTCAGCAATCACACTCAATGTCCCCCTCAATATTTCTTAGATGACAAATTAGAAAGCTAGAATCAACATATTTCCCCAAATTAACACACCAACATCAGACGTGTTGATTGTGGTGATATATTGCTTATGATTTATTAAAACTTGCCTGAGGATTCAGAAAGCAAAGTCATCCACAAAACATAGAAGTCAGGCATACACCTTTAATCCCAGCATCCAGAAGCTAGGAGGTGGTGGTACACACCTTCAATCCTAGGACTCAAGATTAACAGGTAGACATCTTTATGATCAGTACTAAAGAGAAACAGCTCACACAAAGATGATCTTTTCTGATCTTCAGCTTGAGGTTTGAACCTCAATATCTGTCACTGGGTCATTTTATTATGTTACAGTTGATCTCTTGCTTATGTTAAGCTTGTTCCTGTAACTGCAGACACACACACACACACACACACACACACACACACACACACACACACACACAGCAGTTTTAAGTTTATAATGTAATTGCATCATTTTCCCAATTGAGTGCTGTGGATTCAACCATGGTGTTCCTGATGCATGTGATTAATTGCTCTAACACTAGAACTCCCACATTTATGCAATTTCTATCTCAATAAATGTTGACTTTACCTAATTGTTCATCCCAAAGTCATTGCTATTAGTCTTCACTCTCTCTTAGGCTACTGCTTAACTACTTAACCAGCATATTTCAATGTCTCTAAATTCAAAATATACTCAGAATCTGGTTGCTATTCATCAATTGCTCTCACTGCTATGTAAATCACTTCTGTCCTTGCTTGCAAAATTGTACAACCTCATATCTGGTCACTACAATTCTCCATTAAGTCCATTTGGCACATACATATGTATTAACAGATTTTGCAACAAGAATTATATTGTGTTCTTTTGTAGCATAAAGCCCACAGTGACTTCACAATGTATTCATAAGATCATCTGAGATGCTTGGTCTTATTTCTAAGTGTCCCTGAGGCATTCATAATTTATACTTTGTTTTGTTCATTCTTTTAAAGCCAAACTGATTATTCCTCCACCCAAATAAGCACGAGCTGCATCAAGGCCCAAGAATTCCTCCCATGAACACCTTCTGCTTTTGAAGGTTGCCTCCTTCATTATGGTCTTTAACTCAATAGCTATCCACCATCAAACATTTTTATAGCAACTATTAGTATTTATCTTTACTATCCTGCTGCCTAAACATTTTTAAATAAGGTATCCACTAAACTCAGGCTACCATGTGTCAAGCATAGACAGCAAATCCTGGTACAGAAACTGCGGTAAACTTTAGGCAATGAGGTTTATTTGTTTAAAAAATGTTAATGAATCACAGGTTTAAAATAAAAGAAAGTTCATATCTAATGAACACAAATCAGAAAAAAGCTTTGTTGGGGAGGTGGCATAAGACAGACCTTGATGGATGTATATCGTTTAATTAAACCCTGTTGGAACCTGAAAGTCAATCCCATCAAACGATGGGTGACAGAAATGATGAGAGGGTATCCTGTGTTTACCCTCAAAGGCTATTTATCTTCCAGGTTACCACAGGACTTGAAAGATGATAAAAGGCAGCATGGCATTCCCATATAGGAGTACCAGTCAGGAAGTACCACAGCAGCTATGTGTGGATAAAGGAGCAAGAATTTTCTCTGTTTTGCTAGATTCTGATGCCTAGAATTTGATAGCTTGGTAAATAAGTTTTAAAATATAGCAGTTTAAGTCATAAGTATAAGGATACAGAAAGGTCAAATATGACTTTCCAGATATCACTGTTACAGGGGAGCAGGGTTGTTACCACAATCTACAGTTGTCAAGACATCAAGTTGGAAGTTAAACACCTTGGTTTACTTGGGCTGCACTATGGACCAAATTGTACCCCTTGCTTACTTGTGTGTGCAGATTCTGATGCTCTCAAATGTTGCTGTATTGTACATAAGGCTGAGTTCTTAAGAGTAGATCCAAGAAGATAGAACCCTCAGAAAACGGAGAAGACCCTAGCGCTGTTCATCTTGAAGGATGTGGTGAGAAGACAGTGATCTACAAGACAAGAAAAGGGTTTGCTTGACAATATTTGGTAGGATCTATGAAATAAAATCTAGAATGCCCCTCTTATTTGGTCCTTTCCTAAATGATGGGAAGTTATTGATAAGACATGTTTCAATGGGAAGATGTTGGATAGGAAGAATTGATAAGATATGTTCCCCTCAAATAAAACTGTTCACAATGAAAAACTGAATAAAACACACATCTTCAATGTTTAAAAGATGGGGTACTTTTAGACCCCCTGAATGTGGGTGTAAGTGAGGAGGCCTAGGTAATCTATTGAGCCTTGGGCAGTAGGTCAGTATTTATCCCGGGTATACAAATGGAATTTGGACTCCCATCCAACAATGTGAGATGCACTCTCACCCTGAACTCAGGGTCTAGGCCCTGCCCAGGATGAAATGACAGACTATGGACACCCCCATGGAGGACCTCACCCTCCCTGGGGAAATGAGGGGATATTGGGGGGGTTAGGGGAAGGGCACGGGAGGAGGGGAGGGAAATGGAGAGGGACCTGGAACTGACTTGTGAAGCAACCTTGTTTCTAATTTAAATTAAAATTTAAAAATAAATAATAATAAAAAGATGGGGATCATAGGATAGAAGACAGATCAGGCACCAGAGTGACCTCGAGTGATCTAAAGGGATAACACCAATTGGCAAGCTAAGCAATGGTGGAGAGACCACCTCGAATGCCTATTCCTGATAATGAACTTGATGTCTATAACCATCCGGGAGCCTTCATCCTGTGACTGATGGAAGCAGAGGCAAACACACAACTAATCACTGAACTGAACCCAAGGAACCCAGTGACAGAGAGAGAGGAGTGATGAGCAAATTGGCAAAGAATGGGCTGGCAAAACCAGCAGAGACAGCTGATCTGAACAGGGGAGAGCTCTTGGATCCCAGACCGACAGTGGGGAGGCCATCATGGGACTGATCTGGACCCCCCAAATGTGAGTGTCAGCGAGAAGGCCTGGGCAACCTATGGGGCCCTGAGCTGTGGATCAGTGTCTATCCCTGGAATACAAACAGTCATCATGTGCCTATAGCACAAAGAGGGATGCTCTCTCAGCCTGGAGTCTTAGGGGTGTGCCTGGACCCTACCCAGAGTGAAATGACAGACTCTAGATATCCCCTATGTGGAAGCATTTGGCAATAGGGTAGGAGGGTGGGGGGTAAGGGGAGTGCGGGAGGAGGGGATGGAGAGGGAACTGGGATTGACATGTAAAATAAGCTATTTAAAATTAAAATAAAAAATGATAAAAAAGATGGGGTACTTTTGTTATTTTATTGTATTTATTGTTTGATAGTTACATATGTGTATGTAACACATTCTGATTATTCTAAGCTCTATTTTCTCTCATCTCACTTCCATCCTGTACATACCTTAATTACTTCCTAAATGTTACTTTCTCACATGAACGCATTCTTGTTCTGTGACATACTGAGTTTAGACAAGACCATCCTTGGTTACATACAGAAATATCCAGTAGAGTCTGATGGGCTCACCAATGAGTATGCATCTGAAGACAATGACTTGCCCTCCCCCGGAATTCATCTGTAGCTGATAATTAAACAAGAATGAATAGAGTCCCATGAGCTCCTCCTTAATCCATCTGGATATTGGCAGGTTTGGTCGTGTATAAACCCAGTACATTCTTTTAATAGAATTTGGAAAGATAAGTTTAAATAGCTGCCATTTCAAAGATGTTTTCATTAATAATGATGACATTATATGTAAGGGAGGGTCTTTTGATTATTACTTCTCTAGTGGTGCTTGAAGAAACAAGTTTACTGAGTTTTGTCTTATTGTTTATTTTAACACATGAGGACAGTTAATTCCCTGAAGAGAATGCAGAAACAAGGACTCATTTGATGGCAAAAATTAATATCTCATAAGACAGCAGATCTCTCAGTCATTTGATCATGGATTTTATAGTTTAACTATGAAAAATTAATATTTTATTTATTAATTATTCAATCTATACCATATATTTCTAACCACACAATTGTACAAGAATTGAGAATCACCATGAATGATATTTAGTTATTTGAGAAAAACTAAGTAAAGGAGTTTAAACTAATTATTTCCATACTTATTTGTATTTAAAAAATGATTGCCTTGATGAAGTGCTGTGTTGTGTACATTAAATCTATTAATAAGTAAGGTCAGGAAGTGAAGTATCTCCAGTTAATACTTATTATTGTTATATGTAATTAAGTAGCTTACATGCAAATATTTTATTAATTGTGAGATAATTTGAATTTAATAAAATACATCTGCAATGGAATCCAATTCTCCAATTCGAGAACTGATAAAATCATGAATACTATTATTTGAATGCTGTTAAGAGGCACTGAAGCATTGGATATATCAATACCAAAGTGAGCTTTGGGGAATTTTGTCATGTTTTTCTAGAGGATAGAAAAAGTTCAAAGATATGAAGTTGCTTGAATTATTGCAGAAAAGAGTTTATCATAATGGTCAAAACTTTGAAAGATGGAAGAGGAAGAGGATTGAGTAATTGGGAGATTGTGTTTTAAAGTGAACAGACACCCAAAACAAAACTTCATAGTGTAACAGGACAAATGACAGATATATTTCCTGTTGTAGGTAGAGTGCATGTATGAAAAACAAGTGTTTTTTTAAAATCTGTATAAGCTTTACTAAGAAACAGTTTATATATCATAAAGATACCTTGCCTTAAGTATTCAGGTTAATGATGTTTAACTAATTTTCAGTTGTTATTATAATTTTTAATATAATTTTTAAATTTAAATTAGAAACAAGCTTACTTTGCATGTCAATTCCAGCTCCCTCTCCCACTCCTCCTCCCTTGTCCCTCCACCAACTCCTCAGCTTCCCACCCAACCGCCACACCGTTCACCAGGGAGAGTGAGACCCTCCATGGGTGATCTCTAGAATCTGTCATTATTTCATCCAGGGCAGGTCCTAGGCCCTTCCCTTTGTGTCCAGGCTGAGAGAGCATCCCTCCATGTGGAATGTGTTCCTAAAGTTCATTCATATGCCATGATAAATATTTATCTACTCCCCAAGGCCCCAGAGATTACTGAGGCCTCCTTACTGGTACCACATTCAAGGGGTCTTTATATATATATATATATATATATATATATATATATATATATATATGTGTGTGTGTGTGTGTGTGTGTGTGTGTGTGTGTGTGTGTGTGTGTGTGTGTGTGTGTGTAACTACAGAAAATAACGTGCTCAGGCCATATACTGCTACTGATGGTATATGATCTCAATTGGAGGACTCTTCCTTGGGGATGACATGTTCTCCTCCTCTTAGCAATTCCTATTTGCTTGTCATACTTTTGTCTATGGTTCAGTATGCAAAGGCTTTCCCTTTCCATGTTAGAATATCTGTTGGTGTTTTTTCTTCAGTTCTAGTGTAGGTAGTCATGCTGATGAAACTTCATGATGTAGCCTTTCTGACATTTCCATAACATACAACCTTACAGCAAACTTCCCTTTCCTCTTGCTCTATCCACATTTCCACACCTCATTCTTCAATGATTCCTGGGACTTGGGTGCAGAAATTGTGCAGTAGATATATCAGTTTTATTAAATTTTTATTATAGTATGTAAGGATATCAATAGTCATTATAGTTCATTTTAAACCTTTTTTCAGGAATGCCACTTTTTAAAAATCAATATTCTCTTTTTTCACTTTATTTATCCTTTGCCCTCACTCTTTTATTTATTTCCTGCTCTAATGCTAGAGTTGGAGTTGCCAGGGAAAGAGACTGCTCATTAATTCTGCAGACAAAACCTAAGAGCAAAAGAGTAAAGCATTAGCATTAGGTGTGCAGCCTTCCATAAATATCAAATTGCATTTTCCTTTATGCATGTGGTAAGAACAGCATTTAATGTCACTATATCATTGAATGAATGCTGCATTCATTAATGTTACTCACTAAAAGAACCTTTTATGAATATCCTCTACTCCACATATGTTAGTTAAAAATTCCTGAGAAAATATTTTACAAAAATTCGTTGCTCTTTTGCATGAATTGTAATTTTATCAAACTGAACTCTTCCCTTTCTCAATCACAGATATATCCAATCTGGTTACTACAAATGCATGCAAACTGTTTTTCTTTTATAAACTTAAACATTGAGTCTGAATCATTTAAGTTTGTTTTCTTCCTTTCTGCTTTCCAATTTTGGAACTAAACCCTCTTTCTAAATTATTCAACAGTGTATCTTGCCTTAAAACTGGTAAGTCAAAAAAGTCAGAATGGCTAAAATACTACTAAAATGTCTCTAATTCTTTCTAGATGCATTTTTGGTTTCATTTAAGAAGCCACATGCATGATTGAATGACTTATCTCTAAGTTCTCTTAGAACATGGAGAAACAACAATTTTTCTTGAATATTAACTTCTTTTCAGATACCATGAAGGAATTTCCATGTGTTGCATTAATTAAACTTTATAAAACATGTGTTACCATCATTTTCACCTCTTATGCTACTTGCTCAAATGCTATGTCAACATAAGCCTCATAATTATTTCTTAAGTCTAGATGACCAATAATTTTATTTGTGTTTTTGCGTGGATGACAGAACATATGACTTAGTGCTTTGTGGCCTTTTGTGTCAGCAGATTTTACATAAAACCATAACAAACAGCACTAAATTTAGAATAACACTTGGCCTCCAATAGTATGTTGCAAGAGTTTCAATGTCTTGCTCACCTGTTACTCATTTCTTGTCTGGTACATTTAGTCATTTCATTAAGAGTAAAGTGACTTTAATGCCTACAGATATTGAAAGGATCTTTCTTTGATAGGTTAACTGTGCTGGTTAGTGCGTTTTTGTCAGTTTGATTAAAGCTAATGTCCATCTTGGGAGAGTGAGTGTCAACAGAGAAAATGCAGTAGGCAAGTTGGTGAGGCATTTTCTTGGTTAATGATTGATGTGGGAGGGCCCATATGACTGGAGGAACTGCTGTCCTTGAATATCATAAAAAAGTCAGACTGACAAGGCCATAAGGAGCAATCCAGTAAGTACCATTCCTCCATGATTTCTTCTTCAGTTCCTGTCCACAGTTCCCTATCTTGAGTTCCTGCCCTGGCTTTTCACAGTAATAGAGTACTAAATTGCTTTTCACTGTGGTATTTAATCACAGCAATATAAAACAAATGAGGATACTAACTATAACATGATTATAATTGTCTCATACAATCACAATAAATTCTTTGTGTTATTTTCAAAATTTATAGGGCACAAGTAAAAATTAGAAAGTGAAAGTAAAGAAAACAACAAAAATGAAAGAAGAGTAAACACCAAGAGGGATTGGTTTATAGAAATATTTTTATTATTTTTCTTAAAAATAAAGCATTGAATATTTTAAAGGTAACATACTTAAGGCTGGGGATACTGCTCTGTGGGTAATAGATTTGCTAGGGAAGCATATGGACTTTAGTTTGGATCTCCAACACCCATGCGGAAAAGCCAGGGGTGGTGATGCATGCTTCCCCACACCCCTGTGCATGCCTTCTGTGGCTCACAGAGATTATCCCCCACTTCCCTTCCCTTGCCACCTCATCACTGTGTCCCAGTCCCCAACCCTGTTGATCACCCCCATAGATCACCACTGGCCATGCCTACTGGGATGGCTACCAACAGACCTTGCCTCCTCTCTGCACTAACCCAGACACAATTCTCAGGTTTACAGCTCTACCCACAATGACCCATTGTTCACACCTCCAGGGGATCCCACAGACCACCCCTTTTACCATTTTCTTCCTGCCTCATTGCTGTGTTCCAGCTCCTAAATTGGAAGAATACCTCCCACTCAATAACAGATCATGCCTAACAGAAGACAATGTAGGCTATCCTCATTCCTCTTCCACTCCTTCTACTACTACTATAAGGATAATCGAGGCTATATAGGGAAAAACAATATATTTATTTATCAGGGAAAGAGAGAGTCGCACATACCAGGAGTTAGAAGCATGGCTGGCTTCCAGGAGAAAAGAAAGAGGCCCCTTTTCCTTTCACTACCTTTTATCTCTACCTTGACCCCGCCCTGTTGGGCGGGTAGCTTTGTGGGGTTCACTCCTACAACTACAGATTCCATTCTCTGTGTCACCCATAGTGTGGCAACACCAGGGGCAGCTTCCTCACCCCTGGTCATGCTTTCTATGGATCCTTCAAACCATCTCCCCACAACCTCCCTTCCCTCAGCCTCCAATACCAGCAAGCACCCACACAAACCTATGAAAACACTAGATGAGCAGGCTAGTGAAATGGGCAACTTTCAGCTAACACAGTCTATGAAAATCCAGAGAGGAAACAGAAACCAAAGAACAAAATTCTCACCCAGCCAAAATAAACTCAGGAATCAGCACCAAGACTAATAATCACCCAGATGCCTAGACACCAGCATAAGAATACAATCCATAACATTCAGGGCATCATGTAACCACCACAACCCAGGTATCCCATTATAGCAGGTCCTGAATATTCCAACAAAGCTGAAGCAGAAGAAGAAAGACCATAAAACTATATGACAATGATAAAGCTCATTAAGAGGAAATGAATAAATCCCTTAAAGAAAGCCAAGAAAACACACGCAGAAGTAAACAAACAAATATGATCAAGACCCAAAAATGGAAATAAAAGCAATAAAGAAAACACAAGTTGAGAGAATCTTGGAAATAAAACATTAGGAATGCAAACAGGAATTCCAGAGTCAAGCATCATCAGCAGAATACGATAGTTGGAAGAGAGAATCTCAGGAATTGAAGAAGTTAAAATAGAAGAAATGTATATATACATCATGCAATGAAAATTTCAAATATAAAATATTCCTGACACTAACATTCAGATCAACATGAAAAGACCAAATATAAGAATAATATAATATAATATAATAATAATAGGAATAAAGGAAAGAGAAGGATACCAGCTCATAGGCACAGAAGATGTTTTTAGCAAATTTGTAGAAGAAAAACTTCCTAGCCTAAAGGAGATGCCTATAAAGTTATAAGAAGCTCACAGAACAGCAAATATATTGTTATCTCTCAATATCAATGGCCTCAACTTCCCAATAAAAAGACAAAGATTAACAGAATGGCTAGAAAAACAATACACATCCTTTTGTTGCATAAAAGAAACACCTTAGGGTAAAGGGTTGGAAAAAGTTATTCCAAACAGATGAGCCTTTCAAACCATCTGTTGCATGCGTTTTAATATCTACCAAAATAGTCTTTAAACTGAAATTAATTTTAAAAGCAGGGAAATGGCACTACATAATCATCAAAGGAAAAAGCCAACAAGAAGACAGTGCAATTAATATCATCCATGTCTCAAACATCTAGCTACACACCTTTGCAAAGAAAACATTAACACAGCTTAAATCACACATTGACCATCATGAAACTGATAGTATGAGACTTTAATACACCACTCTTACCAATGTGAAAGTCATCAAGACCAAAAAAATTACAGAGAAATGCTGAACCTAACATATGCTATAAAGCAAATGAATCTAACAGATGTATTTAAAAAAACTTTCACCAAGCACAAAAGAAAATACCTTCTACCCTGAACCTCATACAACCTTTTCCAAAATTGACAACATAATCAGACACAAGACAAATCTCAACAGATCCAATGAATTAAACTACCTCCACTCATCCTATCAGACCATGACTGATTCAAAGATTAGTATCAACAAGAACAGAAACAACAGAAAGCTTACAAATTCATGGAAACAGAACAACTCTGTAATCTATGAAAAAAGGCATGACCAAAAGAATACATAAATAAATCAAGGAGGTTCTAAATTCAATGAAAATGGAGACACAGCTTGCACAAATTTATGGAACACAATGAAAGTGGTGCTAAGAGGAAAGCTCATATTTCCAAGTGACTACAAAAAACTTGAAGAGATTTCATGCCAGCAAATTATTGACACACCTGAAAGCTCTAGTACAAGCAGAAGTAAACACACTCAAGAGGAGTAGACTGGAAGAAGTTAAGAAACTGAGGTTTGTAACTAATAAAACAGAAAAAAGAGAACAATGCAAAAGAATCAATGAAACAAAGAGTTAATTCTTTGAGAAAAGCAACAAGATAGACAAAACTTTATCCAAACTAACTGGGATGCTGAAGGAGAATATCCAAATTAATAAAATCAGAGACAAAATGGGGACATAACGACAGACACCTAAGAAATCTATAGAACCATAACAGCTTATTTTAAAACGTAAAGAAATCAGAGAAACATCACCCTTTACAATAGCTACAAACAACATAAAATATCTTGGGGTAATGCTAATCAAACAAGTGAAAGACCTGCACAACGAAAACTTTGAGTCTTTAAAGAAACTAATAAAAGAAATGGAAAGATCTCCCATGCTCTTGGATAGGTAGGATCAACATTGTAAAAAGTGCAATCTTGCCAAAAGCAATCTACACATTGGATTCAATCCCCATTAAAATACTGGCACAATTCTTCACAGAAATTGAAAGAGTAATACTCAACTTTATATGGAAAAACAACACCACAGGATAGGCAGACAACCCTGTACAACAAAGGAACTTCTGGAGGCATCAACATCACTGACATCAATCTCTGATATAGAGCTATAACAATGAAAACAGCTTGGTGTTGGTACAAAAACAGACAGGTAGACCAATGGAATCTAATTGAACACCATGATATTAATCCACACATCTACGAACACCTGATTTTTGACAAAGATGTTAAAATTATACGATGGAAAAAAGAAAGCATGATCAACAAATAGTGCTGGCATAATTGGATGCTGACATGTAGAAGATTTAAGATGGATCCATATCTATCACCATGCACAAACTTTAAGTCCAAATGGATCAAAGACTTCAACATAAATCCAGTCACACTGAACATCTTAGAAGAGAAAGTGGGAGGTAGCCTTGAACAAATTGGTACAGATGACAGCTTTCTAAACATGACATCAGTAGCACAGACACTGAGACTGACAATTAGTTAATGGGACCTCATGAAACTAAGAAGCTTCTGTAAGGCAAAGGACACAATCAGCAAGACAAAATGGCAGCCCACAGAATGAGAAAAGATCTTCACCAACCCCACATCTGACTTAGGACTAATTTCCAAAATATACAAAGAACTCAAAAAGCTAGTGTCCAAAACACCAAGTAATCTAATTAAAAAGTAGGGTACAGAACTAGAGAAGCCTGAGTAAAAGAATCTAAATGCTCAAAAGACACTTAAGAAAGTGCTTAACATCCTTAGCCATCAGGGAGATGCAAATCAAAACAACTCTGAGGTACCATCTTGTTCCTATCAGATTGCTAAAATAAAAACACTGACAGTTTATCCTGGAGAGGATATGGAGAAAGGGGGAACACTTCTCCACTTCTGGTGGCAGCACAAAATTGTGTGGTCACTTTGGCAATCAGTATGGCAGTTCTTCAGGAAAATTGGAAACAGTCTACCTCAGCATTTCTACTCCTAGGCATATACCCAAAAGATGCACATACATAAAACAAGGGTGTCTGTTCATCTATGTTCATAGCACTGTAATAGCCAGAACCTGGAAGCAAACTTGATGACCCTCAACTGAAGAATGAACAAAGTAAATGTGGTACATTTACACAATGGAGTACTACTCAGCAGAACAAAAAACAATGGAATCTTGAAATTCACAGGAATGCATTAAAAGAAACCATTATAGGTTTAAAGAGAAATCCAGCACTAGGGAAATGTCCAGATGGCTACAAGGATAACTCTCCAACTAAGAATCTAAGCAGTAGTGAATAGACTTCCTTATATGTATTTCCCCTATAATGAGATTGATGACTATCTTATATGCCATTCTAGAGCCTTAATCCAGTAGTTATTGGTAGCAGAAGCAGATACCTACAGCTAAGCACTGAGCTCAACTCCTCAAATCCAGTTACAGAAAGGGAGGAGTGATGAGCCAAGGTGTCAACACCAGGCTGGAGAAAACCTCAGAAACAGGTGACCTTAACAGGGGGAGCTCATGGAACCCAGACTGATAGCTGGTAAACCAGCATAGCATGAACCCAGATCCCCTGAACATGGGTGTTAGTTAGTAGGCCGGGGTAGTCTATGGGGCCTCTGGTAGTGGAACAGTATTTATCCCTGGTATGTGAATGGACTTTTGGAGTCCATTCCACATTGAGGGATGCTTTCTCTGCCTATACACACACGGGAGGGCCTAGGCCCTGTTCCAAATGATGTGACAGCCTTTGAAGATCCCACATGGAAGGCCTCACCCTACCTGGGGAGAAGAAAGAGAATGGGATGGGGATTGGTGAGGAGCAGGGGAGGAGGGGATAGAGAGGGAACTGGGATTGACATGTAAACAAGATTGTTTCTAACTTAAATTAAAAAATAGAAGAAAAAAGTAAAATAGATTTTTCTTTCATTCATTACTCATGGTAAGTTCCCCTCCCTTCAGTTCTCTTAGATTTCCCCATTTCTCATCTCCTCCAGGTCCACTCCTCCTCTGTTTTCTTTTCAGAAAAGTAAATATCTCACAAAGAGAGTTTTTAATATATGAAAATATCTTTAAGAAAGAAAATTTGCTCACACATAGTGAAGTTAACAAGTTTCATTCATCAAAGTATATACTAAAATAAATCATAGTACAAAGAATGTCAAAGTCAATCCTGACTGATTGCTACACTGCTAATAATACCATGTCTCCATTCTAAACATTATCTTTTAAAAATTTGAAATAAACCACAACTTTTTTTTCTTTTTTCTTTTTTATTACTTTTTTTTTAGAAAAGAGCTTGCTTCACAGGTCAATCTGAGCTCTCTCTCCCTCCCCTCCTCCCGCATCCCCCACCATCCGCCCCCCCCACAGACTCCCATCCTATCCTTACTTCCTTCCACATAGGGGATATGCAGATCTGTCATTTCACTCATGGCAGCGTCCAGGCCCTCCTACAAGAGTCCAGGCTGAGAGAGCATCCCTCTTTTTGTTATGGACCCAAGAAGTCCGTTTGCATGCTAGGGATAAATATTGATAAAATGCCCAGGGCCCCATAGGTTTCCCAGGCCTCCTCACTGACTCTCACACTCAAGGGGTCTGGATCAGTCCCATGCTGGCATCCCAGCTGTCCATCTGGTGTTCAAGAGCTCTCCACTGTTCAGGTCAGCTGTCTCTGCTGGTTCTGTCAGCCCATTCTTTGCCCATTTGCTCATCACTACTCTATCTGTCACTGGGTTCCAGGGGTTCAGTTCAGTGTTTAGCTGTGGATGTTTGCCTCTGCTTCCATTACTCACTGGATGAAGTTTCTAGGATAGCATATGAGGAGGATGTCAAGTTCATTATCAGGAATGGGCTTTTAAGGTAGTCCCTCCACTATTGCTTAGCTTGCCAGTTGGTGTCATCCTTGTAGATTGCTAGAGGTCTCACTGGTGCCAGATCTCTCTTCAAACCAAACCTATGACTCCATCTATTATGGTATTTCTCATCCTGTTCTGCCCACAGTCTTCCCCCAACTCAACCTTCCTGTTCCCCCATGACCTACTCTCTCCTCCTCTTCTCTTCATCTCTTCTTCCCAGCTCACACTCCCCTCCCACCCCTCACCGTGTTCCCAGTCTGTTCAGAAGATCTTGCCTCATTCCTCTTCTCTGGGGTCCCAAGCATAACTCTCTTAGGATTTTTTCCTGTTTCCCAGACTCTCTGTCAGTGGAAGTGCAGACTGGCACTATCTGATACATGTATAAAATCCATACATGAGTGAGTACTTACCATGTTTGTTTTGGTTTCTTCAAGTGCCATCCATTTACCTGCGAATTTCAAGATTCCATTCATTTTTTCTGCTGAGTTGTACCCAATTGTGTAAATGTACCACATTTTCTCTATCCACTTTACAGTTGAGGGGCATCTAGGTTGCTTCCAGGTTCTGGCTATTACAAATAATGCTGCTATGAACATAGTGGAACAGACATCCTTGTTGTATGAATGGGTATTTTTTGGATATATGACTAAGACTGGAATTGTTTTTTTCATGTGGTAGATTGATTCCCATTTTCCTGAGGAATCTCCAATCTGATTTCCAAAGTGCCTGTACGAGTTGGAACTACCACCATCAGTGGAGGAGTGTTCCCCTCTCTCCACATGCTATCCTGCATAAATTGTCTTTGGTGCTTTTGATTTTAGCCATTCTGACAAGTGTAAGATAGTATCTCAGAGTTGTTTTGATTTGCATTTCCCTGATGGCTAAGGATGTTGAACACTTTTTCAAGTGTCTCTCAGCCATTTTAGACTTCCCTATTGAGAATTCTCTATTTAGTTCTGTAACCCACTTTTTAATTGGATCCCTTGGTGTTTTGGAGACTTGCTTCTTGAGTTCTTTGTAAATTTTGGAGATCAGCCCTCTGTCAGATTTGGGGTTAGTGAATACCTTTTCCCATTCTGTGGACTGCCTTTTTGTCTTGTTGACTGTGTCCTTTGTCTTACAGAAGCTTCTTAGTTTCAGGAGGTCCCATTTGTTAATTGTTGATCTCAGTGTCTGTTCTACTGGTATTATGTTCAGGAAGCAGTCTCGCGTACCAACTCGTTGAAGAGTATCTCACACTTTGTCTTCTAAGAGTTTCAGTGTGTTTGGCTTTATGTTGAGGTCTTTGATCCACTTTGACTTAAGTTTTGTACAAGGCCATAGACATGGATCTATCTGCAGTCTTCTGCATGACAATACCCAATTATTCCAGCACCATTAGTTGAAGACGCTTTCTTTTTCCATTGTATACTTTTAGCTTCTTTGTCAAAAATCAAGTGTTCATAGGTGTGTGGGTTAAAATCAGGGTTTTCAATTCAGTTGCATTGGTATACCTCTCTATTTTTGTGCCAATACCAAGCTGTTTTCAGGACTATAATAGACCTTGAAGTCAGGTATGGTGATGCCTCCTGAAGTTCCTTTATTGTATAGGGTTGTTTTGGCTATCCTGGGCCTTTTGTTTTTCCATATAAAGTTGATTATTGATCTTCAAAGGTCTGTGAAGATTTGGGCCAGAATTTTGATAGGGATTGCATTGAATCTGTAGACTGCTTTTGGCAAGATTGCCATTTTTATTATGTTGATTCTACAAATCCAAGAGCATGGGAAATCTTTCCATTTTCTGGTATCCTCTTTGATTTCTTTCTTTAAAGTCTCAAATTTCTTGATATAATGGACTTTCCATTCTTTGGTTAACATCATCCCCAGATATTTGATGGCTATTGTAAAGGGTGATGTTTCTTTGATTTCTTGCTCAGCCACTTCATCTTCTGTTGGGGAAGTCCTGTTATTTGCCTGTTATTTGTCAATAAAGTACTGTTGAGCCTAAAGGAATCTAGATAGGTGGGGCTAGGAGAACATGGGAGATCTTTCCATTTTCTGGTATCCTCTTTGATTTATTTCTTTAAAGACTCAAAGTTATTGATATACAGGTCTTCCACTAACTTCATTAACATTATCCCCAGATATTTGATGCTGTTTATGGCTATTGTAATGGGTGAGGTTTCTCTGATTTCTTGCTCAGCCATTTCATCATCAGTATATAATAGGGCCACTGATTTTTGTGAGTTTACCTTGCATCCTGCCACTTTGCTGAAAGTGTTTATCAGCTCTAGGTGTTCCCTTGCGGCATTTTTTGGGCCAATTATATAAACTATCATATCATCTGCAAATACTGAAAGCTTGACTTCTTTTCCTATTTGAATCCCCTTGATCTCCTTTTGTTGTCTTATTTCTGTAGCTAGAACTTCAAGTACAACATTGAAGAGATATGGAGAGAGTGGACAGCCTTGTCTTGTTCCTGATTGTGTTGAGTTTCCCTCTATTTAGTTTGATGTTAGCTGTTGGTTTACTGTATATTGCTTTTCTTATGTTCAGGTATGTTCCTGTTATCCCTGATCTCTCTAGGACCTTTATTATGAAGGGATGCTGGATTTGGTCAAAGGCTTTTTCAGCATCTAGTTTGATGACCATGTGGTTTTTTATTCACAATTTGTTTATATGGTGGATTACATTGATATATTTTCTAATGTTGAACCATCCCTGCATTCCTGGGATGAAGCTTACTTGATCATGGTAGATGATTTTTCTGATGTGTTCTTGAATCCGGTTTGCTAGTATTTTATTGAGTATTTTTGCATCGATGTTCATGAGGGAAATTGGTCTATAGTTTTCTTTCTTAGTTGTGTCTTTTTGTGGCTTGGGTATCAAGGTAAAAGTAGCCTCGTAAAAAGAGTTTTGCAGAGAACCTCCTGCTTTTATTTTGTGGAATAATTTGAGGAGTATTGGAATTAGCTCTTCTTTGAATTTCTGCTTGAATTCTGCACTGAAGCCATCTGGGCCTTGGCTTTTTTTGTTTGGGAGACTTTTGAAGACTGATTCTATTTCATTAAGGGTTATAGGTCTGTTTAGATTGTTTATCTTCTCTTGGTTTAGTTTTGGCAAGTGATATCTATCCAGGAAATTTTCCATTTCCTTTAAATTTTCAAATTTTGTGGAGTACCGATTTTCAAAGTATGCCCTAATGATTCTCTGGATTTCCTCAAAGTCCGTTGTTATGCCCCCTTTTTCATTTCTGATTTTGCTAATTAGCATGCTCTCCCTCTGTCTTTTGGTTAGCTTGGACAGAGGTTTCTCTAATTTGTTGATTTTCTCAAAGAACCAACTCTTTGTTTCATTGATTCTTCTCAGTGTTTTCCTGGTTTCTCCTTGATTGTTTTCAGCCCTCAATTTGATTATTTTCTGGCGTCTGCTCCTCCTGGGTGAGTTTGCTTCTTTTTGTTCTAGAACATTCAGCTGTGCTATTAATTCTCTAGTATGACTGTTCTCCAGTTTCGTCATGTGGGCACTTAGTCCTATGAACTTTCCTCTCATCACTGCTTTCAAAGTGCCCCATAAGTTTGCATATGTTGTGTCTTTATTCTTACTGAATTCCAGGAAGTCTTTCATTTCTTTTTTATTTCTTCCTTTACCCAGGGATGGTGCAATTGTGCTTTGTTCAATTTCCATGAATTTGTAGGGTTTCTGTGATTTGTGTTATTGTTGAATTCTAATATTAATGCATGGTGGTCTGATAAGATACAGGGCGTTATTCCAATGTTTTGTGTCTGTGGAGATTTGCTATGTTTCCTATTATGTGGTCAATTTTAGAGAAGGTTCAATGTGTTGTCAAGAAGAACATATATCCCTTTGTGTTTGGGTGAATTTTTTATAGATGTCTGTTAAATCCATTTGGATCATAACTTCTATTAGTTCTTTTGTTTCTTTGTTTAGTTTCTGTCTGGAGGTCCTGTCTATTAGTGAGAGCTGAGTGTTGAAGTCTCCTACTATTAGTGTGTGAGATTTTATGTGCAATTTGAGCTTTAGTAATGTTTCTTTCACAAATGTAGGTGCCTTTGTATTTGGGGCGTAGATGTTTAAAATTGAGACTTCATTTTGATGTACTTTTCCTTTGAAGAATATGAAATGTCCTTCTTCATCCCTTTTGATTGATTTCAATTTGAAGTCTTGTTGGTTAGATATTAGGATTGCTACACCTGCTTGTTTCTTGTGTCCATTTAATTGGAAAATCTTTTCCCAACCCTTTACTCTGAGATACCATCTGTCTTTGATGTTGAGATGTGCTTCTTGTATGCAGCAGAAGGATGAGTTGTGTCTTCGTATCCATTCTGCTTTTCTGTGTCTTTTTATAGGCAAGTTGAGGCCGTTGACATTGAGGGATATTAATGACCATTGATTGATGATTTTTGTTTGTGCTTGATTTATTGGTAGTGAAGTTATTTTGTGTAGTTTCTCTTCCCTTTTTCTTTTGGTGTTTTGTAAAATGGGATTATATATTGGCTGTGTCTTTGTGAATGTAGTTATCTTCCTTGGATCTAGGTCTTCCTTCTGGCACTTTCGTAGAGCTGGATTCATGGATATGTATTGTTTAAATATGGCTTTGTCATGGAATATTTTGTTTTCTCCATCTATGGTAATTGAATGCTTTGCTGGATATAGTAGTCTGGGCTGGCATCCTTGTTCCCTTAGCATTTGTAGGACATCTGTCCAGGATCTTCTGTCTTTCATTGTTTCCATTGAGAAATCAGGTTTAATTCGGATAGGTCTGCCTTTATATGTTACTTGGCCTTTTTCTTTAGCTGCTCTTAATATTTTCTCTTTATTCTGTAGGTTTGATGTTTTGATTATTATATGGCGAGGTGACTTCTTTTTCTGGTCCAGCTTATTTGGTGTTCTGTAGGATTCTTGTATTTTCATAGGCATATCCTTTTTTATGTTAGGGATGTTTTCCTCTATGATTTTGTTGAATGTGTTTTCTGTACCCGTTAGCTGTATTTCTTTGCCTTCTTCTATACCTATTATTCTCAGGTTTGTCTTCTTCACGGTGTCCCATATTTCGTGGATATTTTGTGTTAGCACATTTAAACTAATTTAGCACAGAAACATACTGAGGACTACAAAATTAACTAATTAAGGAAAATAGAAGTATTTTTCACTTTAACTTATACCACATGCTAGAAAATATTTGCACATGAAATACTGAAGAGATGCTTACAAATATTTTTGTCTGATTCTTACATTTTGTAATATATATCATATTATGTTTTTTTTCTGCAGAGGTCTGAAGAGGGTATCAAAGCCCCTGGAACTGGAGTTACTATGGGGTGCTGGTAATGAAACTGGGTCCTCTGAAAGAACAGCAAGTACTCTTCAATGAGCCATCACTTTTGATTCTGAAGGAAATGTTTCTAATCCAAATTTCAGAAGTCATGGTACAAAGTGTGTCCCCCATCTGCAGAAAAGTTGTAAACTCCTCTTCAATATTCATTGACTGCCATAAAATTTTGATTAATACAACTCAGGTGTTCCTACAATTCTTGTCATGTCTATCCATGTTGCTCTGACTACTGAAATCAGCCCTGTAAATCTAAAATGCACTTGTTGACTAGCTATTTCGTCTTCTGTAAATGACCTGAGCTTCCAATACATTACCATTATATAAGCCATACTGCTGGCTTCTGTTGTTCAAATCAGGAAGCATTCTATGAACATGTGTTGTGTGCTGTCCTTTCTTTTGACATAGCTGCCAAGGGTTCTTTGCTGATGCTAAACTCAATCAGAGTTTAGCCTGCCTTTCATTCCTCCATCAGTATGAACCCTCAGAGGGTGGAGTAGTGAGCAAATGCTGTAAATGTCATTCCCCACTGCTTCATCGGGCATGCTTTATGAAGACATTGTTGTCAATGGTACTCTGCTTTGTGAAGGCTCATTCTATATATGTATCTGTAGTTATAGGTTCCTGAGAGATGGTGGCTCTCATATCTATTAAATAGGTCAGTATTGAAGCTATAAACATGACCATACACACAATAATCCTTATAAACTCCATAGTCCAAACTACATATTACAGACCATATTATATATAGTCCTGCATGCTTCGTAATACCAATGCTGATATTTAATTATGTTGAGCCAGCCATAGCACTCAGCTTCTATATGGAGATATCCATTAGTGGTGAATCCTAGTATGACCTAATATCTGCTTGATTGATTTTGCACACGTTAATAAATTTTGCCCTTAGTCTTTCTGTGTGGTTACCTAGAGTCTCTCACCTAATTCCCTTGAGGAAAAATGCACAAAGACATCTTTTTTGATCTTGTGCTCTATGTATATAGGCATTGCTTCCCCCCATGAGAAGAACTGAACAAATGTTCCTTTATCATTGCAAACAGCAGTTCATGGACACTCACAAAGTTGTAGGTAGCACTGATGGTACTGTTTTGACAGCTATGCATCAACATCCAATCCATCTCATCTTTGTGATACTTAAACATTCAATGTTTTTCTGTTACCTTTACTTTTGCAGTATTGTTTCAGTGACAACTTTCATCATCTGAATTTTTGACTCTTCTGTCAAATGAGTAGTTAGAGAGGAAGTTTTGCATGTCTTTAATTGAGCAAGACCAGATACCATGAAGTTTAACCACATAGCCTTCAAATTCTCTGGACCCCAACATCATGAACATTTGACAGCATTGATGACAGAAAATCCTGGACAGTTTTTGTAGCTTAAAGGACAACCATTGACACATTCTGTATGAGACTGAATGAGGAGGTGAGAAGTTATCCACGGAGGAAGGTAGGAAGGTAGGAATGACTTTTATTTTCATTGAGCAAATACAGCTTATAGCAAAATTCTCTAAATTCTCAAGGAAGTTCAAAATATGTAGGACTCAAGGGAAAGTTTTTGTTGTTTTTAACTATATCGATTACAGGTTCTCTGATCAGAGATTTTGAAGCAGGAAGCACATGAAAATCAGCAGCAGCAAGACATGATTCACAAGGTGCACATTTGAATGTACATTACCAGGTCTGTCACAAAGCAACTGAAGAGAAATTGTACATATGTGAGCATGAAGCCAATGTTTAACCTGTCTTCATTACTCATGTGCAGAGCTTTGGTCTATGTTTCCAAAACAGAGATTTTAATTCAGTAAGCCTAAGATAATTTTCAAGAGGAAGACCTCACTATATAAATGATTCACTGTTAACCCTGGTTTCCTAAGAGTTGAGTTACTTTTTACATTTTAAATGATGATGATTGAATCTTACATTCATTATCAACAATTTCTCTGGATTAGTTACTTTTCTATTGCCTTAAAAACACATGATCAAGGAAACTTGGACCTATGGGGGGCTTTCTCTGTCAAATCACTGAAACTTCCACCTGATTCTCCAAAATAATGGCTATAAAAAGTTCCAACTTATAAAATTTTAAGTCTGTAGTTCATAGACATTGATAAATAATACAATATTCAGAGAAATCTAATAATAATTATATAAGAAAATTTAACATTGTTTGAGAAGAGATTATAATCTCGTTACTCTTCCAATTGTTGTCATGGCACTGCTATTATGATAACATAGCTTTTCATAACGTGTCTTAAAATGACCATCTTTTGGTTGTTGACCTTGAAAATATTGATTTGAAAAATGGAGACATTTGTTATGGGGTATTAATCAGATTTTTTATCACAGTGATAAAGTACCCTACATAAACAATTTAAAAGAAAAAATGATTCACTTTGAGTAATGGTTTCAATTCTGCACGGTGGCAAGTATGTGCAGAGCAGAATAGCTACAACATGAGTGTTCAAAAGTAAGAACCTTGGAAACTCTTCATTTCTTTGATCGAGTAAGTGGGCTAATATGTTGCCAGATTTATAACTTAATGGGAAATGATGGATTCTTTGAAAGGTAGATCCTAGCTGAAGGAAATATGGCATTTAAAGCATGCCCTTGAAGGGTATCCTTTTTACCTGCCTGCATCTCTTAACCTATCCCATTCTCCTTCCACTCCCCTACCACACCTGCTATGTGATGTCCAGGTTTACTTTATTACATGTAATATACTGAAATTCCGTTTTATTCCAAGCCCCCCAAAAGCATTAAGGACAATTTATCATGTACTTAAAACTCTGCAATCATAAACTTTCAATATTTTTCACTTCTTTAGAATGACTGTTCTCTGGTATTTTATTGCAGCCATGGAAAGCAGAGCAATGCATATGCTAATTGTATACTCTTCTTTAAAATCTTCTGATTACTAAAAGTAGAGTCATAATGAATGTGAAGAGCATGTGTGGTTTCCAATAATTATAAAAATATTGATGTGGTCAAATTTTCTGCTAATCTAAGATAATGAATGATAAAAACCGAGTCTCTAATGTTAGCACATTCTAGGCTGGAAGGATGGATCATCCAGTAAAAGCTAGGCTCACAAGCAAATATACAAGTTAGTGCATTGTATTAATTTTATGTAAATAACAAATTATTCCATAACAAGCTACATAAGCCAGCACAATTATATTAGCTTATAGCTTTTAGTGTTCTGAAGTTGAACATAAAAAGACTGACTTCATTTGAAATCACACAAGACTGAGATCAACATGTTAATTAGTTGCTTTCTTATCTGGAGGCATAGATTTTCTTTCAAGGTCATTCAGGTCCTTAGTAGTGTTTACTTCCATGTTGGTAGATGACCAAACTACCACTTCCCATTCTTATTTTAGCTATCACCCAAATTTGTTCTCAACTCCTGGAGCTGTTCTGCCTCTGTCCTCAATGCCAACAAAGACCCTCCCTTACTCTAAGTCCTTTGTCCTCTGAAACTCTTACAGTATGACGAACTCAGTATCTTTTATATGTTAACCTGAATACATCTGATAATCACATAATTATACCTTGGACAAACTACTTCCTTGTAATCTTAATGACATATGCATAATCTCCTTTGTCAAGAAATATAACATAATCTTAGGATTATATTCAGAGTTCACCCATACTCTGTAGGAGATTAACAAAAGTTTCAACAAGAGACATTTCAAGACATCTGAAAATACTGGCCATTATATCCATTTCATATTTTGTATTTAAAAATAAAAGCTTGTCAAGCTTTAAAAGACTGAAATATATTTCCTTTTATTTTGTAAAGCACTGCAAAATGGAGTCTTCCTGCAGGCATTTCACAGAGAGTTAAGATGTGAATTTCTGGAATTGTACTTCAGTATTGTACTTCTTCAGATATTTATTATGTTTATTAACAGACAGTGTTTAACATGTGATACATACATGTTATACGTAGTATTTGCATGAGTTCTACCAGGGTACATTCTTCATATATTCCATACCATAATCTTAATGGGTTTATTTCATAAACAGGGCACAGATATAAAATACTACCTTATAACACTGGAGAGAATATATAGAGGTGACACAAATATGTATTTTTCCTTATAGAATCTTAAAATTTACTGAAATTCTATTCTTCCTGTTGCCATTAGAATCATAAAAATGATGCAATATAATGTTCAGGCTGATTTAGTAGATTGATTTTTAAATTTTGTGTGTATGCTTATGTGTGTGTGTGTGTGTGTGTGTGTGTGTGTGTGTGTGTGTGTGTAGGTCTGATCTTGCTGTCTGGTGTGTCTCTCACTTTGCTCTCCACTTTTATTTATTGAGGCAAAATCTCTAACTGAACAAGGACCTCCCAACACCAGCTAGTCTAGAAAGCTGGCTTGTTCCATGGATCCCATGTCTCTCTACCTTGCAAGTGCTGGGAGTGCAGAAACCCACCATGCCTGACTGACTTTCATATGGGTTTTGGGGATTCAAACTCCTGACCCAACACTTGAGCTGAAAGCTGTGACTGAACCATCTTCCCACACCAGATAAACATTTAAATGGAACCTTTTACAAACTCCCTACATGATGCACTCTCCTGCTCTTTTTTCATCCTTTACCTACATCCTAAGATGAAAATATGTTTTATTATTTTAATTTTCTCAGTTATCCATGACTTTAAATTAAAACATCATGGAACTCAGAATGTTGATAAGAAACAAAATTCATCCATATGCATGTCTTTAAACTGTGTCAATGCCTTGAAGTTTGTGATTGCAAATATTAGCAACTGAATAACACAAAAAAGTTATTGATGGTGGTGGTTGTATGTGTGCTTGATGCAAGAGAATGTAGTACAAGAGTAGAGGTATCAAATCACATCACTGATAGAATTGCTAGAAAGGTGAGGGATGACTCTAGTAACTATGCAGAATAAATTCTTTTGTTCAAAGGATTTTATGTAATTTTAAAATATTGGGAAGAACTTTATTTGTAAATTTCAAAATGTTACATAAATGTTAGGTCAACATTTCTTCTTTGGCCAGAAGTATTAGCACCCTCTAGGAATTTGCTGAATAAAAACTATCAAGCATCACTTCAGACAAGCAGAGACTTGGAAGGAGGCATCTTGTAATCTGCTGCTAATGAGCACCCCAAGGCGATCCTAATTGACTTTTTAAATCACTGTGGTGGAGAAATAATGCTATTAAATGGTCAATTAAGTTATTACTAAATATTATTAATTATTAAATGATTGCTTAGTGCAATACAAATAGACTTTAAATATTATTTCAGATATTCATGACTCACATTTATTTTTTAATTCTGTTTAAAACAGACAGGAATAGTTAAACAGGCACATCTTCCAAGACTGATGTATCACTCATCTATTGACATATTTTCTGGGTTCCTAATGGCTGTCCCAGTGAGAGAGGATACTGTCGGATGTTTTGTCATCCTAAATGCTGCTACAGCTTTGAGGCTTCTATCAATGCAGATTTCATGAGTTTCATTGTTGCTTTGGAGCTAGAAAAAGATCTCGAAGGAATCATCTGGTTTTATGCCAACTATGGTTGAAACTGCTTAGTATCAGAGCAACTGTGTGAAATGTGAAATTTTTCAATTAATCAGCCTCTTTTATATTTGAGACATTATTACATAAAAGAAATATTTCTGTATTCTCTCCTTTCTGTGTTAAATTTTTGTCTTCAATATTATGAATGAAATTAGGCATTGTTCATAAATCAGACTCCTTATTGTAAAGGAGTAATACTTCAAAAAAACAACAGCACTCAGAATCTGTTGTTTCCTCAAGAATCACATTTCATTTTTAACCAAGATGTTGTTACCCATTTCATTTTTTAATATATTTTAATGAATGACCACCTTTTACTACATACAAGAAGCTGATGGTAGAAAAATTATGAGAACAAATTTATGCTGATGGGGATGTTGAACACAAAAAAACATAATACCACCATGCCCCTAAGCAAAGTATTTTCTCTGAGCCACGGTGCCTCATACAAAGAGGCAAATAACACTTAATTTAGAGTGTTTAGGCTAATTAAGTATTAATAAAAGTGAATATGCATAACTAATATTCACAAAATGTTAGCAAATAAATCTATCCATAAGAGAGGAAATATAACTAATATTAAAATGTATATTTTCTGTGAATGTAATCAATATATCCTTAATAGCCTGGACTATATTGCTTCATTCTCTTGGTGGGTTTTGTATTAGAAAACAATTAAATTAATATATCACATTTATTTATTTTGTTAAATGTTTTTATTAGAATCAAACATGTATACTTTGATAATTTCATTCTTGATGACAGTAGCTATTTTTTTAATTTCATATGATCTTTAGTGTCTGTCTCAGTATTAGATGGCTTGTTAATGTATATTGATAAATTTTATGAATTTCATAATTGATAATACATGCTCTTCTGTTGTATTCCTTTGCAGTCAGTTTCATGCTTGACATGATTTCAACATCCAAAAAGATGTAAGAGTGTAACTTTATGTTCTTCACTTGATTTATCAATTGCTTATATTTACACTTTATTTACTCTTTCACTTTTTATATTCATACAATTATTTTTATATTTTTTCTTAGAATAAGTGTGTCTTCTCATATAATGAAAGCAAAAGAATATTTTATGTGATAAAACAGTGTGTCCTAGATATTTTCATGTCCTATTCATGACCATTTTCCCAGTTATCTCGTTTATAGGACTCCACTTTCACTCTCAATTTGAATCAATCCATTATCATGTTTTTCATCTAGTTGTCATGTTTCATTGTTTTCCTCCCTTTTGTAAAATTCATTCAATTTTTCTTTATAGTTTTGATATTTATGTTTTTGACTAGCAAAATTATTTTGCACAGTATTAAATTTTAAGAGTTATATTCTATTTGCAAATTTTAAGCAAATTTAAAGAATTTAATCCAATATTTTTCCTTTTATTTCTTTCCTTTTATTGCAAATAATTTTTTCTTAAACAAATATCTTGATTATAGTTTCCTTTTCCAGTACTCCTCCTAGTTTCTTCCCACCTTCCCTCCTCTCTGGCTATACTCTCTTTCTGTCTCTCATTAGAAAAGAACAGGCTTCTAAGAGATTGCAACCAAACATGACAAAATAAAATATAATAAGTTGAAGCAAAAACTATCTTATTGAAGTTGGACATGGTAAGCCAACAGGAGGAAAAGAGTCTCAATAGCAGACACAAGAGTCATAGACCACCTCATTCTAACAGTCATGAGTCCCATAAAAGTATTAAGATAATAACTATAATACATACACAGAGGGCCTGTTGCAGACCCATGTAGACCCTGTGTTTGCTGCTTCAGTCTCTGTGAGTTCATATTTGCTTTGCATAGTTGATTCACAGGACCTTTTTTCCTGGTGTCCCCCATACCCTCTGACTCTTAGTATCTTTCTTCTGCCTCTTTGGCAGGATTCTCTTATCTCTGTGCAGATGAATTTGATGGGGACCTGCAATTTACATTCTGCATAATATCTGGCTCTGGATATCTGTATCTTTTCCCATCTGATGTTGGAGGAAGCCTCTCTGATGATGACTGGATAAGGCACTGACATATGTTATCAGTATAGCAGAATATCATTAGGAATCATTTATTGACTGCTTTTTGATTGTGTTTGATTTTCACCTACATAGCTTCTGAGTCTTGTTTACCCAAGTAGAGTCAGGTGTGGTTTCCTTCTCATATCAGACATTGATTAGCTACTACTGCATATTACCTGTCACCATTGCCCTGTAATTCTTTGCTCTTTGTCTAACATCCATATATGAATAAGTACATACCATGTTTGTGTTTTTGTGACTGGATTACCCCACTCAGGATGATTTCTTCTAATTCCATCCATTTGCCTGCGAATTTCAAGATTCCATTGATTTTTTTCACGGAGTAGTACTCCGTTGTGTAAATACACCACATTTTCTTTATCCATTCTCCACTTCAGGGGCATCCAGGTTGCTTTCAGGTTCTGGCTTTTACAAATAATGCTACTATGGTGTCTTAGTTAGGGTTTCTTTTGATGCAATGTAATACCATAACCGAAAAACAAGTTGTTTCTAGGCAGTGGTGGAACGTGCCTTTAATCCCAGCACATGGGAGGCAGAGGCAGAGACAGAGGCAGACTGAGTTCAAAGGTAGTCTTGTCTACAGAGTTCCAGGACATCCATGGCTACACAGAGAAACAGTATCTTGAAAAGTCCCCCCCTACTAAAAAATCCTGCAAATTGGGGAAGAAAGATTTATTTTTTAAAAATTATTTTTTATTTAGGTTAGAAACAATCTTGTTTCACATGTCAATCCCAGCTCCCTCTCCCTCCCCTCCTCCCGACGCCCTCCCCACCAAGTCCCCCTGACCCCACCCGATCTCCACTCAGATCCCCAAGGAGGGTAAGGCACTCCATGGTGGATCTCCAGTAACTGTCATTTCATCCAGGGCAGGGCCTAGGTCCTCTCGCAAGAGTCCCGGCTGAGAGAGCCTCCCATATTGTGGCATGGGCACTCAAAGTCTGTTTGTACAGCAGGTATAAATACTACCCAAGGCCCCATAGATTACCTAGGCCTCCTCACTGACACCCACGTTCAGGGGGTCTGGGTCAGTTCTATGCTTTCCACACAGCCATCAATCTGGAGTACAAGAGCTCCCCCCTTGTTCAGGTCAGCTGTTTCTGTTGATTATAGATTGCATTTCCATCTTCATCAAAGGAATACAGGGCAGGAACTCAAATAGGCCAGGAATCTGGAGGCAGGAACTGATTACTAGTTTGTTCCCATGGCTTTCTCAGTCTGCTTTTTTGTGGAACCAAGGAACCCAGGGATAGCACTACCCACCATGGACTGGGCGCTCCCTTATCAATCACTAATTAAGAAAATGACTTACAGGTAAATCTTATTGTGGCAATTTCTCAGTTGAGGTTCCCTCCTTTTAGATGACTTTTACTTATGACAAGTTTACATTGAAACGGCCAGGTCAATAAGCATGGCTTGATATATCTAAAGTTTGCCATGCTAATAAAGAAAATAAATACATTTAGATAACTCTTAACTGAAATATGTTTATTTTGAATGTTTGCAACTTGCTTTAAGTAATTCCTACTTAGGTAAAATAGTATTTTGATATAATTTTGTAAAATGCTTTTCATAACTGGTCTCAAAATTAACATTAATTCAATATTGGTTATGGCTTCTAAATTTATGATGAAATATTGCTTACATTTTCCCTTATTCACAGTCCTCTCATTAATTTTAACATTTCTGGTGTGTTCTGATCCAAAATAAATTAATAGCTTTTAGGTTAGAAACCTAATAATTTCTATCCTTAATGTTCTTTCTCTTTCTTTACTATCAAGTTGGAAGGGGGTCCTATTTCCTACTCTCATAAATCATCTGGAAACAAGAGCTCCAAATTGATTGATGGTGATCCTGTACAATAATGTAATCCTCTGAAAAATGCAATATTCAATGTATCCTTAGTTATCTATGTCAAATCCCCCCCATTTCACATCTATCTAATAATTATATCTATTTCTTGGAAGCAGAGGCAAACACCCACAGTTAAATACTGAACAGAACCCAAGGAACCCAGCGACAGAGAGAGAGGAGCGAAGAGCAAATTGGCAAAGAATGGGCTGGCAAAACCAGCAGAGACAGCTGATCTGAACAGGGGAGAGCTCTTGGACCCCAGACAGACAGCTGGGAGGCCAGCATGGGACTGATGCAGACCCCCTGAATGTGAGACTCAATGAGGAGGCCTGGGCTACCTATGGGGTCCTGAGCAGTGGACCAGTGTTTATCCCTTGAATACTAACAGACATCGTGTGTCCATAACACATAGAGGGTTGCTCTCTCTACCTGGACTCTTAGGGAAGTGCCTGGACCCTACCCTGAATGAAATGATAGACTCTAGATATCCCCTATGTGGAAGGAATTGGCAATAGGGTGGGAGGATGGGGGGGGATGGTGGGGGATGCAGGAGGAGGGGAGGGAGAGGGAACTGGGATTGACATGTAAAACAAGCTATTTAAAATAAAAAATGTTTAAAAAAATTAACATTATGTAACATCACTTTGCAAACTTCCTTTGGAATCTTTTTCTTTTCTTATTTACTATTCAAAATGGTAAATCTTGTTTGAGACAACAGCTTAGCTTTTGTGAAATGCAGGGTATCCTTTCACAGTAAGATGAGATCATGGGGAAGAGTTGTTTTCTTACAGCAGGGAGCATTAATTGCTCTATTAAAAGTATCATGTGATTCCTAGAGAAGAACAGTGTCAGCAGGCACCCATGACTTAAACAGTTTTGTTTGTTTTAGAAGCTGCAAGTAATTTGAACAGAGTGGAGTGTAAATTATGGAATACTGAATACCAATAACTACTACCCAGCAGAATATAAGAATAACTAACAAATGCTCTATTAATTAGCAATTCATTTTCTTGTAATTGTGAACAATTACAAGTATATTTATTTTAGTGATATTTGTGCCTCTTTCAGTTTCTGCAATGGAAGCATATTATAAGTATATTTTAAGGAAGATAAGCCAAGTAATCAGCATCCATGAACCATTACAATATGGGATTAATTATTCAGGATAGCCAAATGTCTACGTAGTGTATACAATTGTTTTCTTTAAAATAAGGGTGTGATATATAACTGCTTTGTGTGGTTTATGTGATTATGACATGTAACTGTTTATTTGGTTCATGTGATTATGATTATATAATCCATATTGATGTTGCAAAGTATGATTGTCCCTGGTGTTGGGCTCTAATAACTTAAAAATTTTTTAGGATCATCCTAATCTGGAGGGTCACAATTGTGTCTAAGTACACAAGATGAAGCAGGCTGTGCTAACAGTCTGAGGTCATACAATCTCAATTTTCTACTCTAATATTTTTGGTTGTGAGCCTAGCCTTTAACGGCTGAGCCATCTCTCCAGCCCAATTTTCTAACTTTTCAAATTAGAAAACATAACCTCTTTAATTTTATAATATAATAAAATTATGTAGAATCTTCTAAAGTCCGTGTATAGCCATGTGTCAACAAAGCATAGTAATTAAACAAGAGGACTCTTGAGTCAGTTTGTGTTGAAAATCCTTAATTTTCTTCTCTCAACTGCAGAAAAATGTAGTGAATTATATCAACTCTCTGAAACTCAATTCCCTGAACAATGGGGTTAGCTGCTACTTCTCATAATGTTGATGTGAAGATTAATTGAAATGTTAGATGGGAAATTATGCTAACTCAAGTTTCCTTATTAGACTACACTGCAATGAGGAGCTTATGCCAGAACAGTAACTACTTACACCAGCAATATCAACTATCTAAATCAGGTTCTTTTTCTTTTCTTATTCTCTGAGTAAGAATTTCCTAATAAAGTCAAATGCGGCATGTTTCTTTCTGGTTGTAAGCTTTTATCTAGTTGAAGTTTGATCCCCTGAGAAATATTGCATGCTAAATTCATAAAATCTGTGTGATTATGTAAGTTGTTAAGAACATTTCACTATACTGAACATAAGTTGTTGCTTACCCTCTTTTATTTTCTAAAGTCATCTTTCTCTAACAGCAAGTTCCTTTTGGTCAGGTATCTGCCTTATGAACATTATGGTTATTTGTTATTGTGATCCTGAAATAGGAAAGCACAATCTGTATTTCTTTATTTTATCATCTTTACCTATATGTTTCCTGTTCATTTACTTTTGTTTCTGATGCACTTTCATATTTATATCCTTGTAGGAAGCTGTAACTGCACTGGAGCCAACATGATGATCACTTGGGACATTGTCTTTAGACCCTGGAGTTCCCCAGCCTTGGTTGCTGGGGGATTTTTCTGAACTATTATCAGTGAGAACTTGATCTCTTCATATATCGATCTTATAAAGCCCTTGCACATATCATGCAAAAGTAAAATTACATTGGTGACATTAAATAACTCTTAAGATGATGACTATTCACACAATTAGTAAGGTAACCTCTATTGTTTAGCAAAGTAGCATTGTATTTATATATATTTCTCTACCAAGTACTCTCAGAATAATAAAGAAACCACATCATCTTAAACCATGTATATCCATTGCATTCCAGAAAGAGGTTTTGTCAAGAAAAATCCAGGTGAGTTTTGCTATACATCTTTGGACCTCTGTTGATCAGAACTATATTCTCAGCTAAATTTCCACTATATGTATTAGTTCAGCTTTATGTGCTTACAAAACATTATCACAGCTGGGCTTGTTGACTTTTGATATTCTCTCATAGAAGGAAAAGGAAGAAGAGTCTTAAGATCCTAATCAGAGTATCCAGCTGCTTCTCCCAACATGCTATATGCAATTTCACCATATTTTCATATAGCCTTAGGAAAGGGCTAAAATATACAGGCTGGGATACCCTGTGGAGGGAATCCATCTATGTGGCCATAGAGAAGCATTATTCATTCTGGGTGCACACCATTCAGCATGTCTGCTTTAAGGGCACCCATACCCATTGTCTTTCATCCATTGCTTTCTAAAAAAGCCTAATAAGTTAATTGTGTTATCCACAGTGAACTTTTGTGGAACTATACTTTGATTTGTCATTGGTATTATGGAAGGATGTGTAGAAATTGTTTATATCTCCCCCCAGGGAAGGAATTTTAGCAACCATTACAATGTTCATGTAGTATTTGATGAAATTCATTGATCCATGTCTATTGAAAAGATTTCTACTTTAAAATTCACCTTAATATAACAGCTAGCTGTCATTTCAATGAATTTCAATTTACTTCTAAATATGTTGAAGATACATCAGTCAAAATTATAAAATAGGGAGTATATAAATGCCAAAGACAAAAATTTTCAACATATCACTACAAACTGTAGGCATCTTCCAGAAGCCCACATGCTCTGAAGACTGCATAACCTAGAGGATGCATTATTCTCTTCCAAAAATAATTGCAAGAACATCACTTTGAAATTTCATTAGACAATTATAGCATTACTCATATATTACCTTTATGTTGCTGTGATACCCCCAGTGATGTATTTCCTTGGACTAGACTTCCTCTAACCACTGTTCCATACACTCCTAAAACAGCACCAGAACTGAGAAGCAAAAGTTTAAATGCATAATATTAAGAGAATCATCTCACTCAAACCACCAAATTCCACATGTGCATCCCCATAGGCTCATGGCCATGTCATGCTGCAAAACACATTAAGTCCAACTTTAAAAGTTCCATAGTCTATTAATTCTCTAGTATGACTGTTCTCCAGTTTTTTCATGTGGGAACTTAGTGCTATAAACTTTCTTCTCAGCACTGCTTTCAAAGTGTCCCATAAGTTTGTGTATGTTGTGTCTTCATTCTCATTGAAATCGAGGAAGTCTTTAATTTCTTTTTTTATTTGTTCCTTTACCCAGGCATGGTGCAATTGTGCATTGTTCAATCTCCATGAGTTTGTAGGGTTTCTGCGATTTGTGTTATTGTTGAATTCTAATGTTAATGCATGGTGGTCTGATAAGATGCAGGGGGTTATTCCAATTTTTTTTGTATCTGTGGAGATTTGCTATGTTTCCTATTATGTGGTCAATTTTAGAGAAGGTTCCATGTGGTGCCGAGAAGAAGGTATATCCCTTTGTATTTGGGTGGAGTGTTCTATAGATGTCTGTTAAACCCAGTTGGGTCATAACTTCTATTAATTCTTTTGTTTCTTTGTTAAGTTTCTGTCTGGAGGTCCTGTCTAGCGGTGAGAGAAGAGTGTTGAAGTCTCCTATTTTAGTGTGTGAGATTTTATGTGCATTTTGAGCTTTAGTAATGTTTCTTTCACGAATGTAGGAATGTTCTAGAACAAAAAGAAGCACACTCCCCCAGGAGGAGCAGACGCCAGGAAATAATCAAATTGAGGGCTGAAATCAATCAAGTAGAAACCAGGAAAACACTGAGAAGAATCAATGAAACAAAGAGTTGGTTCTTTGAGAAAATCAACAAAATAGACAAACCTCTGTCCAAACTAACCAAAAGACAGAGAGAGAACATGCTAATTAACAAAATCAGGGATGAAAAAGGGGACATAACAACGGACTCTGAGGAAATCAAGTGAATCATCAGGGCATACTTTGAAAATCTGTACTCCAAAAAATTTGAAAATTTAAAGGAAATGGACAATTTCCTGGATAGATATCACTTGCCAAAACTAAATCAAGAACAGATAAATAATGTAAACAGACCTATAACCCCTAATGAAATAGAAACAGTCATCAAAAGTCTCCCCCCCCCAAAAAAAAGCCCAGGCCCAGATGGCTTCAGTGCAGAATTCAAGCAGAAATTCAAAGAAGAGCTCATTCCAATACTCGTCAAAGTATTCCACACAATAGAAGCAGGAGGCTCACTGCCAAACTCTTTCTACGAGGCTACAATTACCTTGATACCCAAGCCACTCAAAGACACAACTAAGAAAGAGAATTATAGACCAATTTCCCTCATGAACATTGATGCAAAAATATTCAATAAAATACTTGCAAACCGGATTCAAGAACACATCAGAAAAATCATCCACCATGATCAAGTAGGCTTCATTCCAGGAATGCAGGTATGGTTCAACATTAGAAAATCTATCAATGTAATCCACCATATTAACAATCTGCGAAAGAAAAACCACATGATCATCTCACTAGATGCTGAAAAAGCCTTTGACAAAATCCAGCACCCCTTCATGATAAAGGTCCGAGAGAGATCAGGGATAACAGGAACGTACCTGAGTATAATAAAAGCAATATACAGTAAACCAACAGCTAACATCAAACTAAATGGAGAGAAACTCAAAGCAATTCCTCTAAAATCAGGAACAAGACAAGGCTGTCCACTCTCTCCATATCTTTTCAATATTGTACTTGAAGTTCTAGCTACAGCAATAAGACAACAAAAGGAGATAAAGGGGATACAAATAGGAAAGAAGAAGTCAAAATTTCACTATTTGCAGATGATATGATAGTTTACATAAGTGACCCAAAAAACTCCGCAAGGTTACTCCTAGAGCTGATAAACACCTTCAGCAATGTGGCAGGATACAAGGTAAACTCAAAAAAATCAGTGGCCCTATTATATACAGATGATGAAGTGACTGAGAAAGAAATCAGAGAAGCATCACCTTTTACAATAGCCAAAAACAGCATCAAATATCTGGGGATAATGTTAACCAAGGAAGTGAAAGACCTGTATATCAAGAACTTTGTGTCTTTGAAGAAAGAAATCAAAGAAGATACCAGAAAATGGAAAGATCTCCCATGCTCTTGGATTGTTAGGATCAACATAATAAAAATGGCAATCTTGCCAAAAGCAGTCTATAGATTCAATGCAATCCCTATCAAAATTCCATCACAATTCTTCAAGGACCTGGAAAGAACATTAATCAACTTTATATGGAAAAACAAAAGGCCCAGGTTAGCCAAAACATCCCTATACAATAAAGGAACTTCAGGAGGCATCACCATGCCTGACTTCAAGCTCTATTATAGAGCTATAGTCCTGAAAACAGCTTGGTATTGGCACAAAAATAGGCAGGTAGACCAATGGAACCGAATCGAAAGCCCCAATTTTAACCCACACACCTATGAACAACTGATTTTTGACAAAGAAGCTAAAACTGTACAGTGGAAAAAAGAAAGCATCTTCAACAAATGGTGCTGGCATAACTGGGTACTGGTATGCAGAAGACTGCAGATAGATCCATGTTTATCGCCTTGTATAAAAAGTCCAAATGGATCAAAGATCTCAACATACATCCAGCCACACTGAAACTTTTAGAAGAGAAAGTGGGAGATACTCTTCAACGAGTTGGTACAGGAGACCACTTCCTAAACATAACACCAGTGGCACAGGCACTGAGATCGACAATTAACAAATGGGACCTTCTGAAACTAAAAAGCTTCTGTAAGGCAAATACACAGTCAACAAGACAAAAAGGCAGGCCACAGAATGGGAAAAGATATTCACTAACCCTACATCTGACAGAGGGCTAATCTCCAAAATTTACAAAGAACTCCAGAAACAAGTCTCCAAAACACCAATGGATCCACTTGAAAGGTGGGGTACAGAGCTAAATAGAGAATTCTCAGTAGAGGAGGCTAAAATGGCCAAGAGACACTTAAGAAAGTGCTCAACATCCTTAGCCATCAGGGAAATGCAAATAAAAACAACTCTGAGATACCATCTTACTCCTGTCAGAATGGCTAGAATCAAAAACACCGAAGACAATTTATGCTGGAGAGGATGTGGAGAGGAACACTCCTCCACTGCTGGTGGGAATGCCGACTCATACAGCCTCTTTGGAAATCAGTATGGAGATTCCTCAGGAAAATGGGAATTAATCTACCACTAGACCCAGCAATTCCACTCTTAGGCATTTATCCAAATGAGGCAGGTTCATACAACAATAGCATCTGCTCCACTATGTTCATAGCAGCATTGTTTGTAATAGCCAGAACCTGGAAGCAACCTAGATGCCCCTCAACTGAAGAGTGGATAGAGAAAATGTGGTACATTTACACAATGGAGTATTACTCAGCAGAAAAAAACAATGGAATCTTGAAATTCGCAGGGAAATGGATAGCACTGGAAGAAACCATCCTGAGTGAGGTAACCCAGTCGCAAAAAGACAAACATGGTATGTACTCACTCATATATGGATTTTAGATATGGATCAGGATAGTGCCAGTCTGCACTTCCACAGATAGAGAGTCTGGGAAACAGGAAAGAAACTAAAAGATATGCATATGTGCATAGTACCCAAGAGAAGAGGATGGAGACAAGATCCTCTCAATGGATGGGGAACACGGCGAGGGGTGGGGGGGGGAGTGGGACCTGGGAAGAATAGAGGGGGTAAAGAGGAAGGGAGTTGGTCATGGGGGAACAGGAAGTTGAGGGGGTGGGGGTAGAATAGGGGGAAGAGGGAATCATAGGATCGAAGACAGATCAGGCACCAGGGTGACCTCGAATGATCTAAAGGTATAACATCAATTGGCAAGCTAAGCAATAGTGGAGGGACCACCTCGAATGCCCATTCCTGATAATGAACTTGATGTCCATAACCATCCGGGAGCCTTCATCCTGTGACTGATGGTAGCAGAGGCAAACACACAACTAATCACTGAACTGAACCCAAGGAACCCAGTGACAGAGAGAGAGGAGTGATGAGCAAATTGGCAAAGAATGGGCTGGCAAAACCAGCAGAGACAGCTGATCTGAACAGGGGAGTGCTCTCGGACCCCAGACCGACAGTGGGGAGGCCAGCATGGGACTGATCTGGACCCCCCAAATGTGAGTGTCAGTGAGAAGGCCTGGGCAACCTATGGGGCCCTGAGCTTTGGATCAGTGTCTATCCCTGGTATACAAACTGTCTTCATGTGCCTATAGCACAAAGAGAGATGCTCTCTCAGCCTGGACTCTTAGGGAAGTGCCTTGACCCTACCAAGAATAAAATGACAGACTCTAGATATCCCCTATGTGGAAGGATTTGTCAATAGGGTGGGAGGGAGGAGTGGGAAGGGGAGTGCGGGAAGAGGGGAGGGAGAGCGAACTGGGATGGACATGTAAAACAAGCTATTTAAAATTAAAATAAAAAATGATAAAAAAAATTTCCATAGTCTAGTGATCTCAACACTTTTCAACAGTCTGAAGTTCAAGTCTCTTCTGAGAGTCAGGAAAATATTTTAATTGCAATCATCTATAAAATCGAAAATCAAATTGCATTCTTCTAACATATAATGATACAGAATATAAATTAGCCTTCCAAAAGGAAAGATTATGGGGATAATGAGGAAATGCTGAACCAAAGGAAGCAAGAAACCCAACAAGGACATATAAAATTCCTCATCTCCATGCTACATCTGGTGTCTTAATTTCAAATGACTGTTCCTTCAGTTATGCTGCCTGAAACATACATTTCCCTATTGTTTTCTATGTGAAGCTCTTAGCAGAAGCCTAATGTCTACAGCATCTCCAACATCTTGGCATCTCCATTGCTACCAAGAGTTCACCTTCACATGTTCTCCAGGCAACCTCAGGTGAACTCTGACAAAGACACACATTGTCTGCCATCAGCTGCTCTCTGCAATCATCATGACTTCTGCATTTTCACATCTTTATTGTCTACAAAACAAGTACCAAATGGATGATACTTCTGAGTTCACCTGCAACCTTGGAATACTCCCTGGCCTTTTGGGTCACAGTTCAGAAACTTCTTTATGGTGCATATGGTGAAAAACTTGCCTAGGCGGTTGATGTCTAGGACCAATCAATACTTTAAACTCTCTTACAAGTTATTTGCAGATTTAGATAAGTGAAATCTTGTCCTTTAAGCATCTTTCTTGTTGTGCCAGTACAGAACAAGAGAATTTTCATTAATAGTATTAATCTCACTAACAATTAGTGTCTTTTTCAGCACATGGCCTGACTGCACTTCCCAGGGCTCTTTCAAGTGCATCTTTTAAGCTTATTTTTTACCCATTTGCTCTTTTTCATTGTACACCTGTATATGGATAAACTGTAATAAATATACTACAGAATTAATGTTAGGCTGTCCTGAAATTTCTTCCAGCTAAGAAATTATTTTATTATTTTGAAATTCAGCCTTGCACAAATTTTCAGGTCACAAGGAGAATGCCTCCAGACTCTGTGCTCTTTTCTGAAATCTCACAAGCCATCCCTCTACTCTCCAATTTTCTCAACCTACTCTAAGATCTGAGTAGAATAATAGGCAAATAAGTTCTGCTTCCATCATTCAATAGTTTCTCCAGCCCAAAGTTCCAGCCTCACACACAAAATAATCCAAAGGCATAAAAGCCACATGG
Organism: Mesocricetus auratus; assembly: GCF_017639785.1. Classification (NCBI taxonomy): domain Eukaryota; kingdom Metazoa; phylum Chordata; class Mammalia; order Rodentia; family Cricetidae; genus Mesocricetus; species Mesocricetus auratus. Next base: position 37,480,722 of record NW_024429188.1, on the reverse strand, counting down.
TCAGATTTATCAGAGCAAAACCCCTCTTTCTCTGGAACCAATTTCCATGTTATCTAATTTGTGAAGTTTTAAGGAAAACCTCCGATCACCACCACCACCACCAACAACAACAGCAAAACATGTATAGGAGAAAGATTTTTTAAAGTTTTTGCTTCTGTAGGGTATAAAGTCCATCATGGTTAGGAAGGCATGGCAATTTTTTGTTGCAGTCAGAAGCAACATTACTTCTGTTATCTCTTTGCCTTAAGATATACATATTCCTGATGCATTTTCTGATGCAAATGTCTCTTTTAACTTTGTCTATACCTACAATGCCTCGTCTCTATGATCTTGGATTTATAAAAATATCCTGTCTATCCCTTCACTGAATATGCTTTCTACTTTCCTGCTTTCCATTTACTTGACCTCCTTTAAAACCTCAGTATTGTGAGACATCTCATGGTGTGTTGTTCTGTGATACTTTATCAAGTTCTCAGAGAACAAGTGTATTCTGATACTACTTTTAGGATAGACTTGTCCAAAATACCAAGCAGTATCCCTTTTATTTTGAAGGGCATCCTGCATCATATGATATCATTTATCATCATCCCAGGAAACATCCTTCAAACATAAATACAAGTAACATTATGTGGAATGAATAAGTTATATTTAGGAAAACACAACCATCCCCACAATAACAATTAATGAAAGAAGTATATAAATTTGAATAGGAGTGGGGAAGTGTATATGGGTGGGTTTGCAAAGAGGAAAATGAAGGGAAAATTTTTGTAATTATATTACAGTCTCAAACAACTAAAAATAAATGCTGTGAGGCATTGATGGCACATACCTTTAATCCCAGCATTTGGGAGACAGGGGCAGGCAAATTTCTGAGTTTGAGGGCAGCCTGGTCTCCATATTGAGTTCCAGGAAAGCCAGGGCTATACAGAGAATCCCTGTCTCAAAGCAAATAAGCAAATACACAAACAAGCAAGAAATATTTTCAAAAATAATCTTAATACCTGCTACTTTGCTTCCATTTCCAAACCTGGTATTACCACAAATAATTTCAATGTCCACCTATTTAAAAATTTAGCCTTCTGGACACCTTCATTCTTTCCATTGATTTCAACTTATCATTACTTCTAATTGCTACTTTCGTGAATTTGTGGTTCCTGAGCAAAAAGCCTGTGCAGACAGATAAGTGCTGGAGAAGCCAGGAAACTTAGACACACAGCTCATCACTTCAATGGAATGAGGCACATTGCTACTCATCCTGGAATTCAAGGAATGATGGAGTTTTAAAACCTGGTGGTTCTTTGCTATTTTATGAGACAGGCTTTGTTGTATCTCCCAGAATTTATGTTTTTACTTATCCAAGACCTTTCCCCCTAAATCTTGAGCATTGCTTTTAGACCATAAAACCCACTCTTATGAGTGAGGTCACTTGTGCTTTACAATAGCCTAAGTGATTTCTATGTTATCTTAAGGCCATGCCAATGCTGACATTCACAGGTGGAATGTTTACCTCCATCAAACTCACTAGATCCTAAACCTTGGGCACTATCTCTGAGTCAACAGTACCTATTCTTGTGAAAGAAGCCAGATGTACATTGTAATGAATTTCAATGTAAACATCACTTGGGGATGAGTTAATTGTTATCTGAATTCCATTTTCAAAATTGTGCTGTGCTTAAATATTGCTAAAGCAAAATGATCTGAGCCAGACTCCAATTAACCCTTTAATCCAAACACTTGGGAGGCAGTGACATGTGGGTCTCTCTTAGGCCATTGTGGTCCACATACAGTTTTAGGCTAGAACTATATAGTGAAGTCTATGTTAAAGAAGAAACGAAAATTAAAATCAGTTGTTGAAGAGAGCACAATGCTACCAAAGTTTTGATTTTGGGTTTGCCTCCAGAAATGAGAAGTAACAATGTTTTAAGTCACTCACCTTGTGGTAATTTTTGTTTTGATTTGTTTTGGGGTAGAATATCACTGTTTAGCATACATTGGCTGACCTTCAATTCACCTTGTACACCAGGCTGTCTTGAAACTGATATTCCTGTTTCAGTTTCCTGAGTTTTGGGAGTACTGGTGTATGCAATGATGACCAAATAAGGTCATCTAAATTTGTTATGGCAGCCTTAGGAATCCTGTCACAAATGACAGGATTTTCATCTGTTTTTACAATTTTATATGTGTACCATATTTTCTTTATGTATGCATCTGCCAATATGCATTTAAGTTCATTATCTTATCTTCAGTAACTCACGTTGTACTGAACATAATCTTTAATAGTTATTTTTCAATGTTACATTCACTGAAATGTTCTTAAATGATTAATCTTTTATGTCACATTTTCCATTATCTAATATTTAATTTTTGTGTCCCTTCTAAGTTTTTCTTATAATATGCTGGATTTTCAAATCTTTTAAAAATTTTATAAACTGAACTCACTGTGGCTATATCAGTCAATCTTTTCTGAGAGTGAGTCTTCTAAGAAACAATTTTCTGTAGGTCACTATTTATGAAAAGATAATTTCTTGGTACTTAGTCATATATATTTATAGTGAAACATAAATTACTTTTAAATATGGGTTATTTGACCGTCTTATTTCCATACAATGTTCTTACATGAAAACTATTAATGGTTTTCTTACCATCTCTATTATGATAGACCATACTGGTCTTAAAATTCCTAGGTTCTTTTGAATATAAGAAAAGCTTAGCTTAGTCTTATTTAGGACTTTGATTATTGTACATGTTTACAGCATTTATTCACAGACTTTTTGCTTGCCCTTCTTCTGATATATCAAAGCAAAAGAAGTTCAGTGTTTCTTGGAGACTGCTTAACTTGGACATTAAGTATATCTTTTGATAGTTTTAGTTCACTCTATAATGGAAATAGATATTTTATCGGTATGTTCACATTTAATCAGGTCATTTATGCTCCTAGATCACAATGAGGTCATAGCATAAAGAATAATGGAACCAAAGTTTTTGATATAATGCATAATAATATTTTTTGCTATTTATGAAATATGTACCTCTATCGATTCCTCTATTCAAAGAAAGCTGATATTTTAATACTTAAATGAAATAAAATAATTAGCTTTTGTAAAATAAAAATTGTACAGAATTAAAACTCTAGTTCAGTATGATGGTTGATGCATAAAGTACGTAAGGAAAGTAAAATCCATAGTGGCATCAAGAAATGTTATCAAAATGGCGTGAATAAAATGGGTGTTATAGAGATTCATAAACACACCAAAGTTCTAAATAGAATATGTCATAGTGTTTAGATATTCAAATAACAAATTTGAGTACTTTTATTATGAATTATTTTACTATTAAGTTATTTTATAAAATAAAAAGTTACGGCCTCCAACTTACTCTCCAATTCTTTTTAAAATTAATTTAAATTAGAAACAAGCTTGCTTCACATGTCAATCCCAGTTCCCTCTCCCTCCCCTCCTCCCCCGCCCTCCTCTAACCCTCCCAATCCTCCAACCAATACCCATTCCACTCTCCAGGGAGGATGAGGCCCTCCATGGGGTATTTCATATCATCTGGGGCAGAGCCTAGATGCTCCCCTATGTGTCCAGGCTGAGAGAGCATCCCTCCATGTGGAATGGGCTCCCAAATTCCATTCGAATGCCAAGGATAAAAACTGATCTAGTACCCCTGTCCACGAAGATTGCCAAGGCCTCCTTACGGACACCCACATTGAGGGGATCTGGATCAGACCCATGGTGGCCTCTCAGCCATCAGTCTGGGATCCATGAACTCCCCCATTCTCACATCAGCTCTTTATGTGAGTTTCACCTGTCTGGTCATAATCCCTTTGCTCATCAGGGACTGAAAAATATATAGTTATTTTTCTTTCATTTTACCCTACAGGTCCTTTGCATATATATTATGACTTTCACTTTAGTATTTTTATAGGATTCCTGAGTGTGTTGGGTGGGTCTCTGCATCTTTATCTTTTTCTTGTGCCATTTCTTGAGATTTTTTCCTTCTGTTTGTTATGTCCTATTGTTTTATGTCCTATTTTTATATACTTGATTTTGTTTTATATTATTTCCCTAAGAAGCCCCTTCATTTTCTAATGAGAGACCATAGGATATGGTTCCAGATGGAATGCCAGAGAGGAAAGAACTGGGAGGGAGGTGGAAAAAGAATAAAAACCTCTGTCAGTAATAAAGGACTGATTGTCCCTGGTGTTGGAATGCTGCTGCTAATTTGTAGCCCTCAAACTGTTCAGCCATCCTCAGTGATAACTTCAGCTGAAGAAAATAATTTTAGTACAAGTTATTGCTCCAATCCTGATGTTCCATATTACATTACTGATACTTATATGAATCAAATGTCCATTTTATTACCCAATGAAATATTATTCAGCTGCTAAGAAAAATACAATCATAAAATTTCCAGATCAGTGCTTGCTCAGCAGTTATCACCGTAGATTATCCTTGCATTAGATGACAAGTAGCGCTGAAATCCACAACTTGTCAGAGTGCATAGAATAAAAGACAATGGGATGTACTAAGTAGCAAACAAAATTGAAACAAAAGCAAAGCAAAAACAAAACGATATTTCTGCAACACATGACAATTATTTTGTTTGTAATTCAGTTTATAAAGTCCTGATTGTTATTTACATTCTATATAACTATTTCCTTAGTTATTATCAATGTGGGCCTTCACCATCTTGAAGTTGATTCTTTTATGAAAAGGTTTTTCCTCTATTGATTATTTCTAAACAAATAAAATTATTAATTTTCATAATGCTATATTTCATTTGCAGTAGTTATGTTTGAGACCAGGGGCATTAGTACTGTGGTCAAAATAATTCTGGCCTCATGGGTTTTGCCTGTTAGGATTTTAGAAGAATGCATTCAGGTTATTTTTAAGATGTGTAGAGTTTTGAGCTTTTTTTTCCCAAGTGATATATAGACTATTAATTTATTAAATTTTAAAGACGTCCTGTATCTATTAATTTTAAATATCTCAATAGTTTCCATTAACTTAATGAAGACTGTTCTTTTTAATGAAATTGGCAATAACTCTAATCTGTTTTCCTGAAAGATGTAGATGGTTAAAGCACTTGTGCAAACCTTGTTTAGCCAGAGGTAATTAAGTTGAAACAGTGAGTTAATACTTGAAAGTGTTCCTAATCAGACCGAAAGGGTCTTGGGACTACAACATGGTAAATTGAGTTGTTTAAATATTTGAGGCCAGTGCTCACTGTCAATTCTTTTCTCTTTTTGACCTTGTAATGTGAGCCTGGATTTTGGAAATGCAATTATTGGCCCGAAAAGTTTCACTATTTTAAGCCATTATATTAAAAATGAGTAGGTTAATGGGTATGTACCCTTTTGTCCTTTAAACATCTTTTTCCTAGGATGCTTTATAATGTCTTTGCAAATAAAATCTGTGTTTTGTGCTTAATGTTCCTCACTACATTTAACTCTCTGATGTGCTCAGAATAGGTTCAATGTGTAGAGTATTTTGTGCATTTCACAAAAAGATAATTTTAGTACAATAATCCTATATTAATATTCCCTTGTTCTGACAAGATGCTGGTCTTAAACAGCTTAGTGACTTATATCACTTATTTTGTGTGAGACAGTCCATTCGACTTCACTTTACTTCACTTATGGAGAAAAACATTTTGTGTACATTTCATAATGCATAGTATCACACAAAAGGAAAAACACATTACTTACTATATGAATACATATAGAATATCTTCAACTTCTTGAATTTTTCTGCACTTTCTTTTGCTTTCATGGTTTTGAAATTATGCTTTCACAGTATATATTGTGATTCTCCCATTTAGTCTGCCTGTGCCTTGACTTATTTTTGGGTAGGTGGTCTGGGCATCTTATTTCTACCCTAAAAATTATAAACTTCTTGGTGGATATTCTTAGTTTTAATTATCATTGAAATTTATTATAATTAGGATGACAAGTCCATAATATGTGTTCAGTAAATCCCAAATTTCCACTTGTTTATTTCAAAGAAATGTATAATTTTATTTCAAGGTTAATGATTCCTTAATAAAAGTGTAAGAATTTCAGAAACAAAACAAAAGGGCTCACAATATGAAGTGTTGATATAACTGTAGATAATAAAAACAAGTCCATTGACTGTTAATGGGAATTTAAATATATGCTATTTACTTTGCGGAAATTAATGGTCTGTGGCTTTCTACTTCAAACATATGCTTATTGTGAACTTAAAAGTCTACTCTAAAGCATAAGGGAAACAGAAGCATTTTCACTAAATGTTTTTTCTAAAATGATCACAGCACCATCATCCATATTAGTTGAAAACGCAGAGCTCAAATGCATGTGGATAGTAGGGGGAATAAACGTATCCCAATATGTTCATGCAGTAGAGTACTAAACAAACAGAATTAATGAACTTTCAGTATATTCAGTAATTTTGGATCGATCTTATAAAACAATGGTCAAGGAAAATAATTTTGACCCAAAGTCCTTTGTATGGGATGCCACATACAAATTTGAACTGATGTACTCTTAGGTGTCTTGATAGTAGTTATGTCAAAAAGAAGAAAAAAATATATGTGGAGGATTTCTAAGCTCCCAATGATGCTCTCACTTGGTGTGGTTGCTGAAAACACCAGGATTTACAAGGAACAGAATTAATTTTTCTACATTTTCTCATTTTAATTCTCTGTTGGTGTTGAACTTATTACAGAAACCTCCTCGCATTTAGTTTAACTTCTCTGGTTTCTTGCCTTTGATGTGCATCTTATCAAGAACTGAGATTATGTAGAAAATTCTATCCTATATCCCACATGTTGGTTCCCTGGCTCATACAATGTTTCCACCCTCTCTGCTGCAAGGTTCCCTGAGCCTCAGATAAAGGTTTTTATTTTTTTGGTGGATGCAGAAATTGGGGTTGGGCAGCCCAGAACAGTTTTCTCTGTATTTTGGCCACTTGTGGATCTCTGTAATAGTATCCATTTGTTGCAAAAAAAAAGCTTCTTTGATGAAGTGCAGGGGATACAGTTATCTATTTGTATGACCATACAAATGTTTAGAATACAATTAGAAATTATGAAAGTTTAGGTAAACAGAAAGATTAGGTATTCTTCTAGGGTTTGAGTCCACTGCTGCCACAGATACTTGACTAGTTTTACAGCATAAGGCATGAATTCTCTCACATCGAGCAGACTTAAGTCCAATTGAATAAGTGTTGGTTACCATCAAGATGAAAGTGCACATTTGCACCCTTAGTATTATCTTGCTGTACTGGTCATTGTTGTGGCTTATAGTCATTATATTTGGGTATGACTATTGTTTTTCTCCTTTTGCAGCTTACATAGAAACTTTAGATAATGTGAGAGTCACTTCTTATGAAAGAGGCATCCGGGTAAACTCTGGATCAATTCCTCACTGTTCTGTGTCTGAAGTATGTGATATCATTAATTACAGGGTATTACCTTCATATTAAAGGAGGCATCCAAGGGCAATGAACAGTGCATCTTACTTTAACAAATGACCTTGAAATAGCTTCATGGATGCTGGCATAAAATACAAGACTCTTAGTTCAGAATCAAATGAATTTAGTATTAGTGGCAATAACAATAAAAAGAGTATCATTATTTATGTTCCATGAAACTGGGTTCTTATAGGGCAATTTAAAGAATGAAAGGTGAAATAACAGTTGTTTAACAAGAAGTGACGCTTGAGCTCAGGAAAAGCAAAACTTTTCCCTTAGCAGTAAGCTTACTCTTTTAAAAATATTTAATTTTTTGAGTTTATAACATACTTACATTATTTTGCCTTCCTTTAAAACACAGAAAACCAAAAGTATGAGTCTGTAACATAAAACTTCCATTTCATACTGTCAGAAAATGGTCCAAGAACAGAGTCATATGAGGAAAAATTTGAGTGCTTGTGAAAATACTCCAAGAAAACATGACAAGTGTCTTACGACTTCAATTTTACACAATGCATGGAAATATTCTTTGATTGGGTCTTCGTGCTTCTCCCAGGTGTATTGTTTATGAATGAGTTTACTTCAGATTACTCACTACTGCCTGCAGTTGTTATTCAATGTTTAAACTATCCTTTATATTCCTCTATGGAAAACATGTGTTTTACAATGGATAGCTTGTCCGTTGATTATATACAGCTTGAACTCATGAGAAGTGTACTCATTTGATTTTTCATAACCCTCAAAGCAATAAATTGGTTGATGCTCTAAATAAAGTTCGCTATTTCATATATTAGCCCCATTTCCCAAGTCACGTTGTCTCTATAGAAGTGACAGCACACCATAGTTAAAACACTAAGTTTAAAGAACAAAGGAAGTGTATTGAAAGGTACAAGAAATACAATACATGTTACATAAAAGAAAAATCTTTTAGGATTAAAGTTAATTTCTCAGTAGAAAACTTGAAGCCAGAAGATCCTGGAGCCATGCATTTGAAGTCCAAAAAGACAATGCTAGTCAAGTTAGAATAATATACTCAACAAAACTGTTCACCATAGTTAAAGAAAGACTTTCCACAACATAAACAGTCTAAAATAATTTATAACCAACAAATTGTATATAAAGACAATACAGGAAGCAATATTTTGGACTGAAGTTGGAAATAAGTGTGGAATGAAATATACAGTCAGTTACTAAAACACAAAGTACCACTGAGAACACAAACAATAATACCAAATATCAAGAGCATAATGATTGCAATCAACAAAAAATGTTCAATATGAACTTTGAATATTATTGGCCTCAGTTCTCCCATGCAACAAGACAGGATGGCAGAATGGATCAAGAAACAAAATCCATCTGTTTACTATCTGCAAGAAACACTTTTTAATCTTAAAAAAGGGACAGTATTAAATTAAAAAGGTTGACAAAAATACTTCCAATAGATTGTGACAAGGAAGCAAACAGGTGTTGCTGTCCTAATATCTGACAAAATAGATTTCAAACTAAAAATAATTAGAAGAGATAAAGAAGGACACTTCATTCTAATCAAGGAAGCAATTAATCAAGGAGACATTATTATCCAAAAATATACAGATAAAACTCTTGTGCAGCCATTTTCATAAAATATATACTGCTGAATTTCAAGATATAGATCATCACTAACTCTTTAATAGGCTATTTTAATATCTCACTTTTCCAATAGACAGGAAATCTAGACAAAATATGCATAGAAACAATGTCTTACACTGAATTGAGTTTTCAGATATCTACAGAATATTCTCCCCAAATACCAAAGAATGTACATTCTACTCAGCAGCACATGGAAGTTTCTCTACAATATACTACATTGTTGGACACACCAAAAATCCTTATAAATTCAAAAAGATCAAATTATCTCCATGTGTGCCATCTGAACATAATCCATAAAACTTAAAATTAGAAGCCAATAACCCTGTCTCCAGTGAATATAAAAAACTCATAGAGATGGACCAACTCATTACTGAATGTTTAATGAATCAAAGATGCAATACAAATTTTCTGGAAAGAAAAGAAAATGAAAACACAACAAAACTTCTGGAACACACTGAAAGCAGTTGTAGGCATGAAATATAGAGCTCTAAACATGCAGAAAAATCAGAATGAGCATAAACAAATGACAATACTGCAACTAAAACAAGAGCAAAACAAACAAATCCAAACCTAGTTGCTGGTGATACATGATAAAAACTAGAGCAGAAAATAATAAAATAAAAACAATGAAGATAATACAAAAACCCAAATTAATTTAAGAACTAGATTTTTGAGAAGTGAAACAAGTATGACAGACCCTCCTCAGTTAAACTAACACAAAGGAATAGAGTTTCACACTGAATCTAGACAAAAAAGATTATCCACCATGACCAAGTTGGCTTTATCTCCGAGTTGAAAGAGTGGTTCAATGTACACAAGTCAATAAATGTAATCAAACATATAAATTTTCTTAAATTAAAAGGTCACATAATAATCTCAATATATACAAAAGTCTGACACAAATGCAATATGCCTTCATGGTAAAAGGCCTAGAAAGAGTAGTACTAGAGGCAATACTCTACACTGTGATGAAAATTATATGAGGAACACACAGCAATTCACTTGAAGCAATCCTACATAAGTCAAGAGTGAGACAGTGCTGTCCATTATACTTACTGCTTTTCTTTAAGGCTAGAGAAAATAAGATATATACATATTTGAAAGTAAGTCAAAATATCATTATTTGCACATGATATGAGAATATACATGAGAGATCCTAAAAGTTTTGTCTGAAAATTACCAGAAATGAACAAATTCAACAATATTGTAGGATACAGAATCAACTAGCACAAATCAAAAGCTGTTCTTAAACCAACAACAAACATACCAAGAAAGAAATCATGGTCATTGAAAATAGCCTCCAAGAAAATACATGGGAATAAACTTCACAAAGAAAGTGAAGTACCTCTATAATAAAAACTTAATCTCTGAGCAAAGATACAGAGAAGAACATTAGTTAATGGAAAGATATCCTATGCATAAGGATTTGAAGAATTACTATTGTAAAGCTGACATTGGTGGTGCACACCTGAAATCCCAACACTTGGGAGGGAGAGGCAGGTGGATTTATGTGAGTTCAATGCCAGGCTGGTCTACAGAGCGAGTTCCAGGACAGCCAAAACTATACAGAGAAAATTTTCACAAAAATAAAAAACAGACAAAAATAAAAAAAACAGAAAAAAGACTTAACTGCTGTGAAAACTGCAAATTTACCAACATTTACAAATTCAGTGCAATCTCAATCATATTCCCAATCTAATTCTTCACAGAAACAATAAAAAAGAAAACTATCCTAAACTGCACCACAAAATATCCCATATAACCACAATACTGAGCAAAAACAACAATGAAAGAGGGATTCCCTTTCCAGAGCTTAAGATACATTAGAGAACGCTAGTAATGAAGGCAATTTGGGACTGACGTAAAAAGTTATGTAGACATATGGAAAAGTCAAAATTTAAACATGAGTACAAACAAATTCAGCCATTTAATTTTCAATAAAGTTGTATAAATATATGCTAGAGCAAAGACAGTATCTTCAATAAATAACACTGGAAAAACTCGATCTCCATATGCAGAATAATGAAATTAGGCCTGTATCTCTTACATTGCACGAAACTACTTCCAAAATTTTTCAGGTATGTAAATGTAAACCTTGAACCCGAGGAGCTATGATTTGAACAGACAATTCAGATAAAAAGATTATTTCAGTCAACATGATATTTCAAGAAACTAGAGCAAGGACAAATAAGAGAATTCCAAGTTTGTATTGTTTAAGAAGTCTTTAACTATTTTTATTTTTTAGTTAAATTAGAAACAAGCTTGTTGTACATGTCAATCCCAGTTCCCTCTCCCTTCCCTCCTCCCCTGCCACCCACCCACCCCCTATCTCATTCCCTTTCTGTTCCCCAGGGAGGGTGAGGCCTTCCATGGGGGATCTTCAAAGTATGTCTTATCATTTGGAGCAGGGCCCAGGCTCTCCCCTGTGTGTTTAGGCTGAGAGAGTATCCCTCTATGTGGAATGGGCTCCCAAAGTCTATTCATATACTAGGAATAAATATTGATCCAATACCAGAGGACCCAGGCCTCCTAACTGACACCCGCATTCAGGGGGTCTGGATCAGTCCTATGATGACTTCCCAGCTATCAGTTTCTGTGTGTTTCTCCAGTCTGGTCTTGACCCCTTTGCTCATCACTCCTCAATTTCTGCAACTTGATCTGAAGAGTTGAGCTCAGAGTTTAGCTGGGGTGTCTACTTCTGCTTCCATCAGCTACTGGATGAGTGCTCTAGGATGGCATATAAGGTAGTCATCTCGTTATCGTGGAATTGTTTTTAAGGTAGCTTTTCCACTTTTGCTTAGATTTTTAGTTGGGGTCATCCTTGTAGATCTCTGGACATTTCTCTAGTGCCAGATTTCTCATTAAACCTATGACTTCTATTATGGCATCACTTTCTTTCCTCTCCTCTATTCTTCCCCCAACTCAATCTTCCTGCTCCCCATGTTCTCCTCTCACCTCCTCTTCTCCCCTTTTCTTTCTCCTAACTCCCTCTCCCTTCTCCCCATGCTCCCAATTTGCTCAGGATCTTGTCCCTTTCCTCTTCTCTTATATTTTCTGTTGTGATCCTAGCCTTTAATGGCTGATCCATCTGCCCAGCCCAGCCCATATGTCTCTCTTAGGGAACTCCTTGTTTCCTAGCTTCTATGGTGATGCGGACTGTAGGCTATCAATCCTTTGTTCTATATCTAAAATCCATACATGAGTGAGTACATACCATGTTTGTGTATTTGTGACTGGGTTACTTCACTCAGGATGGTTTCTTTGAGTTCCATCCATTTGCCTGTGAATTTCAAGATTCCATTGTTGTTTGCCCCAATGAGTAGCACTCCATTGTTTGAATGTACCACATTTTCTCTATCCATTCTTCAGTCGAACCGCATCTAAGTTGCTTCCATGTTCTGGCTATTACAAATAATGCTGCTATGAACATAGTTGAACTAATGTCCTTTTTTAGAGGTACCCTCAAACTAATTGGTACAAGAGCCTGATTCCAGAACATAACTCACCAGTAGCACAGATACTGAGATCAACAATTAATAAATGGAACCTCCTGAAACTGAGAAGCTTCGGTAAGGCAAAGGACACAGTCAGCAAGACAAAACAGCAGTCCACAGAATGGGAAAAGATATTTACCAACCCTACATCTGACAGAGGCATGATTTCCAAAATATACAAAGAACTCAAGAAACTAGTCACAAAAACATCAAATAATCCAATTAAAATGTGGAGTACAGAATTCAGTAGAGAATTGTCATTAGAGGAATCTCAAATGGCTGAAAGACACATAAGAAAGTGCTCAACATCCTTAGCCATCAGGGAAATGCAAATCAAAACAACTCTGAGATGCCATCTTGTTCCTGTCAGAATGAGTAAAATCAAAAACACCAAAGACAGTGAAAGTTCATGCTGGAGAGGATGTGGAGAAAGGGGAATACTCCTCCACTGCTGCTGGGAGTGGAAACCTGTGTGGCCACTTTGGAAATCTTTATGGTGGTTCCTCAGGAAAATGGCAATCAGTCTAGTACAAGATCGAGCAATTCCTTTCTTAGGCATATACCCAAAAGACGCATATTCACACAAGAGGTTTTTTTTTTAATCATGAAAGATGTAAGTTAAAATCAGGAGATGTTGGGGAAAAATGCACAGGCTTTGAAGGGTTAATTTTGTGAACATCAAGCAGAAAATAATGGTGGCTAATTTATTTCCTCCTGAAAAGCATAAAATACCTTTAGCAGAGGCATGTCTACACTCTCCTTCCTCATTGAGCTCCTCTGAATCTTAGCAAGAAAAAGAAAGAAATCAAAACAATATAGTTCAGAATAACTTTTAAAGTAGTTTCATTGTATCAATTATTTATTCTATTGCAAGTTGCAGAAACTGAAATTTTATTTGTGAAAATCACATCACATTGAATTATTTATGAATTAGAATGTAATGTGGTCATCACCCAATCTCAGTTGGGCTGGACTGCACAAGTTCTGATCAATGAATCTCTCCCCTTTACTGAATTTACAAACTGACTCGGAAATATCTTATGGCAATTGTAGAAACAAAATATTCCATTAAGGTCACTCAGTATGTAAGTCAAAGCAGGTCTCATAGACGATCCTCCAAAATCAGAAGATAATGTAAAACACCCTACCACACTAGGTAGGGATGGAAAGATAGAAGAATAAGGAAAGGTAATTTCCTGCATTCTCCTTTCCCCTTTGCTTTCCCTCTGTTGCCCGTGTTTTTCAGCTCTGGGAGAAAAATCAATTAGTAAGAAACTGAATCCAAATAACAATGAACTGCACTGTCCTCTTGAGAAATGTTTTTATCTGATAATAGCACAAGTGTAGTTACTGACTTTATCAGTTTATTTATCTTCTTGAATCTGTATTAGTGGAGAGGGCTACAGACATGACAACATAGTGGACCAAGACAGAATAGCAACAGCACTCAGTGCCAGGATACTTATTTTTTTTAACTTCTGTATCAAAATATTTTTCTTTGTGTTTGTTTTTCTTTCAGAAACCAACTAATCTGCAATCACAGTAGAAATCAAATGCTCTGTTTGCTCTAATTGCCAATCCACCAACATATTAAATTTTACTGGCCTAATAAATTGCTGATATTTTCCTAAGAGACCATAATGCCATAATTATAAAATAATCCAAAACTTAGTCTGCTGAAAACTGCAACATTACCATTTACATTTATGTTCTTTATTAAGAATTCCAATTTTCAAAGACTTTTGGGCTTCTCACCAATATACCATGCCTACAAATATCTGAAAACTGCCATAAACACTGTTTTACATTAAATTGAGTCACACAAATAATGCCTTATTTTATGTTTCATTTCCTACATCACTCCTATGAAACTCCCCAATTACCATCATATACATGAACGTGCTCAGTACAAAACTGTCTCTCCAGAATCTATCAGTGTTCTGAATCCTCTGCTATTTTCCCTGTCCCTAAATAACACAATTTCCCATATTGCCACCTGACAAAAAGACAAAAATTAATTCCAGTTCACTGACTAGCAGATCACTTTTTGTCTTAAAGACAATGATAAGATGCAGTCTTTATTTTATATATGAAACCCTCCAGGACTATGAAAATAAATGAATACAGATATTCAGTTTATATCCCTGGGAGACATAGTGGATTTCACTAAAATCTTAAGAAGAAAAAAGGACACCGTAACAATAATTACTGTAGTTGCAGTGGAATATTCAATGCAATACTATTAATGACCACAGCTAAATCTTATGCAACAGGGCTGGTGACATGGCTCAGCAAAGCTGACAACCAGTGCTTGACCACTGAATTATACATGGTAAATGGGTGAATAGACTCCTACAAACCGTCCTCTGAATTCCACAAGCTTCTTATGGAATGCCAACACACACACACACACACAACACACACACACACACACACACACACACACACGAATACACACATAAAATTTACCACTAGAACCTTGTATGTATGCACTCCATGTTTTTGTTTCATCGAGTCACAAAACATTATTTTATTCTAGGACCTTTGCTTCTGGTCACATGTAAACTAGAGCTTTCTGTAATGATACAGATCCATAGGATTTCTTTAAGTAATTTTTGTTCCTTCAAGGAAGCTAGGATTTAAAACACATAACTGTGTAATAATCAAAAGACCATTGCAGATGAGGGGGCAAGAAAATTGCAAGAGCCAGAGGTTAAGGGAGTTTTCTGTGGGATTGTGTCTCATAGGGATGTCAGAAAGTCATACAAATATGATAGCCTCAATATATGCCAAATAAGGACAGCAGAAATAAAAATATGCCAAAGTGGTCCAGGGAAATTCCATGACGCCAAAACCCTACACTAAGAATTACAAGTAACTGAGGAGTGCTGAGAGTCTTTTTCAGGTAAGAGCACAACTGCTTTTTAATACCATAAAGTCAATCCATAAAAATATACATACAAGTAATGTTATACAGACTGAGAAGTTTTGTGTTTATGTATTTAAGAATATATGCATATACATATAAATATATTAATGTAATAACAATTTTAAAAAGAGGCCATGAATTTGAAAGAGAGAAAGGAGTCCAAATTCCATTTGTATACTCGGGATAAATAATGATCTACTGCCCAAGGCTCAATAGATTACCTAGGCCTCTTCTCCCATCCAACAATGTGAGATGCACTCTCACCCTGAACTCTTAGAGGAGGGTCTAGCCCCTGCTCTGGATGAAATGACAGACTATGGACACCCCCAAGGAAGGCCTAACCCTCCCTGGGGAAATGAGCGGATATTGGGGGGGGCAGGAAGAGAGGGAAAGGGAGGAGGGGACGGAAATGGAGAGGGACCTGGAACTGACTTGTGAAGCAACCTTGTTACTAATTTAAATTTAAAAATAAATAATAAAAAATATGGTTGGAAAAAAGAAAGAGAGAAAGGAGAAACATACGGGAAGCATTGGAGTGTGGGACAAGAAAGGGGAAATGATGTAATTATATTATAATCTTGAAAGAACAGAAAAAACAATATTAAAAAGATCTGTCTTTGTTTTGTTAGGTATGCCACCTAATTTAATCATAGGCAACCAATTAGATTTTCTAAACATATCTTTTTCATTCTCCTACTCTTATGTAAGATTTTTTATTTAAAAAATGATCAAGAACTATTATCAGTTTTCTTGACAAGTTACCTGTGTTTCAACTACAATTCAGATGATACCTTTTTATGAATTCAAATAAACATTGACTCCATAGAAGACGCTGTGCCTTAGTGTCAGTACTTTCTAATGATGATGGTTATGCCAATGTGATGATGGTAGATGTTTTTTTCAACCAGCAATTCCCATTAGTGTAATGCATCTGACTTTTCTAGATTATCAGTCTATCATCAGACTGTAATTCCCCATAAGCTATGTCATTATTGTTATATTCTAGAGCATATTACTGCTCCCAACTGGATTTCTATTCCTCTATGTTGATTCCTATTGTCCCACTTCCATTCTTCTTTTCCTTCATGACCTTAACTGCTTATGGATGCTTATCATACTACCAAATAAAACTTAATATCATTGGGTACTCTTGTCTAATATACCTTTTGTCACTAGAAGAAAGCTTCTCCTATTGCACTGTTTCCAGATAATACTAAAATAGTTTTCCTACAATAAATCCTTCAAAATTTTAACTGCCATTTACTTGCCCTTGAATATTTCAAATATAAAATCAATTCCATAAAACATATGAAAATATATATCAAACAAGCCACTAATTTCTCATTTTTTTCTGTTGCGCTTAATTGGCTACCTTATCTATTTACTAAATTACAAATTGTAGTAAAGAAAATAAATACTTCCAGAGGACCTTTTTCGATTCCCAGCACTCACATGGCAGCTAACAACTATCTGTAACTCCAAGATGTGACACCCTCTCACATACATACATACAGGAAAATCCAATGTACATAAAATAAGAATAAATTATTTTTTAAAAATAGCAATTATTTGGTGTCTATAATTGCAGATGGTTCTTTCTGGGTCCTCTACTCTACACTATTGTTCTACATGTCTGTTTCTGTGCCAGGGTGTGGTGGTTTGAAAGAAAATGGCCCCCAAAAGAAGTGGCCCTATTAGGGGGTGGAGCCTTGTTGGAGGAAGTGTGTCACTTTGGAGGCAGGCTTTGAGGTCATGTTCAGGCTTCTATTGCCTCCCTATCAATATGTAAGGATTCTCACCTCCAGCACCATACCTGCCTGCATGCCACCATGCTCCCTGACTTGATGATAATGGACTGAACATCTGAAACTTTTAGTGACTTCCCCTCAGCTGAATGTTTTCTTTATAAGAGTTACAAGGTCATGGAGTCTCATCACAGCAATAAAAACACTAACCAAGAAAAAAGGGAAGAAACAAAGCAAAAATCCAGAAGAAAGCAATCAATAAAAAACTAACAGGAAAGAGGGAAGGAGGGAGGGAAGGAGAGAGGGAGGGAGGGAGACAATGAGAGAGAGAGAGAGAGAGAGAGAGAGAGAGAGAGAGGTGGTTTCTGCTAAATTTCAATTGGAATTAATTTTCTGTGTTATATGTTCTGAATATGAGCTCAGAAACATTGACAGCAACTGCCCACAAATATTAAATTGTATAATGTTTTTGAATGCCTCCCAATTCTTCAGGAACCATTCACTTAATGGCCATTTTTGTTTTTGTACAATTGTAACATTCAAAAAATAAAATGCATACAAATATATATGTGCTTTCTATAAGGTAGGAAATAAAGAACATGTAAATGAACTTCACAGACATTACTAATTTTTCCTGTTATAATTAGTACTGTGATCTAAGTATATAGTTTCTCCTTTATAACTACAGAATGAAGACTATTTAATGAACTTGATTTATTATATATCTCATAGAAACTCAATATGTCAGAGCTGGAGGGAACTTGAACTCTAATTAATAAGCAATATCCTCATCAGTGTGGTTAAATGATTTGATCTAGGGTCCACTGATGCTTTTACAATTATATTTAAACCATGGATTTGCTTGCTCAAGTGAAATTACATTGCATGTTTTCTGTAAAAGGATTTGTACATTCTATAATTATGTTCTAACTATTTAAACCATGGGCAAATATAGATCAATGTACTGTGTCAAGTTTTGAGATACCGATTCACTCCTTTTGGTTTCTGCATTGTTTTATTTTGAGAAAGAATTTCTGTGATCTGCATCATCTTCAAACTCCTGGAATCCAGATGCTGCATTCTGAGTCTGGGATAACAAATGTGAGCCACCATGCCAACTTTGGTGTTATTCTTTTTTTTCTTTTTGAGCTTTGTAAATTTATTATGTGAAAAATGATTTCCCCACACAATTTGAGTAAGATACAAATGTAGAAGCATTATATAGACTTATTAAATGTGATCTAGAACAACATGTAGGACTTGCCAGTCTCCATTTGCTCATGATGAACATGTAGACTGTATATTTAGTAAGGGAATGTGCTAATAAAAGAGCTGAAAAGTGTATATGAAAAATCTTATGAGTACCTTCAACAAACATGTTAAGAAGGCTGTGCTGTGGGTTTCATACAGCATTTCCTGGGAGGTATGGCTCAGAACTCCACTTAATGTTTTTTTTTTCCTTTTGTATTTTTTTTATTCTTTTTTTTAAAATTTAGATAAGAAACAAGGTTGCTTCACAAGTCAGTTCCAGGTCCCTCTCCCTTTCCCTCCCCTCCTCCCGTGCCCTCCCCCCAACCCCCACCCCCCGTTATCCCCTCGTTCCCCCAGGGAGGGTGAGGCCCTCCATGGGGGTGTCCATAGTCTGTCATTTCATATAGGGCAGGGCCTAGACCCTTCCCCAAGAGTTCAGGGTGAGAGTGCACCTCACATTGTTCTATGGGAGTCCAAAGTCCGTGTGTATACTTGGGATGGGTACTGATCTGCTGCCCAAGGCTCAATAGATTACCTAGGCCTCCTCACTGACCCCCAGATTCAGGGGGTCTTGATCAGTCCCATGCTGGATTCCCAGGCTGATGCCTGGGATTCAAGAGTTAATTTAAATATTTTTACATTATATTTTTTACCTTTTATAATCTAGTACAAAGTTCATTTATCCAATATTTATTGAACACCTTATTTACAACTCTTCAATTTCTAAACAGAAACATGATAATCATGGGTTTGTTAGATATGCAAATGGATTCATTGTGAATTACTGATTTCTGTGTTTTGAAAAATTGATAATGGTCTTTTCCTACTTTGCCTTTCGAAAGAATTAAATTCCTTTTTTCAGACTCAAGCTACTTAACACAAACCTGAGAGATGACTGCTGGTCCTAGATACATGATTTTTTTCAAAATGCAAATTAATTTACAAATAACTTCTGTATTGGTAGATTCAAAATATTGACTTGATTATCAAAAAAGCTATTTGTAAAACAACTTGGAAGTAATGATTTTATAATATTAACAACTATTTCCACAGTTAACAATTGACGAGTAACTTGCAAATACAGATTAAGTAAGGAAAGTAAAATAGGTAAATATCATTGTATTTTGTGTTTTTAGATAGAAATTTAACTCTTCATCAATGTCAATTATCTGTCTCCATACAAAATTAATTTATAAATAAATGAGTATATGTACATATTTTATATATTTAATTACACATGTATGTACTGAGTAGTGGTCTTCATTCCTCAAGTTGACAGAAAAGAGGTACATAATGAGAATATGTGGAGTCATGGAAACACAGGCAATATTTTTGGAGCTGTCAGATACAAAGGTATCAGGATGATAGATGCTATTGTAGACAATTGCAAAGGAAACAAATGAGCCCAGAATTGGACAGGAGCAGGGATAGTGTCAGTTTTGCAGACTTGGTGAATTCTAAGGTGGTTGTTGAGAATGTGTAAGAGTCAATCAGAAGCAGGAAAGGAGAAAGGATGTTCTAGGCAGAACGAAAGATATGAATTTTGATAAGGAGCTCTGCAAGAGTACGGAAATAATCTTAAAATGGAAAATGATTGGGTAATGCCTGAATGTCTGTTTGGAGATGGAACATGTCTATTGATGAGGCAGGAGAGAGAAGAAGGAAGATAAAATGAAACTCATTGTGTATTTTTGTGAAAAGTTTGATTTTTAAGATTGAAAGTGAAAGCTGTCTTAAATGAAGAAGATAGCAAAGCAAGGCTCATTGAATAGAGTAACACATGGCTATACAGGAGTCAATACTAAACCCCGGACTGACTAGAAATTGCCAAAAATGTATCTGCTCTTGTATTTTTCTATTCAAAGGCAAAGAATGAAGAAAACCAAAATGATAAAATAATTAACATTACCTTAAATTAAATTCACTGAAACAAATGAGTATAGAATAATCTCAGTAGTTATAGAATGTAATGAGGCACAACTGAGGAATATAATTTATAGCTTGAAACTAAATCCTTTACTAACGAATATTACACCAGAGAATGTTACTCAAAAATCTTGTGCTGTCATAGAAAGATTTTATATACAATGAAACTTTGTGTATTGAAAATATAAACAACATTTACAAATAGTTATGTAATGTGTATATTATAATCCAGTTTTTGTAAGTACATAAGGGAGCAAGTATGAATTTAATTTTTATTTATGAACTTTATATATATTGGATACACTAAGCATTTATATGTATGTGTGAATGTTACGGAATATTCCTTTACACTGTGTGAATATAAGTTATTATGATTGGTTTAATAATGCACCTGACTGGGGCAAGAGACCTAGACCAGGAGAATGCTGGGAGGAAAAGTGACAGAGTCAGTAATCATTGGCCAAAGGCAGAGGGAGTAGGAGATGAAAATGCCATGCTAACAAAGGTACACCTCGTGGCAGAAAATAAATAAGGAACATGGGTTAAGTTAAAATGCAAGAGCTGGTTAGGAATGACCAAACATTTGTAATTAAAATTTTCCTCCGTGTTTTTATTTAAGAGGTGCTGCAGGACAAGAAACTCTGCCTACATATAAATGCATGTGTTGTATATCTGAGTGTTGTATATACATGTGTACATGCTCCTCAGGCACATCAATTAACTTCTGTCACTCTCTCTTAATTTCCTTCAAACTATTTCTCTCACTTCTCAGTGGAAGCTTGCCAATTCAGTTATTCAGGACACCCAGGCAGCAAGCTCCTATAACCCTCCCGTCTCTATACCCTGATCCTGAGGTTAGAGTTGTTCAGAGTTGCTCTCATTTTTTATGTGACTCCTGGACATTCAAAATAATGTCCTTTTATTTGCACTAAAGGCACTGTTACACACTTCCCATACTTAAACATGTATAGCCTTAATTTAAAATCGATGTTAGAAAAACATAAAAGAATATGAGCCTTAATTTAAAATCAATGTTAGAAAAACATAATAGAATATGATTAATACTTAGAGCAACACTTTGAATTTCTTTTTAGTTTTTATTTATTATTATCTCACATATTACATCTCACAGTTTCCCTTCCCTCCTCTTTTACCAGCTCCCACCCTCACCTCTCCTTTCCCCCAGATTCATTCTTCTCAGTTTCTCCTCAGGGGAGGGCAGGCCTCCCAGGGAGATCAAACAAACATGGCACAACAACTTACAATAAGACTAGAAAATACCCTCATATCAAGGCCAGATGAGGCAACCAAATAGGAGGAAAAGGTTCCAAAAAGCAAACCAAAAAGACAATTTCCACTCCCACTGTCATGAGTCCCAAAGGAACACCAAGCCACACAAACATAACATGCAGAGATCTTAGCTCAGAGCCATGCAGGTTTTGTGATTGTCACTTCAGTCTCTGTGAACCCTGTTTAGTTGATTTTGTGGCCCATGTTCTTGTGGTGTCCTTGACCCCTCTGGTTTCTCTAATCCCTTTTCTTCCTTTTTCAAGGGATTCCCTGAGCTCTGCCTAATATTTGACTCTGGGTCACTGTGTCTGCTCTCATCATTGTTGCATGGAGTCTTTCTGATGAAGATTATGGTTTATGCATACAGCAGAATATCACTAGGAATAATTTTACTGCCTTTTTATATCCAGTTGTGTTTGGTACTATACTATGTCTTTGAGCTATCCAGATTCTTGTTCCTGGCCCCTTAGGAAGTGTCAGGTATGGCACCTCTCATGGTTAGAATGTCAAGTTGGACAAGTGATTGGTTAGCCATTTCCACAATTTCTGCTCCACTTTTACCCCAACACATCTTGTAAGCAGGACGAATTGTAGTCCAAAGGTATTGTGGCTATGTTGATGACACAATGCCTTCACTAGAAGCAGTGACTGATTACAGGATATGGCTGGTTCAGGCTCCATACCCTCCATTACTAGGAGTCTGTGCTAGGGTCACCTTCATAGATTCCAGGAATCATGAGGTTTCTACCTCAACCTGGAAATGTTCCATAATTCTAGTTGTCTCTTCCAGTACTCTCTTCCTGTTATTACCCATACCCACCCACCATATACCCATAAAATATCCTATTTTCTCTTCCCAGGGAGATCCATGCTTTCCCCCCCTTGACCCCTGAGAATAACAATTTTTAAGACAGTAATATCAAAGCATTACTCATTAAAGGAAGAGTAATAGGATCCCCAAAAAGTGAATAATTAAGTGTCCAATTTTAAAGATAACACAAGTGAATAAAATCCTCAAATATTTGGAAGTTTTAAAGTATGAATTCATGACAGAGTATGAGCACACTTGATTTCAAAATAAATAGATACAGAAAACACTGACAAATGTAATTTTAAACACAAAGAAAATATAGAGAATTTAAAAGAACTACAGAGATATAATAAATTTCATCATCATGACATGAGAATTATAAAATTATATAATTGTTATTGAAATTGAAAAGCATAAAATCTGACCTAATCAGTATAGGAGAGATCATAGACCTCAAAAATCCCCTTATCATGATGACTATATGTTATTTTTATGTTATGATAAAATCCAGGGTATACAAGCTGTTTAGTCTCAAATAAGGATTGACAAGCAGCATGATTGGTATAGTGCACAGCTGGGCAATCAATAATTAGCAAAGATAATAGATGCATGAGCACAGGTGCACACATGTAAACACACTCAAATACACAAATATTTCCTTTAGTAGTCAGGTCCCCAGCAGATTCAAATGACAATACATAATTTCAAAAACAATTTCAGTTATTCCTTAAGTAGCATCTGCAGAAAAAATATATGACTATCTCAGAATTGAAAAAATAACTTCCTTTTTGAATTCTGTGATCCTGGGCAGTGGTGGAACAGGCGTTTAATCCTAGCACTTGGGAGGCAGAGGCAGGTTGATCTCTGTGATCTCTAGGCCATTCTGGTTTATAAAACAAGTTCCAGGACAACTAGGGATACACAGAGATACTCTGTCTCAAATAAAATAAAAAAAAAACACAAAACAAGCAAAAGAAAATTCTGTGACTATAAGGAAAGTTCTATATCATGAAAAGAGTGTCTTAAGCTAAAGAAAATGAACATTTTTAAAGGTGCAAACCCCCAAAAAAGAAGTGCCAAATGCAATCAATACTGAGAACTCACTTTATGTCACTAGACAACAAATCGGTTGAGATACAGAATCCATTATATACTTTCACTCAGTTACTCCGAGGATTGATTAATCCCTATTTCTAGGAAAAGTGCCTATGACTTCACCATGTGCTTTGATGTGTTCATAGTCAAAAGAGTTAGATTTCCTAAGAAACCTTGGGTCCCTTGTAACAAAATATTTTTCTCCCATAGTGATGGGTCTGATTTCAAAATGTAAGCATACTGCAGCAAAAAAAATGTACGAAGCAATAAACTGTCTTTTCATTTGACCCTGGGTTGGCACATTATGTAATGTCATTTCTTGCTACCTTTATCACTTATATTTCTCCAGTATAAATAGTTCTTTGATTTACTCTAGAAACCTGGCATTAAAATATGATATTATAAAACAAAGAGCAATGTATTTTTACTAACAGAAAGAACATAGATACAAGAGGATGAAAGGACACACATTTTAGTTCCAGTCCTCTGAGACACAAGTGCCAAGATTGGTTAGATGTGCAAGAGATTCAATGAAGAATGCCTGTGAAGGTAAACATGGGTAAGAGATAACAGAAAGTGAAACAGTAGTCACACTCTGAAATAAGCATAATACCAGTTGGGGAAAGAAAAGTTGACAAATTTTTCCAGAGAATGTATTAGAATATTGCACAGTAACAAGAAATTCTTAATGAATTTGATAGGATATTCATGAACCAAAATGAGTAGTCAGATTAGCTCTCTGTTTCACCAAACAGGTTTGTGTTAGTCTCCTCACTATACTCCAGCATCATCAAGAGCAGCTGTTGGTAATTGCTACCTCCTTGGCAAAGTCATGCTGGATTTTAGATGGCAGAGCATCTTGAAATTCTGTCAATTAGACTTCCTGAAGCTAAAGATCTGAAAGCTCATTCTAGTGGTTGCCATAATATAGTTTTCAAATAAAAGAAAAACAGGATAATTTATACATAATATACTGATACACTTGGAAACACTGTGGAGATCAACAACAAAATATTTAAAGGGGAGTTTAAAATTCATCTACAGAACTGGTGATATTCTGGAATTAAGAAGAAATTGCTTTTCAGGTAAGAATGCTCTCTGTACTATTAGGTTTGGTACAGCAAGGACTATTTATTCTTGATTGCATGTAACTGAAACACTAATAAAAAACAAATCATGACACATAAGCCTCTAAACTCTTATGACAATATTTCCAGCTTTCATATTCTATGCTAACAATTATAAAAGTAAAAATACATTTTAAAAGAATAAGCTGTAACACCATGAGAAGAGTATAGAATATGAAAGCAACATTATGCCTAAAATCAGGAAACCAAATTAACGTGTTCATATGAACTGAATAAATTTAATATTTCTGTCATTTCAAAGATCTTGTGCCAAAATGTTAAGTTTTGTGCAATAAGGGAAATTTAGCAGCAGATAAATTTGTTTCTTACTTGTGAGCCTAATTACACATACATCCTCACATACAGAAAGAGCAAATGTAAGCATGTATTGATGTATGTATCTATTTTAAGGATTTAATTATGAATAAGTTGATATTTATTATGTACCCCATTATGCACAATTTATATGTAAAAACAAATTGTACGATGGTTATAAAATGTCCAAATATTATAGTAAAGCATAGTAATAATTGACATCATTTGGCAAATATTCACATTCCCTTTCCAAATATTATAGGCATGCATTTCCTTGTGGCCTCAAGGTTAAGTAAAGCCATGGAAATAGATCAAAGCATTGAGTTGAAAGCAGAACAGTGATCTGTCCCTTGCAAGATGGGTTTTCTTGGCCCAGATGAGTTGGGGGTTCTTGAGTGAAAACCCTAGCCAAGAGCTCAGTTTTAAAATTGGTGTAATTTAGCTTGCAACAGTTAAAATAAACGTCAACAATTTGAAATGGCCAATGCACTTGATGTATCCTTCTCTTTGTCTGATTACCAAGGTTCTATTTCAGCTTATGAACCTTTTAAAAGCATTAATTTCGCGATCCAGAAGACTCGCCCACACAGGACAGACATCAGCCCTTCCAGGCTCCAAACTCCAGCGTGCCCAGTTTCAGGTGAGCTTGGGTCTCCAGAGGAACACTCCCCATGCCCTGCCCAACACCCATCCCCTGGAGCTTCCAAGGGCCACTTCTGGCATCCAGAAGACCTGCCCACACAGGAAAGACATCAGCCCTTCCAGACCCCAAACTCTGGCGATCCAGGCTTCAGCCCTTCCAGGCCCCCAATTTAGGCCATCCCAGCTTCAGGCCCCAACCTCCAGTGACCCGAGCTTCAGGTTAAGCTTCAGTGTCAGCGTCCCCAGCTTCAGCTTCAGGAAGGAAGGAGACCAGTGGAGACTGAAAGACCCCACCAGCACCGACCAGAAGAAGAGATGGGAGGAAGACAGAATAAGAGATCACTCAGCAATAGAAAGACCAACATGACTCCACCAGAATCTAGGGACCCACACCAGCAACAACTGGTCATTCTTTATGACTTTCAAAGAAATCGTGGTGTAAAAATTGCATAATTATTACACATTAAAATGTGCATCATGAATAGTTCAAAGTATTGATTTAATAAATTTAACATTAGGACAAAATGAATGGCTCAGGGTATAAAGTGCTTGCTGAGCAAGCATGAGGATCCAGAGAATCCATTTATATCTGGACATAGTATCATATAACTGTAATCCAAATGACAAGATGGGAGGCATAGAGGGGTGAATCCTTAGAAACTTGCAGTCCAGCTAAGATAGCATACAATCTGGAGATCCTGTCTCAAACAAGATGGTTGTTGAAGACTGATAACTGCAATTGTTCACTGATGTCCACTCATATGTCCTGCCAACTTCCCACACTGGCATACATACATGTTAGGGTTATGGTTACTGTTGTTATGATGAAATACTATTAACAAAATGGAAAAGGTTTATTTGGCTTATGATTTACTATTGCTGTTTATCACCTAAGGAAGTCAGGACAGGAACTCAAACAGGACAGCCACCTGTATGCAGGAGCTGATACAGAGGCCATAAAGGGGTGCTGATTATAAGCTTGCACTCCAAGTCTTTCTCAGTCTGATTTCTTAAAGGACTTGCCATGGGATGGCCCCACACTCCAAGGGCTGGGTCCTGCACAATCAATCAATAACCAAGAAAACACCTTTCAGCAGGATCTTATGAAGACATTTTGTCATTTGAGGTTCCTTCCTTTAAGGTGACTCTAGCTTGTGTGAAGTTGACATAAAACTAGCCAGCACCATTGACCCATTATCAAATTGACACACAAACTTATCACCTTAAGTCGTACACATTCCTGTCATTTTCATCCCAAGATCACACACTAACATTAACCTCACAATATGAACCATTTTTACAAACTTTAGAAGACTCCCTTGGTTAAGTACTGAGCTGAACTCAAGAAAGCCAGTAACAGAGAGGGAGGACTGATGATCAAAGGGATTAAGACTGGGCTGGTTTAACCCCCAGAAACAGCTGCAGACAAAGGTTAACTCTTGAATCCCAGGCATCAGCCTGGGAATCCAGCATGGGACTGATCAAGACCCCCCTGAATCTGGGTGTCAGTGAGGAGGCCTAGGGAATCTATTGAGCCTTGGGCAGCAAATCAGTACACGGACTTTGGACTCCCATAGAACAATGTGAGGTGCACTCTCACCCTGAACTCTTGGGGAAGGGTCTAGGCCCTGCCCTATATGAAATGACAGACTATGGACACCCCCATGGAGGGCCTCACCCTCCCTGGGGAAATGAGGGGATAACGGGGGGGGTTGGGGGGAGGGCACGGGAGGAAGGGAGGGAATGGGAGAGGGACCTGGAACTGACTTGTGAAGCAACCTTGTTTCTTACCTCAATTTAAACTGGAAAATAAAATTTAGAAAAAAAAAAGATATATCTTAAGGAGGTACTTAAAAGCTTTATTAGCGATCAGGTAAGTTTAAGTACTTTTTAACTCTATACATGAATCCTGAGCATTTAGCAATAATTCTTCTATAGTGATTTAGCTCCACATTCAAATATTGAGGTATACAGTACTCTTAACATTGTATAGGTATGTTTTAGTTGCACACAGTGGCAATGCAAATTACAATTTATTGAGCACATTACAGAAATTATCTAACATAGGGAATTCCAAACCTTTAACTTTAAATTCATTTATCTAAAAATGATTTGGAACTGCAAACTGAACAATGAAGTCCTTTTGCATACAAAGTAACAGGAACTTCAGAATCTTCACAATAAAATTGCCATTTGAACTTCCCAGTGAAATCAGTGGATGGGTGTTTGCAGGAACCAATCTACAATGATTCAGTTTATTTTTCATGTAGGAAACATTTCTGGGATTTGAGGAGCTGAAGTAATCGATAAAGAATACTGTTTGACCTTGTGAAACTTTTCTCATTGACTTTCGGAGGAAGGGACCTTAAATATTATTTTCATATACATTGAACAATGATTTTTCAAACCTGTATAATCTGTTAAGTTGGAAGCATAACCATATACTCATTCTTGATAATGATTTTCAATTTATCTTGCTAGCATTCCATATTCTTTGGCATACCCTTATTACTGAATTGAAAACTTCATAAAGGACTATATTATGAGACATTGTCCCCCCCATGGTTGATGTAGTTGGTACAATAGAGGACTTTTAAACACCTAAGTAGTCAAGAGACATCATAAGTCATCTATGAAATCCTCTTTTACAGTATGAATTGTCAATCTACTTCACTTTCTCAACCCTTTGTCTGTTCCTTAATCTTGGAAAGGTATGGAATCCTTAAGAAAAAAGCACAAAGAAACAGTCTGGAATAAAGTGAGGTTTTCTCTAACGATACATTTGTAAAAGAATGGTGCAAAGCTTTGTCTGCTCTTCATTTATTTTTTAAGTTAAGGGCTCTAAATCTCTTGTAGTAATTAACAGTATAGGGGTTATTTCCCTTTCTAGATGGTCCATGTGTATTACTTGGTAGTCAGTGTCATTTGTGACACCTTTGAAGGCTTGATCCTAATTGAGAGGGAACCTGAGGCCTATCAACAGGTGAACTTTGTGTGCACTAAAAGAGAATGACAAGGCAAAGTTGTAGTTTACATTGTTCTTATTGGAATATAGTTATGAGCCACTATGTTCTGAAAACATACCCTTTCATATATTTTGCCTTCCATTATGACTGTGTAGTCTTATACTATAATCATAGGATAATAAAGGGTATTCAGAAGAATCTATTTTCAATAAAAACAAAGAGCATCATGTATCATTTTCTCTACTTACTGTTAATTTTCCATTTTGAACTCATCAGTTTAAAATTACTTATGTGAGGAACAACTAAAGGAAAAGACTCATCAATTTTCATAAACAGCTAGATGAAACTTCTTGCTATTAAATTATTTTATTCATTTGCCCAAGGAAAAACTAGGCATACTTCAACTGTGATACACACTGTATATATTATTAAATACTAAATAGCTACAATTAAATCTATAGTCAACACAGAACAGTGTTACCCAACACTTACATTAGAGAAAAGTATCTCTTTTATATTTTAAACATGCACATGATGTTTCATATCTAGGTGGTGCTAAAAGAAAAAAGAGAAAGGAAAAGGAGACAAGCAAATGTGCTATAACTGGTGAAATGAATGACATATGTTACAGGCCAATAATTGACCTAAAATTAATTAATGTTTTATGGCATTTCCAACATAGAAACTTTATCTTTGCTTGGAATATTTTCTCCTTTATTCACATGATTTTGATTCTACTAATTTAAGCACAACATTTCCATCAGAAATGGAATTACATGTTTGTTTCTGTACCTTATGAATTATGATTGATGTAAATTTAATCAAAAGCATGAATCATGAAATTTATTTTCCATGGCTAGCACATTGATATTGATTTTTTTACAGCCTGACCTACTGCTGCTTCCCCTCCTTCTTCTCTTCCAGTTCCCCTCATCCCCTAACATGGCATATAAAATAGAATGCTGAACTAGGCAGCCCATTATGAGGATATGAGTCCCCAAAGGCGGCAAAAGAGTAAAAAGCAGGCCCTGATTTTCCTGTTTGGAGTCCCACGTGAAGACCAAGATATACAACTGTAGAATATATATACATAAAGCCTAGGTCAGTTCCGTGCAGGTTTCCTAGGTTCAGTCTATCTGAGCCCCTCCACGCCCAGGTTAGTTGATTCAGTGGGTTTTTCTATGGTATCCTACTGTCCTTCCTTTTCATCTTCTGCAAGATATCCTAAGGTCGGCCTAATGTTTGGCAGTGGGTCTGCATCTGTTTCCACCAGTTGTAGAACGAAGCCTTTTTTATTATGACTGGGGTAGGCACCAAACTATGAGTTTTGCAGAATATCTTTAGACATCATTACATTGATATATTTTGTAAACCAATGTGTTTGCTTCTGTCCTAGTTTTCAAGCACGAAAACTTGCGTTGGAATCTCCAAAAAACAAGTAAAAGGTTGGATATGGCCATTTGTGCTTGTGGACATTTAGGGCTGTGATGGGGAGGCCAGAGAATCTCCTGAGCTGGTCATCAGCCTAGCTCGAAATTTACTGAAATTCCCTGACTCAATAGAATAAGACAGAAATTGGTTGAGTAGGATCCTTAGTGTCCTTCTGGAGTCTCCATATGCATGTTCATGGGTATGCATCTCAACATACATTTACATATCACACAAAGGTACACAACATTCATACAATTACAAAGAATGTCTTAATTTATGCTGTACTATTCTTCTTTTGTAGTCAGTTCATTTACAGATAGGCTAAATTGTTTGTGTTCTATATTATAAATTGAGCATTTACTTAATTTTCTTTTTAGTTGTAGTATAAACTTTGTGCTGAAAGAAAATACAATCATACATGTGATCGAAACAACAAGGACATTTATTACTTTACATAAAGAGACTGGATTCAGGGCAATAGCAAACGTAGTTAGGGAGCATGTTTATGACTTTCAGTTCTATCAGAATTACCATATAAGACTTATTGCTGTTCATATTATGTAGGTAGCCACTTTGATTCTCAGCTCTACCAGTAAATTTGGTTCCACCAGTAAAGTATCTTTTAAATCTGAAAAGTAGAAAGAAATTTCTTAAAACCAATAACTAGGGAATAGACTTATACATTAAAAAATTAGACATCTGTCAAAATTTTTCATATTAAAATATTTTAGTAGAAAACTGAACTTTGCTGCGCACATAGACAGTTACAGTTAGACACTGATTTCCTGTAATTTTTATTTCTCTGTTTGCACTACTAAAAGTGCTGGGAAATAATGCACACGTGTATTCACTTCTTAATTCATGGTGGTTTTCTTGTATTGTGATGACTATGATTTTGATATATTGGGGAAAATAATAGAATATGCTATGTTTTATATTTAGAAAATTATAGATTGCTATTGATATGTTTCGCCTATTCGTATTAATTTTGTAAAGTTCTCATGTGGAACAATTTCAAATGAAGAAATAATATTTAATTTTGAAATATAGATGCCGCTATAGTGTGATTTGGACTACTCACATTTAAATTTCTTGATTAAACAGGAATATATATATATATATATTGAAGATGCTTAATGATATTTCATTATTTTTTCTGATCTAATGGATACAAATTTAAATATTCTCTGTCTTTCCTCTGTCTCTGTCTTTCCCTCCCTGCCTCTCCCACCTCTCTCTCCCTCTCTCTGTCTTATGTGTGTGTGTGTATTTGTGTGTGTGTGTTTGTGTGCATATACTTTTCTATGAAAGTGTTTGCAGTTGGGATGTTAGGATATCTTTGTAACTATCTTCTCAGCCTTAGATTTTAGAATAGTGTCTCGCATTGAACCTGTGTATCCCTATGTAGGGTAGATGGGATTACAGATATACACTGTAATAATGATCAAATTTTATATGTGTGCAGGAGACCCATTGACCTCTGTAGCCCCAAATTTTATCTTCTTTTAAAGAAATTTCCTTTTCCTTAAGTTTTTGCATTGTGCTAGTTTGTTTTGTTTTCTTCTCATTTCTTTAAAATATTGCAAACATATCCATACTTACACCACATTAGAGCCATATTTATTTCATATCTGATTTAGTACAAAATTATTTTTACTTTCATTTTCTGTGTCTCAAATTGTTTATATATATTAACATATATATCTTAATTAAGGCAAAATCATATTTAAATAAATACACTTGGCCCTTTTTGAGAAGATTTCATTTAAATTGAACAGCAATGCTTCTGGTTAATCTTATTTTATTAGTTTTTAAAACTAGAAAACAAGACAATGAGTCTCATCGTGGCTTTTTCATAAATACTTTGTTCTTATTTGTCTTCCGCTCCATTCCCTTTCTCTGGTCACCTTCTTTCCATCTAATTGCCGTCTTTTGCTTTCATGCCATAGGTCTATTACATCCTGCTGCTTTTGTCTTCAATTTCCTATAAGATCTGTTCTTCCTTTCTTGTTTTTCCTTTCTAGTCCCACAACCTACATAACAAACATATGTAACATAAATATTTACATAGGCAATATACAATATACATTAAAATATATTTTGTGTACATGGGAAAAATTGGGATACAACATAGTGATTTTGAGTTCTAACCATTTACTGTAAAATAGGTTTTATTTTTCCTTATAGCCAAATAAAATTTTATTATTTATCCATTTATCTTAACAAGTATCTAGTCCCATAGTTTCTTTAAGAAAAATAAATTAATAACAACTTGGAAGATCTGAATAAGAGATTGACAAAAATTTTATTGTACAGTAAATGTGATGATTGTTTTAGTTGTCAAGTTGTTTAAATCTAGAATCATTTAGGAAATGGGTATTTAGACATGCTTGTGCAAGATAACCTTGATTATTTTTAATGGTGTAGGAAGTCCTATATTAATTTTGGGAAGGATTATTTACAGGGGATTCTGAACCTATGAAAATGGAGAAATAGTGTCAAGCACTAGCCTACATTCTCTGATTTCTGCTTTTTAATTTTAGATACAATGTGACCAGTTACTTAAAGCTTCTGCTGCTTTGGCTTCTTTACCATGATGGACAACCTTGAAATCTCAGATAAAATAAACTCTTTCTACATTAAGTTGTTTTAGTAAGGGTATTTTTTATCACACCAACAGGATAGAAAACTAAGAAAATAACACAGAAGTAATCCACATTTGGAATTACCACTACCTAGCTTATGTTGTCTTCATCAAACACTTCATTATAACTGATCCATTCATCGCTAAATGGCTATACAGTGTTTGGTGTCATAAGTATGCTGCCTTCTAAATTTGTACACCATTAGACAAGAAATATCCTAAAGTATGCCTCTATGTATCTGAGATCTTAAAAGTTAACATTAAATTCCTTCTTTTTATATGTGTGGAGTATACACTTTTTAACAGAACAAAAATACAGTCAGTGTCTTCATATTCAAAACTCATGTGACTACATTTAATTTTCAAAATGTACAAAATGTACTGTCAGGTGTCCAGATATAAAGAAGCCAAAAATTAGAGCCTTCTAATTTTCTAAACTGAAGTGAAGAAAATACTTAAATGAGAGTCAAGTGAGAGTCAAATGAATAATATATCCAATACATCTATTACAACCAAGCTTTAATTAAATTATGTGAGGGTCGACTCAGACATTGAGAAATTAAGCATCTTGGTTTTAAGAACATTCAATCAATATTATTTCCAACTGCCTGTTGACCAAATACCCCAGTCTCAATTAAGACCTACCTGAATGTCCATCCATCAATCTGTATGTAAATCAGAAAAAAATTATAATCACTTTATCCACACCTGCATCTCTTCTAGTCTCAGCCATACACAAATCTTCATAAATCTTCTTCCTTTTATGATGGCATCCATATCTAGTTCTTTGATCATCTTATTCCCCCTACCCCTGACATTTCATACCAACTCTTTCCTAAATTATTTGTGTTCCAAGCTTTGTAATTTGATGAAAGATGGCCAGTATATTTGGCTATCAACATTGGAAGAGTTTTATTAACTAAAAGATGCTTGGTAAACTAAAATATATATTATCAATTTAGGATTGTATCTGACTGGGCCATAGTTTCTCTCTAACTTATTAGGAATTTATAGATGTTTATTTATTTTTCTAAGTTTGAGTTTTTATTTAATTTTCTAAGAAGTATCAAGAAACATATTGAGCATATTTTGTGCATCTGTTCCCGGTATTATTAAACAAGCAATTAGGTTCATTATAGATGAAATAGAATTAGGTGCCCAGTATTTTCAATTATTTCATTAATTATTAAGGGACCTAGAAAGTTAAAACCATAGACTGTTACCTGGGAAAAGTTTAAAAATATCTTTACTTGAAATGCATTGATTTGTACTATAATTTCTTAACTGGAATTTAAATACAGGAGAAAACTCAACTTAAAATATATGAAAACAGTATTTGCAAGTTAGGAACAAAATAATTTCTAACATATGTGCCAATTTGAAGGATAAGTTGGTTTTGAAACAAAAATGGTTGTATCAACAACTATTTGTACTGCCATTCAGAATAACTGATTAAACACTGACAGATTCTAATGGCTTGAGTATCACAAATATTCCTTGTTCACTTATAATGTGGAGTCCTGTCCAGAAACTAGAAAGTTAAAACTGATGCTGTAATAACATCTGCTCAATTTCTCTAAATCATTATCTTATCAGCATGATCTTCAGACTGGCATCACATTTTCTCAGTGTATTTAGATTTAAAAAGGCAAATGAAAAGAATAATAAAAAGTGTATGGGAAGAAACAGAAAGAGAAATTGTGAGCCTAACAGTTCTAAAAATATATTTTTAATTATATATTCTCTTAATACCTGGAATAGTCACAAAGGAATGATTTTAAAAGCTATACCTGATCTTAAAATCATAACATATCAATTTTTGTTGATTATGAGAGCAAGAGTATCCCACAAAGAAATTAGACTAGAACATATATAGGCAAGGTTGATAATATGGACACTTAATAGGAATGCTTAAGATAGAGAATCTCGCTTAGTTCAGAAAATGTGCATAAACTGATTTCCCTCAACACTTTGAGTAAGTGTTAAAATTTCCCATGCCAATAAATTACAGTATTCACTCTCCACTATGGGCAGTAGAGGTGGAATTAAAGAGCAATCATCTTATAATAAGAACTTAATGCAGTTTACACTTCTTATTTATATCAACTTCTTAAATGCTGAAATGCTTCATTCAATAGCGTATAACATAAGACTATTTTTATAAGTCTTGCTTATAAAACTGCAATCACAGTGCAATTAAAATGCCACTGCAATTAAAGTGTGTGTAATGGAACATTCAGAAATGTACACATGACTTTCCTTTATAACCGCCAAGGGAGACATTTCATATTCTGTTTTCTCAACTTATAAGATTCATTTGGCTAACAAGGGAACTTCTTTATGCACACAATAGCTTTAGTCCACACATGCACACACATCTTTTGTAGGGTGTTGTATGCTTATAAATAGCCAAATTAAAATTTCAGGGGGCCATAGTTGGAAGTTTTGATTACTATATGAAGGATGAAATTTTCTTGGTATATTTTTATATTGTGTTTTACATTTTGGTTTCTCTTTTTTTTACAAGTGACAAAGCAACCAGAATGACATCCTAGTACCATAAATTTTACTGTCTACTGCATGTAATTTAATTCAATTGAGTTCCGAAGCCATTTGGCAAGGTAGTTCTCTTTTTCAGTCACATATGGGAAAGAGGATTGTTCCCAAAGATATACTCACTTATACTTAGGATTGAAATGAAAAAGTGATTATATTTAGTAGCAAAACCTTCCTCACCAGCGAACTCCATCTTCCTACCATTGTTTCCAAAGTAAGCACATGCACTGATGGATTTGCAAATGTTTTTCGTTAATAAGTAGTCCCTGAATGATAAAATTCTGTATGTATTTTGCATCTATTTTGTTTAAATATACTCAGCCCCTTACTGATGCTCTAGCTTCAAAACTTTATTTCATCTAAATTTACTTTGAGGTGCTTTGATTGAATATCAGGATTTCATGCCTACTACATAGCAACTTTACTACTTAACTACATCCTTATCCTCTTAGTATTATTTTAAAGTAAAAGTTATAAAGATAAAATTAATTAAAGTGAATGTTTCAAGTTCTCAGCAAGTGAAATAACAGAGGGAGATTCCAATCTTAAAATACCTAACAATTAATTCTCACCTTTTCATTCTTTATGACTTTCAAAGAAATCGTGGTGTAAAAATTGCATAATTATTACACATTAAAATGTGCATCATGAATAGTTCAAAGTATTGATTTAATAAATTTAACATTAGGACAAAATGAATGGCTCAGGGTATAAAGTGCTTGCTGAGCAAGCATGAGGATCCAGAGAATCCATTTATATCTGGACATAGTATCATATAACTGTAATCCAAATGACAAGATGGGAGGCATAGAGGGGTGAATCCTTAGAAACTTGCAGTCCAGCTAAGATAGCATACAATCTGGAGATCCTGTCTCAAACAAGATGGTTGTTGAAGACTGATAACTGCAATTGTTCTCTGATGTCCACTCATATGTCCTGCCAACTTCCCACACTGGCATACATACATGTTAGGGTTATGGTTACTGTTGTTATGATGAAATACTATTAACAAAATAGAAACGGTTTATTTGGCTTATGATTTACTATTGCTGTTTATCACCTAAGGAAGTCAGGACAGGAACTCAAACAGGACAGCCACCTGTATGCAGGAGCTGATACAGAGGCCATAAAGGGGTGCTGATTATAAGCTTGCACTCCAAGTCTTTCTCAGTCTGATTTCTTAAAGGACTTGCCATGGGATGGCCCCACACTCCAAGGGCTGGGTCCTGCACAATCAATCAATAACCAAGAAAACACCTTTCAGCAGGATCTTATGAAGACATTTTGTCATTTGAGGTTCCTTCCTTTAAGGTGACTCTAGCTTGTGTGAAGTTGACATAAAACTAGCCAGCACCATTGACCCATTATCAAATTGACACACAAACTTATCACCTTAAGTCGTACACATTCCTGTCATTTTCATCCCAAGATCACACACTAACATTAACCTCACAATATGAACCATTTTTACAAACTTTAGAAGACTCCCTTGGTTAAGTACTGAGCTGAACTCAAGAAAGCCAGTAACAGAGAGGGAGGACTGATGATCAAAGGGATTAAGACTGGGCTGGTTGAACCCCCAGAAACAGCTGCAGACAAAGGTTAACTCTTGAATCCCAGGCATCAGCCTGGGAATCCAGCATGGGACTGATCAAGACCCCCTGAATCTGGGTGTCAGTGAGGAGGCCTAGGGAATCTATTGAGCCTTGGGCAGCAAATCAGTACACGGACTTTGGACTCCCATAGAACAATGTGAGGTGCACTCTCACCCTGAACTCTTGGGGAAGGGTCTAGGCCCTGCCCTATATGAAATGACAGACTATGCACACCCCCATGGAGGGCCTCACCCTCCCTGGGGGAATGAGGGGATAACGGGGGGGGTTGGGGGGAGGGCAGGGGAGGAGGGGAGGGAATGGGAGAGGGACCTGGAACTGACTTGTGAAGGAACCTCGTTTCTTATCTAAATTTAAACTGGAAAATAAAATTAAAAAAAAAAGTCCCACAGTCAGGACAAATTTAAACACTTAAAAATTCAGTCTCTATAAAAAAAAACCTCAAATCTCTTATCAGGGCAGTGGTGGTTTATACCTTTAATAACAACACCAAGGAGGCAGAGGCAGACAGATCTCTGTGAATTAAAGGCCAGCTTGGACTGCAAAGAAGGTTCCAAGACAGGCATTGTTGTTACACAGAGAAACCCTGTATCAAAAAATTCAATCCCTTTACTCTTGCATCCTATAAAATAATACGAATAAATAAGTTAAACATTTTCTTACCTCAAGAGGAAAAATCCAGGGCATAGTCATAATCTAAACAAATAAAACTATCATCCAATGTGTAAATAACTCAACAATAAATTATCTGCAATTCACTCACTATTGTCTGGACTGTTCCCAAGGGTTTGGGTCTCTTCTCAAGCTCTGTCCTCTGCAGCAAACACAGCTTGTTTATAAACTCTGGTTGGCTCTACTCCACCACTGCCACTGTGCTTGGTGGTCATTCCATGGTACTGGCGTTTCCAAAATGCTGGAATCTTCTGCTGCAACAGGGCTGCAATTTCACCAATAACCTCTCATAGGCTTTTTTTATTGGTGCCAAACCTCAGCTACTCTGAATGGTCCTTTCAATCCCTGGCCTTCAACTGCCACTGAAGGTGCACCTTCACCAGTCCCCTCTCCGGGCATCTCAGAGTGGCAAACCTCAGCAGCTCTACATGACCCCTTCTAGCCTTCAAAACCAGTGCTACCCGGATGACTCTCACACTACCAGCTCCAGCCACCAGCAGGAGGGACAACCTTGGTAACACCTGCAACACAGATTCTCTGTGTTCTCAGGAAACACTTCCCAAAAATTTCACCTCAGTGATGCTGGTCTATTCTTAGCCACTGCTAATTTCTTAGCTCTAGGCAACCAGCATCAGGTTTTCCAGTTAAACAAAGGTCTTACTTTCGTGGTTCTGTTCTCTTGTTTTCATGGTTGACTTTCAGCACCTGTTGACTAGGACCACATGTACTTCAAAGGTCTGATAGACTCTTGCTTCACAAGCTAGGACTCCATTGTCTGCGCAGATTTCAATATTCTTATTTTCCAAGCTCCTCCAAAACACCCCACTGAGCTTTGAACACTCAGTGGCATTTACACCTCAAAGTTCCAAGGTACTTGTACAATTCTCCCCAAAACATCATGATCAGGTCTGTAACAACAATACCCCACACCTAGTATATACTTGTCTTAACTAGGGCTATTATTGCTGCAATGAAACACCATGACAAAAAAGCAAGTTTTGGAGGAAGGGGTTCATTGGATTTACACTTCCACATTGCCACTGAAGGAAACCTGGATATGAACTCAAATAGGGCAGGAAACTGGAGGCAGGAGCTGATGAAGCAGCTGATGAAAGATGCTGCTTACTGGTATGCTCTATATAGCTTTGTTCAGCCGGCTTTCTTATAGAACCTAGGTCAACCCTCCCAAGAACAGCACCAGCCAACATGGGTTGGTGTTTCTTCCATCAATCACTAACTAAGAAAATGCCTTACAGCTAAACTTTATGAAGGCATTTTCTCAATTGAGGTTCCCA
This sequence comes from Mesocricetus auratus, assembly GCF_017639785.1. Classification (NCBI taxonomy): domain Eukaryota; kingdom Metazoa; phylum Chordata; class Mammalia; order Rodentia; family Cricetidae; genus Mesocricetus; species Mesocricetus auratus. The sequence continues at coordinate 37,441,837 of NW_024429188.1, read as the reverse complement.
CCTTTCAGATGACTCTAGCTTGTGTCAAGTTGACATAAAACTAGTCAAGGCAATGCACTTGCACATGCCCATACAATGATAAAAAAATCAATATTGACCAATTGCCAACTGTATTAACCAATGAGGGCACAGAGATAAGTAGGCATTCTTCATTGATCTTTTTATTTATTTAATTATTTCATTATATAATAATGCCTACTTTATGTTTTATAAGATGAAATCAATTGATTCATAAAGAATTCTTTAAATATTTTATGTAACTTTATTTGTTAAATGGTGCTGTTTCTATTATCACTACTGTAGCTCTCACATTCTTCCCATCAAGTGAACTACATGGAACTATAATAGACAAGTTAAAGGTACACTGTAAAGATTACAACTGGTGAGAAACATTTAATTTTTTTTAAAACTTCCCTTTTATTCCTTTTAAGGACTTGGTGGACTCACCTTAAAATACACCTCACCATTCCAAGTCATTTGTATTTCATATAATACACAATTTCCTTCTAATGATTGTAGACAGGAATTATGATTTTCTCTGGCAAAGATGGTAAGACATTGGAGATGTCATTAGGATCCCAAATCATTCTACATTGTTTTCATTCTAAGGGAAATTATGTGCTTAATTATGACTTGATCAGTTGATACTCTATTAAAGAAGGGCTTAGCAGATTTGACCAAGATATGTTCATGTCAATAGTCTTTGGAGCAGGGAACTCTGGCTAGCTTCTAAGGACTTAGGCTTTCCTCAAGCTAATGGCAAAAAGCTGACAAAAATATTTATCAGTCAATAAGCAGATTTAACCCTAAATTAAGAATATTTGGAGACAATTTAGTTGAAATCCTGAGAGAGCCTGAAAAAAGACCGAAATTCTTGATTCATGGAAAATTTGGAATATGTAAATACATGTTATATTAAGCTTCTTTGTTGATGGTATTGATTGCAAATAAAAATAAATGTATAGAGCTATATATACATTACATCAGTCCCTCTCTGAAGCATAATGAAATTGTAGGCTAGAATAAAAATATAACACTTTAATATATACAAGGAGGAAAGAATGTGTTTTTAAAATTTAGTCAGTAATGAATAAAACAGTAGAGAAAACAAATCTTAAGTTAGGTAGTATTTTCTTTCTTTCTATAGACACCAAACACTTCTGTTGTGGCATATTAATTCAAAATGTGTTACATTCATTTATCTTGTGGAATATTTCTTTAATAACACAAAGATATGTTGGATTCTTGTATCTTGTATTTGTTTAACTCTGTAAAGCTGTGTTACTTTGCCTGCCTAAACCCCTGATTGGTCCAACAAAGAGCTGAATCACCATTAGTGAGCCAGCAGAGGGATAGGAGACACTGACAGACAGAGATAATAAACAGGAGAAACCTAGGCTTGAAGAAGAAGAATAGATGGAGAGACAGAGGAGATGATTACTCCAGGGGCCAGTCACCCAGCCACCTAGGCTTCCAGCCACACAGTAAGAACAGAAGAAAAATATATAGAATAGAATTCAACAACAACACAAACTGCAGAAAACCTACAAACTCATGGAAATTGAATAATGCTCAACTGCACCATCCCTGGGTCAAAGAGGAAATAAAAAAAGAAATTAAAGACTTCCTCGAACTCAATGAGAATGAAGACACAACATACCCAAACCTATGGGACACTTTGAAAGCAGTGCTACGGGGGAAGTTCATAGCACTAAGTGCTCACATGAAGAAACAGGAAAACAGTTATACCAGAGAATTAACATCACAGCTAAAAGCTCTAGAACACAAAGAAGCAAACTCCCCCAGGAGGAGTAGACGCCAGGAAATAATCAAATTGAGGGCTGAAATCAACAAAGTAGAAACCAGGAAAACAATACAAAGAATCAATGCAACGAAGAGTTGGTTCTTTGAGAAAATCAACAAGATAGACAAACCTTTGTCCAAACTTACCAAACAGCAGAGAGTGAACACGCAAATTAACAAAATCAGAAATGAAAAGGGGGACATAACAAGAGACTCTGAGGAAATCCAGAGAATCATTAGGTCATACTTTGAAAACCTGTACTCCACAAAATTTGAAAATTTAAAGGAAATGGATGACTTCCTGGACAGCTATCATTTGCCAAAACTAAATCAAGAACAGATAAGCAATTTAAATAGACCTATAACCCCTATGGAAATAGAAGCTGTCATCAAAAGTCTCCCAACCAAAAAAGTCCAGGTCCAGATGGCCTCAGTGCAGAATTCTACCACAAATTCAAAGAACAGCTTATACCAATTCTTCTCAAAGTGTTCCACACAATAGAAGCAGAAGGGTCTTTGCCAAACTCTTTCTATGAGGCTTCAATAACCTTGATCCCCAAGCCACACAAAGATACAACCAAGAAAGAGAACTTCAGACCAATATCCCTCATGAACATTGATGCAAAAATACTCAATAAAATACTGGCAAATCGGATCCAAGAACACATCAAAACAATCATTCACCACGATCAAGTAGGTTTCATCCCAGGGATGCAGGGATGGTTCAACATACGAAAATCCATCAACGTAATCCACCATATAAACAAGCTGAAAAACAAAAATCACATGATCATCTCACTAGATGCTGAAAAAGCCTTTGACAAAATCCAACATCCCTTCATGATAAAGGTCTTGGAGAGATCTGGGATAACAGGGACATACTTAAACATAATAAAAGCCATATACAGTAAACCAACAGCCAACATCAAACTAAATGGACAGAAACTCAACGCAATTCCTCTAAAATCAGGAACAAAACAAGGCTGTCCACTCTCTCCACACCTTTTCAACATGGTACTTGAAGTTCTAGCTATAGCCATACGACAACAAAGGGGGATCAAGGGGATACAAATTGGGAAGGAAGAAGTCAAACTTTCACTGTTTGCAGACGATATGATAGTTTATATCAGTGACCCAAAGAACTCTACCAGGGAACTCTTACAGCTGATTAACACCTTCAGCAAAGTGGCAGGTTACAAGATCAACTCAAGAAAGTCAGTAGCCCTACTATATACAGATGATAAAAGGGCTGAAAGAGAAATCAGAGAAACATCACCCTTTACAATTGCCACAAACAACATAAAATACCTTGGGGTAACGCTAACCAAACAAGTGAAAGACCTGTATCGTAAGAACTTTGAATCTTTAAAGAAAGAAATTAAAGAAGCACTCAGAAAATGGAAAGATCTCCCATGCTCTTGGATAGGTAGGATCAATGTAGTAAAAATGGCAATCCTGCCAAAAGCAATCTACAGATTCAATGCTATCCCCATTAAAATCCCAGCACAATTCTTCACAGACCTTGAAAGAACAATAATCAATTTTGTATGGAAAAACAAAAGACCCAGGATAGCCAAAACAACCCTGTTCAACAAGGCAACGTCCGGAGGCATCACTATCCCTGACCTCAAGCTCTATTATAGAGCTATAGTCCTGAAAACAGCTTGGTATTGGCACAAAAATAGACAGGCAGACCAATGGAATCGAATTGAAAATCCGGGTATTAACCCACACACGTACGAACATCTGATCTTCGACAAAGAAGCTAAAAATATACAATGGAATAAAGAAAGCATCTTCAACAAATGGTGCTGGCATAATTGGAGACTGGCATGTAGAAAAATGCGGATCGATCCATGTTTATCGCCATGCACAAAACTTAAGTCCAAATGGATCAAAGACCTCAACATAAATCCAGCCACACTGAACCTCTTAGAAGAGAAAGTGGGTGGTACCCTTGAAAGAATTGGTACAGTAGACAGCTTCCTGAACATAACACCAGTAGCACAGACAGTGAGATCAACAATTAATAAATGGGACATACTGAAACTGAGAAGCTTCTGTAAGGCAAAGGACACAGTCAGCAAGACAAAAAGGCAGCCCACAGAATGGGAAAAAATATTCACTAATCCCACATCTGACAGAGGGTTGATCTCCAAAATTTACAAAGAACTCAAGAAGCAAGTCTCCAAAACAGCAAAGGACCCAATTAAGAAGTGGGCTGCAGAACTAAATAGAGAGTTTTCAATAGAGGAGTCTAAAATGGCTGAGAGGCACTTGAGAAAGTGCTCAACATCCTTAGCCATCCGGGAAATGCAAATCAAAGCAACTCTGAGATACCATCTCACTCCTGTCAGAATGGCTAAAATCAAAAACACCAATGACAATTTATGCTGGAGAGGATGTGGTGAAAGGGGGACACTCCTCCATTGCTGGTGGGAGTGACAACTGGTTCAGCCACTTTGGAAAGCAGTATGGAGATTCCTCAGAAAAATGGGAATAAACCTACCACAAGACCCAGCAACTGCACTCTTAGGCATATATCCAAAAGATGCCCATTCATATAACAAAGATGTCTGTTCCACTATGTTCATAGCAGCTTTATTTGTAATAGCCAGAACTTGGAAGCAACCTAGATGTCCCTCACCCGAAGAATGGATAGAGAAAATGTGGTACATCTACACAATGGAGTACTATTCAGCAGAAAAAAATAATGTAATCATGAGATTCGCAGGCAAATGGATGACACTAGAAGAAACCATCCTGAGTGAGGTAACCCAGTCACAAAAAGAGAAACATGGCATGTACTCTCTCATATATGGATTTTAGACATAGATCTGGGGAGTGCCAGCCTACAATCCTATTGCCAGAGAGTCTGGGAAACAGAAACTTCATTTACTGGCTGGTTAAGTACCGAGCTGAACTCAAGAAAGCCAGTATCAGAGAGGGAGGACTGATGATCAAAGGGATTAAGACTGGGCTGGTTGAACCCCCAGAAACAGCTGACCAGACAAAGGTTAACTCTTGAATCCCAGGCATCAGCCTGGGAATCCAGCATGGGACTGATCAAGGCCCCCCCTGAATCTGGGTGTCAGTGAGGAGGCCTAGGTAATCTATTGAGCCTTGGACAGCAGATCAGTACCCATCCCAAGTATACACACGGTCTCTGGACTCCCATAGAACAATGTGAGGTGCACTCTCACCCTGAACTCTTGGGGAAGGGTCTAGGCCCTGCCCTATATGAAATGACAGACTATGGACACCCCCATGGAGGGCCTCACCCTCCCTGGGGGAATGAGGGGATAACGGGGGGGGGGGGATGGGGGGAGGGTACGGGAGGAGGGGAGGGAAAGGGAGAGGGACCTCGTACTGACTTGTGAAGCAACCTTGTTTCTTATCTAAATTTAAAATGGAATAATAAAAAAATATTAATAAAAAAAAAGAAATGTAAAAATCCAAGAAACAAAATGTAGAAGATAAATGGGATAGCTTAAGTTAGAAAAGCTAGCTAGAAACAAGTCAATCTAATAGTAAAAATAAGTCTCTGTATATTTATTTGGGATCTAAGTGGCAGGCCCCTGAAGAGTGGAACAAAAACAAAGCCGCAACAAAAAATTACTACACACTCCTGACCAAAATATTTCCCATATTTTTCTAAAATACCCACACTTTTTTCTGTAAATGTATAAAATGTCTTCATATGCTAGATCATTGAGCAGCACAGTTTCATATGATTGACATCATGGGTAAGATTAATAAAACACAAGATTGAAGGGTTCAAGCGGCACAGTTGTAAATAACTGGTTATCCATACTTTTGCAAACATCAAGGCTCACAGAAAGTATTTATGTAGATAAAGCTCACTTTTTAAAATAAAGAAATTGTGACTCTAAAAGAGTAAATGACTTGTCCAGCAAATCAAGTACAATAATTAGAACTCAGGCCATTTGTAAGTGGCCAAGAATTATTTTCTGTGATGGCATTTTGCTTCTGTAAAGAAACCATATTTAGCTATTAACAGCCATTAACCTTTTGCTAAAATTTGCATCTTCTCTTAGCAGAAAACCCCTGAAGGAAGGGTTGCAAGTGAAGATGAAAGAAAACATTATTTCAATGAAGCTGCTGTTTAGCTTTTTAATGCTTAGGCGATTTAAGAAATAGCAATACAACTGTGGATGCTTCAAGATAGAAGTGAAAGAAGGAAATGAGGTTAAAAACATGCTTGAGCTTAATATTTGCTACAAACAGGAATACCAAGCAAGCATTATTGTGAGCTTTCAACAAGAGATTGTTAAGAAGATTAAAAAAATAAAATTTAAAAAATAAATAATTTAAAAATTAAAAAATAAAAAAGAAGGTTTTAAAATGCTATCTAGGTTTGTGAAACATTTAGCAAGTTCTAAAAGAAGAAGACACGTGGTCTGGATAGATGTTGTCGGGAAACATAGGCTAGTTGGTGACGATGTATGGTATGTTAATTTTTATTCTGCAGTATGAGCAATGGATGAAGGTACCAAAAATGTTAAGGAAGTAGGAGTCCCTCTTGGAAATTATTAGATAGGCTAGCTGGGATTTTTGTGTTGCTGAGTTCTTATTTCTATGTGCACACAATTAGGATTGTGAAATGGCAACATTCTGTTACCCCAGCATGGACAGAAGCCAGATTAGTCTCAAGTTGACATCTGTAGAATTATGTTCATGCTTATTAACAGAAGATAATAATTGCCAAGTAAGTAACATCAGTTTTATTTTTGGTGAACATCCAGGTTAATATACAGTTGCACTTCTGGCCCTGGTATATTTGAGGATGATTGGACCCCCAGCATATCCCAAACTGTGGGTGAGCAGTGACCTTAGATGCTGTTGCTACAACTACTGTATTTATGGCAGTAAATAGATTAGAAATAAGTACTTGAATCAGGGTGTTCCAATAGCAATCACAATCCATAGGACTTTTGCTGAAACTACATTGAAAATTGTATATTTGAGTGATAATTTTTATTTTGAATTTATAGAGGTCAGACCTTTTTTTCCTATACACTGAGTTTCAAGACTCAACTGTACAACTGCTAGACACAAAACTATGCTTACTTAGACTGTCCCTTTGTAAGTTAAATATTATGTACATCTCCACGATTGCTTGTCTATAGAATGTGTACCTCAGATAAGTAACAACTGTTCATTTACATTGACCTACATAGCATCTTTAGCTGCTTCCTTTATTCTAACTACTAGAGTGTCTGTAATACATGAAAAATTTCATCTAGCTCTCTTACTGAGCCGCTTTATTTTATTTCATCTCTCCATCTAATAACCAAAAAGGGCTTCCTGGATGCTCCATTTTAGAAATATTTAATCCATGCAAATTAAAGAAGGTAATTGTGGACATTTTTATTTTAATGTAGAAAGATGTCTCTAAATTTTAAAGATTTTAAAATTGTATTTAATACTCATGTTTATAAGCAGTAAATCATAAAATCATTCCCAATCCTGTATTGTGTCACTTCCAATTCCTCCTATAACCTCTACTGCTAGTCATCCTCAATTTCACTTGTAAAACAAGACTCTACGTCATAGTGTTAATGTGTGCATTAGTGTAAGGATAACCTATTCGAGCATGGACAGTCACCCAGAAGAAATATGCTTGAAGAAAACAGACTGCCCCTCACAGTAACCATCAAATGCCAATAGTTTCTCACTTAGAAGTGGCAGTTTGTGACTCTTCCCATCCATGGGTGGACTGATCACCTGGATTGACTTTGGGCAGGTTCTGTGTATTTAGTCTCAGGCCCTGTGAATTGTTTTATGCAACAACCTACCCATATCTAGAAAACACTGTTTTGTTGTAGTCATCCACTAACTTTGGCTCGTAAGATCTTTCTTTCCTCTTCTCTGTGATCATCCTTGATACTTGGAAGAAAAAAAAAGTGTGATATGGATGTAAGTTTTTAAGTCTGAGCCTTCTTCTTTCTTTCATTCTCTGAAGTTTCACTAGCTGTGCATCTCTGTATTAGTCTTCATCTACTATAAAAAAGAAGCTTCTCTGGTGAAAAGTACATAACAGAAAGTCTAATAATATAATTATTTAGGAAATACCAGTCTGTTTGCTCTTAGAGCCTATGATCTACCAAAACATTTGTGCTTGTCCTACTAAGCATACTAGGCATGGATTTTGTCTTCTAGAATGGGCCTTAAAATCCAATCAGAAAGTGATTGGCTACTTCCATTATATTCATGCCACTATTGCACCAGTAGGCATAGCTTGCCAGACTGGGTGCTACTGGAGCTTATAGAGTTCATAACTAGGTATGACTGTTGATCACTTTACTCTATAAGATGTGTATAAGTGCTAATCAGTAGAGATGAAACTTTCAGGTTAGTACTAGCTTGATATCTGTATATTCTATGACTCAGGTATGTAGTATCTTCACCAATGTGTGTATTGCCCTCTAGTTCTAGAAGGTATCCAAGAGAAAAGTAAGATTTTGTAATGTTTTATGGGAATGGTCTGTAAGATTTCACTGACCAAAAACTTGAAAAAAGGTACCTTGTATCTGGAAATGTTTTTTTAGAGTGTATTGCCTGGGTGAGGTGGTGTTGGCACATTACAGGAAAATCTCATTTAAGCTCTTTATGTATGTATACATTTAGGAAGCTTTTATAGTAGCAGGTTTTTGGTAGTTTTATTGTAATTGGCTCCCATACCCCCATAGGGAGTTTCAGTATAAGAAGGTGTAGCCTTATTGGAATAGATGTGTGTTTCTTAGAGGAGGTACATCAGTAGGGAATGGACCTTGAGTCGCTAAAGCTCAAGCCAGTTCACTTCCTTCTGCCTCTGAAACAAGATAGAGAGCTCTCAGCTCCTTCTCTAACACCATGTCTACCTGCATGCTACCATGCTTCCTGCCATAATGATAATAGACTAAACATCTGAAACTGTCAGTCAGCCCTAATTAAATGTTTTCCTTTATAAGAGTTACTTTGGTCATGATTTCTCTTCTCAGCAATAAAACCCTAAGATAGTTTCCCTGTAGTTTTCACAAAATTCTTCAGCCTTAGCTATCCATTCCCTCATGCCATTCTCTACCTGCTTTCAAATAACTCCCCCAATTTAACCTTTACTGTTCAAATATTTATTTTCTCTCATCTTAACTACCTATATAATTTTCCTCCTTCCTTGACATCCATTCATATGGCCCCATATTAGTTTCCTGACCTGCTGGTACTCCATCTTAAACATACACATTTAAAGGTTCAGAGCTAGTGTCTACATATGAGAGAAGATTCATGTCATTTACATCTGTTTTACTACAGTATAATATTCCATTTACACTCATTTGCATGAAAATTTCATAGTATCATTTTTCTTTATAGCTGATGTAAATTCCATTGTGCATATGTAACATATTTTAATCATCCATTGATCAGTTGATGGCCATCTAGGATATTCCTGTTTCCTAGGTATAGTGAATAAAGTAACAACCAACATGGATAAGAACCATTTCTGCAGTAGTATACAGAGTCCATTGAGTATATATCTAGAAATAATACAGCTGCTGCAAAGTGACAGATATATTATTTTGAGCTGTTTTTAGCAGTCTCCACACTAATTTTTCATAGAAATTGCATTAGGTTGCCCAACAGGAGCCTATGCATCCCAAGTTCCTGGTCTTCTCCACCAATGGGACTAGGCAATTCAGGGTCTGTTTCTGGGACCATGCTCCAGTGCCTGGAGACTTCCACTGAGTCTCTGTCCCAATGGGAGCCTACCGGACTTCTTTTCCACCCGAAGGACCAGAACTAGGACCAGGAAGAGGAGAACTACCAGAGCATTGGACTTGATTGCACCCATTGAAAGGGAACTCTGGTCTCCTAACCACCAGCCAGTAAGAGGCTCTTTCTGCACCCACTAGAAGAAGTGATGGGAAAGAAACAATGCAAAAACACACTCAGCAACAGAAAAACAAATATGACACCACAAGATTCTAGAGATCCATACCAGCAAGATTCCACCATTCCAATGCAAATGAAGTAGAATAGAATGACCTTAAAAACCACTTCATGGCAGTCGGACATTGTGCTGGGTCTTTTCTGCCACCATCTTCAGGCTTGGCTTTGCAGAGAAACTGTTCCAGTGATTTTGTGTGCTGTTCTGTGAGAGCTACTGCATGGAGCTGAGCCAAGAGGAGCTTGAAAACCACAGCATGACCAGGCTATCAAAAAGTTGTGTAAAGAACTGAATTTCAGCTTCGCGGCCTGTGTTCCAGAGCCTGCAGATCGCCTGGGAACTGCACAGAGCTCCCAATCCCGGCGGGAGCATCAGGTAAACAGGCCAGCTTCCCAGCCTGTGTTCCAGAGCCTGCAGATCGCCTGGGAACTGCACAGAGCTCCCAATCCCGGCGGGAGCCAAGCACCCCAGACTCCAGATCTTCTCTCCCACCAACGATTCCAGGAAAGGAGAGGAGGCTGGGAGTACAGGGAAGTAGCTGTCCCTCTGGCATCATCAGGTAAACAGGCCAGCTTCCCGGCCTGTGTTCCAGAGCCTGCAGATCGCCTGGGAACTGCACAGAGCTCCCAATCCCGGCGGGAGCCAAGCACCCCAGACTCCAGATCTTCTCTCCCACCAACGATTCCAGGAAAGGAGAGGAGGCTGGGCGCACAGGGAAGTAGCTGTCCCTCTGGCATCATCAGGTAAACAGGCCAGCTTCCCGGCCTGTGTTCCAGAGCCTGCAGATCACCTGGGAACTGCACAGAGCTCCCAATCCCGGCGGGAGCATCAGGTAAACAGGCCAGCTTCCCGGCCTGTGTTCCAGAGCCTGCAGATCGCCTGGGAACTGCACAGAGCTCCCAATCCCGGCGGGAGCATCAGGTAAACAGGCCAGCTTCCCGGCCTGTGTTCCAGAGCCTGCAGATCGCCTGGGAACTGCACAGAGCTCCCAATCCCGGCGGGAGCATCAGGTAAACAGGCCAGCTTCCCGGCCTGTGTTCCAGAGCCTGCAGATCGCCTGGGAACTGCACAGAGCTCCCAATCCCGGCGGGAGCATCAGGTAAACAGGCCAGCTTCCTGGCCTGTGTTCCAGAGCCTGCAGATCGCCTGGGAACTGCACAGAGCTCCCAATCCCGGCGGGAGCCAAGCACCCAGACTCCAGATCTTCTCTCCCACCAAAGAGACCAGGAAACTACAGGAGCCAGGGAGACCAGGGGAGTAGCTGTTCCGGATCAGGTACAACAGGACCCAGCACAGGGTCCAGGGGACCAGGTAGGAGGCTAAGCGCCCCAGATTCCTGTTCTTCTTCTCTACCCACGGACCAGCATTTGGACAAGGCATAGAAGAACCACCAGATTACTGGACTTACTAGCACCCACCAAAAGGGAACTCTGGTCCCCAGACCAGGAAGGGGTTCTTTCTGCACCCACTAAAAGAAGAGATGGGAAAGAGACAATACAAAAACACAGTCAGCAACAGAAAAACAAATATGACACCGCCAGATTCTAGAGACTCCACACCAGCAAGACCCCAATATTCCAACGCGAAGGAAGCAGAAGAGAACGACCCTAAAAGCACTTTCATGAAAATGATAGAGGCCCTAAAAGAGGATATTGGAAAATCCCTCAAAGAAATGGAAGAAAAAACAAACCAAAAAATGCAAGAAATGGAAGAAAAAACAAACCAAAAAATGCAAGAATTGGAAGAAAAAACAAGCCAAAAAAGGCACGAAATGGAAGAAGAAATGAAGCAAAAAATGCAAGAAATGGAAGAAAAAGCAAAGCAAAAAATGCAAGAATTAGAAGAAGAAACATACCAAATAAGGCAGGAAATGGAAGAAGAAACAAAGCAAAAAATGCAAGAAATGGTAGAAAAAACAAAGCAAAAAATGAAAAAAATGAAGGAAGAAACAAAGCAAAAAAGGCAGGAACTGGAAGAAGAAACAAAGCACAAAATCCAAGAAATGGAACAAAAAGCAAACCAAAAAATGCAAGAAATGGAAGAAAGAACAAACCAAAAAATTCATAAAAGGCAACAAACGGACAAACAGATAAACAGAAAATTGCAAGAAGCAATGCAAACGCTGCAAGGGTTGAAAACTGAAATAGAGACACTAAAAAAAACACAATCTGAAGAAAGGCAGAAAATAGAAAAGCTGGACAAACAGTCAGGCACTACCAATACAAGCATTACCAACAGAATAGAAGAGATGGAAGAGAGAATCTCAAGTGTTGAAGATACATTAGGAGAAATGGATTTATCAACCAAAGAAAACCTTAAATCCAACAAATCCTTAACACAAAACATCCAGGAATTATGGGACACCATGAAAAGACCAAACCTAAGAATAATAGGTATAGAAGAAGGAGAAGAAATCCACCTCAAAGGGGCAGAAGGCATATTCAACAAAATCATAGAAGAAAACTTTCCCAACCTTAAGAAAGACATGCCAATGAAGGTACAAGAAGCCTACAGAACACCAAATAGAGTGGACCACAAAAAAAATCCCCTCGCCACATAATAATCAAGACCCCAAACATACAGAATAAAGAAAGAATATTAAGAGCAGCTAAGGAAAAAGGTCAAGTAACATATAAAGGCAGACCTATCAGAATTACACCTGATTTCTCCATGGAAACTCTGAAAGCCAGAAGGTCCTGGATAGATATTCTACCTACACTAAGAGACCATGGATGCCAGCCCAGACTACTATACCCGGCAAAGCTCTCAATCACTATAGACGGAGAAAACAAGATATTCCATGACAAAACTAGATTCAACCAATATGTGTCCACTAACCCAGCCCTACAGAAAATTTTGGAAGGAAAACTCCAACCCAAGGAAGCTAACTACAACCAGAAAAACATAAGCATTAGAGAATCCCTCTCTACCAACAGACAAAAGAACAAAGGGGCGAAATTCCACCCATAATTCCACCAACAACAACCATCGCAAATCGAAGAAGGATGAGCAATCAATGGTCATTAATATCCCTCAATATTAACGGCCTTAACTCACCCATAAAAAGACACAGACTAGCAGAATGGATTCGAAGACAGAACCCTTCCTTCTGCTGCATACAAGAAACACACCTCACCCTCAAAGACAGACATTACTTGAGAGTTAAAGGTTGGGAAAAAATTTTTCAATCAAATGGACCCAAGAAACAAGCAGGGGTAGCAATCCTAATATCTAACAAACTAGACTTTAAAATAAAATCAATCAAAAGAGATGAAGGAGGTCATTACATACTCATCACAGGTGGAACCCACCAAGACGAAGTGTCTATCCTGAACATCTATGCCCCCAATACAAAGGCATCCACATTCGTTAAAGAAACATTATTAGAATTTAAATCTCATCTAAAGCCCCACACAGTTATAGTGGGAGATTTCAACACACCACTCTCACCACTAGACAAGAATACCAGACAGGAACTCAACAAAGAAGCAAAGGGTCTAATAGAAGTAATGACCCAACTGGGATTAACAGATATCTATAGAACATTTCATCCACATAAAAAAGAATATACCTTCTTCTCACCACCACATGGAACCTTCTCAAAAATCGACCACATACTTGGCAACATATCAAACCTCAGCAGCTACAAAAAATTGGAATAACTCCATGCATCTTATCAGACCACCATGCCTTAAAATTAGAATTCAACAACAACACAAATTGCAGAAAACCTACAAACTCATGGAAATTGAATAATGCTCAACTGCACCATCCCTGGGTCAAAGAGGAAATAAAAAAGAAATTAAAGACTTCCTCGAATTCAATGAGAATGAAGACACAACATACCCAAACCTATGGGACACTTTGAAAGCAGTGCTACGGGGGAAGTTCATAACACTAAGTGCTCACATGAAGAAACAGGAAAACAGTTATACCAGAGAATTAACATCACAGCTAAAAGCTCTAGAACACAAAGAAGCAAACTCCCCCAGGAGGAGTAGACGCCAGGAAATAATCAAATTGAGGGCTGAAATCAACAAAGTAGAAACCAGGAAAACAATACAAAGAATCAATGCAACGAAGAGTTGGTTCTTTGAGAAAATCAACAAGATAGACAAACCTTTGTCCAAACTTACCAAACAGCAGAGAGTGAACACGCAAATTAACAAAATCAGAAATGAAAAGGGGGACATAACAACAGACTCTGAGGAAATCCAGAGAATCATTAGGTCATACTTTGAAAACCTGTACTCCACAAAATTCGAAAATTTAAAGGAAATGGATGACTTCCTGGACAGCTATCATTTGCCAAAACTAAATCAAGAACAGATAAGCAATTTAAATAGACCTATAACACCTATGGAAATAGAAGCTGTCATCAAAAGTCTCCCAACCAAAAAAGTCCAGGTCCAGATGGCCTCAGTGCAGAATTCTACCACAAATTCAAAGAACAGCTTATACCAATTCTTCTCAAAGTGTTCCACACAATAGAAGCAGAAGAGTCTTTGCCAAACTCTTTCTATGAGGCTTCAATAACCTTGATCCCCAAGCCACACAAAGATACAACCAAGAAAGAGAACTTCAGACCAATATCCCTCATGAACATTGATGCAAAAATACTCAATAAAATACTGGCAAATCGGATCCAAGAACACATCAAAACAATCATTCACCACGATCAAGTAGGTTTCATCCCAGGGATGCAGGGATGGTTCAACATACGAAAATCCATCAACGTAATCCACCATATAAACAAGCTGAAAAACAAAAATCACATGATCATCTCACTAGATGCTGAAAAAGCCTTTGACAAAATCCAACACCCCTTCATGATAAAGGTCTTGGAGAGATCTGGGATAACAGGGACATACTTAAACATAATAAAAGCCATATACAGTAAACCAACAGCCAACATCAAACTAAATGGACAGAAACTCAACGCAATTCCTCTAAAATCAGGAACAAAACAAGGCTGTCCACTCTCTCCATACCTTTTCAACATGGTACTTGAAGTTCTAGCTATAGCCATACGACAACAAAGGGGGATCAAGGGGATACAAATTGGGAAGGAAGAAGTCAAACTTTCACTGTTTGCAGACAATATGATAGTTTACATCAATGACCCAAAGAACTCTACCAGGGAACTCTTACAGCTGATTAACACCTTCAGCAAAGTGGCAGGTTACAAGATCAACTCAAGAAAGTCAGTAGCCCTACTATATACAGATGATAAAAGGGCTGAAAGAGAAATCAGAGAAACATCACCCTTTACAATTGCCACAAACAACATAAAATACCTTGGGGTTACGCTAACCAAACAAGTGAAAGACCTGTATCGTAAGAACTTTGAATCTTTAAAGAAAGAAATTAAAGAAGCACTCAGAAAATGGAAAGATCTCCCATGCTCTTGGATAGGTAGGATCAATGTAGTAAAAATGGCAATCCTGCCAAAAGCAATCTACAGATTCAATGCTATCCCCATTAAAATCCCAGCACAATTCTTCACAGACCTTGAAAGAACAATAATCAATTTTGTATGGAAAAACAAAAGACCCAGGATAGCCAAAACAACCCTGTTCAACAAGGCAACGTCCGGAGGCATCACTATCCCTGACCTCAAGCTCTATTATAGAGCTATAGTCCTGAAAACAGCTTGGTATTGGCACAAAAATAGACAGGCAGACCAATGGAATCGAATTGAAAATCCGGGTATTAACCCACACACGTACGAACATCTGATCTTTCACAAAGAAGCTAAAAATATACAATGGAATAAAGAAAGCATCTTCAACAAATGGTGCTGGCATAATTGGAGACTGGCATGTAGAAAAATGCGGATCGATCCATGTTTATCGCCATGCACAAAACTTAAGTCCAAATGGATCAAAGACCTCAACATAAATCCAGCCACACTGAACCTCTTAGAAGAGAAAGTGGGTGGTACCCTTGAAAGAATTGGTACAGGAGACAACTTCCTGAACATAACACCAGTAGCACAGACAGTGAGATCAACAATTAATTAAAGGGACCTACTGAAACTGAGAAGCTTCTGTAAGGCAAAGGACACAGTCAGCAAGACAAAAAGGCAGCCCACAGAATGGGAAAAAATATTCACTAATCCCACATCTGACAGAGGGTTGATCTCCAAAATTTACAAAGAACTCAAGAAGTAAGTCTCCAAAACAGCAAAGGACCCAATTAAGAAGTGGGCTGCAGAACTAAATAGAGAGTTTTCAATAGAGGAGTCTAAAATGGCTGACAGGCACTTGAGAAAGTGCTCAACATCCTTAGCCATCCGGGAAATGCAAATCAAAGCAACTCTGAGATACCATCTCACTCCTGTCAGAATGGCTAAAATCAAAAACACCAATGACAATTTATGCTGGAGAGGATGTGGTGAAAGGGGGACACTCCTCCATTGCTGGTGGGAGTGACAACTGGTTCAGCCACTTTGGAAAGCAGTATGGAGATTCCTCAGAAAAATGGGAATAAACCTACCACAAGACCCAGCAACTGCACTCTTAGGCATATATCCAAAAGATGCCCATTCATATAACAAAGATGTCTGTTCCACTATGTTCATAGCAGCTTTATTTGTAATAGCCAGAACTTGGAAGCAACCTAGATGTCCCTCACCCGAAGAATGGATAGAGAAAATGTGGTACATCTACACAATGGAGTACTATTCAGCAGAAAAAAATAATGGAATCATGAGATTCGCAGGCAAATGGATGACACTAGAAGAAACCATCCTGAGTGAGGTAACCCAGTCACAAAAAGAGAAACATGGCATGTACTCTCTCATATATGGATTTTAGACATAGATCTGGGGAATGCCAGCCTACAATCCTATTGCCAGAGAGTCTGGGAAACAGAAACTTCATTTACTGGATGGTTAAGTACTGAGCTGAACTCAAGAAAGCCAGTATCAGAGAGGGAGGACTGATGATCAAAGGGATTAAGACTGGGCTGGTTGAACCCCCGAAACAGCTGACCAGACAAAGGTTAACTCTTGAATCCCAGGCATCAGCCTGGGAATCCAGCATGGGACCGATCAAGACCCCCTGAATCTGGGTGTCAGTGAGGAGGCCTAGGTAATCTATTGAGCCTTGGACAGCAGATCAGTACCCATCCCAAGTATACACACGGTCTCTGGACTCCCATAGAACAATGTGAGGTGCACTCTCACCCTGAACTCTTGGGGAAGGGTCTAGGCCCTGCCCTATAAGAAATGACAGACTATGGACACCCCCATGGAGGGCCTCACCCTCCCTGGGGGAATGAGGGGATAACGGGGGGGATGGGGGGGAGGGCACGGGAGGAGGGGAGGGAAAGGGAGAGGGACCTCGTACTGACTTGTGAAGCAACCTTGTTTCTTATCTAAATTTAAAATGCAAAATAAAAAATATTAATAAAAATAAATAAAGAAAAAAAAAGAAAAAAAAACCACTTCATGAAAATGATAGAGGTCCTCAAAGAGGATATGGGAAAAATCCCTCAAAGAAATGGAAGAAAAACCAAAAAATGCAAGAAATGGAAGAATAAAAACCCCAAAAATGCAAGAATGGAAAGAAAAAACAAACCAAAAAATGCATGAAATGGAAGAAAAAACAAACCAAATATCCAAAAAATGCAACAAATTGATGAAAGACAAAGCAAAAATTGCAAGAAACTATTCAAACAGTGCAAGGGTTGAAAACTGAAATAGAGACAGTAAAAAAACAAAAAAACACAATCTGAAGGAAGGCTGGAAATAAAAAAGCTTGGAAAACGGTCAGGTACTACAAATGCAAGCATAACCAACAGAATTGACGATACACTAGAAAAAATTGATTCATCGACCAAACAAAGTCTTAAGTCCAACAAGTCCCTAACAAAAAATATCCAGGAAATATGGGCCACCATGGAAAGACCAAACCTAAGAATAATAGGTATAGAAGAAGGAGAAGAAAAGCACCTCAAAGGGGCAGAAGACATATTCAACAAAATCATAGAAGAAAAATTACCCAACCTTAAGAAAGACATGCCAATGAAGGTACAAGAAGCTTACAGGACACCAAATAGAGTGGACCACAAAAAAATCCCCTGGCCACATAATAATCAAGACCCCAAATGTACAGAATAAAGAAAGAATATTAAGAGCAGCTAAGGAAAAATGTAAAGTAACATGTAAAGGCAGACCTATCAAAATTACACCTGACTTCTTCATGGAAATTGAATAATGCACAACAGCACCATTCTTGGGTCAAAGTAGAAATAAAAAAAGAAATTAAAGACTTCCTAGAATTCAATGAGAATGTAAGCACAACATACTCAAACTTATGGGACACTTTGAAAGCAGTGCTATGAGGGAAATTCTTAACAACAAGTGCCCACATGAAGAAACTGAGGAATTGTCACACTAGAGAATTAACAGAACAACTGAAAGCTCTAGAACAAAAGGAAGCAGAATTCTACCAAAAATTCAAAGAACAGCTCATACCAATTCTTCTAAAAGTATACCACGCAATAGAAGCAGAAGGATCTTTGCCAAACTGTTTATATGAGACTTCATTAACCTTGATACCCAAGCCACAAAAAGACACAACTAAGAAAATGAATTTCAGGCCAATATCCCTCATGAACATTGATGCAAAAATACTCAATAATATACTGGCAAATCGGATCCAAGAACACATCAAAACAATCATTCACCACGATCAAGTAGTTTTCATCCCAGGGATGCAGGGATGGTTCAACATACAAAAATCAATCAGTGTAATCCACCATATGAACAAGCTGAGAAAAAAATCACATGATCATCTCACTAGATGCTGAAAAAGTCTGTGACAAAATCCAATACCCCTTCATGATAAAGGTCTTGGAGAGATCAGGAATAACGGGAACATACCTACTTATATTAAAAGCTATATATAGCAAATCAACAGCCAACATCAAAATAAATAGAGAGAAACTCAAGGCAATTCTGTTAAACTCAGGAACAAGACAAGACAGTCCCCTCTCTCCATACATGTTCAATAATGTACATGAAGTTCTGGCTAGAGCAATACAACAACAAAAGGAGGCCAAGGGGATACAAATTGGAAAGGAAGAGGTCAAACTTTCACTATTTGCAGATTATGTGATAGTTTACATAAATGATCCAGAAACCTCTATCGGGAACTCTTACAGCTGATAAATACTTTCAGCAAAGTGACAGGATACAAGATCAACTCATGGAAATCTGTAGCCCTAATATCTATAGACGATAAAAGGGCCGAGAAAGAAATCAGAGAAACATCACTCTTTACTATTGCCACAAACAATATAAAATATCTCGGGGTAACGTTAACCAAACAAGTGAAAGACTGTATCACAAGAACTATGAGTCTTTAAAGAAAGAAATTAAAGAAGCCCTCAGAAAACAAAAAGATCACCCATGCTATTGGATGGGTAGGATCAATTTAGTAAAAACGGCAATCCTGCCAAAAGCAATCTACAGATTCAATGCAATCCCCATTAAAATACCAGCACAATTATTCACAGATCTTGAAAGAATAATAGTCAACTTTGTATGGAAAAACGAAAGATCCAGGTTAGCCAAAACAACCTTATTCAACGAAGCAACATCTGGAGGCATCACCATCCCTGACTTCAAGCTCTATTACAGAGCTGGGGTCCTTAAAACAGCTTGGTATTGGCACAAAAATTGACAGGTAGACCAATGGAATTGAATTGAACACCGTGATATTAACCCATACATTTATGATCATCTGATTTTTGACAAAGAAGCTAAAAATATAAAATGGAAAAAAGAAAGCATCTTCAACAAATGGTGCTGGCATAACTGGATCCTGGCATTTAGAAGAAAGCAGATAGATCCCATGTCTATCATCAGGCACAAAAGTTAAGTCCAAATGGATCAAAGACCTCAACATTAATCCAGCCACACTTAACCTCTTAGAAGAGTAATGGGTGGTACCCCTGAACAAATTGGTACAGACGACTGCTTCCTGTATATAACACCAGTAGAACAGACACGGAGTTCATCAATTAATACATGGGACCTCCTGAAACTGAGAAACTTCTGTAAGGTAAAGGACACAGTCAACAAGACAAAAGGGCAGCCCACAGAATGGGAAAAGATATTCACTAACTCACATCTCACAGGGGGATGATCTCCAAATTTTACAAAGAACTTAAGAAGCACTTCTCCAAAACACAAAAGGATCCAATTAAAAAGTACACTACAGTATTAAATTGAAAATTCTCAATAGAAGTGTCTAAAACAGCTGAGAGGCACTTGAGAAAATGCTCAACATCCCTAGCCATCAGAGAAATGCAAATCAAAACAACTCCTAGATACCATCTTACTCCTGTCAGAATGGCTAAAATCAAGGACAGTTTATGCTGGAGATAATATGGGAAAGGGGAACACTCCTCCACTACTGGTGAGAGTGCCAACTATTAAAGCCACTTTGGAAATCAGTATGGAAATTCCTCAGAAAAATGGGAATCAGTCTGCCACAAGACCCAGAAATTCCACTCTTAGGCATATATACAAAAGATGCCTATTCATACAACAAGGATGTCTGTTCCACCATGTTCATAGCAGCATTATTTGTAATAGCCAGAACTTGGAAGCAAAGTAGATGCCCCTCAACTAAAGACAGGATAGAGAAAATATGGTACATTTACACAATGGAACACTATTCAATATTACCATATTGGGATAACTTTTTACCCTATAGAAATAGGGAACCCAGTCACAAAAAGACAACCATGATATGTACCCTCTCATATGTGGATTTTAGACATAGATCTGGGTAGTGCCAGCCTACAGTGCCAAGGCCAGAGAGTCTGGGAAACAGAACCTTCATCCAATGACTGATGGAAGAAGAGGCAGGCTCTCACAGCTAAATGCTGAGCATAAATCAAGGAACGCAGTGATAGAGAGTGAGGACTGATGAGCAAAGGGGTTAAGACTGGGCTGGGTTAACCCCCAGAGACAGCTGACCTGAACAAGGGGGATCTCTTGAATCCCAGATTGCTGGCTGGGAATCCAGCATGGGACTGATCAAGACTCCCTGAATGTGGGTGTCAGTGAGGAGTCCTAGACAATCTATGAGGCCTTGGGAAGTAGATCAGTATTTATCCCTGGCATACAAATGGACTTTGGGTGCCTATCCAACAATGTGAGATGCACTCTCTCCCTGAACTCTTGGGGGGGGTTCTAGGCCCTGCACTGGATGAAATGACAGACTATGGACACCCCCATGGTAGGTCTCACCTTCCCTGGGGAAACTAGGTGGCATGGGGTGTTTGTATGGAGGTTGTGGTCGGAGGGGTGGGAAATGAAGAGGGACCTGGGATTGAAATGTGAAGCAACCTTGTTTCTAATTTAAATTTAAAAATGAAAATTAAAACAATTAAATTAAAAAAAGAATTCCCCTTTTCTCAGTATTTGTCATCTTTTAACCTTAACCACCCTTACTAAGGAATGATGTAATCTCCAAGTAATTTTAATTTGTGTCTCCCTGATGGCTAAGGATTGTGGAACACTTAAAATATATTTTTTGTTATTTATATATATTTTTCAGGAACTATTTTGTTCCATGACACGTTGGCTTGTTTACCTTCTTAATTTTTATTTTTTGGGTGGTGGCCTTTGTATATTTCAGACACTAACCCTCTGTCAAATAACGAGTTGGCCTGCAGAACTAAATAGAGAATTCTCAATAGAAGAGACTAAATTGGTTGAGAGACACTTAAGAAAGTGCTAAACATCTCTAGCCATCCAGGAAATGAAAATCAAAACAACTCTGAGATACCATCTTACCCCTGTCATAATGGGTAAAATCAAAAACTCCAATGACAGTTTATGCTGGAGAGGATGTGGAAAAAGGGGGACACTCCATTGGTTGCTTCTGTTCTACAAATCTGGAGGTGAGCACATGTGACTTCTCTGCAATACACCACAATATTTACTCCATATTTACTATAGAATATGGGTTTCATTGAATGATAGATACATACAATATATATTGGTAATATTTACCTTCATTGTACTATTTGTCCTTTTCTCACCTCACTCTGGATCATGTTTTTTTTTCTTAAATAGCCCTCTTTTCTCTTAATTTCTTAATTATTTAAGATCTAGATTCTTCATATGAAAGAAAACCCTTAATGTTTGTCTATCTGTGTCTGGCATACTTTACTTAAAAGGATGATCTCCACTTCTATCCATTTCCTGTGAAGATATAATTTTATCTCCTTTTATAGCTAACAATCTCCTTTTTGTATACATGCCACAGTAGCTTTATCCATTCAGGCAATGATGGGCATCTAGGTGGATTCCATAGCATGGCTATCATGAATAATATCTCAGTAAGTTTGGTATTTCAGATATCTCTGTCACATCATGACTTAGATTCCTTTGGATGTATACCCAGAAATGGCATTGCTCAATTAAACACTAGCAATCTGATAGATTCTCTTTGGTTCTGAGAACTGAAAACTGGGATTCACGTATGCTAGGCACACATTCTACTACTGACACCTCCACAGGTTTTGCTACCGTTTTACAACAGTGCAAAGGATACAGCAATGTATCTCTGGAGAATAATTTATCAGTCTAGAAAAATGAAAGCATTCATTATTAAATGTACTTGTGTACCCTTATAATTATATCTAATAATTTGTATTGTAACATCTAACTATATTTTTAATGATCTAAATATTTCATGTCTAATAACTATCCATGGTTGAAGTATATCTAACATTACATTAAAATCTGAATTTTTAAAACATAATTCATTTATTCTAAAATTGTTTATATCCAACTGAGCTAATTAATGTTCCTTATATATCACATTCCTATTTTTAAATTTGATGCAATTATCTTAACTTATAAGTGTATCTGTCAGTGAACTCCGCAACATGTCATAATGTGCAATAATCATTGCTGTTCATTTTCTAAATTGTTTTATGTGTCAAATAAAAAATCCCTATCTATTAAACCATGAATTTTACCATAATTGTCTCACTATAAATATAAAATGGAACTTAGAAGGCCAATTATTCTTTGTATATGAATTTGAATATCATGAAAATATGTCACCTTTTGTCTGACTAACGCTATTCAGCATATTTTTAAGATTCACCTATATTTTAGCCTATACAAGAGCTTCATTTTGGTAGCTAAATAACATTTTGCTACATCCATTCATATGCTGATTAACACATAGTTTATTTCCACTTTTAATCCATTATGAAATATACTTCAAAGAACAATGAACAAATGTTGAACAGAAAAAAATATCTGTTTGTTTATCTTACTTATTTAATCAGTCATATGATAATTCTATAAAGGACACTGTAAGTTAGAGCCAGGTTTCCATTGCAGCCATGTATGATGGTTCCAAATTACTCTCATTATTGTCAATACTTATTTCAATTTTTATTGTGGACATCATAGTAGATATAAAGTATTACTATTCATATCTTTATCTCTACTGATTAATACATTTATTTGTCTATCTTTTCAAGTTGTTATTGGCTGTTTTCTGTCTTTTTTGGAATACTTATAACTTTTGTTTATTTTAAATTGTTTATTTTTGCTGAAAAGTTGTAAAGCATTTACTATGTTACCTGGATATTAAATGCTTGTCAGATATATGGTTTTCAGATATTCCCCTCCACTATGAATGTTGTATTTACATTATTTTTATTCAGAATTCCATACACTGGTGCTGTATTTGTATTTGCATTTTTTATGTCCCTATACATAACTGTGGTCTAATTTCTTCTTTAATGATATCACTATTTTATGACATATTATGACCTACATCAAGACTTCAGTTTGTAAGATTTATTTTATTAATTTTAAATTATGTGCATGTAAGAATAGAAGTACACATGTGTGCAGTACCCTCATAGGCCAGAGGCATCAGATCTTCTAGAAGTGAAGTTACAGGCATTTTGTAGACACCTAACTTTGGTTTTGGGAACTAAACTTGGGACATCTGCGAATATAGTATGTGCTTTTAGCTTCTGAGGCATGTATTCAGCCTCAACAATTCATTCTATCTTTGTTATTTATTTACATATTGTCTTTAAGTACAGCTGCATTTTGATTTAACATGTGATTATTTTAGACAGAACTTATTTCATTAATTGATTCCTGAACTAACAACCTCAGTCAATGAGTCCTACTATTATCCTGTATTCTCGTGGCCAATGTAGTCATTGAAAATGTATATAGGTTATCAGTTCAAGGGCAAGTTTACTGGATGGGCCTATAATCATCCTGTCAGCCAGGTGTTGTAGTCACAGACCTAAAGAAGGTTGGATGGAGTGACTCTGTAAATAACATTCATTCAGTAGAAAGCAGGATGCTGATCAGAAAGTTACTTTATTTTGCAGAACATAGACAGGTTTGGACTAAAAGTATCTAGCTATTTTCCTTGTGAAGATGGCTGACAGGTGCTTGAAAGGTCCATAGAGACAACAATGCATTCCAACCAATTAGCAGAATTGTATTAATTTCAGTGCAAATAGGCTAGCCAAGGATAGAGCAGGGCATCAGATCTTCAGCATAATGCATTTTCAATGACAAAAGCAATTCTAATTTCTACAACACAAAGGCAGATGAATGACTCAATCTTCATTTCAGAGCACATAGACTCAGAGTTGAAACGATCCTCCACATTAAGCTTATGGTAACTAGCTAGGTAGATATTTCCCTTGAGAAAGAGTTATAGTGAAACAGTAATCTTCAATATAGGCACCATTATGCTGGGCAGATATCTGCAAAATAGAAAAATAGTCAAAAGTACACAGAAGCAAGCTAGTAACCATATAGGTGTCTAAGACACCAGAGTATAGGTAAGCTTCCTCAGTGGGGATCCCATGACACCAATATATCAGCACATTCTATTTACAAGTTCCCTTAGGTCACCAGCATTCTGCCAGCGAAGTGTCCCCAATAGTATCAAGTAAGTATGATGTTAAGTGGAACAATGCCATAAAAACCTTGATTGACATCAGACTGGACCTCTACCATATGGATCCTCAGATAATCAGGAAATAAAGTAGCCAGGGTTATAGAGATTTCAGATCCTAGACAGCAGGCTTTCTACCTTAGTTAGAAATTTACTTAGGGTACTAGCTTCATGGGTGGATAGTTAACAAAGTGTTCTCAAACGTCCTAAGGTTGGATGAGAGCAGGCATACCAACACTTTCTTTTTAAAAAATATTTTTAGACAATTTTTACTTATTGCGTATATAGTATTCTAGCTGTATGTATGCCTGCCGGTCAAAAGAGAATGCCTGATATCCTTACAGATGGTTGTTAGCCATCATGTGGTTGCTGGGAATTGAACTCAGGACCTCTGGAAGAAGAGAAAGTGCTCTTAACCTCTGAGCCTTCTCTCCAGCCCTTCAAACACTTTCTATACTCTAATCACAAAAATATATTCACTCATGTTTATATAAAACACAATGAGAAAATTAGTTTGTAATTATATAGACATTATGTAAGAAGGAAGATTAGGTATCTGGAAGTGCAGCTGCAGTCAGGGAGGTTTTGAAGAGCACATCTTGTGTTGGAGGTACAAGAGTAAGATCATCTGTACCTGTGTTTTTGACAAATGGCCATCAATAGTCTCTTTTGTTGTTACGAACACAAATGGGACACAGGAGCTGTACTGGTAACCACTGTGGAGGCAGTTTTGTCTCAGGAGCTAAAGAGAAAGAGAACCAGAGAAATATGTGGCTAGAAGTACTCCCATGGTATTGGCACTCTGGTCAGTATATTTATGGAGAACACTGCTGGGGGGCCTTCTATATGGGCTCATTTGGATGTCAAAATGCAAGAGTTTCCACTTTATAAGAAGGAGGGTGATGACCAGAATGGTACAAAGAATAAGCCAGATAGTCAATAGACTTTCATGTGCGGTATAATATGTGTATAATATTTTACAAAGCTGCAGAGTTAACTGAGTACACTAGAGTTAGGAAAAGGAAGAAATCAAAAGACCAGGCCAGATAATGTTCTTAACAATCCCCAGGCATGACAACCATTGGAGAGGACAATGACAGGATGAGAGATAGCAGAGATTTAGATAGGTCAATAGATGTGAACACATCAGTCGTGTTCAGAAACACAAATTATTCTGAATTCTGCTTCACAGAGGCAACCTGGTAACCAAATAACCTTTGGTTTTAGGAACACATTATTGCATGTCTAGTAAAACTCTGATATAGAGCATAGGGGGAACAACTTGGTGAACAGTCAGAAGAATCACCAATGTATGTCATGGAATTATATAAGGTTATAACGTATAATGAATGATTGTATAGCATGATGAATGATTACTATCACAGTATGATATATATATATATATATATATATTGATAGAAGATTATCTGATTAACAATTGTGATATGAAGACTAGTGATGACCAAGGAGGACAACAATTATCGAACTTATAATTTGTCTTAATACCTAATAGAAGGATTCATATTTTCTAACATGTAAGGACTTTTGGTTTCTTAAAGACTGGCTATAACCACGGAAATATTAAACTTCTGTGGTTGTCTAGATAAATGTAAGGTGTACTATATGAAAAATAAATGGTAGGTAAGTGGGCTCAATTTTCCTAGCCTTTGTCAGATGGCCCTAGAATTCCTGTATATAAGGTTATAAACATAAAGGGGATGCCAGAGGGTGGAAGGAGGCAAAAAACCAACAACACAAACCATTTGAAAATTCCAAAATGATAATTGATACTGTATGTGACAACTTAAAATATTTTCTTTTTTTTTTTTGAGACAGGGTTTCTCTGTGTAGCTTTGGAGCCTATTCTGGCACTTGTTCTGTAGACCAAGCTGGCCTCGAAATCATAGAGATCTGCCTGCCTCTGCTTCCCTAGTGCTGGGATTAAAGACTTGCCCCACCAAAGCCCAGCTGACAATTTTAATCTTAAAGTATTAAAAAGAACAATGAATAACCAAAAAGAGGATGTTATACTCTCAAAAATCTTAGTTATGATGATATAAACAGTTCTGACTGCTTTTCAGAAATTCCTATGAAAGAAGAAAGCTGTGTAAGATATTTACCCTCACAAAGTTAACAATATAAAGCTAGACACACATTATTTACTTTAGAATCCATTAATATGGAGAAAGGAAAGAAACAAGATGCAACAAGAGGTATATGGTTTCTTTCTCATTTGTCTATTTGGCTAGGCAATGGTTTCTACTTTCTTAGACACTCATTTCATTTTGCCTTGAAATGATTTTATAGATAGAAATAAAATATTTAATTGATATTTGGTCAGCAAGTCTGGATTTAATCAGTTAGAACGATTGTAAAGGAGGGCAAGTCATGTGCCTCATGGAGAAAGTATTTCACTTCCATGTAGTATTATCCACCAATAAGATAGAAAACATCCATCTAGCCAATGACTGTCTCTTTAAAATTACCTGTGGCATAGCGTCAGCCCATGCTTGTGGTCTTTTCTTTCTGACTCTCTGCCTAACAGACATTGGGCATTATTAGCCAAGAGTGCAATCATGAATAATTAAATATAAATATAAATAAATATATGCACACATATGAATAATTATGTATGCTTGAAGATTTGCGTTACTTTTTCTCTGGTAAAACTAATTGATATATTCTCACAATAAAGTAGCCTAGAAGCATCTTAAATGAAGTAATTTTGAAACTGATGCATATTTTGTGTGCAAAATAAGAAAAAACAACAAGATGATTCATTGATTAAATCCAAAAGGATGTAACCAATGAAATATGTAGTAGCTAACTAAGACAACAGAAATGAATATAGCAAATGCAAAAAATGAAAGAATTATGAGACAATTTTCAGCAACTCTGGGCTCGTTTGTTTGTTTATTTGTTTATTTATTTATTTATTTATTTGAAACAGAGTTTCTCTGTGTAATAGGCATGGCTCTCTTGGAATTTGCTTTGTAGACCAAGCTGGCCTCGAACTCACAGAGATTTTTCTGCTTATGCACCAGAGTACTGGGATTAAATGTATGAGCCACCACCACCCTCATTAGTTTGGGTATATACTAGTTTTATTTATTTATTTACTTTATTTGAGATAGGGATTCTCTTTGTAGCCTTGTCTATCCTCTAACTGACTCTGTAGAGCAGGTTAACCTGAAACTCACTGAGAACCACATGTGTCTGCCTCCTGAGTGCTGAGAGTAAAGGCATATACCACCACCACCTGGCCAATATTTCTAGTTTTTAAAAGGATTGTGTGTGTGTGTGTGTATGTGTGTGTGTGTGTATGTGTGTGTGTGTGTGTGTGTGTGTGTGTGTGTGTGTGTGTGTGGTGAGTATGTTTGGTGAGTTTGTGTACAAATATGTGCATGTCAAGTTTGTTAAGTGTGTTTAGAGTTCATAAAATCTGTCCTATCAATTGGAGCTAGTGTTACAGGTATCTGTGGGCCACCTGATGCTGACACTGATATTCGAGTTCTAGTCCTCTGGAAGAGCAGCAAGCACACTTGACTGCTATGTCCTCTCTTCATCCCCTAATGTATTTCCATGCAATTGTTGTCAAAAATTTTGACAACCTCACATTTGCTAATAATGTCCTGTGATTGTATGTAATACCCCACTACCTGTCTGTGGGTCCTTTATTTTTCGTGTTACATGTTTTGATGAAAGGATTCAACCAATTCTATGATTTACATCCATCTATATTTAACTAAAGTATGATTCTTAATACATTATTATGCATAGTAATTTAGAACAGTAGTATCTGTCAGTTCATATACCCTGATATGACTTTAGGATGAAAGGAATATTGGAGTTCAGGTTTAATATTTCTGTAACTACAAGTTGTAAAACTTGGGTATTGGACAAATTAATAGATCATTCCAATGTACTTGTTTACTTTTTAAAAATCACTTTCTATTGCAGTTACTGTTCCATTCAATTTTCTGGAAAATCTGATGGTGATAGAGCACTTAAATTAATGTCAATATACTTTGACTCACATGAGTTTCAACTGTATGTTATACTCATTGTTTCAGAAAAATGTAAATAATATCTCTTGTATAGAAAGATGATAGTTTTCCCTAGTTAATCAATTACAGGGTGGGTTCTGATAAACGTCAGTTAAACGTATCATCAGAAGTCTTAATTCTAGTACATAATTTCCACTTCCAAGATGCTATGACGAGATCTGCTATGTGGCAGTCATGCGCGTTCCTGTTTAAAACTCCTGTTGACATCCAAATATCTTCAATATTCATTTTTGAATTTCCAGAAGTGTGTTTGTTGGTGCACAGTATACTAGAAGATATTGGCCTTTTATAGGATGCATTTGGGAACTTTTAATTATTTTAATATTGTATCACTGTGCCAAATCTAGCACAATATCTTAAAAGACTTAACTAATGAACATGTTGTCCTTCTCAAGAGGATAAGAACAATAGGTCACAATTCAATTGTTACATTTTAAATTGAAGAAATCATATCCTAACATGAATTTTAAATATACTTCTGTGTGTGCCTGTCTGTGTCTTATCTATCCACCTACCAATCTATCTTCTGTTTAGTGAAATAGTTGCTACTAGAGGAATATATTATGGTACATATTTTGCATAAAAATAGATCATAAAATTCACTTTAATTTGTGATTAAAGTTAGACAATCAATATATCTACTTCCTGAAAAATTTTACTATTATTGCTTGGGCTTTTAGCTGGGGTCACCTTTATAGATTCCTGAAAATTTCACTAACATATTGTTTCTCCCTAGGGCCGGATTGGCTTTCTCCATGGACATATATCTTTCATTTCTCTCCCACCTCATCCCTCCCCAAACTCAATCTTATGTTCTCATTCCCCAACCCCTTCCTTTTACCGCCCCCAACAGCTGGCCTTCCCCTGTTATCAGATTGGTGCCTACACTAACTGTCTTGATAGAACCTTCATCCATTAACTGATGAAAGTATACCCAGAGATCCACATCCAAACAACAGTTTAAGCTACAGGAGTAGAGTTTAAGAGAGGGAGGAGTGATTATATGTGCAAGTAGAGTCAAGATCATGATGGGTAAACCCACAGAGACAATTGACCCAAATTTGTGGGAGCTCACGGACTTTAAATATGGAATAGGTAGCCTGCATGGGACCGAACTAAGCACTCTGCCTGTGGGTGACTGTTTTTCAGCATGATCTGTTTGCTGGACATTTGGCAGTTTAACCAGGATCTATCCCTGGTGCAAGAACTGGCTTTGTGAAGCCTATTCCCTATGGTGGAATGGCTTGCTCAACCTTGATGCAGGGGGAGGGGCTTGGTACTGCCTCAACTGAGTATGCCAGGCTTCATTGACACCACATGGAAGGACTTAACCTTTCTTAGCATTTGATGAAGTTAGGTTAGAGTGAGGTGGTGGGGAGCAGGAGGAGAGGAGGGAGGGGGAACAGTGATTGGTATGTAAAATGAATAAAAGAACAAAGAAAAAAGAAAAAGTTTTCAGAGGAGTTACTGTAAACATAAATATAATAAGACAGACTAACAAAATAATTCTCTGTGCAATTAGAATTTTAAATTTGAAAATGTAACATATGGAAGACCTGAGCTCCAAATTTAACCTAAAGCATCTTGTGATTTTTATTGCCTAAGTAAATATATTATAAAGCAAGGAGAAAAAGAATTTTTTTATGGAGTTGGTATAAAATTAATTATATTTTAAGAAAAATGACTCATTGTTTTAGAAATGTGGAAATGGACACTTAAAATATCTAATTATTAGCATTTAATACTCATCTTCACTAAAGATATAAAAATCATTGTGCTGACTAATATTATTCTCAAATATCAAATAACCAAAAGAATGGGATGGAAAATGGCTCTACAGGTAAATGTGTTTGCCACCAGGCTTTACTATTTGAATTAGGACCTTCAATCCATATGGTAGAAGGAGAACTTCGAGTCTTTGAATAATGAAAATAGAGATCATATCAGAAGATGGAAAGGTCTTCTATGCTCATGAAGTGGTAGGATTTCACAGTAAAAATGGCCATCTCAAGCAATCTTCAGAATTAATGCAATCTCCATCAATGTTCCAATGCGATTATTTCTTTTTATTAAATTTTTAGATTTCATTTTATATTCTAACCACAATTCTCACTCCCACATCTCCTCCCTTGCCCTCTCTCTGCTCCTCCTGCCCAATCCTAGTCCATTCCTCCTCACAGGTAAGGGATCCCCTGTTAGAGAGGATGTGAAGTTAAGTGAACACTCCTCCCCTGCTGGTGAGAGTGCAAACTTGTTTAGTCATTTTAGGAATCACTATCACAGTTTCTAAGAAAATTGGGAGTCAACCTAACTCATGCCAGAAAGTAGTAACAAACTAGATGTTCTTGAAATTAAGAATGAAACTGCTGAACTGAACAAGGGGGGGGCTCTTGGACCCCCGACTGACGGCTGGGAGGCCAACATGGAACTTATTCAGAACCCCCGAATGTGGTTGTCGGCGAGGAGGTCTGACCAATCTATGGGGCCTTGGGCAGTAGATCAGTATTTGTCCCTGCCTTACGAATGTACTTTGGGTGCCCCTCCCACAATGAGGGATGCTTTCTCAGCCTGAAGTCTTGGAGAAGGGCCTAGGCCCTGCCCTGAAGGAAATGACAGACTCTGGATATCCCCATGGAGGGCTTGGGGAGGAGGGGAAGAAGAGGGAGCTCAGATTGACAGGTGAAGCAGGCTTGTTGCTAATTTAAAGAAAAAAGAAAAAAGAATGGATAAAGAAAACATGGTACATTTATACAATGGAGTATTACTCAATTGTTAAAACATACGTCATGATATTTGTAGGTAAATGAATGAAATTACAAAAAATATCCTGAATGAGGTAACTTAGATCCCAGATATGGTATGCTCTTAGTTATAAGTGGATATTAGCTGTAAAATAAAGAATAGTCATGTTACAATCCACTGACAAAGAGAGCCTAAGTAACATGGAAACAGAATGGATCCCATGGGTATTCTGTGGACATAAAGTGATGGGATCAGGATAGATTAGTTAGGGGTTGTGTAGGGAGGTAATACTGTTTGAGAAGACTGGAATGGGGGACATGTTATAGGTGATGTAGAAACCTATGTCAATGGAAACACCCAGGAACCCAGGACCCTAGCAATGGGGATATAGAGCTAAAATTTTAAGGCTGAAATGATGTTCTAATGGAGGAATTGGAACATCAGTGTAGCCATAAAATCCTAGTCCTACAATTCCTCCTGTCTGCAAGATGTGCTGGGGTAACGGTGGCACAGAACTTGTGGTAGTGGCAAATCAATGACTTGTCCATATTGAGACCCATTCAATGAGAGGGGGCCATGATAGATACTGCATAGAGGGCCAGGAACCAGAATGTGGGTATCCTGGGGATTAAGACAGAAACAAACACGATTACCAAAAAAAAGTCAATGAAATGGTTCCCCATTTTACTCTTCTATACTCACAGAGTGAAGCTTAGCATAATAGTCAGCAGAGAGTCTTTTCCCAGCAACTGATGGGAGCAGATGCAGAGACACAGCAAAGCATTAGGCAGAGTTCCAAGAAAACCTGCATGAGAGGATTGTAGGAGCTAGAGGGGTTGAGATACCACAAGAAAACAATTCACAGAATCTCTGTGAGCTTACAGGGGCTCACAGAGCCTCAACCGACAATCAGGGTGCCATAATGGGTCTGACTTCATCTTCTGTATATGTTATGATTGTATACCTTGTTGTTCCTGTGGAATTCCTAACAGTAGGAACAGGGGCTGTTTCTACTCTTTTGCCTGCTTGAGGCCCTTTTCCTCACACTGGGTTTCCTGGCCAGCCTTAACATGAAGGAATGTGCCTCATTTTATTATAACTTGACATGAACTGTTTGGTTGATATTCCTGGGAGGCCTGCCCTTTTCTGAAGGGAAAGAAAGAAGAGTGGTTGGATATGGGGGAGAGGTGAGGAACTAGGATTGGGAGGAGGGGAGTGTAGGGAAACCTTAACCCAGGTGCAATATATGAGAGACAAATAAATTTAAAAAACAATCAATCAAATAAAACAACACACCTCCACCACAACCATCACTACCACCAAGAACAAATCAAAATCTCCCCCAAGTAGGAAAAAGGAACTGTTGCTTCTCTTGCAGAGGACTGGGTCTGGTTCCCAGCACCAACTGTAACTCCAATTCTACGGGATCTGATAACCACTTTTGTCCTCCAAAAGCATCATATATACATACATACAATACACATAAACATACATAGGCAAGACAATACACATGAAATAAAAATAAATAATTCTTAATATATATACATATATATTATAAGATAAAAGTCTTATCCGTTTTGGTATAAATCCTTCTGAAACATGTTATATTCTTTTCCTTTATTTAGAGTATATAGGCTATAATGAAACTTTTGTTTAAAATAAGAAAAATGACATTATGAAATATTTAGAAAAAAAAGATGGAACTAGAAAAGAATCATTCTGAGTGAGGTTACTCAGACTGAGAAAGAAAAATATGGGATGTATTCACTTATCTTTGGATATTAGTCATGAAGAAAAATGATAACCAACCATCTGTAGACTCAGAGAGGTTAGGTTTAGAGGAAGTCATTAGGGGGAACACATGTAGCTCCCTGGAAGAAGGAAATGGACTAGACTAGGGGTGGTTGGGTATGGGAACATGAGGGTCTGGTAGGGAGAAACAGCTGAAATTGAGGCACATTTGAGACATGGTATGGAGACCTAGTACAGTGGAAACACCCTAAAATATATGAGGCTTCCAGTACTGTGACTACGTTTATTTCAATTCAGTTGTTTGCTGAGAGGCTTCCATGGAAAATACAAAACAGCCCAGCTTGTAGCTAAGAAAATAGTTTGTTCTTTATAAATTGACAGTGGGCCTTATTGACAAGGATTTCACCCATTCAACTCATTGAACATGAAAAAGTCAACCTGGTGCCTACAGGGATCTTTACACCTATGTTCTAGTATGTTTAGTGTGAGAAGGTATTCTGCAAGCGACTGAAATAGAAACTGGACACCCCCATGGAGGGCCTCACTCTCCCTGGGGAAACAAGGAGGTATGGGGGGGGTTAGAGGGAGGGCGTGGGAGGAGTGGAGGGATAGGGAAAGGGACCTGGGATTGACATGTGAAGCAACCTTGTTTCTAATTTAAATTTAAAAATAAAAAAATGTTCTCAAAAAATAGAAAAAAGAGAGAAACATAACATCAACACCAAGCCACAAAACCTTTGATCTACAATGCCCTAAGAACTATGCTAGAGCAATGGTGTCACGGAACTTCTAGAAGTAGCCATCTAATGCCTGCTTTGACTTAAGGCCCTCTCCAC
This sequence comes from Mesocricetus auratus, assembly GCF_017639785.1. Lineage (NCBI taxonomy): Eukaryota > Metazoa > Chordata > Mammalia > Rodentia > Cricetidae > Mesocricetus > Mesocricetus auratus. Next base: position 37,407,708 of record NW_024429188.1, on the reverse strand, counting down.
AAGATGGAATCCATATCCAGCATTGCTTGGGTGACTAAGAAGCAGAAGCCAGATAGTCCAGAGGCTTAGGGTAAAATCAAATCCTGATGCTCTAAAAAAGTATCAATAAAACGACTCATACTGCCATTCTTCTAAACCCATTGATCAATGTCTTATTCAGTCATCATTAGAGAATCTTCCTCCTACAGTAGATGCAAAGACCCACAACCAGACATTATGGGAAGAAAGAGTCCTTGAAACACACATATCTAAATAGGATGTCTCTTTCAAATCTCTCCCTTCAGAGTTCAGCAAACCCCAATATAAAAATGTGTAAAATCCAGAGGAGATATAGAACACCAAGTAAACAAGGCCTTCTGAATCAGCTGAGCAGCATGTATATGAACTCCTAGAGACTGAAGCAGCAAGCACTGGGATTACACAGATATGAACCACCTCCTCTGTGTATATATTATAACTTTCAGCTTAGTAGTTTTGGGACACCTGAGTATGTGATTCTTGTTTCTGTCCTTAGGACTCTTTTCCTTCCATTGAGTTCTTGTGTTCAACTTAAATATGGTAGCTATTGCTTTGTCTCATTATATTTTATTCTGTCATGTTTGGCTGTTATCTCCTAGAATAATGTTCTTTTATAATGAGATATAGAAAATCCATCGGGGTAGGAAGGTGAAAATTGAAATGGGAGGAGCAAAGGGAGGGGAAATTGTAATCAGGATATAGTGTATGAGGAAAAAAATCTATTTTTAACAAAACCAAAAAATAAAATGAAAGCAAAGGAATTTAAACTCGTTTTTCTTTTTTCTTTACATAAATGATAAAGATGAATACAAGCAGTTACTAGGTTTATATTTCAAAAATGGTAAAATTGAAATTATACAGAAGTAATATACTTTTTCCATATAATGGTAATCATATTTTATTGGCATGCATGAACATGAATTAAAATGAATGCAGTACTCTTATTTATTATTCAGCAAGCTATCAAATTAAATGTTATCACTTGAGCTAGTAACTTCAACCTTTCAATTTGCCATTCTACGTATCTGATTAAGTGCCAAGCAACTACAATGTAAATGTACCTTTCAGAAATGTTCTAGATAGTACAAATATATTTTTCTGTAGCTCTTCTAATTTAAAAAGGGCTTTTTGGGATAGAAATTATTAGTACTGAGAAGTATACTGCACGCCAAAATAAAGTATTATCTTATCAACCTCCTTCGCAATTACTTTTCTCTTCATATTCACATCTTTTTCACTATACTTCAGCCAAACTGACTGTATTTTTGGTATCTTTGAATACCTTGCATTTCAAAGCATGACACTTTTTGAGACTTTGCATTTTTTTGCTTCTCCATAATGGGCATTTGAACTTAGGTATCCATTTGTCCACAGTCATATAAAAAGTTAGTCGGGCTAGAGTTTTCAATGTGTTTCAACCTTAAGGCTACCAATTGTTGGTGATAATATGCAGGGGAAATTCTTTCTAAAATGATCCACTCAGGAATAAGACCATCAGAGAAATTTGTATGCTTTAAAAGACTTAACCTTGTTTCACAGCATCATTTCAATTATGTTCTGCATTTTATAAGTGATGACTTAATGCCATCATATATAAAATAGGGAAAGGAATTAAATTCTATAATTAAGAGAAGTGCATCATAAAATTTATACCATATTTTGAAACCACAACATAGTCTACTTATTTTCTGAATTTAATTACTCATCACTTAACATGGTAGATAATTAATTATTGATGATATTGGAATGATATAAATAGTAGGCTATGTGTAGTTGAATGTTAGCTATCTCCATCATATGTTTACAATATTCTCTTTAAGTGGCATATGTACAAAGTTCAGTATTGTCTAGAGATGCAGAACAATAAGATGTCATTTGCGGGAAAATGGTTGTAATTGCAGATCATTGTGTTAAGGGAAATTAGACAAATTCTGAAAAGCAAATGTTGTAGGTTTCTTTATTTTGTCCTCATAGGCATAATTTAAATTTTATTTCTAAAGTCAGGAAAGTAGAAAGTAGACTATATGAGAATAAAACCTATTGATGTCATTTTGCTAATATAGTTTAGTTTCTAATAGTATTCAAATAATTATCCTTATATCAACAGATAAGTGTGGCTATCATTCCTCATCAAAGAAACTTCTCTTTACATCATTGGAACACTATCAGAGAAATCCAAAACTGGCTAAAAGCAGAGAATAAGTGAATAAGTGACCATGGAATACCCAATAGCAAGTGATATGTCTACAACAGAACCCTTAAGCTTAGAGATCCGGGAAAACCACAGAAGTTGCAGAAAGACGATAAGAATCTGAGGCCAGATTGCCCAATGAAAGATAATGTCTTATAGTCATGACAGGGAAACAGAACTCATGAAAATCTCAGCAATAGGGCTACTAAACACAACTTTTATAGAGACAACACCAAAAATGATGTGAACATGAAAGGGAAATTTCACAAGGCTCTTGCCACAGATGAAGAGGAACTATAGATTGCAAATGGTTATTGAGAGAGGACAAGGAAGTCTTTTCCAGGTAGGAATTCCCTGATAGATTAATAAATCCCAAATTGTCATTCCTGGGTACCTGTACACACAAGCAATATTGAATGGACTCAGTGTGTGTGTGTGTGTGTGTGTGTGTGTGTGTGTGTGTGTGTGTGAACAGACATGGGAAGAGTAGGAGGGGGATAGAGAGGAGTAGAAATGCTGTAAATGTAGTAATAATGTATTAAATGCTAAAAATTAAAATGAAAATAATATTAAAAATAAGATAAAGGTATGTATTTTGTTTACCATTACTCTGAATACTTAATAGTTAACCTGTTGGAAAAAAACAACATAAAGCTTTTTTAATCAAAGAAATGTATCAAAATTTCATTATTAAAATAGTAATCTGTACTACTTCATATATTCATACTATGGCCTGCTTTACTTTATCAGGATATATTCATCTATAAGCAATAAGGAATTCAGGAAGTTATTGTTTCTGTTCTTTAGCTTGAAAAAATTATCTATATAACCAGTTGGAAACTAAACATTACATACAGCTTAAATTTGAGTATAACAGTATTTTTAAAATTACTTGGACAACAGTCATTAATTACAACCATTTTATTACCCAAGTCTTTTAGTGCTATGTTAATTCTTCTTGTTCTTGAGATTTGTCTTAATAATTCTGAAAGATTTTTGTTTATTAAGTAAATTATTCTGTAGAAAAGGAGGAAATTAATTTTGACCCTTCCTTACATAAACTTGATTTTTTAAAACAAATGTGTTTTACAATCAATTATAATTATATTGGAATTAAATTGTGCCTTTTTTTGAGTTGCAAACTTGACAAGCAGCTATTTTCTATTCTAGTGCCTCTAGGAAAAGAAAAATGAATAACATCGAATATACAGTCCTGCTTTAATGACTCCAGAAAGTATGTATATTTAGCATAAAACAGGTCCCAAAAAACATAAAATTCACAATACTCAGGCAGTAGGTTTCCAGATCATATTCAACTCTATTACTCCAAATTGTGTGTCCAAAGTGTACAGGAAGCAGGAACCTTAAAGACCATTGTGCCCCTTAGTAAGTTCAACAGTCACTTTTCTTTGTAACCTGCTTGTCCAGTTTGGACAGCATGCTGGCAAGCAGTCCAGACAAGAGCAGTATCTTGTCCTAACGGATATCTCTGCATTGTTAAAGGCAAAATCCATAACAGGTTTCTTCAATGCCCGTCTTCTTCTCTGATGTAATTAGTATTTTTGGGAAAAGTTGTATCTCCCTGTCATTAATAACCCTAATAAACTATTCTAAATGCCATAATCTGTAGGTTTGAGAAAGGTTTTCAAGGAATACCTATCCATTTGAAGTAAATCTGTATATTGATAAAACCTAACTAAACATAACTATAATTGACTATAATCTGCATTTAATTATACATTACATTTTTAAATGAGCTCTATAAACACAATACCTAAACAAGAATATATATATATATATAATATTGGCCTTAAATTTGTATCAATATCAAAAAGTCATACCAATGTAAAGTATTCATTTCTATTTCATGTTTTCTTTTTTTGGAAAGAGTTTGACTGTGATCATTAACCATTTATGACCAACTCAGTCTCAAACTTTCACTATTTGCAGATGATATGATAGTTTACATAAGTGACCCAAAAAACTCCGCAAGGTTACTCCTAGAGCTGATAAACACCTTCAGCAATGTGGCAGGATACAAGGTAAACTCAAAAAAATCAGTGGCCCTATTATATACAGAAGATGAAGTGACTGAGAAAGAAATCAGAGAAACATCACCTTTTACAATAGCCAAAAACAGCATCAAATATCTGGGGATAATGTTAACCAAGGAAGTGAAGGACCTGTATATCAAGAACTTTGTGTCTTTGAAGAAAGAAATCAAAGAAGATACCAGAAAATGGAAAGATCTCCCATGCTCTTGGATTGGTAGGATCAACATAATAAAAATGGCAATCTTGCCAAAAGCAGTCTACAGATTCAATGCAATCCCTATCAAAATTCCATCACAATTCTTCAAGGACCTGGAAAGAACATTAATCAACTTTATATGGAAAAACAAAAGGCCCAGGATAGCCAAAACATCCCTATACAATAGAGGAACTTCAGGAGGCATCACCATACCTGACTTCAAGCTCTATTATAGAGCTATAGTCCTGAAAACAGCTTGGTATTGGCACAAAAATAGGCAGGTAGACCAATGGAACCGAATCAAAAGCCCTAATTTTAACCCACACACCTATGAACACCTGATTTTTGACAAAGAAGCTAAAACTGTACAGTGGAAAAAGAAAGCATCTTCAACAAATGGTGCTGGCATAACTGGGTACTGGTATGCAGAAGACTGCAGATAGATCCATGTTTATCGCCTTGTACAAAACTTAAGTCCAAATGGATCAAAGATCTCAACATACATCCAGCCACACTGAAACTTTTAGAAGAGAAAGTGGGAGATACTCTTCAACGAGTTGGTACAGGAGACCACTTCCTAAACATAACACCAGTTGCACAGGCACTGAGATCGACAATTAACAAATGGGACCTTCTGAAACTAAAAAGCTTCTGTAAGGCAAAGGACACAGTCAAAAAGACAAAAAGGCAGGCCACAGAATGGGAAAAGATATTCACTAACCCTACATCTGACAGAGGGCTAATCTCCAAAATTTACAAAGAACTCAAGAAACAAGTCTCCAAAACACCAAAAGATCCACTTGAAAGGTGGGGTACAGAGCTAAATAGAGAATTCTCAGTAGAGGAGGCTAAAATGGCCAAGAGACACTTAAGAAAGTGCTCAACATCCTTAGCCATCAGGGAAATGCAAATCAAAACAACTCTGAGATACCATCTTACTCCTGTCAGAATGGCTAAAATCAAAAACACCGAAGACAATTTATGCTGGAGAGGATGTGGAGAGAGAGGAACACTCTTCCACTGCTGGTGGGAATGCCGACTCATACAGCCTCTTTGGAAATCAGTATGGAGATTCCTCAGGAAAATGGGAACTAATCTACCACTAGACCCAGCAATTCCACTCTTAGGCATTTATCCAAATGAGGCAGGTTCATACAACAAGGGCATCTGCTCCACTATGTTCATAGCAGCATTGTTTGTAATAGCCAGAACCTGGAAGCAACCTAGATGCCCCTCAACTGAAGAGTGGATAGAGAAAATGTGGTACATTTACACAATGGAGTATTACTCAGCAGAAAAAAACAATGGAATCTTGAAATTCGCAGGGAAATGGATAGCACTGGAAGAAACCATCCTGAGTGAGGTAACCCAGTCGCAAAAAGACAAACATGGTATGTACTCACTCATATATGGATTTTAGATATGGATCAGGATAGTGCCTGTCTGCACTTCCACAGATAGAGAGTCTGGGAAACAGGAAAGAACCTAAAAGATATGCATATATGCATAGTACCCAAGAGAAGAGGATGGAGACAAGATCCTCTGAATGGATGGGGAACACGGCGAGGGGAGGGGGGGAGTGGGACCTGGGAAGAATAGAGGGGGTAAAGAGGAAGGGAGTTGGTCATGGGGGAACAGGAAGTTGAGGGGGTGGGGGTAGAATAGGGGGAAGAGGGAATCATAGGATAGAAGACAGATCAGGCACCAGAGTGACCTCGAGTGATCTAAAGGTATAACATCAATTGGCAAGCTAAGCAATAGTGGAGGGACCACCTCGAATGCCCATTCCTGATAATGAACTTGATGTCTATAACCATCCGGGAGCCTTCATCCTGTGACTGATGGAAGCAGAGGCAAACACACAACTAATCACTGAACTGAACCCAAGGAACCCAGTGACAGAGAGGAGTGATGAGCAAATTGGCAAAGAATGGGCTGGCAAAACCATCAGAGACAGCTGATCTGAACAGGGGAGTGCTCTTGGACCCCAGACCGACAGTGGGGAGGCCAGCATGGGACTGATCTGGACCCCCCAAATGTGAGTGTCAGTGAGAAGGCCTGGGCAACCTATGGGGCCCTGAGCTGTGGATCAGTGTCTATCCCTGGTATACAAACTGTCTTCATGTGCCTATAGCACAAAGAGAGATGCTCTCTCAGCCTGGACTCTTAGGGGAGTGCCTTGACCCTACCAAGAGTAAAATGACAGACTCTAGATATCCCCTATGTGGAAGGATTTGGCAATAGGGTGGGAGGGAGGGGGGGAAGGGGAGTGCGGGAAGAGGGGAGGGAGAGGGAACTGGGATTGACATGTAAAGCAAGCTATATAAAATTAAAATAAAAATGATAAAATAAAAAAAACATTTATAAACAATATTTGGGAATTTGAATGTAGTTCTTTCCAAATTGCTTCCTGCTGTTTGAGAGCTCTGTCAATCACTTGAGAATCCTGAGAAAACCCAGAACCCTGGCCAAATCCTGGCGTGTAGTAGTCTGTAAGGCTGCATGGTCTCAGCTGTTTTGGGTATATGATCAAATGGGCCAATGCTTCAGGGGGCCTTGCTTGATCAAACCATAATAGTCTGAAAGGAATCCACATCTTTTCCTCTTCTGTGGAAACAAAAGCAGGACCTCTTTTCCAAAGTAACATAACCTTGTGCTTATATTTTGAAGTCAATGCATTTTCAAAATATATAGGTTGGATTAATCCATCAGCATTTATAATCAAATTACTTTTAGCAGCTGTTGCTCCTTCCCCAGTAGTCAAACAATTCAAAGACAACACAATGCAGTATCCAGACTATGTGTATTTTTCTATCTTTATGTGGTTATTATTTATTATTCTATTTATTTTAATTTGTTTTTTACTTTTTTTGGTTTTTTGAGACAGTGCTTCACTATGTATCTTTGGAAGTCCTGGAACTCACTCTGTAGATGAAGCAGGCCTTGAAATCTTAAAGATCTGCATGCTTCTGCCTCCCCAGGTTATGCATATTTTTAAACACACTGTAAACCATTTAGAGGATTATTTCCTTTGCAATCTGTCTTTACTATATATCTCTATATTTTATGAACATATGAGTTTTAAATCTGGTAAGTAGCATGGCTAGAATGAAAACTGCAACTTTGGCAGTTGGTTCTGCCCAATTCCTCAGTTTCCTGAGAGAATAGCTTCTTTGCAGAGGTGCTGGCAGGAGCCGTGTTTATTGCCAAAACTCTGCGGAGTTTCTTGGTCCATGTCACCTCCAAGAAGCTGCTCATAAACACCATTTAGCTCCATGGCTTTTGCTGCTGTTGCTGAATCAGGAAGCCTCTCTTAAAGAAGCTGTGCCTGTAGCAAACAGAGCCCACCTGATAACATGCTGCTACCAAGAAACTGTGCTTGATTCTGTTGTTTTGTGTTCAGAATCCCTTTTTAAGCTTTTGTCAGGTTACTCATGGAAATTCTTGCCAAACTTTTGGGTGCCACATGTAGAGGGAAGTTTCTGTCCCGCAGCTATTTAGTCCCAAATAAACACAAAGAGGCTTATAGTAATTATGATCTGTGAGACAACTCAGACTTCATCTTGGCTAGCTATCTCTTAATAAGTAACCCATTTCTATTAATCTGTGTATGTCTACATGGGTGATTCCCGGGTCTCTTGATGCCTAGGCAGTTACATGGCCTCTGTCTGACTCTGGCTACCACCATTCTCTATCACTGTTTGGATTCCCTGCCTGACTAAATTCTGCCTGTACACTGGCCAAAACAGATTTATTCATTAACAAATAAGAGAAACATACATTCACAGCAAACAGAACGACATACCTTATCAGGATCAAATGTTCTATATATGTCTGTTTGGTTCACTTAATTTATGATGTTGTGTAGCTTTAGTGTTTGTTTAGATTTGCTTTGGATGATTGGTCTACTGAAGAGAATGGTATAACAAGGTCACCCATTATCACTTTTGTAAGGTCAACATGAGATTTTAGCTGTGGCAATTTCTTTCTTTTATGAATTTAAGTGCCCTTGTGTTTGATACATATGTTAAAATTATAATACCTTTTGGTGGACTATTTCTTTAGTGACTATGGAATATCCTTTCTTATCTCTTATAATTAGTTTTGGTATGAAATCTGCTTTTTAGATACTAAAATAGCTATACTTGTTTGCTTCTTAATTCCTTTTGCTTAGGAAAACATTTTTATATATTTTACCCTAAGGTGATGTCTGTTTTTTGTGGTGAAGTGTGTTTTCTCAGATCCAATACAAATTCTGTTACCTAATCCATTCTGTTAGTCTTTGTCTTTTTATTAGAGTAATTAAGACTATTTTAGTGAGCAGCATTTAAAATTCCTATTATTTTGTCATAGCATGTTTTCCCTCTTTTGAATAACTGTTCTAGGATTATTTATTTCTTGTTTCTTTTTTGCAGTTAACCTCTTCAGATTGAAGTTGTTACCATAATGCATTTTGTAGGTCTGTATTGGTGTACTGAAATTGCTTAAAATTTGTTTTGAACATGAAATGTTTTTCTCATTTCATCTGTTGTTATTGATACTTTACTGAGTAGAGTTGTCTGGGATGGCATCCTATAGCTGGACTTTTTTTATTGTTTGAGAGTCAACCACCCAACTCCCAAATTAGCTTGCCTCGTTTCTAGCCAGATTCTTCTAACATAAATTATCCCATTTTTATTTACTTAAATTTTGACTTGGAGCCTTTTACCTTTTAAATTCTATGTATTTTTATTTCCTACTTACTCTATGGCTGGCTGTGTGGCTTGATAGCTGGGCCCTGGCATCTTCCATGCCTCCTTTTTTTGCTCTCTGCTTTCCTTTTTTGAGCCTAGGCATCCCTTCCTATTTATTCTCTTTTCCTGGCAGTACTGCCTATCCCTCTCTTCTGCCTAGCTATTGACCAGTCTGCTCTTTATTAGACCAATTAGTTGTTTTGGACAGGCAAAGTAACAGAGCTTTGCAGAGTTAAACAAATGCAACATAAAATAATGCAGCACATCTTTGCATCATTCAACAAGTATTCTATAGCATACACTTGTATTCCACATTTCCTCCTTTATTTCTCTAAATAACAATAGGTTTCAATTTTAACATAGCAAAACTATATATAACAAAAACAGTTATTGAGTAAGAATTACACTTACAATGTTCAGTCCATTTGCACTTAGAGAATTCAGAGAAAATAGTTATTCTAAGGTTTTATACCTAATTTACTTTCTATCATAATTAAAGAAAACTGTAACCCCAAAGGATGTAATATTATCTAACAACAGAGACATCTATCAGGCTGGACAGTCACCCAAATTTGCACTGCAATTTTGGATCGTCCATCTTCAGCCTACAGGCCTAAACTATCTGGCAGATATTTCAGTGAAGAAGTAAATTTGAAGGCCTTCCCTTTCTTGTATTGGCAAAGTGCATCAGTCACTTTCCACTGTGTACTGCTTAATATCTGGCAGTCTCTTCTCTAAAGCAGAAATTTCAAAGGATTGTCTTGCCTTGTTTTGGCAATGTGCAACTGTCTTTTTTCTGTGTTAAGCTTTTCCATTCTCTATAGCATAGTGTCAGCAATCAAGGCAAGAGCAGTTTCTTACTCATATGGCTAGCTTTTCCACATAGAAAGGTAACTTCACATGGACATCTTTGGTGCCCATCATCCTTTTGTGAAGTAAATTTGTACTGCCAGTAGTGTGTTTAATTGTCATAAAAAACTTCAGGTCTTTGAAATGCTTTACCTTGCAAACATACCTAATGTGACTACAAGTTTCATTATTATAGACTAAGTACTAAACTCATTTGTTAATTATACAGGGTGTTTTTAAATGATCTGCATATGCATAATACCCCCAACAAGAGTAGAAATATATATACCATATAACAAAAATAAGTTTAGATTTCTATCAATATATCAAAATCGATGCCAATGCAAAATATCTGAGAATAGTTGTCATTTTTAATTTATTTTTAAGTTTAAATTTAGATTAGAAACAAGGTTGCTTCACAAGTCAGTTCCAGGTCTCTCTCCCTTTCCCTCCACTCCTCCCATGCCCTCCCCCCAAGCCCCCCATTATCCCCTCATTTCCCCAGGGAGGGTGAGGCTCTCCATGGGGGTGTCCTTAGTCTGTCATTTCATCCAGGGCAGGGCCTAGACCCTTCCCTAAGAGTTCAGGGTGAGAGTGCATCTCACATTGTTGGATAGGAGTCCAAACTCCATGTATAAACTCAGGATGAATACTGATCTACTGCCGAAGGCTCAATAGATTACCTAGGCCTCCTCACTGACACCCCCATTTAGGGGGTCTTGACCAGTCCCATGCTAGGTTCCCAGGCATTAGCCTGTAATTCAAGAGTTAATCCTTGTCAGGTCAGTTGTTTCTGGGGTTAAACCAGCCCAGACTTAATCCCTTTGGTCACCAGTCCTCCCTCTCTCTTACTGGCTTTCTTGAGTTCAGCTCAGTGCTTAGCCATGGGAGTCTGCCTCTTCTTCCATCAGCCATTGAATGAAGGTTCTGTTTCCCAGACTCTCTGGCCATGGGATTGTAGGCTGGCACTCCCAGATCTATGTCTAAAATCCATATATGAGAGATTACATGCCATGTTTCTATTATTGTGACTGTGTTATCTCACTCGGGATGATTTCTGCTAGTGTCATCCATTTCCTGCAAATATGACGATTCTATTGTTTTTTTTTCTGCTGAATAGAACTCCATTGTGTAAATGTACCACATTTTCTCTATCCACTCTTCAGTTGAGGGGCATCTAGGATGCTTCCAAGTTCTGGCTATTACAAATAATGCTGCTATGAACATAGTGGAACAGACATCCTTGTTGTATGAATGGGCATCTTTTGGATATATGCCTAAGAGTGGAGTTGCTGGGTCTTGGGGTAGGTTTATTCCCATTTTTCTGAGGAAACTCCATACTGATATCCAAAGTAGTTGAACAAGTTGGCACTCCCACCAGCAATGGAGGAGTGTTCCCCTTTTACCACATCCTCTCCAGCATAAATTGTCACTGGTGTTTTTGATTTTAGCCATTCTGACAGGAGTGAGATAGTATCTCAGAGTTGTTCTGATTTGTATTTCCCGGATGGCTAAGGATGTTGAGCACTTTCTCCAGTACCTCTCAGCCATTTTAGACATGGGACTGATCAAGACTCCCTGAATCTGGGTGTCAGTGAGGAGGCCTAGGTAATCTATTGAGCCTTGGGCAGCAGATCAGTACCTATCCCAAGTATACACACAGACTTTGGACTCCCATAGAACAATGTGAGGTGCACTCTCACCCTGAACTCTTGGGGAAGGGTCTAGGCCCTGCCCTATATGAAATGACAGACTATGGACACCCCCATGGAGGGCCTCACCCTCACTGGGGGAATGAGGGAATAACAGGGGGGTTGGGGGGAGGGCACGGGAGGAGGGGAAGGAAAGGAAGAGGGACCTGGAACTGACTTGTGAAGCAACCTTGTTTCTTATCTAAATTTAAACTGGAAAATAAAATAAATAAATAAATAAATAAAAACACAAAAACAGAAACAAAAACAAAAAAAAAGGAAATTCTGTATTTAGTTCTGGAACCCACTTTTTAATTGGATCCTTTGGTGTTTTGGAGACTTGCTTCTTGAGTTCTTTGTAAATTTTGGACATCAACCCTCTGTCAGATGTGGGGTTAGTGAATATTTTTTCCCATTCTGTGGGTTGCCTTTTTGTCTTGCTGACTGTGTCCTTTGCCTTACAGAAGCTTCTCAGTTTCAGGAGGTCCCATTTATTAATTGTTGATCTCACGGTCTGTACTACTGGTGTTATGTTCAGGAAGCTGTCTCCTGTATCAATTCGTTCAAGAGTACCACCCACTTTCTCTTCTAAGAGGTTCAGTGTGGCTGGATTTATGTTGAGGTGTTTGATCCATTTGGACTTAAGTTTTGTGCATGGCAATAAATATGGATCAATCTGCATTCTTCTACATGCCAAGCTCCAGTTATGCCAGCACCATTTGTGGAAGATTCTATCTTAATTCCATTGCATATTTTTAGCTACTTTGTCAAAGATCAGATGTTCATACGTGTGTGGGTTAATATCACGGTTTTCATTTCGATTCCAATGTTCTACCTGTCTATTTTTGTGCCAATACCAAGCTGTTTTCAGGAATATAGGTCTATAATAGAGCTTGAAGTCAGGGATGGTGATCACTCCAGACATTACCTTTTTGAACAGGATTGTTTTGGCTATCCTGGGTCTTTTGTTTTTCCATACAAAGTTGATTATTGTTCTTTCAAGGTCTGTGAAGATTTGTGCTGGGATTTTAATGGGCATTGCATTGAATGTGTAGATTGCTCTGGCAGGATTGCCATATTTACTACATTGACCCTACCTATCCAAGAACATGGGAGACCTGTCCATTTTCTGAGGGATTATTCAATTTCTTTCTTTAAAGACTCAAATTTCTTGCAATACATGTCTTTCACTTTTTTGGTAACCGTTACCCCAAGGTATTTTATGTTGTTTTTCAATTGTAAAGGGTGATTTTTCTATGATTTCTTTCTCAGCCCTTTTATCATCTGTATATAGTAGGGCTACTGATTTTCTTGAGTTGATCTTGTAGCCTGCCACTTTGCTGAAGGTTTTTATCAGCTGTAAGAGTTCCCTGGTAGAGTTCTTTGGGTCAGTTATGTAAATTATGATATCATCGGCAAACAGTGAAAGTTTGACCTTTTCCTTCCCAATTTATATGCCCTTGATTCCCTTTTTTGTCGTATGGCAATGCCTAGAACTTCAAGTACAATGTTGAAAATGTATGGAGAGAGTGGACAGCCTTGTTTTGTTCCTGATTTTAGAGGAATTGCATTGAGTTTCTGTCCAGTTAGTTTGATGTTGGCTGTTGGTTTACTGTATATCGTTTTTATTATGTTTAAGTATGTTCCTGTTATCCCAGATCTCTCCAAGACCTTTATCATGAAGGTGTGTTGGATTTTGTCAAAGGCTTTTTCAGCATCTAGTGAGAGGATCATGTGATTTTTGTTTTTCAGCTTGTTTATATGGTGGATTACGTTGATGGATTTTCGTATGTTGAACCATCCCTGCATCCCTGGGATGAAACCTACTTGATCGTGGTGAATGATTGTTTTGATGTCTTCTTGGATCTGATATGCCAATATTTTATTGAGTATTTTTGCATCAAAGTTCATGAGGGATATTGGTCTGAAATTCTCTTTCTTAGTTGTGTCTTTTTGTGGCTTGGTGATCAAGGCTATTGAAGCCTCACAGAAAGAGTTTGGCAAAGACCCTTCTGCTTCTATTGTGTGGAATACTTTGAGATGAATTGGTATAAGCTGTTCTTTGAATTTCTCGTAGAATTCTGCACTGAGGACATCTGGACCTGGGCTTTTTGTTGTTGTTGTTGTGAGTCTTTTGAAGACTGCTTCTATTTCCATAGGGGTTATAGGTCTATTTAAATTGCTTATCTGTTCTTGATTTAATTTTGGCAAGTAATAGCTATCCAGGAAGTCGTCCATTTCCTTTAAAGTTTCGAATTTTGTGGAGTCCTGGTTTTCAAAGTATGATCTGATGATTCTCTGAATTTCCTCAGAGTCTGTTGTTATGTCCCCCTTTTCATTTCTGATTTTGTTAATTTGCATGTTCACTCTCTGCTGTTTGGTAAGTTTGGACAAAGATTTGTCTATCTTGTTGATTTTCTCAAAGAACCAACTCTTCATTGCATTGATTCTTTGTATTGTTTTCCTAGTTTCTACTTTATTGATTTCAGCCCTCAATTTGATTATTTCCTGGCGTCTACTCCTCCTGTGGGAGTTTGCTTCTTTGTGTTCTAGAGCTTTCAGCTGTGCTGTTAATTCTCTTGTATAACCATTCTCCAGTTTCTTCATGTGGGCACTTAGTGCTATGAACTTCCCCCATAACACTGCTTTCAAAATGTCCCGTAGGTTTGGTTATGTTGTGTCTTCATTCTCATTGAATTCTACGAAGTTTTTAATTTCTTTTTTTTATTTCCTCTTTGACCCAGGGATGGTGCAGTTGAGCATTATTCAATTTCCTTGAGTTTGTAGGTTTTCTGCAATTTGTGTTGTTGTTGAATTCTAATTTTAAAGCATGGTGGTCTGATAAGATGCATGGAGTTATTCGAATTTTTTGTAGCTGCTGAGGTTGCATATGGTGTCATGTATGTGGTCGTTTTTTGAGACTGTTCCATGTGGTGGTGAGAAGAAGTATATTCTTTTTTATGTGGATGAAATGTTCTGTAGATGTTCTATTGATGCCAGGCGATCCCCAGGCACTGGAACACAGGCCCAGACGCAGGGTCTGTTTTACCTGGACCCGCCAGGACAGCTGGTCTCCTGGTCTCCTTAGACCTGCTAGTTTCCTGGTCTCTTGGTGGGCAAGAATTCCTGGAGTCTGGGGTGTTTGCCTCCTGCTGGGAATGGAAGGTCTGTGCAGTTCCCCGGTGATCCCCAGGCACTGGAACACAGGCCCTGATGCAGGGCCTGTTGTACCGGGTCCTGCTGGAATAGCTGGTCCCCCAATAGTTGTCATTTTATCTATATTCCCATATTCCCCTAAATGATAACAAATATCCATAACCCACCATGAACCAAAAACCACCTACCCATTCTCTTGAGAATGTGGGTATCATATTCTCTAGACTGTTTCCTATTGTCTATGACAGAAGTTATGGAGAAAAGGTTAAAAGGGGTAACCAGGAGAACTAGGGGGACCCCATGTCCCTAGAATCTTGTTGTTTTCCTAAGATATAAAGTTTTCATTTATTTTTACCAATATCAATATTATCTGCAATCAATTAGTAATTTAGAAATAGTAGAGCCTGTTGTGATTCAAAATATTTTCTTAAATTAAGCATCTGCAGTCTGTAGATTTTTTGTTTTTTTGTTTTTGTTTTTGGTTTTGGTTTTGGTTTGTGGTTTTTCCTGACAGGGCTGTCTGTGTAACAGTCCTATCCTGTTACTAGTTGTATAGTCTAGACTGTTCTTGAACTCCCAGACATTTTACCTTCCTAAGTCCAACTTCTTTTTCTCTATAACTTTGGAATTCCCAGCTAGCTGCATACTGCCTGACCATTGGCCAAAACAACTTTATTCATCACCAATAAAAGCAACACATATTCACAGCATACAGAAAAACATCCTACCAGAGAATTCCACTAACTGTCACACTAGGTAGGCTTGAGAAAAAGATCTCAAAGCCAACCCCTACACCCACAGAAGGTTAGGCCCACATTAAAGGTGTGCTGTCCTGCCTCAAGCCCTGGATTAAAGTCCTGTGTAATCAAGCCTCCTCCAATAAAATCACACTTCCTAATAGTGCCATTTCCCATGAGCTTAAGGGAACCAAATACATTCAAATTGCCACAGGGACCAACAAATACCTTATCTGACTTAAGGAACACTCCAAGAAATGCAATAGTCAGCCCATGGACCAAGGGTGAAACCAAATGGTACAGTTCTTAATCTTCTAAAGGCAAACAAGCAAACAAACAAAATCCAGCCATAAAATGACTCATAATGATATTCTACTACAATCAAAGATCAGTGCATTTTTCAGGCAACAACAGAGAAGTTTCCTCCTGTAGCAGTTGGGAACAAATATAGAAATCCACAGTCAGATATTAAACACACACACACACACACACACACACACACACACACACACAGAGAGAGAGAGAGAGAGGGAGAGAGAGAGACAGAGAGAGAGACAGAGAGAGACAGAGAGACAAAGAGACAGAGACAGAGAGACAAAGAGACAGAGACAGAGAGAGACAGAGAGACAAAGAGACAGAGACAGAGAGACAAAGAGTCAGAGACAGAGAGACAAAGAGAGAAAGAGACAGATACAGAGAGAGAGAGATACCTTGGAACACACAGCTGTAAATGGGATGTCTCCATCAAATCCCTCTGCTCAGGGCTCAGGGAATCCTTCAGAAGATGTGGCAGAAAGAGTGTAAGACATAGAAGGGTAGAAGGGATGGAGGCCCCTAAGATCATAAGTCCTTCAAAATCAATATGAACAAAGCTCATATGAACTCACAGAGACTGAATCAGCGAGCACAGTTCCTGCACAGGTCTATACCAGGTCCTCTGCAAACATTTTATGGTTTCCAGTTTAGTGTTTTATTGGGTTCCTAACTACATGAGTAAGTGAGTCTTTGATCCTTGTTCTTTCTTTGAGTTTCCTTTTCTTTTATTTATTTGTCATATCCAACTCTAATGTGATTTTTTTTTGGTTTTTATGTGACAGGGTTTCTCTGTATTGTTTTGGAGGCTGTCGTTTCAGCCTGGCCTCGAACTCACAGAGATCCGCCTGCCTCTGCCTCCCGAGTGCTGGGAGTAAAGGCGTGCACCACCACCACCTGGCTCTAATGTGATATTTTTAAATCTTATTTTTAATCTTATTTTGTTTTATTATTATTATTATTATTATTATTATTATTATTATTATTATTTAAAAGACATTTTCCCTAATTGGAGACAGATATGGATCTGGGTCAGAGGAAAGGTGGAGAGAAATGTGGAGGAGTAGAGGGAGGGGTAATCTTAATCATGATATATTATGCAAGTAAAATTTTTTCAATAAAATGAAAGAAAACAAGAGGAAATTTCAAAAGCAATGATCAGTTTTAAAACTCAGACTTTCTATATAATTTCTATTGTCTGATTCACAATCGTTTGTCACTATTTTAATTAGATCCAAAACTTTTTTAATTAAATAAAATAAAAATATGAATCTAATAGTTTATTTACTTCTATGTAGTGTTTAGGTGGATTTGGTGATTGAAAATAAACTAATACCCTCATATTATCCAGTTTTTAAGGTTATAAATGGGTGATGGCTCCTGAGTATCCAGTCTGTGGCAAGAAGAGTGTTGAGCAATGGCTTTCACATTCTGTAGACCAAAATCATTATATAGTATATGTGAGTCCTTTCAAAATATATAATCAAGTCAATCTTTAATGTAATCAGTCAGTTGCTGGAGTCAATAATTTTATTTTGTCATCCTGCACAAATCTCACACAAAAAGCTACGGACTGTTGCAACCTATATATTTAAGTTTTTAAAAGAAACGTGTGGTTTATGTATAAAATCATGACTTATACTTATTTATTATTTACCATCAAATAGTCAAACTGAAAAGGTGATGTTGGGTAAGTATAAGAATAGCACATAACTTATATAGTATTATGACATTTCTTATCTGGGAAGAGATCAATTTTTGTATTTTGTGAGTTTTTAATTTTGCTGATAAAAAGGTAGAGGGTATTTGGCACTGGGTTATTGGAGAAAATGTGGCAAAATGAAGCAAAATAATAAAGGACTTCCAAGTATTCTATTTCCTATAATTTGACATCACTAATTAATTATAGAGCTGTTTTCTGAGAACACATAAGGTGTTAAACTATTAAGACAGTTGGATTTTTTAAATGTGAAAGCCATAAACTGCTGTCATGGCTTCTATTCAAGTAAAAATATGCTTAATATACACATTGGAGTTGGATTGTACACTGTATGGTCATTGTAATTTGTAATTTGTAACCAGGTAAAGCTTGAACATATAAACCAAAGATTTGCAAAATAAAAAGTGAACATGCAAGATATGTACAGAGAGCTGCCTCTTATCTTGAAGAAAAAAAGCAATTTGACTATTAGTAGACTTAAATATTTATCTAAAGAGAAAGTATTTAATCTTTTTGGCTCTGTGGCCATCTTCACAATCTCCATAAATTTCTGTGACAGTTTCATGATACTATTGTGCAGTTGTTGAATTTGGTCCTTTACTCAAATGAAAAATTCTCACATGAATATAATATTCTTTCTTTTACCTGTGTTTTGTTCATTTATTTTGCCTTACAAAACTGACCTGAAGATTTAAGGTAGCAAATATGCCAAAGAAATGCAAGAAGGTACTAAAGGAAAACAGACATACCTTGTGATTTATAGTAAATGTGGGCAAAGAATGTAACAAACAGACCAAATAAATTGATCCACTAGAATCCAATATGTTAAACAAAGTCTCTTGGAAATTCCAAGTTGGTACTTCTAGGCTATCATTAAAAGCAGCATTCATTAATGTGTTCTTTAATCATTTATTTAGTACCAATAATATGCCAGTAACAAGGAGTTGACACAATTATTTTAGTAATTTCCCAAGAAAAATAGCATGTACTAAACTCACTCTGTTCTATTATTAGACAATCTTATATAAAATCATATATTGTGAAATAGCTAATCATGACAGAGAAACTTCAATATAATATATTTGAAAGCAAATAGAACATATATTTAGATTCAACAATATTATTTTTATGTTAAGATATCCCACTTAATATGTTCTTTATGCCATCTGAAAATTTTACTCTATTATTCTTATTAGTAGAATTTCATCACTTTGCTTTCATATACTACCAACTTTACTTTTTACCTATGATTTGTGTAGCAGCAACTGCCTTGTCCTAAAATGTTCATATATCTATTTAAAATAAAAAAAAAACACTGGTGTGGAGGCACAAGTTTTTAACCACATCTTTAGGATGACAGACGCAAGGGCACCGTTTGCTCTACATCAGCTTGGCTTACATAACAAGACATGCTTTCTGTCTCAACAAAACCATAATAAACAAGACAAGAAAATCAATGAAAGCTCTCATTTGAGCTCAACAGTTACATTTCTATTCTAATTTTAGATTTTCTCTGGCTAGTATTGAACAGGAAAAATTCAGTGTTAAGAAAAGTAACCATTTCTTAGTTTTAATTAAGGTTGTTTGGTATCAATCAAATACATAATGTGAACAAAAAATGACAGAATATACATATCAGAAATTTGGTTACTCAGAGAATAACCATGAATTACTTTCTAATGATTAATTCAATCATTTAAAAAATGATCTGTATGCTCTTGAATGAGTTTATGTGTGTCATGCGCACAAAAGTGTCAATGGGCAGTTTTGTACTGCCTGAAACATGTTCTAGGAACCAAACTTGGGGCCTCCAGAAGTATTTTGAGCCATCTCGCAGCCCTCTGAAAATTATGCTTTATGGAACAAGTGAAAGGCTAATTGGAGAACATTTAAAGCTATAATTATTTTGAATTCAAGTATATAAAAATGAAAATATGTATCTTGCTATCAGAAGATATTTAAACACAGAAATCCATTTGAAACTGGTGTATAAGGGATAGCTAAAAGAGAGGCAGCTGAGAAAAAAAGCATAAATGACAGGGTCTTAGGATGATGTAAGGATAGCTGTTCAAATTGTTGCTTAATGGGGTATAATTGATGGAGAGTCCTATGCTTGCTTCTTGCTCTACTCCTCACAGATAATTTTATTTAGTGTTTAGAGAGTAAATCTATGAATAAATGAAAAGATATCATATGGATTTGTCCTTTAAGTATATTTAAGAGTCAATTAACTAGGAATGAGAAGGAACCAAGAAATTTAGGGAAACTCAACATAGAAAGATACAATTTCGTTTTTTAAATTCGAGTAATTTAAGCACACCATGCTAAATAAATCAAATAATAACTGCATACTTTCTATTTTAATTTAATATTTAAAGTTTTAAACAGGGTCCCTGTAGTCTAGGCTTGCCTGGGACTCATTATATAATCTGTGTTGATGTCTTGCTTGTACAAATAAAGTTTGTTTGGAGGTCAGAAAATGGAGGCTGCCACTAGCTAATTATAGAGCTCTGGAGTTCTGTA
The DNA here is from genome assembly GCF_017639785.1 of Mesocricetus auratus. NCBI lineage: Eukaryota > Metazoa > Chordata > Mammalia > Rodentia > Cricetidae > Mesocricetus > Mesocricetus auratus. The sequence goes on along the minus strand of NW_024429188.1, from coordinate 37,387,528 downwards.
CAGACAGGCAAGAAGTGAGGTAGCTGGGCAGAAACAGAATATAAGCAGGGAGAAACAGGAAATCACTCTCTTGTCTGCTGAGACACTAAGGAGGAAACATGTGCTGTGACTTGCTCCTTTTCTCTGATCTCTCAGCATTTTCCTCTATATCTGATTCTTACTTTTTATTATCTAGATGAATTAAGGACTCCATTTCCAATAGTCTGCTATAACATCTCCTCACTTTTTAAAGGTAAGCCTCCAATATAATGTTTTTTTTATTTAAATTAGAAACAAGCTTGTTTCACATGTCAATCCCAGTTCTCTCCCCTTCCCCTCCTCCCCCATAAGCCACCAACCTCCCAGCCCCCCGGCCCCCCTTCCCCTCTCTGCATCCCAGGGAGGGTGAGGCCCTCCATGGGGATCTCCAAAATCTGTCATAACATCCTGAGCAGGGCCTAGGCCCTCCCCCATATGTCAAGGCTGAGAGAGTATCCCTCCATGTGGAATGGGCTCCCAAAGTCCATTCCTATGCCAGGCCCCATAGATTGCCGAGGCCTCCTCACTGACACCCACATTTAGGGTGTTTGGATAAGTCCCATGCTGGATCTCAACTATCAGTCTGGGGTCCATGATCTCCCCCTTGTTCAGGTCAGCAGTTTCTCTGGGTTTCACCAGCCCGGTATTCCAATATACTGTTGTGCTTCTGATAGTACACTATGTGCTTAGAAAATATTTCTCTAATTTTTTTTCTTGAATTACTAACATAATGATAATGGGATAAGTATTGAAGTCACCTACTGAAGGCTTTAGAAGGGCACTTTCTAGAATTTTCACTCATGATTCAAAAAAAGGAGCAACAAATTATTGAAGGAACTAAATTTTGAGGGAAAAAGTTGACTCTTTTTTTTCTCCGCAGTTCTTGTGGTTGCAGGTATATATACATTTGCAACAGTAATTCCTTTTCCAATACAAGGTGAAGAGTGAGTTTCTCAGGGTCTATTTTGGAGAAGATTCCATGAGGTGCTGAGAAGTTGTATTATTTGGTGCTTGACTGAAAAGTTCTGTAGTTATCTGTTAGTCCCATTTGAATCATAAGATCTATTAGTTCAGGTATTTCTCTGTTTAGGTTCTGTCTGGATGACCTGTGCATTGTTGAGATTGGGGTGTTGAAATCTCCCACTGTTATTGTGTGGGATTCTATGTGTGATTCAGGCTTTAGTGCTCTTTCATTTACAAATGTGAGTACCCTTGAATTTAGGGCTTAGATGTCTGGAATTGAGTCAGCAAGGTGGATTTTTCCTTTGGTGAAAATAAAATGTTGTTCTCCTTTTTTCGGGTAATTTTGGGTAGAAATTTGTTTTTTTTTTTTAGATATTAGAATAGCTACACTAGCTTGTTTCTTAGCTCCATTTGATTGGAAAAATTTTTCCAATCCTTTATTCTGTGGCATTATCTGTGTTTGAGGTTGAGGTGTGTTTCTTGTATGTAGCAGAAATATGGATCCTGGTTTTGTGTTCATTGTGTAATTCTCTGTCTTTTTATTGGAAAGTTGCGACCACTGATAATGTGAAATATTAATGACTGGTGATTGTTACTGCATGTTATTTACTGTTGTTGTTTTCATGATGGTGTGGTTGTGGTGGTGGTGTATATGTGTGCATGCATGTATGCACATGTGTGTGAATGTGTTTGCTTTCCTTCCTTGGGTTTATTTGGTATGGAATTACGTATTGCCTGTGTTTTCATGGTGTGGAAAACATCCGTGGATTGGAGTTTTCGTTTTTGCACATTCTGTAGAGCTGAATTTGTAGATATATATTGAATAAATTTGACTTTTCCAAGAAATATCATGTTTTCTCAAATGGTGATTGCAAGTTTTTCTAGGTATAGCAGTCTGGGCTGGCATACATGTTCTCTTATAGTCTCCAAGAGGTCATTCCAGGCTCTTCTGGCCGTTGAGAAGTCTAATGTAATTATAATAGGTCTGCCTTGATGTGTTATTTGGATTTTTCCTTTGCATCTTTTAATATTATTTTTTCTCTATTTTAGTGTTTTGATTATTATTATTATGTGGTAAGGGAACTTTTTCCTGGGAAAGTCTATTTGGTGTTATGTAAGCTTGTATCTTCATACGCATGTTATTCTTTATATTGGGAAAACTTTTCTTTTATGATTTTGTTAAATATATTTTCTGGGCCTTTCAGCAGGGATTCTTCTTCTTCTATTACAATTATTTTTATATGTGGTTTTTCCAAAGTGTCCCAGGTTTTCAAGATGTATTGTATTACCAATCATTTACATTTAACATTTTCTTAGGCCAATGAATCTATTTCCTCTATCATATCTTCAACATCTGAGGTTCTTTCTTCTATCTATTTTGTTATGTTGTTGATACTTTCATGCATCTGTGTTCCTGTTCACTTACTTATGTTTTTCATTTCCAGAATCCCCTGTTTAGATTTTCTTTATTCCTTGTATTTCCATTTTTAGGTCTTTAAAATTTTTATTTGTTTCAGCCAGCTGATTGTTTTTTCTTGATTTTCTTGACATTCTTTAAGAGACTTATTGATTTCTTCCAATTTTTGGTTGTTTTTTTCCTTCATTCTTTTAAGGGAATTTTTATTTCCTTTGAAAGGACCCCTATCACCTTCATAAAGTTATTTTTAAAATTGTTTTCTTGTGCTTCAGCTGCAATGGAATATTCAGTCTTGCTGTCATGGAATAACTGGGCTCTGGTGGTTAAATATTTCCCTTTCTGTTTCTGAGTTTTTACACTGATGTTTAGGCATCTGGATTTGCGACAATTAAAGGTGTTCATTTCTGTGTTAGCAATTGTTGGATGTATGTTTTGTTCCTTGCTGATCTTCTGGTGTAAGTGGCTTATCATTTTTCTAGATTTTATCAAATCTTCTTTTCCTTCTACTCTGGCAAAAGTTATAACATGTCTTCCACTGTGGAAAACTGAAGATTCTGTTGTATGAACAGTCATGATTTGGACAAACTATATTTTTCATTTCTTTTGAAAAATTTAATTTGTTTTCCATATCAGATACTTAAGTACTTATAAGCACTGAATAAAAATGAACTGAAATAAATGTAAAGATAACCATATATTTGTAGTTATTCGTTTATAAAATAAAGTTGGAGAGAGGCATTTTGTAAACTACCTATATTATGCTTAAGATACATTGCTAAATATGTATTTTAAATTGCTTACTTTACATTGTAACCAAAGTGTACACATATATAAGTTTGGTGATAATATGATCATGCATGTATGCATCCATTCTTTTAAAATGTAGAACCGACATTTGAATTCTCTTTATGACTTCCCTGCCTAACACCTCATTTCTCAAGCAGCCACAAGTATAATTCTAAAACGTATAATCATCTTAAACACTTTTTTTTAATTTTGTCAAATGATTTTTTTAACTCTAAAATATATTTCTTAATTTTGCAGCGTGAAAGTCATGGCATGAATAAGATCATATTTCTTTACACAATCATAATTTTATTTATTTTCTTCCTGTTGCTTCCACAAAATAATTTATGTTGTTGTTAGTATTATATTTACATAGTATCTCTTCGTGACAAGAAGAGCCAAAAGTCGGAAAAGTAGGAGAACCATGAGTTCTATACTAGCATGAACTCTAAAAATGATCTCTCAAAACTAAAAATGAAAAACAAAATTTATTAATAATATTTGAAATGGTAAATGTTTCTTGCGATTAAAATTTAAAATATACAGTAAAATTATTTTCAAGAAAGACATATTTACTTAAGAAAAATAAAAATTAACCCTGGGGTGTAGCTTAGTAATAATAGCACATTCTGGCCTATGTTTGGCTGTAGGTTTGAATTCCAGAACTGTAAAAATGTGAAAATTATGTGACAAAATTTTAAAGCAAAGGTATTGATTAAAATGTCTCTATGAGGCTAAATTCTCACAGTTCTTTTGAAACTTTAGTTGTCACTCATAACATAGCAATAAGACTATTCACAGTTACAGGGTTTAATGTCTGTTTGCTTTGCAAAAGAGAGAACTGCAGACACCTATGGTGCATGTCACACATAGAATAGTGATTCTAAATGAATCAGGGGTAAATTTGTTCTTCTAGAAACATTTATCAATGCCAGGAGATTATTAATATTTTGAATTTTTTGTTTAGAAATTGGATCTTATGCTACAGAAAGCAAATTATTAGAGGTCAAGGATATTATTAGAGGTCAATGATGTTGCTCTCTACCCTACAATACAGAGAAATCCTGTTATAAATCCATGTTCTATATTTCTGTGTTGTGCTCATGCACAGTTGTCATCCAAATATCTTTTCTCATCATCCATCATCATTAATAATCCCTGTTTGCAATCCTCACTTTATTCTGTCTCTAAATCTTCCCTGCTGTTTCTTGTTTAGATATAGAATCTTGATATAACACAAGGTGACATCAAAATTGGAATATTTTTGCTTCAGCCTCTTCAGTGCTTGCATTACAAACATGTGACACCATACCTAGCTTCATTTTTATAGAGTTTATTTCTCAGTGAGACCCTAGAAACAAAGAAAAGCTTTATGTTACCTGCCTAGCACACTTGTCTACCACCTTCTTTTCCTTTACATCTCATTTCTGCTACCTAAATAAGTTTGTCTTTGTTATATACCTTTATAGTACTTATTATTTTTCTTAATATCATTACTTTACGTGGCTTTTCATTGTTATTTCAATATTTTCTTCTCCACTAGACTTTAAACTCCACAATGACAGGAATCGTTTTAATTTTATTATAAGAAACGTATGGTATAGTACTCAATACATACTTGTCAGGTGAATTAATGAATAAATTATTTAGTGAGCTGATTGTAGTCCTTGATTCTTTTTAGATGAAAGTCCACGAGTTTTCAGAATTGTAATAATGGTTCAAATTAAAAATATTTTTATGGTATCATAAAATTATCAGCATAATTCCACGATATCCTTTAGATCTTGGCCATTGTTAACATGGTTTATGAACACATTTTATAATTTAATTTCCATAGTTACAGGAGTTTACAAAATTATATTATATTAACATATAAATATAAAGTGCTGAGTTTATGTGGCAAACTTGCATGGTACTTGTTTGATGTAGATATGAGAGTATGGAGCATGGGTGTAAGTGTAGAGACTATGAGAGAAAGGAGATGGCAGGTTGGAGAAGAGAAAACAAACCTGTAATCCAATTCCGATAAAGCCTAGGGTAGTCAGAAAATTTTGTAATGAGCCATGCTCACCAATCTTTCTGACACTGACTGAATGTCTCCAGGTGGCTCAATGCAGCTGAAGTTGACCCTGAAATAGCTGTAGTCACCTAAAGGCAGTCTACTGACAGCCCTCACCTCAACTTGGGAGCAAGTTCTGCTCTTATTTGCTGTATAAGTTCTACATTCTTAGTACCTAAATGTTTTAACCCATTTCTTTTAAAAAACAGCATTCTTCAATAAGTACTGCTAGAAGGTACTGAAAGTTAAATTCGCCGGGCGGTAGTGGCGCACGCCTTTAATCCCAGCACTCGAGAGGCAGAGGCAGGCGGATCTCTGTGAGTTCGAGGCCGGGCTGGACCGACAGCCTCCAAAACAAGACAGAGAAACCTTGTCTCGTAAAACCAAAAAAAAAAAAAAAAAAAAGAAATTTCTTTAAAAAAAAAGTTAAATTCAAACACAAGTCATTTCAGCTTCAGATTTTGTACTTTTTTTCTGTACTTTTTAATTTTTACTTTTAAATTTAAATTAGAAACAAGGTTGCTTCACATGTCAATCCCAGGTCCCTTTCCCTTTCCCCCCTCCTCCCATGCCCTCCCACCAACGCCCCCAATACCCCCTCATTTCCCCAGGGAGGGTGAGGCCCTCTATGGTGTGTCCATAGTCTGTCATTATACACTGATGTCCTGTCACACTAGAATACATACACACTAGGAAACAAAAAGCATTCCAAATACTCCTTTTGGGGGGCCATTTCCAATAATTCAGCCAAAAATTTGGTATACATATACTATAAATTTAACCTTATGCTTAAATGTTATCAAATATATACATACACATGAATAGGCAATGCAAAACATAGTATAGATATTATTTTAGAGATGCTGTGAATTTCTCTCAAACATTTGTATCTTTAGAGAAAATTCTTTGTATTTAATTTGTTCAGTACACCTGGACCTTCTGAAGATGTGTAAGGAATGTATAAGTGAATATTTATTGCTTTAGAAACAAGTCACTGGGGCGATATTGGCTATGAGGGAAAAGGTGATTGGGAGTAGGAGGGCAGAAAATAGGAGGCAGAGGAGGAGAAGGAGGAGAAGTCCATATCAAATGCACCTTAAAAATCCCTTTTAGGTAAAACCTTAATTCACCCACAGTATTCTAAATAAAATACTTTTAAAGCTGATGATGATAAACTCTGTTTTAACTTGTCAATGCACAAAACACATTATAATGCAACATTAATAAGTGATTTATCAATTAAAACATAAACTTTATAGAATTAACATCCATCAGCGCCTAATCTTTCATGATCCAATATCTTTCCATGATCATTCATGAGGCTATGTAGCTCTACTCTTTTTTATATTTTATTTTTAAATTTAAATTCAAATTAGAAACAAGGTTGCTTCACATGTCAATTCCAGGTCCCTCTCCCTTTCCCTCCCCTCCTCCCGTGCACTCCCACCAACCCCTCCAATATCTCCTCATTTCCCCAGGGAGGGTGACACCTTCCATGGGGGTGTCCATAGTCTGTCATTTCATCCAGGGCAGGGCCTAGACCCTCCCCCAAGAGTCCAGGGTGCGAGTGTATCTCTCATTGTTGGATGGGTGCCCAAAGTCCATTTGTATACTCGGGATTAATATTGATCTACTACTCAAGGCCCAATAGATTACCTAGGCCTCCTCACTGACACCCACATTTAGGGGGTCTTGATCAGTTCCATGCTGGATTCCCCACCATCAGTCTGGGATTCAAGAGCTAACCCTTGTCAGGTCAGGTATTTCTGGGGATTAAACCAGCCCATTCTTAACCCCTTTGCTCATCAGTCTTCCCTCTCTGTCAGTGGATTCCTTGAGTTCAGCTCAATGTTTAGCTGTGGGAGTCTGCCTCTGTTTCCATTAGCCACTGAATGAAGTTTCTGTTCCACAGACTCTCTGGTCATGGGATTGTAGGCTGGCCCTCCCCAGATCTATGTCTAAAATCCATATATGAGAGAGTACATGCCATGTTTCTCTTTTTGTGACTGGGTTACCTCAGTCAGGATGCACTTTTTAAGGCATCCAAAATTGATCTTTTATTTTCTTAAAATCTTTTAAATTTATTAGTAGTGTAGGTGCATTTCAACGTGAAGGTCAAATGACAACATGCAGAAGTCTGCTGTCTCTCCACCAAGCAGGTTCAAAAGGATCAAATTCATTTCATGAGGCTGGATGGCCAGCATATTCACTGTATTGTCAAGTTTCCTGTTGACTTAGAAGCTATAGACATTTGAGAAGAGGTAATCTCAGCTCAGAGAACTCTCCCATCAGGTTGGCCTGTGGCACATTTTCTTGATGGATGGTTGATGTGGAAAGGACTATTGTGAATGATTCAATCCCTGAGTAGGTGTTCCTGGGATGTACTAAAAAAAACAGCCTGACAAATCCATTGTTTTGTTGCCTCTGCATCATCTCCTGTCCCTAGGATTTTGCCCATATTTGTTGGAATTATAAGATGAAATACCACTTCTCTGGTTGATTTTAGTCAGCAGTCTATTATTACAGCAATAGAAACCTTACCTAATATGTTTACCCACTGAGATATCTAACCAGCCTCATTTTTATTTCTTAGCTTATTTAACGTATGTTGAACTTTGAGTTTTCAAAGTTTCCATGTTACCAACCACATGATGAAAACAGCTTGAATGGGTACTGAACAGTTCACACAATGGAGGGTAGAAAGCCAAGAAAGGAAGAGTTTGAATCAGTTGACCTTTTCTATTAGCTCCCAATCAATAAGAAGGTATCTCTCATATGAAGCTGAATCACTCCCACAAATTAATTCTCTGTATAAATGCCTTTATAGACATATCCTAGTATCTGCCCTTAGGCTCTTGATCAAATTGAGGGAGAGGAAATTAGCCAAGTATTATTAATTAACGTGAGAACTATTCATTTATTACCATGCAAATTAATTTCATATCAGTTTTTAATTATATGATAAATAAATGAACAGTTTTCTTTAATAAAATTTATATGTCTGGAGCATCTGCTTTACTTAAAACTTCTGCTCAATGCAACTACTATCAAGTTGATGGTAAGTAATTGGAATGCATACTTTATATTTTTCTCTCGGAGCAGTAGCTTTTGTGGGGTACCTTTAAACTGTTCATCTTTCCCCGGGCTAAAATAAGAGAAATCTGAAGTTATTGAAAATAATACTAGTGACATAATTCAGGGAAAGCTTTCCTTATGAATCTAGGTGAAAGTGAAATGGTGGCTCTTACCTTGAAAATCATGCTGCCTTGATTGGTTAGATTTTGTCAACTTGACACAAATTAGAGTGACACTGAACTAGACAACCTTAATTGAGGGATCATATTGATCAGATTTTCTCTGGAGGCCCAGTACACTATGGTCAGCACATGCCTCGTCAGGTAATAGAAACAACTGAGCATGAGTTAGTGGGGGAACAAACAAGTGAGCAACATTTAACCATAGTTTCGGTGTTAAGATCCCGCACTGAATTATTTCCTGACCTCTCTCAAAGACAGAATGTAACCTGGAAGTATGAGATGAAGTAAACTCTTCTATCCTCAAGTTGCTTTTGGCCATGGTGTTTATCAAATCAAAAGAAAGAAAAGTAGAACACTGACACTGTTTTACTGTTATAATATTTAAAGTATCTAATTTAGTTCTTCAACTATAAATTTCTTAGGTAAAACGAATATCGGTGTAAATATACATAGTGCAAAAGAGTAATTTAATAAGAGACATAAATAATTAGTCTAGTGACATTGGTGGCCATAACTTCAGGAAATATGTAATACATGTGAGTTTCATCTGGAGTTTTATATATCTATGACCATCCTTCGAAACAGTGAGTTTCTTGCTAGTTAGGACTACACAGTGAAACCATGTCTCAAAAAAATAATAAAAGTCTATGAATAATAAAATCTAAAATATACTTATTTAGATTATTTTATTTATTTATTTATATTTTAACCAAGAAAGAATTTGAAATGCATTTACTAATGTTGAGCTATATTTCTTACAGCATAGCTTTTAGTGCTTTGATAAATGATATTACACACTTTCAACCACTTTTAATTATCCCTAATAACCCCAAAAGGTTTGAAAGTATTTTCAACTATATTCAAAGTGGCTTGATGGCTATTAATGGCTGAGTGCTTCTGGCTGAGAGGCATCTTGGCTGCTAACACTGATAATTATAGACATTCCTAAGGCTATTAAACTCATAAGGCTATTAAAACATTTAATGTTTCTTAGCATTGATTATAAGACATGAAATTGCTAGGCTGGGTTAGAGTGTCTTGTATTAAGTATTTAGGTCAAAAGTTCTGTAGACAAAGGCTTATCTATGTCCTATGATCTAAAACTACATTTCAGCCAATCTATAAACATTAGCTATTTTCTATTTTTCAAAGACATATGTCTTTCTATGATTGAAGCACTTATTCATGTAGCATTTCAATACTGAATGAATAAATAAATCCTATATTCTGATTATAATAATTTTAGAATTCTGAACCAGAAAAAGTATAAACAACACAATTACATTGCCATTTGCAAATGTAAATAACGTGGTCTTGTGATGCATCTAGTTTGGAGAGAATTTGACTGGCCTTCACAAGGCAATGGGTTTGATACTTAGCATCACAAACAAAAACATATATGCATTAAAAATAGCTGATATTTTAATTTATGTGAGAGTTTACTGATAATCTAGACAAATCTATTTGTGGTAAAAGATTTGAGCTAGATATTGGTTACCTAATGTAACAGTTTATAAAACTAAATAGAAACATACTCACTATATTGAAACTTTATGAAGTTATAATGCCCAATTTTTAATAGGGAAAATATCCTGTTATGTTAAAAAATTCATTATTTATAAAATAGCAAGGTATTCCATTTTTATTTTCTTCTAAGTAAATTTATTACAATGGATGATTCAATTGTTTCTGTGAATAGATGTAAATGGTGTTATTTAGAGAGAACATGAATAAAAATTAATAATAGTTTGTGACACTTCTAGCCGAACACTTCATTTTTTTAAGCCTCAAATCATATAGTTTTCTCTCTACCTCAAATATTATATACATAAGTTGTTTAGGGAATAACATAATTTGATTTAAAATAAGAATGTAAAATAACGATTTGATGTAAAAAAAAATCCCCATTATCTTCATTAGGTAAGAGCTTGAGTATAACTTGTTCCTTCTCTGAACTTGCTGTGACAGATATAATTGCCAGGAGATCAATCAAATTTACATGCAGGAAAATTCTAAAATCAAAGAAAACTTTTCTTTTTACCATATTGGGATAACTTTTTACCCTATAGAAAGAGGAAACGCAGTCACAAAAAGACAAACATGGCATGTACTCTCTCATATATGGATTTTAGACATAGACCTGGGGACAGCCAGCCTACAATCCCACAACCAGAGAGTCTAGGGAAAAGAACCTTCATCCAATGACTGATGGAAACAGAGGCAGACTCCACAGCTAAACAGTGAGCTGAACTCAAGGAACCCAGTGACAGAGAGGGAGGACTGATGAGCAAAGGGATTAAGAATGGGCTGGTTTAACCCCCAGAAACAGCTAACCTGACAAGGGTTAGCTCTTGAATCCCAGACTGATGGCTGGGAATCCAGCATGGGACTGATCAAGACCCCCTGAATGTGGGAGTCAGTGAGGAGGCCTAGTTAATCTATTGAGCCTTGGGTAGTAGATTAGTATTTATCCCTGGCATGCAAACAGAATTTGGGCTCCCATCCAACAATGAGAGATGCACTCTCACCCCGGACTTTTGGGGAAGGGTTTAGGCCCTTTCCTGGATGAAATGACAGACTATGGACACCCCCATGGCAGGCCTCACGCTCCCTGGAGAAATGAGGGGGATATTAGGGAGTTGGTGGGTATGCCTGAGATGAGGGGAGGGACCAGGGATTGACATGTGAACCAACCTTGTTTCTAAGTTAATTTTAATTTAAAAATAAAAATTAAAAAAGAAAGAGGGTAAATACTTCAGCTTCTTTCCCTGCATGGAAGAGTAATCCTATATTAAATTCTCTAATTCATGAAGATGAAATTTAAAGATTAATATAAAATATGTTTAACATATGGAATACTGCACATTTTCTGTTGTTTCATTAATTTGTTTGTTGTGATGCCAAGCAGAAATTTCCAGGGCTCCACCCACATATGCAAGAAAATTGCTTTACAAATGCACTATACCAATAGCTCAGAAATGATACCTTTTTTTACTTTGTCTCTCAAGCTAAGATAGTTTTTATATTTATTTTATTTCACTTTTTACACATGTCACTCTCAGTTCCCTCTCCATCCCCTCTTCCCCCACAACCCAATCCTCCCAACCCTTCACCCTCACTCCATGTTCCATCTGCTCCCCAGGGAGGGCAAGGGCTTCCATGGGTGATTTTCAGTGTCTGTCACATCATCCTGGGAAGGGCCTAGGTTCTTTCCCATGTGTCCAGGCTGAGAGAGCATCTCTCCACCTGGTATGGGTTCCCAGAGTCCCTCTGTATACCAGGAATATATACTGCTCTACTCTCTAAGGTTCCACAGATTGCCAAGGCCTCCTCTCTGTCACCCTGGTTCAGTGGGAGGGATGTCTGAATTAGTCCCATGCTGGCCCCTCATTCATCAGTCTGGGGTCCATACATTCCCCCTTGTTTAGATCAGCTGCCCCTGTGGGTTTCGTCATCTTGATCTTGATTCCTTTGGTCATCACTCCTCTTTGCTAAAGGGTTCCAGGAGTTCAATTCAGTTCACAGCTCTGGGTGTCTGCCTCTGCCTCCATCAACTACTGGATGAGAGTTCTTGGATGGCATATAAGGTACTTATCATTCTCATTATCATGGGAGGGCATTTAAGATAGCCTTAATGCCAGTCAGTGTCATTCTTATAGATCTGTGAAGATCTCACTACTGCCAGATCTCTCCTCCAACTTATAATTGCTACCTCTTTTATGGTATCTTCATCCTTTTCTCCTCTATTCTTACCCTGGCTCAACCTTCCTGCTCTCCCATGTCCTCCTCTGCCTTCCTCTCTTCTCCCTCTCTTTCTCCCATCTCCCTCTACCCACCCCTTCTCCACCCCAAGCCAATTAGCAGATCTCATCCCATAGCCCTTCTCCAGGTTACCATGCATATCTCTCTTAGTGTCCTCCCTGCATCCCAGACTCTCTAGCAGTGTGATTGTGGGCTGGCAATACCCTGCTCCATGTATAAAATCCATAGATGAGTGAGTACATACCATGCATGTCGTTTTGTGACTGTTACCTCACTCAGGATGATTTCTTCTAGTGCCATCAATTTGCCTCCAAATTTCAAGATTGCAATATTTTTTTCTGCTAAGTAGTAATCCATTGTGTAAATATACCACATTTTCTCTATCCACTCTTCAGTTGAGGGAAATCTAGGTTCTTTCCAGGCTCTGGCAATTACAAATAATGCTCCTATGAACATAGCTGAGCAGATGTCCTTATTGTATGAGGGTACATCTTTTGGGTATATTCCTAAGAGGGGAATTGCTTGGTCTTGTGGTAGACTATTTACCATTTTCCTGAGGAATCTCCATATTGATCACCAAAGTGGCTGCACAATTTGGCACTCTCAACAGCAGTGGAGTGTACTCCTTTCTCCACTTCCTCTCCAGCATAAACTGTCATTAGTGTTTTTGAATTTAGCCATTCTGACAGGAGTAATATTGTTTCTCAGAGTTGTTTTGATTTGTATTTCCCTAGTGGCTATGGATGTTGAGCACTTTCTCAAGCGTCTCTTGGCCATTTTGGACTCTTCTATTGAGAATCCTCTATTTAGTTCTATACCCCATTTTTCAATTGGATCCTTTGGTGTTCTGGAGACTTGCTTTTTTTACTTCTTTGTAAATTTTGGAGATCATCTCTCTGTCAGATGTGGGGTTTGTGAATATCTTTTCCTATTCTGTGGGCTGTCATTTTGTCTTGTTGATTGTGACTTTTGCCCTGTAGAAACTCCTCAGTTTCAGGGGGTCCATTTATTAATTGTCTAATTCAGTGTCTGTGCTACTGGTGTTACATTCAGGAAGCAGTCTCCTGTACCAATTCTTTCAAGGGTACTTCCCACTTTCTCCTGTAAGAGATTCAGTGGGGCTGAATTGACATTGAGGTCTTTGAACCATTTGGAATTAAGTTTTGTGCATAGTGATAGATATGGATCTATCATTTGTCATTTACATGCAAGCATCCAGTTACTCCAGCACTATTTATTGCAGATGCTTTCTTTCCCCATTGTATAGTTTTAGATTCTTTGTCAAAGATCAGGTGTTCAAAGGCGTGTGAGTTGATGTCAGTGTCTTCTATTTGATTCCATTCGTCTACCTGTCTGTTTTTTGCCAATACCAAGCTGTTTTCAGGACTATAGCTCTATAATATAGCTTGAAGTAAGGGATGGTGATGCCTCTGGGAGTTCCTTTATTGTACAGGGTTGCCTTGGCTATCCTGTGTCTTTCGTTTTTACATATAAAGTTGAGGATTGTCCTTTCGAGGTTGGTGAAAAATTGTGCTGGAATATTGATAGGGATTGCATTGAATCTGTAGTTGCTTTTGTAAGATTGCCATATTTACTACATTGAGCCTACCTATCCAAGAGCATGGGAGATCTTTCCATTTTTTGGTATTTTCTTTAATTTCTTTCTTTAAAGACTCAAAGTTCTTGTTATATAGGTCTTTCACCTGTTTGGTTAGAGTTACCCCAAGATGTTTTAAGGTTTTTGTGGCTATAGTAAAGGGTGATGTTTCCTCATTTCTTTCTCATGCCCTTTATTGTTTATATATAGTAGAGCTACTTATTTTTTGAGTTAACTTTGTATCCTGCCACATTGCTGAAGGCGTTTATCAGCTATAAGAGTTTCCTGGTGGAATTCTTTGGGTCACTTACATAGACTATCATATCATCTGCAAATAGTGAAAGTTTGACTTCTTCCTTTCCAATTTGTATCCCCTTTATCTCCTTATATTGTCTTATTGCTCTAGCTACAACTTCGAGTACAATATTGAAGAGATATGGAGAGAGTGTACATCCTTGTCTTGTTCCTGATTTTAGAGGAATCAGATTTAGTTTTTCTCCATTTAGTTTCATGCTGGCTGTTGGTTTGCTGTATATAGCTTTTACTATGTTTATGTATGTTTCTGTTATCCCAGATCTCTCCAAGACCTTCATCAAGAAGTGGTGTTGGATTTTGTCAAAGGCTTTTTCAGCATCTAGTGAGACGATCATGTGGTTTTTCTTTTTCAGATTGTTTATATGGTGGATTACATTGATGGATTTTCATATCTTGGATCATCCCTGCATCCCTGGGATGAAGCCTACTTGATCATGATGTATGATTTTTCTGGGATTTGATTTGCCAGTATTTTATTGAGTATTTTTACATCAATGTTCATAAGGGAGATTGGTCTGTAATTCCCTGTCTTGGTTGTGTCTTTGTGTGGTTTGGGTACCAATGTAATTGTAGTCTTGTAAAAAGAATTTGGCAGTGATCCTTCTGCTTCTATTGTGTGGAACAATTTAAAGAGTATTGGTATTAACTCTTCCTTGAATTTCTGGTAGTCTTAGGATCCATTCTTTAGCTTGTGTCTTTTGATAGGTGAGTTAAGATCATTGATATTCAGGGATATTAATGATCATTGGTTGTTGATTCTTGTTTACTTTGGATTTGTTTTTGGTGGTAGTTTTATGTGTTAGTTTTTCTCCTATTTCTGATTTCTGGTAAAGTTAGATTATCTATTGCCCATGTTATTTTGAGTGTAGTTAACTTTCTTGGGTCGTAGGTTTCCTTCTAGTACTTTCTGTAGGGCTGGATTTGTGGATATGTATTGTATAAATCTGGTTTTATCATGGAATATTTTGTTTTCTCCATCTATAGTGATTGAGAGTTTTGCTGGGAATAGTAGTCTAGGCTGGAGTCTTTGGTCTCTTAGTGTTTGTAGAACATCTATCCAGGACCTTCTGGCTTTCATAGTTTCCATGGAGAAGTCAGGTGTAATTCTGATAGGTTTGCCTTTATATATTTCTTGGCCTTTTTCCTCTGTTGCTTTTAATATTTGTTCTTTATTCTGTATGGTTTATGTTTTGATTATTATGTGGTGAGTGGACTTTTCTTTGGTCCAGTCTATTTAGTGTTTGGTAAGCTTCTTGTAGTTTCATAGGTATCTCCTTCTTCAGGTTGTGAAGAAGAAGAAGAAAAATTATTTTCAAAATATCATAATAAATCCTATATTTTGTATACTGATCCAAAAAATAATTATTAACTTGATATCTTTTGGAGAAGGAATGTCGCCTCTAGTAAATTTTTGGAATCCAGTGGATAGTTCCACAACTTCATGCCATCCCTATGAACTTTATTTAATGGATTATATAGCAAAGGGGAAGAAGGAGTAATGGGGGAGGAGGAGGAGTGAGGTTGTGGGAGAAGGATGAGGGGCAGAGGAGAGAGTAGTAAATTGTTACTGTCAATAACAGTTGTGCAAGTTTTACCAGTGATGATATCTTGTTTGTGAGGTTGGCAGTATAGCACAGCTGGGCCATACCATTGATGTTTCATCTCCTGTGGATGCCTGCATAGCACTTTCTTGCATGTGGAAGCAGGAAAAGAGCATCCAGCTCAGTTCAAACTATGCTTACATAACCATGGATTAAACTGTTTAAGATGTGTTTACCTTTTAGGGAAGGTAAATGTTTCTGTCCATACCTTAACATACATGGTGAATCCCAATACACTCAACAATCACACAAATTTCTTTTCCTCTAATTTAATTATTCTTTGGTACATATTCCCTTGTAATATAACAAATATGTTATGCTAATATAAGGGCTAGATCTCTAGTGAAGACACTGTTGCCCTAGTCAGGAAGTTAAATATCTATTAAAAAAACAAAGTTAATTGTAGACTTCTGATACTTTATTAGTATGTAAACTATACAAATATTTGCTGTCTTAGTTACTATTATGTTACTTTGAAACATATCACTACCAAGGCAACTTTCATAAAAGAAAGCATTTCACTGAGGACTACCTTACAATTTTATAGTGTTAGTCCAAACTTATCATGGTGGAATATAAATATGCATTGTGCTGGAGAAATAGCTGAGAGTTTACATCCTGATCTACAGGCAGCAGTCTGGGAGTGGGCAAGGGGTACTTGCATGCAATTTTGAAACCTTAAATCCTACTTCTAGTGACACAAGTCTATACCATTTCCAACAAGCCCATACTTCCTCTAGCAAGGTGACATCTCCTAATCATTCCTGACAATTCATTAACTAGGGACTAATTTGTAAAAATAAAGGAGCCTATATGGATCATTCTCATTCAAGCCATCACATTTGCTAATACTTAAATTTTTACAATAACAATAATGTTTCATAACCTATTTTTGTATGTACTATACAGCTATCAATTCCAGACAACTAAAAATATTGCGAATGTAACTGTGGTGTAAATAATGGGCTTATAACTTGTTGCTATGATCCAGAATAGACATAAGTAATATGTGGTAACTTTATGTAAAAGAGTTTGAAAATATTTATAAATAAAATGTAGATTTTGGTTAGAAAATGTGGAAGACAGTCCAAGGAGTAGAGACTAATTCTAGACTGGATACTATTAATAAGCCCAAACAATTATTCCATGGCAATTATTCTTGAAACATCTGATCTACAAAGATGGTAGGATAAAGATGTGTTAAATTGTATTAGGCAACTAAGCAATGGTCATTCTGATTAGCAAAGAGAAGGATATGTTGGCATTTTGAAAGTGGAAAAATGACTTTGTTTAATGCCATGTTCAAGTGATTTATTTTCATGTTTGTATTCTGTGAATCTGTTTATGTACAACAAGAGAACAGAGTCTAATGATTAACTTTAGACAAGCATATACTAACATGGAGGCCTACATTACTTTGCTTCTTGAGTACTAGTATTCTGATGTCTCAGGAAGACTGTCACACATGTTAAACATCCAGAAGTCCACATACATTCACAATTACTGCAAATAGAAGTATTTGTGTGGGAGTTGGCTAAATGTCTCAGTGATTAAGAGCACTGACTGTTGTTCCAGAGGACCTGTGTTCAATTCCAAGCACCCATATGGTCACTCACAACTGTTTGTAATGCTAGTTCAAGGAATACAAGACCCGCACAAAGACATGTATGCAGGCATAACACCCATACACATAAAATTAAAATAAATATAACTCAGAAAGATAATTTTGCGGTCTTAACCTCTGTAGCTTAGTATTGTATTTTTATTTTGTTCTTCTGTGGACTGGCTATTGCCTATAAGCAACACTGCAAACTACAAGATCTAATGACCACTCTTTACACTCTTTAGATTCTAAAAGTGTGTTGTACTACCATCTCTTTACATTATCTTCCTGTCTACCAGTTTAACTATGAGATTCAAGCCTGAAAATATACAAGCCTTGCACCCTCACTCTGATAATCATGATGTTTAAAAGCTAAACCAAAAGTATTTTCTGTGTCCCTATATGACAAAATTGGGGAATATAGAGCACACAGAAGGTAGTCTGTACCTTCAAATTAGCATTGATGATATAATTGATTAATTTTCTTGTTAACATGAAAGTATAAGCATACAGAGTAAAATGATAAGGTTGAAAAATTGCATCTTCAGGATAATCTAATATATTTACTAGCATTATAAGTTATTTCTCCGAGTACTGAAAAATATTTTTTCTGAAGCATTTAGAGCTTCTGTATCTTCCTTAGAGTATATTTGTGTAAACTGAGCAAAATGAAATTTTACAAAGGGAACTACAAAGGTCAATATCAATTAAAGAAATGAGGGCATATAAACAGAGAGACTGTGAATTTACCCATAATTTGTGGTAATACCCTCTTCCATAAAATTTGGCTAGATGAGAGTTCAGGAAATCAGTAGTGAATGATCACCTCATTCTAGATGTCAGCAAAGTGTTCTGTAGGAGCACTTTTCTTTTCTACAGGAAAGTCATTATTTTTTAAACTATTCACTTTCTAAACTATGATTACATTTCTCACAGATGGATAGTTTTAATAGAACAATGTTCAAGTTATGTAAAAAAGAAACAAACTCTAAGCTAATCTTTAAGTTATTGTTAGATTCTAGAAGCATAAAATTGTTCTGTCAAAGTTCTTTCATAGTTTCTGAAGAATCAGTCACAATACATGATCATAATTGTGAACCAGTGAAAGATAAATTTCACAGTCTCTGTACTTTTACTCATACTGCCTGATATTTTATTTAAACATTTTTTATTTTTTATTTTCCAGTTTAAATTTAGATAAGAAAAAAGGTTGCTTCACAAGTCAGTTCCAGGTCCCTCTCCCTTTCCCTCCCCTCCTCCCGTGCCCTCCCCCCAACCCTCCACCCCCATTATCCCCTCATTCCCCCAGGGAGGGTGAGGCCCTCCATGGGGGTGTGCATAGTCTGTCATTTCATATAGGGCAGGGCCTAGACCCTTCCCCAAGAGTTCAGGGTGAGAGTGCACCTCACATTGTTCTATGGGAGTCCAAAGTCCATGTGTACACTTGGGATGGGTACTGATCTGCTGCCCAAGGCTCAATAGATTCCCTAGGCCTCCTCACTGACACCCAGATTAAGGGGGTCTTGATCAGTCCCATGCTGGATTCCCAAGCTGATGCCTGGGATTCAAGGTTTAACCTTTGTCTGGTCAGCTGTTTCTGGGGGTTAAACCAGCCCAGTCTTAATCCCTTTGATCATCAGTCCTCCCTCTCTGTTACTGGCTTTCTTGAGTTCAGCTCAGTACTTAACCAAGGGAGTGTGCCCCTTCTTCGATCAGCCACTAAATGAAGTTTCTGTTTCCCAGACTCTCTGGCCATAGGATTGTAGGCTGGCACTCCCCAGATCTATTTCTAAAATCCATATATGAGAGAGTACATGCCATGTTTCTCTTTTTGTGACTGGGTTACCTCACTCAGGATGGTTTCTTCTAGTGTCATCCATTTGCCTGTGAATCTCATGATTCCATTATTTTTTTTTCTGCTGAATAGTACTCCATTGTGTAGATGTACCACATTTTCTCTATCCACTCTTCGGGTGAGGGACATCTAGGTTGCTTCCAAGTTCTGGCTATTACAAATAAAGCTGCTATGAACATAGTGGAATAGACATCTTTGTTGTATGAATGGGCATCTTTTGGATATATGCCTAAGAGTGGAGTTGCTGGGTCTTGTGGTAGGTTTATTCCCATTTTTCTGAGGAATCTCCATACTGATTTCCAAAGTGGCTGAACCAGTTGGCACTCCCACCAGCAATGGAGGAGTGTCCCCCTTTCACCACATCCTCTCCAGCATAAATTGTCATTGGTGTTTTTGATTTTAGCCATTCTGACAGGAGTGAGATGGTATCTGAGAGTTGTTCTGATTTGCATTTCCCGGATGGCTAAGGATGTTGAGCACTTTCTCAAGTGCCTGTCAGCCATTTTAGACTCCTCTATTGAAAACTCTCTATTTAGTTCTGCAGCCCACTTTTTAATAGGGTCCTTTGGTGTTTTGGAGACTTGCTTCTTGAGTTCTTTGTAAATTTTGGAGATCAACCCTCTGTCAGATGTGGGATTACTGAATATTTTTTCCAATTCTGTGGGCTGCCTTTTTGTCTTGCTGACTGTGTCCTTTGCCTTACAGAAGCTTCTCAGTTTCAGGAGGTCCCATTTATTAATTGTTGATCTCACGGTCTGTACTACTGGTGTTATGTTCAGGAAGCTGTCTCCTGTACCAATTCGTTCAAGGGTACCACCCACTTTCTCTTCTAAGAGGTTCAGTGTGGCTGAATTTATGTTGAGGTCTTTGATACATTTGGACTTAAGTTTTGTGCATGGCGATAAACATGGATCGATCCGCATTCTTCTACATGCCAGTCTCCAATTATGCCAGCACCATTTGTTGAAGATGCTTTCTTTATTCCATTGTATATTTTTAGCTTCTTTGTCAAAGATCAGATGTTCGTACATGTGTGGGTTAATACCCGGGTTTTCAATTCGATTCCATTGGTCTACCTGTCTATTTTTGTGCCAATACCAAGCTGTTTTCAGGACTATAGCTCTGTAATAGAGCTTGAGGTCAGGGATGGTGATGCCTCCGGACGTTGCCTTGTTGAACAGGGTTGTTTGGGCTATCCTGGGTCTTTTGTTTCTCCATGCAAAATTAATTATTATTCTTTCAAGGTCTGTGAAGAATTGTGCTGGGATTTTAATGGGGATTGCATTGAATCTGTAGATTGCTTTTGGCAGGATTGCCATTTTTACTACATTGATCCTACCTATCCAAGAGCATGGGAGATCTTTCCATTTTCTGAGGGATTCTTTCTTTAGAGATTCAAAGTTCTTACGATACAAGTCTTTCACTTGTTTGGTTAGCGTTACCCCAAGGTATTTTATGTTGTTCGTGGCAATTGTAAAGGGTGATGTTTCTCTGATTTCTCTTTCAGCCCTTTTATCATCTGTATATAGTAGGGCTACTGATTTTCTTGAGTTGATCTTGTAGCCTGCCACTTTGCTGAAGGTGTTAATCAGCTGTAAGAGTTCCCTGGTAGAGTTCTTTGGGCCATTGATGTAAACTATCATATCGTCTGCAAACAGTGAAAGTTTGACCTCTTCCTTCCCAATTTGTATCCCCTTGATCCCCTTTTGTTGTCTTATGGCAATGGCTAGAACTTCAAGTACCGTGTTGAAAAGTTATGGAGAGATTGGACAGCCTTGTTTTGTTCCTGATTTTAGAGGAATTTTGTTGAGTTTCTGTCTATTTAGTTTGATGCTGGCTGTTGCTTTACTGTATATAGATTTTATTATGTTTAAGTATGTCCCCGTTATCCCAGATCTCACCAAGACCTTTATCATGAAGGGGTGTTGGATTTTGTCAAAGGCTTTTTCAGCATCTAGTGAGATGATCATGTGATTTTATTTTTCAGTTTGTTTATATGTTGGATTACATTGATGGATTTTAGTATGTGGAACCATCCCTGCATCCCTGGGATAAAACCTACTTGATCGTGGTGAATGATTGTTTTGATGTGTTCTTGGACCCAATTTGCCAGTATTTTATTGAGTATTTTTGCATCAATGTTCATGAAGGATATTGGTCTGAAGTTCTCTTTCTTAGTTGTATCTTTGTGTGGCTTGGGGATCAAGGTTATTAAAGCTTCATAGAATGAGTTTGGCAAAGACCCTTCTGCTTCTATTGTGTTGAACACTTTGAGAAAAATTGGTATAAGCTGTTCTTTGAATTTCTGGTAGAATTCTGCACTGAGGCCATCTGAGCCTGGACTTTTTTTGGTTGGGAGACTTTTGATGACAGCCTCTATTTCCATAGGGGTTATAGGTCTATTTAAATTGCTTATCTGTTCTTGATTTAGTTTCGGCAAATGATAGCTGTCCAGGAAGTCATCCATTTCCTTTAAATTTTTGAATTTAGTGGAGTACAGGTTTTCAAAGTATGACCTAATGATTCTCTGGATTTCCTCAGAGTCTGTTGTTATGTCCCCCTTTTCATTTCTGATTTTGTTAATTTGCGTGTTCACTCTCTGCTGTTTTGTATGTTTGGACAAAGTTTTGTCTATCTTGTTGATTTTCTCAAAGAACCAACTCTTCGTTGCATTGATTCTTTGTATTGTTTTCCTGGTTTCTACTTTATTGATTTCAGCTTTCAATTTGATTATTTCCTGGCATCTACTCCTCCTGGGGGAGTGTGCTTCTTTGTGTTCTAGAGCTTTCAGCTGTGATGTTAATTCTCTGGTATAACTGTTCTCCTGTTTCTTCATGTGAGCACTTAGTGCTATGAACTTCCCCCGTAGCACTGCTTTCAAAGTGTCCCATAGTTTTGGGTATGTTGTGTCTTCATTCTCATTGAATTCGAGGAAGCCTCTAATTTCTTTTTTTATTTCCTCTTTGACCCAGGGATGGTGCAGTTGAGCATTATTCAATTTCCATGAGTTTGTAGGTTTTCTGTAATTTGTGTTGTTGTTGAAATCTATTTTTAAAGCATGGTGGTCTGATAAGATGCATGGAGTTATTCCAATTTTTTTGTAGCTGCTGACGTTTGATATGTTGCCAGGTATGTGGTCGATTTTTGAGAATGTTCCATGTGGTGGTGATATCTGTTAATCCCATTTGGGTCATTACTTCTATTAGACCCTTTGCTTCTTTGTTGAGTTTCTGTCTGGTATTCGTGTCTACTGGTGAGAGTGGTGTGTTGAAATCTCCCACTATAACTGTGTGGGGCTTTAGATGAGATTTAAGTTCTAATAATGTTTCTTTAACGAATGTGGATGCCTTTGTATTTGGGGCATAGATGTTCAGGATAGACACTTCATCTTGGTGGGTTTCACCTGTGATGAGTATGTAATGACCTCCTATATCTCTTTTGATTAATTTTATTTTAAAGTCTAGTTTGTTAGATATTAGGATTGCTACCTCTGCTTATTTCTTGGGTCCATTTGATTGAAAAATTTTTCCCAACCTTTAACTCTCATGTAATGTCTGTCTTTGAGGGTGAGGTGTGTTTCTTGTATGCAGCAGAAGGAAGGGTTCTGTCTTCGAATCCATTCTGCTAGTCTGTGTCTTTTTATGGGTGAGTTAAGGCCATTAATATTGAGGGATATTAATGACCATTAATTGCTCATTCTTCTTCGATTTGCGATGGTTGTTGGTGGTGGAATTATCTGTGGAATTTCACCCCTTTGTTATTTTGGTTGTCGGTAGAGAGGGATTCTCTAATGCCTACGTTTTTCTGGTTGTAGTTAGCTTCCTTGGGTTGGAGTTTTCCTTCCAAATTTTTCTGTAGGGCTGGGTTAGTGGACACATATTGCTTGAATCTAATTTTGTCATGGAATATCTTGTTTTCTCCGTCTATAGTGATTGAGAGCTTTGCCGGGTATAGTAGCCTGGGCTGGCATCCATGGTCTCTTAGTGTAGATAGAATATCTATCCCGGACCTTCTGGCTTTCAGAGTTTCCATGGAGAAATCAGGTGTAATTCTGATAGGTCTGCCTTTATATGTTACTTGACCTTTTTCCTTAGCTGCTCTTAATATTCTTTCTTTATTCTGTATGTTTGGGGTCTTGATTATTATGTGGCGAGGGGATTTTTTGTGGTCCACTCTATTTGGTGTTCTGTAGGCTTCTTGTACCTTCATTGGCATGTCTTTCTTATGGTTGGGAAAGTTTTTTCTATGATTTTGTTGAATATGCCTTCTGCCCCTTTGAGGTGGATTTCTTCTCCTTCTTCTATACCTATTATTCTTAGGTTTGGTCTTTTCATGTTGTCCCATATTTCCTGGATGTTTTGTGTTAAGGATTTGTTGGATTTAAGGTTTTCTTTGGTTGATAAATCCATTTCTCCTAGTGTATCTTCAACACTTGAGATTCTCTCTTCCATCTCTTCTATTTTGTTGGTAATGCTTGTATCGGTAGTGCCTGACTGTTTGTCCAGCTTTTCTATTTTCTGCCTTTCTTCAGATTGTGTTTTTTTAATGTCTCTATTTCAGTTTTCAACCCTTGCAGCGTTTGCATTGCTTCTTGCAATTTTCTGTTTATCTTTTCCTCCATTTTTTGCCTTTTATGAATTTTTCGATTTGTTCTTTCTTCCATTTCTTGCATTTTTTGGTTTGCTTTTTGTTCCATTTCTCGCATTTTGTGCTTTGTTTCTTCTTCCATTTCCTGCCTTTTTTGGTTTGTTTCTTCTTCCAGTTTTTTCATTTTTTGCTTTGTTTTTTCTACCATTTCTTGCATTTTTTGCTATGTTTCTTCTTCCATTTCCTGCCTTTTTTGGTATGTTTCTTCTTCCAATTCTTGCATTTTTTGCTTTGTTATTTTCTTCCATTTCTTGCATTTTTTGCTTCGTATCTTCTTCCATTTCCTGCCTTTTTTGGTTTGTTTTTTCTTCCAATTCTTGCATTTTTTGTGTTGTTTTTTTTTCCATTTCTTTGAGGGATTTTCCTATATCCTCTTTTAGGGTCTCTATCATTTTCATGAAAGTGCTTTTAAGGTCATTCTCTTCTGCTTCGTTCGCATTGGAGTGTTGGTGTCTTGCTGTTGTGGAATCTCTAGAATCTGGCGGTGTCATATTTGTTTTTCTGTTGCTGAGTGTGTTTTTGTATTGTCTCTAGAGCCCCTTACTGGTCTGGGGACCAGAGTTCGTTTTGGTGGGTGCTAGCAAGTCCAAGAATCTGGTGGTTCTTCTATTCCTTGTCCAAATGCTGGTCCCGTGGGTGGAGAAGAAGAACAGGAATCTGGGGCGCTTAGCCTCCTACCTGGTCCCCTGGACCCTATGCTGGGTCCTGTTGTACCTGATCCGGAACAGCTACTCCCCTGGTCTCCCTGCCTCCTCTGGTTTCCTGGTCTCGTTGGTGGGAGAGAAGACCTGGAGTCTGGGGTGCATGGCTCCCGCCGGGATTGGGAGCTCTGTGCAGTTCCCAGGTGATCTGCAGGCACTGGAACACAGGCCGGGAAGCGGGCCTGTTTACCTGACGCTGTTGGAGGAACAGCTGCTTCCCTGGACATCATATCTCTTTGTAACATAAAGATAATAAAATTTCACGTTTTAAATTTAAGAATGAACACAAGTGACAACAATACCAACAACAAAATATCATTACTTCTCAGGAATTTGTCAAACCTAAAATCAAGCATTACTGTTTTATGAACGATTAGGAGAGGATAATGGGTAATAATGAGTTATTCAGTTTGTATTCATATTTAGAATATTAAACACATGCAAATGCTGCTGTTTACACATCATTAGTCATTAGATTATTTCAAACTACTTTGGTATTTCACCTTACCCCACTTTGAATGGTTCAGATAAAATAAAGATGATGACAGATTCTTATATAGGTGTGGGGAAAGGAAATGCTTATACTGCTGGTGGGAGTACAAAATACTGTAAACATTGTGAAATTTTTGGGGAGATTACTCAAGCAGCAAATAGTCCTACCACATGATCCAATTATGTAACCCTTGGACATATATCCAAATGACTGTATATCCTATTGTATACATACCTGCTCATTCATATTCACAGCTCTTCTGTTCATAATAGCCAGGAAATGTAAGCATCCTAGATGTCTATGAATAACTGAGTTGTTAATAAAAACAGTATGTTTATATAACAGACTATTACTGTCTCTTATGAAGAAAACTATGAAATTCACAGGAAAATTGATGGAGCAGGAAGCAATTATTTTGAAAGTGGTAACTCAGTCCCAGAAAGATAAATAAAGGAGAGAGAGAGACAGAGACAGAGCCAGAGAGACAGAGACAGAGAGAGAGACAGAGAAAGAAACAGAGAGAGAGACAGAGACAGAGACAGAGAGAGAGAGAAAGAGAGAGACTGATGTTTGCAAATTCATAACCATCAGAGAAATACAAATTAATACTAAAATTGCTCTGGGATTTTACCTTACTATGGTGTGGTAGTTTGATTAAGACTGGCCCTATAGGCTCACATATTTGAATGCTTAGTTACCCTGTACTGGCACAATTTGAAGAGGATTTGGAGTTGTGGCCTTGTTAGAATAAGCATGGTCGTATTGGAGGAGGTGTGCCACTGGTTGTGGGCTTCAGGATTTCAAAACCCCATGCCAGCCCCACTTTCTTTCTCTCTGCCTATGGATCATGATGTAGAATTATCAGTTATTTCTCCAGCTCCATATCTGCCTGTATCCTCACCATGATGATAATGGGCTGATCTCTGAAATTGTAAGCAACCCCAGTTAAATGATCATTTCTATGAATTTTTTTGGGTCAGGTGCCACTTCAAACACTAGAACTAAGATACATAATCAGAATATCTACAATTCAATTTGACAAATGCTGAAGTTTATGTGGGGAAAGGAAATGTTGCATATATTCTCTTATTTGTGGATATTAGCTTTAAAACTTCCTGTAAGTGTGTTTCATTTTAAACACCAATGAAGGAAATTACTAAGGGGACGTAGGGAAGGCAGGGGTGGCAGATAGATAGAACTCAGTGGTATAAAGGTTTAAAGGGAAATAAGAAAGATTTAATTAGGGTTGGATTGGAAGAGCATGATAGAGGAGAGAATACTTAGAGGGATAAATAAAATTGAAGTCTCTCAAGAAATTACATGGAACCCTAGTACTATAGATACATCCTTAATACATATATGTATATATATGTATATGTATGACTGTATATATGTGTAATATTTAAAATAATAGTACATTTATATTAAAATATGATAATCACATAACTTATATATTTTATATAAATAGATTAACAATTTCATATATACATATATAAGTACAAGAATTTAAAATGGAGCTACCCTACAAGAGGAGGACAACTTTCCTACTAGATACTACAGGCTCACAAATAGAAATCCCAGTGACAAAAATGAATTACCTCTTTTAAAGCTGTGGATCAGTGAGTTCTCATACACCCTATAAATCTTATATACAATTACCAATGCTATTAGTTAGCCTCTAGAATTGGATAATAAGACACTATTATTAAAAGCACTATTATGTAGGCCAAGAACCTGTGACTAGACTGATCATAAGCCCTGGGAAAGGATCTAGCACAGATATTCTGTTGAATGGCTATTGCATTAAATTAACTGTTAATGACTTACCATTCTATCCCATATATCCATGTGTCTCTCAGTACTCATTGGAGACACTTATATTTGCAGTAGATTAAAATTAACATATAGATCCACAAGTGTTCAATTTACAGAGAATAGGGGAATGCAGTAGTCAGCCCTAAATGGGACATCTATATCATATCCCCTTTATCCAAGGCTCAAAGATCACAACAGATGAGGGAACAGAAAGATTTATAGCAGCCAGAGGTAGTGGCTAACTACAAGGAAACAGTATCTTCTAGACACAGCAGGACAGCTGAACTATGATCTTATGGTGATTATATCACCAAGCACATGACATGCACAAGCTCAAGCCAAAATAAATTCAAGCATGGAGGCAAGAAATTGGTTACCAAGTTCTACTTCTACACCTGAAGAGCTATTGGCAATTGATAGGTGCTGGGAGAGAAAGAGTCATTTTTCTTTGAAAGTAGTACTGGTAGATTGATCATGCTCCAATGAAACATCACATATACAAGAATATATAGATGACACAAACTTGGCATGGTGGGTTTAAAAAACTAACAAAAACAGGACACAAATTTCTATCCATAGGGAGGTGAGCAGTGGATCTAGGAGGAGTTGGGTGAGGAGATTAATGTCACCAAAACACATTGAATGAAATTCTCAAAGAACTCTTAAAAATAGTGAATGGATTTCAGACATTGTTTCCATTTATCTTTAATACATTTGCATTTATTTTGTGTTAATGTTTGTGTATGGGTAAGTGGATACACATGTGTCAAGGCACATGTGGAGGTCAGGGAACAACTTTTGAGAGTGAGTTCTCTTCATCTGCAATGAGAGTAATGGCATCTGATTTAGCAGCGATCACCTTTGTCTAATTAGCTGTTTTGATGTCCCCCAGAAAGTTCTTTTATATATGCAATATGTAGATATTTGCAACAAAACTATTTAGAGCTGCTTTATACTTTCATTTTAGTCCCTGAATCTGCTCTTTCTCCTGTGAGTGAATGTATCTTTTAGGTGCCATTTTTCCCTCCCTGTACTTTCACTGTGCAATGAAGTCTTATTGAGATAGCTGTCTGTCTAATGATGCTTTAAATCTATAATAATCTCCACTTCATACCAAGAACATCTATTAGTGCCAGAATGATTATATGCCTGTCTGTATTAAATATAGTGTACATAAATATACAGCATAATATAATAATGTGTATGTCTGCGTGTGTTTGTTCTACACTATATACTATCACATTGTTACATTTTGCCTATTCTTTGGGAGTTACATATTGTATTGTCATTATGTATACATTATTCTTTTCCAAAATAGTGTAGTGCTCCATGCACATGGTAAAACTTGCCTGAACTTTCCTCACAAAAGATTTTTAACCTTTGCATTAAGAGAAAATGTATTATTTTAATGGAATTTTTACATTTAAATCATTTATGTACATGTATGCACATGTGTATATTATAAGGATAACATTACTCTATTAAAGTTTTTAAAGGTTTCATCGAAACTTGCAAGTTTTACGAATTGAACAACCATCATAATTTCAACAGTATTGACTGTAATCATATTGAATTACTGTATATTCAATATGTATGTCTTTCTTCTATACAAGATTAAACTATCTTTGGTATAAATATCATATGTTTGTTCATCTTCCTCTGAAGTTAAACTGTATTTGAAATTTCAATGCAATCATTATAGTTTATACTAGTTAATAATTGAACTAAACAATTACATTCAGAGAAACTTCAAAATGGCTTTAGCAACATATATAATTTCTGTATTGTTACCTCCCTATTTTGTGTAATGTCACTTTCTCAGAAATCCTGGTAATCATAATTTTCAATTGGATAGATAAAATTATTCTATCAGGGCACTGTGAAATAGCTCAGTTGTGACTCTTGACATTTAGCCTAATGACCTGGATTTTATCTATGGAACCTCATAAAGAAGGAGGTGTTGACATCCACAGGTTGTCCTCTTACCTCCAAACAGGCACCATTGCATGTGTACCACTTTCACAAAATAACAAATACATATTTTTTGTAATTTATTTATTTTATATTCCAACCACAGTTTCCCTTCCCTCCTTTCCTCTCAGTCAACTTTAAAGCTATAATAACCTACTTTGCTTCTTTTATTGTACAGTCAGTTTCTAGCTTACTTGTTTGTTTTTCAGAAACAAGTAGGCACTCATCTATGCCGCGCCTCCTGCGCAGCCTATATCCGAAAATGTGGCGAGGATTGATGACACAGAGACCGGTTGGTTGCATTAAGAAATCTTTATGCTCTCCAAATCGGCTTAGGAGAACTTCCCAAGAAAAACGCTTCCCTTCAGAGAAACTTCTGCCATCCATACAAGCACAAATCTCCCACAGCCCTCTCACAGACCTCCTTCCTCCTGGCTGGTGGTTAAATCTCTGACACCAGAATCGGGAACCACATGGAGTAGCTAGCCATCAAGAAGATCAAAGTCAGGGTGATTCAGTGAGCAAGCCCTTATCAGGAGCTTATGGCACTGAATTGTTTTCAATAAACATGTTTTCAGTAAACATTGTCTCCCAGCTGCCTGCTCCCAGGTTGATTGAGGAGTGGGTTTCCGGCCAGGGTCTGTGATCCCCACAATTCCTCCTTTTTCATTTTCTTATGAGGCACTCCTATCTTAGGTCAAATGGGGTGGCCCCCCATCCTGTCTTTGGGGTACCCTGTACCCCTGCCTTAGGCGGGGGGGGGGGAATCTACCCCATAAGTTGCCCGTCTTCAGAGAAACCTCATCTTAGAATCATCTGTAATCAGGCTTCATGGCTATCGGGATTGCCATGGGCTAAGGCACGTTTGAACTCAGCATGAAGCCAAAATGCCTACTGCCACTGTCACCATTCCTAGGACCCCCACTGACATAGCACCTCTCTGTCATCTGCCCATCCCCCGATCTGGGCTGTAGCATTCTACCACCAGCCTTTCTCTGCTACAAGGGTGATTTATAGTTACAATTTGATGGTCAAAACAGTGATAAAGTTTACAATCATTTCAAGATCTACTTAGGAAAGCATTAGAGAGTGCACTTGCACAGATACATTAGGTACAATCATTGATGTTACACATGTAGCATTATAAAAGATATGAACAAGAGGCTTGTTGCACTATTTACAGAGTACCAATTTGTTCCTGTGGTGATGCAGTTTGTTGATTTAACATCAGTAGCCTCAGCTAAATATGTAACTTGAGTCAAAGTCTTTTTGTCGCATTAGGACAAATTGCATTTCTCCAGAAAAATACACTGGCATAGGTCCGATTCCAGAAACAGGAACCACCTAGTCTGATATTTCAAGTGACCATGTCCTTTTCAAATACTGAAAAGAGGCTTTCGTCACTCATCACAGTCCATACCAATGTCCAAATGTTTTTTTGTTTGTTTTGTTTTGTTTTGTTTTGAATTTTTTTAAATTTTAAATAGCTTGTTTTACATGTCAATCCCAGTTCCCTCTCCCTCCCCTCCTCCCGCACTCCCCTTTCCCCCCCACCCTCCCACCCTATTGCCAAATCCTTCCACATAGGGGATATCAGAGTCTGTCATTTTACTCTGGGTAGGGTCCAGGCACTCCCCTAAGAGTCCAGGCTGAGAGAACATCCCTCTTTGTGCTATAGGCACACGAAGATTGTTTGTATATCAGGGATAGACACTGATCCACAGCTCAGGGCCCCATAGGTTGCCCAAGTCTTCTCGCTGACACTCACATTTGGGGGGGTCCAGATCAGTCCCATGCTGGCCTCCCCACTGTCAGTCTGGGATCCAAGAGCTCTCCCCTGTTCAGATCAGCTGTCTCTGCTGGTTTTGCCAGCCCATTCTTTGCCAATTTGCTCATCACTCCTCTCTCTCTGTCACTGGGTTCCTTGGGTTCAGTTCAGTGATTAATTGTGTATTTGCCTCTGCTTCCATCAGTCACAGGATGAAGGCTCCCGGATGGTTATAGACATCAAGTTCATTATCAGGAATGGGCATTCGAGGTGGTCTCTCCACTATTGCTTAGCTTGCCAATTGGTGTTATCCCTTTAGATCACTCGAGGTCGCTCTGGTGCCTGATCTGTCTTCGATCCTATGATTCCCTCTTCCCCCTATTCTACCCCCACCCCCTCAACTTCCTTTTCCCCCATGACCAACTCTCTTCCTCTTCACCCCCTCTCTTCTTCCAAGGTCCCACTCCCCCCCACCTAAAAGATATGCATATATGTATAGTACCCAAATGTTTTAAATGGGTCCTTTTTTCCCCCAAAGGGAAAAACTGGAAAAATGAATTCTGTTGTTTTAAGGTGTGTCAAAGGCAACCTGCTAATCTTCCAGTTTTTTGTTGGCTTCGGGATGAAAACTCACGTGTCCAGGAGGCTGATGTAGCAGGCCTGATGAGAAACTGGAAATCTCGAACCAACTGTTTTATTTCTTTCTTGGGCTGTAGATTTGATGACATCAAGGGTCAGGAACACCGATTTAGGAGATCTCGAACTGGCTTGGTCAGGCTCCCTGGGTCTCAAAG
The DNA here is from genome assembly GCF_017639785.1 of Mesocricetus auratus. Lineage (NCBI taxonomy): Eukaryota > Metazoa > Chordata > Mammalia > Rodentia > Cricetidae > Mesocricetus > Mesocricetus auratus. The sequence goes on along the minus strand of NW_024429188.1, from coordinate 37,356,106 downwards.
AGAAGCACAACTCACCCCTGAGGAGTAGATGTCAGGAAATAATCTTATTGAGGACTGAAATAAAGTAGGAACTAGGAAAACACTATAAAGAATCAATGTAATGAAGAGTTGGTTCTTTGAGAAAATTAACAAGATAGAGAAACCTTTATCCAAACCAAAAGGCAAATTAACAAAATCAGAAATGGAAAGGGGGATGTAACAATGAAAAAAGTCCACTTGTAATTCCACAGCTTTGTAGCAATCACTATTAATCATTTATAGTATTTACATAATTCTGTTCTTGCTGAATGATTAATGGAATAAGATAACTACTGTTCTATGACTATAAAACTATAAAGGAGTGGAATCTCATTTATTTTGTAATATAGTCCTATATCCTTTATATCACTAAATAAAAACCTTAGGGTCGTCAATTCATTTGTTCTTGTACTAGTCTTTGAAATACACATTGAAACAATTTGCCATGTTTTAATATATGGCTTATGTACAAATCACAATTTCTTAAAATCACTTAATGTACATGCCTCCATTCAGAAACTGCATTTGAGATCTTATGGGAGAAGGAAAGTTTATTCTGAAAATTCAGTGAGAATCATACAAATGCATTTCTCAAGTATAACATTGTATTCTGATAAATGAATATAAAAATTGAAAAGAATAACTGTGAAAACAAGATAATTACTCATTATCTGTGTTGTGTGACATACACAGATATATATGACAGTAACTGGAATTTTCCTTATAATCTAGGGGTTTTGGAGAAATCATTAATGAAGAGATAACATTTAGTCAGAAACCTGAGGGATTTGAAAACTGCTAGCCACAAAAAAGGGAAAAAATCAAACTAACAAAAATTGATGGTTGCAAAGGTTTTTAAAAACAGTGTATTTTACACATTAAAAGACTATCAAGATGGTTAATGTGGGTGAGGTATAGTAAACCATGGTTGTGTACAGCAAGAATCAGTTTGCATAGGAACTTAAGAGTGTTAATTAAAATTATGAGATGATTTTAAGTAAAGGATATGAAATAGGATGTTGTGGAAAGATTCCAGGAATAAGAAGGTATTCATCTAAACTAGGAGAAATGTGAACATATTTGAGAAATACTTCAAGTAGAATATACTGCATGTATAAAAGAATATATTTAGGGAGTAAATTAAACAAGCATAAAACACTCCTGTATTTTGATTTGAGACTTTAGTTTAGGAATCTTGCTTCATACTGTCACTGTTTGGAGGAATGTAGGGGATATCTGTTATTTTGTTTTCTTGTTTAGTTTACACTTAAAAATGTAGATAGCATCCTGATATTTTCTTGTGGATTCATTTCCCCCTTCTTATTATATTATTCTGTTTTCATTTTTATTGTTTTTTTGTTTGCTTATTTTTGTCTTTTTGGGTGACTACCTTCACTTCTTAGCTTCAAAAATGTAGGTGTGATGAGTGCTTGACTTACTAGCATTTCCAAAGCAATCAAATTACCTAGTCAAGTAAAAACCATAGAGTGCAGATTGGGAAAGAGGTGTTTTCATTTTCCAGTGAGATGAAATAAGTCAGATTCCAAGTTTGAATACCTAGAGATGACATGCTGTAGAAATGTCAGAAAAATAGAGCAATGCAGAGACAAACCACATTAGAAGTTAAAATGAAAAATTAATTTCTGAGGCTATCATCAAATCCCCAATGTTCTCAAACCAAGCTTACTTGACCTTGAAGGTGCCTATCCTAAAAATTGCTTTTAATGTGGAGGAGCCTACATGAATTGGATCTGTCTTCTATATAATCAAGAGTTTTAGCTTATAAAGGTGAGATATGTTTTAGGCATATTAATTTGGAACTGCTTATTTGAGATTTTTAGATTAAATCTAGGGTGACAGTTAAATTTTCATTTCATAAAATTAATATTATAAATTTATGTTTCAAATATTGCTAAACCTTGTGAGCTTATAGCTATTAGATACTTCTGTGAAAATATCAAGTGAACTGTTATATGTATGATTTGAAACCTTAGAAAGAAGTCAGAGATTTTTGATTATTGAAAAATTTCACAGTAGTAAGAGATTTCAAAGTTGTGGAACTAAAGAATTGAAATAGGGAAATAGGACAAATAGAATTGAGAGCTTATTCAGGCTAAATTTGTAGGCAACCTGCTATACCAATGTCTAGTCTTATAGACTAAGGAGAATATAAAAAGAGTTCAGTACAGGTAGAAAGAGAGATCTTAGGAAAGCAAGAAAGAAATGAGCTTCAAGGTATTTTAAGTATCTTCAACAAAGATAATTAATTATCTCTGGATTTATATAACTAGTTCTTATGATCACTAGCACACTGAGCCCCCTCCATATTCTAAATATCTTCTGTACCTGTGCAAATGCTTGGGCCCCTTTGAATACTTGAATACACCTAAAAACTTACTATGTAGGTGCTACTTTTGTCATTTGGAAATTTTCTTCTAATGTTGTAAAGTATTTTCAGATTTGAAAGTTTAAAGTTAGAGTCCAAATAGATACAGTGTGTTCTCTATATCTATAGGTTTTACTTGTCACTCAATTCTTTAAACAATACAGTATATGATAGATTTACATAGAATTTACATATCATTAGATATAAGTAATCAAGAGAGGATTTAAAATTTATATAAGAAAATGTGTAGGTAGTATGCAAATACTATAGCATTTTTATAAGCAACTGAGAATGTACAAATGTTGGTATCCATGGGGATTCTGGAGCCAATATACTACAGATATCTGCATGCATCTATATATATGACGAATAACTATTAGATATAAGTGTTGCCTGTGTCCATCTGATGATGTGAATGCAAATGGCTAGGGAAAAGAATCTCTTGACCATACCAAGATGCAGAGTGAAAGTGTTGTCACTTGAGAATCAAGTGACCTTCTCTGCACTTCATTAAAGCTGGCTTCAACCCTCAAGCTCTCTTTGGATAGCCAGAAGTAGCCCTACTTACCTTTCATTAATACCATCATTTCTTCTTGTACCCATTAATTAATACTGAAATTTAGCCTATTGTTGCAGGATTGATTCTTTCTCTTGTGATAATCTTTTTCATTTTAAAAAATTTTTTATTTTTAAATTTAATTTAGAAAAAAGGTTGCTTCACATATCAATTCCAGGTCACTGTCCATTTCCCTTCCCTCCTCCCATGCCCTCACACCAACCCCTCCAATATCCCTTCATTTCCCCAGGGAGGGTGAGGCCCTCCATGGGGGTGTCCATAGTCTGTCATTTCATCCAGGGCAGGGCCTAGACACTCCCCCAAAAGTCCAGGGTGAGAGTGCATCTCTCATTGTTGGATGGGTGACCAAAGTCCATTTGTATACCCGGGATAAATACTGATCTACTACCCAAGGCCCAATAGATTACCTAGGCCTCCTCACTGACAACCACGTTCAGGGAGTCTTGATCAGACCCATGCTGGAATCTCAGCCATCAGTCTGGGATTAAAGAATTAACTCTTGTCAGGTCAGTTGTTTCTGGGGGTTAAACCAGACAAGTCTTAACCCCTTTGCTCATCAGTCTTCCCTCTCTGTTACTGGATTCCTTGAGCTCAGCTCAGTGTTTAGCTGTGGGAGTCTGCCTCTGCTTCCACCAGCTATTGAATGAAGGTTCTGTTTCCCAGACTCTCTGGTCATGGGACTGTAGGCTGGCACTCCCCAGATCTATATCTAAAATCCATATATGAGAAAGTACATGCCATGTTTCTCTTTCTGTGACTGGGTTACCTCACTCATGGTCAGGTACTACAGATACCAGCATAACCAACAGAGTATAAGAGATGGAAGAGAGAATCTCAGGTGTTGAAATACACTAGGAGAAATTGATTCATCAACCAAAGAAAATCTTAAGTCCAACAAATCCCTATCACAAAACATCCAGGAAATATGGGACACCATGAAAAGACCATATTATTGTATATTATATAAGAAGGTTAAGAAAACCACCTCAAAGGGGCAGTAAACATAGCCAACTGAATCATAGAATAAAACTTTCCCAACCTAGAGAAAGACATGCCAATGAAGGTACAAGAAGCTTACAGAACACCAAATAGAGTGGACCACAAAAAAGATCCCTCACCACATAATGATCAAGACCCCAAATATACAGGATAAAGAAAGAATATTAAGAGCAGCTAAGGAAAAAGGCCAAGTAACACATAAAGGGAAACCTATCAGAACTATACCTGACTTCTCCATGGAAACTATGAAAGTCAGAAGGTCTTGGATAGATATTCTACCAACACTAAGAGACCATGGATGGCAGCCCAGACTACTATATCTGACAAAGCTCTCAATCACTATAGATGGAGAAAATAAGATATCCCATGACAAAACTAGATTCAAGCAATACGTATCCATTAACCCAGCACTACAGAACGTTCTAGAAGGAAAACTCCAACCCAAGGAAGTTAACCACAACTAGAAAATCATAGGCATTAGATAATCCCACTTTACCAACTACAAAAATAAAAAAGGGGTAGAATTCCACCAACAACAACAATTCCAAATCAAAGAAGAATGAGCACCCAATGGTCATTAATATCCCTGAATATCAATGATCTTAACTCACCCATAAAAAGACACAGGCTAACAGAATGGATCCGAAGACTGAATCCATCCTTCTACTGCATACAAGAAACACACCTCACCCTCAAAGACATTACCTCAGAGTTAAATGTCGGGAAAAGATTTTCCAATCTAATGGACCAAAGTAACAAGCAGGGGTAGCAATCCTAATATCTAACAAATCAGACTTTAAAATAAAATCTATCAAAAAGATGAAGGAGGTCATTACATACTCATCACAGGAGAAATCCACCAAGATGAACTTTCAATTTTGAACATCTATGCCCCAAATACAAAGGCTTCCACGTTCATGAAAGAAACATTACTAAAACTCAAATCACATATAAAACCCCACACACTTATAGTGGGAGACTTCAACACCCCACTCTTACCACTAGACAGGAATACCAGACAGAAACTTAACAAAGAAATAAAGTGCCTAATAGAAGTTATGACCCAATTGGGCTTAACAGACATTTATAGAATATTCCATCCACATAAAAAAGAATATACCTTCTTCTCACCACAACATGGAACCTTCTTAAAAATTGACCACATAGTTGGCAACATATCAAACCTCAGCAGCTACAAAAAATCGGAATAACTCCATGCAACTTATCAGATCATCATGCGTTAAAATTAGAATTCTACAACAACGCAAATTGCAGAAACCCTACAAACTCATGGAAATTGAATAATGCCCAACTGCACCATTCTTGGGTCAAAGTAGAAATAAAAAAAGAAGTTAAAGACTCCCTAGAATTCAATGAGAATGAGCACACAACATACCCAAACCTATGGGACATTTTGAAAGCAGAGCTACGAGGGAAGTTCATAGCACTAAATGCCCACATGAAGAGCTATACTAGAGAATTAACAGCATAGCTGAATGCTCTAGAACACAAAGAGTCAAACTCCCCCAGGAGGAGTAGACGCCAGGAAATAATCAAACTGAGGGCTGAAACCAATAAAGTAGAAACTAGGAAAACAATACAAAGAATCAATGCAACGAAGAGTTGGTTCTTTGAGAAAATCAACAAGATAGACAACAAACCTTTGTCCAAACTTACAAAACAACAGTATGTGAACATGCAGATTAACAAAATCAGAAATGAAAAGGGGGACATAACAATGGACTCTGAAGAATTTCAGAGAATCATCAGGTCATACATTGAAAACCTGTACTCCACAAATTTCGAAAATTTAAAGGATAGGGACAATTTCCTGGATAGCTATTACTTGCCAAAATTAAATCAAGAACAGATCAGCAATTTAAATAGACCTATAAAATTTATGGAAATAGAAGCAGTCATCAAAAGTCTCCCAATGATAAAAAGCCCAGGTCCAGATGGCCTCAGTGCAGAAACCTACCAGAAATTCAAAGAGAAGGTTATACCATTTCTTCTCAAAGTATTCCATGCAATAGAAGCAGAAGGTTCTTTGCCAAACTCTTTCTACGAGGCTTCAATAACCTTGATCCCCAAGCCACACAAAGATACAAATAAGAAAGAGAAATTCAGACCAATATCCCTCATGAACATTGATGCAAAAATACTCAATGAAATCATGTCAAATCAGATCCTAGAAAACATCAAAACAATCATTCAACATGATCAAGTAGGTTTCATCCCAGCGATGCAGGGATGTTCTAACATAGGAAAATCTACCAATGTAATCCACCATATAAACAGGCTGAAAAACAAAAATCACATGATCTTCTCACTAGATGCTGAAAAAGCCTTTGACAAAACCCAACACCCCTTCATGATAAATAAAGGTCTTGGAGAGATCTGGGATAAGAGGAACATACCTAAACATAATAAAAGCTATATACAGAAACCAACAGCAAGCATCAAACTAAATGTACAGAAACTCAACACGATTCAACAAAAATCAGGTACAAAACAAGGCTTCCACACTCTCCATACCTTTTCAACATTGTACTTGATGTTCTAGCCAGAGCCATACGACAACAAAATGAGATCAAGGGGATACAAATAGGAAAGGAAGAGGTCAAACTTTCACTATTTGCAGATGACATGATAGTTTACATAAATGACCCAAAGAACTCTACCAGGGAACTCTTACAGCTGATATAAACCTTCAGCAAAGTGGCAGGCTACGAGATCAACTCAACAAAATCAGTAGCCCTACTATATACAGATGATAAAAGGGCTGAGAAAGAAATCAGATAAACATCTCCCTTTACAATTGCCACAAACAACATAAAATACCTGGGGGTAACGCTAACCAAACAAGTGAAATACCTGCAACACAAAACCTTTTAGTCTTTAAAGAAAGAAATTAAAGAAGCCCTCAGAAAATGGAAAGATCCTCATCCTCTTGGATAGGTAGGATCAATGTAGTAAAAATGGCAATCCTGCCAAAAGCAATCTACAGATTCAATGCAATCTCCATTAAAATCCCAGCATAATTCTTCACAGACTTTGAAAGAATAATAATCAATTTTGTATGGAAAAACAAAAGACCCAGGGTAAACAAAGCAACCTTACTCAACAAAGCAAAATCTGGAGGAATCACCATCCCTGACTTCAAGCTCTATTATAGAGATGTAGTCCTGAAAACAGTTTGGTATTGGCATAAAAATAGACAGGTAGACCAATGGAATTGAATTGAACACCCTGATATTAACCCATACATGTATGAACATCTGATCTTTGACAAAGAAACTAAAAAAGAAAGCATATTTAACAAATGTTGCTGGCATAACTGGATGCTGGCATGTAGAAGAATCCAGATATATCCATGTCTATCGCCATGTACTAAACTTAAGTCTGAATGGATCAAAGAACTCGACATAAATGCAGCCACACTGATCCTCTTAGAAGAGAACTTGGGAGGTACCCTTGAAGCAATTGGTACAGGAGACAGCTGCCTGAACATAACACCAGTAGCACAGACAGTGAGATCAACAATTAATAAATGGGACCTCCTGAAACTGAGAAGCTTCTGTAAGGCAAAGGACATAGTCAGCAAGACAAAAAGGCAGCCCACAGAATGGGAAAAGATATTCACTAACCCCACATCTGACAGAGGACGGATCTCCAAAATTTTCAAAGAACTCAAGAAGCAAGTCTCCAAAATACCAAAGGATCCAATTAAAAAGTGGGCTGCAGAACGAAATAGAGAAATCTCAATAGAGGAGTCTAAAATGGCTGAGAGGCACTTGAGAAATTGCTCAACATCCTTAGCCATCCACGAAATGCAAATCAAAACAACTCTGAGATACCATCTTACTCCTTTGAGAATGGCTAAAATCAAAAACACCACATCATGCTGGAGAGGATGTGGAGAGTTGGGAACACTACTCCACTGCTGGTAGGAGTGCCAACTCGTACACACACTTTGGAAATCAGTATGGAGATTCCTCAGAAAAATGGGAATAAACCTACCAGAAGACCCAGCAACTCCACTCTTTGGCATATATCCAAAAGATGCCCATTCATACAACAAAGATGTCTGTTCAAATATGTTCATAGCAGCATCATTTGTAATAGCCAGAACTGGGAAGCAACCTCAACCGAACAGTGGATACAGAAAATGTGGTACATTTACACAATGGAGTACTATTCAGCAGTAAAAAAAATGGAATCTTTTTAAAATTTTAAAACATGGCTATTATTGTAAAATGACTTCAGGAAGTGTAGATAGGATAGAACATGAAAGGTAAAACTGTTCTACCAATTTCAATCTCATAGAACATTGTAGACTGAAAGAAAATGAGTAAATGGTTTCTTTAAAACATATCTAGAATATATCACACCATTTTAACCCTATTGGTTGTTTGTACAAACATAATTTTAAGATCTAGGGAATTTATTTTGTGCCACTGAACTTCTGGTAGGTTATTATCCTTGAGTATAAATTATGCTATAGTATACTTTTCCCCTTGAGTGATCTATACGGCAATCTTTCTCCTGGTAACAATTTGAGAAAGTTTGTTAATATGCAAGTGTGGAGTTACCTAACAATGGATATTGTTTTATGCCATGGAAGGTCAGAATCCCATATTTGAAAATAAAAATTTCCTTATATGATTTGAATGAGGCAGTTTGTGATTGATAAAATCACAAATAACTATTAGATATTTGTAAGTTTTTCTTCAAAGTTCAAAGCATAATGTGGCTTCAAAGTTTAAATATGGACCTAGTCTCTGGCTCCAGTCAGCACTAGAGTGTATACCTTCTGTTAATATTACCAAATGTGTTAAAAGTCAAGCTTAATTGAGAGACTGTAAGAAGTATAATATTAAAAAGAAAAAGCATATTGAAAGAAACTGTGCAATTATTTCTGTTCAAATATTTCCATTAAATATAAATTTTCATTTCAAGAAAGAACATAAAAATCTGTTTGCTTATGTTGAAAAGCATGAAAAAAAGTCACAGGCCTAATTGAAGTGTGGTTTTGAATGTTTATACAGGTAGAATCTGATTTTATATTGGGCAAATTGGTTATATAATAACTCAGTTACATGGCATTAATATATCTTGTTTTAAAGTATTTCCCCAGTTCTTACAGTTTACTTGATTCTCTCCAAATTTAACTTCAGACTGTAAAAATATGGTCAGAATTCCTTTCATATATTAAAATCTACTCTTTTCCTGTCTTTATAAAGAAGGTAATTCTGTAGTATATTGCCTTAAATATTGAAAAATAATTTAGTTGAGCAACTAAGTATTGTTTCCTAACAACATTAATTCCTGTTTCCCTATTATTAATATTTATCACTCTGCATTTAGCAATCAGTTTGCATGAATATAGTAGTAGGTTGAAGCACAGCTAGGTAAAGTTATATCAAAAACAAAAACATCTTAATTCAGTATTACATAGTGTGCAAAATCACATTACTGACAAATTCTGTAGTGATGTATTAAAAAAACCAAACAAACAATTTTTTCTCCCCCTGTGGGAAAATACTGTAAATGTTTTGTAACAGTATATCTTGAACATTTATTGTTATAAACTTTGAAAATTTTCACAAGAAGTTATATGGGTTGTACTAAACTCTTAATGCTTTTTAAAAAGATGCATTTATTTTTTTTAACTTTTTTTACTTTAATTTTAAATAACTTGCTTCACATGTCAATCCAAGTTCCCTCTCCCTCCCCTCCTCGGGCATCCTCCCCAACATCCCCCCCCCCAGCCTCCCACCCTATGCCCACTTCCTTCTACATAGGGGATATCCAGAGTCTGTCATTTTCCTCAGAGCAGGGTCCAGGCACTCCCCTAAGAGTCCAGGCTTAGAGAGCATCCCTCTTTGTGCTATGGACACATGAAGTCCGTTTGTATGCCAGGGATAAACACTGGTCTACTGCCCTGGGCCCCATAGGTTGCCCAGGCCTCCTCACTGGCTCTCACACTCAGGGGGTCTGGATCAGTCCCATATTCGCCCCACAGCTGTCGGTCTGAGATTCAAGAGCTCCCTCTTGTTCAGATCAGCCGTCTCTGCTGGTTTTGCCAGCGCATTCTTTGCCAATTTGCTCATTGAACCTCTCTCTCTGTCACTGGGTTCCATGGGTTCAGTTCAGTGTTTAACTGTGGGTGTTTGCCTGTGCTTCCATCAGTCACTGGATGAAGGTTCTAGGATGGTTATACACATCAAGTTCATTATCAGGAATGGGCATTTAAGGTGGTCTCTCCACTATTGCTTATCTTGCCAATTGGTGTCATCCCTTTAGATCACTAGAGGTCTCACTGGTGCCTGATCTGTCTTCTAACCTATGATTCCCTCTTCCCCCTATTCTACTCCCCACTCAACCTTCCTGTTCCCCCATGACCTAGTCTCTCTTCCTCTTCTCCCCCTCTCTTCTTCCCAACTCCCACTCCGCCCCAACCCCTCTCCGTGTTCCCAATCTGTTCAGGGGATCTTGCCTCATTCCTCTTCTCTGGGGTTCTATGTATATCTCTCTTAGGTTCTTTCCTGTTTCCCAGACTCTCTTTCAGTGGAAGTGCAGACTGGCACTATCCTGATCCATGTCTAAAATCCATATATGAGTGAGTACATACTATGTTTGTCTTTTTGTGACTGGGTAACCTAACTCAGGATGGTTTCTTCTAGTGCCATCCATTTACCTGCGAATTTCAATGTTCCATTGATTTTTTTCTGCTGAGTAGTACTCCATTGTGTAAATGTACCACATTTTCTCTATCCAAACGTCAGTTAAGGGGCATCTAGTTTGCTTCCAAGTTCTGGCTATTACAAATAATGGTGCTATGAACATAGTGGAACAGAAGTCCTTGTTGTATGAATGGGCATCTTTTGGGTATATACCTAAGAGTGGAATTGCTGGGTCTTATGGTAGATTGATTTTCCTGAGGAATCTCCATATTGATTTCCAAAGTGTGTGTACGAGTTGGCATTCCCACCAGAAGTGGAGGAGTGCTCCCCTCTCTCCACATCCTCTCCAGCATAAATTGTCAAGATTCAATTATTTTTATTTAATGTATATCATTGGTTTGGCTGCATACATGCCTGTGCACTGTGGGCATGACTGATGGCTGTGGAATTGAAGTTGAAGATAGTTGTTCACTGCCATGTGTTTTTGGGGAGTAGAACTTAGATCATCTGCAATAGCATCAAGTACTTTTTAACTGCCAGGTCATCTGCCAAGCCCCTTAAAAGTCTTCTTGTTTAAACATTTAAACATTTATGGATAGTATGTATTTACTTGTTTTAAATTAAGCACATTTAAATTTAAATGTAAATAGTGAATAACTCATGTGTGTTTCCATTTTTTGTGGTTTAAAATCTTAGTGGATTGATAACACTCTAACTTTTCTGACTGTAACTATAAGATTTGTAGAGTTTTTATTAAATCTCAAGTCTTTTTTATTGTCAAATGTCATGTTTTTTATCATTTTTGTTTAGATAGTATGCCTTTCTCTCCAGTTAGTAATCAATTAGCTATTGGTTTTTGATTGATGAAAACTATAGTATAATTTGGACAGAGAAAATTTCTAGATTTTTACCATGTTTTTGAGCTGTTTTATATTCTTTTTATTAAAATAATGTTTTCATTTTACATACTAACCCCAGTTGCCCCTTCCTTACCTTCTCCTGCTCCTCCCACCTTCTACCCTTCCTGTCCCTCATTGACTCCTCAGACAAGATAAGGCTTCCCATGGGAAATCATCAGAGTCTATCAGATCATTTGGGAAAGGATCAAGGTTGGCAGTCTTTTACTTAGGCTGAGCAAGGTATCCATCCATAGGGAAAGGGCTCCACAAAGCCAGTTCTTACACCTGGGATAAGTACTGGTTCCACTGGCAGTGTCCTCCCAACAGATCAAGCCACATAACTGTCACCCACATTCAGAGGGCCTAGTTTTATCTTTTTTTTCCACTATGATAAATCTAATAAAATGCCTTCCTATTTACTTTCCTCTCCATCCCAATAAAATATCAAGTAAGATACAAAAATATATATTATATTTCAAAGAAAAAGTGTCAACTGGTTCTCCAGGATCAATTGATTATTCCTGTTACTCAATACTTACATTCCTTTCAAGGTGCAGGAAAATGTTACAAATAACAGCAATAGTTATATTATATTGCAGTAAAATTATTTCCTAAGTCATATTTAGGCAGATGCTATATTGTTATTTTAGTGACAAAATAAACTAGGCTGTTGAAGTGCAAGATTACTTCAAGGTGACCAGGAAAGGAGACACAGCTAGTAATGCTTTTATATAAAGATGGAATGTCCAGTTATTTAAATTCTAATTTGGTGTTAATATTTTCGGACAAGAATTACAAAGTTGTCACCACCTCACTGATTTAAATCAGTAAATTATGAACTCTGATTTATCTCTATTTTTTGTCATTATTTTATTGTTAATTTAACATTGCATTTGCTTATTTTTGTTGGTCACTTACTTGGAATGTTTGAATAAAAAACTAAGCAAATTCCAAATTTATGTCATAACTCTTAGCATGGTTCCTAAGTACATTATTTTCAACATATAATAGCAAATCTTTGTAAATCAACTTTAATTATGTATGTTTTTCAATGGTGCACCCAACTGATAGCTTTTCTGTCTCTGTCAACCAGGTAAAAGTCAGCAGCCCAAAAGTGTGAAGGTCATTGGTTATTTAAATTCAATTTTAGTACTTTATTATGCTATTAAATTTTTATTTCTCAAGTCAATAATACCTTCTAATTAAAAGAGTAATATGGATATTACCATATAAACCACACGTAGGCCAGTTATGTGTATCACTTGTTAGATTATTTTCCAACTATACAGGAAGGCTTAGGCTTGAATTCCCAAACTACATAATAAAGCAATGTGGTACACAGAAGTAATCCCAGCACTCCAGAGCAGGAGCCAGGGGAATAAGAAATTCAGTGTCATGCTTAGCTCCATAAAAAGTTCATAGCCATTTTAGGATGCTTGGAATCCTACCTCAAAGAACTTAAAAATACTCAATTTAACACCTTTTATTTTTCTTTCTGTCATATTTCATTATTATTTTTGTTTGTTTGAATTTGTTTCTTTCCACATTACTGTATGAAATTGAATCATATTAACGTCTTTGAATAATTTCTGTAGTTTTTACAAGTGAAGCATATTTTCACAAACTTTATAATATAGCTTATCACATCAAAGTGGAATTAGCCAGAGTTAGGAAAATAAATGATGTAACCTTTATTTCATGGTACTAGGTAATTTAAAAATCATACATAAGAGCAAAATTAAGAATATGGTGAAGAAAACTAGAAGGAGAAAGGAAGGAAATGGGGGGAGATGCATGTTGGGTCAATTACTGTCAGAACACATGGTATGCATTAAAATAAACAGTTTGCTAATCCTAGTACTATGTACAAGAATATATAACAACAAAAAAGAACACATCATAAGAGGAGGGGAACACAACAGTTAAAGACAATGCAGATCTTTGTAGCTTCCCTGTGGAATAACCAGTATAACATCCAGCTCATATGATTAATAAACATTTTATGAAAGTTATCCACTGTTCTAAGTGTTTCACATTCACTAACTCAGCTTTTATAACAATGGGAAAATAAATGATAAAAAATGAGCAATTTGCTAAAGGTCACAGTGGAAATGTCACCGTATACAAATGAGGAGCCAAATTGCCAGGCATTTTAAAATACACGTCAGGGAACAGAGAGATGGATCAGGAGGTAAAAGCACTTGCCTCCAAAGCTTTAGGACCTATGTATTAGCCTAGATGTAGTAGCACACTGATTCCACTACTTGTACCTAATGCATAACAGGAAGTTAAGGACAGGCGAAACTACTGGAGGTATATGTTTCACAGCCCAGTGGCAGAAATCAGAGACTCTGATTCAAAACTGAAGTGAAAGGAGAGAATCAGCAAAGTCCTAAAAAGTTTTCAATGAACTGTGCACATGCTTGTTGTAGAACTTATGTGCACATATACTACACACACACACACACAGAGAGAGAGAAACAAATGCACTAAAGAAATCTTTATTAAAATAAAAAATTCAAGAGTTCAAGAGTGATGCATTTAACTACTGAAAAAAAGTAAATTTGAAAAATATTAGCTCCAATGGAAAAAAATTACAAGTTTCTAGAAGTAAATTAAGTAAATCTATATGAATATCTCATGTTTAAAACCAAATTTGAGATTTATTTGTGATTTTGAACTATCTAGTTTCATTGGGGAAAAATGTTAAGCCTGGGCCTGGTTTTCATTATAATGAAACATATTTTCTGAAATTTTAAGGAGTTTTATATGTATTTAATGCTATTTGTCATCTGCATGTGGATCTCTCACCACCGCCCCCACCCCTAGCGTCTGTGTGTGTGTGTGTGTGTATGTGTGTGTAAACAATGAAAATCATTGAGATCTACTAGGTATAACATATTGAGAAAATGTTGAAAAAATTATAGTCCTGAAGGAAAAACAGGCTCATCTGTGGTCTGGATCTAGATGTTTTAGGTCTTAACAATGCCTGTGTGGCCATTCATTCTCATACCCATTACTACCCAAGCCAGAGAAAATTATCAGTCTCTATAAACCTTAAATCACAGATATTATTTTGTGATTGATGTGAATTTTAAAGAAATTTTAAATTTTATAGCTTACAATTTGAACAAAATTGCTAAAATTTTCTAAATATTCTGTCTTAGACAAATTTATAATCTATTTAATCAACAGATATTCAATTGTCAAAAAATTCACAGGTATAAGGCATGTTTTAAACATGAAGATAATATCTGAGTGGAAAATGGCAAGCAGTTATTGAGAAATTTTGTATTATTATAAATTAAGTGAATGATTAAAATTGCCAGAGGAACAGAAGATTGCTTCATATGGCTTTCTGTTGAATGTGGATTGCCAATGTGGGAGAAAATCTTTGTAAATCTTAGCATTACTCCCACACAACCACCTACACAGATGATCGCTTGACTTTCATGCTAACAATAGATGTATTAGTAGAGCTCACCATCTGCAAAATGAAGCAACTGCAGCAGACAGTAGTGATTGCTTATATATTGTGATTAGCATTTTATACTCACATTTAAAGGGAAGAATTTAAGCTATTGAAATAAGGTCAGTCCATGTGGTAGTTCCTCCATTCAATAAGCTCAATGGTGGTTACCAGATAAAGCTATTAGAAAAATTAGCTTTGGATTTTTTGTACTTATAATTATCCTGCACCTACGAATGCTCAGATGAGTTCTCACATACTTATTTCTTTTCCAGTGATAATGAATTAGATAAAAATTTCTTCTACAGTTCCTCTGTTTCATAGAATTCCTTTAAAGACATTTATTTTCATATTTTTGCTAAAACCCATTTTTGACAACACTAAATGATGCATATTATTAAAAAATAGCAAGTTTCCTGTCATTGGACTCTGTAGTACAGATCTCAGGTACTTCCAAATTATACATTCCTAATGTTTGCTGAGCTATCATGTACTTTCTTGTAGAAGCAATCTAGAGTGTGCAAGATATAGAGTTACTGTATTCCTAAATAGCTTACAAAATAGCGTTGTCTAAATTTCTATGATTAAATGTGTACTTATTAAAACCATGCACTTTTCAAAGCTTATTTTCTTACACAATATTTTAGAAAAGCAGTTACTTTATGCAATAATAACTATAAATTAGTGTTTTTTTAAATTTTCCCCTAAAATCACTATGGTTGCAAAAATTTAAAGTTACAAGGAATTGAAAATCACAAGGATAATAAAATATCACCTAGTCCAAGTTTTTTTTTACATATAATAAAATTATTAAAAAGTGCTTATTGTAATACATGAGGTTGACACATGTTATATTGGAATCTTCATTTCACAATGATTTGACAGGTTCTGTACTATTGTATTTGTCATTAAAATTAAATTCATTCAGTCACAACATGAGTAAAATCTCTTTATGAAAACTGTGCTATGTGTAATACAACAAATTATTATTTTATGTAAAGTGCTTATTGAAAAATTAAATAAAATACCCTTCCTTTATTCATATTTATTTATTTATTCTTAGGAAATGGGCTTCATGTGAACTAATGCAATTGGAATCAGAATAGTGAAATATGAAAAAGAAACCACCTCAAAGTTTGCATTTGTGACATGATGAAGCTTGAAGAAGTTACTAGAATTCAGGAAGAAGGTGAATTTATGTGATACTTGTTAGCAATGAGGATGGGTCAATCCAGCTCTACCACTTTCAGGGTCCTACCAATGAAAAGCTAAACAAGTACAACGTCCTGTCCCTGAAGCTAATTTACCTTAAGGAAAAATTGCAACCTTTAAAAAGGAAATTAAGTAAGATTCATATTGTAATATAATCCATAGAATTTGGTATGTCAAGAACAAGGAAAGAACTGGAATAGGGAAAAACAACAAACGTCAGCAATGATATAAACCCAATATTAGTGTAATCTAAGATTGAGTTTAAAACCAACAGGCATAAGAAACCTTCATTTATAAATAATTAAGACCATCTTTAAACAAATATAAGTAGTCCACCTCACCAAAGAAATAGTTGTTTTAAGAAATAACCTAACAGCTGACTGTAATCACACACACACAAGCAATTTCAACATTGTATTCCCAGCATTTATCTTCAGAGCAATATCTTTTAATAGGATACTTAGTAGAGAAGCTTGCCAATAAAAATATCTTAAAGGAAATGTGCATAATCCTGCAATTTATGCCTCTATTCCAGAAGATAGAAGTTGTCATTTTATCACATGAAGTAAATTCAAATAAGTAAGTTGTACTGGTGATGTGAGTCTGGTAAGTATTCTACCACTGAGCTACATTTTAACTCCTTCTCATTTTATTTTATTTAAGTTAGAAACAAGCTTGTTTCACATGTCAATCCCAGCTCCCATTCCCTCCCCTCCACTCCTCCTCTGTCCTCCCGACCAGGTCCCCCAGTACCTGACCCAATCTCCACTCAGATCCCCAGGAAGGGTAAGGCCCTCGATGGTAGATCTCCAGTGACTCTCATTTCATCCTGGGCAGGGCCGAGGCCCTCCCACAAGAATCCCAGCTGAGAGAGCCTCCCATATTGTGACATGGGAACTCAAAGTCTATTTGTACGCCAGGGGTAAATACTACCCAAGGCCCCATTGATTACCTAGGCCTCCTCACTAACACCCACCTTCAGGGGGTCTGGGTCAGTCCCATGCTTTCCACACAGCCATCAGTCTGGGGTCCAAGGGTTCCGCCATGTTCAGTTCAACTGTTTCTGTGGGTTAAACCACCCAGTATTAACTCCTTTACCCATAATTTCTCTCTTTCTGACAGTTGATTCCAGGAGTTCAGTTCAGTATTTGTCTGTGGGTATCTGCCTCAGCTTTCATCAGGCGCTGGATGAAAGTACTTATTCCCAGACTCTCTGGCAGTGGGGTTGTAGGCTGGGAACTCCCCTGATTCATGTCTGAAATCCATAAATGAGTGAATACTAACCATGTTTCCCTTTTGTGACTGGGTTACCTTTTTTGTTGTCCAACATGGTAACCTATGGTCTGGAAATCTTTGAATTTGCCACAATTTTGCATCAGTTTATCCTCTGAGTAGCTAGAATTACAGGTCTGTACCACCTGGCCTGACTTTTATTTTCATAGTTTCTTCACAATTCATCTGAATTATAAGCATATTCTTTCTGTTTTGATCAGAGCTAAATCATCTGTGAACCATAGTATCAACTATTGAATGCACAAGGCAAATGTCTCAAGTTATTTTCACTTCTGTTCAGAGTTATTACTTAAAAGTAGAATGTGACAGGATTCTTAAAATGTAGGTACTTCATTCAAGAAATATGCTGCCAGTAATTCTTACATCTCACATCTCCAAGAAATGAATTTTTCCTTCCTCTACACCGTTCAAATTTTACAGAATTTTTTGAGAATGCAATAGTAACCTAGATTGTCCTCTGTGTGTATTTTTACCTCAAAATTCACAACTACTTTTTGTTTACATAGCAAATATACATAGCTAGAATCAATGTGTATATTTTCTGATTGGTACAATTTCATTATTTCTTCAATTAAATTGTATATGTGTATTAATCTTATCATTATAACACACTCATGACTAAGAATTTTACCTGACTCATCTTTGAAAGCACTAGAGGAAGATGTAAAATCATCAGTCATCTACTATCTTTGCATGATACAAATGTGCATTCCACACAAAACAGTAATTTGAAGTTTCTGTAAAAGCTAATCATGGTCAGTAATTGGGAAAATTTACACCATAATGTGGTTATAAGGAAAACACACTTAAAGTATTAAATTATCAAGAAAATAGTGGACCTCATAAAGGACTTTTTTAAGTGAGATAATCCAGACCCAGAAATATAAAAATTGCATAGCCTTTGTTGTGCAGGGACTTACCTTTAATGTTAGTTTGTTTATATGTAAGTGGGTATGAAAGTGAGTGTAGGCAATCATCCTAGACATAAGAGACCAAGAAAGGGAGCCAGATGCACTGCAGATGGAAGTGAAGCAAAAGGTAATATACAAGATAAAAGCAAATGGTTATTGGGGGTTGGAGGGAAGAAGGACAAAAAGAGATTGCGGGAAAGAGGGAAAAGCATAAAAATTATTTGAAAAAATTCAATAAAATATTACCAATTTAGGCTAATTATATAAAAATAAAAGTGAATTTTGGGTATACATTATAAAACAGAACAAATACATGAAATAAATTAACAGTTTTAGGCATTATACCAAGTGTGACATTTGTAAATGTCATTTGACTAAATTAATGATTTTTCAAACTGAATATTTTTTCTTTTGTGCATATACAAACTAATTCATCTACAGAGTTAAAAGCTATAATCTTTACAAAATGGGAAATTACATATGAAGAAATAATTATCTTTTTTTCGTGTCGATTACAGTCAATGATCTGTCTTGTGTTCCAGATGGATATGGTCTGGTCTTTAGAAGTAAATTAATATTTTGAATCATTTCTTAGTGGTTTCTTAAAAGATTAGTATTATCACTGTAATTTAAAACAATCTTATGGTGATTGATACCCATTTAATTGCAATAATCCATGGAAAATTTGCTGTAATATAGTTCTGAGCTGTTTCTATCCTTCGTGCTATTGCTTTCATGCAATTATATCATTGTCTTTTATTTCCTTTATCATATTTATATTATACATTACAGTTTTTACACAGGGTAACCCCACCAGCACAATTTAATAATTATCTCATACAATTATCATTTTAAATCATAACAAGAAATATTGCAAAGTCAAATGCAGTCCCACAGTATGACATTGTTTGCTGTCCCTTTTATTTCTTTGCGTGGAGTCAAGCCTGAAATACTGCCTTCAGTATTTACTGAAATGTAGTTAAATTAATGGTGAGTTCTCAAACTTAACTTGTTTTGGAATTTTTAAATTTTTTATTATTTTTTCAGACCCCCTTTGTCAATTATAGGAATCTTGATTGACAGACTTTTTTCCTCACTCAGTACTGCAATTGGACTGCCTTCTGGTCTTTATGGCTTCTAATATTATTGGCAAGATATGATACTATTTCAAAGTAGTACCATGCAAGGAAAACATTGTCCTAAGTGGGAAACACTCCTAAATGCTAATGAATTGACATAATGATATGACAAACTTCAAAAGAAATTCTTAGAAAGGGAAGTCTAAGGTGAAGTAGAAGAGTATTCATTCTGGTATTCAACTCTAGCTAAAAAACTTGGAGAACATTCCCAGAGGACAGAATATTTTTAAGATTTTATTTTTACTTTTGAAAGTGTATGAGGGGGGAGGGAGAGAGTCGGGGTGTTAATGAAATTTAAAAGAAGGTGGCAATTACCTAGAGCTGCAGTTAGAGGAAATTGTGAGTTATATGACAGCTAGGTAGGGAGGAGTTTGAGACCAGTGTCTACTACATAGAAAGTCCAAGGACAGCCTGAGTTTCATAAGACTATTTCTTAAAAGGAAGACAAAGAAAAAATCATTTTCAAACATCTTCTTTTATTATTAACACTTTACAAATTACCAGACCTTGAGAAGGTAAGTGACTTAAAATATTAAATGAAGGTGAGAACAAGAAAAATTTGAGGTCAGTAGTTACTAAGGGAGGCTAAAGGAATATTTTCTAATGGGGATGAAAAGAAATCATATGAGATATGAAAGACCGATTTTATATTTTATAAGCACTTGCTATCTTTGCTTTTCTATTAGTTATACTATTTTTAAATTGTATCACTTATTGCTGTGCTTGACATTGTAGACATTCACTATTATTCTTTGATCATAAAATGTCTCATAGGAATAAGGGATGAAGCAATGTTATACTCAAACAAACAGATTATTTTTACTCTGGCAATTATTTTGAGACCCTAGGAGGTACTCTGTGCTTGATGATGAATGGAAACTCCTGCAGGACTTAGCATTGGTGAGTCACCACACAATTAAATTCAGATCATAGTGGGAAAGGAAGTCAAAAGGATACATAATACTCAGCTTTACAAATGAAATTCTGACAAAACAAAATAGGCAAAATTTAGAAGAGAAGACGTATAAGTCAAAACCCTATAGGGAACCTCTAGACTATTAAAAACCATCTTATTGAAAAGCAGATATAAATATATTTTTAAAGCTTCACAGCCAGCCATTCAAGAGCATTTCCTGGACACTTAATATCCTCCTCAAGTTCTGGATACTCTGATTTTAGTTATTATTTCTTTTCTTGAATGAAGTATGAAATGAGAAACAAATATTTTATTATATTCAGATGTTAGCTTTTACAGACCACACTAGTGTTTTTCTTTCTGAATTTCTATTTAAATATTTATTCATCCATTTGACTTTGTATTCAGTGTTGGGGATTTGTGAAAAACAATTAAGTACATCTCTTTAATTTTCTGTTCTCAAGAAATACTTCACTGACTCAATCTTTCTACTCCCTCATGTCCTCCTCTTCCCTCTTCTTCTTCCCTTCTCTTTATCCTAGAGGTAGCCATTATAGGTTTAAAGAGAAATCTGGCACCAGAGACGTATCCAGAGATCTACAAAGATGACCACAGCTAACAATCTAAGCAATAGTAGAGAGGCTACTTTAAATGCCTTTCCCCTTAATGAGATTAATGTCTACCTTAAATGCCATCCTAGAGCCTTCATCCAGTAGCTGATGGAAACAGAAACAAACACCCACAGCTAAACACTGAGCTCAACTCCTGAAATCTAGTTGCAGAGAGTGAAAACCGACGAGAAAAGAGGCCAAGATCGTGCTGGAGAAACCCACAGAAACAGCTGACCTGAACAAGTGGGAGCTCATGGACCCCAGACTGATAGCTGGGAAACCAGCATAGGACTGATTCACACCCCTGAACATGGGTGTCAGTTAGGAGGCCTGGGCAATGTATGGGGCCTCTGGCAGTGGATCAGTATTTATCCCTAATATATGAATGGACTTTAAGAGCCCATTCCACATAGAGGGATACTATCTCATCCTAGACACACAGGGGATGGGGGAGGAGTGGCGAGAGCCTAGGGCCTGCTCCAAATGACATGACAGACTTTGAAGATCCCCCATGGAAGACCTCACTCTTCTTGAGGAGCAGAAAGGGAATGGCATAGGGGGCTGATGGAGAGCAGGGGAGTAGGGTTTGACATGTAAAACAAGCTTATTTCTAATTTAAATGAAAGATATTCATATTAAAAAGATCAAAAAAGAAATACTTTGCTGAAAGAAACACCACAATATATAAACTTTCAAAGTAAATGCTAAAATAGCTATTACCAGGGATTGATTGACTAAATTATGGTATAGTGATACAAGTATAGTAATCTGAATTATTGTATATTCATATATATTAATAAATGAAAAATCAGGCCGCAAAGCTATATATCATATTTAATGTTATAATTATAACAATATACTAGTTATTTTATTTGTCAATTATAAAAATGTTTAGATAGCCGTTTCATAAGTATATATGCACATGAAACATCATGAGTATGTTCATTATAACACTAGCAGGATTCTTCAGAGTTGGTACAGTTTTCACTAACTTCCTAACTTATGTAGATGGGCGTTTTAAACAGTAAGCATGTATTATTATGTATAGTAAAATTTTTGTCACAAAAGCTATGCAGAAAACATCAACTTGTGCTTTCCTTTAAATGAATGTTGGCATCGCTTCTTTCTAGATGAGATTTTATCTCTGCTTCCTTTCTTTATCTTAACTTTAGTATGTGGTAAGTTTTTCCATCTGACACACACTGACAATAAGTAAGTTTTGTGGCCTGTGGCGTGGATCAGCAGGTAAAGACACTTCATGCAGAAGTGACAATCTGAGTTTTATCCGTGGCACCAACATGGTGCAAGAAGAAAACTGACTCCTGTAAGTTGTCCTTTGACTCCACATGCAAGCTTGGTATATGTGAACACACACACAGACACACAACACATTTTTGTAAATAAGATAAATATTTAATAGAATCTGTTGTTAAAGAAGATGGGAGAGTGAGAAGGATGAATCAATTTAAAGTCCCTCTTGACCACAGAGTCTCAAAGTCAGCGAAGCAATGCTGTAGACGAATAGAAACTGGATCTTCAGACTATAGAGACAGTCTCAAAATTCACTCTGCCTCAGACTTTTCACTGATTTGTATGTATCAGTTTTCTTTAGATAAAATTTTCCACAAAGCTCTTTCATATGGCAGCTGCCTGACAGTGAATTAAACTTGTTTTTGTGGCTTTGTTTTATCTCCTCTGACCTTATCAATTTCTGGCCTTTCAGTTTCACCTCTTTGTATTAATGCTTTTGCTCTCTTTTCATCTCTGACTTCATTTTGCATTCTAAACTATTGTGTCAGTCATCTTTGTCTTTTCCTCCCCATTTAAATTCAGTTATCCTTTCTATTTCCCTAGAGCCAAAATTTCAAGTGCCTTATTTGCTCAATTTTCTTAAGTTCAAATATTTGGGTAAAGAAAATAGATATTTTAAATAAGAAAGGCCCAAAGCCAAAGTCCTAGGGAAATCATTTATTTAAGGGTGAGTGTATCTGAGATGGATTTGGATAATGAAACTAAACAAAAGAGAAAGGTGGGATTGGGACTTTGACTCAAATGTTAGAAAAGGCACAAGTATATCAGTATAAGTGGAGGTTGAACTGAAATAAATTGGAAAGTTATATGAACTGAAGCATGGGAAATCAATAAGTGGCCTTGCTAAGAAGTTCAGATTTATATCTAAAATTATTAGAACACTATTACTACCTTTTAGGCAGGAAGCATGGCCTGATGCTATAGGCATATATTCTAAGCACTGGGGATTAGAAGCAGTAAGATCATGATTGTTTGATTTTTCACTACGATAGCTAGTCTTTGGTAAATTCTTAAAGATTTCTTCTCTTGACATCCAAATAATATAACCAACCAGGTATGTCTTAGCCTAGCCCAATATTTATCTGTCTTATAATGAATGAATGAAAACACGTCTTTACCATAACAAGTTCAGAGTTAGAATTTTGACTCAATACTAGAAGCTAGAATTAAGAAACCTACTATACTCCATGTAATCCATTGTTTGTGTTTTCTTTAAAGCAAAATGCAAATGTGAATAATGAAATAATTTATTGCAGGAAAATGTATCCTCTGACTCATTGTCAAGTGTTCAAAGTAGAAATTTGTAAAATGAGTTTTATTAAATAGCAAAAGATTCACTATCTCATCTATACTTGACTCAATTTCCCTAGTCATATATAACCACCCATCCATCCTATGACATTTAACATACACTGATTTTAAGAGCACTTTCTAACAAATCAGTGGTTTTCAACATTCCTATTGCTGAGACCCCATTAATACAATTCTTTATGTTGTGGTGACACTCAAACATGAAATTATTTTCACTGATACTTCATAACTGTAATTTGCCACTGTTGTGAATCAGGGTTTTTCCAATGGATCATGACCCATTGGTTGAGAAATTATGTGTTGTTTTTTCAATGCAGGACTTAAACTCCAAAACAGTTTTCCAGGAACTGTGTGTCCATAGAATCCAACCTGGAACAATAGAACTTTACCTTGCAGATGCAGTTAATCCGAACAGGGAGCCTCTCTTAAAAACAGGGATCTTTCCAGATATAAGCATGTCAAAATTAGCATTAGGTCCAAACAAGGCCAATTGACTTTTCAAACTTTGGTAAAGATAAAAACAAATTTTCAAACCATTAGAAAATAGGGTACAGTTTTAAAGAGAAAATTCTCAAATGACTCCAATGACTGAGAAGCACTTAAAGAAATGTCCAAAATCCTTGGCCATCAGGAAAATGAATACCAAAACTATTTTGAGATATAGCCTTACACCCCTCAGAATGCCTAAGAGTAATAAAACAAGTGACAGCTCATACTGGGGGAGTGCAAACTCATACAACCATTAAAGAAATTTTATGGCAGCTCCTCAGGAATCTGGGAATATATTTACTTCAAGATCCAGCTATACCACTCTTGAAGATATACCCAAAAGTCTCCACATCCAACTACAGAGGCACTTGCTCAACAATCTCCATTTTCTCTCTATTGATAATAGCCAGAATTTGAAAACTACCTAGATGTCCCATAAAAGAATGGATAAAGAAAATGTGATACGTGTGTGTGTGTGTGTGTGTGTGTGTGTGTGTGTGTGTGTGTTGGAATGTTACTCAGATGTTTAAAAATGAAATCATGGAATTCACAGGTAAATGTATGGAAACTTAAGAAAGCATGTCAAAGTGGGGTAACCATGTAGTTATATTTCCTGTCAGGCGATGTTTGGTCTGCCAGCCCAAAAATAATAATCTGGAGACTTATTATTAATTATGAAAGCTTGGCCTTAGCTTAAGCTTTTCCCCAACTATCTCTTATAACTCAAATTAACATGCTTTTATTAATCTACATTCTGCCATATGGCTTAGTCACCTCTTCTTAGTATGGCACATCTGTCATGCTTGGTGTCTGCTGAAGATTTCATCTGCCTAGATTCCTCCTCCCAGTCCTTCTCTCTCTCTCTCTCTCTCTCTCTCTCTCTCTCTCTCTCTCTCTCTCTCTCTCTCTCTCTCTCTCTCTCCATCTTTCTCTCTCTCCATCTCTCTTTCTCTGCCCATAAATCCCCCATATTCTCTCCTGCCTAGCTATTAGACATTTATCTTTTTATTAAACCTTAGGCAGAGATACAGCTTTACATTGTGAACAAAGATTCTGGAGCATAACTCAGGCCCCAAAGTGCAAAAATGGTATGTATTCTTTTATATGTAGATGCTTGCTGTTACATCATTACAAGCTACACTATGTATAATCACAGAGGGTAGGTAGAGAGTAAGGGGCAGCGATATAAATAGATCACTCCAGAAAAGGAAAATAGAATAGATAGTTATTGATGGGGGTAATGGGGTAATAGAACTGAAGGATGAAACAGTAATGGAAGGGAAGTTGGGGTAAAGGAGGGAATACAGGAGGTACAGGAGGGTAATGCTAAAACTGTAGGAATTTTAGGGATAATAAGGAAACATAAAATAGCAAAAGTTTTCTAAAATACACACTTATATGATATAGATATTAATGAAATCACCAAATAACAGGGAAGACAGAGTAATGAATGGGCATATCTCATAACAAATGAAACTTCCAGTACTAGGAATGGATTACATCTAACAGATTTGTTTGTTAAAGTGTCTAAGACAAACCCCTAAATAACCAAGGGTATTGCCAAAGCTATTGATTTCTCACTGAAATCTGATGGCAAGGCCATGTTGCAGAAGTTAACACCTAGAGAAGATAACACATAAACATGGACAAGTCAAGTTGGTACATATCTACAGCTTGTATTCCTACAGGGGAGTGTTCATGATACTGGAATGTACTCTGTATTCTTTTTTCCTCAATATATGTTTTTATTTAAATTAGAAACATGAATGCTTCACATGTCAATCCCAGATCCCTCTCCCAATCCTCCACCCTTGTCCCTTCACCAGGCCCCATCCAATCCCCACCCACTCCCCACATCATTCCTCAGGAAGGGTGAGTCCCTCCTTGGGGGCATCTCCAGAGTCTGTCATTTCATCCAGGGCAGGACCTAGGCCCTTCTTCAAGCTGAGAGAGGATCCCTCTATTAGGAAGGGGCTCCCAAAGTTCATTCATACAGCTTGGTAAACACTGATCTGCTACACAAGGCCCCAGAGATTTCTGAGGCCTCCTCACTGACACTACATTCATGGAGTCTGGGTCAGTCCCCTGTTGGCCTCTCAGCCATCAGTCTGGGGTTCAAGAGCTCCACCTTGTCCAGTCAGCTGTCTTTGTGGGTTTCACCAGCACGGTCATGACCACTTTGCTCATCATTCCTCCATCTCTGTCATTGTGTTCCAGGAATTGAGTTCAGTGTTTAGCTGTGGGTATCTGTCTCTGCTTCCATCAGTCACTGGATGAAGGTTCTAGGATGAAATATAAGGTAGTCATCAACTTATCATCAGGTAGTGGCTATTAATGTAGTCTCTCTGCTATTACTTAGTTTGGTGTTATCCTTATAGATCCCTGGAAATCTCACTGGTGTCAGCTCTCTTCTCATGCCTATAATGACTCCATCTATTATGGTATCTCTCATACTGCTCTACTCTATTCTTACCCTGACTCAACCTTCCTGCTCCCCCATGCCTTTTTCTCCCCTCAACTTATCCCCCTCTCTTTTTCCTGGTTCCCTCTCCCCTCCCCCAGTGTTCCCAAAGTGCTCAGGAGATCTTGGCTCATTCCACTTCTCTGGGGTATCATGAATCTCTCTTGGGAACCTCCCTGTTTCCCAGACACACTGGCACTGGGATTATAGGCTGACACTCCCCTGATTCATATCTAAAAACCATATATGAATGAGTAAATACTGTGTTTGTCTTTTTGTACATACCATGTTTGTCTTTTTGTGACGGGGTTACCTCACTCAGGATTGTTTTTTCTAGTGCCGTCCATTTGCCTGTAAATGTCAAGTTTCCATTATTTGTTTCCTGCTGAGTAGTACTCCCTTTTGTAAATGTACCACTGTAGGAGGAAGCCTGTATGCCGCCATTAACCATTTGACTTACTAGAGGCGCATACAGATGAGGTAATAAAAGAGCGGTTTACCACACCGCTAAACACACCCACTTTAAGCATGCCTAAAGACTATAAGTACGTAGGCGGTGAACTACATCACTAGCCAGGCCCACTTTTGGGCATGGCTAGGGGATGTTACAGGGGAAGGCATAAAAGACAGCACAAAAGAAGTCTTGTTCTCTTTTCCCAGATTTCTGCTTCTGGTTCGGCAGCAGAAAACTACTGGGCTCATCTGGGGTACTTGCTTGGTATCTTGTGAGTAATTTCTAGAATAAATACTTAGTTTTATTTTCAGTAAGTGTGCCGTTTATTGTTACAGCATCATACCACATTTTCTCTATCCACTCTTCAGTTATGAGGCATTTAGGTTGCTTCCAAGATCTAGCTATTACATATAATGCTGTTATGAACATAGTGCAACAGACTTTCTTGTTGTGTGAATGGGCATCTTTTGGGTATATGCCTAAGAGTGAAATTGCTGGGTCTTGTGGTAAACTGATTCCCTTATTCCTGAGTAATCTCCATTCTGATTTTCCAAAGTGGCTGTACAAGTTTGCACTCCCACCAGCAATGGACGAGTGTTTCCCTCTTTCCACATTCTCTCCAGCATAAACTATCATTGGTGTTTTTGATTTTAGCCATTCTGACAGTAGTATGTTGATATCTCAGAGCTGTTTTGATTGGTATTTCCCTAATGGCTAATGATATTGAGCACTTTCTCACGTGTCTCTCAGTCATTTTAGTTTCCTCTATTGAAAATTCTCTATTTAGTTCAGTCCCCCACTTTTTAATTGGATCCTTTGGTGTTTTGGAGACTTGCTTCTTGAGTTCTTTGTACATTTGGAAGATTAGCCCTCTGTTGAACGTGTGGTTAGTGAATATCTTTTCTCAATCTGTGGGCTGCCTTTTTGTCTTGCTGACTGTGTTCTTTGCCTTAAAGAAGCTTCTCAGTTTCAGGATGTTCCATTTATTGTTGATTTCAGTGTTTTTGCTACTGGTGTTGTTTTCAGGAAGCAGTATCCTGTAAAAATTCATTCTAGGGTACCTCCCACTTTCTCTTTTAACATGTTCAGTGTGGCTGGATTTATGTTGAGGTCTTTGATCTATTTAGACTTAGATTTTGTGCATTTTGATAAACATGGATCTATCTGCAGTTTTCTACATGCCAATGTCCAGTTATGCCAGCATGCACCAATTGTTGAAGATGCTATCTTTTTTCCATTGCATAATTTTAGATCCTTTGTCGAAAATCAGGTGTTCATAGGTTTGTGGATTAATCTAAGGGTTTTCAATTTGATTCCATTGATCTACCTGTCTATTTTTGTGCCAATGCCAAGCTGTTTTCAAGACTATAGCTCTGTAATAGAGCTTGAAGTCAGGGATGGTGATGCCTCCAGACGTTGCTTTGTTGAGCACGGTTTACTTGGCTATTCTGGGCTTTTTGGTTTTCTATATAAAAGTGGAGAATTGTTCTTTCAAGGTCTGTGAAAAATTGTGCTGGGATTTTGATGGGTATTGCATCGAGTCTGTAGATTGCTTTTGGCAGGATTGACATATTTACCACATTGATCCTAGCTATTCAAGAGCATGGGAGATCTTTCAATTTTCTGGTGTCTACTTTAATTTCTTCCTTTAAAGTTTTTGTGATACAGGTCTTTCACTTGTTTGGGTAGTGTTACCCCATGGCATTTTATGTTGTTTGTGGCAACTGTAAAGGGTAATATTTCTCTGATATCTTTCTCGGCCCTTTTATTGTCTGTATATATTAGGACTACTTATTTTCTTGAGTTGATCTTGTATCCTGCCACTTTGGTAAAGGTGTTTATCAGCTGTATGAGTTCTCTGGTAGAGTTTTTTGGGTCTCTTATGTAAACTATTATATCATCTGCAAATAGTGAAAGTTTAACCTCATCCTTTCCAATTTGCATCCCCTTGATCTCCTTTTGCTTTCTTATTGCTCTAGCTAGAACTTCCAGTACAATATTGAAGAGGTATGGGGAAGGGGACAGCCTTGCCTTGCTCCTGATTTTAAAGGAACTGCCTTGAGTTTCTCTCCTTTCAGTTTGATGTTGGCTGTTGGTTTGCTGTATATAGCTTTTGTGATGTTTAGGTATGTTCCGGTTATTCCAGATCTCTCCAAGACCTTTATCATGAAGGGGTGTTAGATTTTGTCAAAGGCTTTTTCAGCATCTAGTGAGATCATGTGATTTTTGTTTCTCATCTTGTTTATATGGATCACATTGATGGATTTTTGTATGTTGAGCCATTCCTGCATCCCTGGAATGAAGCCTACACAATCATAGTGTATTAGTTTTCTGATGTGTTCTTGGATCTGATATGCCAGTATTTTATTGAGTATTTTCGTATCAATGTTCATGAGGGATATTGGGCTCAAGTTCTCTTTCTTACTTGTGTCTTTTTGTGGCTTGAGTATCAATGTTATTGAAGCCTCATAAAAAGTGTTTGGCTCAGACCCTTCTGCTTCTATTGCATGGAATACTTTGAAGAGAATTTATGTAACCTGTTCTTTGGATTTCTGGTAAAATTCTGCACTGAAGCCATCTGGACCTGGGCTTTTTTTTTGTTTGGGATACTTTTGATGCCTGTTTCTATTTCCTTAGGTGTTATTGGACTATTTGAATTGCTTATCTGTTCCTGCTTTAATTTTGGTAAGTGATATTTATCAAGGAAATTGTCCATTTCCTTTAAATTTTCAATTTGTTTTCTATCAAGCTCTACAGAAGTGTACACAGAAAAAGTGTAAGAACCAGATTAGATGGAGGGCACCAAGTCTTCTAAACACAGAAGGTCTTAAGGAGAAAGATAAACACCAACCCAGATACACCACTTCAATCTATAATGGGGACCTGACTGCAAACTATGCTGACTCAATAGTGGCACAAAACAGGTGGAAGTAAGTGATCAGTATCTTATTTGATTTAAGGCCTAGTCTATGAGATGGAACCCATACCAGTGCTGCCTGTGTGGCCAAGAACCTGAAACCTGAAAGCCAGTGACTTAATGGGAGAGCCAAACAGTACTATTCTGCTAAACAATATGAAAATAAAATGGCTCCTAAGGACATTCTGTTATACTCATAAATCAGTGTCTTGCTCAGCCCTTGTCAAAGAAACTTCCTACTGCCACATATAAGAACAAATACAGGGTACGCAGAGAGAAAATACACATAGTGACATGTTGGGACACTCATCCTCAATGGTATATTTCTATCAAATTTCTCCCATCAGTGTCTAAGGAGTTCTGTAGAAGGTGATGCAGATGGGAAGGAGTAAACCAAGTGAACAAAGTCTTCTAAACACAGAAGGTCCTACACAGGTATGAACTCACAGATACTGTTGCGGGGCCTATATGGGTCTGTGCAAGATGGGACCTGGAACTGAAAGGAGTAAAGGGCACAATCCTCCATCCCTGACCCAGAAGCAATCTGCAACTGATAACCACTTGCAAACTACTCTTAAGAGTAGGCTGCATTCTCCGCAGTAGATGGGGAACAGAAAACCACCACCTCTTTGCAGGTGTTTGGACTCATAATGTTGAACCATGAATTCATTCTTTCTTTCCTGTTTTTGCCTAAACTTCAGATTGTTTGCATGCACATTATGACTTTTTAAAAAGTGGGAGTCCTGTGTATACAAACATGTGTATCCCTGTGTCTGTATGTGCATTTTGTACTTTTTTTGTTTTTTTCTTCTGGCTTTTATTTTTGCTTGTCCCATTTTGATTGGATTGTTTTTGTTACTTCTTACTTTATTTTATCCTTATTTCATAATTCCACTGAGCGACATCTAGGTTGTTTTCAATTTCTTGCTATTGTTAATTGAGCAGCCATGAACAAATGTTGACCAAGTGTGTATTTGATAGGATGAAATGTCCTTTGGGTGTATACCCAATAGGGGTATAGCTAGATCATGAGGTAGATTTATTTCCATATTCTTGAGGAACTGCCATACTGATTTTCATAGTGTCTACATGCACTCCCTCCATCAACAGATTAGTGACTCCCTTACTCCACCTTCTCTCAAGCATGAACTGTCATGTTTCATTGGGATAAGCCATTCTGAATAGTGTAAGATGAGATTGTACTTTCCCTGCAGCCTACGGAAATTAAACAGTTCTTTAAGTGCTCCTCAGTCATTTGAACTTCCTCTCTTGAGAATTATCTGCTTCAATCTGTACTCCCATTTAAAGAGTGGATTATTTTGGGGATATATAGATTCTTGGAGTTCTTCATATGCTTTGAATATTAGGCCTCTGGGTGTGTAGTTGCTAACAAATTTGTTGGCTCATAAAATGAGATTGGCAAGATTCCTATTTATGTTTTGTTGAATAATTTGCAGAGTACTGTTGTTGACTCTTCTTTGAAAGTTTATGCTAAAACCATCAATTATCAATTTCTTTTGTGTTTTGAAATTTGGTACAGAACAACTTTATAAGTTATTTTTATGATTATTTTGAATACCTGAATGTCTTCTGTTATATTCTCCTTTTCATTCCTGACTCTGTTAACTTTTGATATTCTCTCCCTGCATTTTAGTTAGTTTGATTAAGGATTTGTGAAATTTTTTGATTTTCCCAACAAACAGACTCTTTGTGTCATTCATTCTTTGAATATTTTTGTTTCAGTTCAATTGATTTCATCACTGATATTGATTAATTCCTGGCATTCTACTCTGTAGGAGGGTGTTAGACATTTTTTCTAGGGGATTCAATTGTTCTGTCAATTTGGTGCTATGAGATCATTCCAATTTTCTGTGTAGGCACTTAGTACTATGAACTTACCTCTTAAAACTGTTTCATCCCATACTTTAAATATGTTACATCTTCATTTTCATCTGATTCTAGGAAAATTTTTACTTCTTTCTTTTTTATAAAATAACTTAATATTTAACTTTTCACACATGTTACTCTCAGTTCCCTCTCCCTCCCCTCCTCCCCTGGGCCCCATTCCTCCCAACCCCCCAACCCACTTCATCTCCCCTTTACTCCCCAGTAGGGTAAGGTCTTCTATGAGGTATTTTCAGTCTGTCATATAATCCCGGGCAGAGCCTAGATCCTCCTCCATGTGTCTACGCTGAGAGAGCATCCCTCCATGTGGAATGGACTCCCAGAGTCCATTTGTATGCCAGGAATGAATACTTATCTACTCTTCAAAGTCCTATAGATTGCCGAGGTCTCTTCTCTGACACTTGGGGGGTGGTTCTGGATCAGTCCCATGCTGGTCTCTCAGTCATCAGTCTGGGGTCCATGTGTTCCCCCTTGTTTAGGTGAGCTGCCTCGGTGGGTTTTGCCAACCTCCAACCAGGTCTTGATTCCTTTGCTCATCACTCCTCTTTGCAGCTGTGTTTTAGGAGTTCAGTTCGGCTTTTAGCTGTGGGTGTCTGCTTCTGCTTCCATCAGTCACTGGATGAGGGTTCTAGGATGGCATATAAGGTAGTCATCAATCTTATTATCAGGTGAGGGCATTTAAGGTAGCCTTAATGCCAATTGGTATCATTTTTATAGATCTGTGAAGATCTCACTAATGCCAGATCTGTCCTCCAATTTATAATGGCTTCCTCTATTATGGTATCTCTCATTCGTTTCGCCTCTATTCTTGCCCTGGCTCAATATTACCGCCCCCTCCCCCGTGTCCTCCTCTCCACTCCTCTTCTCCCCCTTTCTTTCTCCTATCTCTATCTCCCCTCCCCTCCCTCCTGCTCCCAATACAATTAGGAGATCTCCCATAACCCTTCAACGGGTTACCATGCATATCTCTCTTAGGGTCCTCCCTGCTTCCCAGTCTCTCTGGTGGTGGAATTGTAGGTTAGCAATCCCCTGCTCCATGTCTAAAATGCATATATGAGTGAGTATGTGTATATAACATGATTGTCTTTTTGTGACTGGGTTACCTCACTCAGGATGGTTTCTTCTATTGCCATCCATTTGCCTGTAAATTTCAAGATTTAATTTTTTTCTTTCCTAATATCCACGTCGACCAATTCTTCATTCGGTAGAGAGTTTTTCAGGTTTTTACTGTTTCTGCTGTTGTTGATATTCAGTTTTAGTGTGCAATGTTCTGAAAGGCCACAGTGTATTGTCTCAGTTGTCTTATATCTGTTGAGACGTGCTTGTGTCCCAGCTTTGGAGAAGGTTCCATAACGTGCTGAGAGCAAGATATATTCATTTCTGTTTTGTTTGGAGTGTTCTGTAAATATCTGTTAGATCAATTTGGTTTATAAGGTTTTTTAGCTCTAGGATTTCACCATTTAGATTTTGTCTGGATGACCTGTCTATTGCTAAGAGTGGAGTACTGGTCTCCCACTATCATTGTGTGTATGTGACTTTAGTGAACTTGGGTGCTTTTTGCTGTTTAGATGTTAAGAACTGCAATGTCCTATTTGGATTTTTCTTTGAAATATAACGTGATGATTCTCTGGATTTCCTAGTGTCTTTTGTTGTGTCCCCTTATTCATTCTAATTTTGTTAATTGGATATTCTGTCTCTGCCTTTTGGTTAATTAGGATAAGGGTATATCTATCTTGTGCATTTTCTCAGAGAACCAACACTTTGTTTTCAATGATTCTTTATATTGTTTTCTTTGTTTTGATTTAATTGATTTCAGTCCTGAGTTTATTTTCTACCATCTGCTCCTCCTGCGTGATTTTGCTTCTTTT
Organism: Mesocricetus auratus; assembly: GCF_017639785.1. NCBI lineage: Eukaryota > Metazoa > Chordata > Mammalia > Rodentia > Cricetidae > Mesocricetus > Mesocricetus auratus. The sequence goes on along the minus strand of NW_024429188.1, from coordinate 37,322,274 downwards.
TGTTCTAGAGTTTTCAGTTTTGCTGTTAAGTTGCTTTTGTGAGATTTCTCCAAATTCTTTATGTAGCCATATTGTACTATGAACTTTCCTCTTAGCACTGTTTTCACTGTGTTCCTTAAGTTTGGGTATGTTGTAGATTCATGTTCATTGATTTCTAAGAAGTCTTTAATTTCTGTCTTTGTTTCTTCCTTGTCCAATAGGTGGTTAAGTTAAGAATCGTTCAGTTTCCATGAGTTTGTAGGCTTTCTGTAGGTGTGTTGCTGTTGAACTCTAACTTTAGCCCATGGTGGTCCAATAAGATAAAAATTTCAATATTTTTGTATGTTTTGAGATTTGCTTTATGACAAGTATGTGGTCAATTTTATAGAAGGTTCCATGAGGAGATGAGAAGGTATATTTTTTTTTATTTGGGTGAAATGTTCTGTAGATGTCGGTTAAGTTTATTTGAGTCAAAACATCTGCTAGTTCCATGTGTTTGTCTACATGTTTTTATCTAGCAGAACTGTTCATTGGTGAGAGTTGGGAGCTGATGTATTCCAGTATCAATGTGTGGGGTTTGATGTGTGATTTAAGCTTTAGTAATATTTCTTTTACAAATGTGGGTGTCCTTGTACTTGGGGCATAGAATTCAGAATTGATAGTTTGTCTTGATGGATTTTTCCCTTGATGAATATGAAATGTCCTTCTCTATATCTTCTTACTAATTTTAGTTTGATATCTATTTTGTTAGGTATTAGGATAGCTATACTGTATTGCTTCTTAGGACCATTTAATTGGAAAATCTTTTCCCAACTCTTTACTCTAAGGTAATGTCTGTCTTTAAAGTTGAAGTGTGTTTCTTGTATGCAACACAAGGTAGGATCCTGTTTTGTGTCCATTCTGTTAACCCACGTCTTTTATTTGGTGAATTAAATTTATTGATATTAATAGATGTTATTGACTAGTAATTGTTTTTTCTTTTATTTTTATTTAAAATAGCAACAAACTTGTTTCACCTGTCAATCCCAGCTCCTTCTCCCTCCCCTCCTACCCCCACTCCCCAGCCCCCCACCCAATCCCCAGTCTATTCCCCAGGGAGCATGTTGCCCTCCATAGGGATATCCAGAGTCTGTCATTTCATTCAGGGCAGAGCCTAGGCCCTTCCCCAAGAGTCCAGGCTAAGAGACCATCCGTCATTGTTGGAAGGGCACCCAAAGTCTATTTGTATGCCAGGGATAAATACCTGTCTACTGCCCAAGGCCCCATAGATTGGCCAGGCTTCCTCATTAGCAACTATGTTTAGGGGGTCTGGATTAGTCCCATGCTGACCTCCTAGCCAATATTTGAGTGTCCAAGAGCTCTCCCTTTTTCAGGTCAGCAGTTTCTGTGGGTTTCACCAACTCTATCTTGATTCCCCTGCTCATCATTCCTCCCTCTCTGTCACTGGGTTCCAGGAGTTCAGTTCAAATGTTTAGCTGTGGGTGTTTACCTCTGCTTCCAACATTCACTGGATGAGGATTCTAGGATAGGATATAAGGTAGTCCTCAAACTCATTATCAGGGATTGTCATTTAAGGTAGTCTCTTCCCTATTGCTTCGTATGCCAGTGGGAATCATCCTTGTAGATCTCTGTTAATCTCACAAGTACCAGATCTCTCCTTAAACCTACAATGGCTCCTTCTATTATGGTATCTTTCATCCTGCTCTACTCTATTCTTCCCCTGACTCATTCTTAATTTTTGGTCCATCCTATTTGGTATTCTGTAAGAGTCTTGTAGCTTCATAGGCGTGTCCTTCTTGTTGGGAAAGTTCTATTCAATGATTTTGTTGGTATGTTTTCTGAGCCTTTGAGCTGGGATTCTTCTCCTTCTTCTATCCCTATTACTCTTAGGTTTGATCTTTTCGTGGTGTCCCAAATTTCCTGGATGTTTTGTATTAGTAATTTTGGGACTTAATACTTTGGTTGATGTATGCATTTCCTCTATCATATCTTCAATGCCTGAGATTCTTTCTCCTATCTCTTGCATTCTGTTGGTGATGCTCACATATGTAGTTATTATTCAGGCCTCAGATCTACATTTTTCAGAATTCCCTTGGTTTGGTTCCCTCTCCCTCCCCTCCTCCCGCACTGCCCAACCATCCCCCTCCCCCAGCCTCCCGCCCTATCCCCTTTCCTTCCACATAGGGGATATCTAGAGTCTGTCATTTCACTCAGGGCAGGGTCCAGGCCTCCTGTAAGAGTCCGGGCTGAGAGAGCATCCCTCTGTGTTATGGACACATGAAGTCTATTTGTATGCCAGGGATAGACACTGATCCACTGCCCAGGGCCCCATAGGTTGCCCAGGCCTCCTCAGGCTTCTGCTATGTTGCAGTATTTAGGGCCTGCTGTAGTAGAGCTGCTGGCCTCTGATTGCAAAGCATTATTGCTTTTAGGTTGGTGTCTAGTATCTGGGTTTGTGAAGATTGTAGCGCTATGTACTGATAGCTGGTCTTGTTGTGGGTTGGGTATTTGTATTTTGGTTTCTGTTGCCTCTCTGGTTCATAGGAGAATGTGGTTGCTGTGAGCTTCATGGTAGGAAGTTCTTCTGGGTTCTGGATTGGAGTGGTCATTTGGGATTCTAGGTAAAATATAATTCTATGTATTGGGAGATGATACTTCGGAATGAGAATGGACTCTGGGGAACTGATTTAGTTCAAAGAGGGAGAAGAGCCAAGATCTGCATATTTCCCCTGGAATGAAGACAGATAGTTAGGTTAATCCCCAGCCAGTTTTCTACAGATCTGGGATGAGGCATGGAGGTTGGATGTGGAGGAGCTGAGAGGTGAGGATCAGCACTTATCCTGTTTGTTTCCCTGGCTGTAGTGGACTGCCTAAATTATGTATTTTGACAAAACTGTCAATAAACAATTGTACCTCTCTTTAGTAGAACAGTTACATAATTTTTCATAGACTTACAAATAACATATACTTTATACAGAAGTTTTAAATGTACTACATATTCACTTGAAAATGATGTTCGCCTAAGAAACAAAATTAAAATGAGGAAAAATAAACAAATTTCAGCTGTTAAGAGAACTTCTTGCTCTTCCACAGGAACTAATTTCATCATCTTACTCCTGTCTGCCACTCCACATAAAGGGTATCTGTCCCCATCTTTTGACCTCCAAGGGCACCTCTATGTTCTTACATAAGCACATGCATACATACATGTATGGACCCACACAGAGATAAAACAAAACAAACAATAACTGGAATGATGGTCCATGCATTTAATCTCTACACTCTACACTGTTGAAGTAGAGGAAGGCAGTTCTCTGTGAGTTATAAGTAGGCCTTCTCTGCATAGACAGTTACAGGTTAGTCAGTTTTATATATTGAGATCCTATGAAAATCAGAACAACCACCATTATTCCTTAGATTTAACCTATGCAGGACCAAAACTCAAAATACTTGATATTAAAATCCAATGCCATGTAATCTAAAAATTAAAGAACAAAAGACAATGACAGAAAGTATTCTATAGCACTACCTTTTTATCATAGTGGATAATTGAGTTCATGTCTTTTTCTTTTAGTTAATGCAAGTTGATTCTGTACATGGTATCCAAAGACCATGATCAATTAACACTATACATTCAAGGTTAATAAAATAAAACTATAAAATCAGGAATTTATAAAGGTCCATGGGTAAAACCAGATTTCTTCATATATTCACCCTTCAGAAGAAATATAATAAGCTATTGTTCTTTAGCAAGGCTTATAAAAAGGGTCTAGAATTATTTTAATTGATTTCAGACTGTAGAATGCTGAATGTGTTACATGAAAGAATGAATATATATTATAAGCAGACTAGATAATTAGACCCTTTTTCTTCTGCTTAGGAATTATTATTTCATTAATTTGAGTAGTGATTGTTTCCTAAATGATTTTGTCTTTTAAAATTAGTCCCTTTGAATGGTACATTTTCCTTTCTACAAGTGGCTTTCAGCCTATGAACTAATAATTGAAACATATGCCACTGAAAATGATTTTTGAAAGCTTGATACAAAAAGAATTTGGTGTCTTGTGCATTAGACATTTAATTCTAGTCTACAAACCTCACAGACAAACTCCCTGGCTAAATCTAAATAATTGACAAAGAGGAAGTATGAGTTATTAAAGACAATACAGAATTAAGTGACAGAAAAACAAATAGGGGAATGCAGATTTCTCTCTTATAGATTGTAATTTTTATTTTGTTCTAATGTTTAACTGTCCTTGGGACTGTCTCCAGTAACAAGTATTGCCTCAGTTAGCATCAGTTCAGCTACAATTTATAGCAATTTATACATGTCAAACAATGTGGTAAAACATTCATTGCTCTTTATATAACCTAGAATACTTTTATATAATGGATGCCATTTTGTAGGAAATATTCTACACATATTTATTATTGTTAAATTTTTAATATAAATATTAGTTTGTACAGTTACATATAGTGAGACAAAAATGTTCTCTACAACTTTAAAAATGTCATTCTCTCATTTTTCTGAATTCAATGATGCTGTGATGTCTATCTGATTATCCATGGTTTGTAAAGTATCTTTCTGTAATTTAAGTGTATTGTCACTACTATATGTTGGCATATATTTGTCTTATTTTTATTCTGTGGCATTTGAGATTTGAAAAATCTATGGTACTATTATCACATTTCTCCCCAAATCTCTCATCTTCACATTCTTCCCTGCTTTCTATTTTTCCCATTTTGTATTCTTTTGAGCTCACCTTAATTTCTACGTTTAACTCTCAATACGTGTTAACTTTTCTTTCACATATGCGTTTTATATCATTTCTTGCTGATTTCAAAATTCTGTCCTATGTTCTAGCTCACAAGCATAATTGTGTTTTTTCCTTCTTTTATTTTTAATTAGAAACGAGCTTGTTTTACATGTCAATCCCAGGTCCCTATCCCTCCCCTCCTCCCCTCCTCCCCTCCTCCCCTGCTCCCCTACCACCTTTCTGCTCTCCAGGGAGGGTGAGGCCTTCCATGGGGGATCTTAAAAATCTGTCATATCATTTGCAGCTGGCCTTAGACCCTCTACTGTTTGTCTAGACTGATAGAGTGTCCCTCTATGTGGAATAGGCCTCAAAAGTCCATTAGTATACTAGTCATAAGTACTGATCTACTACCAGAGGCCCCATAGATTGCCCAGGCTTCCAAACTGACACGCATATTCATGCGGGCTGGATCAGTCCTATGCTGGTTTCCCAACTACCAGTTTGGGGTCCATGAGTTCATGCTTGTTCAGGTCACCTGTTTCTGTGGGTTTCACTGGCCTGGTCTTTACCCTTTTTTCATCACTCCTCCCTCTCTGCAGCTAGATTCCAGGGATTTGGTTCAGTGCTTAGCTGTGGGTATCTGCTTCTGCTTCTATCAGCTAGTGGGTGAAGGCTTTGGAATGGCATATAAGGTAGTCATTAATCTCATTATATGGTAAGGACATTCCAGGTAGAATGTTACTTGAGGTCATCTTTGTAAATCTCTGGACATTCCCTAGTGCCAGATTTCTCTTTATAACTATAATGGCTCCCTCTATTATGGTATGTCTTTTCTTGCTCTCCTCTCTTCTTTCCCTCAATCAATCTTCCTGCTCCCTTATATCCTCCTCACATCTGCGCTTCCTCCATTCCCTTTCTGTGGCTTCCTCTCCCCTCCCCCATGCTTCAGTTAGCTCAGGAAATCTTGTCCATTTCTCCTTCTCCAGGGGATCCTTTGCACCATGTCTAAAATCTATATGTGAGTGAGTACAAACCATGTTTGTGTTTTTATGACTGGGTTACCTCACTTAGGATGGTTTATTCTAGTTCCATCCATTTGCCTACAAATTTCAAGGTTCAATTTTTTTTTTGGTTTTTATGAGACAGGGTTTCTCTGTATTGTTTTGGAGGCTATCGGTCCAGCCCAGCCTCGAACTCACAGAGATCCGCCTGCCTCTGCCTCCCGAGTGCTGGGATTAAAGGCGTGCACCACCACCGCCCGGCAAGATTCAATTTTTTACCGCTGAGTAGTACTCCATTGTGTAAATGCACCATGTTTTCTTTCCATTCTTCAGTTGAGGGTCATCTTGGTTGCTTTCAGGATATGGCTATTATAAATAATGCTGCTCTGAACATAGTTGAACACATGTCCTTGTCATATGAATGTGCATCTTTTAGGTATATGCCTAAAAGTAATCACCATACTGATTTCCAAAGTGGCTATATAAGTTTGCACTCCTACCAGCAGTGGAGAAGTGTTCCCCTTTCTCCATATTCTCTCCAGCATGCACTGTTATTTGTGATTTGATTTTAGCCATTCTGACAGGAGTAAGATGGTATCTCAGAGTTGTTTTGATTTGGATTTCCCTAATGGCTAAGGATGTTGAGCACTTTCTTAATTGTCTTTCAGACATTTGGGATTTCTCTATTGAGGATTCTCTATTTAGTTCTATACCCCCACTTTTTAATTGGATTATTTGGTGTTTTGGTGACTAGATTCTTGAGCTCTTTGTATATTTTAGAGATCAGTCCTCTTTCATATGTGGGGTTGGTGAAAATCTTTTTCCATTCTGTGGGTTGCTGTTTTGTATTGTTAACTGTGTCCTTTACCTTACAGAAGTTTCTCAGTTTCCAGAGATCTCATTAATTAACTGTGGATCTCAATGTCTGTGCTACTGGTGTTATGTTCAGGAATGGTCTCCCGTACCAATTCATTCAAGGGTATCTCCCACTTTCTCTTCTAAGTGGATAAGTGTGGCGAGATTTATGTTGAGCTCTTTGATCCATTTGGACTTAAGTTTTATGCATGGTGATAGATGTGGGTGCTGCTCTTAATATTCTTTCTTTATTCTGTATGGTTGGGATTTTTATTTTTATGTGGCAAGGAGACTTTCTGTGGTTCACTCTATTGGGTTTTCTGTAAGCTTCTTACACTTTCATTGGCATGTGTTTCTTTAGATTGGGAAAGTTTCTTCTATGATTTTGTTGAATATGTTTTCTGTACCTTTTGTTTAACACATTTTTATTATATATTTAAATTAGAAATAAGCTTGCTTCCCATGTTAGTCCCAGCTCCCTCTCCCTTCCCTTCTCTCACACTTCCTCCCCCCAGCCCCTCCAGTCCTCCACCCAGTCCCCACTCTATTCCCCAGGGAAGGTAAGCCCCTCCATGGGAGATCTAGAGTATGTCATTTCTGCCCCTTTGATGTGGGTTTCTTCACCTTCTTCTGTACCACTTATTCTTAGATTTCATCTTTTCATGGTGTCCCATATTTCCTGTGTATTTTGTATTAGATATTTGTTGGACTTAAGATTTTCTTTGGTCAATGAATCTATTTCTCCTAGTGTATCTTTAGTGGCTGAGATTCTCTCTTCCATGTCTTATTATATTCTGTTGGTTATACTTGCATCTGTAGTTCCTGATTTTTTACCCAGTTTTTCTATTTCCTGGTTTTCCTCAGACTTTGCTTTTTTATTGTCTCTATTTCAACTTTCAAATATTGCCATGTTTGAATTGTTTCTTGCAATTTTGGGTTTGTCTTTTCCTCCATTTCTTGAAATTTTTGTTTGTTTTTCTTCCATTTCTTTAAGGGATTTTCTTATTGCTTCTTTGATGGTCTCTATCATCTTCATAAAGTAGTTTCTAAGGTCGTTCTCTTCTGCCTCACCTGTGTTGGGATGTTACTTTCTTGCTGGTGTGATTTCCTTAGATTCTGGTGGTGTCATATTGATCTTTCTGTTGATTACTGTGTTCTTACAATGTTGTCTTCAAATATTTTCTTCCAGTAGGTACTGGTGGGATCTGTCCTTTTGCTGGTGGTTACAGGACCAAGTTTCTCTTCTGGTGAGTGCAAGCAGGTTCAATTCTCCAATGACTCTCCTCTTTCTGTGGGTGGAGTCACAACTAATACTGCAATGTTGGAAGACTCTGGATGGACTGTTCAGCAAGGAAAGTTCCCCTGAGTGCAGGCTTCAAGTCTCAGGAGGCTCTGAACAGGTCTCCGGAAGGTTGGCCTGAAAAAGGCTCACACTTACCTCCTTCTGTGGGTGGAGGCAGGAATAACACCATGAAGCTGGCAAACTCTGGATGGCCTGGCCCACTGGGACAGGTATGCGTTACCCCTCTGCACATTCCTCAAGCCTCAGGAGGCTCTTAGCAGGGCACCAGAAGGTGGGCTGGAAACAGACCCATGCTTACATCCTCTCTTGTGTGGAGGCAGAACAAGCACCTTGACATCAGCAGACATTGGATGGGGTTGTATGCCATGATGGATTCCCCAGTGTACAGTCCCCAGGTCTCTGGAAACTTTGAGCAGGGCACCAGGAGGTGGGCTGGAAGCAGGCCCAAGCTTGCTGCCTCCTGTGGGTGGACACGGGACTAGTACAGCTACTTTGGCAGACTCTGGATAGCCTGATCCACCAGAACAGGTTCCCCTCTGTGCAGTCCCCAGGCCTCTGGATGCTCTGAGCAGGGCACTGGAAGGCCAGGCCAGAAGCAGCCCCATGCTTACCTTACATAATTGTATTTCTATTTCAGAAATCATGGACTCTGTCCTTTAATAAATCCATTCTGTATTCATAATTGCCTCATGACTTCATCTTGTTAATCTTTACTAACTTCCATTTGTTCACTTTTGCCTGCTTTTAAGTTGCCCTGTTTTTCATAATTATAAATTCTCACAATGATTTTCCATGCTGTGAGGTCTTTTTTTCATTTTCTAGTATCTTCATAAAATACTCAAACCTAGAGATGCATATATATAGTTGGATATTTTGTCCTTCTATGATTTACTTTCACTGTTTTCCCTATATTTTTTATTTCAAATACTTCAGCTCATGAGCTTTGTTTATTAATCATTTGCTTTGTTTACAAATTTTCTTATTTTTATTCTCTTTAAATCTTTTGTAATATTCTTCTCCCATGATATTTTATACAATTATACCTTTCTGAAGTTTTACTCAATTATTTGTTTCTTTCTTTCTTTCTTCCTTTTTCTTTTTGCTCTTTGAGACAGGGTTACTCTGTGTAGCTTTGGAGCCTCTCCTAGCAGTTGCTCTGTTGAACTCTTTAGAGATCCCCCTGCCTCTGCCTCCCAAGTGCTGGGATTAAATGCATGTGCCACCATTGCCTGTAATTTTTATTATTATTTCTATTTCGCTTTTATTATAAGAACTGTTTCATGATTTTTATTTTGTTTTTGTTGTTGTAATTGAATTCTGTCTTGCATCTTGGATGGACCATACTGTCTTGTTTCTCTATGAGTATTAACCTTTTTCCAATCTTGTTGACTGAGTACATTACATAAGTATACTTTAATTTCAATTTTTGGGGGTGTGTAAAGCTCATCAAGTAGCTACTAAATCATTGATGTATTTTTGTCTGAGAGACACTTGAAAAGTTCTAGTTGTCATAACTCTGGGATTATTGCATTTCAAATCCTGCTTTTATTTAGGGATATACCAGATGACAAAATTAGGACACTTTTGTTCCTCTGGGGAAATTAAATAATCTTCTACTTTCATGCATGGTGAAAATATACCTGGTAGCTTATGGGTCATGAACACCAGAGGGAAGGAGAGTTCCCCTAATTTCTGTCATCAGACTTATACTTAATTTCACCCATTTTCAACCCTGCTTCTGAACCACAAACTACAATTTAACTGGAATTAGTGTTCCCAATACTATGCCTCTGTGGTTTAGTTCCTTCAGAAATTTATCCCTTCTAAAGCTAATCAAATCTGACAAAGGGGCACAATCATTATTAGCTGTGTGACATAGCAAAGGGATATCATGAGGGAGTCTAAATATCCTACAAAACACTTATGAATAGTCTCATTAATCCAGCCCTGTCCCACGGTTCCCTCTGTCAAGGTATGCGTTAATTCCTATTTCTGAGACACTCAGGAAAATATAATACTCTAGCCCCTGAGTGTCATGTTTACATCATATATCAGACCTCCATGTTTCTTCTGTCTTTTAGTACCTTTTGGTTAGTTTTCTCTGAAGACATATTGTCATTGATCTTATCGGATAGTAATGCCATTTTAAAAGTTCGTTTCTGGCTTAATAACACTTTAAGAGAAAGGGCATGTATATGAAATGACAGACTCATAACTTTGTGTTTGTTATTGTATGATGCTATTCCATTATTCATGAGTCAAATTATTTAGTATTTATTTGTTTTATTTTTTCCTCAAATAGTTTAAGGTATTTGTTTATCCAAGATGTCTCTTGCTATGAAATCATTGTTGTTTAACAATTTCTTCTGAGATAAAATTCAGTCTTAGAAGGAAACTCCTTATTAAGACATGAGGTGTTCTGAAAGGAGGTGAGAAATTTTATCCTTTAGAGAATATCATGTACCTAAGTAAGAAAACTACTGAGTAGCTTCATAACTGATATATAAGAAGCTCTTCTCTACTCACACATAACCAGCAGGAACTTCTGAAAGTCATACCACCTGGGAATGGCTCAAACCATTTGAACTGCTTGAAGGAAACATTCATCAACTTGTCAAGTTTTCTGCAAGTTGTGCTCTGAGCTCTGGAAATCTAGGTTTTGTGAGCTGTCATGGGTGTTCATGTAGGTTTTATGTGATGCAACTACCTTTAATTTCTGCTACTATAAGTAACTCCTTACAAATAGTCTTCTAAGTAACCCCCCAAAGAAACCTCTCGGCACACCAAGTTGGAATTTGGGTGTATACTTACTTTGGTCTGTCCTTGCTTCTTTATGTGAGCTGAGCAGAGATTTGTTCACATCTCCCCAGCAATAGTGTCACACAAGTGTTGTATAAATAAAAGTTATTTTATTACTATTATTTTTATTCAACTCTGCTATGTAAGTTACTGCTTAGTAGGACAATGTGTAACATGATTTTATGATATAAAACCACTTTGTATGGTTAATGTTGCTGCAGGCTTGCCACAGCTTGAATTCAGGTCCTGAGCCAGGGAAGGGACATTGGTTTGAAGAAATGAGTTGTCTGAAGACCAGATGAGTGTTACACAAGTGGCTGGCCACAACAGCTCCAGCTGTCTTTATTTATACACAAAAAGAAACATGCTTTTCCCTACTAACAAACAAGTTTTTCCCATTCTCCAATGTTAACCTTTGGCAAAAACAAATATGTCAAATATGTTTTCTCCTATTTTTTACATCAAAGCCTCTAAACAAAAAGTAACACTTATCATGTTGCTTGCTTGGCCAAATATTGAGCCAGGTACATTCTGTCTTTACAAAAGTGAAAAGTGATTGACATAAACACATATTTTTCAAGAACAATATTGTTTAATACTTAAGGAAGCATATTTACAGAAACAGGGGTGATTTGCCTCTGATCCTGCCAGCACTGTATCAGAACAGTGACAGCTGGCATCCATAGATAAGAAAACTGAACATCAGCTCCCAAAGAATTTTAGGGAAGTTTTTGTGGAAAAAAAATGGGGTTTCTGGGAATGATCACATCTGTTCCATGCATGAGTGATAAAATGACATTAAAACTGCTGAAACAATCATCAATATTAAGAGTGAGAAGAGAGCACGCTGGCCATGGAGTCTCAGAAATATTTTCTGTGGTGTCTGGAAGTCCACTGATTCTTGGTGAATGAGATTGTCCCAGTGGGCTTTGCCTCATCTGGAGACCAGTTGGACAAGCACTTATATATTGGTCTGAAACTAGGTTGAACAGCAAATGGAATAATGTAACCTCTTTTTAATAAAATGAATTTTTTCATTTACTTAATTCTTTCCTTACAATAGGTGCTTGGAAATCATTTCTGAAAGTTAATTGATCATTTATTTAGATATGAAATATCTTAGTCTTCTATTTTCCTTGTGCTTGAGATATTTTGCTGCTACATTTTCTCACTGATGTACTTCCATGGTTTCAATTTTTATATACATCATACACAAATTGATTCTTGTTTTCTTGTTCTTTGTTGCCTATCTTATAAACATATTATTCCCTAGCATATCTATGATTTTTTTCTGTTAACTTTGAGAAGTCTTTGACACATTTCAGTCTGAAGATTTTATCATTGTGTAAACTCTGGGAACATTATTTTTGTGTAATTTTCCCAATTGTTAATTTTTTTACATTTTTGATTTCTTCATCTGAGAATTCTGTAATTCTAATCAGAGACTTCTTCCTTAACCTTTCCCTTTAGTATATGTTCTTCTGTGATTAAAGGTAATCACTTTCACTTTTACCTAAAAAAATCTAAGCAATGAAACTGTTAAGGTAATTTTCTGCTCAAGCTAAATGTTTTTTTTTTCTTCTTGTTCTCATTATTGTTTTTTCATGGGAAAGAGGAATTAACTGAAATAATTTGTGATGGCTAGTCTTATTGGACAATTTAATTACATCTGAAATTAGCTAAAACCCAAATGAGCAGGCATCATATCTCTGAGGGACTTGTTTTTTTTCTTTTTTTTTTTTTTTTTTTTTGGTTTTTACGAGACAGGGTTTCTCTGTATTGTTTTGGAGGCTAGCGGTCCAGCCCAGCCTCGAACTCACAGAGATCCGCCTGCCTCTGCCTCCCGAGTGCTGGGATTAAAGGTGTGTGTCACCACCTCCCGGCGGGACTTGTTTTTTAAACCCACTTCTAATCCAAATTTTTGAGGTAGGATGATCCATTTTTATTCTGATCCACACTTTCTGCTGGAAACCTATATATAGGAAGTGGAAGAAGGAACTGTTCTCCTCTCTCTTGTTCTGCCTGCTTGCTCTTGCTCTTGTCACCAAGTATATTCCTTTACTGCCATTAAAGTCTACTTCTTTAGGATTCTGGTATATACTGAATCTTAGTTAAGACACTCAGCCTTGTAGACTGAAAATCTGTGAATTTTTTGAACTTCTTGTTCATAGGCAGCCATTGTTAGATTATCTGCACCAGTCTGTAAGCCATTCTAATAAATCCTTTATATATATTATATATATAATATTTGTATATATATATACATATAGACAGAGATTCATTCATTCTATAAATTCTCTCACTTTAGAGAACCCTGACTATTACACATGCACACTTCGTATCATAATTCCACTCTTAGAACTTGTGTTAATACTATTAATGTGTATTTTTATAATAAGTTAAATATTCTAAGTTTAATGCTATAGTGTCAACATGAAACAAACCAAAGCTCTTACTGAAATTTTGTTCCCATCATTGGCTGGGAGGGATTTCGGGGACATTCTCAAAGTTTTCTATGTTAGGGCCTAACTGAAAAAGCAGATCACCTTGATAATTTGGGAAGTCATACCTGGCATCATGTTCTTTTCTTATTCTGTGCTTTCTTGTCAATAGTCAGTTGAGAAGTTTCCTGTACAAGCTCAGCCTCATGTTTCACTCTTCTAGAGGCATAAGCTATTCTGTCTCCCCATGGTTCCTCATACTCAGAGATTTGGAATGTTTTAGTACACACTTGATGGAACCTTGCCAGTGTTATTATATTATTCTTCACACACTCAGAGTTCATCAGACTATTATCAATTTTTTTAATGTTTCTGTTTCAAGTTTTACATTATTATACATTTTCTATATAGGATACTGATTTTTTTCCATTTAGCATAGATGAGAAGGTTTAAAAAGTTAATAATGTGGACCATATCATTGTGTTACAATTTAAAGGTAGGGGCTGAAGAGATGGGTCAGTAGTTAAGAGTGATTTCTGTTCTTTTCAGAGAGCTACTGTTTGGTTCCCAGCATCCATATCTAGGGAATCACAATCACCTGTCCTTCCAATTCTACAGAATCTAACATCTATTGTTCTTGTTGGTCACCTGCACACACATATCCCACACAAACTCACACACAAATAAATAAAAATAAAATAAAATCTTGGGCTGAAGAGATGGCTCAGTGGTTAAGAGCACTGACTTCTCTTTCAAAGGACATGAGTTCAACTCCCAGAACTTACATGGTGGCTCAATATTGTCTGCAACTCTAGTTCCAGGAGATCTAATGCCATCTTCTGGTTTCTGAAGACACTAGACACACAGAAGATCCACAGACATACATGTAGCCAAATCACCCATAAAATAAAATAATAAAACAAGACCCAGTAACTCCACTCTTAGACATATACCAAAAGATGCACATTCATACAACAAGGAAGTCTGTTCCACTATGTTTATAGTAGCAACATTTGTAATAGCTGGAACCTGGAAGCAACCTAGATGCCCCTAAACTGAACAGTGGATAGAGAAAATGTGATACATTTACACAATGGAGTAGTACTCAGCAGGAAAAAAAATGGAATCTTGAAATTTGCAGGCAAATGGACAGCACTAAAAGAAACCATCTGGAGTGAGGTAACCCAGTCACAAAAAGACAAACATGGTATGTACTTACTCCTATATGGATTTTAGACATAGATCTGGGGAGTGCCAGGCTATAGCTCCACTGACAGAGAGTCTGGGAAACAGGAAAGAACCTAAGAGAGATATGCATGGTACCCCAGAGAAGAGGAATGAGTAAGGATTTCCTGAGCAGATTGGGTGCAGGGGGGAGGGGAGTGGGATCTGGGAAAAAGAGAGGGGGGAAAATAGGAGGAGAGAGGGAAGTTATTGGGGAGCAAGAATGTAAAGGGAAGCCTTTTCCTTGAGAGAAGCCTTCCCACCAGCCTGGTTCCAGAGCCGCATCAGTCCAAAATGAACACACAGGAGGCTGTATTAATTATGAAGCTGTTGGCCTTGCTTGTTTCTTACTGGCTAGCTCTGACTTAAGTATTTATCCCATAATTGCTAATCTAAGTATTTCTCTTACCGGAGAGGTTTCCGGGCTTCCTACCCCATGGCGTTACATCTTGACTCTCCGTGTTTCTCCTTCCCAGAGTTCTCCTGGACTCCTAGTCCCACCTATCTTGGTTCCCTATTGGCCCAACAGTGCTTTATTGACATATACATAGGACTTCCCCCATCAGCAAGAAGGTTGAATTTGGGGAAAAATAGGGGAGAACAGGATGAGAAATACCATAATTGAGGGAGTCATTACAGGTTTGAAGAGAGATCTGGCACCAGTAAGATCTCTAGAGACCTACAAGGATGGCACCAACTGGGAAACTAAGCAATAGTGGAGAGACGTCCTTAAATGCTCATCCATGATAATGAGTTTGATGAGTACCTTATATGCTATCCTAGAACCTTCATACAGTGACTGATGAAAGCACAGGCAGACACCCACAGTTAAACACTGAACTGAATCCCTGGAACACAGTGACAAAGAGGGAGGAGTGATGAGCAAAGGGGTCAAGAATGAGCAGTTGTAACCAGAAAAAACAGCTGACCTGAACAAGGGAGAGCTCTTGTAATCCAGACCAACAGCTGGGAAGCCAGCATGGTATTGATCCAGATACCCTGAATGTGGGTATCAGTGAAGAGGGCTGGGCAACCTATGGAGCCCTGGGCAGTAGATCAGTATTCATCCCTGGCATGCAAATGGACTTTTTGTGTTCATACAACAAAGAGGGATGCTCTCTCAGCCTGGACTCTTTGAGGAGGGCCTGGACACTGCCCTGAACAAAATGACATATTCTGGATATCCCCTATGTGGAAGGAATTGTGGGTAGGGTGGGAGGCTGGGGGGATGGTGGGGGAGTGTGGGAGGGGGAGGAAGAGGGAGTTGGGATTGATATGAGAAGCAAGCATTTTTCTACAAAATGTAATACACTATAATGGAAAAAGTTTTAAAAAAGATTAAAAGGCTCAGGTAATTCTGAAGAATGGGAAGAAGAAAAGGTGTAAGTCACCCACAGAGGATTAATGTCACGAAGGAAACAAAGCCTTCCTTCTACATACAACGTGGCTAGTGCACATGCATATATGAACTCTCAGAGACGGTGGCAGCATTCACAGTGCCTGCATTGGTCTGCATAATATAGTTTAAAGAAGTGGATGTATGCCCCCATTCCTAAAAAAGAAGCCATGTTTAACCAATAGCTGCAGGCAAACAAAAACTTAATATTCTCCAAGAGAGTTTTACTGGGGAAACTAGTCATTCTTCCTGCTAGGTTCCATGCTCATGAGTTGACTGTCAATAGAAAATGAACTTCATGGCATTTTTGGACATTTTTTAATCTCATAATGTTAAGTCATGGCATTGTTTTTCTTTTTCTTTCATTTTCATTTTTCTACCTTAAAAGTTACTTTGAGCATATATTATGGCTTCTGGTTTTGTATTTTTAGGGAATTCCTGTGTTAAAAATTTGTGTGTGTGTGCATGTGCACGCGTGTGTGTGTGCACACATCTATATATGTATAAATGTTTCTTGTGTTTTTTTCTTGGCCCTTTTTCTTCTTTTGTGTGTCATATTTCCCTTGTTTGTTTTGGTTTATCATTTTTTATTTTATCATTATTCCTTGGGTTGTTTTCTTTTCTAAGGAAAAATGGGAAGTGTATAGCTCCTGATTGAAAGCAGGGAACAACTGGAAGTAGTATGGACAGGAGAAATGTAATCAGAATATATTGTATGAAAAATACCTGTCTTAAAAATTCAAATTAATAAAAAATGGTATTCTAAAATGCTACTTTTTAGAATAATAATTTACTCTATATTTTTGTTCCTTATCAACCTCATTTGTATTAAGAAAATTTTAATGGCTCAATATTACCTTCAAGTAATATCATTTTGCTGTTTAGGAAAGTTGTCATTCATTAGAACTTTCTAGATCAGGTGATTCTCTATTTCTCCAAATGTATATCTATAATAGTCAGAATTTTTATCATCATATTGAATACATACCTGAGGTAATTAATGCTAAACATACGTAGCTTATGTAATCTTATAGTTTCAATTGATGGCAGTTGACCCCATTTCCTTTGGCCCTGTATTGAAGCAATATACCATGGGATATACCATGGGGAGCTAGTATAATAAACTGATTTCATATCACAGCTGTGAAGTTAACAGAGAAAGAAATGGGGTAGATGCCACAGTTTCTTAATATGACTTCTAATTAGGAAGATTACCAAATACTCTTAATATTCATGTGTTCCATTGCATTTCAAGAGTCAACGGGCTGAGAGCACAATGAGTTTTTGAGGAATATTTATCTTTATGACAGCACGCCTGCTTACTTTCCAGGTAAGCCCTCTGTATTATTGAAGCATACCTTTTCATTGTATTTCAGATAGCATTGCTTCTAGTAAGTTAGGTAAACTTCTTTCTTTGTCTCAGGACATTTTTTATTCTAATTTTCATTTCCATCTGTGCAAATACAAATTGGTACTTTACTGTCTGACTCAATGAAAACTGAGTTGATAAAACTTAAGTCTTTCTCATTTGCTTGACATTGTTAGCCTTGGCAAACTAAGGTGACACAAATTGGTGTAGAAAGAACTGTATTAATATTAAAAGCTATCATTACATATCAATAATACAAAAGATTATTCCAATAGTCCAGCATTATTCAGGTGAAACAAACTCTAGACTGATGAGATTTAGTAAAAAAAAATGACATAAGTATTAACATCTGTGCAAAAATACGGAGATAAGAAGCATAAAGCAAAATCCACTAGGATTTATGTAAGCCAATCATCCATGATGTTATACAAATTTCTTTGTAAACCGATTTACCTTAAAGAAAGGAATTGAAAAAAGATAATAAAATGTAGTTTCTTACAGTCTCATGGGAAGTTCTAGTAGGGAACTAATACTTTATCATTTTTACCTCTAGAAATATTCCAAATTAATCTGAGCAAGTTCTCCTTGCTGATTGTTGATAAACACAGTGAATAATAAACGAAAAACAAACCTACATATGAAGTATATGTTCTTGAATTTATAGTGCTACCGCACTCTGAGAAATTTGCTTTTCTATGTAAACATGGCAAAGTTGAGGTTATACTTCTTGAGAGATAATTTTCCCATTCTAAGAATTTTAATGTTATGGAATCAGTTACCTTATATAACTAGTAAATGCCAAGTTCCCTACTTGTCATCTAGGAGCACTGCTTCTGTCAGATTCGTCGTGTTAGATAGCAAGTATTTTCCTTATTGAGTGTTTTTTTTATTTTCTAATAAAATATATAAGCATAAACTCATTTGCTACATATATCCTACAAAAGTATTTTTAATGTTATCTGAGCTGCTGCAAATTGCTTTGACCTGAACTAAGAGAAATCGAAGTTAAAGTTTTATGTGAGATCATATTAAAATCTACTAAATGTTCCAGTGTTTCTTTTCATAGTATGGATATGGCTGAAACTGTAGTTAAGCAGTCAATGGGAAACAGTATAAGATTATTTATTTCTCTACAGTCTGACAGTCCTCATGAAACGCAAAGCATCTGCAGACATCTAAAGTATATCTAATGTCAAACAAGAGCAACCCATGAAAATTGTGCTTATTAGTGGAAGAAAGATGGAATTTAAATAAAAATCACAAAAGCAAACCTGGTAAAAGTGTCACATGGCATAATATAATGTTTGAAATTATTTTTATAAACTTGTTTTAATTAGCTTTGTGGAAAGACAGAGTGTAGCTTTATTTTGGGTTTGAATATAAATATATGACATTAGAACATGGTTTTGTAAACTAAGATATAGAGGCATATTTAAGTTAAATTTCTTTATGAAATAATTTTAAAGAATAAATTTTACTACACACATTTAATGACAAAATAAAATATGCTCCTCAATAATTATTATAAGCTAGTATCATGAGAGGTTATTACTTATGTTAAGAATTGAAGAATTGATAAAGGATGAAATCAAAATGAAGCACCTATGATACTAATGTGTAAAATGTAATATTTAAGAGCTAAAATAGAAGTTGTCACTGCCATCTCAAATATATTTGAGAGAAGATGGGATTTATAACTTCCACAAATATCAGTACACTTAATTCTAATTATATTTAAATATCAGTATACTTAATTCTAATTGTATTTTATAGCTTCCTAGATGAACTTCTCTGTTACTATTTTTCATTTCATCCTTGGTTCTCAATCTTATAACTTATTGTTCATCTTCACTTGTATTGAGCATTTGTTATTACAACTTTGTATAGAAATTTCTACTTCACTTACTGTCCTGGAGATCTTCTTCTATTGTATTTAATTTTATTTAAGAAAAAAAACAACAAAAGCGAGAGTGAATTCTCATGAAATGCATGTGGAATAAAAGAAAATTATAAATATTACATATTCATAAGCAAACTGGAAATCCCATCCCTCATAGATGAAGAAATATTCATATAATAGAAACACAAATACTTAAGGCTTTAGCCAAATTGACCTACACAATTTCCTTTTATTTTAGTAAAGGCTCAGATGAACATCTTCCTGACTAAAAGCTGTTACCTTCTTTCATGCAGAATATTTGCTTTAGAAAATGTGGTATATAATTTTTTACCTCTTTGAGATATGAATATATTTAAAGTAACATTAAATATTTAATTGAGGAATATCTCTTTTAGTTTATAAAGAGCTTTATTAAAGAACATCATTTATGAGTTTACAAGATTTGCATCTAATACCCTCTTCAATTCTTTCCATGTCTTTTCAATTACCAACTTTTGAATTAATAACAACAATCTCTTCTTCTATATTTACTATATATGTATATATATATATCAGGATATATATGTGATATATGACATACACATATAAACATAGAACCTACTGAGTCCAATTTTATTAACGTTATTTGCTTGTGTTTCTGGCTAGCCACTTGGGATTAAGATTTCCCTCCAAAAACAAAAACAAATTAAACAAGTAAAAGAATTGATTGACAGCGGTAGTCTGTAGTTCTTCATCTGGGATTGGAGCAAAATATATACATATATATATTTAAGATATATAGAAAATTAGATTTTGTGTGTGTGTGTGTGTGTGTGTGTGTGTATGTGTGTGTGTGTGTGTGTGTGTATTAAAACCCGATTATTTACTGTTCGAGTTTTTCTTAGTTTTTTTTTAATTTTTGCCATGGTAAATGGAATTCTGTAATTTGATTATATTTGTAAGTAGTTATTATCTTATTAAGTTATCCATTCTGTGTTTGACTGTCAATATTGAAATCAACTGCTTTCCCAAAAACATGTTTTATTTCTAAGTTTTCTCAGTTAATATTTCAATAATAATAATAGCTGATAGCTAGTTTGGAGAGCAAAAACAATCCAGTATTTGAGTGCTGTTAGGAGGGCTAAACATAATCCTGGGCATTTGTTGTATCAGGAAGATAAGTGGTTATCTGTTTAATAGCAAACATATTAAGAGCAGGATTGGTTGATTGCTTAAGTAAATGCTTTTCAATGTTTGCTTATCTGGAATTGTATGAATACTCTGGGTTGAATCCCATAAACATATGACATTATAAAGTTTTGCTGTATTTAACAGAATTATTAATTGTGTTAATATTTAACAGATTTTGTTGATAGCCATATGAGAAACATATTTTATAGTTTAAAAGCTATATATATATATATAGTGATTTATATGTATATATACATATATATATATATATATATCACTATGCTTGAATGTTGTCCTTTAAGTTCATCCTAGAAATTTTTTTTATTTTATTTTCCAGTTTAAATTTAGATAAGAAACAAGGTTGTTTCACAAGTCAGTTCCAGGTCCCTCTCCCTTCCCCTCGCCTCCTCCAGTCCAATATCTGTCTGTATACTCGGGATGAGTACTGATCTACTGCCCAAGGCTCAGTAGATTACCTAGGCCTCCTAACTGACACCCAGATTCAGGGGGTCTTGATCAGTCCCATGCTGGATTCCCAAGCTGATGCCTGGGATTCAAGAGGTAACCTTTGTCTGGTCAGCTGTTTCTGGGGGTTAAACCAGCCCAGTCTTAATCTCTTTGATCATCAGTCCTCCCTCTCTGTTACTGGCTTTCTTGAGTTCAGCTCAGTACTTAAACAAGGGAGTCTGCCTCTTCTTCGATCAGCCACTAAATGAAGTTTCTGTTTCCCAGACTCACTGGCCATAGGATTGTAAAATCCATATATGAGAGAGTACATGCCATGTTTCCCTTTTTGTGACTGGGTTACTTCACTCAGGATGGTTTCTTCTAGTGTCATCCATTTGCCTGCGAATCTCATGATTCCATTATTTTTTTCTGCTGAATAGTACTCCATTGTGTAGATGTACCACATTTTCTCTATCCACTCTTCAGGTGAGGGACATCTAGGTTGCTTCCAAGTTCTGGCTATTACAAATAAAGCTGCTATGAACATAGTGGAACAGACATCTTTGTTGTATGAATGGGCATCTTTTGGATATATGCCTAAGAGTGGAGTTGCTGGGTCTTGTGGTAGGTTTATTCCCATTTTTCTGAGGAATATCCATATTGATTTCCAAAGTGGCTGAACCAGTTGGCACTCCCACCAGCAATGGAGGAGTGTCCCACTTTTACCACATCCTCTCCAGCATAAATTGTCTTTGGTGTTTTTGATTTTAGCCATTCTGACAGGAGTGAGATAGTATCTCAGAGTTGTTTTGATTTACATTTCCTGGATGGCTAAGGATGTTGAGCACTTTCTCAAGTGCCTCTCAGCCATTTTAGACTCCTCTATTGAAAACTCTCTATTTAGTTCTGCAGTCTGATGGGGGAAGTCCTGTACATTTGTTAATAAAGCACTGTTGGCCAATAGGAATCTAGATGGGTGGGACTAGGATTCCAGGAGGATTCTGGGAAGGAGAAACACAAGGGAGTCAACATGTAACGCCATGGGGTAGGAGCCCGGAACTATTCTCCGGTAAGAGACATACTTAGATTAACAATTATGGGGTAATTACTTAAAGCAGAGCTAGCCAGTAAGAGACAAGCAAGGCCAACACCTTCATAATTAATACAGCGTCTTGTGTGTTTATTTGGGGACTACAATGTGGCAGAGCCCAGGTGGCTGGCGGGGGATAAACCAAAGCAGCTAGCAAGGAAAAGCTTCTCTTTACAGAATGGTGTCAGGAATGGGATCATGAATTTCCACGCAAAATAACAAAAGCTTTAAAGGAATGTTAGAAACAGAAGAACAGAGAGAAGCACAGATTTTGGTAGCAGCATTTTTGTCAGGTGTGCTCTGTTTTGCTAGCAACAAGCCGAGATTCACGTGGCGCGCTTACTGGAGTCTTCCTGACTGGGCATAAAAAGAAAAAAATATCAGCCAGCAAGGTTGTTTTAAGGGACTCTGCTACCGATTAAAAGGGGTGTATTTACAGCTGGAAGTGGCAGCTTTTGCTGGATGTCAGCATGGACTGAGGCGGTAAGCTGGAATCACGCTTACACCTGCCATCTTGAAAAAAAAAGGCAGTTTGAAACCGCCGCAGTTTTAACAGATAAGACACATGGCCAGAAAAACATAAAGATTTACTGTAAAGTCAGACTTGGATAAAGGAAAGCCTCTAAAGTTTTACAGTGTGTTTAAAATATACGTGAGATTGAGAGAGAAAATGAAACGACAAAGTGGTAAATAAATAAAAATGCCGGCTTTGTGGTGGCACACGCAGGTAGGATTTACTCCAGAGGCAGAGGCAGGCAGATTTCCAAAGAGAAACCCTGTCTCAGAGAAAAATAAATAAAAGTAAATAAATAAAGTAATAATAGATAAATAAATATGCCACGCAAAGGTGGAAAATACACAGAGAGTCTGGACACTATACGATATTGTGTTTTTCAGTTTTTTCATTGCTAAGGAAGGAACAAATGCTAAAGTACACTTGATTATAAATGCTGCTGAATTAATTCAACTTATATCTTTTGAAAATGCCTTGACTTCAAAATTTAAGTATAAGGATATGTTACTCGGAAAAGGAGATTTTATTCATGTTTCTACAGAAAATGAAAAGCTGAGGATTCCTTCCAGGCTTCTGTGGTTTGACGAACAAAGACCCCCGGAAGCAGTGGAACAGATGTTCCAACAACTGAAACAGCTAAGATAATACAGCTTTACAGACCCTAAAATTAAGGACTTGTACAGTTTTCTGAGTTTTGTCATGATCCCCATGGTATGAACAGCGCCCCCTTCCAGCATGCAGCAGTTTGGATTGAGCAACGTCCTAATTCCCATCTTGTTTATAAAACTTTGTTTTCATTTAAATGGGATTGTTTATAATTAGTTAATGATCACAACCAATCTCTTTTTAATGGTAAAAAGGAGAATTGTGGTATGGGTATTGTTTTTCATTTATTGATACAAATTCAAGGTCAATTTTGTGATGTGTATATTTCTCCTCTTGATTAAGTATTCTGCTTATAATGATCTTTTAAAACGTGATAAATAATTGGATACAGACTATAGATAGTTACTTATAATAGTCAGAACTTATAGTTAGGTAAGTTAGGTTTTCTAGATATATAGAGATATATTTGAGACAGATAGATAGTCTTCAAACCTCTCAAAGACATTCAGAAAATGGGTTTAGGGTTTTTCTTGACAATGAGAAATGTCTGCTCCTGGCAGCACCAATTATGTCTGAGAGGAAGATGGGCATCAAAGAAACTCGTTATGGAGTTTGCTTTCAACATGGCAAGATTGGCCATTTGGGCAAGAAACTGCTCTTGACTAGATTGTTTGACTGTTGCTGTATAAACTGGACATGCAGGACCCACAGGAAAGTGACTGCTGAACTCAGTCTTACAGGGTTCCTGCTTCATGAAAGAGTCTAAGAGTCTTTGTGTTCTAGAGCTTTCAGCTGTGATGTCAATTCTCTGGTATAACTGTTCTCCTGTTTCTTCATGTGAGCACTTAGTGCTATGAACTTCCCCCGTAGCACTGCTTTCAAAGTGTCCCATAGGTTTGGGTACGTTGTGTCTTCATTCTCATTGAATTCGAGGAAGTCTTTAATTTCTTTTTTTATTTCCTCTTTGACCCAGGGATGGTGCAGTTGAGCATTATTCAATTTCCATTAGTTTGTAGGTTTTCTGCAATTTGTGTTGTTGTTGAAATCTAATTTTAAAGCATGGTGGTCTAATAAGATGCATGGAGTTATTCCAATTTATTGTAGCTGCTGAGGTTTGATATGTTGCCAAGTATGTGGTCAATTTTTGAGAAGGTTCCATGTGGTGGTGAGAAGAAGGTAAATTCTTTTTTATGTGGATGAAATGTTCTATAGATATCTGTTAATCCCAGTTGGGTCATTACTTCTATTAGACCCTTTGCTTCTTTGTTGAGTTTCTCTTTGGTATTCCTGTCTAGTGGTGAGAGTGGTGTGTTGAAATCTCCCACTATAAGTGTGTGTGGCTTTAGATGAGATTTAAGTTCTAATACTGTTTCTTTAACGAATGTGGATGCCTTTGTATTGGGGGCATAGATGTTCAGGATAGACACTTCATCTTGGTGGGTTTCACCTGTGATGAGTATGTAATGACCTCCTATATCTCTTTTGATTGATTTTATTTTAAAGTCTAGTTTGTTAGATATTAGGATTGCTACCCCTGCTTGTTTCTTGGGTCCATTTGATTGAAAATTTTTTTCCCAACCTTTAACTCTCAGGTAATGTCTGTCTTTGAGGGTGAGGTGTGTTTCTTGTATGCAGCAGAAGGAAGGGTTCTGTCTTCGAATCCATTCTGCTAGTCTGTGTCTTTTTATGGGTGAGTTAAGGCCATTAATATTGAGGGATATTAATGACCATTGATTGCTCATCCTTCTTCGATTTGCAATGGTTGTCGTTGGTGGAATTATCTGTGGAATTTCACCCCTTTGTTATTTTGGTTGTCGGTAGAGAGGGATTCTCTAATGCCTACGTTTTTCTGGTTGTTGTTAGCTTCCTTGGGTTGGAGTTTTCCTTCCAAATTTTTCTGTAGGGCTGGGTTAGTGGACACATATTGCTTGAATCTAGTTTTGTCATGGAATATCTTGTTTTCTCCGTCTATAGTGATTGAGAGCTTTGCCGGGTATAGTAGTCTGGGCTCTCATCCATGGTCTCTTAGTGTAGATAGAATATCTATCCAGGACCTTCTGGCTTTCAGAGTTTCCATGGAGAAATCAGGTGTAATTCTGATAGGTCTGCCTTTATATGTTACTTGACCTTTTTCCTTAGCTGCTCTTAATATTCTTTCTTTATTCTGTATGTTTGGGGACTTGATTATTATGTGGCAAGGAGATATTTTTTGTGGTCCACTCTATTTGGTGTTCTGTAGGCTTCTTGTACCTTCATTGGCATGTCTGTCTTAAGGTTGGGAAAGTTTTCTTCTATGATTTTGTTGAATATGCCTTCTGCCCCTTTGAGGTGGATTTCTTCTCCTTCTTCTATACCTATTATTCTTAGGTTTGGTCTTTTCATGGTGTCCCATATTTCCTGGATGTTTTATGTTAAGGATTTGTTGGATTTAAGGTTTTCTTTGGTTGATAAATCCATTTCTCCTAGTGTATCTTCAACACTTGAGATTCTCTCTTCCATCTCTTCTATTCTGTTCGTAATGCTTGTATCAGTAGTGCCTGACTGTTTGTCCAGCTTTTCTATTTTCTGCCTTTCTTCAGATTGTGTTTTTTTAATGTCTCTATTTCAGTTTTCAACCCTTGCAGTGTTTGCATTGCTTCTTGCAATTTTCTGTTCATCTTTTCCTCTATTTGTTGCCTTTTATGAATTTTTTGGTTTCTTCTTTCTTCCATTTCTTGCATTTTTTGGTTTGCTTTTTGTTTCATTTCTAGTATTTTGTGCTTTGATTCTTCTTCCATTTCCTGCCTTTATTGGTTTGTTTCTTCTTCCAGTTTTTTCATTTTTTTTGCTTTGTTTTTTCTACCATTTCTTGCATTTTTTTGCTTTGTTTCTTCTTCTTCCATTTCCTGCCTTTTTTGGTATGTTTCTTCTTCCAATTCTTGCATTTTTTGGTTTGTTTTTTCTTCCATTTCTTGCATTTTTTGCTTCGTTTCTTCTTCCATTTCCTGCCTTTTTGGGTTTGTTTTTTCTTCCATTTCTTGCATTTTTTTGGGTTGTTTTTTCTTCCATTTCTTTGAGGGATTTTCCTATATCCTCTTTTAGGGCCTCTATCATTTTCATGAAACTGCTTTTAAGGTCGTTCTCTTCTGCTTCGTTCGCATTGGAATATTGGCGTCTTACTGGTGTGGAGTCTCTAGAATCTGGCAGTGTCATATTTGCTTTTCTGTTGCTGAGTGTGTTTTTGTATTCTCTTTCCCATCTCTTCTTCTAGTGGGTGCAGAAAGAGCCCCTTACTGGTCTGGAGACCAGAGTTCCCTTTTGGTGGGTGCTAGCAAGTCCAATTATCTGGTGGTTCTTCTATTCCTTGTCGTAATGCTGGTCTCATGGGTGGAGAAGAAGAACAGGAATCTGGGACTCTTAGCCTCCTACCTGGTCCCCTGGACCCTATGCTGGGTCCTGTTGTACCTGATCCAGAACAGCTACTCCCCTGGTCTCCCTGGCTCCTCTGGTTTCCCGCTGTCTCATTGGTGGGAGAGAAGACCTGGAGTCTGGGGTGCTTGGCTCCTGCTGGGATTGGGAGCTCTGTGCAGTTCCCAGGCGATCTGCAGACACTGGAACACAGGTCGGGAAGCCGGCCTGTTTACCTGATGCTGCTGGAGGAACAGCTGCTTCCCTGGACTCTCCATCCTAGAAATTTTTACAGAAATTAAAATCCTGTAAAGTCTGTAACATATGATAAGTTTACAATTTTGTTCTTGTCATGATTCCTCCATGGAAGTGTTCACTATGCTTGGGGCGTGGGTTGGGATGGATTGGGGATTGGTGGGGGGCATAAGAGGATGGAAGTGTGAGGGAATGGGGAATGATATGTTAAATAAGATATTTTCTAAAATGAAAAATAGTGCAGTGAAAAGTAATGGGTTAACACATTTGGCAGAGGGTATAAATTGAACATAGAGAAAATACTCTCTGAATCATGGATTATACAGCCAACTAAAGATATAGTTAGAAATATCAAGAGATAAAGAGAGTGAAAGCTAATGGCACGTGGAAATGACATATTTTTGCTCTATCAGAAAGTCATTGAGACCAGTATGCCTAGATATAGCTGTATTTTGTCAATAATCTGCTGAAGAGTCACCAGTATTATCTATGCTTCTCAAATAGGATATGTGTGACCATAAAGGGAAATACTGGTGTGTAGCTATTATAAAACAATCAGCAAATATCATGAACAGTTGATCTTACATGGTCCTTTTCTATTACTTCTTGCAATCAAACTACATTTTGTTCAGCATTTATAACTCATAAATCTCAAAAATCTATTGCTTCTCCTTCTCTTTATCATTTACTTTCATTCTCAAAATAATTGGAAATGAATTCTCTTAATAATAAAACAAGTGACCAACCTCCCTGGAATCCAGTTGTATAGATGATGGAGGGATGAGTAAAGGGGTCAAGACCATGCTGAAGAAACTCACAGAAACATCTGACCTGACCAAGTGGGACCACATGGACCTCAGTTATAAAGCTGAGGAACCAGCATTGGACCGAACAAAGCCTCCTGAATGTGTGTGTGAGTCAGGAGGCCTGATCAGTTTATGGGAACCTCTGACAGTAGAACCAGTATTTATCCCTAGAGCACAAATGGACTTTGGGAGCCCATTCTCCAAGGAAGGCTTCTGTCTCAGCCTATACACATGGGGGTTGGGGGACAGAGGCTAGGTCCTTGCCCAAATTATATGACAGACTTTGATAAATCCCTCATTGAAGGCCTCACCCTCACTGGGGAGAGGAATGGGGGGGTCAATGGGGCACATGGGAGGATGGGAGGGAGAGGGAACTGGGATTAATATATAAAATAAGATAATCTCTAAATTATATAAAATATAAACTAATAAAACAAGCATATATTTCAGGTATTAAAAGAAGAATTTATGTTGTAGGTAACTATTTTTTGCATACAGCAATATTGATATACCATTGTCTTAAAGGTATATGAAAATTCCTTTCTGTCAATGTGCTTCTTTTAGTTTCAATATTCTATTGTTTGTTCTATACATAAGATGACAAAATAACTTATCATTGAAGTCAGAATTTCAATGAAGGAAAAAAGAGGTGTCATTACTAACTATATGAGGGAAATGGGCATAAATTGGACTTTAGAGACATGCCATCAATAACCTGGTTTGTTTCTTTGTAGGTATTTTTTATTCATAGTGTTTATACTTAAGATATGCAGTTTGGAATGGCTTTTGATATTGTATATATCCTTGAGAAATTTATATAATAGACTCAAACTGCTTGTTGATATATAAAACTTAGTTATTACTGTATTTAGAAAGAAATTTTTTGTAGTCCAGAAAAGGCTACTTTTTAGTTAATGTAACTGCAAATACAAAATCAGAGGGTGATCGCCAGGCTAGGACAAATAATAATCTCCCCTTTCCCATAGAACAAGGTGAGAAGGTGGTCCCTACACCTTTCCATATCAAAGTGGACTCCCTCCTCACTGTGCTACATCATTCAAGCGGCAGGATCCCATTTTTCCTGAGGTGTGGTAGTCGTAGCTGCCAACCAACCTTCTGTGCTGCAGCCCCTCTCCCCTGAGTATCTCGGGGAGGAGAATTGATGCAGAATGGGAGGAAGAAAGTTTGGCACTGGTAACAGTATCAATTGTGGGTTTCTAAGAATGAACATTTAATAAAACAAACACAACTGTAATGAGGTACTTTGTAAACAAAAGAAAAGATGGAACCAGAGCCTTAATGGCAGGAAGGGATAAGAGGGGAGAGGGGCAAGGCTATCTTTTATTTGTGTCCCACTAGAGGAGTGGAATTAGCCTAGAGAAGAAGTGGAGACAAGTTAGCATATTATCTGCTTTAGATGGAAAGCAGAGAATAAGATCTCACCCTGGAGTGAGATAGGTGGTTAACTCCCATCTGTCACTGTATTAGGTCTCAGATGAGGGCATTCAGACATCTGGCTTAGTTTCGGTAGTTCAAGGGTGTTACCAACCTGTTGCAGGAACTCGGTAAGGTGGCAAAAAAGAAGCTTAGAAACCCACCTGGTGAAAGTTTGGTGGGGGCCATGCTGGGATTTAAACATCCCATGAACTGATTATACTTGCTGCTTCCAGGACAGCCAAAGGAGTTTGTCAGAATGAGATGGGCCTGGGGCTCCTTAAAGCCAAGAAATGCTTCCAAGCCCCTCTCCATGGAAGCCAGGAACAGCAGAGCAGAAGAGACCCACAAAGCAAAGATCTCAGAGAGCAATGTATCTAAGGGAGGTGCACAACAGGAAAGTCTGTGGCTAAGGTTGAAGTTAGCCTTTTCAGCACAGGGCATGAGTATGGTCAGGAAGAGGGCAGAGGGACTGACACAAAACCTGCTCCTGTCCTTACTGTAGAGTCCACAACTGGTGAGGTAGTATATTGTGTGAGTGGGGAGGTTCCTTGGAACAGGTGTCTTGCCACAGAAAAAAGCTGCTCCTTGATGGTTGAGGAGGACTGGAACAGGAGGACCAAGTCAGAAGGGGGAGAAATGCAGGGGACAAGGAATGAAATACTGAGAGAGTCAGCTGAAATTACTGGGCATATGAGGGGTAATACAGAAGTCCACTCTCATAGAAGCTCCTAAAATATATACATATATGAATTAGACCTAAATGAAATAACAGAATAATGGGGGAGACAGGGCTCCAAATGGCTATCTTTTGTCACCAAATGAGGTTTCCATTACCAAATATGGGTTACATTTAATTGAATTGATGGCCAAAGGGGTCCATGGGAACTCTGGAAAGGGTCCTAGGGGAATCCCCACATGTCATAGGTCACTGCCCAGACTGTGCTGCTCTTTACAAATTGACAGCAAGGCTCTATTGCTGAACACACCCCTATGTAAGTCAATGAACATGGAGAAATGGAGCTGGAGCCTATATAGGATCTTAACTCCAAAGTACTAACATCTTGGATACCAAAAAAATATGCTGCAGACTACCATAGGAGAAACATAAACACTCTCTTAGTGTTATATTTCTGGGAAGACACACCATTGAGGTTCACTTACAGTTTTGGAGGTTTAGTCAGTATGGCATAAAGCATGGTAGGGGGACACGACAGCATACAGACAGACATGATGCTGGAGAAGGAGTTGAGAGTTCTAAATCTGAATCCTCAGACAGCAGGAAGAGAGAAATACACAGGGCCTGGCTTGGGCTTTTAAAACCTCATAGCTGACTCACAGTGACACACTTAATCCAACAAGGCCACACCTAATCTAACAAGTCTACCCCTCCTAATAGCAACATTTCCTGGTGAATAAGCATTCAAATCTATGAGCCTATGGGGACCATTCTTATTCAAACCACCACACTAACCCATCCACAATCCCTTTGATCTACAATGGTGTCTTCCTGCAAGATGACATAAAGCAATAATGGCACAAAGCTTGTGAGAGTAAACAAAAAACAATTTATTTGACTTAAAGCCCAGTTTACAAGATGGAACCTATATACAGCACTGCTTGGGTGACTAAGAAACTGAGCCTAGATAGTCCAGGGCGAGGGCAAATCCAAATACTATATTTCTTACAATTCTAAAAACAAACAAACCTCAGGGAGGGTCCCTGAGGTATGGATGGAGAGGGGGTTGGATGTAGGGATGGTGGAGGGAAATGGGAGGACAGGAGGGAGAGGGAACTGGAATTGGTATATAAAATAAGATTGTTTTTGATTTAAATAAAAATATGACTTGATCTACTGTCACTGGAGAAGTTTCTTCCTGATTTAGATGGGAACAAATACAGAAATACATAGTCAGACATTATGCCAAGACATAGAGACCTTGGAACACACAACTCTCAATGGGATATCTCAATCAAATTAGTCCCTTCATGGCTTTGAGAACCCCATGGATGAGGAGGCAGAAAAAGCACAAAAGTGAGAGAGGATGGAGGACACAATGAAGAGAATGTCCTCTAAATCAGGATCACAGGTCATGTGAACTCACAGACTGAGAAAAGAAACACAAGACCTACATGGGTCTGCACCAGGTCTACTTATATATATTATGGCTTCCAGTTCAGTGTTTTTATGTGATTCCAGTATGTGCAAAGGTGTGTGTCTCAGATTTATGTAACTTCTCTTAGGTTCTTTTTTCTGTTTGTTTGTCTTATAAAACTATGATTTTATTAATAGCATCCCTTAGAAGCATTTTCATTTTCTAATGAGGGGGGCATGAATCCAGATGAGATGTGGTGAGTAACTGGGAGGATTTGAGTGAGGGAAACTCATATCCATAATATACTTTATGAGAAATAAGTTCAATAAAGGGGACAAAAGAAAGAATAAATTTGTATGTTTTTACTGTGTGCCATCAGGTTTTACTTTAATGCCTTCAACACCATTCTTCATGTATTACTTATTTATATAATGACCAGTTCTTCTCTCCCCCATTAAACTGTATTGCACATGATTGTTCAACATTATGATGCCCCATCTTGTAATGGTTTTTGTTACATTTGTTCATGCTGTATTTATTTAATTGTCAAAGAAGTGTTACATTTATTTTTACCTTGCCTGAATAAGGCACTTGATAGATTTAAGAAGAAGGTAAACAGCCAACACCTATGCAGTAGAGGGATAAGTAGGGGTGGTGGGCAGATAAAATAAATAGTAGAAAGAATATATGCCCCAGAGAAGAGAAATAACAATGGAGAAAGAGAGGGATATGCCCAGGGCCAGCCAGGTAGACAGCTGCAAGGTACCAGACTTGGAGGAAGCAGGAAAAGTAGGTCATACAGAATGAAAGAAGGATAAAAAAAACCACAAGGCAAAATACAGATGAAGAGAAACAGGTTAAATTAAGTTATAAGAGCTAGTTGGACAAGCATAAGCTAAGGATGGGCATTTATAACTAATAATAAGTCTCCCTGTCATGATTTGGGATATGGTTGGTGGCCCCAAAGAATGCTTGCTACAGGGTTTGAATCTTACTGATATTTTTGCAAATGTTTCCTGATAGAATATTTGTAAATGGCTTTCATTGTCAATAATTATGTTTGTTTTTTCAGTATTTTTATTTATTTACTTATTTTCAGTACTTAATAAAAACAAGCTTGTTTTACATGTAAATCCCAGCTCCCTCTCCCTCTCCTCCTTCCCCGTACCCCACCAGTCCCCCCAGTTGCCCCAATCCCTATTCTGCTCCCCAGGGAGAGTGAGGACCTATATGTGGGAACTCCAAAGTGTATCATTTAATCCAGGGCAGGCCTTAGGCTCTTCCCCCATGTGTCCAGGCTGAGAAAGTATCCCTCAATGTGGGATGGGCAACCAAAGTCCATTTGTATGCCAGGGATATATACCACATGAGGTCCCATAGATTGCCTAGGCCTCCTCACTGACACCCACATTCAGGGTCTGGATCAGTCCCATGCTGGCCTCTCAGCCATCAGTCTGGTGTCCAAGAGCTCCCCCTAGTTCAGGTCAGCTGTCTCTGTGGGTTTCACCAGCCCAGTTGAACCCTTTGCTCATAGCTCCTCCCTCTCTGCAATTGGTTTCCAGGAGTTCTGTTCAGTGTTTAGCTGTGAGTGTCTGTCTCTCCTTCCATCAGCCACTGGATGGAAGTTCTAGGATGTCATATAAGGTAGAAACTAGTCACATTATAGGGGAAGGGCTTTTAAGAGAGCCTCCCCACACTGCACAGAGCTTCCAATCCCGGCGTGAGCCAAGCTCCCCAGATTCCACGCCTTTTCTCCCACCAATGAGACCAGGAAACCAGCAGATCCAGCAAAGGAATCAGGGGATCAGGTGGGAGGCCAAGCATACCAGATTCCTGGTCTTCTTCTCCACCGATGGGACAAGAACTAGGATGAGGAATAGAAGAACTACCAGATTATTGGACTTGGTAGCACCCATCAGAAGGGAACTCTGGTCCCCTAACCACCAGACTGGTAAGGGGCTCTTTCTGCACCCACCAGAAGAAGAGATGGGAAAGAGATACTACAAAAACACACTCAGCAACAGAAAAAGAAATATGAAACCGCCAGATTCTAGAGACTTCACACCAGCAAGACTCTAACATTCCAATGCAAATGAAGCAAAAGAGAATGACTTTAAAACCACCTGCATGAAAATGATAGAGGCCCTAAAAGAGAATATAGGAAAATTTCTCAAGGAAATGGATGAATAAACAAACCAAAAAATGCAAGATATGGGAGAAAAAACAAACCAAAAAATGCAAGAAATGGAAGAAAAAACAAACCAAAAAAGGAAGGAAATGGAAGAGGAAACAAAGCAAAAATGCAAGACATGGAAGAGGAAACAAAGCAAAAAATGCAAGAAATGGAAGAAAAAACAAATCAAAAAATGCAAGACTTGGAAGAAGAAACGAACCAAAAAAGGCAGGCAATGGAAGAAAAAACAAACCGAAAAATGCAAGAGATGGAAGAAAAATCAAACCAAAAAATGCAAGAAATGGAAGAAAGAACAAACCGAAAAATGCAAGAAATGGAAGAAAGAACAAACCAAAAAATTCATAAAATGCAACAAATGGACAAAAAGATAAACCGAAAATTACAAGAAATAATGCAAGCACTGCAAGGGTTGGAAACTGAAATAGAGACAATAAAAAAAACACAATCTGAAGAAAGGATGGAAATAGAAAAGCTGGGCAAATGGTCAGGTACTAAAGATACAAGCATTAGCAACAGAATACAAGAGATGGAAGAGAGAATCTCGGGTGTTAAAGATACACTAGGAGAAATGGATTCATCAACCAAAGAAAATCTTAAATCCAACAGATCCTTAACACAAAACATACAGGAAATATGGGACACCATGAAAAGACAAAACCTAAGAATAATAGGTATAGAAGAAGGTGAAGAAAACCACATCAAAGGGGCAGAAAACATATTCAACAAAATCATAGAAGAAAACTTTCCCAACCTTAAGAAAGACATGCCAATGAAGGCACAAGAAGCCTACAGAACACCAAATAGAGTGGATCACAAAAAAGTCCCCTCGCCACATAACAATCAAGACCCCAAAATATACAGAATAAAGAAAGAATATTAAGAGCAGCTAAGGAAAAAGGGCAACTAATATATAAAGGCAAACCTACCAGAATTATACCTGACATCTCCATGGAAACTCTGAAAGCCAGAAGGTCCTGGATACATATTCTACCAACACTAAGAGACCATGGATGCCAGCCCAGACTACTATACCCGGCAAAGCTCTCAATCACTATAGATGGAGAAAACAAGATATTCCATGACAAAACTAGATTCAAGCAATACGTATCCACTAACCCAGCCCTACAGAAAGTTTTGGAAGGAAAACTCCAACCCAAGGAAGTTACCTACAACCAGAAAAACATAGGCATTAGAGAATCTCTCTCTACCAACAGCCAAAAGAACAAAGGGGTGAAATTCCACACATAACTCCACCAACAACAACCATTCCAAATCAAAGAAGAATGAGCAATCAAGGTGATTAATACCCCTCAACATTGATGGCCTTAAATCACCCATAAAACGACACAGGCTAGCAGAATGGATTCGAAGACAGAACCCTTCCTTCTGCTGTATACAAGAAACACACCTCACCCTCAAAAACAGATATTACCTCAGAGTTAAAGGTTGGGAAAATTTTTTCCAATCAAATGGACCCAAGAAACAAGCAGGGGTAGCAATCCTAATATCTAACAAATTAGACTTTAAAATAAAATCAATCAAAAGAGATGAAGGAGGTCATTACATACTCATCATAGGCAAAACCCACCAAGACGAAGTATCTAACCTGAACATCTATGCCCCAAATACAAAGCCATCCACATTCATAAAAGAAACACTACTAAAACTTAAATCACATATAACAGCTCACACACTTATAGTGGGTGATTTCAACACACCACTCTCACCACTAGACATGAATACCAGACAGAAAATCAACAAAGAAGCAAAGGGGCTAATAGAAGTAATGACCGAACTGGGATTAACAGACATCTATAGAATATTTCATCCACATAAAAAAGAATATACCTTCTTCTCAGCACCACATGGAACATTCTCAAAAATAGACCACATACTTCGCAATATATCCAACCTCAGCAGCTTCCAAAAAATTGGAATGACTCCATGCATCTTATCAGACCACCATGCCTTAAAATTAGAATTCAACAACAACACAAATTGCAGAAAACCTACAAACTCGTGGGCACTAAGTGCCCACATGAAGAACCTGGAGAATAGTTATACTAGAGAATTAACAGCACAGCTGAAAGCTATAGAACACAAAGAGTCAAACTCCCCCAGGAGGAGTAGACGCCAAGAAATAATCAAATTGAGGGCTGAAATCAATAAAATAGAAACTAGGAAAACAATACAAAGAATCAATGCAATGAAGAGTTGGTTCTTTGAGAAAATCAACAAGGTAGACAAACCTTTGTCCAAATTTACCAAACAGAAGAGTGTGAACATGCAAATTAACAAAATCAGAAATGAAAAGGGGGACATAACAACGGACTCTGAGGAAATTCAGAGAATCATCAGGACATACTTTGAAAACCTGTACTCCACAAAATTTGAAAATTTAAAGGAAATGGACCACTTCCTGGATAGCTATCACTTGCCAAAATTAAATCAAGAACAGATAAGCAATTTAAATAGACCTATAACCCCTATGGAAATAGAAGCTGTCATCAAAAGTCTCCCAACCAAAAAAAGTCCAGGTCCAGATGGCCTCAGTGCAGAATTCTACCACAAATTCAAAGAACAGCTTATACCAATTCTTCTCAAAGTGTTCCACACAATAGAAGCAGAAGGGTCTTTGCCAAACTCTTTCTATGAGGCTTCAATAACCTTGATCCCCAAGCCACACAAAGATACAACCAAGAAAGAGAACTTCAGACCAATATCCCTCATGAACATTGATGCAAAAATACTCAATAAAATACTGGCAAATCGGATCCAAGAACACATCAAAACAATCATTCACCACGATCAAGTAGGTTTCATCCCAGTGATGCAGGGATGGTTCAACATACGAAAATCCATCAACGTAATCCACCATATAAACAAGCTGAAAAACAAAAATCACATGATCATCTCACTAGATGCTGAAAAAGCCTTTGACAAAATCCAACACCCCTTCATGATAAAGGTCTTGGAGAGATCTGGGATAACAGGAACTTACTTAAACATAATAAAAGCGTTATATAGTAAACCAACAGCCAACATCAAACTAAATGGACAGAAACTCAACGCAATTCCTCTAAAATCAGGAACAAGACAAGGCTGTCCACTCTCTCCATACCTTTTCAACATTGTACTTGAAGTTCTACCCAGAGCCATATGACAACAAAATGGGATCAAGGGGATACAATTGGGAAGGAAGAGCTTAAACTTTCATTATTTGCAGATGATATGTTAGTTTACATAAATGACCCAAAAACTCTACCAAGGAACTCTTATAGCTGATTAAAACCTTCAGCAAAGTGGCAGGCTAAAAGATCAACTCAAGAAAATCATTAGCCCTACTATATATAGATGATAAATGCGCTGAGAAAGAAATCAGAGAAACACCACCTTTTACAATTGCCACAAACAACATAAAATACCTTGGGGTAACACTAACCAAAAAAGTTCAAGATTCCTGAATAAACTGCTTAAAGAAGAGTCTGGGCTTTGCGTTTTAATTGCTGGTCAAGGTGGTTGCAACAAGTGGTGACCCGTATGAGGAACCTTTTCCAATCCACTCAGAACGTTCTGCATTCAAGGCATTGCGCTGGTAATTTCCCAAGGGAAGGTGGGACAAAAAAGGGACGGTGACTAGAGTGAGATAAAAAAGGGACCATGATAAGAGTTGGGTAAAAAAGGGACTGCGACAAGAGCGGGTTGGTTTGCTCATCTCTGTAGGTAAAGAGAGAGCAGGACAAACGGTTCGCGGGGCAGCGAACCAAAAGAAAAAGCTTAAAAGAAACATTGTTAGTTTGGCTATGGGTGCTTCTCAGTTGCACCCAATTTTTTTGGCTCTAAATGAGATTTTTGGAAACGCTCAGAGGCAGTGTTCGGCCTGTCTGGAGACTAGTAAAGAGTTGTCTTGAGGATCAGAAGTGTAGTGAGGCAGTTAAAAAGGGGAGAAATGCTTTAGAACAATTACAAGAGGAGAGATCAGAGTAGGCAAACAGTGAAAAGGGAGGAAAACAGAAAATAAAGATTTACCCAGCTCTAAAATATCTAGAATACTCAGAGTCTACAGACTCCGAGGAGGACGAGGAGGACGAAGAGGATGAGGAGGATAAGGAGATGAGGAGGAACTCCAAGCTCTCATAAAACAATTAGCGATGACCAAGATCAGAAAAAAGGAAAAGAAAAGGGAAAAAGAAAATACTATGACAGGTATTGAAGTGAAGGGCTGTTGCAGACCTACTGCTCCACCACCATACCCAGAAGTGGAACAGCCTACTCAGGGTTCATGCACTGGATGGTCCCTTTGTCCAGGGACATGGAAGCAAGTTCATAAGGAATTGCGGCTTGCTTACCCTATGTTCCAAGATCAGCAAGGACAGAGATATCATGAGCCATTGGATTTAAGATAGTGAAGTCTTTGACTGAGTCAGTTCGTGCTTGTGGCATAACAGCTTCCTTTACGCTGGCTCAGGTTGAGGCCCTTAACAGACACTGTATGACACCTAGTGATTGGAGCAGTTTGGCTCGCGCATGTCTAAGCCCAGGACAGTATTTGGATTGGAAAGCCTTTTTAATTGAATTTGCGAATGAGCAAGCTGCCGCTAATCAGGCTACAGGAAATCAACATTGGGATAGGGATATGTTGCTTGGACAGGGTAGATTTGCAAACATGCAGACAGGATATCCAGTATGTATTACATCTGTTCAGTATGCCAATTTTACAAAAGCTGCAAATTTGTTCAAGTATTTGTCCAGTTTTCTTTTACAGAAGATACTTTGAAGGAGTTGAGGCTGGCAGTGGTCCATGTGAATTCCACTAGAGGGGACCTTTCCTTTGCATCGGGATTATCGTCCTGGCTGACTTCTGCAATGAACCATCTTAAGGAGTGGGCTGGTGTAGGAGCATTAACGGGTCTCTTGGTGTTGGTCTCCCTGGTTTGCTTGTGGTTTCTTTGTAAGATTAGAGTCACACAAAGACGCAATGCAGCCATGATCATTCAGGCTAATAGTGACCCAGAGAAGAGCATGTCTGATTGCATGCGGGTTGGTACCCAAGAGTCCTGCCTCTGGAAAAAAGGGTATGGTATGGGTCTGATGTTTGTTGCGTGGATGACACCAAACAAAAATCAGTACAATGTCCCTGTCATTGTCAGAGATTGGACCTCTACTCCTGCCTGTTGCATTTAAAACAAAAAAGGGGGAACTGTAGAGAGCTGTGAAGTGCCACACCCTTAAGATGGTGCTGGCTTCCTCCTTCTGCTAGCCTGACAGCAAGTGCTCTCTGTGATAAACAACTCCTTATTTGGTCAAGGCTGTATATCAGGCTTGCTTCCTCATATGTGGACCTATCTGCTGTCGCCACATAGCTTTTCGGGGTTGGCCGCCCAAGGGCCTTTTTAAGCTGTGGGTGGGCACTCCCCAGGGTCAGAAGTTTGTTCAAGGTTCCTGAATAAACTGCTTAAAGAAGAGTCCGAGCATTGCGTCTTTCTTGCTGGTCAAGGCGGTTGCGACAGATGGCACTAGAAGAAACCATCCTGAGTGAGGTAACCCAGTCACAAAAAGAGAAACATGGCATGTATTCTCATAACAAAATTGTTCCTTTTTAATGAAATGTATTTGACACACATAGTATGCATAAAAGATTGCAGCATATAATGCGGTATTTTTAAACAACTACATGGTATATGGTGACCAAATAAGAAAAATTAGCAATTCCAACTATCAATATTTATTATTTCTTTGTATTGAATGATATTTTTCAGTAACTTCATATTCATATTATTCTTGGAAAAATATATCTGTTTATCTTCTCCATTATCTGTTGGTTGGATTGTGTGATAATGAAATATTTAGTTTTGAGTATTTTAGAACCTTTTCCCTTTTTTCTCTGTGTAATTATGCATTATGAGTATTTATTTGCTTGTGTTTGCATATGGATTCACATGCAGTGGAGGTCCAAAGTTGTAAGCTAATGCCTTCCTTAATAGTTCTCCTCTTTCCACATTTATTATTGAAGCTGGGATCTTGTTGAACACAGAATTTGCTGATTCCATCTAGTATAAGTAATCAGCATGCACTCCCAGTGGGAATCCCATTTCTTCTCCTCTAGAGTGCTATGGTCACAGGCAATTACCATACTTACCAAGTTTTTTATATGGATCTAAGGATCCAGACTTTAGACTTCACATTTTTATTGCAAGTGGTTTAAATACTGAATCAAGTCCTCACCCCACACTTTCTTGATATGAAGGTAGCAAACATGTTGCCCTAGAAGTAGTAGTCTTTGGAATTTGTTTATGAAGTCTTTCATGCTGGTTCTTAAAATTTTTGTTCAAGTCATTTTTTTCCATTGTCACCATGCTTTTGGTATGAAAACTAAGAACTTTATAAAACTCAAGCCTTAGGTTCTGAAGATACACATCTAAATTGAAATGCTTGATGATTTCACATTTTATATTTAGTTTTTTATATAATTTGAGCTAAACTATATCAGTTGTCAAATTTCATTATCATTTTACTTAATTTCTTCCCATGTACACTTGATCATTTCTACAATATTGAAGAAAATGGTATCTTTCTTCCAACTAATTGTTTATGCAAAATTATCAAACATTAATTGAGCATAGTTGAGTAGTATAATTTATGGATTGATTTCTTGTGCTTTATGGAACAATGAGTCTTTCATTCTGACAATAATGTGGGATGCAATATTTTAAATGTATGTTAAGATTTGAAACATTGCAGATTAATTTTTCTAATATTTTTCTTTTCAAAAAATTAGTTTGACTTAGTCTAGTTCCTTTGGCTTTCTAAAATTCATATCAATTGTATATACCCCATTAAAAATTTAAGTTTCACTGAGGCTTCATTTTGCAGTAGATGGCAATAAACATAAAGTCCCACAACTAATCAACATGCGGTGAATATGAGAATGTATTTACCCTTAAGTGGGATACAACACTACCTCACTGCAAACCTACAGAATTCACTGTGGAAATAAGAGGAGAAATATTGTCAGGGCTGGAGTTACTGGGTGACCACAACAAAACACCATACTGATTTCCAAAGTGGTTGTACGAATTTGCACTCCCACCAGAAATGGAGGTGTGTTCCCCTTTCTTCATATCCTCTCCATGATGAACTGTCATTGGTGATTTCATTTTTTAAGTCTTTTTATTTTAAATTTAAATTAGAAACAAGGTTGCCTCACATGTAAATCTCAGATCCATCTCTCTCTCCCTCCTCTCCTCCCACACTCTCCCACCAATTCCCCATCCTCCACTCCCCCAATCCCCACTCATTTCCCCATGGAGGGTGTTTTTATTTTTAGCCATTCTGACAGGTATAAGATGGTATCTCAGTGTTGCTTTGATTTGCATTTCCCTGATGGCTAAGTATGTTGAACATTTTCTTAAGTACATTTTGGCCATTTGGGATTCCTCTATTGAGAATTCTCTATTTAGATCTGCACTCCATTTTTTATTTGGATTATTTATTGTTTTGGTAACTAGCTCTTGCATTCTCTGTATATTTTGGAAATCAGCCTTGTCAGATGTGGGATTTGTGAAGATTTATTCCCATTCTGTGGGCTGCCACATTGTCTTGTTTACTGTGTCCTTTGCCTTACAGAAGCTTCTCAGCTACAGGAGGTCCCATTTATTAATTGTCAACCTCAGTGTCTGTGCTACTAGTATTATGTTTAGGAAGTGGTCTCCTGTGCCAATGTGTTCAAGAGTCCTTCCCACTTTCACTTCTAAGAGGTTCAGTGTGGTTGGATTTATGCTGAGGTCTTTGATCCTCATTTAAATTTAAGTTTTGTGCATGGCAATAAATATGGAGTTGGAGGAAGAACAGTGAATAAGAACATGGAAAGCAATACCTAAATAGAGAGAGACATTATGGGCTTAATGAGAAATCTGGCACTAGTGAAATCTCTAGAGATCCACAAGGATGACACCAACTAAGAATCTAAGCAATAGTGGAGAGGCTGCCTTAAATGCCTTCCCCTATAATGAGATTGAGGTGGCCTTAAATGCCATCATAGAGCCTTAAACCAGTAGCTGATGGAAGCAGAAGTAGAGATACACAGCTAAGCACTGAGGAAAACTCATGGAACCCAGTAGTAGAAACAGATGAGTGATGAGCAAATGTGTCAAGACTGTGCTGGGGAAACTGAAAGTAACAGGTGATCTAAGTGAGTGGGAGCTCACAGAACCCCAGTCTGGCAGCAGGGGAACCAGCATAAGACTGTCATTTGGGAAGTCTATGGGGTATCTATCAGTGGAACCAGTATTTATCCCTAGTGCATGAGTGGACTTTGGGAGTCCATTTCCTATGGAGGGATACTCTCTCAACCCAGATACATAGGGGACAGTCTAGGTCCTGCCCCAAATGATGTGCTATACTTTGACGATGCCAAATGAAGGCCTCACCCTCCCTGAGGAGTAGATGGGTGGTAGGATGGGGAGTTGGTGGAGAGATTGGGAAGACAGGAGGGAGAGGGAATTGGGGTTGGTATGTAAAATAAGACTGTTTTTAATTTAAATAAAATTTAATTAAAAATGATGACGTAAATTTGGATAGATGTGGAGCCAAGAGTGGATCTGAAGGATTAGGGGCTAAATATCATCAAAATATGTGTATGAAATTTTCAAGGAAGTAATAAAATTATGTATTAAAATTCTTGGGTGAAGGGAAGGGGAGAAGAGGAGGAGGGAGGAGAACATGAGATATCAGGAAGATCGAATCAGGGGAAGAATAGAGGAGAGCAAAGAAATACCTTAATAGAGGGAGCCATTATAGGTTTAAAGAGAAATCTGGCACTAGGGAAATGTCCAGAGATCCACAAGGATGTTCCCAACTAAGAATCCAAGCAGTAGTGGTGAGGCTACCTTACATGCCCTTCCCCTATAGTGAGATTGATGACTACCTTAAATGCCATCCTAGAGCCTTCTTCCAGTAGGCTGATGGAAGCAGAAGCAGACACCAACAGTTAAGCACTGACCAAACTCCTGGTATCCAGTTGTAGGAAGGGAGGAGTGACAAGCAAAGGTGTCAAGACGATGCTGGAGAAACCCACAGGAACAGATGACCTGAAAAAGTGGGAGCTCACGGACTCCTGTTGTAAAACTGGGGAACCAGCACTGGACTGAATCAAGTCTTCTGAATGTGGGTGTCATTTAGAAGGCCTGGGCAGTCTATGGGACCTCTGGCAGTGGAAACAATATTTATCCCTAGTGCACAAATGGACATTGGGAGCCCATTCCCCATGGAGGGCTACTCTCTCAGCCTAGATACAAGGGGGAGGGCCTACAATCTCCCCCAAATTATATGACAGAACTTGATGATCTTCCATGGAAAGCCTCAACCCCCTGGTAATTGGTTGGGGGTGGAATGGAAAAATTGGTGGGGGCAGGGAAGAATGGAAGGGAGAGGGATCTGGGATTGATATGTCAATTAATAAAATTTCTTTAAAAATTGGTGATAGTTTAACACAAATTTACTTTCTTCTGGATGTCAATTTGGTATCTTTATTGTGTTAACTCTTCAATCAAAATAAACACATATCAATAACAACTACTTAAGACTTCCATAACTCCTAAAATCAGCACTTCATACATTACCGTGTAAGCCTTGCACATTTTTTGCTAAAGCAAAAGCATAATATAGGGCCAGGCAGATATTTTGTTGGGTAGGGAACTTGCACCAAACCTGGTTGTCTGTGTTTGATTTCTAGAATCCCAATAGTGGGATAAGAATACTGACTCTTGAAAGTTGTCTTCTGATCTCCATATGCACACCATGATATGTTCAGATGCCCCCCCCATTAAATATAAATACATGTAAATTTTCACACAAAAATAATCAATTGTTAGTGATACTATGGTTTGTGTATGGTGTTTTTCCCTCCTATATACAGCAAGAACATTGCATGTGATTTTCCCATAGCATGATGTCAGGGGAAGCATAAAAGAGAAATAATTTTTGGCCAGATTTTACATAGAAAATAAAGAAGGGTGTGCTTTTATAAAATAAGAAATATTTAAAGCATTTACCTTTAAGGACAGGAACATAAGTTTTCCCTGTTGAAGTGATTAGCTTATCTCATATATCGTATCAGGAAGAAATAACATTTATTACCTATTTTGATATGTAGTTTGCAATTTCACTAAAATGGATACCCCTTCTCTGGTTTGATCATTTAAACTAACAGTATTTGAAAATGTATTTTCTTTATTGTCTGAAAGGGAAGAGCTTCTCAATTGTGGCACTTTCATAAAGATAATTATTGATAAATTATTTTATTGTCACTTTGATTAAATATGTGATCAAGACATTCATTTTCAGTTACCCATAATTACATTAGAATGTATTGACCAGACATTTGAAATCATTTGATTTTTTTCTGAAGTACAATTTCATACATGAAAAAAATTGAGGCTATCATTTCATGTAAAGACA
Organism: Mesocricetus auratus; assembly: GCF_017639785.1. Taxonomy (NCBI): domain Eukaryota; kingdom Metazoa; phylum Chordata; class Mammalia; order Rodentia; family Cricetidae; genus Mesocricetus; species Mesocricetus auratus. The sequence goes on along the minus strand of NW_024429188.1, from coordinate 37,278,793 downwards.
TGTTTTAGATTTTGTTATGAGTCTGGGGAAAGTGAAAAATATTTGTTAACCCAGTAAAAAAACAAATCAAATAGAAACATGTTTCTTGATAGGTCTATATTTATTTATTCCGTTATTATTGTGCATGTGGCATGATGTATGATGTGTGCTGTGACACTAGAAGTCAGAGGACATTTTGGACCCTGTTCCTTCTTCCCACTTTTACGTGGGTTTCAGGTAGTGAGCTCAGATACCTTTATCCACTAAGACATCTTCCCAACCCAATACATTCCTTAACTATCTGAGCATCAGTGTAAAAATTACATGCATAAATTGTTCAAATTGGCAGAGATGCTCAGTTCTCATAGTGTGACATTTGCGAACATGCAATGCTGCTATTGATAGAAGTATTTCAGAGATTAGATATTTTATAGGAAGGCATTGGAGAGTGCTCAGTACTCATACTCCTATAAAACAGTCTTATCTTTTATTAAAACTGGTGAAACTCTAATAATGTTACTGACTACAGTAGCATAAATAATTCTTGTATTATCAGCACAATGATAAATTACTCATAGCTTCATAGTCACATTACCAAGTGAATTTTTGCATTCTTATATTTACCTCTAGTTTTTATTGTAAAAGAAAAGGTAAACACTATGTCTTCAACAAAGAAAAGTTGTCAAGAGCCTCGTGGAAGAATGTGCAATAGGTTTTCTGGGAAATGTATATTTTAAAGAATATATTTATTTTATAATATATATTTATACAAGCAAAGAAGGCTTTAACAACTCATGGTCTCAAGAATGAACCCAGTCAGGAAATAATGACTCTTTGTCAGACCACCAGAGGACAGCAAAATGAAATTGCTATCTCAAAGCCCAACGTTTTGAGTTCATATATATGTGAAAAGAACAAAGTCTCATTGTAGCTATTGGGATGAAATACTATGAAAATCACTTGATTTATAATGGAATTAAGGACTGTCTATTTTTATAGCACTGGGGATTGGACGTAGGGTTTTGTGCATACTATACAATCCCTCTGCTACTTCCCTATATCCTTAGCCTAGAACATTTATTCTATCTTAGTCTATTTCTACTGCTCAGTTTTGTTCATTAAGCTTCTATAAATAAAAATGAATCATTTTATCAGCATCTTAAGCACAGTAGCTTCCCAATTAAGAAATATTAGTCTATCAGTTTCCTTTCTATTATCACTCATTTGTATAGATTCAGTAAGTAAATGCCCTCTTGTACTCAGATCTAACTGACCATATTGTGGTCATTCCTCCCATATCATAGTTGTAAATTATTCTGATCCAATCATATATGTTAAGCTTACAAAGAAAAAGCATCACCTTTATATGTGAATAAAATATCTACCAAGTCTTCCCAAGAACACTGGCCTAGTTTGCCATTTACTAGGCCTAAGCATTACACTTTTTTTTTTTTTTTAAACAAAAAGCAAAACCCGAACAAGGAAACAAAGAATAAGCAACAAGAACAACAAAAAACCCAAAACATTCTCTGATGGGTTAGAAACTTTAAAAAAGTTTGTGGGCCACTTTCTGCTTTCAGGAAAATTATATTTCTCTCTATAAATCTATAAGTAATGATTATGCTAATATGTGTATATTGTCAACTCATATTGTGATAAATGCTTATTCCATTCTTGACATAGTATGTTTTGAGGATTCTTGTTTTCAATGATTGATAGACACATTTAATTATCAGAATTGAGTTCGCTTCTTGAAAGTCCCTGTAAATGGGAAACAACAATGTTCCTGAGCTCCTAATACTTGATTTGCATGAGTGTCATCACTGGCAATTGACTCATTCAGAGTTGCATAGAAGTCAAATGTCCTGGGCCAGGTATTATTGCTGTGGGCTCTTCCTTACTGTTCCACACGTATTGTGCTACTTCTTTCAGTCTGTGTGAAGTCTGTGGTGAACAGCAGAGTTTTGAAAAAGATTTTTGACTCATGGTCACTCTCTCTCCAGACTGCCTGGGTTGAATGGACCTTTGCCCCTGATATATCACATAGATGGCAGTTTCTTTCCCTTAATAGTCCTTCTTTCTTAGCGAACCCTCTAGACACCATCCATCTTCCTGTTATTGCAAACAAATCCTGCCATATCATTTACAGACTCTAACTAACTCTCCCTACTGTCTGAATCCTGTTACAATATTCTAAGCCTTCCTTGACCTGTTCATATTCCCCCCCCTCAATTCCTATCCCCAGTATCAGCCTCTTGGTTTCTCACTATGTCAACAGGCCATGTCCATCAGCCTTCTCCCTTTGTATATGGTAATTATAATGTTATGGGAGGAAGGTATTCTTGTAAGATCTCACTGGTATTTTTCAGAACTAAATTTGCAGCGTTTCCTTTTAAAACTTCCCAATGCGTGAACTCTCTGTGTTCCTGACACAAACTCCTGAGCAGGTGAGGCAGTTATAGCTGGTTGTTGGAAATCAGTAGTGTTTATTGGTGCCTTCTCATGGTGAATTTTTAGGCTCTAGGTGGCTCTTTTCATCAAGCTTGCCTCATTGGAACCAAAGAAAATGAAGGCTATTCATTCCAATGACAGTTTCTTCCACTTTTCCTGCCACTGCATTTCAGTGCAACAGTTTAGCTGTGCAGCAGGGGAAGAAAGGTGTTATGTGAAAAGCAGGCTTTTCAGCAACTAAACTTCCTTTCTCATGAAGGCAGATTGGAAACACTGGTGTGAACATATTTTAAATATTTATTTATTTTTAATTTGTGTGCGGGAGTGTTTGCATACATATATATGTACAACACATGCATGCCTGGTGCCCACAGAGGTCAAAAGAAGATATTAGGATCCCCTGGAACTGGAGTTATAAATGGTTGTGAGCTGCTGCATGAATTCAGGAAACTAAATTGGGTTTTCTGAAAGAACAGCAAGTCCTCTTAACTGCTGAGACATCTCTCCACGATCCTGTACTGGGCACATTGGGTTCTAGTCATCTTCTGAGCCTGCCCTCCAAATTTTGTGTGTACCATGTGTATCTAGCATTCTAGCTATAAATTAATTCTCTTTGTGTACAGCAAGTTTATTTATCATGTGTGTATCTGTCAAATAAATCCTTTTCTGATATAAAAGCACGTGAGAAGACATATTTATTGTCATGTATCTTCGTTGACCGTTTAAATTCTTTTATTTTCTTTTCCTCCCCTACTACATCATTCACCACACCCTAATCCTTCTTTTTATTCATTTTTAATACTTTCAGGCTTTTTAGAGGTAGGTCTCTCTGTTTGTAACACATCCTCTCTTGGAACTATTTACACAAAGATCCACCTGCTTTTTCCTCCTGAGTGTCTTGAAGATTGATATAGATATTCATTATTTGATTACTTTTTAAATAAAACAACATTAGATTTACACAGTAATAGTCTCCTAAAATGACACTATGGCATTTTTAAATTATAGAAGAATATATTATTTTGCAAAATTATTTGGTCTTTCTTTAGCTCATGCACCATTTTTGTATACTTGAGAATTGTTGACTGGCATTTTATTGACTACTATTAATTAATCTATGCTAGGAAAAATTGTTTCCATGAAAGGCATCTTTTAGCTAATATAAAGAAGCATAGACACACACACTTGAACCCACAGGAGTCTCATAAAAGCCCAAACCAGAAAGTACATAATAGATATGTAAATGACCTGTAGTGCTAAAAGAAATACCCTGATACCATATCATAGGACAAGGAACCTCTAAAGATGCCACTAAATCTGTTTTCTGTTGTCTATCTCCTGCTGAGTATGGAACCTACCACTAAGAGTATTTTAGAAAAAAATATTGTTTTCATTTGCAGGTCATTATTGATGGGATATAGTTTCTGGGTTAGGGATGGATGCAAGTGTCCACTTGTCTTTCCAGCTCTAGGACCCTCTTGGGTACAGACCTGTGCTGGCCCTGTACATGCTGTCACAGACTCTAAGAGTTCATATGTGGGTCAGTAGTTCTGTGTTTAGAAGGCACTGTTTCCTTCCTGTTCTCTATCCCCTCTCGATGTAACACTCTTTTTGCCTTCTCTTCCACAGGGTGGCCTGATCTCTAAGGGGATGATTTTGATGGAGACATCCCATTTTGAACTGTGTGTTCCAAGAGCTTTAACTCTCTGCATATCATCTGTCTGTGAGTCTCTATTTGTTTCCATCTCCTATGGGAGGAATATTCTCTGATAATGGTGCAAGATTGTTTAAGTATGATTTTTTTGCTTTCTCTGTGGCCTTTTCCCTTCTGTTTCTTTTGATTTCCAAATTAACCACATACCCTAAATTTATCTTGTGAAATGTTGCAGTACATTTGTTTAATTTGGATTCAAATAAATTTCCATTTCCAAAATTGTTGTTCATTAATTTTATTATAATACCTGGCTTTTAATTAAAGAGTTGTAAAGACCAAAGAGGTTCTTTTTCCTAAGAGCAGTCTCATTAATTCAATTTCCAGTTACTTACATATTTTGCTACTGAGGGATTTAATTACCCATGCCAAAATTTTTCCTAATTTACAACTACGACTACAAGCAAGTATATGATTTCTCTGTCACTTTGTCTTTGTGAATTAAATCATAGTTATATCATAAGGTAACATATATTTCCTTATATTACATAAGATTATTAATCTTTAAGGATATGAAAATTTTTCCTTTGTGAAATATAATCTGTGTTTGTAACATTTCTGGGTTAGTCATACAATATATAACAAGGTAGCTTCCATTCAAATAATATGAGTCTTACATATCTAGAGATCTCAGCCTAAATGTGTTTAATGACTTTGATGTAAAATATAATTGCTTGCTATGCCAGCATAAGTAACCACGAATGTAAGTACAATTTTCAGTAAAAACTGCATACAGAGAGATTTTCCTTGACACATTATCATACTTTGCAACAGAATTTGTAATATGTGATCAAAAAGTACTAATTTCTGCAAATGTGCAGAAACAATACACAATGATAAGAACACTGGGTAAAAGGCACATATATTTAAAATGAAGCTATCATAGCTCATGCTAATTTATTCTCATGCAAGAGTTAGAAGTAATTTAATGGGAGAGGGATGTTTTGAGGGATGCCTTAAGATACATTGTCTTGTGAATTTGAGAGGTAGCAGTTAAAACAGGTGATTCAATTTTATGGGACTATCAGCTTACACAGTCTCTTACTGATGAATCTTCTTACATGCAACAGGACTATACTACATGATCTGAGGAGACAGACTGCTACTGTACAGTCCCTAACAGGGGATACCATTATCAACATTAACACCAAGATGGTTGGGCTATATGTAATTGATTAAAAATAATTTTCCTATTTTAAAGAATGTAAATTAATACATAGGATGTACAGTCATTGATGTATTAAACTAATATGGATTAAGCAACTGCTATGGTGCCAGGATATTTTAATTACAAATGTTTCTATTGTTATATGCACTTAATAAAATAAATTATTCAGAGAAAGATAGTCCTGAATTTTATCAATAATATATATATATATATACATGTGTGTGTGTGTGTGTGTGTGCGTGTGTGCGTGTATAGTTTTACGTATGTGGATCATATATTCTTGCCTTTGCTTTACTGCTTCTTGCAGATTTATTTCTGTTCTGTTGCATTCATGATATCATTCAACTTGTCATAAGAAGTTATTCCAGAGAATTTAAAAATATTTATGCTCTTGGAGTGGGCCTTAATTCAACTCAGACATTGATTGGCTGCTCTCACAATTTCTGTGCCACCACTTCCCCAGCATATCTTGCAGGTGGGGAACATTGTAGGCCAAAGATTTGGTGGCTGGGTTGGTATTTGTTTCTCTTTTGGCAGACTCCACAGTATTTTCCCTCACCAAAGACACCAGAATGTAAGGGTGAAGGCCCCATGTAGGCACCAGATAGATTTCTCCATTTTCAATGGGTTGTGTGGGTGTTATTCTCAGCAATCAAGCCCTGATGTCAGTTTGCAGAGAACAATCCATTACCTTAGCAACAGCCTGAATTTGGGGGGCATTTTAATGTGACTTCTTTGGCCAACAACTCAATTTAATGAGGCCCAGTCCCTCCTTTCGTAACAAGATACTGCCAGTTCAGACATATATACCCAATTATTAGGAGATATCATTACCTGACACTGTTTGAGTGACCAAGAATATTAAGAAAGTAGATAGCCCAAAGACCTATGGTATAATCAAATACTACTGGACTTTAAAAAAGTATCAACAAAATGTCTCCTCATTATATTCTGCTATACTCATAGGTCTGTGCATTAATCAGCTATCATCAGGAAAGCTTCTCCAGGAACACATGGTAACCGATTCAGATACTCACACCCAGATACTCAGAAAGAGAGAGAGTCTAAAAGGGATGATTCCATCAAAACCCTTACCCTCAGAACTCTGTGAAACACTCAAAATAGTAGGCAGAAAGAGTGTAAGATCCAGAGGGAATGGAGGACACCAGAAGAACAACATCCTCTGAATTGACTAAGCAAGGTGCAAATAAGCATACAGAAGCTAAAGCATTAAGCACAGGGTTTTCATGAGTCTGCACCAGGTCCTCTGTGAGTAGCTTTAACCTACTATTTTTATTGAACTTCTGAGTGTGAGAATGAATGGATATTTGCTTCTCCCTACTCTTAGGACTATTTTCCTTATTTTGGTTTGCCTTATCCAACTTAAATATGATGGTTTTTGCATTCTCTTATTATATTATTTTTTTCATGTTTGGTTGTCATGTCTTAGAAACTTGTTCTTGTCTAATGAAAGAAAGAAAGGAAATGAATATGGAGAAAGTGGAGGTGGGAAGGAACTGGGAGAAGTAGAGTAAGGAAAACCTATAATCAGAATATACTGTATGAAAAAAAATCTGTTTTAAACAAAAGGAAAAAATCAAAAGAAATATAAAACTACTTCTTCATTCAAATAACTGCCTAATAATGGTTGATTATAAAAAATCAGTCTACTGAAGTAATATGCAGATATTCTAATTTAATCATTCTTGATTAAAATAAGGACTGATACAGTATCCATTCGTATTGAAAGGATATTGATAAAATAATATCAATATTGAGTAATTCTTCCTTAGCTAGTACAACATCTGTGATCTAATTGCTACAGAAATACAATCATGAACCCGTATACACTTTGGAAAAATGATACGGTGGATTCTAAATGAATTTTTTCTAAGAAGTTTCAAACTTCTGTAATTGAAATTGTGTTTTTGGAAGGACAGAATATGTAAAATAGAACATATGAAAACTTTTTACAGAGGAAAGTGATATAGAAACTAGAATTCTGAATTTTTCTCATTAGTTGCTTTACAGTTGTTCTTTGAATTAATTTTAATAGTGTAGTTCAGACGTTATACTCCTCTGAGAGCTAAAAGCAAAAAAAGATTATTTTATAATTATACCTACTTCAGGCGATATGCAATAAGAATAAGCTCGTGGAATTTTGCTCTTTATCCAGCTTTTTGATTCACTTAGTTTCATTTAATGAATCAACTTTCTGTTGATAATTAATTACAAGAATTCTGTGGGTTCAATTTTCCACCAAGGTGTACTATGTATTGTATGGCATAATTGGTTCTAATATTACAAGTATTTTGGAAATATTTGACTAAGTAAGCTTACATCTGGTTTATTACAGGCCTTTACTCTTGATCTATGTAGTGATCTTACAAATTGGTAATTTGCCATATTTTCTATATGTATTTGGTGATGAAAACCATGTACTGTGGAGCATTTGTGGTCAGTTTGGAGACTACTTTTCGAGACTACTCTAAATAATGTTCACAATAAATTGTTTCAGAATAAACTGATAATCGTTTGATCAACCGTGTCATCATACTTACCAACATTTTCCATTCCATTCTAAACATGAGGATTTTCTTTTTTTATTAATTTAAATTAAATTGACATTGCTTCACATGTTAATCCCAATTGCCTCTCCCTCCCCTCCTCCCATAACCCTCCACCTTCCCGCCCAGCCTGCCACCCTATCGCCATTTCCTTCCACATAGGGGATATCTAGAGTCTATCATTTCACTCATGGCAGGGTCCAGGCACTCCCCTAAGAGTCCAGGCTGAGAGAGCATCCCTCTTTGTGTTATGAACACACAAAGTCTGTTTGCATGCCATGGATAAACACTGGTCTACTGCCCAGAGCCCAATAGGTTGCCCGGGCCTCCTCACTGACTCTCACACTCAAGGGGTCTGCATCAGTCCCATGCTGGCCTCCCAGCTGTCCATCTGGGGTCCAACAGCTCCCCCTTGTTCAGATCAGCTGTCTCTGCTGGTTTTGCCAGCCCATTCTTTGCCAATTTGGTCATCACTACTCTCTCTCTGTCACTGGGTTCCATGGGGTTAGTTCAGTGTTTAACTGTGGGTGTTTGCCTCTGCTTCCATCAGTCACTGTATGAAGGCTCCAGGATGGTTATAGACATCAAGTTCATTATCAGGAATAGACATTTAAGGTGGTCTCTCCACTATTGCTTAGCTTGCCAGTTGGTATCATCCTTTTAGATCACTAGACACTAGAGGTCACACTGGTGCCAGATCTGTCTTCTAACCTGTGACTCCCTCTTCCCCCTTTTCTACCTCCCCACTCAACCTTCCTGTTCCCCCATGACCTACTCTCTCTTCCTCTTCTCCTCCTCTCTTCTTCGCAGCTCCCATTCTCCCCCCAACCCCTTGTCGTGTTCCCAATCTGTTCAAGAGATCTTGCCACATTCCTCTTCTCTGGAGTACCAAGCATATCTCTGTTAGGTTCTTTCCTGTTTCCCAGACTCTGTCAGTGGAAGTGCAAACTGGCACTCCCCTGATCCATGTCTAAAATCCATATATGAGTGAGTACATATCATTGTGAGATGGGTGGCCAAAGTCCATTTGTTTTCCTGGGATAAATACTGATCTACTACCCAAGGCCCCATAGATTGCCTATGGCTCCTCACTGACACCCACATTCAGGGGGTGTGGATCAGTCCCATGCTGTCTTCCTAGCCATCAGTCTCAGGACCATGAGTTCCCCATCGTTCAGGTCAGCTGTTTCTGTGGTTTAAACTTGTCTTGACCCAGTCTTGACCCCTTTGCTCATCAGTCCTCCCTTTCTGTCGCTGGATTCCATGAGTTCAGTTCAGTGATTATGTGTGTGCGTCTGCCTCTGCTAATCAGAGGCAACATCAGTAGACTTAAGAGGAAACAAACTTTGCTCTTTGTCAGATGGTCTGAATCTATCATCTAACCCTATTTGTTAATTATTTTTAGTCTTTTGAAAGAAAGACTCTTCTATCCTGTGCTGGCCTCAAACTTGTTATGTAACCAAAGATAATTTGGAATTTATTATCCTGCTTCCACTGGGATTCTAGGCACGTCTGGCCTTTTGGTTTCAGTGTTAGAGAATGAATGTAAGGCTTCAAACATGATAAGCTAAGCAGGTGTTCTATTGATGAGCTATTTATGAACCCCCAATATTGCCTTCACAAGTTCTGTCACCAGCTATTTCAGTGCCACTACATTAACAAGATTATAAAATGCCCTTTGTATTCAAATGTACTTACTGGACCAGACTTCTTGCTGACTTCATCTCCAAAATGAACAGGGACGGCACTTAATGAAATATTACTTTTGGTCTGGAATAATTCTGATTGCTCCTATACTGTAAGAGAAGGTCTTGATCCAGAGACTTCTCTTCTGCTGCAGAGGGTCTCAGCAGGAAGCTGATCAACTCACATACCTGAAAGCCTTTATCATCTCATTAGTTTCCAATTGTCTGCTCCAAGGAGTTCTCACACATCATTTAACTAAAGCCTCAGCTGGTCTTTGTCAGCTCTCATCAGGAGATCTGCATCCCAGTGATATCAAATCAATTTTATATCACAATAAAAGTCAAGTTGTAAGTTTGCTTGGCCAGCATCTAGGAACTACTTTATTCTAACTGAAATTCAGCATTTCCAAATCTGTGTTTTAGAACTACTGCCAGGTGAAGAACCATAATGGACTTAGGAAGACCAATTAATTAGGATACTGTTTCACCTGTCAGAGTTGTTTAGCAATATCCAAGTTAACAGCCGTGTGCTGCTTCCAGGTGCATTGCTCAATTTCTGAACTTTCTTCTTGGCATTTTTAGAAGAGTTTAAAGCACCTGCCGTCAACCTTGGCATCACATTAAATTATTTATGGATGTTTAAAATCTGGATGTCCCTGTTCTACCTTCAGAGACACAGATCTAATTGATCTGGGGTAAGCCCTGGGCATAGATACTGTTGGAAGAAATTGCCCTCCTGATTCTAGCGTGAAGACAGGGATGAAAATTTCTGCTTTATAACTGCACGAGTTACTTGAGTTTCTCTATGCTTTACATAATCTTCTTTGAGGTCAATTAACAAGATGTTCCATCAAGGAAGCAAGAAATTTAATTGAGGGAAGCATTTTTAAACTTATATGCAATCTGTACTGCCTCTAGTAAAATCTACATTTAATGCTGCCCTTTTGATGGAATTAATGTGGAAGAAAGTTTTTTTGTGTGTGTGATAATGTCACAGGTACATTAAACAACTAAATTATTTATTGAACATCTATCAAGTTAAAGCCTATGGGAAATTGAAGAAGACTAAAAGATATCCTCGGTTTTGAGGCATAACATTATTTGTGGAGGTAAATTTATCTGAAATAATAGCCTGTTATGAAGGAAAATAATACATTAATACATTACAAATTATAATTTATCAATATTTTGGTCCCAAACTGCTAAAATTCTCTCAGGCCTTATTATGGAGAGAGCCATCAAAAGCCAGAAATAGGAGGGGATACATTTGAACTATTACAGTTTATAGGAAGGAATGGAAAGTTATGAAAATTGGCTTTACAACACAAAGGCTAACGTTTGAGAAACAATGGCAAACCAAAGTTGCTTTGGTAGATTATTAAATCAGTCTCAGTTGTTTCCTCTTTCTTGATCCACAAGTTGCAACAGTTCTATCCTTTAGTGTTAGATTTGTGAACATGACTTACCAGCAGTTGGTGGGATGACAATGACTTTAAGTGTTCTATATTTCTGTTGTCTTCTGTTAACACTATGGAAAACTTTTCTGCCTACCCTTTTGAAGAATGGGAGATATAGGGTCAGAGCACTATACTAAGTGTACAGGTTTCATGTGTGTGAATAAGCCCAACCAAGGTCAATAGAGCTATCCAGCTAGACTCCAGATATATAAGTAGAACGAAGGAATGTTACAACAAAAAATATGTATCTTTTGATTGCTCCATTCCTACAAGTTTGAAAATTATTCAAAATAAAGTTACACTTTCAATTGTTATTTGCTCTGATATTTATTTCACAAGTAGTTTTAGAATTGTGTCTGGGTATTTAGGAGTGTTGATAGACACATCCTTCTTTGTATGAAATCATCCAGAAAACTACCTAAACCCTAAAAGAAAAAAATCTTATTTTCAGAAACAATTTAAATTGCCTCATCACACAGGAAAATCAGAGAGAACAGAAAGAATTTGACTTTCTTACTTTAGGAATTGTACTTGTAGGAGAAAATATAATAGTCTCTTCTAAACTTAATTTGCTCTTTCTTGATGCAAGCATTTCCAAACCATACCCAATTGCTCTTAATAACAGCTCAAAACACCAGTTTTATTGGAGTGTTGATACTCTCAAGAATAGAATCACCCACACAACCAGCACATTTTTGCTAAAATTCAAAGGCAGAATGATATTGAATGAACCTTGTGGAATTAACAGGGATCAAAATATCAATAAAGAATTTAAGGAAGTATGAGAAAAATCACATGTATTCTTAATTATCTTTTAGTGTTCTTCCAGTTTTTATGGACTTGCTTTTACCTAATAGCAATATAAAAGGGCTGCATATAGCACAGGTGTATTATACTGCCTGAAAATGGGGAAGTAAAATTGAAGTTTAACTTTCACTATAAGTTCACATTCATTGTTTCTCTAAGAATGACCTGTTTTATCATTCATTTTGTTAGATGTACTTCCTTGATAGCTTTATATATCAGTTTGATCAAGTCTAGAGTTGCCTGAGAAGGAAATCTTAACTGAGGGATTGCCCATTTCCTATTGGATGGTATGTTTGCCTATGGAGGACAGTTTTGATGGTTAATTGATATAGGAAAGGCCAGTCCACTGGAGGCAGTACCATTCTCAGGAAAGTGGCTCTGGACTGTATAGAGTTTACATGACTGTGAAGAGGCATGCAGTCATTGTGAACAGTCTCCATAGGAACCCTCCAGAGGATGGTAGAGCTTCATTGGAAAGAAAAAGAACAGACACTCTTTTTTTTCTCCATATTTTTTATTTAACTTTTTACACATGTCACTTCCAGTTCCTTCTCTCTCCCCTCCTCCCCAAACCCCCAGTTCTCCCAACTTCTCACCCCCCCTCCATCCCCACTCCACTCCCCAGGGAGTGCATAGGTTCTTTCCCATGTGTCCAGGCTGAGAGAGCATCCCTCCACGTGGTATGGGTTCCCAGAGTCCCTCTGTATGCCAGGAATAAATACTGCTCTCTACTTTTAATAGTGATGGAGTAACAAAAAGGAACTTGGCACTGTCTGAAAAACTGCAGTCATGCCCAAAACATGATCAACAGTGTTACCCTGGTTTCCACTGTGAGATCATGTTTATTTATGTGAGCTCACTTCTACACCAATGTCATTATTTAGAACAATAGTTACTTAGATGAAATCTAAAGTTTCTTAGGTGAAAAATGCCTGCACAGGGTCCAGATGAGAATAGGTATTGCTTGTTCAGTCTCTCAAGCCCAGAAGGATGAATTATTGCTTGAAAGAAATTAATTTATTTCAAATTCAGCAGCCTTGATATCAACAAGCCATAACAGTTCAAATCAAGGTTATCAGAAAGTTTTTGGATGACACCTATGTGTCTGAAACAGGAAGAGTGCAGGAGGCTGATGAGTAAGACCCAAGGGAACCAGCTGCCCCCCCAAAAATGTTTCTGGGCTATAAGTACAATTTAGGATGTCTATTGGTACTATAGAAGACTTGTGTTGAAAAATAAAATACAAAAAGAACAAAAGCTAACTAATAATGAGCCTTTGAATGAGCCAGAAATAGCATTCCTCCAGTAATTCTTTTTCGAGTTCCTGCTTTCAAGTTCCCTCCTTTCAAAGTTGTGACCTGACTTCCTTTAATGTGGATTGTGACCTGCAAAATGAAATAAACTCTTTTGTCCTTTAGTGTTATGATATCATGTTTATACTATAACAAATAAAGCTTGCCTGAAGGTAAGAGAGTGGAGTTAACTAGCCACTCACTAACCATAGAGATCTGGAGATCTATAGAGACAAACAGGAAGTGAGATGGCTGGGTAAGAGAGGAATATAATCAGGCAGATAAAGTAGCTGTATCTCCTTTTCAGTCTGAGGATTTTGTAGAGGTAATGGAACTAGTAGCTGGCTGCTCTGCTTCTCTGCTCTTTCAAATTTCACCCCCCATATCTGATTCTGGTCTTTTACTATTAAAACCAATTAGAATGCTACAGTAAAGTTGCTTTTTGGCCAGAATATTTTGTCACAGCAATGGTATTATAGCATGTCTACCAGAACATGTCTCCTCTTTTGTCTTATCAAGCCTGAAGAAGTCTCTAAATCTGCGATTTGTTTCTTTGAGATCTAATTTCATTTACAAACCATGCCTGCTTTCCTTTTACAATTCACTATTTTCTTTTCTGATGCCAAAGATGGGCACATGCATTGAACTTTGAGTCTTGTATAGAGGGAACAACTTCATGATACAGCTTATGCTAAGAATGTGTGACGCTAGGAGTTTATTTTCTAACACACTCATAAAATTGAGTTTACATTGTTTCACAATATACATATTGTTTTTCTAGATGCTTTTATTGTGTCACATTTTACAGTGTCCTGTGGTTTTGGTGTGCAATATTTGCTTTTCATTTCTGCTGTTTTAAAATTTGATTAAGAATTTTCATTGTGTTTCTCAGATTCTAAATGTAGAGGAATTTATATCATTTTATTAGGAACTTCTAAATTATATTGGGACTAGAGTAGAAGAATATGGTACCTCTTTTTTAAGTTGGATGAAGTTTGCTCTTGTAAGAAATCATTCATTTAGAATATCTTCCCTTGTTTTCATAGAATAATTAATTTCTCTTAATATCAGATGGAAATCCTTTATTTTCCTAAATAGTCAAGTTGTTTGAAAACTTTTGCCCAGATATTTCACATAATTGAATTTCTTATTTATTTTCAACTTCCCATAGAGATTGAATTCATCCCTCGTGAGTTGTAGTACATCATTGTAAATATATTTTTAGTATATACTTATTTGGAAATTTTGAATTTCTGCTGAGTTATCACTTTAATACTGATTTTTATTTTGGATTATATCTATGCTTGCAGGCTCTGTGTGAGTGTGTGCTAATGAGTGCAGGAATGTAAGGAAACCAGAGGGGGATTCGCTCTCTTGAATCTGGAATTTATGAACTTGAGCAACCTTGAGTGCTAGGAAGAGAACTCAGGTCCTCTGCAAGCGCAGTAAGTGCTTCTAATCAGTGAGTCATCTCTCCAGTCCCTAGTTGCCATTTGGATCACCATATAATTACCCATTTCTTTCTGTAACAACACCTTTTGTTTTAAATTTTCATCTTATTTTATAATAATATGCACATATTTGCTTTGGGGATTATGTTGCCTAATAGTAGTTTTGGGGTTTCAGTACACTTACTATTAGTTTTGGAGTTAGAATATGCCTAATGTCAGTTTTCTACCCTTGTAAATATTTCCTTTCTTATGTTTATCATAAGTTAAAATCTTACAGATGAATTTTTAAATGTAGTCTGATATCTATTCCTATTGTCATTGTTAATTTACAGTTTATTGTATATTGTTGTTCTACCATTTTATTATTCTATACTTCAAAGTATTTGCTCTACTTCGTGGTCACCAAATTTCATATTTTTCCACTTACTTTCAACAAGAGACATTTATAACTACATAGGTAAATACTGAGTTGCAATATGTCCAATATTGCCTCACTGCATTGGCTGTAGAAATTCCTATTGCAGCCAAGGTTATGATTTTTTAAAGTAAATTTTGGTAATTGTTAAAGCAACTGCTTAAAAACCAGGTAGATTACCAAAGAATTTAGAGAAGATAGCTGTTAATGAAGCCCAGAAATAGAGTCATTTGCCCTAGACAGAAGCATTTGGTACAATAGAATTGATTCAGGACATTAGTGTTCTTGCACTGTTGTAGGATTGAGGTTCTAGTAATATTTGCCCTGTTTGTTTCTTTAGACTTAATTTTTTAAGATTTGGTTATTGAATTGTAACCTCTTCTTGATGATCACTCTACTGCTACCAAACAGACACACGCACACACACACACACACACACACACACATACACACACACACTTGCATGTGGTGGAGGACAGAAGGCTTCAGGTGCCTTTCGACTTATTCAAAAATAGATTTTTATTCACACCTGGAAAAGAATGAAATTTCTAGGATAATTTGTTATAGTTAATGCCTATCTTAAAATTATAAAATGTTCCAGGTGGTGGAGGCACATGCCTTTAATCCCAGCACTCAGGAGGCAGAGGCAGGCAGATCTCTGTGAGTTCGAGGCCAGGCTGGACCGACAGCCTCAAAAAAACAATACAGAGTAACCCTATCTCTTAAAAACTAAAAAAAATTATAAAATGTCTATGGATCCTGTAATGCTACACTTTGATCCTCCCTTTCTCACACCCTGTGTCCATTACAAATAGAAGCTGATATGAGAATGTTAGCTCAAATTCTCATGAAAAGAAGTAAAAAAGAGAGAAATGCAATTAAAAACAATTCTTCTAATTGACTATGAGCTGGATAATATTTAAACTTTAGCTTACAAAAGAAAAATGTGCAGCATAAACAAAATTTCAGTTATTAATTGATCAGTTGAAGTGCATTAGACCCTGGGTTTTGGAATCTCAAATCACTAGGAGAACACAATTTATTATCGCTATTAGTTTGTTCCCAGGAAAGTCAGAAAAACAACAAAACATTACAAAAAAGAACAATGGAGTTGAACAGAGATTCTGAATGATCCTCATTTTTGTCAAGAAACATAATATAAGAACATGAATGTCAGTAGTTTCTGCTCAGTTTGTTGAAGATGTTTATATAATTTCCAGACCATACTCTATGATGTGTTATATCATTCTTATATTCTAGAATGGGCAATAGAGTGTATAGAACCTGGATATAAGGTATAGGGAAACTGAGATCATTCATCTTTCCCAGTAATTATACCTAAAGCAAGAACTCCGCCAGGGTAGTACCTTTGCAGCAGAAGGGTCATTTTATCTTAAGGTCATGCCTACCTAAATTTCCCCATTCCCTGATGTTAGCACCAATAACCCATGCTGGGATTAATACAGTCTACCTTCCTAAAATAACCTTCTATTACAAGGTTGAATAGTTTTCAAAACCACCTTCAATATCAATCTTATGTAATGATGAAAACACAAGGTTAGAAAGTTTTGATTTAATGTGAATCTTTGAGATTCTTCTTCATAATAACATGGGATGGTAATGATTCATTATAATGCCTTCTATTGATGACTTCTAACCACGGATGAAAGACAAAACACAAATTCATAAATGTCTTCAGGGATAAATAAGACAGAATTATATTTAATTGTTGGGGGCATAAGATCATGTGAGATTCTATACTGATTCACAAGTCTGACACAGTTATAGAAATGATTTACTGTACTAGCCTCATAAAATTATCTTATACCTATCCTGGGAAAAGTATATTGCCAATTATTCTTCATACAAAAATATTTGTCACATAAATGTTGCTATGCTAGTGATATAGTACAGGATGAACATTAGTGGTAAATATACTTGGTTCAAATCCTGGCAAGATCTTGGAAATGGTAATTATCCAGGTAATTAGATTCCATTTATAAAACATTATAATGGCATGCTTCTTACAGGATTGATGTGAATTCAAGTGAGATTATATGCATAAATCACTCAGCAGGCAATTGGTACTCACATAGCCTGTTGTCTTTTAATTTCCAAAATTGTTTTTGAAATACTTGAAAGATTAAATGTGTATAAAAGATTCATAAAATTCAGGTTTTAATAATTTTTTGAAAATTTAAAGTAACTTGTTATTTTAATTTTTACTACAATATCAGCATGAGAAAGTGTGAAAATAATACCATCATCATTTTTAAATACTGCTAAGAAATAAGACATACATAACCAGAATAATGAGAAATGAAAAAGTAAGAATATGTAAAATGTGCTATATTGTATAAATCATAATCTATATATACCACATATATTAGAAATCATGTATTATATACTGTATGTTTTAATTTCATATTATCTAACATGCTGAATATACAGTTAAATATAACATTTAATATAACATTCATCAATGCATTCTATAAAATTATGTGTTGTATAAAATCCCATTACCATTTAATATCTTATCTCTTTTAAGCACATAGGGGTTAATTGATTACTCTTTGTTTATTACATATTATACACTATTGTTTTGATATAAATTGTACATTACTTGTTAAATGTTTGTATCAAAATATGTCTAATTAGTGATCTGTGCATACATATTTATAATTATCACTTATAATTATTGTCTTATTACATAATTAATGAGCATTCTTTATTGAGTAAGAGAGTATGCTAAGGTATTTTCAATGACTTTCGATATATTTGTAGCTTGTATGTTTTAGGAAAAATAGTTTGAGTATTTTGGGAACATTAAATAAAAAAATCAGAGTATAGCCCATATATGTATATGTATATTTATAATATACAATGTCAAAGTTGTTTTATTATTCTCTAATTTTTAAACAAGAAATATCCTTTATATGTTTGTGCTTTATTGTAAAGTTTTAAATTTGTCTGTTATTCTAATTATTTCACTTCACTATAAGTAACAGGGAAATCTCTTCTCTCAATTAATTGCAAATGTTCTCTCTAAGTCTTGTGAAGTTTTCCTTATTTGTATATTAGAAGTGATAATGAAGAACATTCTGTCTATTTGAATTTTTTAATAATATCAAATATTCTGCAATTATGGAATATCTAGATATACTAAGTAAGATGAGCACAGACTTTGTGTTCCTAAAACAATTTATAGTGATAAAATATTCAGATTTTTCTTGACTTACTAAACCTTTAAGACCACACTTTTTATATAATTTCCAACTTTTCTTTTAACTTTAACACGTTAAAAATTTTTTCTTGCTGCTTCAGCATTGCTTACAAATATTCATAATATTACAAAGGGTCAAATATACAAATGGAAAATATTACTATACATCTTAAAAATAAGTATAAATCCAGAATAATTATGTGCAAGTGTAGTATGGGTCAGGGTATGTACTCTTGAGTGCAGGTGCCAATGGAGGTCAGAAAAATTATAAGATACGTTGGAACTTGAGTTACAGGTGCTTCTGAGCTACCTGAGACAGGTGCAGGGAACTGAATTCTGTTTCTCTGTAAGCATGGCTTGTACTCTAAACCACTATTCCATTTCTGCAACCCCAACCACAAACTTTCTAATCTTAATACCATGAAGTACTCATCAGTAAATACCAGGTATCCAGAATTGGCCACTTTCTAAAAAATTAAACCAGGAAATAATTGTCCAGGCAATTTACATCGTTTGAACTTCCACCAAATGAATTTATGAAAGTGAGTTTTATGCACCTATTTACTTTGTCAGAATCTGAGAGGTGATGAAGATACATATAAAATACTATGTTTTGAGGAAAATACAGCGTTCTAAATTACTATATACATATATATATATTCATATAAATATATATGTGTGTGTACATATATGTTAACTTTTTATTCAAATGCTTTAAGTTGGATTGTGTGGAAGAAGATAGTAAATATAGCTGAATATTTTCCAAATGTCGGTTATATTATTAATATAGTAGTCTTGGTTTCAATTTAATTAATCTTACCAATATTAAAAACAAAGAAATCTAAAAGGTTTAACTGTTTAGTATCAAAGTCAAAAATGCAAACATTTTAACATTGTTTTATAACAACAACAGCAAAACCCTGTAAATCAATAGCATCAATGTGTTTTCACCGCATAGCAACATAAGCAATATGGTTATAAAATTATATGGACTCATAAAGATACTACTAAGTGAAATTAAGACTTCTCTTAGTGAAGCAATTTGTTCTATATAGATGAAAAAAGAAAACAAACAAGCACCCCAGATAATTTAATATAAGGGCTAGGAAGAGTTTAAAGTTATGACATTTTAGTGTGAAAACCCTGGGTTTGATCTTCACTGACTTGCACCACTGATAAATAAGTGGGAATGAACAAATACAATGATATTCATTGTAGATATTTTCCATATGGTCATTCTTTTGAATATTGGGATGTTATAAACAGAAACAATATTAGTAGGCTTGTATTGTCTTATATTGTTTCCAGGAAGGTTCCTGTGTGTAACAGCAGGTATGTGCCATCCATGATAAAATGAAAAAGATAGCAAAAGTACTCATAATACATTAATGGGTGGTGTTATGCTAGAAATAAGTACTCATTCATATAATTTTATTAATACCTTGAGAATTCTTATACCCCATTTTCCTGCTAACTCCTGCAGATATACCCTCAGCTTCCAACTTCTTCCTAATATTGTGTGCTCATTTTTTAGTACACCAATTCCAATTTGTGCTGCCCATATACTCATGAGTGTGAGGTCATACAATGGATCACAATCTGTCTACCATGGCCAAATCCTTAAAAAGTGACTTTCCCTAGGCCTAAAATGAGTCTATAATACCTCAGTTCTGCTTGTGTAGACACTACAGCTTTTGTGAGTTCATAAGTATAGCAGTAGTCCTCTCATGTCCAGAAGACACTAATTTTGTTGCTTTGGCTTTTACAGTATTTCCACCCTTTCTTCTATGATGGTCCCTGAGCCTTGGCCACAACAGTCTTTTGCTAAAGATGTCCCAATTGTGGCTAAGCACTCAACTGACATGTACTCTTCACACACTGATCAGTTGTGCATTTCTGTGTTAGACACTGTACATTGTACAAAGAAATTCTCTGATTATTTCTGATAGCTGAACTAATCTATTTGTATGGATATACAAATGTAGATGGCAGGTTGATACTACGTTCATTTAGCAGACTATCAGTAGTAACCTCACTCCTGGTGCATGTGAATTCCCCAATGATGTTCTTGGCTAGATTTGCAGTAACAAAAATATGTTTCTTCTTGTGGAGTGGGTCATAAATTCACTCAGAAGGCAGTTAGTTACCCCCATAATATTCATGCCACCATTACAACTTTGGGCATATTTTACCACTCCAATGACTTATAATTCACATATTCACAACTGAGTAAGACTGGTGATGACTGCTCCTCCCCACAGCCTACTTAGCTCTTTCTGGTACTAGCCATTAAGGAAGGTCCTTTGTAGTCAGTACTAACTTGATTTCTCAATCCTCTGGCAAAAGTATATGTGTGGTGTCTTCAGAAATAGAGTATTACCATAAAGTCCTTACAGATGCAAGAGCAATACCAACAACCTTTACTCTGTGGGTATCCCCAGGAAACCTATAGTAAATAAGTTTATAGGAGATATCCTACACCTAGTACTGGGATTTTTATTTGATAACTTATGACTTCTAATAGAGCATCATTCTTTCTATATGTCACCTACTATTGTAGGAGGAAAACAATGCTGCCATTAACCACGTGACTTACTAGAGGCACATACAGATGAGGTAATAAAAGAGCGGTTTACCACACTGCTAACCACACCCAGTTTAGGCATGACTACAGACATATACGGACGGATGTAAAGACGTATATGTATGTAGGCGGTGAACTACGTCACTGGCCAGGCCCACATTTGGGCATGGCTGGGGGCGTTACAGGGGAAGGTATAAAAGATTGAAATACGGAAGTCTTGGTCTCTTTTTCCAGCATTCAGCTTCCAGTTCGGCAGAGGAAAATTACTCGGATCATCTGGGTTACTTGTTTGGTATATTGTAATTTCTACAATAAATACTTAGTTTTACTTTCAGTAAGTGTGCCATTTATCATTACAGCATCAGTTTGTTGTCAGGAGTTTCGGGAACCAGATCCAGATGCCCAGAAAAGCGGCTGCTCCTCGCCCGACCAGGCACACGTGGACTCTCCTTTTGCTAAGTTCTTCATCACTTTCCTTGATTCCTGCCACCAGGAGCCAGCACCTTCTACCTGCCGGTAAGGTTAGGTGGTATTCCAAGATTTCTCTCGTGGCCATGTGCTCTTTTACTGGCGGCCTGCTGATTTCGGCCTGAATAAAACTCCACTGGTAACAAACTTAACTGCTTTATACAATGTCAGCTAACATTACGATGCAGGATGTTAAGAATTTTCTTGCTTTTTGTATGGATGGGATTTTAGAAAGGGTTGAGGACCTACCTGAAAGGTACTTCCTACCCACGATGGTGATTATTAGTTTCATAATCAATATAATTTTGCTAAGGAAATGGCTCAAAAATAGGGCGAAACTTATGCAGGTCATACGGTCATTGCAGGATAGTTTTGAAATCCTAGTACAAAGAATTCAGGAAATGCAAAATTCCTTGCAGGATAGTAAGGAAGGTTTGGTAGAAAATATTCAGGATATTAAAAATGATAATGTAGGTCTGACAAACGGAACACAAAATTGAATTACTTTCAGGAAAAATGTGTTCAATGGACAGAATAGAAAAAGTGGAACATAATGTTGAAACGTTTAACCAACAAAACTGTTCCTTGTTTGATGATTTCACTAGCAAACTACAAAGACTGGAACATAAGATTGAAATGCTAACAGAAAAGAATTGTTCCATGTCTGAGAGCAATGACAAACTAGCTGATAGAATGTCATTTCTGGAAGGCAGTTTACATGCCATTGAGATATGTTCTAAGGATGCGAGTATTAAATATTTGGAATCACGTGTAAATGATGAATGCAAAAAAATGAATGATTCCATGACGTCATTAGAAAATTATTTGTCCCAAGAACTTCAAGAGCTCAGAGAAACAATGATGAATAGACTGCAGGTTTTAGAAGACATCCAATCTGATACTTCAGAATCAGACAAACAGGCAACAGGTCAGGACAGGAGTTTCCCAATACGTCTCAAATGCTGGAAAGATCTCCCTAAGGTTGCTATGCATTCACCTATGGTTTTCCCAGTATGTGTAACAGAAAAACCAACAACGAAAAAGCAATCAAATGGTCCCATTGCTTATCACTGGGAACCTATACAGATGAAGGATCTAAAGGGAATCAAAGAGGCCATTGTTTCATATGGTCTTCTTTCTCCCTTTGTCAGAGAGCTCCTAACTTCATGGACCACTGTAAATAAAGTAACCCCAAAAGACTGGGCCCAATTAGCCTCAGCAGTGCTCAAAAATTCTTGTCAAATTCAATGGAGAGCTTTATGGAGGTAAGAAGCAAAAGCCTTAGAGATTCAGGAATTAAAGAACGGTCATGAAGTGCCGCTCCTGCTGCGCAGCCTATATCCGAGAATGTAGCGAGGTGGTCGGGATAGATGACACAGAGACCAGTCAATTGTGTTAAGAAAACTTTATGTTCCCCAAATCGGCTTAGGAGAACTTCCCAAGAAAAACGCTTCCCTTCTGCCCTCCATGCATGCACAAATCTCCAAAAGAACTCTCACACTCCTCTCACAGACCTCTCAACCTCCTGGCTGGTGGTTAAATCTCTGGCCCCAGAATCGGAAAACAGCAGGGAGTAGCTAGCCATTGGAAAGATCAAAGTCATGGTGTTTCAGTGAGCGAGCCCTTATCGAGCCCTATCGGAGCCCTTATCAGGAGCTTATGGCACTGAATTGTTTTCAGTAAATATTGTCTCGCAGCTGCCTGCTCCCAGGCTGATGGAGGGGTGGGTTTCTGAACAAGGTCTGTTGTCCCCACAATGAAGTACCACAAGACAAGATTCTTGGGGAGGGTGCTTACACTGACACGCAGGTTCAGTCAGCATATGACAAGTACATGTTGTCTTTATGCCATACAGCTGCTTTAAATGCCTTGGATAAGGTTTGTGAAACAGGAGAGATAATGGAACCCTATACCAAGGTATTACAGGGCCCAAGGGAAAGGTTCACTGAATTTTTAGAGAGATTATCCAGAGCAATAGAAGTACAAGTAGTAAATCCAGAATCTAGGCGACTCCTTATAGAAACTTTGGCATATGAGAACACAAATCGCAATGCAGGCAGGTTATTTGGTAATTAAAAATAAGATCAGCACCATTGGAGGAATGGGTCCTACATACAGTGAACCTGGAATGTAAAAGTCAGGATACAGGAGCTTGGGTAGGTGAAGCTATTTCTACAGGCTTGACGAGGCACCAAGGTGCCAAATATACCCGTGACAATATAGAGGCCGGGGTAGGGAAGGCAATCTCCAAGAATTTTAACAGACATAACGATGTCATGTGCTTTAACTGTGGTAAAATAGAACATCTTAGTAGGAACTGTAGACAACGCATTCCTAGAAATAATGCTTTTACCAGGAATGCATCAAAGAGAAGGCCTCAGCCTCCGGGTCTCTGCAGGAGGTGTGGAAAGGAGAAGCATTGAACCAACGAATGCTGGTCCACTAAAGATAGACAAGGTAGATCTTGACAGATGGGAAACAGGGATCGGGGCCTCAAGCAGGCCCCCAGAAAGAATGATGAAATTGATCATTTATTAATAGGTAATGTGTTGGAAGCTTCAGAATTTCATAAGAACACCATGTTAACAGCAAAGGTTTAAAGAAGGATTTTTCTATCACCTGGCAACAAGCCAAAGAAATAGTAAGAAATTGCCCCAGTTGCTCATTTTAAATTCAAACTCCATTACCAGCAGGTTGTAACCCGAAAGTATTCACAGAAATGAACTTTTGCAAATGGATGTATTTCACTTCCCAGAATTTGGCAGTTTGAAATATGTACACCATACCATAGACACATTCTCAGGCTTCCAATGGGCTATTGCCTTCAGCTCTGAAAAAGCTGATTCTGTTATTACATACCTCTTAGAGGTGATGGCTGTTATGGGTATACCTAAAACAATAAAAACTGACAATGCTCCAGCATATGTCTCCAGTAAATTGGAACAATTTTTCAAATATTATAATAAAAAACATGTAACTGGTATAACTTACAATACCACAGGACAAGCAGTGATTGAATGATCTAACCAAACCTTAAAAGAAATGCTTCATAAACAGCCAGGGAGAACAAAGACCCCCCAAACACAAGTTACATAATGCTTTACTAACGTTGAATTTCCTTAATGCTGATGAAAAAGGACAAACTGCAGCAGAAAGACACTGGACTACAGAGAAGACTTCTGAACTGAACCAACCAGTGTATTTTAAGGATGTTATGACCTCAGTCTGGAAACCAGGATATGTGTTACGTTGGGGAAGGCGTTATGCTTTTGTTTCCACAGGAGAAGAAAAGCTGTGGGTTCCATCAAAATTAATTAAGATTCAATCAGAACAGAAGACATCTCAGGAGGAGGAAGATAACAGCTCATCTACAAATCCATATTCTACCATGGTTAAAGTGACCTCCTAAAAGGAAAGAGAAGTGTTTTGTTTTTTGTCTTCACAGGTAAACTCAGCAAAGAATACTGGACATATGGATCCCTGAAGAAGAATGAATAGCTACCCTGAGGACCATCAAACAATCAATAACTCACTGTGTGGTATCAAAGTCTAAATCTCTCTATATTGTTTTTCATAGTACCCTTTTATCTTTGTTTCTTCATATACTTCAGTCCCCATTCATTTAACTGAAGCTGGCTTTGGAGTTGCATTGGCTCTCCTACTCTAAATTCAAGCATATTATTTAAATAAAATTCAGAATTTCTGTATTATATCAAAGAGCCATTGATATAAGACAGAAGAAAATAAAATTAGGGACTGCTATCTGTGGATTTCTTTTTCTGAAAAGTCTAATTTACTTCATGTTTACCATCTTCCCTATTGTCACCTCTTCCTGTATGCATACATATAAGAGTTAAAATATTTCTTCGTTAACATTAATGTTTGAGTTTTCCAGAGAACAAGGGATTTCCTGACAGCAATCTTCAACTGCTTCAGAAAGAGAATGAGGTTCCACTTCCTTGACTTCACCTGATTCGACTGGAGGCATCTGAACTGCCCCACATCATCGACTCCACCTGACAAGCACTATATTGGTCTGAAACTACATCACTCCAGACCAAGGAACTGAAACAGCACATCTTCTACAATCTGACCAGAGCTTCAGATGAGAGCTTCAATCAACACTATAGCACCCCAGGCAGGAACTTCAATCAAGCATCTCCTGCCAAACAAAGACTGTCTGATCTATTGAAGATTTTGTTACACTAACATTTTTCTTCTCACAGGTCCCCATGAGATTATCATCGTCCCATCTCAGCATTAAGTAGTTTTGAGAATTCCACGCCCCTCTCCCTACTATTGATATTATAGGATAGTTTACACCTGTTAGTGTTATTTTTCAATTATTTTAGAGTTGGGGTTGGAAGAAGGTGTTCAGATTTGGGTGTTTCTTTCAGATAAGTTTAGGTTTAGATGGGATAGATGTTTGATACATTTTGTTCATTGACACAAGTTAGTTGTTTTAAGTTTAAATATCCTTTTTAGAATAAAAGGGGAATTGTAGGAGGAAAACAATGCCACCATTAACTACGTGACTTACTAGAGGCACATACAGATGCGGTAATAAAGGAGCGGTTCACCACACTGCTAACCACACCCATTTTAGGCATGACTAAAGACGTATACGGTAGGAAATAAAGACGTATACGTACGTAGGCAGTGAACTACGTCACTAGCCAGGCCCACTTTTGGGCATGGCTAGGGGGCGTTACGGGGGAAGGTATAAAAGATTGAAATACTGAAGTCTTGGTCTCTTTTTCTGGCTTTCGGCTTCCAGTTCGGCGGCGGAAAACTACTCGGCTCATCTGGATTACTTGTTTGGTATCTTGTGAGTAATTTCTACAATAAATACTTAGTTTTACTTTCAGTAAGTGTGCTGTTTATCATTACAGCATCATACTATCAAAAGTTTTCATATGAATAATGTGTATTGGAAAGGATGTGCTTGACAAGAACCCTTTATACACTGTTGTAGGGAATGCAAATTGATTGCAACTACTAAGGTAATCAGTGTCCCAGTTGTTAAGTATCTGTCATCTAACATAGTTGTACCTCTCTTGGATATACAGCTAAACAACTATATTTTATAGTAGAAACATGCTTATCTATCATTATAGCTGTTCTATTTGCAATAACTAAGACACAGAAACACTCCAGATACCCATTAACAGGTGAGTACAAAAGGAAAATGTGGTTCATTTTAGATGGAAATTTCTGTCCCACACATTGCTACATGTTTTCAATCCCTTATAAACACACAGAGGCCTATATTAACTATAAATTGGTTGGCCTATTGCTCAGGCTTATCACCAACAAATTCTTACAATTTTAACCACAATTCTTATCTATGTTTAGCCATGTGACTTCTTACCTTTTCTCAGTAAGGCATTCTCATCTTGTTTCCTCTGTGTCTGGTAGGCGACTGCATCTCTGCCTTTCCCAGAATTCTAGTCTGGCAGCCCTGCCTCGTTTTCCTGCCTAGCAACTGACCAGTGTTTTATTAAACAAATATCAAGTGACAAATCTTTACATTGATTTAGAGCATTATACCACATCAGTACATGCAACAGAATAATATTCAGGTATAAAATTATTCAATTTGCAAGTAGAAGAATGGTACTGGGCAACACTGTGTTGAGTGACACAACCCAGAGCCAGAAGACGTAGGTGATATGTTCTCATTCATGTTTAGATTATAGAATCATATCTTTAAATTATTGTTTAATTTGGATTACCTGTAGAATCCAGAAAACTAGAAATGTACCATTGGTTGGGAGAGAGAAGAAAGATATTAAGGAAGAAAATATTACAACAAAGGAGGTGCCATGAGGAAAAAATGGAATAATGTGCAGGGAGATTTAGGTAGGAATTGGCGTAGGAGACTATGGCAGAAGAGGAATAGAAATAGGAATAATCAACACTAAGGATGTTTGCGAATAAGTACTTTAAAAGGCCAGATTCATTAATTGTACTGCAGGAAAGCATAAGTGAGAAGCTGGGAAATGGATTCCTATACTCTTGCCAAAACTATTGTAAAAGGTGTCCAGATAGTTTGAAATGATCAAGAACAAATTTTGGATATTTTTGATTACATTGGTTCCCTTATGCTAAGTCTGCCTTCTTAACAGTCCAAACAAAAACAGGAAAAGAAAGAGAAATTTAGTACAAAGTTGCCGTTCAAGGGTATTCCATATTCTCCTCATTTCTCTGTCTTCCCATGCTTTTTTTCAAATAAAACAATATGCTTTCACCTGACAGAAGGATTACTTCCCAATTATTTGTTCTCTCCTCATCTAGAGTACTTTGAGAATTCCTACACGTAGTTTTAGCTTTTACTTGTGTTCTGAAAAGCTCTACTAAACATAAAGTATGTTAAGTATACATATATCTGACCCTGTCTCAAACAATTTTGCATTTTACAAGGATTACCAAGTCAAATCTTTCTGACAAAGATTAAAAGTAAAAAGGATCATATGAAAAACCATGAAAATGGTCTTATGAGCTCAACTAGTCTTATTAACTACCCAAAGCAGTAACTCTATTTATAGGTCACAGAAAGTTGAAAAACCTACTAGTACTTGTACCTGCTGTTACTAGAAGTTATTTCATTGTAATTTCTGTGTTGATTTGATTGCAAAAGATAAGCATATACTGAGTACAAAATACTCTTACTGTCTTCTAATGTATGCTTTGTTTTGGTATATCAAATAGTGCTTTTCTTCCTCTATAGAGTAATATATATTAAACAGCACATGTTTATGCAAGCAATAATGCTAACTAGCATTTGCAACATGCAGTAGTATCATATGGTCATGTGACATCAAAATGTGTACATTTTCATTTTAAGCAAAATAATTTCTCATTAAATGTTGACAACATAAGAAACTTAGTATTCTACTAATTATTTGTATTTTATTCCATAGCATCAGATTATTGCTATTATTATACTATATTAGTGTGCTCTGCTCTTATACATTGAAAACTTTGTAGTTTATGCAAATCAATAGAAAATTTATTACTATAGGATGTGTTGTTAGGTTCTTTATTTTGAGAGCTTTGTAGATTTTAGTATAATTAATTTCCTTTATTTTTAATAATATTATAAAATCTTTTCCGTGATGCTGTGTCTGCTGCTGCCTGAAGCTCTGAGCTTCCTGTTAAGTTTTGAAACATGTTCTTGCTGTGTAATCTAAGATGGTCTTGAACTCATAATTCTCTAGCCTCAACGTTATTTGTCATGGGATCACCAAAGTGTACCACTATGCCATGCTCTATATTTCCTTAGTTCATTATGTTCATCATTTTGTTTATATTTCTAATGAGTACACGAATAATAAAATAAATTTTTATGGGCAACAAATATTTTGATATACATTTCAAAATTATATTCTGCTTATTATCATATCCATCATCATACATACTTATCATTTTATAGTTAGAATATTTAAATCCATCATAATAACAATGTGTAAACATATTGTTAATAGCACATTAATAATAACAATGCTATTCCTCCATTTCTTGCATTTTTTCATTTATTTTTTCTTCCATCTCTTTAAGGGATTTTCTCATATCCTCTTTGAGGGCCTCTATAATTTTCATGAAGTTCTTTTTAAGGTCATTCTCTCCTGTTTCATTTGCATTGGAATGCTCAAATCTTTCTGGTGTAGAATCTTTAGACACTGGCAGTGTCATATTTGTTTTTCTTTTGCTGAGTATGTTTTTGTATTGTCATCTTCCCATCCCTTTTTCCAGTGGGTGCAGAAACAGACTCTTCCTCTCCTCTGCCCTCTGCCCTGAGGGGAGCAACAGTAGACAGACTCTCTTAGCAGGATCCTGTTCCCTTAGTCCTCTGCGGACAAGCCTACCTGGCTGTAGTCCCCCAGGCCAGGAGTAGACAGGCTCTCTCATCAGGCTCCTGGTTGCTTGGTCCTCTGTGGGCAAGTTGACCTGGCTGCAGTCCCCAGGCCAGGTAATTTGAGAGAGGGTGAGGAGAAGGAAGTCAGGACAAACATGGGGGCTGGAGCTCAACTTTGCCGTCTGCTCTGAGTCGGGGTGGGAGTAGATCATCTCTCTTAGCAGGCTCCTGGTTGCTTGGTCCTCTGGGGTATTCTGGGGGCCCATTCCACAAAGAGGGATGCCATCTCAGCCTAGACATATGGGGGAGGGCCTGGGCCCTGTCCTGAAAAATGAGAGACTCTGGAGATCCCCCATTGAGGGCCTCACCCTCCCTGGGGAACAGATTAGAGATGGGATCCTGGGACAGCTGTGGGCAGGGCAAGGGAGGAGAGGAGGGAGAGGGAGCTGAGATTAACATGAAAAGCAAGCTTGTTTCTAATTTAAATAAAAAAATAATTCTATGCAGTAGATTCCAAAACCTATTCATCCTGCTTACATCTTTATTTGCCTTAGTCAACATGTCCCCGTTACCTAATTCTGTACCCCTAATTTAAGTGTTAATGTAATTAAGCTTATCAACAAAAAGCTGGGAATCAAATATTGGGGTAAGAACATGAAAGGTCCATGAACAGGAGGCACAGCTGCCAGTTTCCTCCTACCTCTCTCTTTCCTCCAACCTAGAGGGCTGATACAGGACTGCCTTGCCACTTCCCATTCCTCTCTACAGTCTTCCAAATCTCTATGGTAAGATAATGCCTAGCTTTGCCTCTGACTTCAAACAAAGGTTATTTGCCAGAACATAATCAAAACACCACACCATATTTCCCTGTTTTGTCTACATAAAAAGGGAAGGTTTTAGCAACACAGTAAAACTATATACAATAAGTACAAGAAGTATGTATAGGCAATAATTGCATTAACAATGTCCAGTCCATTTTCATTTGACAAATTCAGATAAAATACTCCATTACCTATTCAATCTTGGTGAGTCCAAATTATTGTACCAAATTCACTCTCTATCTTAATTTGTGTCATGAATTTAAAACTATCTTTTTATGTTTCTCAAAATTACACAGTTTATACTTATTTTGTGTTTATTTTCTGAATTTGGTAGCAAGAGTAAACTATAGATATCTAGTCTTCAACTCCATCATAGACCTGAGGAGGATATAACATTACATGAGTAACCACAAAGTGCAGAGCAAGCATTGTCCAAAACTAAGAAATGACAGAAAGAGTTGGATGCCTAGAAAGTCACCCAAGCTTCCTTGGTAATATTTGGGCATCCTTCTTTGGCTTACAAGCCTAGTATATCTCACAGATGTTTCTTTTTAGCAGGATTTATGAAGGCGTGTTCCACCTTGTCTTGACAAAGTTCAACAGTCACATTCATTTGTGTACTGTATGTCCAATTTGGAGAGCATACTGTCAACAGTCCATACATGGGTGGATATTTCCCAGTGGCTAACTTTTGCCACAAAGAATGTAAACTCCATATGGTGTTTCTTTGATGCTCATCTTCTCTAAAGCAGATTAGTGTTGCCAGGAGTTGACATGTCACATTATCATAAAAAGAAAAGAATGTCATATTCTTTAGTTCTTTGAAGTATTTGAAGATGATCTGTCTATCTAAAATGTATCTCTGCTTGACCTAGAAAACATACCTAACATGACCACAGGTTTGACTATAATAGGTGACTGCTTAGCCCAGGGGTGATGCTGCAATGATAAACAGCACACTTACTGAAAGTAAAATAAGTATTTATTGTAGAAATTACTCACAAGAGACCAAACAAGTAACTCAGATGAGCAGAGTAGTTTTCCACCACCGAACTGGAAGCCGAAAGCCGGAAAAAGAGAGACCGAGACTTCCGTTGTTCAGTCTTTTATGCCTTCCCCCGTAATGCCCCTAGCCATGCCCAAAAGTGGTCCTGGCTAGTGATGTAGTTCACCGCCTACATCAGTATACATCTTTAGTCATGCCTAAAGTGGGTGTGGTTAGCGGTGTGGTAAACCGCCCTTTTATTACCTCATCTGTGTGCACCTCTAGTAAGTCACATGGTTAATGGTGGCATTGTTTTCCTCCTACACAGGTGGGTGGAAGACATCCACAGGCCCACCTGACATCTCATGTCCAGGTCTAACTGAAGAAACCCACTATCCCACCAGGCTCTGCTCAGACTAGCAGGTGGAAAACACCCACAAGGTCTGCCAAGAGCCTTGAGACACCAGAGAAGTGGGCACCATGAACCAAAATATGGTGGAGAAATGAGAAAGAAAGAGAACCAGAGCAGTTCATGTGCTGTGGAGAGAGGCAGAACTGAAGAAATGAAAACAGTGAGGAACAGTCTGATGTGGTTATCCTACACTGCTACCTGGGGCCGTATCTGGGTTTGTGGACCTACCACAGCCAGAGTCAGTATGGATGATCACAGTTCCTGTTACCACCAAAGGCAGTGTGAATGTCCTGAGCCACCCTATCACCCAAACATGCCAGACTGTGTGATCTTTACTGCCACCCAAGACTATGGAGACAATTGAGCTTTTGCAGAGGGCCATGTTTGCGTTCATGGTCCTGCTGCAGACAGGGTCTGTGTTGATGTTTCTGGCCCATGTTTCCACCAAGGGCTGTGAGAATCATGTGTGTTAAAATCCAAGGAAGGGCTATATTGAGGCAGTCCCAACCTTTGCTGACCCAGAGGGATCTGGCCCCACACCTCAAGGAGAGCTGGCCCTGTCCTAAACAGCTAGCCCCATGATACTGATTCTAAGACAGCTTTCCCTACCCCTCATGAGAGAGCAGGTCCCTCACTTGAAAGAGCTGGCTCCATCCCTAGCCTGAAGGGTACTCCTAGCAGAGGGCTGACCAACTCAGGTACCACCTAAGGCCACATCCAGTGCTTTGAGTTGGCCATCCAACATCTACCCCATCTATGACCTTCTGGAACAAATGAAAGGACTGGTAAAATAACCTTAGGATATCCATGATTCAGGGCAACAGTAGGATATCTGAGAGAAGTTTCAGTGAAGATCAAGTCAGAGGCCTTGAACCTGACAAGCAACTCATTACAATGAACATTTGAAAATGTAAGCTGTTTGGACAAAAGGGTATATTGTGTGATGTACCACAGCTCCCAATGCCACTAAGATGACAAAAAAAGGTAATGGAAATGCAGGAGAGACATAGGAAGTGGTTTGGTTTTTTTATAACTGTTATTTTTACTTTTTAAATTTTCTTTTGGAGAGTTGAACACAGCAAGGATAAGGGACAGCTACAGGGGCACTAGGAAATGAGTGGGATTTGGGTGCATTATGTGGAATTCCCAAAGAATAAGTAAAAAAAGTAATAGAAGAAAAGAGTCCATGGAGACACTGACAGGTGTAAAGTAATTTAGAGTGTGGCTATTCCATTGTGATACTTAGGAGAGAGCATGGCTATTATAAATTGCAGAACTTTCCTTGTAATTTATGTTTCAAATTAATTAAAACAAATCATTTTTAGAGAATTTTTAAAGGCTCAAATTTGTAGATTGTGATCAGTTATTTGCTATACTAAATGTAAATGCTTCTATAATTATATTGTAAATGGGGCATGAACAGATTTGAGGAACAATCCAACTACCCATCAATATACAATTATGTATCAATGTACTATAATTACTGTGTTGAAAAATCTAAGCATCATGCATAACTGGCCATCTTCTCCCTCAGATTCAAGCATGACATTTGTTTTGGAAGCAGGCTATTTGACTTCTGCTTATTTGATATTAAATAATGGGATATAAATAGAACAACTAAAATGAAGCATTCATTTAAAGAGGGAAAAGAGTGAATACAGATGGAAGTTACTGATTCCTAGCTACTTTCAAACCTTTTAAGACAAGGACTGCAAAAATGTCACAGCATCTCAGTGCTGTAAGCTGACTGAATGACCCTGTAGATGCACTTTCTCAGAGGAATTTCTTTTCCATTTATTTCTATGGTGGCAACTATCTCTGCCCTCTAGAAGGCTCTTTTGTGTTTGTTATCTTCTATGACACATTTGAAGCAAAGCAACAAAGCTTTTTCACCTACCTTTTTGCTGGTGTTGATTCAGAAGCCTGGAGTTGCTTTATAGGTTACAAATTCATAAAATTTTATAGGCCTGGCTTAAATTTTGTCTATGTTTTGTAAGGGGTTTTATAACAAATTTCCCATCATGTATTTCCCAATGATAAGGTTATGTTCTGAGAAAAAAAATCTTTAAATTATGTTGATTTTGTCATTATGCAAGCATCATAGTGTCTTTATAT
The DNA here is from genome assembly GCF_017639785.1 of Mesocricetus auratus. Classification (NCBI taxonomy): domain Eukaryota; kingdom Metazoa; phylum Chordata; class Mammalia; order Rodentia; family Cricetidae; genus Mesocricetus; species Mesocricetus auratus. Next base: position 37,245,344 of record NW_024429188.1, on the reverse strand, counting down.
GTACTAGATGTCTGTGTTGTCATTTCTCAATGCAATCTTATGATATCTATATAACAAGCTATACCTCACAGTTCACTCATTAGCAATGCATTATATAGCTATGTGAAATCTTAGACTGACTGAGGGAAAAATGTCATTAATCCTGACTTTGAATGTAGCTTTTAAATTTTCTGTTTTATTTTGTTTTGTTTTTTAGCAGTGAAAAGTGTTGGGGTCCAGAAAATGGCTCTGCTTTGACTTTTGAGATCCCCCATTGAGGGCCTTGCCCTCCCTGGGGAGCTGAATAGGGATTAGGTGGGGGGCTGGGGAGGGCTAAGGAGAATGGGGGAGGAGGGGAGGGAGAGGGAGCTGGGATTGGCATGTGAAGCAAGCTTGTTTCTAATTTACATTAAAAAAATAAATGTAAGAAATTGGCTCTGTTTCATCTTGAATTAAGTTCAGACAGGTCAAACCCACTATTGCTCTTTCAAGGATAAACATCAGATATTTGGTCTAAGGAGTAAATAAAGCATGTCTTATTTTAATAACAGGATATTTGGCCTAAGGAGTGTTTATTGTATGTCTTGCCTTAGCAACAGGATATTTGATTTAGGGTGTGGTTACTTGAAATTTAGGGTATTGGGAAGTTAATTAGGCTTGTTTCTCCCCCTTTTGGATGGGTTATATAAGAGCTGTGATACAGAGAATTATTCTATGGAAAATTTGAAATAATTGTCCCACCTCACTGTATTTTGCTTTCTGTTATTCATCATCAAAAATATATGCTTATACTACATCAGTTACAATGAAAAATATAAATAACTATAAAAGTTTAAAACATCAATTTTCTATTAAGTTTATTTTCAATGCTGTTTAATAAGTTGCCATATAATATACTTTACTTAAAATCTTTGTGTTCTGGCCAGACGGTGGTGGCACACGCCTTAATCACAGCATTTGGAAGGCAGAGGCAGGCAGATCTCTGTGAGTTCCAGGTCAGCTTAGTCTACAGAGCCAGTTCCAGGCCAGCCTCCAAAACAATACGGAGAAACCCTGTCTCTAAACAAAACAAAACAAAACAACAAAGAATCTTTGTGTTCTATTCTCTATCTAAAATAAAACTCACAAATTATTTTTCATTCCAGAAACAATATATTTTCTCATTTGTTACCATTTAGTTTTATCAAGTTATTCATTCTCTACATAAAGATATACTTAACTATAATGTTACCTTTGTTCATCTTTATGCCTATGTTGGGTGGCTTTTATTTTCCTTACTGATCTTTCTTGTTCATTTTCCCATTAATCTTTCAAGACTGTCTCAAATGCTTTATTTTATCAGTATAAGACTTTCTTGGGTAGCTTGGCAGTAATAAGTAATTCTCTGCTCTTTCTATGCATTCCTGTAGTACCTTCCACATTATTTTAATGGCATATTACTTGGTATTTTTTCAGTTTCAATGTAGTTTTACCTTACCAAAATTCAAAATGTGATTTAATTCCTATTGTAGATATGTGTTGAGGCAGTAGAAGCAATAAGAAACAATTTGTTGATGGAACTCTTCTCTCTTGAAGGGATTAATATAATTATTAAAAGACTAGATTGTTGTAAAATGAGATTGTAATATCATATGTATGTGTGTGTGTTTGTGTGTGTGTATGTGTGTGTGTGTGTGTGTGTGTGTGTCTGTGTGTCTGTGTGATAAATGAACTATTCCCACTGTTTGGTTATTGCGTCAACATAAATCAGTACTGTAAGTTTGTCTGATTCTTTTAAAACAGTAAACACCAAATAATTAGGGAGTAGAAGGCAAAAAGTGCTTTCATCATTTATCAATGATATATATTACTATTATAAAGATCTTTGCTGTCAATTTACCATTAATAATCTTGTTTTCATGGATTTGTGTAATCAGTTTTTTGTGTTGTGTCTTCACAAAATTCAAATGCAGGGGACATTAGAGGAGGAAATTTGTCATCACAAAGGGTTTAATTAAATTTTCTAATACATCAATTCTGCCTATGTTGTAAAATTAGTCCCTGAATAGTTTGTAATCCAGCCAAGTCACGGTATTTTATTTCTCTATGATTAATCTCTTTGGCTTCAAAAATGTCTATTACTTGCTCACAAGTACCTAAAAAGAAATACTTTGTTGACATACTGATTTCTTCCATTCTTATTTTGGGAATATCCAAATTTTAAAAAAAGTAGAAACCGAAGAAGTAACATGAAGAAAAAAAAGAACACATGCATTGGTATTCAAATGCCATAAAGAGTGAATTATTTATAATCCCCAAACAATCCCTTATCAGTAGGTTTTTAGTTTATACTCTTTTGATTCACTGTCTGAAGGGAGTGTGATAGCATGAAGGGAGTGTGATTGTAAGTCCTTGTCCATGTCCTTTGCCTTACAGAAGCTTCTCAATTTCAGAACTTCTCATTTATTAATTGTTGCTCTCAGATATCAGTATGGTGTTTCTCAGAAAGCTGGTAATCAATCTATCTCATGATCCAGTGATAACAGTCTTAGGCATACACCTGAAAAATACCACAAGGACATTTGCTTATCTAGGTTCATAGCAGCATTATTCATAATAACGAGAACCTGGAAGCAACCTAGATGCCTCTCAACTGAAGATTAGGTAAACAAAATATGATACATTTACATTATAGTATGCTACTCAACAGTAAGAGACAATGACATCTTGAAATATGCAGGCAAATGTATGGATCCAGAAAGAAAAAGATAATATATTCTCACTCATAAGTGGATATTATACATAATGCAAAGGATAACCATTTTGCTGTCTGCAATCCTTGAGAAGCTACATAAGAATGAAGAAGGACAAATAGACAAGTTCTCCTGAGCAAATTGGGAGCTTGAGAGGTGAAGAGGAAGGAGAGGAGGGGTGAGGATAACATGAGGGATTTGGGTGGTCCAGTTGGGGAAAGAACAGAAAAGGAGAGCAAGGAAAGAGCTATCTTGATATAGGGAGCCATTATGGGGTTAACAAGAAATCCGGCACTACGGAAATTCACAAGGATGAGTGCCCAGCTAAAACTTTAAGCAACAGTGAAGAGGGTGCCTGAACTGGTCTTCCATTGTAATCAGATTGATGTCAACCTTAATTGTCATCATAGAACCTTCATTCATTAATTGTTAGAAATAGATACCAAGATCCACAGATAAGCCTTGGGTCGAGTTCCCAAAGTCCAGTTGAAGAGATGGAGGAGAGATAATATGAGCAACAGGGTCAAGAAAACGATGAGAAAACCCAGAGAAACAGCTGACCCAAGTTAGTAGGAGCTCACTGACTCTGGACCCATAGCTGGGGAATGTGCATAGGACCAAACTAGTACCTCTGAATGTAGGGGACAGTTATGTACTTGGGCAGTTTATGGGGCCACTGGCAGTGGGATCAGGATTTATCAATAGTGCATGCACTCTCTGTTTGGAGCCCATTCCCTATGGAGAGACACCTTGCTCAGCCTAGATACAGGGGGGGAGGGTCTTGGTCCTGCCTCACTATGATGTGATAGACTTTGTTGTCTTCTCATAGGAGGCCTCACCATTTCTGAGGAATCGGTCGGGGGGGGGGGTGGAGGAAGATAGGGAGAGCAGGAAGAGGAATAACTGGAATTAGTATGTAAAAAAAGATTGTCTTAAAAAGTAAATTTCACACCTAAAACTCAGTCAATCATGTTCTACTTCACAACCGCTTATTAAGCACAAATACTGCTAACAGTACCAGTGAATAGACATCATGGACACTGAGATATAGTTGTAATGTAACAACCAGGTTTGATTATAACCAATGTTAACACAAAGATCCACCACATCCAAATACTGGTAGAAATGTATAAACTGATAATATTTATGACCTCCCGAACTCAGCATCCCTGCTTATGCTGAGATTTTCTAGGTACTGTCATCATTACAACCTAGTTTGACTCTCTCATTAACAAATTTGTTCTTTTTTTTTTTTGGTTTCTCGAGACAGGGTTTCTCTGTATTGTTTTGGAGGCTGTCCTGGAACTTTCTCTGTAGACCAGGCTGGCCTCGAACTCACAGAGATCTGCCTGCATCTGCCTCCCTAGTGCTGGGATTAAAGGTATGCACCACCAGGCCCTGCCAAATTTGTTATTTTAAATTTGCAGTGGTTGCTTGAGGGGTTTTTGTAAATATTTGTACATATTCACTGCCCTTCTCTCAATTCTTCTAAGATCTACCCTATTTCCCTACACATCCAGCATTATATCTTGTTATTTAAACTCATAAAGGCCAATGTGTGCTGCCCAAATATTCTTGGATATATGTACTTCAGTGGGGGCATGGTCAACTTCTCAGGGTCTACACTCTTAGAGAACACTGACTTCCCCTCTTCCAATAGCTAAGAATTAGTAATAGCTTCCCAGCTAGAGGTGGGGTTGTGTTTCCAGCACCTACCTCTCTTTATTCTGGGATTTGGTCTGGGTTGTGTTTGCATGGGTCTTGCATATTGTCTCTTAACCACCATGAGTTCATATATGTCATTGCTGTTCAGAAGACACTGACAGTGTTTCTCTGTAGTGGTTCACCATCTCTGGCTCTTATACTCTTTCAACCTCATTTCTGTAATGGGGTTGTAATTCTCCCTGAGTCTTGAGGGAGAATCTCAATCTCTCTCTCTCTCTCTCTCTCTCTCTCTCTCTCTCTCTCTCTCTCTCTCTCTCTCTCTCTCTCATTCTCTTTCTCTCTCTCTCTTCCCTCTCTCTCTCTCTCTCTCTCTCTCTCTATCACACACACACATTCATTTAGAGTTGAACATTCTCTAGTATCTTATTATTTATACATTAGCCTGTTAGGAGTCTCTGATTTGGTCACCATCTACTGCAAACAGAAGCTTCTTTGGTATAAGTTGAGAGAAATCGTAATTTATAGATGTAATAAATCAATTTTATTATTTGAATAAAATAAAAATTATGTTATTTCATCAAGTTTAAACAATTCTCAGAATTAGGGATGTATCACAGTGGTGAATGGCTTACCTAACATGTGGATTTCATGCTGTAGAAAATAAGAAAAAACAGATATTTGCAAATAGTGTATAGCATATGACTAGTTATAATTCTTCTGCTCTATTTGCATAATAACATAATTTCATGTTTATTTGTTATCTTAGAAAAATCATTTTTACTAGTAATGGTAGAAAGAGCACCAAAAATGGCTTATGCCTTTGGACATCGATACAACTAGAGTATTTACATGAATAGCTGATTGCATAATCCTGTTTCAAAAATTACATGCACTATGTATACTAAAGATAATTTTATATACTTAGGAATATTGCATGTTTGTATATTTTGCTAAGTTTTTTTCAGAAATATTTTCTAGGCTAAAATTTAACTATAGTATTACCACAATTTAGAAGTTTAAGTACATGCTTCATTTAATACCAGGGGGAAATAACTACCCAATAAATGTCTCTTTATTAACATTGGATAAAGTCTTCTTCACATTTCTCTTATCTACACAAAATCCAATTATTTTGAAGTTGTTACAGTTATCATTTAACAAATATAATATGTAAAGGAACACTAAAAGAAAATGAAAGACAAATCCCTAATCTGAGTTGTTTCTTCAATTAAGTATTCCAGTGATGTAAGACATACCATTTTTGTGTTATTTAACATGTTTATCATTTATTATCAACTAAAAACCCAATGTTTGTTATTGACTGCTTACTTTGTATCAGATACAGTGTTAACATTTAGAGATGTGTATGGTTGTTAAAATCAGACTTATTCCATTATTAAGTTCATAATTTAGAAGTAAAATAAGAATCTTCCCACTTTCTATATTTTATAGTAACATATACTCAGTTTGTATAGCATCTAACTTCACAAAATATATGTATCAGCCTCTTCTATTTATAAAACATTTTAAATGATATCTATCATAAGGACTGTGTATTAGTATTTTTGTAATTGTAAAAGTTTTGATTTTAGAAAAAAGACATGATTTCCTGCACATATTTGTAATCAGAAGGCCAAATGAATGCCTACAAACAATTCACACTTTAACAAATTAATAATTAAAAGAAGCTCATATGGTTAATAATTAATTCCTCTCATTCTATATTAATTTGTGTATAATTGTAGAAAAATTCATTCATAACAAGAAACAATGTTCAGTAATTGTCGAGGGATTATAATTATAGCCTATAAAATTATTAAAGCAATAAAGACTTACTTTAGTTAAACAGAATTTATCATTTAACTAAAGCTACATTACCTGTCAAGTGGAACAGCCTAGGGCAAGGGTGCTGAGGTATAAACTATGGGAACATGTGCCTCACAAAGCTCTCACAACTGGACAATTATAGTGCTTCCTTGTGCTTGGTGTTTCCTTTCAGAAATATGGCAGTTACTAACAACAAATCTTTAATATAGTGAGCATAGCATCAACCACAAAGTTGAAAGTGAGGTCAGAAAGCATAAAGTTTAAATTATTGCCTCTGGAATCTTAACAAGCTAAGTAATCTGAACACTTTCAGTGAAAACAAACAAATAAAAATGATGGAAAATATTTTTAAATATTCAGACCTCATTGGAGAAGAGAAAATTGTAACAAATAATTCAAAATCCAAGGAAATGTTGATGTGAACTGAAACCAAGAATAAAAAATATGTAAATTGGCATTTGGCCTTCAAGTTAATAACACTGGACAGACATAAAATTAGAGTATGCTTTTCAAGACATCTCAACACCCTGAAGAGCATAGGCAATACAAAAATGTATAATAGGAAACACCCTCAAATCGAGTAGAAATCCTAAAGAGTCGTACCTTAAAAGTAAGAAAATAATAGCTGCAACTCTTCCCTATGTATTTTCAGAAGAATATATGGAAACCTATCCAATTGGACTTGTATTGAGATCTAGGACAAAACAATAAATTATTCTTAAAACCAAATAGCACAAAAGTTTGCTTTTTAAAATGTATCCCAAACTTCTTGCATCTGAGTTTAGAGTCTAAATCACAAAATGTGGTGATATATTATTTATGATTTATTAAAGCTTGTCTGAGTATTCAGAAAGCAAATCAGCCTCAAGTTATGGAGATCAGGCAGTAGTGATAGACACTTTTAATTCCAGCAGCCAGAAGCTAGGAAGTAGTGGTACACATCTTTAATCCTAGGACTCAGGATTAAGAGGGAGTGGGATCCCTTGGTGAGTTCAAGGCCACCCAGACCTACACAAGATTGATCCAGTCCTAAAGCGAAACAGCTCACACAAAGATCTTCTTGGCACCTGGGGCCACAAACTTTTAATCCCAGCATTAGAAGAGTATAAAAAATAGGAGCAGGATCTTCAGTAGTCAGTATCAGGCATTCATTCTCCAGCCATGTTGATGGTAGGAGGCATCAATTCTCTGGCCACATTGAAGATAGTAGACATTGAAGTCTCAGGATTCTCCAGCTATGCTGAAGAGAAGCCATAGTCTCAGATTTGGTGGAGCCTGTATCGTCTTTCAGTCTGAGGCAGAGTGATAGCTAGTGCCCAGCTACTTTGTTTTCCTGATCTTCATCTTGAAGCTTGAACCACAATATCAGTCTCTGCATATTTTATGTTACCACAACTCAACAGATAATTCTAAAAATATGTATCCAATAATTTAAAGTGACCAGAGCTAATAGAACATTCTTGTGGATCCCAAAGTAACATGAAAATACACTGAAGAATCTGACCTAGATCATTGAATTTGAAGGATGTCCAGAAAAGTATTTTTATGTTGCTGAGCTCAAACTAACTCAATCTCAAAAGTAGCAAAATGCCCCAAGAAGTGTAGCAACATAAACGAATCACAGCAAAGGTATAATGGAGAGTTACAGTCATAGATTAACCATTTATTTTGATTGTTACAAAATAGATACAAAGATGTGCATACTGGCAGTACTTAACAATATAATAAATGACTAAATACAGACCTATACAGAAAGCAGATCAGAGAAAGGAATGTAGAAAACTCTATATAAATTTATGATTTAAAAAATTGTAGAATTAGCTATTTAAATTTCAAGTGTATAGATAATATGTAATATACTTTATCCTTGCTTTACAATCAAACTATTGATTGCAAAACATGTAACAATAGTGAATTTCTTTATGGTGATTAAGAATATATTCACAAATCCCACAGTAAAAGTTATAAACAGTTGGTGAAAATATTTAAAAGCAACCTTTTGTATACTACTCATATTTGATATTATATTAAGTTTAAAAGTCAGTTCAGTTCCAAAAGAAAAAATCTAACAGTTCAAAAGAGAAAGAAAGATTAATGATTTTATTAGGTAATATTGAACTTGATTAATCACAATCTACATATTACTTATTATTTAGTAAGAATTTTAATCACATGTTGAAAAACCTGCATACAAAATCAAATACATATAATCAATCATAGTAAGTATAAGGAAAGTATAACATTTTTCAACATTAATTTGAGAGTAGAATATAAATTTGTATTCATTTAAAATATGAATGGAATGGAACCACATACCCAATGTTTGATTCATGAGTTATAATCATTTTTTCTTCCTATATTATTTGTACAAGTTAATTACACAAAACATTTCATTTAAGATATTTTCAAGTGCATATACAATGTATTATCATATTCATCCTCCAGGATGCACTATTATTCTTTTCTAACTCTGATGATCCCCATTTTTTCTTTCTTATCAGTGATTTTTATTCATTATTTGACATCTTTTCTAAGATCCAGTGAGTTATATTAGTGTTGCTTAGAGAAGCGTGGAAGGCTTATTTCCTTTCTCCAAATGTAAACTTAACCATTTTCCTGGATTTGAGGATAATATGTACCTAACATTTACTAGTGTATAGAGTTGTGTGTGTGTGTGTGTGTGTGTGTGTGTGTGTTTGTGAGTGGATGTGTATGCATCCATGAAATATATGAATTAGTTTTGCTTGGTTATTAGTTTTTATAAAAAAAACACAATGAACTATTTGATGTTTTTCTCACCCATGTATCGATAAGAACAAAAACATAACTCATTAGAAAGACATGTATTATAAATGAACAAGGACTTTAAAGAAGAAACCAAATGAATAAAAATGGCGATGATCAAAACTCAGTAATTACCAATAAAAAATTACAAATTGTGCTACAGAAATGGATTAGTGGTTGAGAGTGCTTGTTATTCTTCCAGAAAACTAAAGTTTTTTTTTTTTCCCAGCCCACATATCAGGTAGGTCACAAAGCCCTGTAACTTTGACTCCAGGAATCTGCCATTGTCTTATGAGTTCCTCAGGAATCCACATATACGTAGCACACACACACACACACACACACACACACACACACACACACACAGAAATAAAATCAAATTAAAATCACAATTGAAATGTTATTTCCTTCCCAAAATATTGGGAAAATTTAAATATCATGCATATAATGAGGATGTTTTTCTCACCCATGTATCGATAAAAACAAAAACTATTGAAGTAGAATAACTAGAACCACTATGTACTTTAGTAGGAATAGAATTTGATTAAATATCTCTGGAAAATAAAATAAGACTCCTTCAAGCAGTCTACACCAACGGCCCCATACGGGACCAAGTAACCTACAAATCCTACTCCTCCCTCACACCCACCCATCCCAGGAGACTTCAAAGGCTCCCTGGAACACAGACATCTACTGCACAGAGGACTGAGAAGTGAGTGATTAGCTTCCCATCTGGAACACACACCAATCAGGCCCTCAGTACCAGGGGAAAACCCTGGGCCCTCCCTCTACCCATCTCAGCCACAATAGCAGGTCAGCAGGAAAGACTACTACAGGCAGGCTCCACCGACAACCCCCCATGGGACCCTGTAACCTACAAATCCCACTATGCCCCCAATCCTACCCATTCCCAGGGACTTCACCAGCTCCCTGGGACACAGATATCAACTGTACACAGTAGGCTGAGGGAGAGGACTAAGAGGGTTGGATTAAGAAGCAAAGACACTGCCTATTATCAAGCAGAAGAAGAGATGGATAGACATCAATACAAGAATGAATTCAACTACCTAAAGAGCAATATGGCAACACTGGAAACTAGTGGTACTGCATCAGGAAGATGAGATAATTTCACCACAGAAGAAGCAAAAGAAAGTGACCTTAAATATAAATTGATCAAGATGATGGAGGCCCTTAAAGAAGAAATGAAGAATTCCCTTAAAGAAATGGAGGAAAAGACAAATATGGAAGAAATCAATACATACCTTAAGTAAAGCAAAGAAAACTAAGAGAAAAAAACATTGAAATGGAGGCAATAAAGAAAACACAAACTGAGGAAATTCTGGAAATGGAAAATTTGGGTAAATGAACAGGAACTACAGATGCAAGCATAACCAGCAGAATGCAAGTAATGGTAGAGAGAATCTCAGGCATTGAAGATAGGATAGAAGAAATAAATTCATCAATAATGAAACCATTGAAGTCAAGAAAAGTCATAGCACAAAATGTCCAGGAAATCTGGGACACCATGAAAAGACTAAACCTAAGAATAATATGGATAGAAGGAGAAGAATGTCAGCTCAAAAGCACAGAAAATATATTCAACAAAAATCATAAAAAATAAATTTCCCAACCTAAAGAAGGAAATGCGTCACAGAACACCAAATTGACTGGACCAAAAAATCCTCCCACCACCTAATAATCAAAACAGAAAATATGCATAATAAAGAAAGAATATTAAGAACTGCACAGGAAGAATTTCAAGTAACATATAAAGGTAAACCCATCAGAAAAACACCCAATTTATCAATGAAGACTCTCAAACCAGAGGATCTTAACAGACATTATGTAGACTAAAACAGAACATGGATGCTAACCCAGACTGCTACATCCAGCAAAACTTTCAATTACTATAATTGGAGAAAGCAAGATATTCCATGACAAAACCAGATTTAAATAATACTTATCCACAAATTCAGTCCTACAGAAAGCACAAGAATGAAACTCCAACCCAAGGAGATTAGACAAACACAGGAAAGCACAGTCAATAAATAATCCCACACCAGCAAATCTTTAACAAAATGAAACACACACATACCACCACAACCACCACCATCAAAAAATAACAGGAATCAATAATCACTTGTTATGATTATCCCTTAATATCAATGGACTCAACTTGCCTATAAAAAGACAGAGGCTAACAGAATGGATACAAAAACAGGATCTATCCTCCTGCTGCATACAAGAAACCTACCTCAATGTCAAACAGAGATATTTCCTCAGAATGAAGGGATGGGGAAACACTGTGCGATAAAATGGACCTGAGAAGTAAGCTGGTGTAGCTGTCCTAATACCCCAAAAAAATTAGACTTCAAACTAAAGTTAATCAAAAGAGATGATGAAGGATATTTCATATTCATTATAGGGAAAATCCAACAAAAACTTTCAACCCTGAATACATATGCCTCAAATACAAGGGAAGCTACATTTGTAAATGAAACATTGCTAAAGCTTAAAGCGCATATCAAACACCACACACTAATAGTGGGATACTTTAACACCTCACTATCACCGGTAGAGAGGTGTGACAGATAATTAACAAAGAAATAAGGAATCTACCAGATGTTATGACTCAAATGCGCTTAACATCAACAAAATAAAATAAAAAATCTATGTAAGCTGTAGTGTAGCTTCACAGTATAAGCTTTAGTACATACATCTTTGCTTGTTATTGTTCATTGCAATGAGCTATTGGCCTGGTTTGAGGCTTCAGGCTTCTGCTACTCCTTCAATACTGGTCCCTCACTGGGACTCCTCTTGGATATACTATTGTTGCCTTGTGTCATGGAGATCCTGCAGCTTTGGATCTGCAGCTCTGGCTCGTTCAATGCTCCACGTATAGCTCGGCCTCAGGTTTCTACACTTTTATCTTATTTTTTAATTTTTAAAATTGAATTTATGAACACCCCAATAATTAAACCATACATGTGTGAACCTCTTAAAAGAGAAAGCGGGAGATACCCTTGTACAAATTGGTACAGGAGACTGCTTCCTGAACATAACTCCAGTAGCACAGACATTGAGATCAACAATTAATAAATGGAACCTCCTGAAAATGAGAAGCTTCTGTAATGCAAAGGACACAGTCAACAAGACAAAAAGGCAATCCACAGAATGGAAAAAGATATTCTCTAACCCCACATTTGTCAGAGGGCTGATCTCCAAAATTTACAAAGAACTCAAGAAGCAAGCCTCCAAATGACCAAAGGATCCAATTAAAAATTGGGGTACAGAGCCAAATTGACAATTCTGCATTATGGATCTTGGTGGGATTGAAATCAAATAATTAGGTTTGATGGCAGATATCTATATCATGAGCTCTCTTACTAGCATCAGTCCCCCTTCACTTAAAAAGTTACTTGCACTAATTATATGTAGTAATAACCTCCAAAGCCACAGAGAAAATCTGTCTATAGAAACCAAAAGAAAGTAATGGGTTTCATAGCAGCATTTTTATTCACTTATGTCAGGTACATTGGCCACATTTATTCTCCAGTTTCTCTCTGTCTCTCTCTCTTATCCTTTCTTCCATTGACCATCACTTGATTTATAAAGACAAATATCTCTAATGTTATTAGTCAACATTTAAAGGTGGTTAAGAGGTGGTAGCTAAGGGAATTGTGATGGGTTTCAAATTTTCAAAATTAGTCTATGGAAAGGTTAGAGAAATATCCTGAAAACTCTTTCAGCATTTTGCTGATATGTTTTAAATGTATGTAATCATACTGAATATTTCATACACATATTTGAATTTACTATAACAAGAGAGGCCTCTTGTAAAATATTTAAAATTTAAATTCATATACCTACACTTTTATGGCTCAAATACTACTAATATTTCAACAAGAAAAACTATTTATAAGAACTGTTGACTGTACAATGGCAGAAGGTACATGACTACATATAGCAAATTGTTGAAATATTTGATGTGATAATAAGCATAGGTCATATTTCAAGATTTTATATAACAGCTGTGAGCTGTTACAAGTATAAAATAAATTACATTTATCTAACCCCAAACCAGGAAAAATTCATAAAGAGAGATACTTTCCCTGAGAACTGTGAGCAACAAAATACACATTTTTCCTTTAAAAAAGCAAATCCAGCATTCATCAAAATCCCTAAATCAGAAACAATTTTTAAAAACCTAATGCTAATGGCTTTTATGACCATTTATGGGAAGAAGAGAACACTAATTACCATAATTGGTTCCAATTAGTCTAAAACCAATCAAGAGCTTAAGCAGTAGCTAAGAGTCTAACTGCTGCCCAGACTTTTTAATACAGCAACTTTAACTCTTAGCAGTTTTCTGTCCACCCCATCCCTGCTACACATGTCCTCTTTCAATAACGTCTAATGTAAGATCCGTAGTGTTCATGCATTTTCCATTCTTGAGACTTTAGTGGTATTCTCAGAACAAAAAAATGTTGCCCTATTCCACTCTTCTTACTTGAATTCATAATTCTACTGCATTCAACAATGTTGTAATTTCAAGGAGAACCTGGAGGATGGTGATATCTGTTGAGTATCTTTTAGAAAACAGCTCATTTACATATGCTTAATGAAGTATAATGTTTATAGTCATGATGTTTTATAGCTTCATAAAATATTTCTTCTCAATATGCATATTGCTGTGCAAATTCAAGTTGGGAGAGGCTAAATAACTCACCAGAATTTACACAAATAATAAAATGATTAAATAAACATTTAAGCCCAAAGATTTATACTGAAAAAATTAGAATGTTTTTCTATAGTAAAAGTTGCTATAAAAGTTTGGTCCCTACATCAGTAGCATCAACACAACTTTGAATCTTTTTGGAAACATAAATTTATATATCTTAGAACAAACGTCCTTACTGAGACAGTGCCAGAGACAAACCTGAAAATCTGCCTTAATAAGCCCTTCAGAGTATTTCTGTGCATGCTGAAGTTTGAGATTTTGTTTTCATACTATGCTTCTCATTTTAATTAAAAAACAATGAAATCATCTCCCCTCTTCCCTTTCCTCTCTCCAGTTTCTCCCACGTTTTATCCTCAAAACATTTCCCATACCCCCTAACTCCTTCTTGAAACAATGGCCTCTTTATTCTTTTATAATTATTCTTACATATATATTTATAGATGTCCTATATAAATACATAAGTAATAATTAAAATTGCTCAGTCCTTTTTACTATTGCTTTCATGTACATGATTTCATGACTGCCTACTTTATATTGCATAAACAATTAGGTGTTTTATTATAGAAAGTCTAATTATCACAGTTTCAGCAGTCGTTAGTTGCTTTAGTCTTAGTCTAGGTGTGGGTGTTCATAAGATCTTACTCTTCCATGTTAGCATGTTTATTGGTTTTTGTCATTGTTCAGATCTTGTTTAGGTAGCAACATTTTTGTAGTATCAGGGGTGTGGTTTCTCTTTCTTTGTCATTTCTAGGAAACACAATCTGATAATGGACTCCCTGATTTCTGGCTCTTATACTATTTCTGTTCACCTTTCCAATATGTTCCTTGAGTCTTAAGTGCAGAAGTCATGCTATAACTGGGCTTATTAGGGATGGAAATCCTAAAGATCAGTTGACAACTGCATTTTGATCAGGTGTGGTTTTCCATATTGGTCTCCATCTGCTGCAAAGAGAAGCTTTGACTAGAGGCAGGAGATACACTTATTTGTGGGTATAATGATAAGTACTTAGCACTTAATTAGAAAGAATGTTGGTTTGGTAAAATGTAAATAATATGTTCTTTAAGTTCCATGATCTCACTGGTCCTGCATAGTTAACTTATTTTCTATTACCAGTCATAATATCAGTCCTGTTGAGTGGGCCTTCTGTCCAATTAATAGCTGTTGGTTGTCAGTAAGATATGAATGCCAATATTATACCTTTAGAAATATCTTGTCATCCTGGTAATTGTTGTAGCTCATAAGTGTCACAGCTGGGTAGGACCATTAATTGATGGCATTCTTTGGCAGCTTGCATATCAACTTAAAGTACTATGAATGCTAGACCTTGGGAACAAGACTTTCAGTTCAGAACCTGCTTGAATCTTCTGAGTCCTGGGTCTTACCTGTATGTTGTTTTGGGCAGTAGGAATCAGTCATCAACCTCTGAGAGGCAATCAATGTCAATACCTGTAAATTTTACTGATTTGGGAATCTATTCAGTTACTCTGATCAACAACTGGAAAGGAGATATATCATGCCTGCTCCTGGAGGTTTTGTTAGATAGTTTATGTTTCACATGTGTGAGTGTGTGTGTGTATGTGTGTAATTTTAGGTAAATATGAAGGAATATAATAACTAAAGTCTTTTCAAACATCCTTAGTATCATTTTCCCTCCTCTTTCCCTCTTGTTCTGTATCAGCCTTAATTTAGGGTTTCTACTGTTATGATGAAATACCCTGACCAAAAGAAACTTGGAGAGGAAAGCATTTTTGTTTAGCTGGCAACTCCACATTACAGTACATCATTGAAAAAAGTCAGAGCAGGATAGAGAGACAGGAACACAGAAGAAGGAACTGAAGCAGAAGTCATGGAACAGCGCTGCTTGCTGAGTTGTTCAATGCACATTTTTTTCTATTCCCTAGGACCACCTGTTGAGGAATGCACCAATCAAAATTGACTTTGTCAATACCACATCAATCACTAAGATAATGGCCCACAAACTTACCTACAGGTCATTCTTATGGAGGCATTTTCTCCATTTAGGTTCCTTTGCCAAATAATTCTAACTTGTGTCAAGTTGACATAATGTCAGCCTGACATTTGACTGCTTTTCAACTTGACACACAAGCCCATCACCATTCAACACTAGCCTTTCCTTTCTTTTTCATCTGCAAGATATATTAACCTCACAATAGAAATATAGTATAAATTCAAAAGTCTTAAAATTTTTAAAACTTCAATACTTTAATAAAATTTCTTCTTCTTTAATCATGTCCAATGTTTCTTTCAAGTTTCAGGTTCTCTCTAAATATTCTAAGTCCCTCTAAAATTCCATAGTCTCTCTAAAGCTCTAAACTCTCTTAACTGTTGGCTGCTAAAAATCATAAAAAGTTAAGACTGCTTATTTCAAAAGGAAAGAACCAGGCCAAAGCTCCAATCAGATAAAAACAAATGACAAAACAAAACAAAACAATAAAATATATAAAGTATAATAGTGTAAAAGGGCTTGGTATCAGACATCTAAGATTTATTCATGATTTTCTGGGATACAATGGGCATGGCAACTTCCACTTATCTTGCTCTGTCTTTCTTCGTGCATGGAGCTTGCTTGAAGAATCAGACTGACTCAAACCTATACCTGTTGTTGTCCTTGGTGATTACTCCACAGTATGGGCATCTCTAAAATACTGAGATCCATGCTGGTACTGAGCTACATCTTCATCAGTAGCATCTACTTGATTGTCTTCAAGTACTTTGACTCTGCCTCATGGTGCCAAGCCTCTTCTTTCCATGGTCCCTTCATCCCTGAGGGTTCTATTGTAAATGAGGCTACTTATTCACCAATGCCTTCTCCTGACATCCCACAGTTACAAGTCTCAGTTTTCTTTCCATGACTGATTGACATCATCAATGATAGGGCCACATGGGAGACTCAGAGGCATTACCAAATTTAGCAGCAGGCACAAGGTACAACCTTGGCCACTTCTTAACCATGTCTCCTGTATGCTGACTCTAAGAAATCACTTCCTAGAAGTAGTTGTCTCAATTATAGTGATAGCTTGTTAATCCTTTAACCCCAGCTGACCAGCATTGATTGTTCCAGCAAGTAATAGTTTAACTTAGTTATTCAAATCTCTTGTTAAGCACAGTCAATTATTCTTCAGCACCTGCTGATGAGAACCAGACTCTAAATTCAAAATACCAAATGATTCACAATAGATTCTTTAGGGACTCTCAAACTTCCTTCTGTAATTTCACAAGCCATGTCTCCATAATCTGCACTGCTCTGAGTATTATCTTCTAAATTCACACAACAACTATTTAAACTCTGAACATTTCATGAACTTTATAACCCAACATCCCAAAGTCTTTCCACAATGCTACCAAAATATCAGGGTATGATTTCTCACAGCAATATGCTATGAAACCTGGTACCAATTTCTATCTTTTTTAGATTTCTAGTTCTATGATAAAACAACATGAACAAAAGAAACTTCAGGGTGAAAGGGTTTATTTCTTTTTATAATTCTAGGCAATAGTCAATACTGATGGAATTCAAAGCATGAACTCAAGCTAGGAAACTGGAATCAGGAAGTGAAGCCAAAGCGTCTTACTGGCTTGCTTTTCATGGCTTGTTCAATCTGCTTTCCCATAAAATTGGGAATACCTGACAACTGGGGACACCACCCATAATGGGATGGGCCCATCAAAGGCAATTAATAATCAAGAAAATATCCAACAAGCTTACATATGTGTCAGTTTTATGGAGACATTTCTTTAACATATATATATATTATTTTAATTTTAAATAGCTTGTTTTACATGTCAATCCCAGTTCCCTCTCCCTCCCCTCCTCCCGCACTCCCCCACAATCCCCCCCATCCTCCCACCCTATTACCAATTCCTTCCACATAAGGGATATCTAGAGTCTGTCATTTCACTCAGGGTAGGGTTCAGGCACTCCCCTAAGAGTCCAAGCTGAGAGAGCATCCCTCTTTGTGTTATGGACACACGATGTCTGTTAGTATTTGAGGGATAAACACTGATCCACTGCCCAGGGCCCCATTGGTTGCCCAGGCCTCCTCACTGACTCTCACACTCAGGGGGTCTGGATCAGTCCCATGCTGGCCTCTCAGCTGTCGGTCCAAGAGCTCTCCCCCTCTTCGGATCAGCTGTCTCTGCTGGTTTTGCCAGCCCATTCTTTGCCAATTTGTTCATCGCTCCTCTCTCTCTGTCACTGGGTTCCTTGGGTTCAGTTCAGTCTTTAACTGTGGGTGTTTGCCTCTGCTTCCATCAGTCACTGGATGAAGGATTCAGGATGGTTATAGACATCAAGTTCATTATCAGGAATGGGCATTCGGGGTGCTCTCTCCACTATTGCTTAGCTTGCCAATTGGTGTCTTCCCTTTAGATCACTAGAGGTCACAATGGTGCCTGATCTGTCTTCTAACCTATGATTCCCTCTTCCCCCTATCCTACCCCCCCCAGTCAACCTTCCTGTTCCCCCATGACCTACTCTCTCTTCTTCTTCTCCCCCTCTCTATTTCCCAGCTCCCCCTCCCCCTCTACCCCTCCCACAGAATGGGAAAAGATATTCATTAACCCCACATCTGACAGAGGGCTAATCTCCAAAATATACAAAGAACCCAAGAAGCAAGTCTCCAAAACACCAAAGGATCCAATTAAAAGGTGGGGTACAGAAGTAAATAGAGAATTCTCAATAGAGGAGTCTAAAACGGCCAAGAGATATTTAAGAAGTGTTCAACATCCTTAGCCATCAGGGAAATGCAAATCAAAACAACTTTGAGATACCATATTACTCCTGTCAGAATGGCTAAAATCAAAAGAAAAAAATACTGAAGACAATTTTTGCTGGAGAGGGTGTGGAGAGAGGGGGACACTCCTCCACTGCTGGTGGGAGTGCCAACACATACAGCCACTTTGGAAATCAGTATGGAGATTCCTCAAGAAAATGGGAATCAATCTACCACAAGACTCAGCAATTCCACTCTTAGGCATATATCCAAAAGAGGCAAATTCATACAACAAGGGCATCTGCTCCACTATGTTCATAGCAGCATTATTTGTAATAGCCAGAAACTGGAAGCAACCTAGATGCCCCTCAACTGAACAGTGGATAGAGAAAAGGTGATACATTTACACAATGGAGTATTACTCAGCAGAAAAAAAACAATGGAATCTTGAAATTCGCAGGTAAATGGATAGCACTGGAAGAAACCATCCTGAGTGAGGTAACCCAGTCACAAAAAGACAAACATGGTATGTACTCACTCATATATAGATTTTAGACATGGATCAGGAGAGAGCCAGTCTGCACTTCCAATGACAGAGAGTCCGGGAAACAGGAAAGAACATAAAAGATATGCATGGTACCCAAGAGAAGAGAAATGAGGCAAGATCCTCTGAACAAGGAAGACATTTTTTCTATTGAAACCTCTTTATCCAAAATTACTCTAGCTTGTGTCATGTAGACACAGAATCCATGACAGTCCCCTCCCACTTCCATAATAAAAATCTATCCCACACTTTAAATGAATAACATCAGTGTTTAATTAGATATATTTTTCATACAATGTATTTTGTTCATATTCTTTCCCTTTCCCCTACTTCTTCCAGAGTCTGCCTATGACTCCAATGGATAAATTCATGTTCTTTTACCCTCTCAAAAAATGTAACAAAATCTAAGATCTATACATGATTACACATAACTTCAACCATTTATTATTTGACAAAGATTACTAAACCATGGTGTAAAAAAGAAAGCATCTTCAGTAAAGGGTTCTAGGAAACTGGATGATGCTTACATGAAGAATAAAATTAGAACTTTCTCCATCACTTAGTGGTATTTTTGGAATTTTTTTCTTTTCCCACAAAGCTTTATATGGTGTTCTCTTTTTAAAGTTACATATATTCTGATTATATATTATGTTTTCTGATTTTATTTTGTTTTATTTGTACACACTTTCTGTGTGTTCATATGTTTATATCTCTGTGTGTGAATATATTTATTATGGTTTCTTTGCTCATTTTTGCCCTGTTGTGGTTTGTTTGTTTCTATTTTATCTTATTTTAATTATAACTTTAAATGTTTAATTGTAGTTACAGAGAGAAAAACAGGGTATGGATTTGGGTTGGTGGGGAAGTGGGGAGGACTTTGAGGAAGGGAAAATACAATCAGAGTACATTGTAAGAAAAAAATATTTTCAAGAAAAATAAGAGAAATAATGGGGACCATGAACCAGAAAGGAACACTGAGCTTTAAATACTATTTTAATTAAACTTCTTATTGGTTTTGATTTATTTCTCTTTTTATTATACAAGAGGCTGATAAATGGATTATTCTTTGGGCAAGTTTCTTCATCACTTAACACACACACACATACACACACACACATATATATGCTTGCTTTTGTTCACATACTTTCCTTTTCACCAACTAATAGTTGATTATCTTTCATGCATTAAAAGTTGTTCTTGACAGGCTGAAGCCACCAATTGTCCAAATAAGGCAATTTTTAAATCCTCAACATTTTGAGTATGCTTTGCTATCTAGACAAATTGAATAAAATGTTTGGTAGAATTGAGACTGCTAATTATTTGACTTAAACATAAGCATTGTCCTAGATATAAGAGCTCAATGTCATCAGAAGGATGCTTATGAGTTGAAAACACTGTGACTCTAGAAGAGAAAACCCTACCCTAAATTTCTAGCTTTGAAGGCCATGAGCCAAGAAAAACATGTAGATCCTGGAAGCTAGGAAATAATATATTCCCCCAAAATGTAAAGAAGGAACATACCACTTGAAATACCTCGTACTTATCCCATAGAGATCCCTATCAGCCTTGTGATGTGTGGAAATGTAAGATGATACATTTGGCTTCCTTAAAGAAATGTAATTTAAATCATTGTATCAAAGAAAATAAAATTAAAAAACTGCTGTAGGTGTTGTCTGGTTATTAGAGTTATAACATCATCAAAAGAAATTCAGACCTTATGAGTTGAATAAGAAAAACTTATCCTCCAGTAACTGATATAAGCCAAATTCAACAAGCTAAAATGTTATGGCAAATGTTACACTAAAGAATACTTGCCTAGAAGAGGAATTTCATTTATTCCTGAATGCAGGTTAAAAGCTAAATATACAAAGTTGGGTTTTAGGAGATGTTCTGTACAAACATATGTTCACAAAGCAAGTATCACAGAATATTTGAAAGAAGAAATATTTGGCCTATTTCATAACTCAGAGGAGCTTATTTCATTGTGGAGAGGAAGCATCTTTTTCTTTCTTTTTCATATTTTGGCATTTGATGATCATCACTTTGAAATGTTATATATGAGACAAAAGGGAGAGAAAAGTACAAATTAATCAAATATTAAAAATCATCAAGTTATAGAACATTAAAAATCTCAGATAAAACCTGATTTAAAATAACAAATGTTTTGGGTTAAGAATCCGTCTAAGATAAATTTGTTATTTAATGTATACTAGGAATCAAAGAACAATGCCAGATAGCCAGATATGCATCTGCTGGTATGTGGAAATTCATTTAAAAATTGAAAAGCTGAGTATGTTCTCACTAGATACATTAACTGAGAGCTAGGGTTATAGTCTGCGGATCATGGGAGATATGTATACAAATTGTGCTGTCATATCACTCTACTGACATCCTTCCCTGATAGGTGATCCATGAAAATCACACAAATACCTCAGTTTTGGCCTATTCTAGGGTCTAGTCTTACTTTGTATTTTATCTGAGATCAGCTATTTTTTCATTATATAGCTTTAGCTTCTTTAGCAACTTCTCTACTTTCCCCAGTCCCACAAATATATGTTTATGACATGAAAAGCAAGAATACTTACTTCAAGAAGAGGTACTTACCCAGGGCACTTTCCAGATACTTCTAATAATGATACTTTCAGTAAAATATCCATTGATTTATCTTACAAGCATAAAAATCACCTAGAAATAATGGAAATACAACTACTCAAAGTATATTGGAATATATGTAACTGTAAAACAGGGGATTAATTTACTTAGATCTTGGCATAAATCTCTAAAAGTTTAAGTGATTTTTGGATGAGTTTATGTGTATGGGTGCATATTGGTGTATATGTGCAGGTAAAGTTTGCTAATGAAGAGATCTATAGAATATAAGTTTTGCTCAGATTTAAGACAGCAGTACAACAATTATTGTTGTACTGGAATAGGAATTTTAGAGTTATAGTTATAATGTTTAAAAGACATATTTAGCATTTTACCAATTTTAACAGGATTTTTGATAATCCAAGCCAAATAAGTATCGAAATGAAACTAAAGCTCTGTCTTTCATTACATCTAATTCATATTTTAGAGGCACTTATTGAGTAATATGTTATTATGTTGTAAAAACTGAAATTATTCCTTCCTCTTCACATTCATAATTAACGTAAATAACAAAGACAATTAAATAGAGTCTTATTGGAACAAGGTATAAGAACAGAGTCATATGAGGAGACTTCTGAGTGCTTATAAGAAAACTCCAAAAGTCAAAAAAAAGACTTGTGATTTCAGTTTCTTCACAACATGAAACTGTTCTTACATCTAGGCATAGTACATAGTAGTGAGTTTATTTTAGATTTTTCATTACAGCTGGATATTGTAATTTGTTTATTTGGCTCTATGGAAAAGCATATTTCTGCCATGTATACCATGTAGCTTGCCTTTGTGATTGAACATTTTACTCATGTGACTCTTCTTCACCATCACAGAACAAATTTTCTGTTGCTCAGAATAAAATTGGCTATTGGATGAGTCTTTACTCCACGTCATTAATTGACTCCATTCTCCTAGGTCCCATCACCTATAGAACAGTGACAGAGTATGAGGTCCGTTTTATCTATAGCAATATTAATCTGTCAAATACTGTTGTGTTTCAGAAAATTATGTAAATGACAGCAAGTATGAGCCAATATAATGAACCTAAGATTGTTTTATTTCTCAAAATTAGAACTTTGAAACGGCATTGAGTTCTTCAGTAAAAACACTGATCAATTACAACTTTTATGCTGAGGTGAAAAATAAATCAGAAGACAATACAGTTTGACACAACTTTATTTTGAAAATCAGCAAGAAGCCAATTACTTGCTAACTCTTAAAACATAGTTTTCCCCTTTTGCTTTTCTCTTCTTTTGTTCTAATAAACCAAATGCATGGCAACATATTTTCCCATTAGAAGTAAGCATAAAGTTTTTTTCTGTTTTAGTTATCCAGGAAAACTATAAAAATACTACAAATTGCATGGCTTCAAGATCAAAAATTTATTTTCTCACTGATTTAGAAGACTGAGATCAAGGTGCATGCAGGGTTGGTTTTATATCATATCTTCTCTTCTGAACACATTGAAAACTGCCTCTTTGACATGTTAAACTATTGAATCTTTTCACACAAAATTGTACAAAAAGAAAACTTCGAAAATGTCTGGTATTTCTTTTTTCACTAAAAGTTAAAGTTGATTTAAAGATCAATTTTAAATCACTTAAAACTAATTTCTTACTTAGCATTTCCTTTGCAATTGTTAATATATGGGAAGAAGAGCTGTGTTCTAACATACATCTAAGTAATATTCTTCTCCACATATATATTTTGAAAAGCATTTAAAGCATTCATAGGTATGTGGATTGGTGTCAGAGGCTTTCATTTAATTCCATTGATCCTCCTGTCTGTATTTATGCCAATACCAAGCTGTTTTTATTGCTATAGCTCTATAGTAGAGCTTGAAGTCAGGGATGGCGATGCCTGTGGAAGTTCCTTTACTGTACAGGATTGTTTTAGATATTCTGAGTTTTTTATTTTTCCATATGAACATGATTAGTGTTCTTTCAAGGTCTGTGAAGAATTGTGTTGGGATTTTGATGGGGATTCCATTGAATCTGCACATTGCTTTTGGTAGGAATGCTATTTTTACTATATGGATCTTACCTATCCAAGAACATGGGAGATCTTTCCATTTTCTGATACAGTTTTCAATTTATTTCTTTTGGGACTTAAGTTCTTGTAATACAGGATTTTCACTTATTTTGTTAGTGTTACCCAAGATATTTTACATTTGTTTCTATTATTAAGGGTGATATTTATTTCTGATTTCTTTCTCAGCCCCTTTATCATTGTATGTAGGACAGATACTGATGTTTATTTTCCAGACAGGTTTTCTCTGTATTGCTTTGGAGCCTATCCTGGCCCTCACTCAATAGACCATACTGGCGTCAAACTCACAGATCTGCTCGTCTTTGCCTCCCAAGTGCTGGGATTAAAGGCGTGTGCCACCAACTCCTGGAAGGATAGTGATTTTTTCAGTTAATCATGTATCCAACTACTTTATTGAAGGTGTTTAACAGATATAGGGTGTCCTGGGTAGAGTTTTGTGGGTCACTTATGTATGCTATCAAATCATCTGCAAATAGCAATAGTTTCACTTCTCCATTTGCAATTTGTATACATTTCATTTCTTTTTGTTCATTTATTTCTCTAGCTAGGACTTTGAATACTATACTGAATAGATAACAAGAGAGTGGACAGCCTTGTCTGGTTCCTTGTGGATAAGTATTGTTTAAATCTGGTTTCTTTTTAATTGATCCCTTTTTACTGAGCTTTCAGAAACCATTTCCCAATGGCCAAATATTTTGCAACCGATACACCCAGTTACATGAACTAGCTTGTAAAAATCTGTGCTATGAAGTCCTTATTCCATATATAATTTTGGAAATGAATACTGTCTTTGTCAAACCTTTCAGACAGGAATCAATAACTACTTTTGATTTCAAGTGTTTTGTCAGTCCAACGTTCATACCAAATCACCTTAGTAGACAGATAAATTAGCTTCACTTTAATGCAAAGAACAACAGTATTGACAGCAGAATACAAAAGGTTTGTAACCAGTAGAATCAATAATTCATTTCTATGAAAAATTTTCTACATGTCTATAAATAATGATCATAGCACATTCTAAGAAATTCTCAAAAAGTTGACTCACATTATTTAAAATTTGATAATTCATTCTTATTCCATTTTTGAAATCTTCCCATAGCAGGTTTTCTGGAAGATTTGTCAACTGGTACATGAGTATCATGAATGTTATAGGAGTAAGCAAAAATGTCCTGATTTGATTTAAAATATGCTCTCTAAGACAAAATGCATATCATATATCATTAATTGAGCCAATAAACTATGATTGGTAGATCATAGGTCCTAAGGGAAATCTTACTATGATTTGCTAAATTAATATAATATTAACCTGATTTACTGGGTACTTCTCTTTATACACATATGTTAGTGTATCTCTCAAATATCATTAAAGTTTTTTGCAGTTGATGAGTATTAATGCAGAGATCTACATCCAACCAGTCAGTATGTAGAGAAGAAGAGACTTAGGAAATCTCAGCCATAAAAATGACATGTATATCATATTGCTTCCTCCTATGAATCAAGGATCATTACAGAAGAGTGATGAGGAAAGATTGTAAGAGCTAGAGTTATTGGGTGAATGCAGCCAAAATGATGCTTTCCTAACATGAGAGATCTACTCCTGCACTTACAAATTCACAAAGGCTGTAGCACCTTTGAACAAGATTTTCACAGGTCAAGCCAATAACACCCAAGCATATGTGGAGAAGGATCTTGAGAGGTTGCACCCCTAGCTGAGGAGGTGTTAATAATTAGATGTTGCAGGTGGAGGGAGAACCAGTCTTCAAGAAAGCATCACCTGACAGTATGTGCACCTGTCAGTAGATAGCCCTATATTCATTCACATACTGGTCAGATAAAATGGACACTTTGGTTAAAATAAAAGAGCAAGTACACAAAGTTGGGAATGAACAGTGATAGGAGTATGTGGGAAGAATTGGAGCAGAGGGAATGGGGGATGGCGTGGATATGACAATTCACTTTTAAAACATAAAAAGTAAGTGAAAATGTGTTCAAATGACAAAGCTTTCTTCAGAATATAATCATATGTTTAAACCTAAGATAATAACAATGTTCTGTGTTGTTCAAACCTTATAGTGCAGTAAAATACATTATAAGCAAAACATAAGTGTTGAGAGTGCATGGTTTAATGATGCTGGTATTGTAGCTGAATAGTACTATATTAAAGACATGTACTATCAAGCCAATGCAACCACTTAAATATAAGACCTATAATTATAAAGCCAAGAAAGAGAGTAAAATGAAAATTAGAAAGAGCTTAACCTCAAAAGAGGAACAAATAATTGATGGTTTTGTTTAACTTACTGTCTTACTTTTATATTGCTGTAAAGGAAGAGACACCATGGCCAAGCCAACTTATAAAAGAAAACATTTAACTGATGGCTTGCCTATAGTTTGAGAGGATTAGTTCACGACCTTCATGGCAGGAATCATAGCAGCAGGTAGGTAGGCATAGCTCTGGACCAGTAGTTGGGAACTTACCTCTGATCCACAGCAGCAGACAAAGAGGTGGACATTGGACCTGGCTTGAGCTTTGGATACATTAGAAAACAACCTCAATGACACACCTCTTCCAAAAAAGCAACACCCTCTAATCCTTTTCAAACAGTTACATCAACTAAGAAGCTATAATTCAAATATATAAGCACATCAGGGCCATTCTCACGTGTACCACCACATTTCCATAGCTAAACCAAAGATCTATCCTCAACCATATTAGTTAATACTAAAAACATAATGTGTATTTCTAAACAAAAGCTGGTTTTAATTGTGTTTTCATTTCCTATCCTAAAAAGTCTCCTAGTACGTCATACAAATAATTGTTTCATATTTTAAGATTAGAACTATTCTAAAACAAAAATTGTTGGTGTTTGGGGAAAATATTATTATGATTACCTTTAAATTCTGTTACAGCATAGAGACATGGAAGAAGGAAATAACACAAAAAATTCATATTGGGATGACCAATGGGATGAATAATGACAGCTGTGGACCTGCTTGGATTAAATATAACAGTAAGTAATCATGAGATAATACTTGATTTTATCTGCATATTTTCTACTAAATATATATCAAAATTTATTTTTTCTGATGATTTCCATTGGATGTAGTGTTGACAGTAAATATATTAGAAAATAGAATGAAAATGTTAGGTTTTGTGGATATATGGACCATTAGTTTGGAAAAAATACAACGAAATACAATAATGAAACATTTGAGGTTATAACTCTCAGGCAAAATTCTTTAAATATATGCATGCTATGAATCTCATGAAACACACATCATTTATATATCTAAATATTTATATGCATGTTAGTATTATGTGATATAAAAGTCATTATGAACTGAGCAAGAAGTTCTATAATAGAATTATAGATCTCTGAAAGTGAGAAAGCAATAATGGCTTTGCGCCAGAGAGTCCATTTGAGGTTTCACGTTTAATTGTGGTTGCACATTGAATATGTACTTATGTAACAAATGAGAATATGTCCATTTGTGGGAAACTGAGAATGGAGCACATTCAGAGCCATGCTTTCAAATAACAGTTGAATGACCTGAGTATATTTATTATATAGGATAAAACTCAAACAGTAGGATATAAAAATTCCCTCTAATATGTGAACTTACATGTTTCATGATACTTAAGTAATACTAACTATAGAAATTATTGGATTTCAGTATAACATTTAATTGGCATTAGTTTCAATTTTGGTCTCACCCACAGTTGCTCTATCCAGTAGTAGAGCACAAGCAGGCTAGCAGAGATACCTTCACTTGTCCTGGTGATGGAGACCAGCCAGGTACTCCTGGCCATCCTATTCTGTGGCATGATGGTGGTAATCAAGATGTAACATGTTGGCTGTCATCACAGGGTACACTAGGCTGTTAAAAAAGGCTTTTTCCAACCCTGATGATGCTTTGAAATGTGTAGCCTGCCAGTATTACAGGGTTTATCCAGACCAGGATGGAACACTGCCTCAGAAGAGACCACAATGACATGTAGAATATCTACCCATTCACTCAAATCTTTGATTTCCTGGTTGCATTTCCTTGCTATTCTCTCAGGCCATGTTGTAACATGAAAAAAATACCCAGAGACTGATACTAGAGTTCAAGTTATAAGATGAAGTTCAAGGAATCAAAGCAGCTGGCCACTAGCACTTACCTCTAGCTCAGGCTGAAAGGGCTGATCCACTCACAAGCTCTTTACCAAGTCTCAAACTGCTGCCTCTCTGTGTGACTGAAGAATGAATCCCTCTCTGAGACCTTGCTTCTGTCTTATATATTTCCCTAATGTGGGGATTAAAGGTGTGAGCTATAACTCTCTTTTAGACTGATTTTCTCTTTTGTAGATACTGGTGGGCTTAGACTCGTGAGATCCTTCTATCTCTTAATCCTGAGTCCTACGATTTAAGGTGTGTACCAACACCTCCTAGCTTCTGGCTGCTAGAATTAAAAGTGTGTGCCTGATTTCTATGGCTTGTGGCTGTCTTTGCTTTTATGAATCCTCTCAGCCATTTTAGACTCTTCTATTGAAAACTCTCTATTTAGTTCTGCAGCCCACTTTTTAATTGGGTCCTTTGATGTTTTGGAGACTTGCTTCTTGAGTTCTTTGTAAATTTTGGAGATCAACCCTTTGTCAGATGTGGGGTTAGTGAATATTTTTTCCCATTCTGTGGGCTGCCTTTTTGTCTTGCTGACTGTGTCCTTTGCCTTACAGAAACTTCTCAGTTTCAGTAGGTCCCATTTATTAATTGTTGATCTCACTGTCTGTGCTACTTGTGTTATGTTCAGGAAGCTGTCTCTTGTACCAATTTGTTCAAGGGTACCACCCACTTTCTCTTCTAAGAGGTTCAGTGTGGCTGGATTTATATTGAGGTCTTTGATCCATTTGGACTTAAGTTTTGTGCATGGCGATAAACATGGATCGATCCGCATTCTTCTACATGCCAATCTCCAGTTATGCCAGCACCATTTGTTGAAGATGCTTTCTTTATTCCATTGTATATTTTTAGCTTCTTTGTCAAAGATCAGATGTTCGTTTGTGTGTGCGTTAATACCCAGGTTTTCAATTCGATTCCATTGGTCTACCTGTCTATTTTTGTGCCAATACCAAGCTGTTTTCAGGACTATAGCTCTATAATAGAACTTGAGGTCAGGGATGATGATGCCTCCGGACGTTGCCTTGTTGAACAGTGTTGTTTTGGCTATCCTGGGTCTTTTGTTTTTCCATACACAATTGATTATTGTTCTTTCAAGGTCTGTGAAGAATTGTGCTGGGATTTTAATGGGGATTGCATTGAATCTGTAGATTGCTTTTGGCATGATTGCCATTTTTACTACATTGATCTTACCTATCCAAGAGCATGGGAGATCTTTCCATTTTCTGAGGGCTTCTTTAATTTCTTTCTTTAAACATTGAAAGTTCTTACGATACAGGTCTTTCACTTGTTTGGTTAGCGTTACCCCAAGGTATTTTATGTTGTTTGTGGCAATTGTAAAGGGTGATGTTTCTCTGATTTCTTTTTCAGCCCTTTTATCATCTGTACATAGTAGGGCTACTGATTTTCTTGAGTTGATCTTGTAGCCTGCCACTTTGCTGAAGGTGTTAATCAGCTGTAAGAGTTCCCTGGTAGAGTTCTTTGGGTCATTGATGTAAACTATCATATTGTCTGCAAACAGTGAAAGTTTGACCTCTTCCTTCCCAATTTGTATCCCCTTGATCCCCCTTTGTTGTCGTATGGCAATAGCTAGAACTTCAAGTACCATGTTGAAAAGGTATGGAGAGAGTGGACAGCCTTGTTTTGTTCCTGATTTTAGAGGAATTGCGTTGAGTTTCTGTCCATTTAGTTTGATGTTGGCTGTTGGTTTACTGTATATAGCTTATATTATGTTTAAGTATGTCCCTGTTATCCCAGATCTCTCCAAGACCTTTATCATGAAGGGGTGTTGGATTTTGTCAAAGGCTTTTTCAGCATCTAGTGAGATGATCATGTGATTTTTGTTTTTCAGCTTGTTTATATGGTGGATTACGTTGATGGATTTTCGTATGTTGAACCATCCCTGCATCCCTGGGATGAAACCTACTTGATCGTGGTGAATGATTGTTTTGATGTTTTCTTGGACCCAATTTGCCAGTATTTTATTGAGTATTTTTGCATCAATGTTCATGAGGGATATTGGTCTGAAGTTCTCTTTCTTAGTTGTATCTTTGTGTGGCTTTGGGATCAAGGTTATTGAAGCCTCATAGAAAGAGTTTGGCAAAGACCCTTCTGCTTCTATTGTGTGGAACACTTTGAGAAGAATTGGTATAAGCTGTTCTTTGAATTTCTGGTAGAATTCTGCACTGAGGCCATCTGGACCTGGGCTTTTTTTGGTTGGGAGACTTTTGATGTCTGCTTCTATTTCCATAGGGGTTATAGGTCTATTTAAATTGCTTATCTGTTCTTGATTTAGTTTTGGCAAGTGATAGCTATCTAGGAAGTCATCCATTTCCTTTAAATTTTCGAATTTTGTGGATTACAGGTTTTCAAAGTATGACCTAATGATTCTCTGGATTTCCTCAGAGTCTGCCTTTTTTGGTTTGTTTTTTCTTCCATTTCTTGCATTTTTTTTTGGTTTGTTTTTTCTTCCATTTCTTTGAGGGATTTTCCTATATCCTCTTTTAGGGCCTCTATCATTTTCATGAAACTGCTTTTAAGGTCGTTGTCTTCTGCTTCATTTGCATTGGAATGTTGGGGTCTTGCTGGTGTGGAGTCTCTAGAATCTGGCGGTGTCATATTTGTTTTTCTGTTGCTGAGTGTGTTTTTGTATTGTCTCCTTCCCATCTCTTCTTCTAGTGGGTGCAGAAAGAGCCCCTTACTGGTCTGGGGACCAGAGTTCCCTTTTGGTGGGTGCTAGCAAGTCCAATAATCTGGTGATTCTTCTATTCCTTGTCCAAATGCTGGTCCCGTGGGTGGAGAAGAACAGGAATCTGGGGCGCTTAGCCTTCTACCTGGTCTCCTGGACCCTATGCTGGGTCCTGTTATACCTGATCCTGAACAGCTCCTCCCCTGGTCTCCCTGGCTCCTCTGGTTTCCTGGTCTCGTTGGTGGGAGAGAAGACCTGGAGTCTGGGGTGCATGGCTCCCGCCGGCATTGAGAGCTCTGTGCAGTTCCCAGGCGATCTGCAGGCACTGGAACACAGGCCAGGAAGCCGGCCTGTTTACCTGATGCTGCTGGAGGAACTGCTACTTCCCTGGACTCCCAGCCTCCTCTGGTTTCCTGGTCTCGCTGGTGGGAGAGAAGACCTGGAGTGTGGGGTGCTTGGCTCCTGCCGGGATTGGGAGCTCTGTGCAGTTCCCAGGCAATCTGCAGGCACTGGAACACAGGCCGGGAAGCCGGCCTGTTTACCTGATGCTGCTGGTGGAACCCCTGCTTCCCTGGACTCCCAGCCTCCTCTGGTTTCCTGGTCTCGTTGGTCGGAGAGAAGACCTGGAGTCTGGGGTGCTTGGCTCCCGCCGGGATTGGGAGCTCTGTGCAGTTCCCAGGCAATCTTCAGGCACTGGAACACAGGCCGGGAAGCTGGCCTGTTTACCTGATGCTCCTGGAGGAACCGCTGCTTCCCTGGACTCCCAGCCTCCTCTGGTCGCTAGGCTAAGATCTTATGTTCCTGACAACCTAGGTTTTTTATTTTAGTTTGTGGTGTTTGTGTGTGTGTGTGTGTACGTGTGTGTTAGCCTATTGGATGAAATGTCTGATTAAAACCACTTGCAGGAGCAATGTCAAAACTAACCTCCCTGTTCTTTGTTCTGAATCCTTTAGTGCAGGATCAGGAATGGTGAGAGTGTTCAAAATATATCTAGCCTTCTTGTTCCAATGCCTTAGTTCCTTCAAAGAGCTGAGTGTTAATGATGGAGTTTGGTTCACCAGTGTAGGAAATCTCACATATGTGTGTAAGATTCCTCCAGAATCCTCCTGAGACCTGTACTGTTCAGGTTTTGACATTAATCAGCAATATGTACCTTGTGAGAAAAATTACAATTAATTTCAAGTTTTTATTACTATATATTAACTGTAAAAATTAATGAGTTGATAATTTTCTTGCATTAATTTAAGGTCCTTTATTTTTCTCCTCCCTAGTAGTAATGTTTATCTTCTCTGTCTCATCTCACTCTTTCCCATCTATTACCTGATTGCCCCATATCTACTTTCTACTTCCTTATAATTTGTAATATATTTTATACTAAAAATAAATATTTAATTTAAAATAAAATAATTAAATCATATTACTGGAGATACAAATGGTACAGAATTGTAGATTATTATGTTGAGTGAAAAAAATAAACCCAAAAGTTATGTATTTTTAGAAATATATTTTGATCATATTATTTCCTCTCCCGTAACTCTCCCCAGATACTTCCCACATTTCTAGATTTTACCTGTCCAAATTCATGTTCTCTACCTATCAAAAAGTGGAAAGAAAACAAAAGGCAAGAACTGAAAATCAATACAAACAAGCAAACTTTAAAAAGAGAAGACAAAAATCAAAACAAAATAAAATGAAAAGTACATACACAAAAAACTGACATAAACAACACATGTAGCCCATTTTGGGTTGGTCAAATACTCCCCATACTGGGACCTACCCCAGTGTGTGGTTGATCGATTAAGGGAGACTCCATTGAGGAAAATTGATATCTTTCCCATCAGGTATCAGTTGCAAATAACTTCTTAGGGGTAGGAATTGTGTCCATTTTCCTTTTTCTATGTTGATAGTTTGTCTGGTTTGTACATGTGCAGGTCTTCTGCATGCTGTTAGTCTCTTTGAGTTTGTATGTGCTAGCTCTGTGAATCAGATGCTGTTTCCTTGGAGTCATTAATCCAGAACCAAAAGAACAAAATCTTTCATGTTTTATATGTGGATAATAGCTTTTAAGGTTTTGATAAGTGTATTTTAATTCAAAAATTTCTTATTCTGAACACTTTTCAAACTATGTCACAATTCACATGTAAAAATGGAACTCTAGTTGTATTTGTTTGATTTTGTTGATATCAGCAACAAAATATTTTATAAATGCTGATAAATTATTAAATAAGATGATCTCACATGTTTTCGATCGAAACTCTTTAGAACCCCCAAAAATTTAGGCAAAAAGTTAGAGAAAGGATTTTACAAGATCAAGTTCAAAGATCTGGGTTTCTTTCCAAGTCAGTTGGTGTGATCCCATAAGTAATGTGTTTGGTTTCTGCACTCTGCTGGTGTTTTAGTGGGAAATACATACTTAAAATGACGGTATGTAGCAATACTATAACCAGATTAACGTCTGTTACAGCGCATAGTATATATAATCTGTACACATTTTGAAACATTATTTGTGCTGAATCTCATACTTAGTGATATGCTACAAATTTAAATATTTAAGACTAACTGAAGACAATGTTGGACTTTGTAACCTTACATTGTTTCCTCTATGTGTAATTGTGGTAATACTCATTCAAACAGGAAATTACACAGAAAAAATTATCTAATTTAAAGGGGGAAATTTTCAACTATTTGGAAGCTAAAAGGCAAGAAATCTGCCAAATTATTTTCACTATATTATTGACCCCTAATCTATCTTTATAAGAACAAGGAATAGCACTCATTTAGCAACATTTTTCTCAAAATTGCATATATAAGTTTATAGCATTATTGCTCTTTCCAAAATGTGCACCCTAGAAGGTATCTTCTGCAAAAAGTACAATCTGAAACTAATAATACAGAAACATCATGCTATGTAAAATTGGTGAGATTTTACAAGAGAGCTACCTGGTACGTTTTCAAATGTCTCAGTTATGAAAAGACAAGGGAAGCCCAAAGGTTGTAGGGTAAAGACAATTAGAGAAAAACAAGCACACTTGCGACATGAGATCCTTGATCAACAAGAACTTGAAGGAAATAAAATCCATACATTAGGGATGGTGGTAAAATCTTAGTCATGTCTACGGACTGGTTGCAAATATTACACAGTTATATCTTGATTTAGGTAGATGAAATTTAATGACATAAAGGAACTATTTTGATAAATAAATCTTTACAGGCAATGGAGATTTATTTGTGCAGTTCTCAAGTACTTCATAAAGTTAGACATACAGGTATAGATACATATATATGTACCTAGTCCACTGTTTTATACAATTATTCTTGCAAATATTATTGGCATACTGAATTCTACAGGAGTTTGTCATATATTAAAATTCCCTCTTTCCCCTTTCTGAAGCAAAGGGTATACATACAAATTCATAAAGTTATAAATGTCATGTTGACATTAAAGTTTTCTAATCACAATGTATGAAAAATATTGCTTTGAGTAACTACTCTGTGAGTCATATATGTAGACTGAAACTCCTCTATAGACTAGCAATTGGCTCAACTTCTCTAATCAATGACATGAGAATACTGGGCTCTGAACATATTCAATCAAGTCCATTATGTCCCCAGCTCTCATCCATTATCGGTCATTTCTTAGATAGCTTTGGCTATGCTGGAAAGCTCATAAGACATTGAACTATGACCTCTGCATGATTCAGACTTTGCCAATGTACAAAGCTTGAAGGGCCATCATCCTAATTGTGTGTCTCTAATTCTTATAAACATCTAATCATGACAATAAAGTTACCTACTGTTTCCAGGCATGTATGAATCTTCAGATTAAAGAAATACATTATTAATCCTCAAAATCTTTATCTAGATTAAATCAATAAAACTAGAAAAATCCTAATTTTTATTAGCTTCTTAGGTGCCTATTTTCTAACAATTTATGAACTAATATATATTTCCGGCCAAATTAATGACGTTAGACATAAGAAAACAGTTAGCTAATAATACACTCTCCCTTGAGAACAGAAATATTTTTAAAAGAGATACTCAGATTTGAAACTCTTAAATCTGATTATCTATAAAACATAAATTCACAAAAGGGAATATCTTAAATACATCCAATCCATGAATTTTTATCAGGCCCTCTGCTTCTCACTTCAGTCTGTGAGTCTGTATGAGCCCTTCTTAGTTGACTTGGTGGGCCATGTTTTCCTGGTGTCCTCCATTCCCTCTGATTCCTAAAATCTTTCCTTCCCTTCTTTTGAGGTTTCCCTGATCTCTGAGAGGAGGACCCTGTAGAGAGCTCTAATATAGACTGACTGCCTGTACAATGTCTGGCTGTGGGCCTCTCCACCACACAAGGCTGATCTATGAGTATAGTAGAATATCATTAGAAATCATTTTATTGAGTTTTTCCATCATGTTTGTCCCTCATTCTCAGGAACATTGAGTCTTCTCATCCTTACAAGACAGGCAATGCAGTGCATCAGCTCATTCTTGTTACATGAAGCTCATGTTACACCAAACATTGCCTGGCCATTCCCACAAGTGATGTGCCACTATTCCCCCAGCACCTATTGCAGGCAGTAAAGCACCTATTGCAGGTGTCCAGGTTTCTCTTTCCCTAGAGTACCTTCTCTAGCCCGATACTAGAACACATGCATGAAAGCTCCATGCCCACACCAGCTCCACCTCTCTACATTCAAAGATCTGTATGGATATTAGCTGTTAAATAAGCAATAATAAAGCGAAAATCTCGAAGGGCAGAGAAATTAGGTCCCTGAGAATGGGAAATAGTATAGATTTTTCTGGTAGAGAGTGGGGACAGGAGCAAGAGGGATCAGGTGTGTTGAGCAATGGAACAGAGAACAACACTCACTCTTATGAAGTTATGAAGCAATGAGTTATCTTAACCTTTGATAGTTAGGAACAGCCGAAGAGAAGTTTAAAGCTAAAATTCCATCAAAATTGCTTAAATGCGGTGTTTTTATTGTTGCAAAAGGTCATAACATGTTCCATCTAAACACAGTTGAAAAGTATATTCTCCAACCTCAATATCAGGAAGTCCATTTTTCTTTCCATCACAGTTCCTGAGCATAGTATATCTTGTATGCTTTCATACCTAGCAAACTTTGCTTATGTCATTCCTGTATTCTGCAATACTGGTATTAATTCCCATATCTCAAATTCCCAGTTTCTACCAATCCCCTATCAGTCATTCAAGTGTCAAATACATCATACTCCTCTCTCACAAAAACTAAAATTAAATATACTCTACTTGGAATCCCATAGTACATTAATACTATGATATTACTCATGACATTTATTTATAATATATGGGTTTGGTGATTAATCTTATATAGTGAGTTTTGCACACCCTACTGCCTGTATTTTAAGCTCCAGATATAAATATGAAGACATTTTTAAAGATGGGATTGACATAATTCAAAAGACTGATTTGGAAGATTATGTTTATAAAATATGGCTTTTACATCTTCTGTTTGATAGAAGTAAGAGTTCCTTGAAAGGTAATTTAAAAATATGTAGAAAAAGTTCCAAGAGATTTTCAGAGGTCTACAAGAATGACACCAACAGGTATTAAGGCTTTCTCAAATGCCCTCCCCTGATAATGAGATTGATGACTACCTTATATGCCATTCTAGAACCCTCTTCCAGTGGCTGACAGAAGCAGAGACAGACAAAAAAAAAGCTGTAAAAGTTATCCCAACATAGCAATTTTTTGGACCTTATCGAATAAGTGAAAGAATTCTAATAAGTAAAAGAATGTCCTTCTTTGAATTGTCATATGTATCTATAGATAGACATAGATAGGTGATAGATAGATAGAGACCATATTTACCACCATTATCCTTTCTAATAGTTCTTCTAATTTCCCTGACACCCTTCTTTTCCTAACAATTCCTTTCCATATTTTCATGTCATCTATTGGTAATATTTTGAGTTAAATATAGGTTGCCTTCATTAAATGAAGTGACTTCTAATACAAAGTAGTATATCTTAATCTGTGCTTCTTCTCATCAGATCTCATTTTAGATGGTAGTGAGCCACCATGTGGTTGCTTTGAATTGAACTCAGGACCTCTGGGAGAGCAGCCAGTGCTCTTAACCACTGAGCCAGGCCTCCAGCCCAGAACCAAGACAGTGAGCTGGTGTCTGGGACCCCAGACCTAGCCTTCCCCCCCTCACATCCGCACGTCTAAAGGGTATGGTCAGTACAAAAGGGGAGGGGAGGGGTGGGTATCTCAGTATAAACTACCTACACACTTAAATTGCAATACTTATTCTTCGCTGGTTCTTCTGTATACAAACATGTATCATGTGTATGTAAATACATGTGTGTACATACACATACTCTACCAAAAGTGTTGATTCTATTTCTCTTGCAAACATTTGTGTGTGCGTACATTCTACCAATAGTATTGGTTCTATTTCTCTGGCAAACTCTCACTGATCTATTATAATTGCACATGTAGATATGATTAATATTGACTTTGCTTTTTTCTTTGTGTTTAAATCTTTCATTGTTAAGATGTCATTTAAACTTAGAAAATTACAAAGAAATCCATATGGTAGTGCTTCATGCTTCTGTTAATCTGGATGCATACACAAAATTTTTCTCACAAGTGTTAACTTAAGGTTACATTTTACTTTTTTCTTTACAGCTGTCTCTATTTCCAATTCATATTTAAAAAGTACATTACTTATGTTAACTAGAAGCAAAGTATCTTATTATGAAACTTTCAAGTACTCATCTGAGTAAGTTGATTTGTTCATTCATACCAAAGAAAATTTGCACACAATTTTGAAGGAGAGGAATAAATTCCTGAGATTAACATTTTGGAACATTAACAGAAAATGATACAAGTTCTGAGGAATTTGGAAATGCAAGCAACATAAGTATACAAATGGAAAACATGTCTGAACACTGTTTTAGTTTTAATGTTTTTAAAACTAAAAATATTATATCAGAGTTTTGTTTGAAATATTTAGCATGTAAGCAACAGACTGAAAATGAGAAATAAAAATCTGCTTTATGTTACAAGAAAACACACCATAAACAACTTTCATTAGTGACCCTTGGGTTAACATATTTAAAACTGAATAGCATTTTTCTCAGAAAAAAATAATTTTTTAAATCCCAATGAGAAGGTCATGCGTTAAAATTCTACTGAATGTTACTAAAAATTCTTCATGAAGAACAGATATCAGAGACACTTCACTGCCCACAAGACCAGGTAAACCAGGGCCTGTTTCTGAGTCACTTTCCAGTGCCTGGAAACTGCCACTGCTGTTCCCACACCAAGTGGAGTAAATGAGCCCATTTTCCTAGTCAGTTTCTCCACTCATGGGACAGGAAGAGGAGAGCTACCAGAGTACTGGACTTGCTTGCACCCCCCAGAAGGGAACCTTGGTCCCATACCCAACAGGAGAGGAAGAGGCTCTTTCTGCATGCACTAGAAGAAGGGATTAGGACATAAAGGAAAAGACAAAGCAAAAATTGCAAGAAACAGACCTTAAAATTATTTTATGAAGATGATAGAGATCCCCAAAGAGGAAAAGAGGAAATCCCTTAAAGAAACCAACAAATCCCCAACAAAAAATATCCAAGAAATATGGGACACTGTGAAGAAGCCAAACCTGAGAATAATAGGTATAGAAGAAGGCGAAGAACTACAACTCAAAGGCACAGAAAACATATTCAACAAAATCATAAAAAAACTTCCCTAACCTAAAGAAGGATATGCCTATGAAAATACAAGAATCTTACACAACACCAAATAGGCTGGACCAGAAAAAGAAGTCACCTCATCATATAATAATCAAAACATCAAACCTACAGAATAAAGAGAAAATATTAAGAGCAGCTAAAGAAAAAACGCAAGTAACATATAAAGGCAGACCTATCCGAATTACACCTGACTTCTCAATAGAAACGATGAAAGCCAGAAGATCCTGGCCAGATGTCCTACAAATGCTAAGGGAACAAGGATGCCAGCCCAGACTACTATATCCAGCAAAGCTTTCAATTACCATAGATGGAGAAAACAAAATATTCCATGACAAAGCCAGATTTAAACAATATGTATCCATGAATCCAGCTCTACAGAAAGTGCTAGAAGGAAAACCTAGATCCAAGGAAGATAACTACACTCACAAAGACACACTTTTTAAGTATCTCTTGGCCATTTTAGCCTCCTCTATTGAGAATTCTCTATTTAGTTCTGTACCCCACTTTTAATTGGATCCTTTGGTGTTTTGGAGACTTGCTTCTTGGGTTCTTTGTATATTTTGGAGAATAGCCCTTTGTCAGATGTGGGGTTAATGAATATCTTTTCCAATTCTGTAGGAGGGGGTGGAGGGGGAGTGGAGCTGGGAAATAGAGAGGGGGAGAAGAGGAAGAGGGAGTAGGTCATGGGGGAACAGCAAGGTTGACTGGGGGGTAGGATAGGGGGAAGAGGGAATCATAGATTAGAAGACAGATCAGGCACCATTGTGACCTCTAGTGATCTAAAGGGATGACACCAATTGGCAAGCTAAGCAATAGTGGAGAGACCACCTCAAATGCCCATTCCTGATAATGACATTGATGTCTATAACCATCCGGGAGCCTTCATCCAGTGACTGATGGAAGCAGAAGCAAACACCCACAGTTAAACACTGAACTGAACCCAAGGAACCCAGTGACAGAGAGAGAGAAGCGATGAGAAAATTGACAAAGAATGGCTGGCAAAACCAGCAGAGACAGCTGATCCGAAGAGGGGAGAGATCTTGGACCCCAGACCAATAGCTTGGAGGCCAGCATGGGACTGATCCGGACCCCCGAATGTGAGTGTCTGTGAGGAGGACTGGGCAACCTATGGGGCCCTGAACAGGGTATCAGTGTTTATCCCTGGAATACAAAAAGACATCGAGTGTCCATAGCACAAAGAGGGATGCTGTCTCAGCCTGGACTCTTAGGGGAGTGCCCGAACCCTACCCTGAGTGAAATGACAGACTCTAGATATCCCCTATATGGAAGGAATTGGCAATAGGGTGGGAGGCTGGATGGTATGATGGGGGCTGCGGGAGGAGGGGAGGGAGAGGTGACTGGGATTGACATGTAAAACAAGCTATTTAAAATTAAAATTAAAAAAATTAAAAAGAATGTGAAGAAACCCACCTCAAAGGGGCAGAAAAATATTCAACAAAATCATAGAAGAAAACTTTCTCAACCTAAAGATAGGCTTGCCAACGAATATGCAAGAAGCTTACAGAACATAAAATAGAGTGAACCACAAAAAAGTCCCCTTGCCACATAATAATCAAGACCCCAAACATACATAATAAAGAAAGAATATTAAGATCAGCTAAGGAAGAAGTTCAGGTAACATATAAAGGCAAACCTATCAGAATTACACCTGACTTCTCCATGGGAACTCTGAATGCAACAAGGTCCTGGATAGATATTCTACCAACATTAAGAGACCACAGATGTCATGCCAGATTACTATACCCTGGAAATCTTTCAATCACTATAGATGGGCAAAACAAGATAATCCATGACAAAACCAAATATAAACAATATATATCCCCTAACACAGCCCTACAGAAAGTTCTGGAAGGAAAACTCCAACACAAGGAAGTTAACTACAAACAGAAAAACAAGTGAAAGACATGTATCACAAGAACATTGAGTCTTTTTAAATTTATTTTTCAGTTTAAATTTAGATTAGAAACAATGATGCTTCACAAGTCAGTTACGGGTCCCTCTCCCTTTCCCTCCCCTCCTCCTGTACCCTCCCCCCCAACCCCCCATTATCCCCTCATTTCCTCAGGGAGGGTGAGACCCTCCATGGGCGTGTCCATAGTCTGTCATTTCATACAGGGCAGGGCCTAGACCCTCCCCCAAGAGTTCAGGGTGAGAGTGCATCTCATTGTTGGATGGGAATCCAAAGTCCGTGTGTATACTCGGGATGAGTACTGATCTACTGCCCAAGGCTCAATAGATTACCTAGGCCTCCTCACTGACACCCACATTCAGGGGGGTCTTGATCAGTCCCATGCTGGATTCCTAGGCTGATGCCTAGGATTCAAAAGTTTACCTTTGTCAGGTCAGTTGTTTCTGGGGGTTAAACCAGCCCAGTATTTATCCCTTTGGTCATCAGTCCTCCCTCTCTGTTACTAGCTTTCTTGAATTCAGCTCAGTACTTAACCGTGGGAGTCTGCCTCAGCTTCCATCAGCCACTGAATGAAGTTTATGTTTCCCAGAC
The DNA here is from genome assembly GCF_017639785.1 of Mesocricetus auratus. Lineage (NCBI taxonomy): Eukaryota > Metazoa > Chordata > Mammalia > Rodentia > Cricetidae > Mesocricetus > Mesocricetus auratus. The sequence goes on along the minus strand of NW_024429188.1, from coordinate 37,204,542 downwards.
TCTCTGGCCATGGGATTGTAGGCTGGCACTCTCCAGATCTATGTCTAAAATCCATATATGAGAGAGTACATGCCATGAAGATCATTGAGTCTTTAAGGAAGAAATTAAAGAAGACACAAGAAAATGGAAAGATCTCCCATGTTCTTGGATAGGTAAATTAGCATAGTAAAAATGTCAATCTTGCCAAAAGCAATCTACAGATTCTATGCAATCCTAGCACAATTCTTCCAGACCTTGAAAGAACAATTCTCAAGTCTCTATGGAAAAACAAAAGGTGACAGATAACCAAAACAACCCTGTTTAATAAAGCAGAGTCTGGAGGCATCACTATCCCTGATTTCAAGCTCCCTTATAGAGGTGTAGTCCTGAAAACATCTTGGTACTGGCACAAAAATAGACAGGTAGACCAATTGAATTGAATTGAACACCCCGATATTAATCCACACATGTAAAAAACACCCGATTTTTAAAAAAGAAGATAAAAATTATACAATGGAAAAAAGAAAGAATCTTGAACAAATTGTGCTGGCATAACTTGATTCTGGCATGCAGAAGACTGGATATAGTTCGATGTCTATTGCTGTGAACAAAGCTTAAGCAAATGGATCAAAGACCTCAACATAAATCCAGCCACACTGAACCACTTAGTAGAGAATGTGGGAGGTACTCTTGAACAAATTCGTACAGAAGACCACTTCCTGAATATAATACCAGTAACACAGGCACTGAGATTGACAATTAATAAACGGGACCTCCTGAAACTCAGAAGCTTCTCTAAACAAAGGACACAGTCACCAAGAAAAAAAGACAAGGCTGTGTAGAAAAGGGAACACTCCTTCACTGCTGGTGTGAGTGCCAACTCTTACAGCCACTTTAGAAACCAGTATAGAGATTCCTCAGGAAAATCAGAATCAGTCTACAAGACCCAGCAATTCCACTCTTAGGCATATACCAAAAAGATATACATTCATACAACAAAGACATCTATTCCACTATTTTCATAGCAGAATTATTTGTAATAGAATCTGGAAGCAACCTAGATTCCCCTCCACTGAAGAGTGGATAGAAAAAATGCCGTACATTTACACAATAGAGTATTACTATGCAGAAAACAACATTGGATTCTTGTAATTTGAAAGCCAATGGGCTGTACTAGAAGAAACCATCCTGAGTGAGTAACCCAGTCACAAAAAGACAAACATGGTGTGTACTCACTCATATATAGATTTTAGACATGGATCAGGGGAGTGTCAGCCTACAATCTAGAGAGTCTGGGAAACAGAGAGGTTCCTAAGAAAGATTTGCATGGTATCCCAGAGAAGGGAATGGGCCAAAATCACCTGAGTGGATTGGAAACATGAAGGGAAGGGAAAGGAAGCTAGGAAAAAGAGAGGGGGAGAATAGGAGGGGAGAGGAGGACATAGGGGAGCAGGAAGTTTGAGTCTGGGGAAGAATAGAGGAGTACAGAATGAGAGATACCATAGTAGAGGGAGTCATTATAGGTCTGAGGAGAGATCTAGCACTAGTGAGATTTCCAGAGATCTACAAGGATGTCACCAACTGGCAATTTAGCAATAGTGGAGAGGCTACCTTAAATGACCTTCCCTGATAATGAGTTTGACATCTACCTTATATGTCATCCTAGAACCAGTACCTAATAGAAGCAGAGACAGCTAAACACTGAACTGAATTCCTGGAACCCAGTGGCAGAGACAGAGGAGTGATGAGCAAAGGGGTCAAGACCAAAGTGGTGAAACCCACAGTGACAGCTGGTCTGAACAAGGGGGAGCGCTTGGTCTCCAGACTGATGACTGAAAAGCGAGCATGGGACTGATCCAGAACGCATGAATGTGGGTGTCAGTGAGGAGGCTTAGGCAATCTATGGGGCCTTGGGTAGTAGATCAGTATTTATCCCTGGCATACAAATGGAATTTGGGAGCCCGTTCCACATTGTGTGTTGCTCTCTCATCCTGGACACATGAGGGAGGTCCTAGGCTCTACCCTGGATGAAATGACAGACTCTGGCAATTCCTCCATCAATGGCCTCTCCCTCCCTGGGGAGCAGAGTAGGGAATGGGTGGGGAACTGGTGGGGTTAGTGAGGGGGGGAGAAGTAGGAGGGGAGGGAGAGGGAGCTAGGATTGACATGTGAAAAAAAGCTTGTTTCTAATTTAAATAAAAAATATAAAAAAATGAAGCAGGACTTCAAGACAGTGCCTAGAAAAAAAAAGTTTGCAGTCCCACTAGCAATGGATGCATGTTTTCCTTATTCCGTATACTTGTTAGTATTTCCTGTCTCTTGTTTTATTGGCTTTGTATATTCTAAAAACTTTAAGATGATATATCAAAACTGTTTTAGTTAATTTCCATGTTGGCTAAGTATGTTGAACATTTCTTTGAATGTTCCTCAGCCATTTGATTCTTTTCCTTTGAGAAATCCCTGTTTAAATTTGTAACCATGTTTTCAATTGGGTTATTTTTTCACTTATATCTATGTTTTTGTGTCCTTTATATATTTTGAATAACTACCCTCTATTGAATATATAAAATTATTTGCCATTTCTATAGGCTGCCACATGGTCTGAATAATGATGTCTTTCTTCTTACAGGAGCTTTTAAAAACCTTCTTAGGTTCTATTTATTAATTCTGTATCCTAGAACCTGGGCTAACTGTTTTCTGTTCAGGAAGTCGTCTTTGTACCAATGAATTGAAGGCAAAATATTACTTTATTTTCTTTCAGGTTCAATATATATGGCTTTATGTTGAGGTTTTTGATCAACTTTGGGTGGAAACACAAACACAAGTGCAAGAAAATATAGGAAATGAAAAAAATGAGGAAACCAGGATACCTAACCTAATCCTGAATAACAGAATGAAAGAGGCATCAACATTCCTGATTTCAAGTTGTACTACAAAACTATATCAACAAAAGCATAACAGTGTGTTTTATATCATTGTCCTTTAGTTTTTTATATAATATGCATTTCTAGATAATCCTATTTAAGAGAAAAATATTTAAGTATTATACTTATTTTTACATTCCATCCAGCATGAAGCCATTGTCCAGTGTTCTTTGTTAAATAGAATTCATTTGCTTTTGTACAATCAGTTACATAAAATTTTTTCTGTATTTTTCCAAGTTTCATGAAGTCTTGTTTTGGTGCCTGGAGAGATGACACAGCAATTAAGAGTACACGCTGCCCTTGAAGAGAACCTCTATTCAGTTTCTACCACCCATGTCAGATGCTTCTTATCCAGTTGTGACTCTAGCTACAGATGATCTGATACTCTTCTGAACTGCACAGGCACTGCACTCAAGTCATGAAGTCAACACTGAGAAACACATACAGATATAATTAAAATTAGCATAAAATATTTTACAAGAAACCTTTTGCCTATAGATTACATAGTTCCACTTTTTTATGAATTTTTGTTCCACCATTTAAATTTTAGCCTTTACACAAGTATAATTGATAATTCCATTTAGTGGTAAATGACAATATTTTTTCTTCCATAGAGTGATCTAGATTTCCCACACCATCTATTGAATAATCTATCTTCCTACTGGTGTGTATTTGGGTAATTCAAGTTCCAATATATGTGTCTAGTGGAAGGTATTTTTGGTTATCCAGGCAGCCAATCTAACTCTGTCTGTTCCAGGCACTTTCATATCTCAGAGACCCAGTATCACAAGGGACAGGCTTAGGGGTGGGCTATCTAAACGGAAGGACTTGCCCCTTTGCTGTAGAGGTTGGGTCAAGTGCACCTCTAGTTGTTCATGTACAGCCAGGGGCTGAGGGCACAGCATGAAAAGGTGTAGGGACACCTGGATTACAGAGCCAGAGGGGGTGACTGACTCTGGTGGCTGTAAAGCAAGCTGAAGGCAGCTGTTATTGAAGCCCTAGAACTGTCAGCCCATGAAATGCAAGGAGATCATGATGGGAAACAGCAGAAGCTACTCATGGATTTCATCCCTTGTTTCAAAGTCTTAGAATGTCACCGTGTAATCAAATATCTCACAACACTTTGTTATTTCCTTTGTTGAGATATTCTTGTTTTGATAACATAGTGTGTTTTGTGTCTTTTTCTTATAAATTAATATCAGAAAATAAAAATTCCCCATGTTTATATTTCTTTTCACTGACTGGAATTTTAAGGTAAGTTTATTTAAATATTACCCAGTTACTTTCATTGTTAAATTTGATGTAAATAGGGTTTGAGAAATGACACAATGGTTAAGAACACTTGGAGATCTTACAGAGGACCAAGGTTAATTTCCCAGTACCCACATGGTGGCTCAAAGCCTTATGTAACTCCAAATCCAGGAGTTCTGAAGCATTCCTCTGGTCTCCAGGAGCACTAGAAAGACAAAACAGTCACACACACACACACACACACACACACACACACACACACAGACACATGAAAATAAATGACACTTTTTAATTGAGTTAATGAGTAACTATTCATCCAAATAGTTACTTTTAATTCCATTTTTAAGATACTTTATAAAGTGCCAAAACACATATTGGACAGAAGACAGTCTCTTTTCTTCAGCAAGTGATTCTTGGACAAGTGAATATTCATGATTAGATCAATAAAATTATATCCATGTCTTTGAACCTGGCAAAAGTCAACTCAAAGTAGATAAAATACTTTAATACTATACTTGAACCTCAGGAAAACACTACAAGACAAAAACCACAAAAATATTTTTTAATGTTAGCCAATATTAGCAAGAAATTTTCAAAATTTGACAAAAGGAATTAGAATAAATTCAGCATATTCAGCCCATCAAAAGAATCACTCATCATAGTGAAGAAGAAAATTGTAGAATGTGAGAAAATCTTTATCTTCTACACACCAAACATGGAATTTATGCATAAAATATATAAATAGTTAAATTTAAATACTAAAATTCCAAATATTCTAGTCAACAAATGGGCTAGTGGACTGAAGAGACTGATGTACATGAAATGAATTAAAATGGTCAATAATATCCTTAGTCCCAAGTTAAAGGTAAATTAAAGCTTATTTCATCCCACACATGGCTAGCATTAAGAAAACAAATTCCCATGAGGAGGAGTATACTAAGGGGACCAAGAGGGGAAGTAAAGGGGTGTGAGAGAAAGTGAATGAGGGTGGAAGGAGGTGCAGAGGGTTGGAGGAGAGGTGGGATGGAGAGCTGTGGTTGGAATGTAAAATGAAATCAAAAATTAAAAAATGGCAAAAAAGAAAACAAATGCCCACAAGTACTGGAAAAGATATGGGGAAAGATGAACCCCTTAATCAGTGTTTGTGGGAGTGAAAACCAGTATATGCATTATAAGAAAAAAGTACAAATGCTTCTCAAATAAGAAACAAAACTTTAAACAGCCATATGTCATAGCTATATCACTTTGGGGATTTTATCCAAGGATATACAACTTCTGCCACAGAGATACTTGCACAATGATGTTTAGTTACACTATTTATAATAACTCAGAGGTAGATTCTTCCTAGATGTCAATAAACAGGTGAACAGAAATGAAATTTTATTTACCCACAAAGTAACTAAACTACAGCATATCTGAAAAATCAAATGCCATTGGAAATTATTATACCTAGAAAAATACGACAGACTCTTAAATGGAATACTGTATGTTTTTAATTTCTTAAATGGGGAATATAGATAAGTATGTGGCAGAGAGTAGAGATGAAATTAGAAAGCAGACCATAAATGTGAAAGAAAAGAACATAATGTATTGTAGAGTGAAAGGGGAGTTTATAATGGAGTACATGTGACATGAAAGCAGTAGAGAAGACTATTGAGGTAAGGAAGGGGGCCAGCAAGAGTGAGCAGGAAGATAGAGAAAGTCCATGTGGAAGGATGAACAACAGAAATAAAGTTTATATGAAAACACCATATTGAAGCCCAATGGATTATATTTATTAATTTAAAATGATGAAAGTGGAGCTATAGTTACTGCATAAATATCTCACTTGTTCTTGGGTAAACGAGTCCAGAGATTATGAATAGCATTCATTTACATGGTACATAGAATGATCTACAATAGCTGTAACTTCCATTACTGTAGTAACTGCAAAACCATACTTACCATGAGGAAATAGATTTATATTTTTTGGCCATATAGGGGTTTCAATAATAATGATTTTTTAAATTTTGAATTGCTAAATAACTAACATGTATTGCTTTTATTAGTTGAAATAAAGTATACATGCTCAATCAATCTATTTACATGAAAATTAAGTGGAATATTTTATGATATTGAAACATTCTTTTTTTAAATTTACTTTTCAGTTTAAATTTAGATAAGAAACAAGGTTGCTTCACAAGTCAGTTCCAGGTCCCTCTCCCTTCCCTTCCCCTCCTCCTGTACCCTCCCCCCAACCCCCCATTATCCCCTCATTTCCCCATGGAGGGTGAGGCCCTCCATGGGGGTGTCCATAGTCTGTCATTTCATACAGGGCAGGGCCTAGACCCTCCTCCAAGAGTTCAGGGTGAGAGTGCACCTCACATTGTTGGATGGGAGTCCAAAATCCATCTGTATACTCGGGATGAGTACTGATCTACTGCCCAAGGCTCAATAGATTACCTAGGCCTCCTCACTGACACCCAGATTCAGGGGGTCTTGATCAGTTCCATGCTGGATTCCCAGGCTGATGCCTGGGATTCAAGAGTTAACCTTTGTCAGGTCAGCTGTTCTGGGGGTTAAACCAGCCCAGTCTTAATGCCTTTGGTCATCAGTCCTCATTCTCTGTCACTGGATTTCTTGAGTTCAGCTCAGTGCTTAGTCATGGCAGTCTGCCTCAGCTTCCATCAGCCACTGAATGAAGGTTCTGTTTCCCAGACTCTTTGGCCCTGGGATTGTAGGCCCAGATCTATGTCTAAAATCCATATATGAGAGTCAAAAAATCCTTTCTTCCATAAGTTGCTTTTGGTTGTGATGTTTTATCACAATAATAGGAAAGTAATTAATACAGAAGTTGATACTGTAGAGTGAGCTTCTGCTAAGAAGAACCTGACCATGATTTTGGAGGAATGTGGAAGTGTAAAGAGAAGCTTTTTTCTTTGAGAGAAGCCTTTCTGCCCGCCTGGTTCTAGATCTGCATCAGTCCCAAATAAACACACAGGAGGCTATATTAATTATGAAGCTGTTGGCCTTGCTTGTTTCTTTCTGGCTACCTCTGACTAAAGTAATTACCCCATAACTGTTAATCTAAGTATTTCTCTTACTGGAGACATTCCGGGCTTCCTACCCATGGTGGATACATCTTGAATCTCTCGTCTTTCTCCTTCCCAGAGTTCTCCTGGACTCCTAGTCCCTCCTATCTAGATTCCCTATAGGCCAGACAGTGCTTTATTGACAAATGCACAGGACTTCCCCAACATCTCCTCTTTTCTGTTTAAACAAAAATAAAGGTCTTAACTTTAACATAGTCAAATCATATATAACAGAACAGTTATCAAGTAAGAATACAGTTACAATATTTTGTCTATCAACATTCAGCAAGATTTAAAGAAAATATCATCCATCCCATCCTTGTGAGTCTAAAGTTCTATGTAGCTTATCTTTTATCCTAACTAAGGAAAACTATAATTATAACTATCTGTCTTCAACTCCATCAAAGACCACAGAAGGATAATATATAAACACTAGGATTGACAGAGACATCTTACTGCCTGGACAGTCACCCGAAGTTCCTCTGTAATGTTGGGGCATCCATCTTCAGCCCATAGGCCACAATGTGTCTGGAACACTTCTCAGCAAAGCAGGAAATTTCAAACTGTCCATCTGCATTGGCAGTCTGTCAGTCATTTTTCTGTGTCCTGCAGAAAGTCTGGTAGACTCGTCCATGAAGCAGGAACCCTGTAAGACTGAGTTCAGCAGTCACTTTCGTGTGGGTCCTGCATGTCCAGATTATACAACAACAGTCAAGCAGTCCAGGCAAAAGCAGTTTCTTGCCCAAATGGCTAATCTTGCCATGTTGAAAGGAAACTCCATAACGAGTTTCTTTGATGCCCATCTTCCTCTCAGATGTAATTGGTGCTGCCAAGAGCAGACATTTCTCATTGTCAAGAAAAACCCTAAAATATTTTAAATGCCATTTTCTGAAGGTCTTTGAGAGGTTTGAAGACTATCTATCTGTCTCAAATACATCTCTATATATCTAGAAAACCTAACTTACCTAACTATAAGTTCTGACTATTATAAGTAAATATCTATAGTCTGTATTCAATTATGCGTTATGTTTTAAAAGATCAGTATAAGCACAATACTTAATCAAGAGGAGAAATATAAGCATCACAAAATTGACCTTGAATTTCTATCAATAAATGAAAAACAATACCCATACCATAATTCCCTTTTTTACCATTAAAAAAATATTGGCTGTGATCATTAGCCAATTATAAACAACCCCATTTAAATGAAAACAAAGATTTATAAACAAGATGGGAATTAGGACGTCGCTCATTCCAAACTGCTTCGTGCTTGAAGGGGGCGCTGTTCATACCATGGGGATCATGACAAAACTCAGAAACCTGTATAAGTCTGTATTTTCAGGGTCTGTAAGACTGCATCATCTTAGCTGTTTCAATTGTTGGAACACCTGGTCCACTGCTTCCGGGGGTCTTGGTTCATCAAACCACAGAAGCCTGGAAGGAATACTCAGCTTTTCATTTTCTGTAGAAACATAAGGAAAATCTCCTTTCCCAAGTACCATATTCTTTTTTATTCTTTTTTTTAATCAATAATGATTTTTTTAATTCTTTTTTTAAAATTTAGATAAGAAACAAGGTTGCTTCACAAGTCAGTTCCAGGTCCCTCTCCTTTTCCCTCCCCTCCTCCCGTGCCCTCCCTCCATCCCCCCCTCCCCCCCCGTTATCCCCTCATTCCCCCAGGGAGGGTGAGGCCCTCCATAGGGGTGTCCATAGTCTGTCATTTCATATAGGGCAGGGCCTAGACCCTTCCCCAAGAGTTCAGGGTGAGAGTGCACCTCACATTGTTCTATGGGAGTCCAAAGTCCATGTGTATATTTGGTGTGGGTACTGATCTGCTACCCAAGGCTCAATAGATTAGCTAGGCCTCCTCACTGACACCCAGATTCAGGGGGTCTTGATCAGTCCCATGCTGGATTCCCAGGCCGATGCCTGGGATTCAAGGGTTAACCTTTGTCTGGTCAGCTGTTTCTGGGGGTTAAACCAGCCCAGTCTTAATCCCTTTGATCATCAGTCCTCCCTCTCTGATACTGGCTTTCTTGAGTTCAGCTCAGTACTTAACCAGCCACTAAATGTAGTTTCTGTTTCCCAGACTCTCTGGCCATAGGATTGTAGGCTGGCACTCCCCAGATCTATGTCTAAAATCCATATATGAGAGAGTACATGCCATGTTTCTCTTTTTGTGACTGGGTTACCTCACTCAGGATTGTTTCTTCTAGTGTCATCCATTTGCCTGCGAATCTCATGATTCCATTATTTTTTTCTGCTGAATAGTACTCCATTGTGTAGATGTACCACATTTTCTCTATCCACTCTTCGGGTGAGGGACATCTAGGTTGCTTCCAAGTTCTGGCTATTACAAATAAAGCTGCTATGAACATAGTGGAACAGACATCTTTGTTGTATGAATGGGCATCTTTTGGATATATGCCTAAGAGTGGAGTTGCTGGGTCTTGTGGTAAGTTTATTCCCATTTTGCTGAGGAATCTCCATACTGCTTTCCAAAGTGGCTGAACCAGTTGGCACTCCCACCAGCAATGGAGGAGTGTCCCCCTTTCACCACATCCTCTCCAGCATAAATTGTCATTGGTGTTTTTGATTTTAGCCATTCTGACAGGAGTGAGATGGTATCTCAGAGTTGTTTTGATTTGCATTTCCCGGATGGCTAAGGATGTTGAGCACTTTCTCAAGTGCCTCTCAGCCATTTTAGACTCCTCTATTGAAAACTCTCTATTTAGTTCTGCAGCCCACATTTTAATTGGGTCCTTTGCTGTTTTGGAGACTTGCTTCTTGAGTTCTTTGTAAATTTTGGAGATCAACCCTCTGTCAGATGTGGGATTAGTGAATATTTTTTCCCATTCTGTGGGCTGCCTTTTTGTCTTGCTGACTGTGTCCTTTGCCTTACAGAAGCTTCTCAGTTTCAGTAGGTCCCATTTATTAATTGTTGATCTCACTGTCTGTGCTACTGGTGTTATGTTCAGGAAGCTGTCTCCTGTACCAATTCGTTCAAGGGTACCACCCACTTTCTCTTCTATGAGGTTCAGTGTGGCTGGATTTATGTTGAGGTCTTTGATCCATTTGGACTTAAGTTTTGTGCATGGCGATAAACATGGATCGATCTGCATTCTTCTACATGCCAGTCTCCAATTATGCCAGCACCATTTGTTGAAGATGCTTTCTTTATTCCATTGTATATTTTTAGCTTCTTTGTCAAAGATCAGATGTTCGTACGTGTGTGGGTTAATACCCGGATTTTCAATTCGATTCCATTGGTCTACCTGTCTATTTTTGTGCTGTTTTCAGGACTATAGCTCTATAATAGAGCTTGAGGTCAGGGATGGTGATGCCTCCGGACGTTGCCTTGTTGAACAGGGTTGTTTTGGCTATCCTGGGTCTTTTGTTTTTCCATACAAAATTGATTATTGTTCTTTCAAGGTCTGTGAAGAATTGTGCTGGGATTTTAATGGGGATAGCATTGAATCTGTAGATTGCTTTTGGGAGGATTGGCATTTTTACTACATTGATCCTACCTATCCAAGAGCATGGGAGATCTTTCCATTTTCTGAGGGCTTCTTTAATTTCTTTCTTTAAAGATTCAAAGTTCTTACGATACAGGTCTTTCACTTGTTTGGTTAGCGTTACCCCAAGGTATTTTATGTTGTTTGTGGCAATTGTAAAGGGTGATGTTTCTCTGATTTCTCTTTAAGCCCTTTTATCATCTGTATATAATATGGCTACTGACTTTCTTGAGTTGATCTTGTAGCCTGCCACTTTGCTGAAGGTGTTAATCAGCTGTAAGAGTTCCCTGGTAGAGTTCTTTGGGTCATTGATGTAAACTATCATATCGTCTGCAAACAGTGAAAGTTTGACCTCTTCCTTCCCAATTTGTATCCCCTTGATCCCCCTTTGTTGTTGTATGGCAATAGCTAGAACATCAAGTACCATGTTGAAAAGGTTTGGAGAGAGTGGACAGCCTTGTTTTGTTCCTGATTTTAGAGGAATTGCGTTGAGTTTCTGTCCATTTAGTTTGATGTTGGCTGTTGGTTTACTGTATATGGCTTTTATTATGTTTAAGTATGTCGCTGTTATCCCAGATCTCTCCAAGACCTTTATCATGAAGGGGTGTTGGATTTTGTCAAAGGCTTTTTCAGCATCTAGTGAGATGATCATGTGATTTTTGTTTTTCAGCTTGTTTATATGGTGGATTACATTGATGGATTTTCGTATGTTGAACCATCCCTGCATCGCTGGGATGAAACCTACTTGATCGTGGTGAATGATTGTTTTGATGTGTTCTTGGATCCGATTTGCCAGTATTTTATTGAGTATTTTTGCATCAATGTTCATGAAGGATATTGGTCTGAAGTTCTCTTTCTTGGTTGTATCTTTGTGTGGCTTGGGGATCAAGGTTATTGAAGCCTCATAGAAAGAGTTTGGCAAAGACCCTTCTGCTTCTATTGTGTGGAACACTTTGAGAAGAATTGGTATAAGCTGTTCTTTGAATTTGTGGTAGAATTCTGCACTGAGGCCATCTGGACCTGGACTTTTTTTGGTTGGGAGACTTTTGATGACAGCTTCTATTTCCATAGGGGTTATAGGTCTATTTAAATTGCTTATCTGTTCTTGATTTAGTTTTGGCAAATGATAGCTGTCCAGGAAGTCATCCATTTCCTTTAAATTTTCGAATTTTGTGGAGTACAGGTTTTCAAAGTATGACCTAATGATTCTCTGGATTTCCTCAGAGTCTGTTGTTATGTCCCCCTTTTCATTTCTGATTTTGTTAATTTGCGTGTTCACTCTCTGCTGTTTGGTAAGTTTGGACAAAGGTTTGTCTATCTTGTTGATTTTCTCAAAGAACCAACTCTTCGTTGCATTGATTCTTTGTATTGTTTTCCTGGTTTCTACTTTGTTGATTTCAGCCCTCAATTTGATTATTTCCTGGCGTCTACTCCTCCTGGGGGAGTTTGCTTCTTTGTGTTCTAGAGCTTTTAGCTGTGATGTTAATTATCTGGTATAACTGTTTTCCTGTTTCTTCATGTGAGCACTTAGTGCTATGGACTTCCCCCGTAGCACTGCTTTCAATTTGTCCCATAGGTTTGGGTATGTTGTGTCTTCATTCTCATTGAATTCGAGGAAGTCTTTAATTTCTTTTTTATTTCCTCTTTGACCCAGGGATGGTGCAGTTGAGCATTATTCAATTTCCATGAGTTTATAGTTTTTCTGCAATTTGTGTTGTTGAATTCTAATTTTAAGGCATGGTGGTCTGATAAGATGCATGGAGTTATTCCAATTTTTTTGTAGCTGCTGAGTTTTGATATGTTGCCAAGTATGTGGTCGATTTTTGAGAAGGTTCCATGTGGTGGTGAGAAGAAGGTATATTCTTTTTTATGTGGATGAAATGTTCTATAGATATCTGTTAATCCCAGTTGGGTCATTACTTCTATTAGACCCTTTGCTTCTTTGTTGAGTTTCTGTCTGGTATTCTTGTCTAGTGGTGAGGGTGGTGTGTTGAAATCTCCCACTATAACTGTGTGGGGCTTTAGATGAGATTTAAGTTCTAATAATGTTTCTTTAACGAATGTGGATACCTTTGTATTGGGGGCATAGATGTTCAGGATAGACACTTCATCTTGGTGGGTTTCACCTGTGATGAGTATGTAATGACCTCCTTTATCGCTTTTGATTGATTTTATTTTAAAGTCTAGTTTGTTAGATATTAGGATTGCTACCCCTGCTTGTTTCTTGGGTCCATTTGATTGAAAAAAATTTTCCCAACCTTTAACTCTCAGGTAATGTCTGTCTTTGAGGGTGAGGTGTGTTTCTTGTATGCAGCAGAAGGAAGGGTTCTGTCTTCGAATCCATTCTGCTAGTCTGTGTCTTTTTATGGGTGAGTTAAGGCCATTAACATTGAGGGATATTAATGACCAATGATTGCTCATCCTTCTTCGATTTGCGATGGTTGTTGGTGGTGGAATTATGGGTGGAATTTCGCCCCTTTGTTCTTTTGGCTGTTGGTAGAGAGGGATTCTCTAATGCTTATGTTTTTCTGGTTGTAGTTAGCTTCCTTGGGTTGGAGTTTTCCTTCCAAATTTTTCTGTAGGGCTGGGTTAGTGGACACATATTGCTTGAATCTAGTTTTGTCATGGAATATCTTGTTTTCTCCGTCTATAGTGATTGAGAGCTTTGCCGGGTATAGTAGTCTGGGCTGGCACCCGTGGTCTCTTAGTGTAGGTAGAATATCTATCCAGGACCTTCTGGCTTTCAGAGTTTCCATGGAGAAATCAGGTGTAATTCTGATAGGTCTGCCTTTATATGTTACTTGACCTTTTTCCTTAGCTGCTCTTAATATTCTTTCTTTATTCTGTATGTTTGGGGTCTTGATTATTATGTGGCGAGGGGATTTTTTTTGTGGTCCACTCTATTTGGTGTTCTGTAGGCTTCTTGTACCTTCATTGGCATGTCTTTCTTAAGGTTGGGAAAGTTTTCTTCTATGATTTTGTTGAATATGCCTTCTGCCCCTTTGAGGTGGATTTCTTCTCCTTCTTCTATACCTATTATTCTTAGGTTTGGTCTTTTCATGGTATCCCATAATTCCTGGATGTTTTGTGTTAAGGATTTGTTGGATTTAAGGTTTTCTTTGGTTGATAAATCCATTTCTCCTAGTGTATCTTCAACACTTGAGATTCTCTCTTCCATCTCTTCTATTCTGTTGGTAATGCTTGTATTGGTAGTGCCTGACTGTTTGTCCAGCTTTTCTATTTTCTGCCTTTCTTCAGATTGTGTTTTTTTTAATGTCTCTATTTCAGTTTTCAACCCTTGCAGCGTTTGCATTGCTTCTTGCAATTTTCTGTTCATCTGTTCGTCTGTTTGTTGCCTTTTATGAACCTTTTGGCTTGTTCTTTCTTCCATTTCTTGCATTTTTTGGTTTGCTTTATGTTCAATTTCTTGGATTTTGTGCTTTGTTTCTTCTTCCATTACCTGCCTTTTTTGGTTTGTTTCTTCTTCCATTTTTTTCACTTTTTGCTTTGTTTTTTCTACCATTTCTTGCATTTTTTGCTTTGTTTCTTCTTCCATTTCCTGCCTTTTTTGGTATGTTTCTTCTTCTAATTCTTGCATTTTTGCTTTGTTTTTTCTTCCATTTCTTGCATTTTTTTGCTTCATTTCTTCTTCCATTTCGTGCCTTTTTTGGTTTGTTTTTTTCTTCCAATTCTTGCATTTTTTGGTTTGTTTTTTCTTCCATTTCTTGCATTTTTTGGTTTGTTTTTTCTTCCATTTCTTTGAGGGATTTCCCAATATCCTCTTTTAGGGCCTCTATCATGAAAGTGCTTTTAAGGTCATTCTCTTCTGCTTCCTTCGCATTGGAATGTTGGGGTCTTGCTGGTGTGGAGTCTCTAGAATCTGGCGGTGTCATATTTGTTTTTCTGTTGCTGAGTGTGTTTTTGTATTGTCTCTTTCCCATCTCTTCTTCTAGTGGGTGCAGAAAGAGCCCCTTACTGGTCTGGGGACCAGAGTTCCCTTTTGGTGGGTGCTAGCAAGTCCAATAATCTGGTGGTTCTTCTATTCCTTGTCCAAGTGCTGGTCCCGTGGGTGGAGAAGAAGAACAGGAATCTGGGGCGCTTAGCCTCTTACCTTGTCCCCTGGACCCTATGCTGGGTCCTGTTGTACCTGATCCAGAACAGCTACTCCCCTGTACTCCCAGCCTCTTCTCGTTTCCTGGACTCGTTGGTGGGAGAGAAGACCTGGAGTCTGGGGTGCTTGGCTCCCGCCGGGATTGGGAGCTCTGTGCAGTTCCCAGGCGATCTGCAGGCTCTGGAACACAGGGCAGGAAGCTGGCCTGTTTACCTGATGCTGCTGGAGGGACAGCTACTTCCCTGTACTCCCAGCCTCCTCTCGTTTCCTGGACTCGTTGGTTGGAGAGAAGACCTGTAGTCTGGGGTGCTTGGCTCCTGCCGGGATTGGGAGCTCTGTGCAGTTCCCAGGCGATCTGCAGGCTCTGGAACACAGGCCGGGAAGCCGGCCTGTTTACCTGATGCTGCCGGAGGGACCCCAATTCTTATACTTAAATTTTGAAGGTAAGGCATTTTTAAAAGATAGAAGTTGGATTAATTCAGGAGCATTTATAATTAAGTGTACTTTAGCAGTTCCTTCCTGAATAGTCAAAAAACTGAAAAACAGAATAGCATACAGTATCCAGACTCTCTGTGTATTTTCCATCTTTACGTGGCTAATTTATTTATCTATTATTATTATTAGTCTATTTCTTTCACTTTTATTTATTTTTCTCTGAGACAGGGTTTCTCTTTCAAAATCTGCCTGCCTCTGCCTCTGGAGCAATTCCTACCGGCGTGTGCCACCACAGGCGGCTTCTTTTTTCTCTCAATCTTACGTATATTTTTAAACACACTGTAAACCTTTAGAGGTTTTGTTCATCCAAGTCTGACTTTATTGTAAATCTTTACGTTTTTCTGGCCACTTGTCTTATTTGTAAAACAGCGGCTGTTTTAAACTGCCGGGTTTTTTTTTTTTCATCAAGATGGTGGGCATAAGCGTGACTCCAATTTACCACCTCAGTCCATGCTGACCTCCAGCAAAAGCTGCCACTTCCATCTGTACGTACAACTTTTAAATCCTTAGCAAAGCCTCTTAAAAGAACCTTGTTGTTGTTTTTTTTTTTTCTTTTTATGCCGAGTCAGGAAGACTCTGGTAAGCGAGCCATGTGAATCTCGGCTTGTCACTAGCAAAACACCTGAGAAAAATGCTGCTATCAAAAATCTGTGCTTCTCTCCATTCTTCTGTTTCTAAAATTCCTTTAAAGCTTTTGTTGTTTTGCGTGGAAATTTAATCCCGCTTCTGACAACCATTTTGTTAAGAGAAGCTTTTTCTTTGAGGGAGAGAAGCCTTCCCGCCCGTCTGGTTCTAGATCCGTATCAGTCCCAAATAAACACACAGGAGGCTGTATTAATTATGAAGCTGGTGGCCTTGCTTGTTTCTTTCTGGCTACCTCTGACTTAAGTAATTACCCCATAACTGTTAATCTAAGTATTTCTCTTACCGGAGACATTCCGGGCTTCCTACCCCATTGCGGTTCCATCTTGAATCTCTTATCTTTCTCCTTCCCAGAGTTCTCCTGGACTCCTAGTCCCTCCTATCTAGATTCCCTATAGGCCAGACAGTGCTTTATTGACAAATGCACAGGACTTCCCCAACATGGAAGACTCTTGAACTTTGTACTAGAAAATCAGTTGGATGCTATAAAAAAATCTTAGTAGAGTTAGAACAATCTGTTAACAGGAGTCCTGAAGATAGAAGTTCTGAATGGAAGGCAGACTACAGAATCTTGGTTCATGACATTTCAAAGAGAAGCAAGGACTTTCACATAAAATGATCTAGAGGCCATTCTTGTGATATTTTGGGAAATAATCTGGCTGCTTTCTGCCCACATCCAAAGAACATGAGAGGTGCAGATCAGTAAGGTTGTGTGGAAATGAAAGTGAAAAGGATATGGGATAAACTATAGGAGGAATATCATGACTTATTGTCTGAAGAAAGAAAGAAAGAGAAAGAGGAAAGAAGGAAGGGAGGAAAGAAAGAATGAAAGAATGAATGAATTTCTGTGCTAGTGGAAATTTTAAGCATAAAATTAAGTCCACAACATTTTTATTAAGCAGTCTTATGCAGGTCACAATGAAAATTAGCACCATGTAGCCTAGTATTACAGGAAGGAAGGAAGGAAGAAAGGAAGGATGGAAAAGAAAGAAATAATGAACTTCTATGGTAGTGGAAATTTTAAGAAAACATAAAATTAAGTCTGCAACATTTTTATTGAGAAGTTTTATGCAGGTCACAATGAAAATTAGCACCATGTATCTCAATATTACAGTCAAGGGCATATACTAAAAGAGCAGGTTGAACTTTTAAGATTAGCACCAGGAAGGCACCTCCCTACTGGTCTGTATTGAAACAATGAGGTATCTTCAGAACCTGACTGTATCTAGCTAAGTTTCCAACTTATTATAGACGGAATACAGGGCATTCTGCTCATAGAAAGCAACTGCATACAAAATATGTTGCTAATGTGATTTAGGGGGATGGGTCCATTACAAGTTGCCATTTAAACTTGGCAGTGCTACCTATATAGTATGGCCTCTGGAGGAAAGAATAATGAGAGATTTGGGGGTAGGCAATCGATTTTTTTCTATGGCTTTAGTAGAGCCACTGAGATCAGGTAATTTACAGCAGTATAGTCCCTGTGTAAAAGCTTTAGGAGAGCAGAAGGTCATGGGAAGCCATTGTATAAAACTATGAAAGCAAAACCTGGTTTGAAATAAAGACACTAAGGTTTTGGTGATGGCAGGATCAAGAAATATCCGTCAAAGTGAATCATGTACAGGCAATGAAACCCACACAATAGAAAGATGCATGCTCCAGACATCAGAGCTGGAAAGAGGTCGCTTAAGCCCCTTAAGTTACAGACACAGGACACAGAGCTACTCTACAGAATTTGTTGGTTGCCTTTCTCAGTTTGAGTCTTGCTTTGCTTCAATATTTCCTCACTATGCTGTATTCTTCTATTTTGGAATACAAAGGTAACTTTGATTCCATTTTATATTGGAAGTATTTAATTTAATTTTGGATTTTTTAATTTAAATTAGAAACAAGCATGCTTCACATGTCAATCCCAGTTACCTCTCCCTCCCCTCCTCCCCCTCCCTCCACCAACCTCCGAGCTCCCCACCCAATCCCCTCTCCATTCCCTAGGGAGAGTGAGGCCCTCCATTGAGGATCCTCAGAGTCTGTCATTTTGTCCAGGACAGGGCCTAAAAGAGGGATGCTCGCTCAGCATGGAAGTATGTAATTATCTTATTATATACAGGGCTATAGTTAAGTGATTGCCCTGACTCTCAGAAGAAAATTTGGACATTAACTTTGAAACACTATCGATAATGTGAAAGACTGTAGGGCTTGTCAAAGTTGGACTAAATACATTTTACTTTATGACTTGCCCCTGAATCTACGAGTGCTATGGGGTGAACTGTAGTTGTTTTAATGAAAAATTACCTTCTTTGACTTGGGTATTTGAATACTTGCGCCAGTTGGTGGTGCTGTTTTGGGGGAAGATTAGGTAATGGATCCTTGCTAGAGGAAACACATTATGGGGGCATGCTCTGAAAGCTTATAGACTCTTGCTATCTCCAATTCACTCGTTTTCATGTTTACATTAAATATTCAACCTCTCAGCTTCCTCTACCAGCTATTATAGACTTTCTATCGGAACCATAGCCCAAAGAAACTCTTTCTTCCATAACTAACTCTTAGTTATAGTGTGTTACTACAGCAACAGAAAAGCCAGTAATACAGGAGTCAAAACTGCACTGTCATCAAGTCATGCACGTAAAACCTTTTTTTTTTGGTATTCCTGGTACATGGGGTGGAAAATGACTGTTTTCCTGTGTTAACCTTCTATAGATTTTTTTGAGGCACTTGAAACGTGGGTTCCTGATTTCAAATATAGGTAATTTGTGTAAAAAGGACACAACCAGTAAAGTAATTTTCAGAGGCAATTCTATCTGCTCAAGTACAGCTTGTATGCAAGGCCTAAGTGAACAGAGATGGAAAGATTATCTACATAGTGCTTTCAGATTTTTGATTGGCTTAAAATTTCCCCTTCTTTATCATGAAATTCATCTTCATAGAGTATATTTTTATTATGTTCATTTTCTCTAACTCCTTCAAAATTCTCCCTCCTTTCCCTACTCACACCACACAACTTCATATCCACTCTTTATATAAAAACAAAAACAACAAAAACCAAAAATCAAAGCAATACAATACAAAGGAAAATCAATAACAAAAACCTCAAATCTAAACAACACACACACACACACACACACACACACACACACACACACACACACACACAGTGTAGTCTGCTTTGTGTTAGTCAACTACTCCTGATCATGGGAACTGCTCTGGAGTGTGGTTGACATATTTAGTGACAATCTATTGGAGTAAATTGCTATTCCCTTTCCCATCATAACCTCAGTAGCTCTTATTCATGTTGTCAAAATTTCTGTGTGTCTAGAAGGCACTGTTTCCTTGGTGTAATGCACTACCCGCTGAGCCTTGAAGGGATGATTTTGATGAAGACATATTATTTAGAGCTGAGTGCTCCAAACTTTCTCACTCTCAGCACATTGTACCATTATGGATCTTCTTGATAATTGCCATCTCCTACACAAATAAATTTCTCTGATGAGGACTGAGTGATATACTCCTCTACGGGCACAACAATGTGTCATTATCATTATTATAATATACCTTTAACAGAATAACAGCACTAGTTTCTATACTAAGATTATGACCTGTCTAGTTTTATGTTTTTGGTCAATTGTGCTTCATCTCATGGAATGGGCTTTCAACCCAATAAAAGATATTTGGTTACTCTCTGTCTTAGTTAAAGATTCTATTGTTATGGTGAAACACCATGATCAAAGCAACTTGGGGAGGAAAAGATTTATTTGCTTACACTCTCATATAATGCCTCATCATCCAAGAAAGTCAGGGCAGGAATTCAAACAGGGCAGGACCCTGGAGATAGGAGCTGATACATAGGCCATGGAGGTATTATACTTGCTGGCTTACACCCCATGGCTTATCTAGCCTGCTTTTTTTTTTAAAAAGAACCCAGGGATGGCACCACACACAAGGGCCTGGGCCCTCCCCCATCAATCACCAATTAAGAAAATGGCTTACCAGTCTGTCTAGAACCCAGTCTTTCGGTGGCATTTTCTTCATTGAGGTTCACTCCTCTCAAATGCCTTTAAGTTGTATCAAGTTGACATAAAACTAGTCAGTACACACTTATAACATTTGTGCCAGTATTTTACCAGTGTATCTTGCAGGTGAGAATTTGTTGGAGGTTTTAGGGTATGTATCTGAATAATATTGACTACTTTTCTCCTTTAATAGTATATAGAGTATCCTCTAGCACCATGAGCACTTGTCAGTAAGGTTGCACTCTATTTGGGTATAAGCTCAATTTTCTCTATTTTCATGGAATAAGTATGTTGTATCTTCATTAAGAGGACATTATCATCAAAGCATCTTTCATAATGGTGTAGGACAGACACCATAAGTCAAATATAGTTTTCTCATATGAGTGGATATTGTCTTTTAAACTTTAGGTGTGTATATTTCAACCACAAAGATTGGGCAGCTAGTGACCAGGAAGGAAGAGAGAATATTTCAAGGAAGTGGTACTGTTATGAATAAATAAAGGGGAAATCTGAACAGTGAGGTTAAATCAAGAGGAGAAAGGGAGAGTAAGACAAAGGAAGCAATACACTGAGGGACAATTAAAACTGGAGGCCTTTTGAAAAGTCATATGGAAACCTACTTGTGTATCAGTTTCCTAAAATATATAACTAAATGAAAGTAGTTAAAATGAAGTCATCATGCAATATGGGAAACATTTCCCCAACTATATATCTAATTATTCAAAAAAGTAAAATCTCCAATGCCAGGAATGGATTGCATGTTGTTGAATTGTTGGTCAAGGGGGTCTCATATACCTGCCTGAAATCACAGGCTGCAGGAAAGCTAATTAGTTAGTCTTTTTCTCTTTCTTGGTATCACTTAGTCCAAGATTGGACTGTACTTTATACTCCAATCAAGTAGTAACAATACAGTGACATTCTTTCTTGGTGATATCAGGTGGTAGGGGTACTTTACTTTTACTTATACACAAGCTTTCTTAGCTAGCCCTCTTCTCCTTTTTGGATAAAAGATGTCAGATGTGGTAAGCAGTTATGTAAGTTTGAATTCTTATTTTCAGCAATAAATCATTATTTGTTATTGAAGGCACTGATAAGGACAATCCAGATGCTGATCACCTATAATATCAGTTAGATAACATAGGAAGAATTGTGTGGAGAAGTAAAACTAGAACTTTAAACAGCTCTCACATAATTTTTTAAAGATGTTACCCCAAAGCTAGCCTTAAAATTCACTCCAAGGCAGGCCTTGAATATATGATACTCCAGCCTACACACTTCATGTTGTTGAATTATAGGCCTAAAACTAGAAGATCAATTACAGTAACTTTCGAAATTATATATTGCATATTAATTTTAGCTCAGTCTTCATTATCTTTAAATATTCTTCTTTTCCTTAATCCTCTTATCAAAAATCTGCTTAATTTGTAAATGTTTTCCAAAATACCCTGTCATTTTTTGATCTTTTGAATTAATCACTATATCATTGATTGTAACCTTATCTTTCCATACTTATAAAGCTAGACATCTACTTTTCTCCAAATAAATTTGAAACTATAAGATATCTATAAGATACATGCATAGCTGCATCCTTTGTATTCTTTTTTTTTTTTGGTTTTCGAGACAGGGTTTCTCTGTATTGTTTTGGGGGCTGTCCTGGAACTCACTCTGTAGACCAGGCTGGCCTCGAACTCACAGAGATCCGCCTGCCTCTGCCTTATCCGTGCTGGGATTAAACGCATGCACCACCACCCCTGGCAACATTTCATCTTTTTGTGACATGAGGTTTACTCTTATTTTGGCTGTAGTTGAGATTATTTATGGACATATTTTATGTAGCATTTTCTATTGCTAATGATTCAACTTTCCATGGCTATCACATTAAACATTGTATCTATTTTATAGGTTTTGTATTTTTGTTTATGGTCATTCATGTTTGAATACGTGTTCCTATAGAAGCCAGAAGGACCTCTTGGCAACAATATTTTATTTGTAGAGAAGAAGAAATAATGATAACAAAGTTTAACTCACTGTTTTCCAAAAGTCTTGATTCTGAGATCCCTTTTCAGTAACTTTTGAACATTTTTTAAACTTTTTTTTTATTTAGGTTAGAAACAATCTTGATTCACATGTCAATCCCAGCTCCCTCTCCCTCCCCTCCTCCCCTGCCCGCCTGACCAGGTCCCCCAGGCCCCCATCCAATCTCCAGTCAGATCCCCAAGGAGGTTGAGGCCCTCCAAGGTAGATCTCCATTAACTGTCATTTCATCCAGGGCAGGGCCTAGGCCCTCCCTCAAGAGTCCCGGCTGAGAGAGCCTCCCATATTGTGACATGGGCACTCAAAGTCTACTTGTACACCAGGGGTAAATACTACTCAAGGTCCCATAGATTACCTATGCCTCCTCACTGACAACCACATTCATTGGATCTGGGTCAGTCCCATGCTTTCCATACAGCCATCAATCTGGAGTCCAAGATCTCACCCTTGTTTAGGTCAGCTGTTTTTTTTGACTGATGAATCTATTTCTTCTGTTATATCTTCAACACCCAATTTTCTTTCTCATGTCTTTTATATTCTGTTGGTGATTCTTGTGTCCATAGTGCCTGTTCACTTACACATATTTCCATTTCCTAAATTTCCTCAGTTTGTTTTTTTTTTCTTATTGCTTCCATTTTGGTTTTCATGTCAGGACTAGTTTCCTCTATCTCTTTTTTTGTTTGTTTGTTATTGTTGTGTTTTATTGAGTTTCTGTGCATTCTTTAAGGAATTTGTTGATTTCCTCCAAATTTTTTGCTTGTCTTTTCCTTAGTTTCTTTAAGGAAGTTTTTCATTTCCTCTTTAAGGAACTCTATCATCTTCATGAAGTTGTTCTTAGGGTTCTTGTTCTTCATCTCTTTTGGAGAATTCAGGTCTTGCTACAGTAGGACAGCTCTGCTCTGGTAGTGCCATATTGTCCTGGCTGTAGTGATTGTATTCTTACAATGGCATTTAGGCTTCTAGATTTGGAATTATTAGGTCTAGGCCCCAATATTTGAATTTTCCTTTTGTATGCATGTTTTGTTCCTTTTTAATGCTTTCTTTTTAGTTTTCTACTTTTCGTAGCCTGGGTTTCCTGTAGCCCCTGTGACCTCTGCTCTATTTGGGAGTCTCTGTCCAATTTGGGAGTTGGCCTTATGATATAGTTAGGTTGGCCATTATTTCAGCTGGTAGTCTCTGTCTGTTCTACTGACTGGTTTGGCCTGCATCTAAGCAGTTGATGTCTGGACAATCTGGTGTGGATTCAGAATTTTGACAGGTGTGGCTTGCACTGGAATGGGGGAACTCCACTTGGGTTTGGTGCAGGGTCCAGCAGCTTAGTGGGGCAACAAGGAGCTGGAATGGTATGGGGTTGGGAATGGTCTTAGGATACAAAATCTAGGGAGTAGGTCAGTTATTATTTTTTGGCAGGAGGGTTACTCACAGGTCCTGACTGGTGTGGTCTGTGCCTCATTCGGGTTGGGGTCAGGACTCAGCAGCATGACCAAAGAGGATTTGGGATGTTATGGACCTGGGAAAGAATGCCCAGTAACAGAATCCATGGAAGAAGGCAGTACCACTGGCAGGCAGGTCACTCGAACTAGTTTTGTCTGGTATGTCCTGCACCTGGGTGGATGAAGTCCATGGAGTTTGGGTCAGTGTCCAGCAGCCGGGCCATCAATATTCTGGGAAGAGGTGGGCAGGGGCAAGGGTCCCAGGAAACAGCATCCAGGCAGGAGGTGAAGATCTGCTAGTAGGAAGGTGACTCACCAGTTCTCATTGGTGTGTCTTGTGCCTGAGTGACATAAGTGTCCTGGGGTTGGAATTGGGTTCCTGGGGTACAAAATCCAGGGAGGGGTAGCCCAGCTGGCAAACAGATAACTCACTAGGTTTTTAGTGGTGTGACCTGCACCAGTGTGCTGAAGTCCACTGGGGTTGGGGACAGGTCCCAGCAGCTGGGATGGCATGAACAGAGGGAAGGTTCCTGGGGAGCAGAATCCATGGAGTGGCAATAATTATCTTAAATAAACAACTAAATATATTTTAAAATGCAAAGAGTACAGGAATACAGCGAAATTCAATGCCATCCCCTGAAATTTTCACTTAGAAAAAATTACTTAAGGTAAATATTAATTTTATTGATTTTACACACAAAGCTAACTAAGAATTAGTAGGGACAGAGGATGTAGTGAAACATTTTACTCATTTCTTTTTTGTCATTCAAAAGCTAAACAATAAGCCATGACTGACTACAGTATTATATAAATGTCTCCCATTAATATTGGAAAAAGAAATGCGTCTCAAATAATGTTTTTTCTCCACATTGTATTTAACAAGAAATCAGAGAAAATGATTTAGTAGCCTTTTGTTCATGTGGACTTGCAAGAATATGTCTTGTAAATGGATTACTAATGCAAAAATGAATTACTATTTTCTTTTTTATCTATGTACAGACTAATGAATACATGCTCAACCATAAAACTAATCTCTGATGGTAATTGTACTAAACTACCCTGAGAATGTTTATCAAAGTGTAAAAGTCATTAAAAGTATTTTTGAATTAGTTACAAATGTAGGTAAAAGTCTAATTCAGAATCAGTATCATTAGGTATTTCACCATTTATCATTTTTAAGTAAAACTACAATATTTCAACTGTTTTCTTGGCATTATCTTTGAATCTCAATAACATTACCATAATCCAATATTATGAGTCCAGTTTCCATCCAACTTAAACATATGTAATAATTTCCATTTTATCAGTATTCCTTTGGATACAATGCTGGTATCTAATGCACATTCATTATTTGAACAATGGTATGTTATTAACCCTACCAAAAAGATATTATGAACATAAATTTTGCCTCCCTGGCTTGGATATAGGTTTTTCTCCTCATAAGGAGGTTGTTGATATGTAGAATGGTTTTGATGGTGTTAGAAGATTGGCCGTAAGATTGAGTTAATACAGTGCTGCCCAGGATCTTTAGATCAGTAGCATTAATAAAATTTCCATATTCCAGATAAACAAGTGATCCAATCAAAGATAATGAATACATAAAATCCCCTCTTATTTTGTCTGGATAACTAGTAAAGGTAGTTATCCTGAATGATTTTTGAAACAAATACAGAGATGATATTATTTATTTTATCAATCCAGTTCTTTTGAAATTTTTAATCATGGACTTTATTGTCTTCAAATTCATAACTGATACACATGGTAGCAATTTTATATAATATGTCTTTGACTGATGCTTTGAAACGGGTTGGTAAAGGTTCATAGTGAATAACCACCCAAGCAAGAATGACATTTTCTTTCTTGAAGTTTCTAGAGTATCTCCTTCATCACTTATCATATAGTGTGTGTGGCAATTCTTTATATTGCTGTCTAGTTTTATGATTTGCTCTTGTACAGTGGTTTATCATCTACTGTCATGGCTAATACCCAGTTTAGATTGACAGCCCTACAGAACAGGACTGTGTATAATATTTCTAAGCATGCACTACTGCTACTAAGCTGAATACTGCATGCATGGCAGGCCATTAATACTGTCAGTTGAATGATTTTAGGGAACTTGCTAAGCATTAATGTTCAGTTAACTGGGAAGCTAAACCTATATGTTTCCATTTGATAATATGTAAAAGATAATGTCCATTTCCTTAATATATCTAATGAAAATGAAAATTGCTTTCTGGATGGATTATTTTGATTTTGTTCTTGTTTTAAAGCAGAGAATTTTACTTTAGATATCAATTGATTAAACAAAGCCTATTTCTGACCATCTAATTGAAAAATACCTGAAACTTTCTAACATGTACTATACCAAAGAGATGGTTTCTTTCGCTCAAGAACGACCTTAGTACATGTTTCCTAAATTCTAATAAAAATGCATGCTAAATAAATATGTAAGTCTTTCAAATGCAATCATCTACCAGTAGAAATATTTCAAACACAAACATAAATACAAAGATACTATGTGTTTTTAAAGAAAACTATTTCAAATCTTGGAAATAGTCAGAAAGGGCTTAGGAAGACACAGCTTTTATAAAATGCAGAGCTTCAAATCATAAAATAGTAATCAACTAATTAAAATTTTGTTAAACAACAGTTTAATAAATGAGATAAAATAAATATTGACAACTCTTGACTTGTATTTATATTAATTTGTTAACTTTGAATGCATATGAATTGTGAGCAGATATTTAACACTGATATGGAAACATTTTATACCTGTAACACTGAAAATAAATTGTGTAAATATTTAAAAACATCAATGTGTTTTTTTATTTTTCTTCTTGTCTAACTGAAATAAAACATCTATTAAGTGGTACCATGGTATATTTTACTTATCTATATTTCCAACAGTACCTTTCAAGTGTTTTGTGTTTGAATTCTGTCAACTGGTTTTGACAAATTTCAAAAAAGTTCTTTATTTTATAAGATGGATGAATTAGTTAGTAGAAAGGTATCATTAAATAATGAGATGGATTTTTGTCTTCTCTTTAATTTGCTAAAGTGTCCCTCCAAGCATTATGAAAAATTATTGAACAATGTAATTATAAAACCTCCGTTTAGAATGACAATTTCTAAACTTAATACATATATTAAACTGAAAGCTTAATTCTAGTACTGTAATATATGGAACATGCCAATCAAATTGACAATGCATCCAAAGAACAATTGTGAAAAGCCAAATAAAACTGAAAAATGAAGAATTTCCCATATTCTGGCACAATGAAAAGTAACAATACCCCAAATAGGCAAAACTTGGTATGAGAGTGTTAATATTGGCAACACTCTAGTTCTTCTCCTCAGAGTGCTGGCTTTCAACCTTAATTATTAATGTCATGACAGACCTATATGTGTGTAATAAAAATGACTTTTTGATCATATGAAATGAAGATTCACAAACAGAACCAGAACTAAAATACAAAGCAGCAGTAAAAACAAGCCTTTATTTCCACAGGGCAAATATGTTACCAGTTTATACACCCTGATAGTATAACACATATACCCATTTGGAAGTGCTGCAAATTAAACCCAAGGCCTTGTTCATGCTAAAATAGTGGGCTGTCAAAGAACTGTATCATTTGCCTCAACACTTTTTAATATTTTTTATTTAAGAAGCACTCTTATTTACATGTCATTCCCTCCATTCCCATGCTTACCACTGACAAGACCACCCAACTCACCACCCACCCACTCCCCAGGAGGCTCTCCACGGGAGCCATTAAAGTCCTTCACATCATTTGGGGGAGGACCCAGGCCCTCATTCATATCTGAACTGCAATAGTATCCCTAGGGAATGGTCTCCCAAAGTGCATTTGTGCTCTTGGGATAAACACTGGCTCCATTGTTAGAGGTCCCATAAACTTCCCTGGCCTCCTAGCTGTCACCCACTTTCAGAGGACATGGTTTGGTCTAATGCTGGTTCCCCAGCTTTATGACTAGTATCTCTGTGCTCTCACTAGGTTAGGTCAACTGTTTCTGTGGTTTTCTCCAGCACCACCTTGGCTCCTTTGCTCTTCCCTCCTCCCTCTCTGCAACTGAATCCTGGAAGTATGGCTCAGTGCTCAGCTTTGGGTGCCTGTCTCTGCTTAGATCAGGTACTGGATGAAGGCTCTAAGAATGGCAACCAAGGTAGTGATCAATCTCATTATAGGGGAAGGGCATCAAAGGAAGCCTCTCCACCACTGCCTAGATTCTTAGTTCTGGCCATTCCTGTGTATTCCCTAACATTTCCCCTGTGCCGGACCTCTCTCCAAACCTGTATTAGCTCCCTCTATCAAGGTATCTCCTTTCTTGCCCTCCCTTATTTCACCCCCTGTCTCAGTTCTGTTCTCCTTTCCCCTACCCATTTACCCTTCTCCCCTTCCCATCTCCCTCCTTTCTCCCCCTGCCCCTGTGCTCCCAATTTGCTCAGGGATTATTGTACCCCTCACCTTCTTTGGGGCATGATGTGTTCTTCTCTTGGGTTGTTCCTTGTTTGCTAGTTTCTCTGGTGGTGTAGATTGTAGACTGGTAATACTTCGCTCTATGTCTAAAATTCGTATATGAGTGAGTACATATCATGCTTGCCTTTTCTGTGATTGGGTTACATCACTCAGGATGGTGTCTTCCAGTTCCAACCATTTGCCTGCAAATTTCAAGCTTTCATTGTTTATTCTGCTGAGAAATACTCCCTTGTGTAAATGTATCACATTTTCTCCATCCTTTCTTCAGTTGAGGTGCATCTAGGTTGTTTCCAGGTTCTGGCTATTACAAAAAACACTGCTATGAACATAGTTGAAAATATGTCCTTGTTGTATGAATGTGCAACAGAAGAATTGCTGGATCTTGAAGTGGACTGAATCTCTTTTTCCTGAGAAACCATCATAAGGATTTCCAAAGTAGTCGTTCAAGTGTTCCTCTTTCTCCACATCCTCTCCTGCATAGACTGCCAATGGTGTTTTTGATTTTAGCCATTCTGGCTGGTGTAAGATGGCATCTCAGAGTTGTTTTGGGTTGCATTTCCCTGATGGCTAAGGATATTGAGCACTTTCTCAAGTGTCTTCTTGCCTCAACAGTTTTACACTTCCATGTCACTGTATCTGTAACAACCACTTTCTTATTTTCCTGGTGCTTAAACATTTATATTCATGTAATTATATATAATATAGTTTGAGGATTGTCTTTTTAAACAATATCACAAATGTGATGTTCATATGTGTTGCTTCATCCATGTGCCTGACTCTTGCATATTTTCATTTCAAAACGAGCCCACCTCATTCTACTTCTCTGCCTTGTTTGGACACAATTGATTTTTCACAAGTATCTTTGAAGCATCATACCTAACAAATGTCCCATTAATTTTGTTTTTTAAAGCTTTATCACATTCCCTAATGAATGATGCCAGTAATTGCTGTACCCAGTTTTACCTGTTTAATATACTCTGTAAATACACAAATTCTGTTATGATATTTGAACACTCAGAAACTTATAATGGTGTTTAAGTTCCCTCATCTTTCATTTCCACAATAATATAACATCCTAATTTCATATTATTTTCCAAAAATTTTACATTTTTGTGTTGTAATTGTACTTCTTTCTTTTCTCATGGCCTAAATATATGTTCTTATACATACCAACTCCTCTGAAATGCAAAATGAACATCTTTCTAATAATTATTTTTGTATTGTTGATTAAACATATCTCCTTAGTCTAGATTTCAATCAAAATTGGAAAACTCAAATGGTAATTGTTGATCAATTATAAAATTATAAAAAGTATTTTCTGGGGCTTGAGAGGTCAGTTATGAGCACTGACTGCTCTTTTCTGGGGCTTGAGTAATCAATTATGAGCATTGACTGCTCTTCCAGAGGTCTGGGTTTCAATTCCTAGAACCCAAATGGCAGCTCACATCTGTCTGTAGCTCCATTTCCAGGGCTTCTGACACCCTTACACAGACATATATGCAGGCAAAACACCAATGAACATAAAATAAAGAAAACTAAATAAAAATTAAAAATATCTTATGAATATAATCTATATTTCTCCAACCAATATTTGAATTGCTAACTCTTTCATAAACATAAAGGGAAATAGTTTCATTTTGAAATTTTCTTATCTCTTACTTTCTTTGTATACATATATATCTATTTATCTATATATCTATATATATATAAAATCATTAAACTTTTTCTGCTTTTCCCTGCATATTCCTGTCCATCTGCACTTTCTTCTTTTTCATTAATTCTTCTACTTCCCCTTTGTCATATTTTCTACTCTTTTTTGCACTACCCAAGTCACTTTTGACTGTTTCACCTATCATTGTTTCCTTTCTACAATTCTATTTCTACCAATGTATCCCCCTCTGCTATTCATAATATAACTGGAACACTATTTGTTCTTAAACTCTAATTCAAATTATTTGTGTTTTTATGATTAAGATTATAATTACACCCACTGGGCGGTAGTGGCACATGCTTTTAATCCCAGAACTTGGGAGGTAGAGGCAGGCAGATCTCTGTGAGTTCGATGCCCGCTTGGTCTACAGAGCTAGTTCCAGGATAGGCTCCAAAGCAATACAGATAAACCGTGTCCCCCCCAAAAACAAAAAATATTATAATTACAACATTTCCCCTTTCCTTTCCTCTTTTCAAACTCTCCCATATGTCTTTCACTGATCCCCTTTGAATTTATTACCTCTATTTTTTCATTGGTTGTTATCTTATGGTCCCAGCTTTTGCCTATAGTTCTTTATGGAGGGTTAGGGCTTCATGGTCTTTTCCATGTCCACTTTGGCATATAAACTGTTGTCATCTTTGTTTATATCACCTTTTGGCAGATACTTTGTCTTTTATTTTATATCATCACTGCAAGGTACACATTGTGACTTTTTTTTAATTTGGTAGTCTGGGAAGTTTGTGTTTTGGGATATCGAACCTGAAAATGTGTAGGAAGTGTGAATAATTCTATAGCAATTTCAAATTGTAAGAAACCACTAGCATTCATTTCTTTAAAAGTTAAGAACAGATAGTTGAGGAATTGGAGAAATTGCCGCCACAGTTAAGACCACTGGCTACTTTCCTCCTGGGTTGCATGTTGGCTCACAACCATCTGTAACTTCAGTACTAGGGTATCTGATGTCCTATTATGGTCTCTGCAGAAACTGTATGCACATGGTATGTATACAGTCATGCAGGAAATATATTCACATACATAAAATTAAATAAATAAATCTAAGTATTTTAACAAATATTTCAGATGTTCCCCATTTTATAACACTGTTGCTGCAACAAGATAAATATTTAATGCAATACTTCACATCTCCAATGTTAAATCATCCATGTAACAAAGATTTATTTAATAATTTTATGATCTAAATACTATTAGAGATTCTATTACCATATTTCTATATTTTTGAACAAGTTAGAAAAAAATCCTTTCTATGTAGATTCCATTTTATTGAGTGAAGATAAATCTATTCAAGGAATATACAAAGAATTAAGGAAGTAATAATTGCCCATATTTGTTCTTAATGTAATTAGGTGGGGGAAATACTTCAGAATAGATGGTCATGGATAGTCATTTTATGAGCACATGTTTAAATCACACACACACACACACACACACACACACACACACACAATCAGCTATGACCTATTCAGGCAAAAGCATTTAAAACAAAAATGAAATCTAATGTAAAGGATAAAAAACATGGAAATTACCTTGACGTTTTATATGTAGAAAACAGAAGGTTAGTGTCTAAGGAGATGGCTCACTTGATAAAGTTATTGCTGAATAGCATAAGGAACTGAGTTCTGATCTAACCTAGTTCCTAATTAAAAGGCCAGGTACAGAGGTACACATATTTGTAACTCCAGTATTTGGGAGTAATGTAGAAACAGGAAGGTCCCTGGTGCTTGCTAGCTAGTCAGTCTAGCCAATTGGCAACCTCAAGGTTCAGTGAATGAATCTTCTCACAAAAAATAAATTGGAGAACAGTTTTGTATGAAAATTGTTTTGTATGATGTAACCTTCGAGCTACAGTGTAGACATATGCATGCACACCACTAACAGCTAAATGAACACTCATACATCACAGATTCATACACATGGGCATAATTACATGTACATGAGTCGGTTTTTCTAAGTCAGAGTGAGCAATAAAGAAAATTCGGGGTGATGTCAAAGGGTTAGATAGGACAAATAACCAAGGACTCATGGAATCGAGGCTGAGGTGTTGTACATTAAGCCTTATGTACAACAGAAAACATGAATATAAAAGGCCAAATTAGGTTATGTGAAGAACAAATATATCTCAGCACAATAAGAAAGAGGCAATTTCAACAGTTCATATGGCAAAGTTCAGAAGTTAAGATTGCTTGTGTTTGTAAACATCGCAGTTTTCTTCATAGATTCCAGATGATACCCTACTCACTTTTCATATGCTTCTGATTATTTATCTATTCATTCATTCATTCATTTACTTGTTTTTATAATCTCTAGTTCCCTAGCAGGAATCCTGAAATCCAAGCAATGAATTTGAACCCTGAATGCTTCTTCGCATTTCTCAGATGATGAAGATTTGGAAGATATCCATATCAGGGAAAAGAAACTTATTGACAGAGAGACTTTGAGGCTCAGCATTTTATACTATTCATATACTCAAGATAAATAATCTTTTACTTACAGTCATGAAATTCCTGAATATTTTTCAATATTTGAGTTTATTGGTAATCCTAGGTAAATCCAGGTCAAATAAATTATTAGGACCACCACAAAATGTCTGCTTCTGTTCTTAGGCTGGAGTATTTAAATTAGAAACTGGCACAGAAAGGCACTCCAAGATGTCTATAAATTGTCTTGTTGACTCTCTAAGCAGCAGTTTTGTCCAGCTGGGCCTGATTTGCAACATCATTCTCAATTGAGGTTTCCCCAGTATCAGGATTGCTACAGTTACTGACAACTACAATGGACAATGAGGTAGCAGAGTTATAGGAAGATGCCTAAACCAGGTAAGTTTAGAATACTATTTCATCTACCTCAAGAGACCAACAAGAGTGGCTGCTCACAAGCAAAGCATGAGACTACAATTCATATCTTTCAGGATCAACACTACTCAAACCCTACCTTGTGTTGCCAAGTAATTCTTTGTACATTTCCAAGATAGACATTTTGATAAATCTGTACCTACTTATTGTCTCACAAACGTGTCACAGACTATGAATAATGGCATTCTTCATTGATATTTATTTAAATTCAAAGGTATCTCACTACATGTGTCCAGTGCTTCAGGACAGGCAAGGCTCAGGTGCATAGGCTGCCCAGAACTCACTAAGGTGTCTGTCTGTTTGGTTCAGGTACAAGCATCATTTTTCCAAGTACCATGTTATTGATAAGATTTAGGTATGGCCCACATTTACAATGAAGTGCCTTACCTAAGTGTTACTAATATATTTAGCTGCTTACATGTAGTGATTCCCCTACAGGCTTTACAGCAGGCAGGGAAAAATGATCCATGAAGAGACAAGAATGAAACTTTAGCTCAGATGAATTTATTATAACAGTTGCTAGACCAGGATTTATAGAGTCTTGGTCAGGTCATTTCACTTTAGCCATATTTAGGCATGAAACAATCATTGAAGACACTATTCAGGTAACAATTAACTCAGTCCCGAGTTCATAACAATTTAAGACACATTGAGATTCCTTGCAGAGTACATCTGGCTTCTTTCACAAGAATGGGACTGTTGACTCAGGGATAGTGCCAAAGACTTAGGGTCTAGAGAGTTTCACTGAGGTAAACACAATGCCCATAAAAGTCAGGATTGATTTGGTCAGAAGATAATATAGAAATCACTTAGGCTGTTGTAAAGCACAAGTGACCTCATTCATAAAAGTGAGATTCGTGGTCTCAAGAAATAGAGTAAAACCTTAGATAATAAAAATGTTAATTCTGGGAGATACTGATAGAGCCTGTCTCATCAGGCAGCAAAGGATCAGCAGGTTGCAAAACTCCATCATTCCTAGCATTCCAGGAAGAGCAGCAATGCACCCTATTCCACTGAAGAGAGCAGCTGTGTGTTTAACTTCCCTGGTTTCTCCAGTGTTTATCTGTGTGCAGCAGCATTCTTTCCCTCTACAATTACTGTATACATCAATTATTGATTCTATGCAAGCAAAACAAAACATGAGCTTGAGTGCAGGGTTTGATAAGTCTGCAACTGCCATTTTCAGACTGTTGATATGTTTGAAGTACTATCAAAGTGCCTGGTTCTCGATAACATTTTTATGATGGTTATAAAATTCTAAATGAGGACACATAAAATAAAGAAATGCTAATTTTAAGAATATAATCAAAATACATATTATTAAAAATCAACTAAAAGATCAATATAGTATAATAATAAAAATGAGTAATACCTGGGGAAAAACTTGATACGATTGGGTCACTGTGTCAGGAGAGAGCCATTATTATGTGTTATCATATCTCCTACCAAGAATGATAAATGCTTGGTTCATGCATGAGTTCTAGTACCATTTCTTCCACTTATATTAATAGGTTCTTACTTGGTATGGGATGTATCTAAGGCCTTTCTGGTGATCTGAGGCATTATTTAAAAATTATATGGTATCTCTATGCTCTGTCAACTGGGAGACAGGAAACCATTCTCAGCAATCAGAAAATGTCGACATCACTGTGAAGGGGCACATAGTCATTGTGAAGTACCCCAAAGGAAAACTCTGGAGCAACTTCAGTCACATCAATGTAGAACCAAGACTCTTTGGAAAGAAAACAAGAGGAAACAGGTTGATAAATGCTCTAGTAACAGAAAAGAACTGGCCAATGTCCAAGCAATCTTCAATCATAATTGTAACATGATCAAAGGATGTTATGCTTGGCTTCCATTACAACATGAGATATATGCATGTTCTTTTTCCCATAAACATTTTTATTCAGGAGAATGGGTCTCTAACAGAAACCTGAAGTTTATTGGGTTACATCTACAGATGTAACATGAAAAAAATAACCAAAAGCCCAGAGACAGACAGTGGGATTCAAGCTTCAAGATGAAGACCAGAGTAGCAAAGCAGACAAGTAGTCAGTAGATCTTACCTAGCCAAAATGGCAGTCCTATCTTCAGGAATCCTCAGAGGCAAAATTTCTGAATTCCTGCCACTTCCTTCATATATTCCTTTCTCTGCCCAGCTATTTCCTCCTGTCTCTACCTCACTGGTGCTTGGATTAAAGGTATATGATCCCAAGTGTTGAGACCAAAGGTGTGAGTTCTGTTACTCTTCAATCCTGTATAGGCCAGGGTGGTCTTGAACTTAGAGAGATCTATCTCTGACTTCTGAGTCCTGGGATTAAAAGTGTGTGCTGTTACTGTGTAGCTTCTATAGCTAACCAATGTGGCTAGCTTTGCTTTTTGATACTTTAGGCAACCATTATTAAATAATAAATAATGTCACCACACATAGAATTTGGATGAGGACAGGTGTTACTTGTCTCTCAAGTCCAAAAGGATGAATCAATTCTAGTATTGTTTTTTCTCTTCTTTTTTGATTTAAGTTAGAAACTAGCTTGCTTCACATGTCAATCCCAGCTCCCTCTCTCTCCCCTTCTCCCCTGCCCAACCCCACCAGGCCCCCCAGCACCCCACCCAACCCCTACTCCGATCCCCAGGGAGGGTGAGGCCCTCCATGGAGGATCTCCAGAGTCTGACATTTCATCCAGCACAGGGCCTAAGCCCTCCCCACAAGAGTCCAGGCTAAGAGAGTATCCCTCATTGTGGGATAGGCAGGCAAAGTCCATTTGTATGCCATGGATAAATATTACCCAAGGCCCTCTAGATTACCTAGGCCTCCTCACTGACACCCACATTCAGGGGGGGTATGGATCAGTTCCATGCTTTCCACCCAGCCATCAGTATGGGGTTCAAGAGCTCCCCCTTGTTCAGGTCAACTATTTCTGTGTGTTAAACCAGCCGAGTTTTAACCCCTTTGCTCATAAGTTCTCCCTTTCTGTCACTGGGTTCTAGGAGTTCAGTTCAGTGTTTAGCTTTGACTGTCTGCCTCTGCTTCCATCAGTCACTGGATGAAGGTTCTGTTTCCCAGACTCTCTGGCAGTGGAATTGTAGACTGTCAGTCCCCTGATCCATGTCTAAAACCCATATGCGAGTGTGTACATACCATGTTTCTCTTTATGTGACTGGGTTACCTCACTCAGGATGGTTTCTTCTAGTGCCATCCATTTGCCTGCAAATTTCAAAATTCCGTTGTTTCTTTCCACTGAATAGTACTCCATTGTGTAAATGTACCACATTTTCTCTATCCACTCTTCGGTTGAGGGAAATCTAGGTTGTTTGCAGGTTCTGGCTATTACAAATAATGCTACTATGAACATAGTGGAACAGACATCCTTGTTGTGTGAATGTGCATCTTTTGGGTATATGCCTAAGAGTGGAATAGCTGGATCTTGTGGTAGACTGATTCACATTTTCCTGAGGAATCTCCATACTGATTTCCATAGTGGCTGTACGAGTTGGCACTCCCAGCAGCAGTGGAGGAGTGTTCCCGTTTCACCACAACCTCTCCAGCATAAATTGTCATTGATGTTTTTCATTATCTTTTCATCCATTTGTTGCATTTTATGAATTTTTTGGTTTGTTTTTTCTTCCATTTTTTGCATTTTTTGGTTTGTTTTTTCTTCCATTTCTTGCATTTTTTGGTTTGTTTTTTCTACCATTTCTTTGAGGGATTTTCCTACATCCTCTTTTAGGGCCTCTATCATTTTTCATGAAGTTGTTTTTAAGGTCATTATTTTCTGCTTCATTTGCATTGGAATGTTGGAGTCTTGCTGGTGTGGAGTCTCTAGAATCTGGTGGTGTCATATTTGTTTTTCCGTTGCTGAGTGTTTTTGCATTGTCTCTTTTCCATCTCTTCTTCTAGTGGGTGCAGAAAGAACCCCTTACTGGTCTGGTGGTTAGGGGACCAGATTTCCCTTTCGGTGGGTGCAAGCAAGTCGAATATTCTGGTAGTTCTTCTTTTCCTGGTCCTAGTTCTGGTCCCGTGGGTGGAGATGCCCAGGAATCTGGGGTATGTAGTACTGCACCTGGTCCCCTGGTCTCTTTAGTGGAAGAGAAGACTTGGGATCCGGGGTGCGTGGCTCCTCCTGGGATTCGAGGCTCTGTGGCAGTCCCCAGCCACTGGTCCCTCTGGTCCCACTGGTCCCCTTGACCTGTTGGTCCCCTGGTCTCGTTAGTGGAAGAGAAGACCTTGGATCTGGGGTGCTTGGCTCCGCCAGTATGGGAGGGTCTGTGCAGTCCCCAGGCACTGGAAGGCAGAATTGGATGCAGTGGCTGTTTTACCTGGTCCCGCTGGTCTCACCGGACATGCTCCTCTCCTTGGTGGAAAAGAAGACCTGGGATCTCTGTAGCCCACTTTTTGATTGGATCCTTTAGTGTTTTGAAGAATTTCTTCTTGAGTTCTTTGTAAATTTTGGAGATCAGCCCTCTGACAGGTGTGGGGTTAGTGAATATCTTTTCCTAATCTATGGGTTGTCTTTTTGTCTTTCTGACTGTGTCCTTTACCTTACAGAAGCTTCTCATTTTCAGGAGGTCCCGTTTATTAATTGTCAAACTTAGTATCTGTGATACTGGAGTTATATTCAGGAAGCAATCTCCTATACCAATTTGTTCAAGGGCACCTCCAACTTTCTCTTCTAAGAGGTTCAGTTTGGCTGGATTTATGTTGAGGTCTTTCATCCTTTTGTGCTTAAATTTTGTGCATTGTGGTAAACATGGATCTATCTGCTGTCTTCTACATGTCAGCTTCCAGTTATGCCAGCATCATTTGTTGAAGATGCTTGCTTTTTCCCATTATGTAATTTTAGCTTCTTTGTCAAAAGTATGTTATCCCAAGTGTTGGGACCAAAGGTGTGAGCTCTTTTACTCTTCACTCTTATATAGGTCAGGGTAGTCTTGAACTCAGAGAGATCCATCTCTGAGTTCTGAGTCCTGGGATTAAAAGAGTGTACTGCTACTGTCTAGCTTCTATAGCCAACTAGTGTGACTGGCTTTGCTGTTTGATACTTCAGTCAATATTTATTAAATAATAAATAATGTCACCACATCGGATTTGGATGAGGACAGGTCCAAAAGGATGAATCAATTCTTGAAGGAAATAGTATTGAACTTATTTCAAATTCAGCAGCTCTAGATAAGCATGCCATAACAGTTCAAAACCATGGATATACAAAAGTTCTTGGATGGTATTATGTGGCTGAATAGGAAACAGTTCAGGAGGCTGATGAGTAAGACTTAAGCTCCAAAAACCATGTCCTGTATTACAAGTATGATTTGGAGTAGTTTTGGTGACAATGAAAGACATGTTTGTATAAAAATTACTTGATTGTCTTCATGTTGATCCCATTAACTGTTATAAACTTGGATTAGAAGTATGGGAAACTAGGAAGTTCATCTTCTAGAAAAGATACTTATTCTCACATTGTAGCAATCACCTGAAATGTTACTTCTTGTACATACATACACACACAGACACAGACACAGACACACACACACACACACACACACACACACACACACACACACACCATAATCTAGAGTTCATAGCAGATGGAATTAGCGACATGAAATAAATATGTAGTGATAGGGAAACTTCACACACCATTCAAAATATAATCCAACATAACTGGAGAGGTTAAATGGGAACAGAAGTCTAAATGTTCCATGCCAAACATAAACGATGAATACAAAGTTACTCAAGTAGGGAGAGTTGTATTCTAAGACAAAGACTGGATATAAAACATGTTCTGAAGCACAGAAAATCAAAGCCCATTGTCAATATCTGAACATATGCCATTTTGGTAGCGTGGAAATATTAATATAGCTCTGAATGATCCCTATTTCATGCCTTCTCTGTCTCCTAGAAAACCATTGACAAAACATGAGCCACACTAAGAAAAAGAAAGAAAAATATTGAAAAACTTTTTAGGCATGATAACACATACATAATCCAAGATTTAAGTGACTGAGACTGGTAGATTACCATGAATTTCAGGCCAGTCAGAGGGTTCCTGCCCAGCATGTGCTTAAGAGTAAAACTCTGCCTCAGAAAAAAATACAGTGTCTTATTTTCTTAGTGAAAATGTAATTCAATAGGACAACAATATTTGAGAATATCAATCAACAGAATTTTTAAATCAATTGTGTGCAACGAGACATATATTGATCTCACATTTGACTCACAAACAAGAAATAATATTAGTAAATAACCATAATATAAATTTAATTGCTTTCTTTAATGCAAATGTATATTTAAAATATTAAAATTAATTTACCTTATTCTTAAAATTTTCATGCACATGAATAATTAAACATGACTTTATCCAACCACAATTTCTGTCTTCCATTTCTTGTATCCCCCAACATTCACCACTCCCAGATTTGTGTTTGTTTGTATTTCTGATAGTCTAGTTAGTGCTGTCCATATGTGCATGGGTGTAGTATCATCCTTTGGAGCATAGGGAACCTACTATGGACCACACCTTCAAAGAATGATTCTTCTGCACTCAGAAATTATCAACCACTAGTAACTCCTCATTAAGAAATATTTGTCAACTTCCTCTCACCAACACTAAGGCACCATCGGAGAGGAGGTAGAAATATGAGAGCCAAATGATAAAAAAATGCTGTGGAATGCTGTCTTTTTGAATATGACATAGTTATTCCACTCATGAACTCACAGCAGCTGTGATTACATGCAGAGTTCCACATAAGATCACATTAGCCACAATCATGCCATAGATGATATATTTCATTTCTTAAAATGTCTTAATTATCTTATCACATGTTTATCTAAATATTAATGATCAAGCTTGTGTCTATGAATTATTTTGTAATATATGTAGATGTATATATAAAAAAGTGATATAAATATAGGTATGTTCTAAATTTAAATGTTATGCATTTCATGAACATTTGATATTTAAAAATTTATTGTGATGACAATTGGGGTCACAAATCTATGAGTAAAGCATAATATCATCAGGCAACATTATATATTGATATTTTTTTCTGCAATCATATTTGGTTCTAGCCTAGTTCTGTGGGCTGTCCAGTCTCTAGGTCCAGGCATTCCAGGCAGTGTTAGAGGCAGGTGCATGATGGAAGTATGTCACTTTTTAAATAAAAACAGAGTAGGAGGAGATTGGGTAAAGAAGGGAAGTTGAGGAGGTAATAGGACGAGAGGAGGGAGAGCAGACAGTGGTTGGGATGTATAATAAATAAATTAATTTAATTAAAAATAAAGAAAAAGAAAAATTGTGGTGAAACAAGCAGCACAAAATAATTATGTTGATTACTAGCATAGCATCATTACAAAATTGCAATCATAGGAATGGACATTGAGTTTATCAAGTGAGCTTTCATTTTCTACATCCAATTTCTATTTAATCTGCTTATGAAGAAAATAGCTTATCCAAAGCCCTTGCCAATTTGATACTTAAAACATCCTCAAGGTTTTCAGATATCAGATAAGTTTATATAGAAAAAGTAAAAATGTCTCTTCAAAGTATAGAGGAATTGTAATAGAGAACAATTTAAAATTCAATGAAAATATCATAAAAATGAACACCCTTGATGTCTATATTCCATCTAAATAACTTAGGTAAAATTGATATTAGTATACCATCATGTGGAATTTCTGATTATTAAAAAATACGAGCAGCTTCTACCAGTGAGACATTTCTCACACCATTTATTTTCTTAATTTTTAATATAATTAGCCTTGTATACAACAATAACCATTGCCATATTAATATCCCAACAAAATGTTGATTTGATTTCTGCTTACTACCTATTTATTTTGGTCTTACATCATAAAGTTACTAAGTCAAATGACTGGTTTTCCATTCTGATAAAAGTCAATACATATTATATTTTACATTTGTATTATATTACACCTCTAGCCTCATAATATCTGTTTGAGTAATAAATAATTTCATTTTATATTATAGAGGAGGAAATTCAAACTACATCACCAGTCTAGCTATTAAATTTTTAGCAGAATGATGATTCTATTTTCTATAACTATAGTCCATGTACTAATTATTTCATATTTTCAGCTAGGGTTTAAGTTAAGAAATTCTATATTAGAAGAACAGGGGGAATTTTCTCTTGTTTAAAAAGTTCCTTCATATCTTCAGCCTGAGATTATCACTGGGACTTATTCTAAATTTCAGAGATGAAACAATATTTGAGTTTTTGATATTGAATTTGAAAGATGTTATATAAAAGTACAGACAAATCTGTGAAAAATCATACTTCACCACTTTCACTCATCATCTGGATCTTGAATGTCCCAAGGTACTCAAAGTAAAAGAGGTAGTCACCAACTACTAGGAAGTGGTGTAAAGGAAGTTTGTCATTTCAAGTATCCTCAAAAGATATGTTCATAATCTCTCTGGGATTTTTATTAATTTATCTGGTTTGGTTTTTGAT
Source organism: Mesocricetus auratus (assembly GCF_017639785.1). NCBI lineage: Eukaryota > Metazoa > Chordata > Mammalia > Rodentia > Cricetidae > Mesocricetus > Mesocricetus auratus. The sequence continues at coordinate 37,163,528 of NW_024429188.1, read as the reverse complement.
GCTGTGAAGTAACTGTAGCCTCAACTTCTATGACAAGTTGTATTTTACCACTGTAAATTCTAGTCAACTTGGTCTATGTACTGAAATTATGTACCAAAATAAATGTTTCTACCCTTATAAATAAATTATTCCTGCTATTTGACCATAATGAAGGAAAACTTACTGAAACACCTCACCAGCTATCTTCAATTGCAAACATTCTTTCAACTGCTTCTCAGGATACACTTGTGAAGATGTAAATGATAATTACAAGGAGAAAGCTTTTGCATAAATAACAAAAATGTTATGGCTATTCTTGGTTATCAGCTTGAATACATCTGGAGTTAACCACAATCTAAAACATGGAGGTCACATCTGCAATGGATTTTTGCAAAATTTGAAGTTGGAAGATCCACTTTTAAAATGGAACTTTGAGTTAGAAAGACACAACTTTAACCCAGATATTTGGGCTTGGAAATAGCATGCCTTTAATACAGAATTGAAGCAGGTAGACACACATTTAATATGAACCATTATCTTCTTCTTGAAGCCTATATAAGCACATGGATGAAGGGAGCATTTGCTATTAGCCTGCTTGCTCTCACTTTATCAGTAAGTTCATTCCTTCACTAGTGTTAAAGCCTACTTCTTAGGGATTCTAGGATATTCTAAAGACCAGCCATGACATTCAACCTTGTTGACTGAGTAACTACCAAATTATTGGACTTTCTGATCATAAGCAGCCATTGTTGTATTAGCTGGACCACAGACTGTACATCACTCTAATATATACCCTTTCTTTTTATTAGTAGTTTCTTTTTTAAATTTTATTTAAATGAAAAGCAATCTTAATTTACATACCAATCCCAACACCCTCTCCCTGTCATCCTCATATTTACCCCAACAACTTTCCATCCCACACACCATCCATTCTTCAGGGAGGGTGAAGACTCCCATGGGATATCAAAGTCTATCAAATCATTTGGGGCAGGACCTAGATCCTCCCCCATGTATCTTGGCTGAGAGAGTATCCCTCCATAGAGAATTTTGCTCCCAAAGTCCATTGGTGGCCTAGGGAGAAATGCTTGTTCCATTGCCAGTGGCCACATAGAATTCAGATCCTCCAAATGACACCCATATCCAGGGGACCTGGTTTGATCTTATACTGGTTCACTAGTTAACAGACTGGCGTGCTTGAGATCCCATTTGCTTGGGGGAGCTGTTTCTTTGGGTTTCCCCAGCATCATCTTGATTACTTTCGTCATCTCTCCTCCCTCTCTGCAGCTGGATTTCAGTAGTTTGGCTTAGTGCTTAGCTGTAAATCTCTGCTTCTGTTTCAATCAGCTACTGAATGAAGGCTCTATGATAGCTGGAAAGGCAGTCATCAATCTCATTAAAGGGGAAATTAATTTAAGGTATCCTATCTACTACTGCTTAGATTCTTAGTTAGGGTCATCCTTGTCGATCCCTGGGCATTTCTCTAGTGCCAAATTTCTTGTAAAGCCTATAATTGCTCCCTCTATTGAGGTATCACTTTCTTTATTCTCCTCTGTTCTTCCTAAACCTCAAGTTTCCTGATCCATCACGTTCTCCTTCTCCTCTCATCCTTGCCTCCTCTTTCTCCTAACACCCTCTCCCATCCCCCATGTTCTTTATTTACTCAGGAGATCTTGTCCCTTTCCCCTTCTTAGACGGTCCATTTATGTCTCCTTGTAGGGTTCATGTAGGGTTCTGCTTGTTTCCTAAATTCTCTGGATAGGTGGATTGTAGGTTGGTTATCATTTGCACTAAGTCTAATATCCACTTATGAGTGAGTACCTAATATGTTTTTCTTTATATGTGGGGATTTCTCACTGAGGATGGCTTCTTCTATTTCCATTCATTTGCTTTCACATTTCAAGATGTGTTTGTTGTTGTTGTTGTTGGTTTTTGCTTATTATTACTCTGTTGTGTAAATGTACACATTTTTCTTTATCCACTCTTTTGTGGAGAGGCATCTATATTGCTTCCAGGTTCTGGCTATTACAAATAATGCTGCTATGAACAAAGTTGAACAGATGTCCTTGTCATATGAAGGTGCATCTTTTGGGTATATGCCTAAGAGTAGAATTGCTGGATTTGTAGTAGATTGATTCCCATTCTCCTGAGAAATTGCCATACTAATTTCAAAAGTGGCTGTACAAGTTTGCATTCCTACCAGCAATAGAGGAGTGTTCCTCTTTCTCCACATCCTCTCCAGCATAAATTATCCACAGTGCTTTCAAGTTTAGCCATTCTGACAGGTATAAGATGGTATCTCAGAGTTGTTTTGACTTGTATTTCCCTAATGGCTAAAGATATTGAGCAATCTCATAAGTGCCTTTAGGCAATGTTAGACTCCTCTATTGAGAATTACCTACTTAGATCTGTATACCATTTTTAATTGGATTATTTAGTATTTTGATGTCTAGCTTATGAGTTCTTTGTATACTTTGGAGTTCAGCCCTCTGTCAGCCCATTCTGTGGGCTACCGTTTTGTCTTGTTGACTATGTCCTTTGCTTTGCAGAAGGTTCTTAGTCCCAGAAGGTCCCATTTATTAATTATTAATTTAATTTTCTGTGTTACTGGTGTCATGTGCCAATTCTTTCGAGGGTGCTTCCTACTTTTTCTTCTAAGAGGTTCAGTTTGGCTGGATTTATGTTGAGGTCTTTGATCCATTTGGACTTAAGTTTGGGTATAGATATGGTTCTATCTTAAATTATCTACTTGTCAGCATCCAGTTATTCCATCGCCATTTGATTAAAAGGCTTTCTTTTTCCATTGTATAATTTTAGCTTCTTTGTCAAAAATCAGATGTTCCTTGGTGTGTGGATTAATATCAGGGTTCGCTGGAAAGGACTAAAAGACAGAAATGTAACTAAGAAGTACAGGAACTAACAGAAGTTATGACTTAATTGGATTTAGCAAACATCTCTAAAACATTCCATCCAAAGACAAAAGAGTATACATTCTCAGTACCACATGGAACATTCTCAAAAATTGACCACTTACCCGACATCAAAGCAAATATCAATAGATACAAAAAACTGGAATAACCCCCTGTATCTTATTGGAACACCATGGCTTAAAGTTAAAATCAACAGCAACACAAATTGCAGAAAGCCTACAAACTCATGGAAATCGAACAGTGCTCAATTGCATCAACCCTGGGTTAAGGATGAAGTAAAGAAGGAAATTAAATAGTCCTAGAATCCAATGAAAATGAAGACACAACATACCAAAACTTATGGGACACTTTGAAAGCAGTGCTAAAAGGAAAGTTCATAGCACTAAGTGCCCACATAAAGAAACTGGAGAATAGTCACACTAGAGAACTAATAGCACAACTGAAAGCTCTAGAACAAAAAGAAGCAAAGTCACCTAGCAGGAGTAGACACCCAGAAATAATCAAATTGAGGACCGATATTAATAAATTAGAAACAAAGAAAGCAATAGAAAGAATCAAGGAAACAAAGAGTTAGTTCTTTGAGAAAAAAAACAATATAGGCAAACCTTTATCCAAACTAACCAAAAGGCAGAGAGAGACATAACAATGGACACAGGAAATCCAGAGAATCATCAGGTCATATTTTGAAAATCTGTTCTCCACAAAATTAGAAAATTTAAAGGAAAAGGACAATTTTATGAATAAGTATCAAAATTAAATCAAGAACAGATAAAAATTTAAATAGACCTATAACTCCTAATGAAATAGAAGCAGTCATCACAAGTCTCCCAACCAAAAAAGTCCATTGACAGATGGTTTCATTGCAGAATTCTACAAGAAATTCAACAAAGAACTAATACCAATTATCCTCAAATTGTTCCACACAATAGAAGCAGAAAGACCATTATGAAATTCTTTTTACAAGACTACAGTTACCTTGGTATTCAAACCATTTATACTATACTTTCTACAATATAGAGATTCATTCCATAAGTTCTATTATTCTGGACAATCCAGACTAATATGGAAGCACAAGTTGAGTAGCAATATTTTTATCTTGTAAATTGATAGCAACATTTTTTGAAGTATTGTCACACAGCTAAACGCTAAGTTCTACTTTTCAAGTAAATTTCTTAAAATATATTTCTTTGGTATTGGCCCAAAAATAGACAGGTGAACCAATGTAATCGAACTGAAAACCCGGATATTAACCCACACACGTATGAACATCTGATCTTTGACAAAGAAGCTAAAAATATACAATGGAATAAAGAAAGCATCTTCAACAATGGTGCTGGAAAACTGGAGGCTGGCATGTAGAAGAATCCAGATATATCCATGTCTATCGCCATGCACAAAACTTAAGTCCGAGTGGATCAAAGACATCAACATACATCCAGCCACACTGAACCCCTTAGAAGAGAAAGTGGGTGGTACCTTTGAACGAATTGGTACAGGAGACAGCTTCCTGAACATAACACCAGTAGCACAGACAGTGAGATCAACAATTAATAAATGGAACCTCTTGAAACTGAGAAGCTTCTCTAAGGCAAAGGACATAGTCAGCAAGACAAAAAGGCAGCCCACAGAATGAGAAAAGATATTCACTAATTCTACATCAGTCAGAGGGTTGATCTCCAAAATTTACAAAGAACTCCAGAAGCAAGTCTCCAAAACAGCAAAGGATCCAATTAAAAAGTGGGCTGCAGAACTACATAGAGAATTTTCAATAGAGGAGTCTAAAATGGCTGAGAGGCACTTAAGAAAGTGCTCAACATCCTTAGCCTTCCGGGAAATGCAAATCAAAACAACTCTGAGATACCATCTCACTCCTGTCAGAATGGCTAAGATCAAAAACACCAATAACAATTTATGCAGGATAGGATGTGGTAAAAGGGGAACCCTCCTCCATTGATGGTGTGAGTGCCAACTTATTCAGCCACTTTGGAAATCAGTATGCATATTCCTCAGAAAAATGGGAATAAACCTACCACAAGACCCAGCAACTCCACTCTTAGGCATATATCCAAAAGATGCCCATTCATACAACAAGGATGTCTGTTCCACTATGTTCATAGCAGCATTATTTGTAATAGCCAGAACTTGGAAGCAACCTAGATGCCCCTCAACCGAAGAGTAGATAGAGAAAATGTGGTACATTTATACAATGGAGTACTATTCAGCAGAAAAAAAAACAATGGAATCCTGAGATTTGCAGGCAAATGGATGGCACTAGAAGAAACCATCCTGAGCGAGGTAACCCAGTCACAAAAAGAGAAACATGGCATGTATTCTCTCATATATGAATTTTAGACAGATATCTGGGGAGTGCCAGCCTACAATCCCCTTGCCAGAGAGTCTAGGAAACAGAACCTTCATTCAGCGGCTGATGGAAGAAGAGGCAGACTCCCATGTCTAAGCACTGAGCTGAACTCAAGAAAGCCAATAACAGAGAGGGAGGACTGATGATCAAAGGGATTAAGACTGTGCTGGTTTAACCTGCAGAAACAGCTGACCTGACTAGGGTTAACTCTTGAATCCCAGGGTGATGCCTGGGAATCCAGCATGGGACTGATCAAGATGCCCTGAATAGGGTGTCAGTGAGGAGGCCTAGTTAATCTATTGAGCCTTGGGCAGTAGATCAGTATTTATCCCAAGTATACACATGGACTTTGGACTCCCATCCAATAATGTGAGATGCACTTTCTGCCCTGCTCTGGATGAAATGACAGACTATGGACATCCCCATGGAGGGCCTCACCCTCCCTGGGGAAATGAAGGGATATTGGGTAGGGGTTGGGGGGAGGGCACATGAGGAGCGGAGGGAAACAGAGAGGGACCTGGAACTGACTTGTGAAGCAACTTTGGTTCTAATCTAAATTTAAACTTAAAAATAAATAATAATAATAAAAATATACTTTTTTATCGAAACAGTAAAATGATGTTTCTTAAACAATATTAATCAATGTAATTTGTTTAAAATACATTTGTTATGCATGAGGAGTTATGATTATGAATTTATGTAAACTGCCCTTGGCTAATAAACAAGAAGAATTAATGTATAAATGTAGTACTTGTCAACTGGATCAATGATAAGTAATTTGTATAGATTTAAATTATATCTATCTACCTCAGGCAATCATTGATTTCTTTAATACCTGTGTTGGAACATACTCTTGAGCAATTACAACTCAATTGCTATCAAATAGTCTAGATTGTAAAATGAATTTTAAAAATTACATGCTCGAACATTTAGAGAAATTAAAATCCTGTTTATTTTTGATTGCTTGTTATATAGGTCACTGAACATCTTCTGTGTTTAATTTCAGTAAATTTATCTGTTGTTTTCTGCTGCCTTCAAATGTGTGGATTTTAAGAATGAGATTTGTGTAAAACCATATAGACATGGTTTAGTTCCTCTCAATCATAACATGACCAGTCCACACACTTATCCTTTAATTAGAAATTACCAAGATCAATTTGAAGAATCTATGTTATCATGAAACTTCCAGGTTAACACCCCAGCAACATATCTGTGGAAAACCATAATGCATGCCCTATGCCATGCATAAAGGAAAATATGTCAGACAAACTGTGCTTTCTTAGACAAACAAGATGCTTTCAAGAAAAATAGTAGTGGTCAAGATTTAAAGGGTTTGAACAGTTTAGGCTTTAATTTCATTTTTTAAAAAAATTGTACCACTTAGTGACATTCCAGTACTCTCACATGGCCAGTATTTTCACGTCTTAAGTTGAAAGAATGACAAATGAGGCATTCTCCTTTTTCTTATAAATACATGAAGAGGTAATGAGGCCAGCACTCTGAGATATGACCCCTGTCAGTTCGCTACCTGTCTTAGCTATAAGCATTCCTAAAAGTTTGCACCTAAAAGGCTTCCTTACTGAAAATACAATGTTAAACACAGTTCTGTTGAGCCTTTCAATTGTAAAAGTGGCAAGTATGTAAAATGACCAGTTCTTTTCTTAAATGTTGTCAAAGTATCACATACATTGCAGGATAGTCAGAGAAATATAAGAAAAAAGGTAAAAAACCAATGAGAAAACCTGGCTTTAATACACTTTCTGATCATAAAATAAGTATCTGAATAATGAGACTGCAGCTTTGTTAGCCTCACAAAGATGTAAGAAAGGCCAAATAAATAACCTTAGTTATAGAATGCAAGACTATGTATTTGTTTGGTAATCTCTTAATCCACTCACTAAGAAGTGAGTTATCAAAGTCCAATCTACTCACTTAGAAGTGAGTTATCAAAGTCATACTCCTTCAGGACAAAAGGAAACACTTACCAAGGGCAGATTATATATTTGAAAGCTAGGATAAATAGTGAGAATAATAGAGTGAACATTTTCCTTTCAGGAGAGAGATGATGCCAATCCCGAGATATTTCCAACAAATATTGTCAATCAAAAATTAATTGACAGGGATTATGGAGAACAGTCAGTGGTTAAGAGCATTGACTGCTCTTCCAGAAGGCCAGAATTTTATTCCCAGCCCCCATATAGTGGTTCACAACCATCTATAACTCCAGTCCCAGGGGATCTGATGCCCTTTTCTTTGTGTGTATAGGTATATTTGTGTGTGTGTGTGTGTGTGTGTGTGTTTGTGTGTATAGAAAAAATACCCCCAAAGTAAAATAAATTGATGTATAAGAGTAGTTTTGTGTCTGTTATATAAGGAGATCACATTGTTTTACTCTCCCATAGCAACATAGGAAAGGGTAAATAAACCTGTAGATAAAGTACTATTATTCATATATTCGTCAGAAAAGTGTGGTAACAGGACACACACTCCTAGGAGTAAATCAAACCCTTAAATTTATGAAGTAAATTATAAATTATGAACACATTGAATTAACTATAGTTGTGCTAGGCTACATAAACATTAAAGCTGGGCCCAGAATGGTGGCACTCCATTTTAATCTCAGCACTCTGGAAGCAGAGACAGGCAGATATCTTTGAGTTTGAGGCTAACTTGCTATATATACATAATGAGATCTAGGCCATCCAAGGATACATAGTGATATCTAGTATTAATGAAGCAAAATATTCAACATTAAATTATGTAACTCATATCAACATGAGAAAGAAAATTAGCCAGGCATGGTGGTACATGCCTTTACTCTCCACACTTGGGAGGTAGGGCAAGTGGATATCTGTGAGTTGAAGGACAGCCTAGTTTGAAATCAGGGTCAGAATAGCCAGAGCTGCTACACAGAGAAACCCTATTTTGAAAAGCAAACAAAAATAAGGAAAATCAAAAGATCATAATGACAAGTGCAGAAAGAAATAAACCCACATTAATGACAACAAAACTTAGTATACTAGGAATGTTAGGGGTATTTTCAACATAATAAGGAACATGCAGTGAAAAATCCCTGTAGTTACCATAATATTTAATTGCTAAAAAGAAAACAAGTTTTCTATCTACAATCAAGAAAATGACAAAGATACTCACATCCAGTAATTTGTCTTCACTGTTGTGTTGGATATAGAGTGTCTCTTGAAATCAAGGAGGTGACAGAAAAAAACTCTGACAAATGGATAGAATAGCAATGGCATTAGTATAAGATGATTAGAAAACTAGGATTGGGTATCAGCTACAGAAATTAGATTATATTTATATTTGCATGTGTGTGCTCAAACTACAAAAACAAAATAAAAGGAATTAGAAAGCACTGGTCATTGATACTCCTCAACATCAATGTTCTAAATTCCTTAATAAAAAGACGAAGACTAACAGAATATCTACACAAATACAGGATCCATTTTTCTGCAGCTTATAAGAAAACATATTTTAACACCAATGATAGACATCACCTAAGAGTAAAGGATAGAAAAAGATATTCCAAGCAAAGGAACCTAATAAGTAATCTAGTATAACCCATTTAATATCTGACAGAACAGACTTCAAACCAAAACTAATCAGAAGAGATAGGAAAGGACATTTTATAGTCATGAAAGGAAATATTCATCAAGATGGCATTTGAATTCTTAACATCTACACACCAAATACAAGGACACACAAATTTATAAAATAAACACTACTACAGCTTAAATCAAATATTGACCCTCACCCATTGATAGTGGGAGACTTCAATACCCACTCTCACCAAAATGGACAGGTCATCCAGACAGAAAATATTGTATTATAACTGGTAACTACCTTGCCAGCACAGTACTAAACAAAAGCGTTTAGAAATATACCAATAGCAACAATGTGCTATTTGTCCTATACCTATTTGTCCAATTGCTTTTTGTTTAATACCAACCAAACCAAACCATATTTAAAACATTATAAAGATGAGATGCAGATACATCAGTCTTTTCTTCTGGGGCATCATTCACTTCCTTCCATAGATACATATATCTTTTCTGACCTCTTTTGACTACCTCTTCCAATTACTTGCTTAGTTGTTGGCCTTGTACATCCTAGGCAAGTACTTCTCAAGAACTCTTCAGAGTAAATTCAGCCAATATGAATAATCCAGAACATTGGAATTATTTAAAGCCTATATTAATTGAAGATTTAAATCCAAGTGCACATCTCTTTTCCATATAACACAGTATATGATCAAATGATATCACACAACATAGCATATCACAACAAAATATAATATAGCATAATAAAACATAACATAATATGCATGTTTAAGGTTACAGGGATTAGGGTGCAGACATCTTTGGGAGAGTTGATATTCTTCTAATTGTGTTTTGTTAGGTTTTTACAAAATAGATTACACACATATTTATTAAAGGTTTGAAATATTTATGTCACAATATTTTTTAGATCACATAAAGACATACTTTGATGTGAAATTCTTATTGAAAATTGTTGAAACATATATTGCCAAAACTCACTCTTCTTCTTCCTATGGCTTTACACTTTATGCTGCCAATGTTGAAAAAATTGAATGATTCATCTACTTAAAAGACAAGTATCAAATGAAACTAAACATGTATAAATCATTGTTAAAATACACAGAAACTTTAGCACAAGTATACTTATTTGACAATATCATTTTTCTTGATTATCAAACATGCATACAGGTAGAATTTTAATTAATTTTAACTTTTTTACAAATTTTATTTGTAGAAACCCTCTTATTTTACATATTAATTGCAGTTCCTTATCCCTCCCATTGTCCCATGCTTCCACCTGATTTCTCATCACATTCCCCATCCACTCCCCAGAGAGGGTGAGGCATTCCATGAGGGATCATCAAAATCTGCCAACTCATTTGTGGTAGGGCCTAGGCCCTCCCCAGTGTATCTAGGCTAAGAGAGTATAATTGTAATTTTGGAAAATTTTAATATCTGAAAAAGAATAAAATTCAGAGCATATACAATTGTTAGTACAGAGCTTAAGTGATAAAAGAATGCATGTGTACATAAAATGCATAAAGACATATAAAGTTATTGACACCAAGCTTCCATACATCTGCTATTTCCAAATGACTAGCTAAATTTCTTTTCTTCCAGTAAAAGTGTTATATAGTAACTGTCTTTTTTAAAATTCTCACAATATACATCCTCAGTTTAGTTTGAGTCTATTCCATACATTTAAAATGGAAATTGTCTTTTTCACACTACTGAAATTTTTATTAAAATTATTATGTTGTAGGTAAACTTGTGATAGTATGGCTAAACAGTCACTCCACTTACTACCATTTGAACAACTGCTTATTGTCATTTAGTGCTATTAAGAATTAGAGGATGCATCTCATCCAAATATTTCATGCTGTTTGTAAGACAGTTGAGAAATTGATAAGTTTGTTTCTACAGTCAGTAAACAATCGCTGTCTGAACAAAACTGAAATTCAGTCATTAACAAATAACTACACAGAAAAGTGTGCCAAATTTTGGTGGTCACTTCATGGCACTTTAGCTAAAGGAAATGCATACTCTTTTCAGAAGGAGTAAACATAAATCTTGTGAGGATAACAACTCTTCGTCCCATCTTTCTTTGTTATACAGTCTAGCAACATATACCATGATTAAATTGCCTTTTTATTCATTCTTTGAGATTTTAATATATGTATTGATAGAGGAAGTTCTTTTGTGTGTTTGTTTGTCTTATTGGTTGATAAATAAACCACTGCTGGACAATAGGGAAGCAAGATAGGTGGGACTAGGAGTGGGTGAGGAGTCTGGAAAATATAGTCAAGAGTAGTGTCACATTTGATCTCAGGAACAGAAGACACATGAGGCTTGTGTCCTCAGTAAGATAAGACCATATATATATATATATATATATATATATATATATATATATATATAGTTATGGGTCAATACTTAAGCCAGAACTAGCCAATGAGAAGCCATGGATATTGGCTGACAGCATTGTAACTAATAAAATCTCTGTGGGGTTGATGCTGCTCTGGGACCAGACTGTGAGGAAGAATGCTCATTATGTAATGGTGCCTGGACTTGGGGCACAACTTTCCACTTAACAAAAGCTTAAAAAGGGATTTTTTAAAATAGAAGAATGGAGACAAGCACAGCTTCTTGGAAGCAGCGTTTTTCTCTGGTGGGCTCTGTTTTGCTAGACAAAAACAGAGATTCATGCAGCTCCCTTAACTGCAGTACCATTTTAAGAGGCCCCACTACCAAAGAAAAATGGTATGTACAAGCAGCTGGTGGTGGCAGTAACAGTATCTACAAGTCAGCATCATGCTGCTTGATAGCAGCATAGACCATGGCAGTGAGCACAGCTTACAGTGCTGGAGGTAAACTTATGCCCACCATCTTGGAAAGATAGCAGTTAAAACACCAGGGGCTTTAATTTTAGCAATGATGTGTAGCAGATAAAAGACACGTGGCCAGAAAAACATAAAGATTTACAGTAAAGTCAGATTATGATGAAGTAAAACCACTAAAAGGTTTATAGTGTGTTTAGAAATATATGTAGGCTTTAGAGAGAAAAAGAAACTGCATTAAAAAGAAGGAAAGACAGAAAAAAACAAAAGAAAGACAGTAGCTGGGTGTGGTCGCACACACCTTTAATCTCTGCACTGGGGAGGCAGAGGCAAACAGATCTCTGTGATTTCAAGGCCAGCCTGTGTACAGAGGGAGTTCAAGGGCAGCCAAAGTACACAGAGAAACCCTGTCTCAAAAAAGTACAAAATAAAATTAAATGATATAGAGTAACCAAAAAGCCATGTAGAAGTGGAAAATACATAGAGAGTCTGGATATTGTGTTGTCTTTCAGTTGTTCAATTGCCAAGGAAGGAACAACAACTGCTAAAATACACTTGATTATATAAACACTGCTAAATTAATCCAACTTATGTATTTTAAAAATTCTTTGACATCTAAATCTAAATATAAGGACAGGGTACCTGGGAAAAGAGTTTTTGCTTGTGTGTTCTCACAAAAAGTGTATAGGTATGGTTTCCTTCTAGGCATACATGGTTTGAGGAAGCAAGAACCCTTGAAGCAGTGCTCTAGGTGATCCGACAACTAAAAACACCTGAGATTATACCGTTACAGACAACTACAGCCAGGATTTCTGGGTCTTCTTACGATCCCCAAGACAGCGCCCCCTAGCAGTAGGAAGTACTTTGGAGGGAACAGTGCCCACATTCCCAAATATTGTTTATAAATGTCCCGCGCTACCGTCTCGCCAGCAAGAACGACGCAGGACACTCGGATCCTTCTGCAGTAAAGCTTTAATACATCTTGAGAGATAGATGATCAGCTTCTGAGAGGGAGACCCCAAGCTAAGAAACCCAGCCCCTTATATAAGCCTAGGAGCTCCGAGTGAGATGTGTAGAGCCGGGATTGGTGGTTTGCTCATCACCCCAGATGACGCCACGGGAGAGGCACAGCTTAAACGGTGACCTCCAACTGACAGCGGATGTCAGCGCCATCTTCTAATGGCGATAGCGATAGCGAGGGCGGCTCCTCACAATAAATGTTTGTTTTCATTTATACAGGGTTGGTTATAAATGATAATTATCACAGTCAATCACTTTCTAAATGGAAGAAAAGGGAATATGATATAGAAATGAAAACTTTGTATTGGTATGGATTTTCATGTATTGACACAAATTTAAGGTCAATTTTGTGATATGTACATTTCTCCTCATGTTTAAGTATTAGCTTTATACTGATCTGTTAAGATGTAATTCATAATTAAATACAGCTTGTATATAGTCCCCTATAATAGTCAGAACTTATAGTTAGGTTAGTTAGGTTTCCTAGATACACAGAGATGTATTTGGGATGTATAGATATTCTTCAAAACTTTCAAAGACCTACAGAATATATGGCATTTAAATATTTTAGGGGTTACATGATAGTGAGACACTACTACTCCTGACAAACCAGCTACATCTGATAGGTAGATGGGCATTGAAGAAACTCATTATGGAGTTTGCTTTCAACAGGGCCAGATTAGCCATTTGGGCCAGAAACTGCTCTTACCTTTACTGTTTGTCATTTGTTGCATAAACTGGACATGCAGGACCCACAGGAAACTGATTGCTGAATTTACAAAACAAGATGGACAGTCCTATAGGGGTCCTGCTTCATGGAAGAGTCTGACACATATTACATATTCTACAGGACACAGAAAAATGAGTGACAAACTGCCAATACAGATGGACACTTTAAATTTCCTGATTCACAGAGTAGTCTGCCAGACACACCGTGGCTTATGTGCTGAAGATGGATGCCCCAACATTTCAAAAGAACTTTGAGTGACTGTTCAGTTAGCAAGGTGTCTCCGTCAATTCTAGTGTTTACATAGTATCATTCTGTGGTCTTTGATAGAGTTTAAAACAGATATTTATAATTATAGTTTTCTTTAGTTATGATAAAAGAGAAGCTACATATAAGACTTCAGACTCACACAGATAGATGACAACATAATATCTTTAAATATACTAAATGTTGATGGACTAAATATTGTAACTAGTATTCTAAGTTAAAACTGTTCTGTTATATATAATTTGACCATGTTAAAGTTAAAACATTTCTTTTTATTTAGACAGAAAAGAGGAGATCATGGGGGAAGTCCTTCTGTGTGTATGTTTATCTCATTGTTTGATAAATAAACCACTCTTGGCCAATAGGGAAGCAAGATAGGTGGGACTAGGAGTGGAGGAGTGGAGAAGTTGTCTGGGTAATGTAGTCAAGAGTAGAAAGAGTCACCATGTGATACTGGGAAGAGAGAACACGTGAGGTTGGGGTCCTCTGTAAGATAATAAGACTTTATGGAAATATGTGTGTGAATGTGTGTGTGTGTGTGTGTGTGTGTGTGTGTGTGTAGCTATGGGTCAATACTTAAGACAGAACTAGAGAATAAGAAGCCTTGGGCATTGGCAAGCAGTATTATAACTATTAGAGTCTCTGTGTGTTATTTGGGGTTGATGTGACTCTGGGGCCAGGCTGGCAGGAAGAATGTTCATTACACTGTATACAATATATTTTGATCATTTCCACTTCACTCTCATTCAATTCTTCCCAGAAATTTCTTACAATGTCCCTCTTCCAATTTCATGTCCTCATTTCACAGCTCTTATTCTAGTCAGTAATATCTTTATGTGCATGTATTTAAGGTCATCCAGTGGAGTACAGGAAACTAAAGAGGCCCTTTGGAACATATATCTGTAGGCATCTGGTGTGTGGACCTGAAACAGCTGTCACACCCCCTTTGGGTGATATTTCAGGCAGATGGAAGTGGAAAAAGAGGAACTTGTGCTTTGAATTTCCTTTTTTGCTATCCTTCTGGTGGGTCAGCAGATCTGGTAACAAGAACAGGGATTGCTTATAATTGGTTAATTATCACAACCAATCTCTTTTTTAAAGGAAAAAGGGGATTATGGTATGAAAATGAATACTTTGTATTGGAATGGTTTTTCATTTATTGATACAAATTCAAGGTCAATTTTGTGATGTGTATATTTCTCCTCTTGATTAAGTATTGTGCTTATACTGATCTTTTAAAATGTAATGCATAATTAAATACAGAATATAGATAGTCACTTATAATAGTCAGAACTTATAGTTAGGTTTTCTAGATATACAGAGATGTATTTGAGATAGATAGACAGACTTTAAACCTTTCAAAGACCATCAGAAAATGGCATTTAAAATGGTTTGGGATTTCTCTTGACAATGAGAAATATCTACTCCTGGGACATCAATTATATCTGAGAGGAAGATGGGCAATGAACAAACTTGTTATGGAGTTTGCTTTCAACATGTCAACATTAGCCATTTGGGCAAGAAACTGCTCTTGCCTAGACTGTTTGACTGTTGCTATATAATCTGGATATGCAGGACACATAGGTAAGTGACTGCTGAACTCAAACAGTCTTTCAGGGTTCCTGATTCATGGAAGAATCCAGAGATTTTCTTCAGGACACAGAAAAATGAGTGACAGACTGCCAATGCAGATGGCCAGTCTGAAATTTCCTGCTTTACTAAGAAGACTTTCAGACACACTGTGGCCTATGGGCTGAAGATGGATGCCCCAGCATTACAGAGGAACTTTGGGTGACTATGCAGGAAGTGAGATATCTCTGCCAATCCTAGTGTTTATATATTATCCTTCTGTGGTCTTTGATAGAGTTGAAGACAGATAGTTAAAATCATAGTTTTCCTTAGTTATGATAAAAGATAAGCTACATATAAAACTTTAGACTCACAAAGATAGGATAGATGATAATTTATTTAAATCTTACTAAATGTTAATGGACAAATATTGTAACTATGTTCTTACTTGATAACAGTTCTGTTATATATAATTTGACTATGTTAAAGTTAAAACCTTTCTTTTTATTTAGACAGAAAAGCTGAGATAATGGGGAAGTACTGCGTATATGTCAATAAAGCACTGTTGGCCAATAGGGAAGCAAGATAGGTGGGACTATGAGTTGAGCAGGATTCTGGGAAAGAGAAACACAGGCAGTCGTCACATAGCTGCCATAGGGGTAAGAAGTCCGGACCCATTTCTCCGGTAAGAGAAATACTTAGATTAATAATTATGGAGTAAATACTTAAGTCAGAGCTAGCAAATAAGAAACAAGCAAGGACAACAGCTTCAATATTAATACAGCGTCTTGTGTGTTATTTTGGGGACCACAACCTGGTGTTGCCCAGACAACTGGTGGGGAAAAACCAAAGCAGCTGGCAAGGAAGAGGATATGGGGGAGTAGGAATGTTGAGTTGGAGTAAAAACAGAGGAGAGCAGGATGAGAGATACCATAATAGAGAGAGTCATTCTAGATTTGAGGGGAGATCTGGCACTAGTGAGATTTCCAGAGATCTTCAAGGATAACACCAACTGGCAAACCAAGCAATAGTGGAGGGGCTACCTTAAATGCCCCTTACTTATAATGATTTTGACTACTATCTCATATTCCATCTTAGAACCTCCATCCAGTAATAGACAGAAGAAGAGGCAGACACCCACAGCAAAACACTGAACTGAACTCCTGGAACCCAGTGACAGATAGGGAAGAGTGATGAGCAAAGGGGTCAAGACTGGGCTGGTGAAACCCAGAGAAACAGCTGACCTGACCAAGGGAGAGCTATTGGACCCCAAACTGATGACGGAGGGGCCATCATGGGACTGATCTAGAACCCCTAAATGTGGGTGTCAGTGAGGAGACCTAGCCAATCTATGGGTCTTTGGTAGTAGATCAGCATTTATCCCTGGCCCACAAATGGACTTTGGGTGCCTGTCCCACAATGAGGGATGCTCTCTCAATAAGAACATTTTGGGAGGGCCTGGGCCCTTCCCTGAATGAAATGACAGACTCTATAGATCCCCCATGGGGGCGCCTTACCTTCCCTATGGAATTGAGTCGAGATGAGTGGGGTATGGGGGAGTAGGTGGGGGGAGCCGGCATGGAAGGGTAGGAGAGGGAGCTGGGATTGACATGGGAAGCAACCTTGTTTATAATTTAAATACATAATAAAAAGTGTTTTAAAAGAAAAAAAACCCTCAAAATATTGGTGCTCAGTTGTGAACTGAGCAAGGATGAGATGAGAACAATAGACTTGCCACTGTGAAAAGGGAAAAGACCATAAGGCCTCAATCCTATATGAAGAGCTATATTTAAATAAGAAATACTGAGAGTGAGAGAAACTCTTTTCTCCAGAGAAGAGCACATCAATTGGTTATCCAATACAAATTTGTCAGCATTAAAAGAACACATACAAGTAACATTATATAAACTGAGAAAGTTATATTTAGGAACATACATGAATATACATGTGCATATATACATGTGGTAGCAATTAGTGGGAAAATTAGTGCATGTTCATACTACATCGTTTGGTAAGTTTGGATAAAGTTTTCTCTATCTTGCTGATTTTCTCGAAAAAACAACTCTTTGTTACATTGATTCTTTGTATTTTTCTCCTAGTTTCTACTTTATTGATTTCAGCCCTCATTTTGATTACTTCCTGGTGTCTACTCCTCCGGATTGAGTTTGCTTCTTTTTGTTCTACAGCTTTCATTTGTGCTATTAATTCTCTAGTGTGACTACTCTCCAGTTTCATCATTTGAGTACTTTGTTCTATGAACTTTCTTCATTTTTTAGTTCTTGTTTGATCCAGAAATGGTGCAATTGCACATTATTCAGTTTCTCTGATTTTGTAGGCTTTCTGTAATTAGTGTTGTTGTTGAATTCTGACTTGAAAGCATGGTGGTCTTATAAGATACAGGGGGTTATTCCAATTTTTTGTACCTGTTGAGGTTTGCTATGTTGCCAAGTATGTAGTTGATTTTTGAGGAGGTTACATGTGGTGCTGAGAAGAAGGTATATTCTTTTGTGTTTGAAATGAATATTCAATAGATGTCTGTTAAAACCAATTGGCCCATAACTTTTATTAGTTGCTTTGTTTCTTTGTTGAGCTTCTGTCTGGAAGTCCTGTCTAGTGTTGAGAGTGTGTTGTTGAAGTCTCCCACTCTAAGAGTGTGAGTTTTTGTGTGTGTTATGAGTTTTAGTAATGTTTCTTTTATAAACATGGATGCCTTGTATTTGGGGTATAGATGTTTGGAATTGAGACTTTGTCTTGGTGAATTTCTCCTGTGATTTGTATGGAATGACCTATGGAATCCATTCTGTTAGCTTGTGTCTTTTTATGGGAGAGTTAAGATCATTAATATTGAGGAATATTAATGAACATTGATTGCTCATTATTGTTTATTTTGGAATTGTTTTGGAATTGTTTTGGAATTGTTCTAATGGTGGAATTCTGTATGCATTTCTAACCCTTTTCTTTTTCTTTTGGCTATTGGTAAAGTGAGATTATCTATTGCTTATGCTCTTCTGGTTGCAATTAACTTCCCTAGGTTGGAGTTTTTCTTTCAAACTTTCTGTAGGGCTGGATTAGTGGATTTGTATTGTTTGAATCTGGTTATGTCATGGAATATCTTGTTTGTCCATCTACGGGGATTAAAAGCTTTGCTGGGTATAGTAGGCTGAGCTGGCATCTGTGGTTTCTTAGTGTTGGCTCAATATCTATCCAGGATCTTATGGCTTTTAGAGTTACCATGTAGAAATCAGGTGAAATTCTGATAGGTTTGCCTTTATATGCTACTTGAACTTTTTCTTTAGCTGCTCTTAATATTCTTTCCTTACTCTGTATATTTGGGCTCTCTATTACTATCTGATGAGGGGACTTTTTGTGGTTCATTCTATTTGGTGTTCTGTAAGCTTCTTGTACTTTCATTGGCATGTCTTTCTTTAGGTTGGGAAATTTTTCTTCTATGATTTTGTTGAATATGTTTTCTGCACCTTTGAGATGGGTTTCTTTACCTTCTTCTATACCTGTCATCATTGGGTTTGGTGTTTTCACCGTGTACCATATTTCCTGGCTATTTTGTGTTAGGGATATCTTGGACTTCAGATTTTCTTTGATTGATGTATTTCCCCAAGTGTATCTTCAAAGCCTTAGATTCTCTCCTCCATCTCTTTTATTCTGTTTGTTTTGCTTGCATCTGTAGTCCTGACCATTTGCCAAACTTTTCTATTTCCAGCATTCCCTCAGACTGTCTTTTTTTATTGCCTCTATTTCAGCTTTCAACCTTTACACTGTTTGAATTGTTTCTTGCAATTTTTGGTTTGTCTTTTCCTCCATTTCTTGCAATTTTGGTTTGTTTTTTCTTCTATTTCTTTAAGGGATTTTCTCATACCCTCATTGATAGCCTCTTTCATTTTCATGAAGTGGGTTCAACTGCATTCGGATGTTCGGGTCTTGCTGGTGTAGAGTCTCTAGACTCTGGCAGTGTCATAATGTTTTTTCTGTTGTTGAGTGTGTTTTTATATTTTCTCATTCCCGTCCCTTCTTCCAGGGGTTGTAAAAGGAGTCTCTTCCTCTGAAGGTAGGTACAGGACCAGGGTTACCTTCTGATAGAAGCAAGGAGGTTCAATATTCTTGTATCTGCTGCCTCAGCTTTTTGTGTGTAGGACACAGGAATGTGGCCCATAAACAGACCCAGCCTTACCTAGTCCCATGGGTGGAGAAAGAAACTAGGAGCTTAGTGCCTTGGCTCCTGCTGAGATGGGAACGACAGTGGTAAACCCTAGGCCTTTGCTAGTTGCTCACAGGCAACAGCTATATGGGAATCTTATAAAGATAGTTTAGTGGTATTGGTAGGCACAGTCAACACACAATACCTGAGAAAATTACTGGGAAAACAGTATTTTATTTGGTGCCATGTCTTCACCATATGCAAGAAGAATACCATGATTGACACTTAGCTTCTTATGATAAAATTATTGCATTAATACTGAGCATCAATACTGAAAAACATCTTAAGACTGTACATCTTGATTTCTTCCATAAGTGCTCAATTTTATTTGTTCTGTTTTAACAAAACTACTGCATAGATACAGACACTTTACACTATCTTTTCAAAGGGTGTATCATAACATCTCTTATCTAAGAGTTTTCCTCACTAAATTGTAGGTTCTTAAAGGAAACCCAGTTTAATAGCATTTCTTCTATTCACACTCATGTCATAATGTTTTTTTTTTCTGAAATAAGGCAGTACCAATATAAAGAATCATGCAAGTTGTGTAATTTCAGAATTATCATCGTCGTATGCATGGCATCCTTAACGTTACATAATATGCAATCTCAAAAAAAATCTATTATGTCCCTAAAATAAAATAAAATGTATTAAATTACTATGTAGTTTTGCTATTTATAATTTGTTGTGAGAAATCCAATATGCATGCCAATTCATGATACTCACAAGAATTCACATATGAGAAAATGTCACAATATCATAAATAAAATTAATTTCTACTTTAAACTTTAATGAGAAGAAATGGCTTTAATACTTATTGATTACTTAGAGAGATGACAGAATTAAAATATATTTTAAATATTAAACCATATAACTTGAGTATAAATGGGTTCAATTTCCTAGAAAATTGACATGTTTTACTTATTTTGATGAATAAACATGGGACTTCATTTTCTTGGATGAACAGAATGTTTGGGAAAAAATGTTATAGAGTTTGATCACATCAGAATATCCCTATAAAGAAATTCCAATATTTGCATGTGCCTTCAAATTGTGATTTATATACACGGAACAGAAATTAAAAAATAATATTTAACTTGGCAGTGTTTGTACACACTTTTAATACCAGCACTCAGGATGCAGAGGCAGGCAGATCTCTGTGAGTTCAAGGCCAGCATGGTCTAAAAAGCTACACAGAGGAAGGGACCAGCTGTTCCAACAGGACCAGGTAAAACAGGCCCTGCATCTGGGCCTGCGTGCCAGTGCCTGAGGATTGCCTGGGAACTGCACAGAGCTTCCAATCCCAGTGGGAGCCAAGCACCCCAGATTCCAGGTCTTCTCTTCCACCAACGAGACCAGGAATCCAGCAAAGGGACCAGGAGACAAGGTGGGATGCTAAGCACCACAGATTCCTGGTCTTCTTCTCCACCCATGGGACCAGAATGAGGACAAGGAATAGAAAAACTACCAGATTACTGGACTTGCTACCACCCACCAAAAGGGAACTCTGGTCCCCTAACCACCAGACCAGTAAGGGGCTCTTTCTGCACCCACTAGAAGAAGACATGGGAAAGAGATAATACAAAAACACACTCAGCAACAGAAACAAATATGGCACTGCCAGATTCTAGAGAATTCACACCAGCAAGATCCCAAAATTCCAATGCAAATGAAGCATAATGACCTTAAAACCACCTTCATGAAAATGATAGAGGCCCTAAAAGAGGATATAGGAAAATCCCTCAAAGAAATGGATGAAAAACCAAACCAAAAAATGCAAAAAATGGAAGAAAAAAACAAACTAAAAAATGCAAGAATTGGAAGAAAAAACAAACCGAAAAAGGCAGGAAATGGAAGAAGAAACAAAGCAAAAAATGCAAGAAATGGAAGGAAAAAAGCAAAAAAATGCAAGAAATAGAAGAAAAAGCAAACCAAAAATGCAAGAAGTGGAAGAAAAAGCAAACCAAAAATGCAAGAAATGGAAGAAAGAAGAAACCAAAAATTCATAAAATGCAACAAATGGACGATAAGATAAACAGGAAAATGCAAGAAACAATGCAAACAGTGCAAGGGTTGAAAACTGAAATAGAGACAATAAATAAAAACACATTCTAAAGAAAGGTTGGAAATAGAAAAGCTGGGCAAATGGACAGGTACTACCTATACAAACATTACCAACAGAATACAAGAGATGGAAGAGAGAATCTCAAGTGTTGAAGATACATAGGAGAAATGGACTCATCAACCAAAGAAAATCTTAAGTCCAACAAATCCTTAACACAAAACATCCAGGAAATATGGGACACCATGAAAAGACCAAACCTAAGAATAATAGGTATAGAAGAAGGTGAAGAAAACCACCTCAAAGGGGCAGAAAACATATTCAACAAAATCATAGAAGAAAACTCAAGAAAGACATGCCAATTAAGGTAAAAGAAGCTCACAGAACACCAAATAGAGTGGATCACAAAAAAGTCCCCTCGCCACATAATAATCAAGACCCCTAATATACCAAATAAACAAGAGCAGCTAAGGAAAACGGCCAAGTAACATATAAAGGGAAACCTATCTGAATTACACCTGACTTCTCGATGGAAATTCTGAAAGCCAGATGGTCCTGGATAGATATTCTACCAACACTAACATACCATGGATGCCAGCCCAGGCTACTATACCTGGCAAAGCTCTCAATCACTATAGATGGAGAAAATAAGATATTCCATGGCAAAACTAGATTCAAGCAATACGTATCCACTAACCCAGCCCTACAGAAAGTTTGTAAGGAAAACTCCAACCTAAGGAAGTTACCTACAACCAGAAAAACATAGGCATTAGAGAAGCCCTCTCTAAAGCCAAAAGAACAAAGGGGTGAAATTCCACACATAATTCCACCACCAACAAACATTCCAAATCAAAGAAGAATGAGCAATCAATGGTCATTAGTATCCCTCAACATTAATGGCCTTAATTCACCCATAAAAAGACACAGGCTAGCAGAATGGATTCGAAGACAGAACCCATCCTTCTGCTGCATACAAGAAACAATCCTCACCCTCAAAGGCAGAAATTACCTGAGAGTTAAAGGTTGGGAAAAAATGTTCCAATCAAATGGACCCAAGAAACAAGCAGGGGTAGCAATCCTAATATCTAACAAATTAGACTTTAAAATAAAATCAATCAAAAGAGATGAAGGAGGTCATTACATACTCATCACAGGCGAAACCCACCAAAATGAAAAGGGGGACATAACAACGGACTCTGAGGGAATCCAGAGAATCATCAGGTCATACTTTGAAAACCTGTACTCCACAAAATTTGAAAATTTAAAGGAAATGGATGACTTCCTGGATAGCTATCACTTGCCAAAATTAAATCAAGAACAGGTAAGAAATTTAAGTAGACCTATAACCCCTATAGAAATAGAAGCATTCATCAAAATTCTCCGAACCAATAAAAGCCCATGTCCAGATGACATCAGTGTATAACTCTACCAGAAATTCAAAGAACAGCTTATACCAATTCTTCTCAAAGTATTCCCCGCAATAGAAGCAGAAGGGTCTTTGCCAAATTCTTTCTAAGAGGCTTCAATAACCTTGATCCCCAAGCCACACAAAGACACAACTAAGAATGAGTACTTCAGACCGATATCCCTCATGAATATTGATGCAAAAATATTCAACAAAATACAGGCAAATCATTCAGTGGCTGATGGAAGAAGAGGCACACTCCCATGGCTAAGCACTGAGTTGAACTCAAGAAAGGCAGTAACAGAGAGGGAGGACTGATGACCAAAGCGATTAAGACTGGGCCGGTTTCGATCAATGTAGTAAAAACGTCAATCCTGCCAAAAGCAATCTACAGATTCAATGCAATCCCCATTAAAATCCCAGCACAATTCTTCACAGACCTTGAAAGAACAATAATCAATTTTGTATGGAAAAACAAAAGACCCAGGATAGCCAAAACAACCCTGTTCAACAAGGCAATGTCCGGAGGCATCACCATCCCTGACCTCAAGCTCTATTATCAAGCTATACTCCTGAAAACAGCTTGGTATTGGCACAAAAATAGACAGGTAGACCAATGGAATCGAATTGAAAACCCAAATATTAACCCACACACGTATGAACATCTGATCTTTGACAAAGAAGCTAAAAATATACAATGGAATAAAGAAAGCATCTTCAACAAATGATGCTGGCATAACTGGAGGCTGGCATGTAGAAGAATGCGGATCGATCCATGTCTATCACCATGCACAAAACTTAAGTCCAAATGGATCAAAGACCTCAACATAAATCCAGCCACACTGAACCTCTTAGAAGAGAAAGTGGGTGGTACCCTTGAACGAATTGGTAAAGGAGACATCTTCCTGAACATAACACCAGTAGCACAGACAGTGAGATCAACAATTAATAAATGGGACCTCCTGAAACTGAGAGGCTTCTGTAAGGCAAAGGCCACAGTCAGCAAGACAAAAAGGCAGCCCACAGAATGGGAAAAAGATATTCACTAACCCCACATCTGACAGAGGGCTGATCTCCAAAATTTACAAAGAACTCAAGAAGCAAGTCTCCAATAAACCAAAGGATCCAATTAAAAGTGGGCTGCAGAACTAAATAGAGAATTGTCAAATTGTCAATAGAGGAGTATAAAATGGCTGAGAGGCACCTGGGAAAGTGCTTAACATCCTTAGCCTTCCGGGAAATGCAAATCAAAACAACTCTGAGATACCATCTCACTCCTGTCAGAATGGCTAAATTCAAAAACACCAATGACAATTTATGCTGGAGAGGATGTGGTTAAAAGGGGAACACTCCTCCATTGCTGGTGGGAGTGCCAACTTGTTCAGCCACTTTGGAAATCAGTATGCTGATTCCTCAGAAAAATGGGAGTAAACCTACAACAAGACCCAGCAACTCCACACTTAGGCATGTATCCAAAAGATGCCTATTCATACAACAAGGATGTCTCTTCCACTATGTTCATAGCAGCATTATTTGTAATAGCCAGAACTTGGAAGCAACCTAGATGCCCCTCAACCGAAGGGGATAGAGAAAATGTGGTACATTTATACAATGGAGTACTATTCAGCAGAAAAAAATGGAATCCTGAGATTTGCAGGCAAATGGATGGCACTAGAAGAAACCATCCTGAGCGAGGTAACCCAGTCACAAAAAGAGAAACACGGCATGTCTTCCCTCATATATGGATTGTAGACATAGATCTTGGGAGTGCCAGCCTACAATCCCATGGCCAGAGAGTCTGGGAAACAGAACCTTTATTCAGTGGCTGATGGAAGAAGAGGCAGACTCCCATGTCTAAGCACTGAGCTGAACTCAAGAAAGCCAGTAACAGAGAGGGAGGACTGATGACCAAAGGGATTAAGACTGGGCTGGTTTAACCCCCAGAAACAGCTGACCTGAAAAGGGTTAGCTTTTGAATCCCAGGCTGATGCCTGGGAGTCAAGCCTGGGACTGATCAAGACCCCCCTGAATGTGGGTGTCAGTTAGGAGGCCTAGGTAATCTATTGAGCCTTGTGTGGTAGATCAGTATTCATCCCGAGTATACATTTGGACTTCCATCTAACAATGTGAGGTGCACTCTCACTCTGAACTCTTGGGGGGAGGGTCTAAGCCCTGCCCTGGATGAAATGACAGACTTTGGACACCCCCATAGAGGCTTTACCATCCCTGGGGAAATGAGGGGATATTGGGGGTGTTGGGGGCAGGGCCCTGGAGGAGGGGAGGGAAATGTAGCGGGACCTGGACCTGACTTGTGAAGCAACTTTGTTTCTAATTTAAATTTAAAAATAAATAAATAAATAAAATGTAAAAAAAGCTAGCTACACAGAGAAACACTAACTTGAAAAATCCAAAAAAATAATGTGTATTATTTCTCCCAAATCAGATTCAATTATCCTATAAGATCTATAACAATGGACCAAGGATTTACATGGCCTTGAATAAATGTCAATATTTAGACTAGATGAATCCTTGAAACTTTAATCATTTCCAATTATGTACGATATTTTATTTTATTTATTTTGTTTTTTGGTTTTTTTAAGCAGGCTTTCTCTGTGGCTTTGGAGGTTGTCCTATTTCAACTTTGTCTTTTGCTGTATTTTAATTTTAACTCGAGTGTGCTCTGTGTTTAAAATAATAATTTAGATATGGCTTACTAGTTCATTTCCAATAATGCTGCTGATATTTATATCTTCCCATATTGAACTTCCATGATCTTTTATAAAAGTTTCCTTTTAGCCTTTTAAAGACCACCCAAGTAAGAATAATATGAGACAGTGATTAAATGTTTACACTTATGAAAATCAAGTCCAGGGCGCAATCTCAGGTGAATGGATCTGAGATCAAAATGTGATCAATGAAGACACTCCTCTGTGAAGTTCCTATGCATGGTACATGTGGAAAATCATTGACTTAAACAAGAGTTTTCAGATTTATTAAGTAGTTTTATTGAGCTCACATGGCATGGAGAGTTGGGACTTTTTCTTTCAAAATATAAAAACATGAATTACATTTTGAGCATTTGAAGTAAGACACTTTGGCATCATTAACCTCACTAATATACATGGTTGAATTCAGTTTACAAGAAAATAATCATGGTTTCAAGAAATGGAGATGGGTCTGCGAATTTACCAAGATATTAACTTTTTACATGAGCCTTCCTAAGTTTAAAGATCATTAGTAGTCAGGACACTTCTGGCTCTGAAACTTTGAGATACTGGGTTTATTCCCGACTACCCAGTTGCCAATTATCTAATCATGAGAATCCTTAAATCAAGCTTGTTTCTAATTTAAATAAAAATAGATAGATAAATGAATGAGCGAAGAACTGTTCCTGGCTGTAGTCAAAGAAAGAGATGTGAAGACAGATAAGGGCCAGAAGTGCTTTGAAAATAAGAGGAGGGAATGAGTCATGGAATGAGAACATCCTAGATGGGCCTGAAATGTCAAGATTGTATTTCTCTAGAGTCCACACAATTCAAACAGGCTAATCCTTGTAATTTTCATCTACTGAGACCTGTGTTAGTCTTCTGTCCTCTAAAAGTAGAAATTAATACAACTGTGTTGTTTTAAGCCACAAACTCCATAGTGATTTTTATATAATTAATAGAAAATTTTAAACAAAAACTTATGGAAGTAATAGATAGATTGTCTTCATTTTCTGCCAATTCATCAAACTTTAATTCACTTTAGGGTAATACAGGGAAGGCCAGATTAATCCTGAATATGCACTGCATATAATTTACAGGAAATACCTAAGTGATTCTAAATTTACTCAAGTTGTCAATGAAAACCAATCCTCACAGTGAAGTAGAAAATTGTGGTGCCCAAAGCATGTAATAGATAACTTCTTTATCTCATGGTAGCCAGAAAAGAGGAGAATAATCAAAGCTAGACTGCAAGGACATATTCTTAGTAACTTACTTCCTCCATCTAGGACCACTCCCTTGAAGTTTTTAATACCATCAATTATAGGTCCAAGGTAGGCCTGGGAATGGAAGCTTCAACACATGAGCCTTTGGACGGCATTTCATATTTGAACTATAACAAACTTGAGGGAAAGCTGTGTGTTAATGAGATTTAAAACATAAAGTCCATTTTTATAAGATCAAAATGGAGATGAGCATTGCTTACCCATTTCTAATGGAAAACACACAGAGATGTACCTTTATTACTGAAATTGCCACAGGTAAGGAAACTATATTATTTCCAGTTCTTAATATTTTGGACAGTAAAAATACTTCATGACTTTAGACAATACTTTTTTATGAACATTTTTAATAATGTTCTTTAGTAGTTTCACTATCATATTAAAGCTAAGAAGATTCTGTTTTTCTAGAAATACATCCTATATTTTCTATAAAATTCAGAAGGAGATTTTTTATTAGAATCTCAGTTCAAATTGGTCAAAGTTGCAAAGGGATGAATGTGAGCTACATTTCCCCATAAATGCTTCTGAAAATACTATGGTGTATGGTGATAAATATTTTTCTTCTGAATCTGATAGTTTAAATTAAGCCCTAATTACTCATTCAGAAAAATACTTTACATCTTCCATGTAGTATTATATGAAATAGTGTCTATATAATAAAATATATTTTCAACAGCAACAGAATATACACTGGGTCATAAAATTTGCTTCATTAGCATTACAGTCACCATGGGAACCATTATAATCCATATGGTAGAAGGCCCTGTATTCAGTTCAGTTTAACCAGTTTTTACCATCATCTATAAATATAATTTTTTTGGTCTTTCGAGACGGGGTTTCTGTTTATTGTTTTGGACACTGTCCTGGAACTCACTCTGTAGACCAGGCTGACCTCCAACCCACAGAGATCCTCCTACCTCTGCCTCCAGAGTGCTGGGATTAAAGCTGTGTGCCACCAGTGCCCGGCATGTATTTCTTTATCTAGGTCTAATATGGGAAATTCATATTGTTTAAGAATTTAGGAGTTAGCATTCATGCTTGATATTCAGTCGTTTAGAAGGTTAAAGTCACATTTGTGAACAGCTGAAAAACTGACCCTTTGCAGAGAAGAAAAAGTTTCTGTTGCTGAAATTCTCATTCTTTCACATCATAATTCATTCTGCTTTGTGATATTTGGGCTTCAAAAATCAAGGATTCTGCAAAGTCCCTTTGATTTAGATGCTGTCGTACATTAGCCTTTAATAATTAAGGATGTTATCAGAATACAGATTATGGTGATAGGGAAGAAGAATATTAGTGATTGAATTAAAGGCTATGCTGTGAGGATTTAATTTTATTTATTTATTATTTTGGTTTTGTGAGACAAGGGTTTCTCGGTGTAGCTTTGAAGTGTGTACTGGCACTCACTCTGTTGACCAGGCTGGACTCAAACTCACAAAGGTCTGCCTTCCTCTGTCTTCCAAGTGCTGGAATTAAAGACATGCACACCTACTTGCCTGGCTACTTTTAATTTTCAAGATGCTAATAATATACCTTCATTCATTTTCTTTTTTTTTTCTTCTATCCATATGGATGACAGTTTTTCTCTTCTGATAGTCATGTCTCTGACACTCTAATATGCACTATTGGTTTCATATGTTTCTTTTTGATTTCTGTCTCCTTTGCAGACAGTGTAGTTGGATGTTTTTCTGTCTCCTTGAACCTATGGTATCTCTCCCATTCACCGGTCTCCACAGCTGCTTAGTAACTAATCACTCAGAGGCTAATATTAAATATAATTGGCCAATGGCTCAGGTTTTTACTGGCTAATTGTGCTCTTAGAAATTAACCCATTTTTAATAATTTGTGTACCACCACATGACCATGGTTTCCTGGTCATATTTTGCATCTTACCCCTTTGGCCTCTCCCTGACTTCCACTTCTTTCCTTCCATAACTCTATTTGGATTTCCCACCAAGCTGTATTCTTCCTGGATATTGGTCAAAAATGCTTTATCAACCAATGAAAGCAACACACATTTACAGCATATAGAAAGAAATCCAACTTTACCAAAAGACAAAAGAAAAAGGAGGGGTAAATCTACAATTACATGACCAACAAAAAATCAAAAACATGGCACTAGAAGAAACCATCATGAGTGAGTTAATCCAGGCGCAAAAAGACAAGCATGGTACATACTCACTTATATATGGATTTTAGGCCTGAAATGGCGGAGTGCCAGCCTACAATCCCCAGGCAGAAAGTCTGGGAAACAGGGAGGAGAGATATGCATGGTAAACCAGAGAAGGGGAACAGGACAGAATCTTCTGAGGGGATTGGGAGCACGGAGAGGGGGGAAGAAGGGTGAGGAAGCTGGGAGAAAAAGAGGGGGTGAAGAGGAAGGGAGAGGAGGACATGGGGGAGCACTATAGTTGAGTATGGGGAAGTCTAGAGGAGAGAATGATGAAATATACCAAAATGAAGGAGCCATTATAGGTTTGAAGAGAGATCTGCTACTAGTGAGATGTACAGAGGCCTGCAAGGATGACACCAGCTGGCAATCTAACCAATATTGGAGAAGTTACTTTAAATGCCCTTCCCTGATAACATGATTGACTGACGTCTTCCTTGTTTGCCATTCTAGAGCCTTCATCCTGTGACTGAAGGAAGCAGAGGCATATACCCACAGCCAAACACTGAACTGAACTCCTGGAACCCAGATGCAGAGATGGAGAAGTGATAAGCAAAGGGGTTATGACTTGATGGGTGAAACCCACAGAAATAGCTGACCTGAACTAGGGAGAGCTCATAAACCCCGGATGATAGCTGAGAGGCCAGCATGTGACTGATCCAGATCTCCTGAATGTGGGTGTCAGTGAGGAGGCCTCAGCATCCTTTGGGGCCTCAGGCAATATATCAGCATTTAGCCCTGTCATCCAGATGGACTTTGGGAGTTCATTCCATGTGGAGGGATGCTGTCTCCAGCTCAACACATAGGGGATGGCCCAGGCCCTGCTCCAGATCATATGACAGACTTTTGAGATCCCCCATGAAAGGCCTCACCCTCCTTGGAGTGTGGAATGGGATTGGTGGAGGGGTTGGGGGAGGGTTGAAGTGGGCGGGAGAGGAGGGGAGGGAAAGAAGCTGGCATTGACATGTGAAGCAAACCTGTTTCTAATTTAAATTAAATAAAAAAAATAAAAAAGAAGGAAATCACATATCATCACCCCTTTTCTATCAAGTTAAAAAGGTTTTAATTTTAGCATAATAAAATTATACATAACAAAAAAGTTACCAAGCAAGGATTACAGTTACAATATTTAGTTCATTTGTATTTGGCTTATTACTGGCAGCTCTTTCTTATAAATTGACTCATTTTAAATAATCTGTGTATCACCTTGTGACCATTGCTTACCTGTAATATTCTGGCATCTTAAGCCTTTGACATCTACATGGAGTTCCCCTGACTCTGCCTCTTTTTCTCCATAGTTCTGCTTGTATTTCCCACCTAGTCATATTCTGACTGGCCATTGGTCAAAACAGTTTTATTTTTCAATCAATAAAAGCAACACATATTCACAGCATACAGAAGGACATCCCATATCAACACAGGGTTTCTCAGTATAGTCCTGGATGTCCTGGAACTTGGTCTATAGACCAGAGGGGACTCAAACTCAAAGATCCACCTGCCTCTGCCTCCCAAGTGTTGCGATTAAAGGTGTGTACTAACACTAACCTGCTTTATGTTTCTTTCATAATTTAAAATTAGTAATTATTTATTTTACATTATTTTGTTTAAAGTAACTCACCTACATTTGAATTTCAACTGTACCCTGACTAATGCGAAATCTACCATTATCACCTCCCAATATGGATTGCTTTTTATTCTCTTATTGTATGCATATATCATAATTTATTGATATGCAATGGTTCATAAATATTTTACTTCTTCAGTTTTTAGTTATTAAAAATAGTGCTTGGCTAGAAAGATGGCTCAGCAGTTAAGAGAAATTGTTGCTCTTCCAGAAGACCCTGATTCAATTCCCAGCATCCTCATAGCAGCTCACAGCTGTCTGTAATTCTAGTACCAGGGGATCTATTACCCTATTCTTTCCTCTGTGTGCATAGCTTGTGCATACTGCATAGACATATAAAGACTGAATACACATACATAAAAAGTTTTTCAAAAAAATTTCAGAAATGTGTTCCTGGTATAAAAACTGTCTCATGTTGATTTGCTGTTTGCTATTATATTGGGCAGATATTAAAGGAGTAGACTTACTGGCAATTCAGATGCTTAGTTTTAGTCAATACTGACAACATGATTGCAACAATGCATACTTTCATCAACAGTGACTCATCCTTGATTATAGTGTACATGATGAATGATGATGTGTGTGCTAATAAATTTCACTGAGAAGTACATTACATAATTTATTTGTATATAAAATCAAGATCTTTTTACCTTTAATATAAAATTCTTTTTTATTAACTATTTAAAAGATTACAAAATAGACAACCTTAGAGAATTGGAAGTCCATCACAGTCCAAATCTCAGTTTATCCTATAAATGTCCATAACATATAAATAATACAAAGGGCCTTCCTCTAATGAAATAAATGGTGATGGCAAATAATTTGCTAATTATAACTCACTAATTAAGGGTGTGCATGAGATGGATGCAACTGAGAGCAAATATAAGGGAGCTAAGACTTGCAGCAAAAAAATTCTTTCTTGGAAATGTATTTAGTTACTCTGTCTCTATGTCTACTAGTATTATCAAATATCTTTTAGTTTTACTGATATGTTTTCTGTTCTAAAAATCTTTTTCAGGCTATCTTGTTAGGTATGTTTTTACTGAAACTGTAACCATTTTAGAATTATAGTTTGACCCATTTTATATTTCTTAATAATTCTTATCTTGTCTACTTTCTCTGTTATTATAACAGTATCTTTCTTATATCTTGTTCTTTAATTTCATCCAAATTATTTTTTAGCTTTATTGTATATTCTATGTTAATTGCATTTGATTTTGCATTCTTAATCAACCTGAAAATGACCTTTGAATTTTTATGTTGTTCAATACAGTGTAATTATTAATATTATTGGATTTAAGCCTACCACATTATTATTTGTTTATATATTTAGTCCATATGCCTTGCCTCTTTTTGTTTTATTTTTTAAATTTTTGTTTATTCTTTGTGGATTTCACATAATGAATCTCAATTCCATTCATCTCCCCATCCCTTCATATCTACCCTCTGCTCTTACAACCTCCCCCAAAAAAATAAAATTTAAGGGAAAAGAAAACTTAAGAAAAAGAAAAATCTCATCATATAAGTTGTAGCGTGGTACAGTGAATCACACAGTATACCCTTTAGTCCATAAATCTTTACTTGTAAATGTTCATTGCAATAAATCATTAAAACTGGGCTTTCAATGGGACTTCTGTTGGATATCCTGTTGGAATTGCAGGACCAGCCACTTCACATGCTCCAGTGGATCATAGATTGGCTGGATGTTGGAGTGGGTCAACTCATAGCCCAGGTTCTGGGCCTGGGTAGTTGTAGGATTAGTCTGTAGGATTAGTCAACCCCAGCTCTCCTCCATTCTCACCACCAGGGTGAGCTCTATAGCAGTGTTCTTGATAATTCATTCTATGCAACACTCATTCTGCTCCTTTCATGCCCTCTCAACCAGCTCATCATCACACCACCAGGTCCAGCTCTACTATGTTGCACAGGTGATGTGCAGGGGACACTCTGCAGAGCACTGCAGCTGGAAAGGGTAAGGGACAGGTCTCCCATTCTTATGACCTCATGGTCAGCTCTCCCATATGCCAACAGTGGTATGTGTGGGAGGGAAGCAACTCTCCCTCATCCATGCTAATACATGGCAGAGTCAGATCTCTCATACTCACATTCTTGGTAACTGGTCACTTCTGCTACTATCAACAGGGTCAGTTCTAATATGATACCAAGGCAAGAAGTAGGGCCCAATCTCCCCAGTGCTAAAGCTGGTGAGGAGCTGAGTAAGCTTTCCTCTTGGTGAAAGTGGTGAGGTGAGAGGGGAAGAGGGCATCTTTCCCTTACTCATACCACCACATGGCAGACAAGGGAGGCGGGGCCAGCTTTCCCACTCTCATGCCATAAGAGTCAGTTCACCCTTGGCTCCCTGAACAGGGTGATCTCTATTGTACTTCCAAGGCAAGGTGTAGGAGCCACTTTCTTGAATGTTGCTGTTGGTGAGGGGCAGAGCCAATTCTCCCTTGTGGTAAAGTCAGTAAGAGATGGTGCCAACTCTCTGCCACTCTATTCTCTTTGCCTTCAGTTATAACAGGAGCCACAGACATCAGCACAGTCCATGATTGCAGGAGGGCCAAGGACCTAGACACATGCCTTGGCACATGCCAGGCCTTGTTGGTACAATGTCCCCGGGTGGCAAGCTAGCTACCCACATTTGCCCACTCCTCACCACCTTCATCTCTTTAGATTTGCCTCTCTTCATAGGACATGAACCATTGTGTTTGTCTGTCTCATTCTACAATACCCCACAATATATTTGCTCATCATAATAGTGCCTAACCACCTGGCTCTGCAAGACGCCTGATGGCCCATATTTTCTACCCGCTGTCTGAACAGTATGTCCAAGCAATCTTAATGAATATTATTGGCAATCCACTATATTCCCTGTATTTTATACCTATGTGCTTACATTAATGGTATTCCTTAACCCTAGTCTATTTCATGATAATATAATTCCAATTGCATTTTCTTCAATATCTGTCCTATTATTTTTTTGGCAATGGGATTAAAGATGTTGTTTGTAAAAATTATAGAAGATATCATCTTTGTTGGGAGAGTTAGTCATATTTTCATGGAAAAAGAAATGCAAAGGCCAACTAGTCTAATCAGGGTCTGAATGAAGTAATAACTAGGAATCAATCTTCCTGAGATTACACCTTCAGTCTTCCTGAAATTTCTTCTTCAATCTTCCTGATTCCATCTTTTTTTCTGTTTGTTTTTGATGTGTAACAATATGATTACCAACTTAGGAGGTATTGAGTTTATCAGGAATTTTCCTTTTCCCCAACTTTTAAATGTCCTTTAATTCTAGCACTTTAATCATAGACTCTGGTTTGCATATTTGTGTGGATGTGTGTGTGTGTGTGTGTGTTGTGTGGTGCGTGTTTGTGTGTGTGTGTGTGTGTTGATTACATATATGTTTCTATACCAGAAGTTTGTGGAAGCAAGAGTTTGATGTTGTGCTCTTCCATTTTACTCTTCTTCTTCTTTTCTTTTCTTTCCTTTCCTTATCATTTCTTTTCTTCATTCCCCCTCCTTCTTTTGAAACAAGATCTTCTAGTAAATCCAGAGCTCTCCATTTTGGTTGTGTTGACTGCCTAATGCTCCAAGGATCTGCCACTTTCCAGCACACTACTACATGGATTGTATGCATATACTGCCACATCTTGATTTTCTTTGGATATTGAACATTAAAACTCAAGTATTCATTCTCTTTTTTATATTTTTTACATTTCATTTTTATATGTATGTGTATTTTGCTTGCATGCATTTTTGTGTACCATGTGTACAGAAAAGTCAGAAGAAAGGTTCTTGTCCCACTGGAAAAGGAGTTATAGATGATTGTAAGGAAATATATGCTTGTTGTGAATTACATTCTGATCCCCAGAAAGAGCAGCAAATCCTCTTAACGTCTAAGCCATTGCTTTAGCATCATTCTTGCAAAGAAAGAACTTATTTACTGAGCCATCTATTCCTTACAAACAATGCATGTTGAATATTGTTTTCTTAGTACTGTAATATTGATAAGAACTCTGTGTTGTGCTTTCCTTAAATAAAACAACATAGATGTAAAAGACAGCTACTACAATATCTCATACCACTTTCATTTTCTGTATAACTTAATAGTAACATGAAGTAGTAGGGTATACTATCTTTTGAATCTGAGTGGACCTGCTTCAATTTGGGAACACATTTATGCCATGCCTGCCACTAAGTCATAAGTGATATATGACTTCTTTTACCTTGTCTTTTTATATTTTCCCTTGTAAGTAAGTCATAAGTCTGCGAAGTAACCAGTCACTCTTACAAAAATGCCAAAAGAAAGCATTTAAGGTATAGATCCAAACTAGTTGCCAGCTTCAACTGCCAGATATTTAAGTGGAGAAGACAGGAGCCTCTATAGGTTTCACGCACTCAGTCATAACATGTGTTCAGATGATGAAATCAAAAGTGTGATACATCTAAGCCTTTCACAAATGAAGAGAATCATGAGAAAATTGGCACTACTATTGTTTCAAATTCTAAGGTTTCCAAATATTTCATTATTCATGAATAGGACATTTAAACATGCAAATTTCTGTTTAGTATGGTAGATATTCATGAAATTTGACAAATTCCCTTAGGGCAATAATTCCAAATACTGGGAGTCACAGTTCTGCCCCCCAACCATCTTTATTTACTGGAATATCAGAAATATACATAATGGCTGCTTTATTGATTTCAGTCTCCAATCTTTGTTTTGTAGGCCCCAAGAGATTTCCAAGCTCTGTGTTGCCTTTTTTTGTTTCTTGACTGCAGCCTTCTGAGAGAATTCTTGGCATGTTTCCTAGTTCTAGGAAGTAGCAGGTGTCAGAAAACAGGAAAGGAGCTTAGAGAATAATGGCTCACCTCTCTGCACATCACTTAACTAGGTATCCCAAACTTTGAAGTGGATATTTTGCACTTATTTTTCATTCTATTCTTTGGTTACCAATACCATTACTAGCTTTACACAATTACTATATGAGTCCAAAATAGAAGTTTGTATTACATTTTAAAGTATCACCATTGTGCTAAAATATAGAGCTACACAATTTGGTAGAGACCAACCTAGAGCAATGAACAGTAATGTAGGTAGGAATTAATGATGGACAGAGCAGTAATAAAAACAGCACAATTAGAAAAGACAGTCAAAATAGTAAATGAATAGCAAACAAACTTTGCAAGATTTGATTTTATGTGTGTGTTTGTGTGTGTGTGTGTGTGTGTGAGAGAGAGAGAGAGAGAGAGAGAGAGAGAGAGGGAGGGAGGGAGGGAGGGAGGGAGGAAAGGAGGGATGGAGGGAGTGATGGAGGGAGGGAGGGAGGGAGAATAGAGGGAAGCATGTAAAAGACTAGCATGTAAGGTATATGTTTAGGTGCTTCACTGGGTTCGATGTTTCATGTCAAAAATTACCCAGTAAGAATCTATTTGATAATGGAAAATGTTACACTTAAGATAGAGTTTGACTTTTTTAAGTTGAGATGGACAATTGTCGATGAACTTCGCACTCAAAAAAGCTAACTTGACTAGAGGCAGAAAAAGAATTGGAAGGCTACAGAATACCCATGGCATTTTGATATAAAGAGATGAACTTAAATTACTCTAGAAGAGAAAGTGGAAATAGAAAATAACCATTGAAAAGACAAAACAAACTCACTTTTGTACTTTTAAGTATGAATTGAGATGAACTAAAACATCAAAACCAGTTTCAAGGTTTTACACTTTATTTCTCATATTTTTCCAGAATAGATTTAGATTATTATTATCTGATGTATAGAACACCATTTACAAATGAAAAGAGTAAAATACCTTGAAAAGATAGAATTCAGAGGAAAAAGAACAGCTTCCTTGGCTTTAAATTTTAAAAAATATAAACTGTCTGAAATAACTTGGGTAAAACTTTACATACACATATTATAAGCCATTCTTATGGTCTTTATTGACAAAAGAATAAAACACTCCAGAAAATGGACAAGTAAAATTTTAGTGGATTCACTTCATAAAAGCAAAATCAAGTGAATAAAAATTCTATGTAATATGGATAAAGCAACAGTTACAACGGGAGAAATGTGCTATTATAAAAACTTTATCACTTACAGCTAAAATTGAATTTTCTGAAAAGCAGTATGGAATATATCCTCCAGTTTTAGTCTACTATCTGTAGTATTTTATTTGGTTGATAAGAAGCATATTAGATTTATAATATTTTAATTCTATTCACACTATAACATATTATTAATTTAACATACTTCAAATACTGAAGAAACTCTTATTCCTAAAATAGATAAAAATTAATCAAGAAAGCATATGGAAAATAAAATAATACGGAAATATATACAGCATACTATGAATGTCCTTTCAAATATAATATCCATTACTATTTGTTCTAGTTATAGAATAATTATTTTCTGTTATACATGAAAATCTGTTCACATATATGCTTGTGGAAATTAGTGACACTACTTTAGCTCCAAGGGCAAGGAACTGTTTTATTCTGACTTGTGTCTAGTACATCTTGTATGGAAGAAAACATCCACTTGTGGATCTATTTACAGAGTTCTATAGTCTCTTCCCTAAATCCATTAACAATATTACTTTAAATAATAGCATTATTGAAATATATATAAAGATTAAAATGCCTGAGTTCCAGTGCCTGCAGATCGCCTGGGAACTGCACAGAGCTCCCAATCCCGGCGGGAGCGAAGCACCCCAGACTCCAGATCTTCTCTCCCACCATCGAGACCAGGAAACGATAGGAGCCTGGGAGTCCAGGGAAGTAGCTATCCCTCGGGCAGCATCAGGTAAACAGGCCGGCTTCCCGACCTGTGTTCCAGTGCCTGCAGATCGCCTGGGAACTGCACAGAGCTCCCAATCCCGGCGGGAGCCAAGCACCCCAGAATCCAGATCTTCTCTTCCACCAACGAGACCAGGAAACCAGAGGATCCAGGGAGACCAGGGGAGTAGCTGTTCTGGATCAGATACAACAGGACCCAGCATAGGATCTAGCGGACCAGGTAGGAGGCTAAGCGCCCCAGATTCCTGTTCTTCTTCTCCACCCACGAACCAGCATTTGGACAAGGAATAGAAGAACCACCAGATTATTGGACTTGCTAGCACCCACCAAAAGGGAACTCTGGTCCCCAGACCAGTAAGGGGCTCTTTCTGCACCCACTAGAAGAAGAGATGGGAAAGAGCCAATACAAAAACACAGTCAGCAACAGAAAAACAAATATGACACCGCCAGATTCTAGAGACTCCACACCAGCAAGACCCCAACATTCCAATGCGAACGAAGCAGAAGAGAACGACCTTAAAAGCAGTTTCATGAAAATGATAGAGGCCCTAAAAGAGGATATTGGAAAATCCCTCAAAGAAATGGGAGAAAAAACAAACGAAAAAATGCAAGAAATGGAAGAAAAATCAACCAAAAAATGCAAGAATTGGATGAAAAAACAAACCAAAAAAGGCAGGAAATGGAAGAAGAAATGAAGCAAAAAATGCAAGAAATGGAAGAAAAAACAAAGCAAAAAATGCAAGAATTGGAAGAAGAAACATACCAAAAAAGGCAGGAAATGGAAGAAGAAACAAAGCAAAAAATGCAAGAAATGGTAGAAAAAACAAAGCAAAAAATGAAAAAAATGGAAGAAGAAACAAACCAAAAAAGGCAGGAAATGGAAGAAGAACCAAAGCACAAAATTCGAGACATGGAACAAAAAGCAAACCAAAAAATGCAAGAAATGGAAGAAAGAATAAAACAAAAAATTCATAAAAGGCAACAAACGGATGAACAGATAAACAGAAAATTGCAAGAAGCAATGCAAACACTGCAAGGGTTGAAAACTGAAATAGAGACATTAAAAAAACACAATCTGAAGAAAGGCAGAAAATAGAAAAGCTGGACAAACAGTCAGGCACTACCAATATAAGCATTACCAACAGAATAGAAGAGATGGAAGAGAGAATCTCAAGTGTTGAAGATACGCTAGGAGAAATGGATTTATCAACCAAAGAAAACCTTAAATCCAACAAATCCTTAACACAAAACATCCAGGAAATATGGAACACCATGAAAAGACCAAACCAAAGAATAATAGGTATAGAAGAAGGAGAAGAAATCCACCTCAAAGGGGCAGAAGGCATATTCAACAAAATCATAGAAGAAAACTTTCCCAACCTTAAGAAAGACATGCCAATGAAGGTACAAGAAGCATACAGAACACCAAATAGATTGGACCATAAAAAAATCCCCTCGCCACATAATAATCAAGACCCCAAACATACAGAATAAAGAAAGAATATTAAGAGCAGCTAAGGAAAAAGGTCAAGTAACATATGAAGGCAGACCTATCAGAATCACAACTGATTTCTCCATGGAAACTCTAAAAGCCAGAAGGTACCGGATAGATATTCTACCTACACTAAGAGACCATGGATGCCAGCCCAGACTACTATACCCGGCAAAGCTCTCAATCACTATAGACGGAGAAAACAAGATATTCCATGACAAAACTAGATTCAAGCAATATGTGTCCACTAACCCAGCCCTACAGAAAATTTTGGAAGGAAAACTCCAACCCAAGGAAGCTAACTACAACCAGAAAAACATAAGCATTAGAGAATCCCTCTCTACCAACAGCCCAAAGAACAAAGGGGTGAAATTCCACACATAATTCCACCACCACCAACCATCGCAAATCGAAGAAGGATGAGCAATCAATGGTCATTAATGTCCCTCAATATTAACGGCCTTTACTCACCCATAAAAATACACAGACTAGCAGAATGGATTCGAAGACAGAACCCTTCCTTCTGCTGCATACAAGAAACACACCTCACCCTCAAAGACAGACATTACCTGAGAGTTAAAGGTTGGGAAAAATTTTTTCAATCAAATGGACCCAAGAAACAAGCAGGGGTAGCAATCCTAATATCTAACAAACTAGACTTTAAAATAAAATCAATCAAAAGAGATGAAGGAGGTCATTACATACTCATCACAGGTGAAACCCACCAAGATGAAGTGTCTATCCTGAACATCTATGCCGCCAATACAAAGGCATCCACATTCGTTAAAGAAACATTATTAGAACTTAAATCTCATCTAAAGCCCCACACAGTTATAGTGGGAGATTTCAACACACCACTCTCACCACTAGACAGGAATACCAGACAGAAACTCAACAAAGAAGCAAAGGGTCTAATAGAAGTAATGACCCAACTGGGATTAACAGATATCTACAGAACATTTCATCCACATAAAAAAGAATATACCTTCTTCTCACCACCACATGGAACCTTCTCAAAAATCGACCACATACTTGGCAACATATCAAACCTCAGCAGCTTCAAAAAAATTGGAATAACTCCATGCATCTTATCAGACCACCATGCCTTAAAATTAGAATTCAACAACAACACAAATTACAGAAAACCTACAAAGTCATGGAAATTGAATAATGCTCAACTGCACCATCCCTGGGTCAAAGAGGAAATAAAAAAAGAAATTAAAGATTTCCTTGAATTCAATGAAAATGAAGACACAACATACCCAAACCTATGGGACACTTTGAAAGCAGTGCTATGGGGGAAGTTCATAGCACTAAGTGCTCACATGAAGAAACAGGAGAACAGTTATACCAGAGAATTAACATCACAGCTAAAAGCTCTAGAACACAAAGAAGCAAACTCCCCCAGGAGGAGTAGACGCCAGGAAATAATCAAATTGAGGGCTGAAATCAATAAAGTAGAAACCAGGAAAACAATACAAAGAATCAATGCAATGAAGAGTTGGTTCTTTGAGAAAATCAACAAGATAGACAAACCTTTGTCCAAACTTACCAAACAGCAGAGAGTGAACAGGCAAATTAACAAAATCAGAAATGAAAAGGGGGACATAACAACAGACTCTGAGGAAATCCAGAGAATCATTAGGTCATACTTTGAAAACCTGTACTCCACAAAATTCAAAAATTTAAAGGAAATGGATGACTTCCTGGACAGCTATCATTTACCAAAACTAAATCAAGAACAGATAAGCAATTTAAATAGACCTATAACCCCTATGGAAATAGAAGCTGTCATCAAAAGTCTCCCAACCAAAAAAAGCCCAGGTCCAGATGGCCTCACTGCAGAATTCTACGAGAAATTCAAAGAACAGCTTATACCAATTCTTCTCAAAGTGTTCCACACAATAGAAGCAGAAGGGTCTTTGCCAAACTCTTTCTATGAGGCTTCAATAACCTTGATCCCCAAGCCACACAAAGATACAACTAAGAAAGAGAACTTCAGACCAATATCCCTCATGAACATTGATGCAAAAATACTCAATAAAATACTGGCAAATTGGATCCAAGAACACATCAAAACAATCATTCACCACGATCAAGTAGGTTTCATCCCAGGGATGCAGGGATGGTTCCACATACTAAAATCCATCAACGTAATCCACCATATAAACAAGCTGAAAAACAAAAATCACATGATCATCTCACTAGATGCTGAAAAAGCCTTTGACAAAATCCAACACCGCTTCATGATAAAGGTCTTGGAAAGATCTGGGTTAACAGGGACATACTTAAACATAATAAAAGCTATATACAGTAAACCAACAGCCAACATCAAACTAAATGGACAGAAACTCAACGCAATTCCTCTAAAATCAGGAACAAAACAAGGCTGTCCACTCTCTCCATACCTTTTCAACATGGTACTTGAAGTTCTAGCTATTGCCATACGACAACAAAGGGGGATCAAGGGATAAAAATTGGGAAGGAAGAGGTCAAACTTTCACTGTTTCAGATGATATGATAGTTTACATCAATGACCCAAAGAACTCTACCAGGGAACTCTTACAGCTGATTAACAGCAAAGTGGCAGGCTACAAGATCAACTCAAGAAAATCAGTAGCCCTACTATATACAGATGATAAAAGGGCTGAAAGAGAAATCAGAGAAACATCACCCTTTACAATTGCCACAAAAAACATAAAATACCTTGGGGTAACGCTAACCAAACAAGTGAAAGACCTGTATCGTAAAAACTTTGAATCTTTAAAGAAAGAAATTAAAGAAGCCCTCAGAAAATGGAAAGATTTCCCATGCTCTTGGATAGGTAGGATCAATGTAGTAAAAATGGCAATCCTGCCAAAAGCAATCTACAGATTCAATGCAATGCCCATTAAAATCCCAGCACAATTCTTCACAGACCTTGAAAGAACAATAATCAATTTTGTATGAAAAAACAAAAGACCCAGGATAGCCAAAACAACCCTGTTCAACAAGGCAACGTCCGGAGGCATTACCATCCCTGACCTCAAGCTCTATTATAGAGCTATAATCCTGAAAACAGCTTGGTATTGGCACAAAAGTAGACAGGTAGACCAATGGAATCGAATTGAAAATCCGGGTATTAACCCACACACGTACGAACATCTGATCTTTGACAAAGAAGCTAAAAATATACAATGGAATAAAGAAAGCATCTTCAACCAATGGTGCTGGCATAATTGGAGACTGGCATGTAGAAGAATGCGGATCGATCTATGTTTATCACCATGCACAAAACTTAAGTCCAAATGGATCAAAGACCTCAACATAAATCCAGCCACACTGAACCTCTTAGAAGAGAAAGTGGGTGGTACCCTTGAACGAATTGGTACAGGAGACAGCTTCCTGAACATAACACCAGTAGCACAGACAGTGAGATCAACAATTAATAAATGGGACCTACTGAAACTGAGAAGCTTCTGTAAGGCAAAGGACACAGTCAGCAAGACAAAAAGGCAGCCCACAGAATGGGAAAAATATTCACTAATCCCACATCTGACAGAGGGTTGATCTCCAAAATTTACAAAGAACTCAAGAAGCAAGTCTCCAAAACAGCAAAGGACCCAATTAAAAAGTGGGCTGCAGAACTAAATAGAGAGTTTTCAATAGAGGAGTCTAAAATAGCTGAGAGGCACTTGAGAAAGTGCTCAACATCCTTAGCCATCCGGGAAATGCAAATCAAAACAACTCTGGGATACCATCTCACTCCTGTCAGAATGGCTAAAATCAAAAACACCAATGACAATTTATGCTGGAGAGGATGTGGTGAAAGGGGAACACTGCTCCATTGCTGGTGGGAGTGCCAACTGGTGCAGCCACTTTGGAAATCAGTATGGAGATTCCTCAGAAAAATTGGAATAAACCTACCACAAGACCCAGCAACCCCACTCTTAGGCATATATCCAAAAGATGCCCATTCATACAGCAAAGATGTCTATTCCACTATGTTCATAGCAGCTTTATTTGTAATAGCCAGAACTTGGAAGCAACCTAGATGTCCCTCACCGGAAGAGTGGATAGAGAAAATGTGGTACATCTACACAATGGAGCACTATTCAGCAGAAAAAAATAATGGAATCATGAGATTCGCAGGCAAATGGATGACACTAGAAGAAACAATCCTGAGTGAGGTAACCCAGTCACAAAAAGAGAAACATGGCATGTACTCTCTCATATATGGATTTTAGACATAGATCTGGGGAGTGCCAGCCTATAATCCTATGGCCAGAGAGTCTGGGAAACAGAAACTTCATTTAGCGTCTGGTTGAGTACTGAGCTGAACTCAAGAAAGCCAGTAACTCAAGAAAGCCAGTAACAGAGAGGGAGGACTGATGATCAAAGGGATTAAGACTGGGCTGGTTTAACCCCCAGAAACAGCTGACCAGACAAAGGTTAACTCTTGAATCCCAGGCATCAGCCTGGGAATCCAGCATGGGACTGATCAAGACCCCCTGAATCTAGGTGCCAGTGAGGAGGCCTAGGGAATCTATTGAGCCTTGGGCAGCAGATCAGTACCCATCCCAAGTATACACACGGACTTTGGACTCCCATAGAACAATGTGAGGTGCACTCTCACCCTGAACTCTTAGGGAAGGGTCTAGGCCCTGCCCTATATGAAATGACAGACTATGGACACCCCCATGGAGGGCCTCACCCTCCCTGGGGGAATGAGGGGATAACGGGGGGGGGTTGGGGGGAGACCACGGGAGCGGGGAGGGAATGGGAGAGGGACCTGGAACTGACTTGTGAAGCAACCTCGTTTCTTATCTAAATTTAAACTGGAAAAAAAGAAAGTTATTTGAATGCATGTTAAACATTAATGTAATTTTTGAAAGGTTATATCTGATTTTTTTACCAAAATAAATCTGGAGAATAAAAAAAAATAAAAAAAGATTAAAATGTATGCATATTTTATGAGGTAATTGTTTTTAGTTGCCATAAATATTATGTATACTTATAAGGTATAATGTGATATTTTGATGTATTATACATATTGTGCATTTATACTATATGTATATATAGATAGATAGATATATGGTAGGATGGATAGATAGATGATAGAAGACAGATAGAGAGATAGGTAGATGAGTAGAACAATAACC
Source organism: Mesocricetus auratus (assembly GCF_017639785.1). Taxonomy (NCBI): domain Eukaryota; kingdom Metazoa; phylum Chordata; class Mammalia; order Rodentia; family Cricetidae; genus Mesocricetus; species Mesocricetus auratus. Next base: position 37,119,383 of record NW_024429188.1, on the reverse strand, counting down.
TCAATATAACTTACATGCATCACTTCAAACTTCATCATATTTTTGTAATAAGGACACTGAAAATCATTCTTTTTAGTAAATTGAAATAATCAAAAACATATTTTGGACACGCTTATGATTTGTCTTAAGAGATTCATGAAACCAATAACTTGAATCTAACTGAAACTTTGAACCATTTAATCAAATTCTTCTCTTTTCTATTTAGCACCTTCCTCTACTCTTGTAACTACTTTTCAAATTTTTGTTTTCATTAAATTCATGGTTTCTTCTTAAGATTTCATACTATGATCTTTGAGAAGTATGCACACTTATATAACATCCACAGGAAAAATATTACAATCTTATCACCTAGGCAGTTTTTAATCTCTGTAGACATAGTCACCTTCCTTTATCTCTAACAGTAATAATTGAAATTCTGTTACTATAAATTTTCCTGTTCTAAAATTTTATGAAATATAATTATTAAAACTATACACATTTGTGTATAAATTCATTAACTTATGCTGTTTTGTGATTTATATAGGTATACACTTTACATTAGCATATGGTAAGTATAACAGTATGTTTCCTAATTAGTATTACTTTGCCTAATATAGTTTATTAATCATTTCACCTTTTGGTGAACAACAGAACTCTATCCAGTTTCTTGGTATTTTATAAAACACTGTCTTGAGTGGCTTTATACTTATATTTGTGAGAGCTTATATTTTGATTTGTATTTTGCAAAATATTCATATATATTACAAAATTCCGCATTAATGTAAAATGTTAAAAATAGGAAAAAAGATGCAATGTATCTGAATTATAGTACATTAGTATGTTACCAATAATTGAAACTTAACTTGAGGAATCTGAAAATTATTATCTTCATAAATGTTTTCTAGATGTAAAGTATTTTAAAATAAAATAAAATAGGTTACACAGTGGATAACATTCTAATAGACAATATAAAATTGATATTTATAAATAAAACCAGAAAAAAAGATAACTACTAGTTGTCACAAGGAAAATGCAATATTAAACAGCCTCCAAAACAATACAGAGAAACCCTGTCACGACAAACTAAAAAAAAACATTTAATTTATTTCAGTAATGGGTTTAGCACATAGTGCCAGATGATACAAATATTTTATACTTATTTCTCAATAAATTAAGAACCTCCATATCATTATACAGTTGTGTGTTTTCCGTTCAAATATTATTTAATTTTTTCTACGTGTTTTGCTGCTGACTAACTACAACCGCTAATGCAAACTACACTTTTAGAATATTAATTTCATAATTGAAGATTTCTATTTTTTTTCTATTTTTTTATTTTAAATAGCTTGTTTTACATGTCAATCCCAGTTCCCTCTCCCTCCCCTCCTCCCACACTCCCCTTCCCCCCCTCCCTCCCACCCTATTGCCAAATCCTTCCACATAGGGGATATCTAGAGTCTGTCAGGACACAGAGTACAGCTCCCACCCAATGGGAGATGGTGTGCCTCAGACACATCTGCATTCACCATGAGACCTGTCAGTGTATTAGACCTGCATGCACAAACTGGAAGAGAACCTTGGACCTATAACAACCAGGAAAGGAAGACACCCCACCTGTACCCACTGAAAGAAGGGATGGGAAGACAACAATACAAGAACAAATTCAATGACAGAAAAACCAATATGATGCCATCAAAATCTAGGAACTGTACGCCAACAAGATCTGAACATAACAACACAGATGAAACAGAAGAGAAAGACCTAAATAACATATGAAGATGATAGAGACACTAAAAGAAGAAATGAGAAACTCCTTTAAAGAAATGGAAGAAAAGACAAACCAAAAATTACAAAGAACAATACAAACAGTGCAAGGTTTGAAAGTTGAAATAGAGACAAGAAAAAAAACACAGTCTGAAGGAATGGTGGGATTGGAAAACTTGAGGAAACCATCAGAAACTACAGATACAAGCATAATCGACAGAATACAGGAGTTACAAGAGATAATCTCAGCATTGATGATTCACTAGGAGAAAAAGATTCATCGACCAAATAAAATCTTTTTTTATTTTTTAAGATTTTTTTATTTTATTTTTTATTTTTATTATTTTTTATTATTTTTATTTTAATTTCAAATAGCTTGTTTTACATGTCAATCCCAGTTCCCTCTCCCTCCCCTCCTCCCGCACTCCCCTTCCCCCCCTCCCTCCCACCCTATTGCCAAATCCTTCCACATAGGGGATATCTAGAGTCTGTCATTTTACTCTGGGTAGGGTCCAGGCACTCCCCTAAGAATCCAGGCTGAGAGAGCATCTCTCTTTGTGCTATAGGCACACGAAGACAGTTTGTATACCAGGGATAGACACTGATCCACAGCTCAGGGCCCCATAGGTTTCCCAGGCCTTCTCACTGACACTCACATTTGGGGGGTCCAGATCAGTCCCATGCTGGCCTCCCCACTGTCGGTCTGGGGTCCAAGAGCTCTCCCCTGTTCAGGGCAGCTGTCTCTGCTGGTTTTGCCAGCCCATTCTTTGCCAATTTGCTCATCACTCCTCTCTCTCTTGTCACTGGGTTCCTTGGGTTCAGTTCAGTGATTAATTGTGTGTTTGCCTCTGCTTCCATCAGTCACAGGATGAAGGCTCCCGGATGGTTATAGACATCAAGTTCATTATCAGGAATGGGCATTCGAGGTGGTCTCTCCACTATTGCTTAGCTTGCCAATTGGTGTTATCCCTTTAGATCACTCGAGGTCACTCTGGTGCCTGATCTGTCTTCGATCCTATGATTCCCTCTTCCCCCTATTCTACTCCCACCCCCTCAACTTCCTGTTCCCCCATGACCAAATCTCTTCCTCTTCACCCCCTCTCTTCTTCCCAGGTCCCACTCCCCCCCACCCCTCGCCGTGTTCCCCATCCATTCAGGGGATCTTGTCTCCATCCTCTTCTCTTGGGTCCTATGCATATATGCATATCTTTTAGGTTTTTTCCTGTTTCCCAGACTCTCTATCAGTGGAAGTGCAAACTGGCACTATCCTGATCCATGTCTAAAATCCATATATGAGTGAGTACATACCATGTTTGTCTTTTTGTGACTGGGTTACCTCACTCAGGATGGTTTCTTCCAGTGTTATCCATTTCCCTGCGAATTTCAAGATTCCATTATTTTTTTCTGCTGAGTAATACTCCATTGTGTAAATGTACCACATTTTCTTTATCCACTCTTCAGTTGAGGGGCATCTAGGTTGCTTCCAGGTTCTGGCTATTACAAATAATGCTGCTGTGAACATAGTGGAGCAGATGCCCTTGTTGTAAAGCAGTCTACAGATTCAATGCAATCCCTATCAAAATTCCATCACAATTATTCAAGGACCTGGAAAGAACATTAATCAACTTTATATGGAAAAACAAAAGGCCCATGATAGCTAAAACATCCCTATACAATAAAGGAACTTCAGGAGGCATCACCATACCTGACTTCAAGCTCTATTATAGAGCTATAGTCCTGAAAACCGCTTGGTATTGGCACAAAAATAGGCAGGTAGACCAATGGAACCGAATCGAAAGCTCTAATTTTAACCCAGACACCTATGAACACTTGATTTTTGACAAAGAAGCTAAAACTCTACAATGGAAAAAAGAAAGCATCTTCAACAAATGGTGCTGGCATAACTGGGTACTGGTATGCAGAAGACTGCAGATAGATCCATGTTTATTGCCTTGTACAAAACTTCAGTCCAAATGGATCAAAGATCTCAACATAAATCCAGCCACACTGAAACTTTTAGAAGAGAAAGTGGGAGATACTCTTCAACGAGTTGGTACAGGAGACCACTTCCTAAACATAACACCAGTGGCACAGGCACTGAGATCGACAATTAACAAATGGGACCTTCTGAAACTAAAAAGCTTCTGTAAGGCAAAGGACACAGTCAAAAAGACAAAAAGGCAGGCCACAGAATGGGAAAAGATATTCACTAACCCTATATCTGACAGAGGGCTAATCTCCAAAATTTACAAAGAACTCAAGAAACAAGTCTCCAAAACACCAAAGGATCCACTTGAAAGGTGGGGTACAGAGCTAAATAGAGAATTCTCAGTAGAGGAGGGTAAAATGGCCAAGAGACACTTAATAAAGTGCTCAACATACTTAGCCATAGGGGAAATGAAAATCAAAACAACTCTGAGATACCATCTTCCTCCTGTCAGAATGGCTAAAATCAAAAACACCGAAGACAATTTATGCTGGAGAGGATGTGGAGAGAGAGGAACACTCCTCCACTGCTGGTGGAAGATTTCTATTTTTTACAGCGTTAAATGATAATTCCATTGACATGGAGACATAGAATAGTTGGACACCCATCAATTCAGTAGAAACAGGCTTTACTTATCACAATCAAAATCAATATCGTCAAGAGACACATAAGTGAGTTACTTAAGCATAATTTCTTATCAAGTAGGTATAGCACCTATATAAACCCAAATATCTTGTTGGGTTTCCATATATCTGTATTTGTGTATTATTGGATTAATTATATATAGAGTTTTATGTAACTGTACATAACATACCTATTCAGTTGAATAAAAAACTGATGTGCAACATGCATTGAATTCACAAATGCTGCTTTGCACAGTAATAAACAAGCAAACATGTCTATTGTTCTCATTTCACAAAGTATAAGAAAATTCATGTCTCGATATAAGGTTATATGCCTAGTCTTATTGCATCTTGTTAATGCCAAGTTCGGTTGATATCCCTGGGAGGCCTGCTCTTAAGAGAAATGAAGGAGCATTAAATCTAAAGAAAATGGAGGAAGGGATGATTTGAAGGAGGTGAGGAAAGTGAGGCTGTGGTTGGGATGTATTGTATGAGGGAAGAATAAATAAATATAATTATACATATTATAATTATATATAATTTTTTATATTTACATATTATATATAAAATTTTTATTTACTTAGGTATATATAATGTTCTTAGAGCATTGTCAGTAAGTTAGAAAGTCTGTATGAGTTGAAGCTTAAATTCTTAAATTACACAAGGAAAGATCTTTGAATAATTAATAATAGCAGAGGTGGGTTACAGTGAATATATATATATATATATATATATATATATATATATATATTCTATCTTCCTGTGTGTCAAGATTCAGGCCCATGCTTTGAATGGGCATATATAACAGAAATAAAAAAATGTTGCATGAAACAGGAGTGAGTAACAACTCCATACAACTTTAACTCATATGTTCCAAAAGGCAAATGCTAGGATTCAAATAAACTTTGCTTATTTCAACAGAAACTCAAAAGACACTTGCATTAGATTGAATTAGCTAATAACATATTCGCTGTCCACTTGATTAAAACAAAGTTATCAGTATGAAAATGTCAAAAAGAAATAGTTGAATTCATTTGAGTCTAACTTGTCTATGGTTGAAACAGTGTTCTCCCCAGCTAAGGGATTTGATTAGAGGAGCTATGTGCATAAAACATTTGAGGTATATTTTTAGAAGCAAGGTTTTGAATTAGTTAGGGATAAACAGATGGATCATCAAGAAAACAATGTTACTGGATCAAGTCCTTTTCTATTTTGTCTTGAAGAACAAGAATTGATGAGCATTAGGAGGCTGGTAGATCAAAAAGGGAATGCTTTTTTGAGTTTATGAAGAAAACACCTTAAAATCATTTTTAAACTATTGCCAAGGTTGCCTAGAAACAGGCAATATTGAGACTACAGTGCCAGGAAAAATGAATCTACTGCAATTATATCAAAATTGGTTTTTCATAAATATCAGTAAAATATAGGTCTTGTTATTTTAATATTTTGTTGTTAGAGATTGTGTATATACTTACTAATGAGTCCTGTCGTTTTTCTCTTTAATCAGATGAACATTATTTAGATGAACTAATTATGAATGATGTGAATGAGATTTGTATGGATTAGTGTTTTGAAATAATTGAAAACATGTTTCCAGTGTCAACATTTTTTATAATAACCTGTAATTCATATTACAAAATACTCAAAAGGAAGCAATGGACAAAATTGATGAAGTCCTTGGTTCTTTCAGCAATGTTATTAAATTAGATTCAGCAAAAAAACCAGACCTTGTATAAAATTAAATCCACAAACACCTCTTGAGTGTTTCTTATGTACCAGACAGTGTTCTCAACACTAATTATGTATTCACACATAAAGTCCTATTAAGGCTAATATTCTCAAAAAAAGTTTTACTTAACACATTTGTTTCTTAGTTACTGAGATTAGCATCTGCAAAAGCAATCTTTGGTGTACAGTTCTAACATCAATATCATCCAGAGTACACCTACCTCCCTACACATTTATACTACACTGTTACACACAGTGAAATATTGCTTGCACATAGTACAGATCAATTCTCAGGTTTTCAAAGTGACATTCATAGAAGTTAATGTGCTTTGCTCATTCAAGGTGTTTTGTCTAATTAAAACACACACACACACACGAGAGAGAGAGAGAGAGAGAGAGAGAGAGAGAGAGAGAGAGAGAGAGAGAGAAAGAAAGAGAGAGAGAGAAAGAGAGAGAGAGAGAGAAAATTTACAATGATTATGCCAAGGAAATTTCTGCCAGTTGTTTAATGGGACACAAAGCAAGAATTAACAATTTTCGGTGACTTACTTATTTTTTCTATCTTCTATCTACTTACTTAATTTACTACTTTCATTAAGTTTTAGATTAGCATATACATTAACTATTTTCATCACCACATTTAGATACTTGATTAACCTTAAATATTTTAGTCATATTTTTTCAATAACATCTCTGTACGTATAGCATTGAGGAATACATGTGCCATATAAGTAAAAGATAAGAAATAACTGACTGATATAAAATATTCAAAAATAACTATATTCGATTACCACTGAATTTTCTTTTTATAGCTTGTTGTTCACGTTTTCTAGTTTCAAAAAATGTTTTGAAACACCTTTTTTTTCCTTTAAATAAGTATTAAAATAGGTAAGAATTTTTACTTTATATACATGCGATTTTAATGCTGAATTTAAATCAAAATCATCATTTATTATAATGTTAAAAAGGCTTTAGTTCCTTCCAGTTTGCACTGAAAAACTACTGAACTTGTTTTCAATTGCCATGGCATAAATTCAGCTTACATAAAAATAAATAGCTACACTTTGTGCTCTTTTGGATGCTCATCCACTTGTATAATATATTTGTATGTTCTAATCAAAATTATTTTCTTTTTTAATAAAAGAAAGTATTACCTGTGTGTCTGGTTGTAAAGGATTAATTCGAGTCCATGATGATAGAGCAAATACATGCAACAAGAAAAGATCTATTAATGTAAGTTTTTGTTGTCGTCATTTGTTTTATTGTGCTTTTTAAAACACATAATTTGAGGCTGAAGTTTATTTTTTTACTCCTCAGATGAATTTTTATTATTTTAATTTTAAATAGCTTGCTTCACATGTCAATCCCAGTTCCCTCTCCCTCCCCTCTTCCTACACCCCCCACCATCCCCCCAGCCTCCCACCCTATCCCTACTTCCCTCCACATAGCGGGTATCTAGCTTCTGTCATTTCACTCAGAGCAGGGTCCAGGTACTCCCCTAAGAGTCCAGGCTGAGAGATCATCACTCTTTGCGTTATGGACACACGATGTCTGTTTATATGCCAGGGATAAACACTGATCCACTGCACAGGGCCCCATAGGTTGCCCAGGCCTCCTCACTGACTCTCACACTCAGGGAGACTGGATCAGTCCCATGCTGGCCTCCCACCTGTCGGTCTGGGGTCCAAGAGGTCTCCCCTATTCAGATCAGCTGTCTCTGCTGGTTTTGCCAGCCCATTCTTTGCCGATTTGCTCATGGCTCCTCTCTCTCTGTCACTGGGTTCCATGGGTTCAGTTCAGTGTTTAGCTGTTGGTGTTTGCCTCTGCTTCCATCAGTCACTGGATGAAGGTTCTAGGATGGCTATGGACATCAAGTTCATTATCAGGTCTATCCACTATTGCTTAGCTTGCCTGTGAGGCTGAAGTTTAAATGGATAATTTAGTACTGGTTAAGAACAGATGCACTGGTACTCAGAAACAAGAAAATAATTTTGTTTCTTGAGTTCTATGACTTTGCCTAGCAACACTTAAATAATATCTAATTTTTGAGTTTCTATTGCATATTATGTGAGTCTGTTCTTTTGAAAAATTTAGAATCTACATATAGTAGATACATCTGTGAATGTTCTTTCCAGAAACTTCGCTAAAAGATAGTAAAGAATTTGTAATTTCTGTAAGCTTTAAATAATTTGTGAATGATAGTTGCAATAACACTTGGCAAAATGTATCATTGTGTTTTTAAAAGAAAGAACGCCTCATTAAGGAAAGCTAAAGAAGCTACAACTTAGGTTCTATATAGACAGGTACTGATAACTAACAAGTCTATCTGCAGAATGCTGGAAAGCATAGGACCTGGTACAAATGCTCATGTGGAGGATTTATGTGAAGCAGTCAGATGACTGCCACAGTCTCCAACTAGTTGGATTCTAGGGTTTTTTAAGTAGAGGAAAAGTAACACCAGGGCATTTATATTCTGAGAAGATGGGTGAAGTATTATAACATAAAACTGGAAATCATCTGTATTATAAACATTGAGAAATACAATTCCCTCAAATATCTTATAACATTACACAAAAACCTTCAAGAATATTTGCCTTTAGAACCTGAATATTCACAGAAAAATCTCTCTCACCTTTTTTGCTTTTTTCTTTCTTTCTTTCTTTCTTTCTTTCTTTCTTTCTTTCTTTCTTTCTCTCTCTCTCTCTCTCTTTTTCCTTCCTTCCTTCTTCCCTTTATTTATTTATTATTTGTGTATTCATTATTGTTCCTTCTTCCTTCCTTTCCTTCCCTCTTTTCTCATTGAGTAGCCCTAACTGGTCTGGAACGCATTCTGTAGAGCAACCTGGTCACAGCGATTCATCTGCATCTGTCGCCAAAGTGCTGGGATTAAAGGTGTGTGCCACTACACTTGATAAGAAATATCCCAATAAGGAAAATGTAGTTCATTCCTAATAAATCTAGAATCATCTCCTTCAGAATATGTCTCGTAATTAATATGCTTTTGTAAGGCAAATTTTATTGGAAATTAACAATATCAATTCATTTGCATATTATCTGTAGCAGATGACAGTAGAGGTTAATATTTGTAACAGAAACATGAGGTCCTGTGGATATAAAGTGTTTAGCTTCTGATCCTTTACAGAAAAATATGCCAGCTGCTTCTGAGTAAATCTTAACCAGTAATCACATTTATACAGAGACAATAATTGGGAAAATATTTTAGTGACTTAAGTGTGACAAAATCAACATGAATCATTATGCATGGGTGGTAAGTTTTCCAACAGATGTTTGTCAACAGGCACAATGTTATAGTTAATTAAGACAGGAAAATTCTGGTGCTTTGTTATATAGTGTGTTGATACTCATTAGTCATAATTTCTTGCATAATTTAGAGTATATTTGCCATTCAAAATGATATGAGCTTATACTGAATAATGTGCTATTTTCCTTTATTTCATTATTGTGTGAAGTACATGTGAATTGAAGCATAACATTGTTCCCAATAATATTATATGTTAAACTAAAAAGACAAAGCACAAAGTATGGCTCATTTTTAAAAAGTAAAAGAGTTCTTTTTATATAGTACATAAGAAAGCAGTACAAATGTAATTTCACCACATGTTAAGAGGTAGGAATATGAGAAGTACCATACTGGCCTGGGCATCCTAGTGAGGTCCAGGCATAGTCTACATAGAAAGTGTCTGTCTCAATATACAAGCATGAAAGATGGGAAGATAAGAGAAACCACATCATAATATGGGAAAATAGAAATTATACTAATATATCAATCAATATATTAAAAACATACTAACATTTAATGGGTGAAATAACAGAAAGTTGGTTAAAAACAACAAGAAACGCCTACTAAAGCTTCAAATCAGATAGCTGAAAATATGCTGTGAAGTTTTCGGTAGAAATTATTTTAATCTTTCCAATGTCCCTTTACTTCTATTTTCTGTTTTGCTATATATGGGGAAAGACAGATAATGTGGTAATTGAAGGAAACATCTTTGTTATGTTATCCTATCTTTTGTAGATTTTCAGATCAATTTATTTGTAGTTTTGGTGTATTAATATTTGTCTGCATGCATGTCTGTGTTCCACATATATGTCTGGTGCCTATAGAGGTTGGAAATAAAATTAAAAATCATAATCATTGAAATCCATCCTGTAGGTACTGAAAATAAAATATGAGTCCTCTGGAAGAGCAGCCAGTGTTCTGAACTGTCTGTCTAGATCTTGTTACTCTTTTTTAAATTTCATTTTAATTACAACCACAGTTTTCCCTCCCACTCCTATCTCACCCCTCCCAGCCTGTCCCCATCCACTACTCCCAAAGGGTGAGGCCTTCTATGGGGATTCAATAAAGCCTGGCTCATAAAGTTGAGTTAGGACCATGTTCATCTTTGCTGTATTAAGGATAAGCGTGGCATCCCACCATAGGAAATGGGCTCCAACAAGTTAGCTCATCCATAAGGGATTGATCCTGATCCTACTGCCAGGGGTCCCTCAGATAGACCAAGCTACACAACTGTCTCCTACATATGGAGGGCCTAGTCGGATCCAATGGAGACTACAGCTATAGGTCTAGAGTTCATTATTTTCCACAAGCTTGGTTCAGCTGTGTCTGTAGATTTCAGTTTCATGATCTTGACCTCCCTTGTTTGTATATTCCCTCCTCCTTCTCTTCAGCAAGATTATCAGAGGTAGGCCTGGTGCTTGGTTGTGAATCTTTGCATCTGTTTTCAGCAATTACTGATGGAGGCTCTATGATGACAGTTAGGGTAATTCCCAATCTGATTACAGGGGAAAGCCAGTTCAGGCACCTTCTCCAATATTGCTAGGAGTCTTAGCTGGGGCTGTCCTTGTGAATTTCCCCAAGCACTAAGTTTCTCCTTAACCCCATAATGGATCTCTCTATCATGATATCTCTTTCCTTGCTCTCTCATTCCATCCCTCTCCCAATTGGACCATCCCATTCCTTCATGTTCTCATCCCCATCCCCTCCCCTTTACAGCCCCCTGCTGACAGCCTACCCAGGAGATCTCATCTAATTCCTGTGGTGATATATCTTTTATGATCTAATAAATCCACTGGATATCAGTTTGTAAAGTTAGCCACACGAGAAACCTATAGAAACTATGGAATAGTGGCACACACCTTTAATCTCAGAACTCAGGATTAAGAGGCAGATGGAGCTCTGAGTTTAAGGCCACCCAGGGCTACATGATATGGAATCAGTCTAAAAGAGGAACAGAGACCACACCTTTAATGCGTGGACTCATGAGAGGTGTTTAAGACAGGAAGAGGTTCTCAGAGCTGGCACTCTTTCTCAGGCCACAGAGGATAGGAAGGCCTTCTAAGATTACTCTGTAGCCACAATGAGGACAACATAGCAGTGAATCTGAGGAGCAGTGAAATCAGGAGCAGTTTGAGGATCACCCCTATGGCCTGAGCTGAGGTACAGGTAAGTGCTAATGTCTAGCTATTTTGCTTTTTTGCTTTTCAGCTTGAAGCTTGAAACCCAATATCAGAGTCTCTGGGTCTTTTATTTATCTTGTTACAAATTTCCCTTCCAGAGTGATCCATGTGTCATTCTTATTGTTCTCCTTATTACCTAGTTTCTCTGGAGCTTTGGATTATACACTGGTTATACTTTGCTTCACGTCTAGTATACACTTATGAGTGAGTACACACCATGTTTGTCTTTCTGAGTCTGTGTTACCTCACTCACTATGGCATTTTTCTAGCTGAATCTATTTGCTTACAAATTACAGGATGTCATTTTTTTATAGTTGAGTAATATCCTACTGTGTAAACATATGACATTTTGTTTATCCATTATTCAGTTGAGGGGCATATAGGTTGTTTCCAGGTTCTGACTATTATGAATAATGTTGCCATGAATATTATTTAGCAAGTGTTCTTGTGATATTATTGAACATCCTTTGGGTATATGCCTAAGAGTAATATCACTGGGTCTTGAGGGAGATTGATTCCCAATTTTCCAAGAAACAACCATAATGATCTCCAAAATGGCTGTGCAAGTTCGTGCTCCCAGCAGCAGTGGAGGAGTTTTCCCCTTACTCCACAACCTCTCCAACATAAGCTGTCCTCAGTATTTTTGATTGTAGCCATTCTGAGAGGTGTAAGATGGTATCTCAGAGTCATTTTGATCTTCATTTCCATGATGATTAAGAGTATTGAACAAGTCATTAAAGATTCTTCTGTTGAGAATGTTCTCTGTAGATCTATAGCTCATTTTTAATTGGATTGCTTGATAGTTGATATCTAGTTTCTTGAGTTATTTTTATATTTTGGAGATCAGCCCTTTATCAGATGTGGGCTTGGTGAAGATCTTTTCCCACATTGTAGGCTGTTGTTTTGTCTTATTGACAGTGTACTTTGCCTTATTCAGTTTCAGACATCCCATCTATTGATTGTTGCTCTCAGTGTCTGCTATGAAGTGATCTCCTGTGTCAATGTGTTCACTGCTGTTTCCCACTTTCTCGTCTATCAAGTTCAGTCATGTTTTCGTCTTTAATCCACTTGGATTTGAGTTTTGTATATAGTGATAGATATGGATCTATTTGCAATCTTCTACATGTTAATATCCAGCTATGCCAGCACCATTTGTTAATGATGCTTTCTTTTTTCCATGTTATCATTTTGGCTTCTTTGTCAAAAATCAGATGTTCATAGGTCTGTGGATTAATGCCATGACCTTTGATTTAACACCAGTAGCACAGACACTGAGACACTGAGACACTGAGATTGACAATTAATAAATGGGACCTCCTGAAACTGAGAAGCTTCTCTAAGACAAAGCAGCACCTTACAGAATAGGAAAAGATCTTTAACAGCCCCACATCTGACAGAAGGCTGATCACCAAAATATACAAGGAATTGAAAAAGCTGATCACTAAATATCCAAATAATCCAGTTAAAAATGGGGTACAGATCTAAATAGAAAATTCACAGTAGAGTAACCTCATATGACTGAAAGCACTTAAAAATTTCTTCAACATCCTTAGAAATCAGGGTAATGCAGACCAAAGCAACCTGGAGATATCATCTGACTCCTGTCAGAATGGCTAAGATCAAAAATACCAATGACAACTTATGCTGCATAGGATGGTTCAGAGACTAGAGAGATTCTATGATCACTAACTTTTGTCACCTCAACAGAAACTAGAGTCACTTGGAAAGATGGTATATGAGTTGTCTCCGTCAGGGTATCCTGGGGGAAATTTGGTGGGGTCATTTTCTCAGTAACTCTAGGAAAGCCCATTCCTCTATAGGTGATATAATTGCTGCACATGTTCTGGGTTGTATAAGAAAGCAAGATGGTCAAGCTATTGAAAACAAGCCAATAAGCAACATCTCTCCATGGTCTCTGCTTTGGTCTCCACCTCCAATTTTCTATCTTTGTTTCCCTTGATGATGGATTATAAACTGTTAGATGAGATAAACACTTTTCTCTCTTTTCTTTTAGTCATAGTCCTTTGTCACACTAAGAGAAATGAAACTTGGACAGATAATTTTCAAAATAGCAGAGTTGAGTTTCCAGAACCCACAAGGACCTCTTGTGCCAGTTTCAGATTATCTGATTCCTGCTTCTGACCTACAAAGGTATCAGACACACACATGGTACACATATACACATCCAGGCACTAAAATATAGACTCAGAGTATTTTTTAAATTAATTCTTATTTCAAAATGCATAGTGGCCCAAGAGGAGACATGCCTGTATATAGGCCTTGGGGCATCATCACACCTGCTCCAGATTAAAATGTACAGATTCATGAGAAAGCGCATCATGAGAAAAATTTCTTGTGTTTTTTCATTTTTCTGTGTTCACAGATGTTAGAATGTTATTCTTCAAATACTGAAGGCTTTAAACAATCATAGAGAAGACATTAGGAGAGCCTAAATATAATTTAAGCTATATTCAATTGTCTAAATTGAATATAAATAAATAAAGTAGGATAAATAAAGTAGCATTTAAACATGTTAGTCACATATAAATAGGTAAATTAAAATGAAAATGTAAGGAGTATAACTGGAATGAGAAGGACATAAAGGAAATGACAATAAAAGAAAAATGAGAAAGTAATTTCATTTAAGACAGTCTACATTTTCCTAAAACTCAGTAAATAGACGCAGAAGATTGCAAGTTGCAGGCCAGCCAAAGCAATATTATAAGACTTGCCTAAAACTAATAGTATACTTGGCTTTAAATGAAATAAAATTTAATTTGAATATTTTAATTTAAAATTTACGAAGTTCTAAGAAAATGCTGAGGTTTGTAACTATATAAGGTCTTCCGATATGGGAAAGCTTTTTATTTGCCCTGGAAATTAAAATAAAATTAAAACCTTTAATTGAGCACTCAGAAAGCTTCATTTTGTTTACATCAGTGATATCCAATTATCTCATGCTTAAGATCTCTCTATGTATTCATTTGAGCTTACTACCCAATCATAATGAAAGCGTGGATAATTGTATTATGTATATTTTATATTTACATGTATGTTTTTATATATCATAGAATTTCAAACATATTTATTGTTCAAAACCACTCAAAAAGCTTGTTATTTATACCTAACTTTGTATTTGGTGGTTCATAGGCACTTGCGAATATATTAGTTATACTTGGTAAGATGGCTCAATGAGTAAAGCAGGCTGTAGCTAAGCCTGATGATCTGAGTTCAATCTGCAAGTCTCACATGCACATGATAGAAGGAGATAAGTGTTTCATGGATGTTGTTCTCTGACGTCTACACCCCATGGCATGCATACATATGCATAGAGAATAAAGGAAAACAAAATGTAAAAATACAATAGATGGATTCTCTTAGTAAACATTGGAAAGCAGTGTACTATTTCATCTTAGGAAACTGATAGTAAGAAACAAACCTAATTGCAAATCCTGGATATCTTATTTAGTCATTAAACTTTAGCTAATCGAACTGCTATTATTAAGGTCTGAATAGGTCTTAAAAACATTACATTGATAATTCACGCACATTTATGCTGTGAGGATTAGCTGAGATAATGCCAGAAGGTCAAATAGCAGTTATATATAATGAACAAGTTTAAATGTCATCAAAGAAAATACATTTATTCTGGAAATAAGGATTGATTGTGTAGTATAGTATCGAAATTGATGCTTTATAAATATGCATGACAATGTCTAAAGAAAAAAACGTGTTATAAAACTCTCAGAAAAGTTGAATTTTGGAAATTCATTGGGTTTGATTATATCCAAATTCTTATTTGGGGGCTGACTTTCAGACACTAGACTGTCTTATTTGAATTATTATTATGTGTGTAATTTTAATACATTTGGATAGGGTGTTTGAACACTGGGTAGAACATTTAACATTTGCTACAGTTCGATGATTCTATATCAGGCATTTAAATACTGTCTTGAGTATCCTTTTCCTCCCACTAATTGATGCCAGAGGTTTTAGAGATCTGTTTCAAGGGAAATTGATGGAAAGTTGTTTGGCTTTCCTTCGTCTTTGTACTCAAAATTCCTCAGACTATTATAGGTGATATTCTAGTCTACTTGGGTTTAAGCATTAAAATATAATACCATATATTGTTGCTCATAGTTTTGGAGACTTGCAAATGCTGGGATCAAAGAGTCAGCAAAACCTGTGTCATTTTCAATTATACACAGTGTTTATACATGTATCTCATTGTGTACTTTTTCTGCCCACTATTAAAAACACCCTTGGCTAAGTATAAGAGGAATCCACTAAGCTCAGAAAGTTTCTGGGCAGTTGTTGTTACACAAGTTCCTCCAGTATTACAAAATACGTAAATGGTCAATTAATTTTGGTTGGAGTTTTGGCTTTGGTTTTGAATTTGAAAGGTAATGAAGTTTCTGCATTTCCATTAAACTAAGGTTTTTTTTTTTAAAAAAAACTAGTATTTCCCTGAAGAAATGAGGTGATATTGGAGGGGTTCGTGGGAGGGCATGGGAGGAGGGGAAGGAAGGGGAGAGGGACCTGGAATTGACATGTAAAGCAACCTTGTTTCTAAATTAAATTTAAATTTAAAAATAAAAAATAAATTAAATTAAAAAAGCTACTATTTCCATCACATTGCTGATTAAATGACACTTTCAAAATTGCTGTCTGTCTATCTGTCTCTGTGTCTCTGTCTCTGTCTCTGTCTCTCTCTCTCTCCCTCCCTCCCTCCCAAAATTCTAACATTAAAACTACCTCCTTACATGTGACTGGAAATAATAATGTACTTTATATCTGTTTTTTTTAGATTTAGATAGACTTTTCAGAAAAAAAAACAGGTATGTGTTTTGGGAATGCTATACATCATTAATGAACATTGCAGTTTAAAAACAGAAGACCTTAGTAATCTTATTAGAAGTTCTCTGGTTTTCTCGTTGATGATCTTTTAACCAATGAAGCTGCTTTTGCCTGATTCTATTGTTTCAAAGTAATTATGTATAGAGGAGTGTAAAAAGATATGCAAATATTGTTACTGTTCAGTCCCTAGTAATTTTCATTTAGATTTGTGTTTCTGTACATAGATGCCTGAATAATGCAATTCCTTGTACTTCAGACAGCATAGAAACATGGTATAGAAAATACTAAATTTAGTAGGGAATTTTCATGTTAGTCTAACTTGAATATCAGATTTTCACAAAGATTTTCTGAGGAAAATTGGGTCTTATAAGAGAAAATAATTTTCCAGTTATCTATTCACAGTGAAACAAAACTTCTCTAGTTAATGATCATGGAAATTAGTCAGCTTCAGTAGCGTACATCCATGAAATTATCTATGATCTATCCCAGTACTATCTTTTTTCTATATCAAAATCTATTTTCAGTTTTAAGAGAATTGTTTATCATTATATGTGTATGGATGTTTTGATTGTATGTATGTGTATCACATGCATGCAATACCCATGAAAGACAGAAAAGGGCCTTCAAATACTTTTGAACTGGAGTTACAGTTAGTTGTCAATCCATCATCTAGATCATGGAAACTGAACCTGGGTTCTCAGCAACAGCAGTAAATGATATTAACCCCTGAGCAATCTTTCCAGTCCTAGTGATGCATATTTTAAATATATTTACTTTCTTATTTTGTTTTGTATAGCTTTAATTGTCAGCATCCCAATGATATATTCGTCATATTTGTAGATTTGCTATTGTTGAATTGTAAATTATAAAGGCTTTTAGAGTTTTACTTTACACTATCACAATTTTTATTCTGTGTGTATGCATTGTAACATGCTTGTAACAGCACTAAAATTCTTCAGTAAATGAACAAGCTTTCTTAAAATAACTTTAATTAGATTTTCTTTAACTTATTCAAACATATACATAGTGTATTCTAGTTACAATCATTACTTGATACTTTATCTTCCTCAAGCCATACAAAAGTCTCTACCTCCCTAGACTCCATGAAACCCCCTTTCCCATATATGCATTTTTGCCTTTGACTTACTATGTTGAACCAGGATCATCAAAGTTATCATGGGTTTGCAACTGTTTTAGCCTATTGGGCTTATCAGTACCTAAAACCTGAGAAGAATGACATCTTCTCCAGATCCCATCACTAGCTAATTAGTTCAGCAGGAAAGTGTAGGACTCAGTGAGTCACTCCCTGATCCAAGAATGGTTGTTGACAGGCCCAGTGTAGTACAGATCCAGAGAAGACAATCTTGATTGATTTAAAAATCATGCCGGTAATAATTATACTATGCCCAGAAGATGGCATTTTGCAGTCTGTTCTCCATTCTTCTTGCTGTTGTATTCTTTCCACCTCCTCTTTGTGTTATTCCCCAAATCTTGTAGGGGATGATATAAATACTTCAAGGTTGATTATGTGCAACTGTCACTTATTCTCAGTCATGAGACTCTATATACATTGCTTCTCTGAGAAACACTAGGAGTAGCATTTGATATGGGCATAAATATAAATTTTTAGAAGGCAGTTTAACACTATGTCAATTTATCTAAAAAACAGTGGTATATTCCTCAGCTAAAACCTAATTAAGACTTCTGCATCCATGAGTTTTTGATGAGTTTATAGTAAAAATCACAAATTCCTTTGTGTGGTGTGGGCCTCATATCCAGGAAGAATATGGTTGGGTACCTTCTAACAACTTTGCCATTATTGTAATGGTGGGCATATCTTGCCTGGAAGGTTGTTATTATACTTCATAGCTAGGTAAGACAGTTGATGTATTTTCTTCACCAGGTTCATGCATAGCACCTCCCAGAACTGTGAATGTTAGCCAACAGGGAAGAAACTTGAAGCTCAATTCAAACTTGATTTCAGCATCTTGGTAGAAAGGATTAAGTGCAGAGGGTATCTTTTTGTATAAGAGAAAACAGAACAGGGATTTCATAAACTGTGAGTATATGAAAAGTGATATTGAAATCTCCTATTTTATAAACAAATAAGTCATGGAATCAAAGAGTTAGAATGATGATAAACAGCATAGCTATATAATTTTTTTCCTAAAAGGCAGAGGAATTACTACACAAAATTTCTAATGCCAGATATACTCACTTAAGAGTTGGCAGGCCACTATGAGGTGCCCACAACAATAAGGACCAGTAGTTCTAAAGCTGTGCCTAAGATAACTGGAAAACACACATATTTACATTATGATTTATAACAATAGCAAAATTATAGTAATGAAGCAGCAATGAAATAATAATAATTTTATGGATGGGCATCATAACAGAGGAAATATATTAATGGGTAACAGAAAGTGAAAAGTTGAGAACCACTGACATAGGCTCTTGCAATTTCTTCTAGCTGCCCAACAGAAATAGTTGAAGAAGGTTTTACAGGAACTTTATGAATAATATTTTTTTCAATCAGTAACCAGGCTGGTATGTACTTATGCATTTGTTGGTTTGATCTACTTATTTTCAAATATTGTTATATTGCTCATGATTAAAATACTCATACAATTGTCATTATTATATTTAAGTATTCAACATTGCAAAAAGTATTATTGTCCATTTCACTATGTAAAGAGACTTATGAAGTGTTCTATACATAGTGCTTCTATTCTTATTTCAAATGAATGCCCTTTTAAATGAAAATGAATATCATTTAAAGATTTGTAAAAATAATTTTCCCAGAAATATACTTTGAGAACTTCACAACTTAGGCATAGCTTTTGATAGTTTGGCTTTTCAACATTTGGGATTGTGCTACTGAGATAATTCTTTTGCTCACATTTACATATTTTTGTGCTAAGTCTTTCATTGCTGGGATTAATTTAACATCTTATATCTAAATGAAATTCAGTGCATGCTAATGCTTCTAAATTACAACAGAAAACTTTATCTCATAATAGTTTCTTATGTAGAGCAATAATTATTGAAGAGCAATATGGCATTCCTCAGTTCCCTCCTTTATTTTACCATCAATATCTTGTAATATTGTATAATACCAATGCACAGTACTGCTTTAATTATTATGTATTCTAAAACTTCAATATTTATCAACTACACATTATATATTATCTTAGGTATATTATTTAATTTTCTCATCAATGTTATGAAATATGTCTTTATATTAGTACTATTTTGAAGGCAAGAAAACTCATGATTAGAGAGGTTAAAATAACCACATATTTTACTGATACATACCTCATTCATTTGAATTCCAAGTGTGTACTTTAATCATTAACCTAATATAAAATGCAATAGATATGACTTAAGGGTGACTATTGTTTATATTTTCTTCTAGTATAAATAAAAATCTTGCTAGTTTCTACACAGATATATATTACTCAATAATAAAAATATCTACAACTTAGCAGATATCTGTGAATTTGACCCTAGTTTAGTATATACAGTAAGTTCCAAACCAGGCAAGGCTATATAATGAGATCTTATCTCATATACAAACTTACCTAGAGGGAAAATTGATAATATACTACACTCCAGACTTAAGTATTATAAGATTTTCAAGTTTTACCATTCTACTAGCATCATGACAAATTCTTTTGAAAAATGTCATATAAAGCTTTAATACTTCTAAAATTTTGACTTTGTTTTATTTCATGGCTGACATTTTCCTTCTGAACTTCATCTTGGATTATTATTGTTTAATTCAGTAACAACACATATTTTGGTGTAGAACTATTTATTTAAAATCTTGCTTAAACAAAACCACCATATATTTACTTAAAGCTTTATCAGTCACTTTCATACTTTATATGTGTCAATGATTTATTCAGGTTTTCTTGTAAATGTTAGTGATATTTAGAGACATATTTTTAAAAAGTGATTTTCGTTTTCTCTGTAATATTATTCTGAGTTTTCACTATACCTTATAAACATAGCTTTTTCCATTTGATAACATATGTTGATCATGCATATTGTAGTATCATGCTAGATGATTGCATAGTTTTAAAAGCTTAACCATATCACTTGCCTACTTGTCACACTGTATAAATAAATAAAAGTAGTTTATTTTCATACTAAGCATTCAAAATACTGAAAATTAATGACACATTAATTATAAAGATATTTACAGATAATTTTATCATGTAATTAGATTGCAGCTCTGAGAAAAGTAATCTTGAAACTATTTTCTTTTTTGGAAACTTGGAAAGGATGATAATTGGTCTCATCTCTTGGAATATGAATTCTAATAACACATGGATTCTACACTGAGGTCACATCAGTTAATGTTAAGCTCATGATGCATAAATCTTTTTTAAAGAATTACTTTATAGCACTTGTGAACCAAAGGGTGTTTACAATTTTGTATTCATTTTTTAAGTATCTGCAGGATTTCTGATCTCCTTCTGAGAATTTAAAATATTCAAAACAATAAATGTAGAGTTAGGGTAACTCAGCTCTTCTTAGAAAAGGTACACAAGTAACAGAGTTTTTCAAAATTATTCCTCAGACAACAGCAACAGCATTCCTTATAAATCACTTAGAAATTGGGATTCTCAGACCCAATTTCAGACCTGGATTCCAGGTGTTCAGCTCAGTGCTTAGCTGTGGGTGTCTGCCCCTGCTTCCATCAGCTACTGGATGAAGTCTCTAGAATGGCATATAAGGTAGTAATCAGTCTCATTACTGGCGAAGGGCATTTAAGGAAGCCTTTTGACTGCCATTTAGATTGTTAGTTGGTATCATCCTTGTAGATTTCTGGACATTTCCATAGTGCCAGATTTCTCTTTTAAACTATAATGGCTCACTCTCTTATGGTAACTCTTTTCTTTCTATCCTCTATTATTCCACAGACTCTGCATTGGGAATGCTTATTTTTAATAGCTGAGATGCAAGTATTTATAGATATGTAATTGGCTAATGCACTCTATCAACTAGTAAGTAGTAGTATGCAGAAGCATGTTCTATACAGCATGACTACATGTACTCTTGTTTTCTATATGCCACATAATAGGACAGTAAAATAGAGCCCTGTATTTGGAATCTGATTGTATATATGATTTTATATACAAACATATTCTTGTTCACAAACCTGGTATTGTGTTCACTATTCTCAAAATAATGGTAATGAAAGCACAAAGATATTAAAACTTTTCATCATGCAGCTAACACCTTATTTTAAAATATGATACTTGTCCCCAAACCATTATATCTCAAAAATATCATATAATCATGTTGTAGATCAAAGATTAGCATGTTAGCTTTTTGTTACAATGTCAGAATATCAGATAAAATTGACTTGAAATAGCAAAGATTTGTTTTGGCTGATAATATCAGAGATGGAACATCATGGTGGAATGCTTCTAGGCTTGTAGTACAACAGAAATATCAAGATTACAGGAGAGGAAAACTACTCATTACAAAGAACCTTGTTGACTTCAAAGAAGCCAGCAAACAGAGAGAAAATCAGGGGCTAAGTATAAAAATATATACAGCAACAGAATACTCCCAGCAACTCTCTCCAATGAGGCCTCATTTTGGTGGATTAATCACTTCATGAAACTAGAATCCTTTAATTCCAATTACCTTGAAAACTCCCACAACTCAGCATTGTTGCATTAAGTACCATGTCTTTAGTACATGAATCTTCAATAGCTACTATTGTAAAAATTGTAACAGTGAGCCAAAAATTGGAGTAAGGTTGTAGATGACCTTTACAGCAGATATGTATGTTATTGTGGTAGAAGAATGTTCCTGTTTGCTACTGGATTGGGACCCTTGCTAATAATGGTTTATTTAGAAATTATGTTAAAACACCAATTTTGACATGGATGTCAATCATCTGTTTATCCTAATTTTAGATATTTTTGTGATTGAAATTTAATGTATGCAAATTTTAAATAGATTTCTGCTTGAATACAATTTTTTATTAGGTCTAGATTGCAATTCAAATATTGTGGCTAGTTCGTAAGACCATACTAGGAAAAAATATACACTTTTGAAAAGTATTCTTAATATTGGATTATTTCTCAATAATATCCTTTCAAACAACACAGTCAAGTTTCAGGAAGATGCCCTCTACCCTCTGTTTGAGTCCCCAAGTCCCACCATCCACCCCTCTATAGATGCTCCTGGGTATACTCGTCAGGTAGAGTGAACACGCCGTGGCAAGAAGGACCACCTTGAATCCAGCTACACCTCACTCTTGGTTCCCCTCCACTTTCTGCTTTAGGTAAGTGTGGGCTCTGGTCTGGCCTCACCTATTGCCATCTACCCCTCCATGGATTTCCCTGGGCCTACTTCTAGTGTAGAGAGGACCCTCCCAAGCAAGAAGGACCACCATGGGTCTGGCCATACCTGACCCTTGTATCCTCCTCCACCCTCCACCCTCTGCTTAAACCCCAACTCAGTCCCATTCTCCTGCTTGGTGCAACATCTCTTTTGTTCTTTGGTCACTCCCGGTACCACCTCCTGCCCTCCCCATATGTCACCTGTGCTTTCCTGAATCTGGCTCATCTGTCCATGCTGCTGCCAAGGAACCATGAGAGATGAACCCATATCCAGCCTAACAAGCCCCTGTTCAAACGGAGCTTGATGAACAAGCTCACTTGAGCAGCCACACATTGAGGCCCTCCCTTCCAGCCCCCCAATACACCTCCACCACTGCCACCTTGGAACCATGAGAATAGCTGTGACCACCGCTGCATCTGCTGCAGTATCCCAAACTGAGGTTTCTCGACAAGCCTTGTTCCCCAATACCAGCAGTCTGCTGACCTCAGCCCCTTTCTCCCTGCAGGACCCTACAATCTGGGTGGGACTAATTTCCTTCCATTTATCAAAACCCTGCTTGCTAATTTTCTGTGAAAGCTACTTAGAATTTTTCAGATTCCATTGGGAAAATACAGAGCACCTGCGACAGAACTGTTTGGCATTAAGCCTGTGCCACCTTCTGGCCAAACACAGTTACTGCAAGTAAAAAATCCACACCTCAGTCCGAAATCGCTGAAGATTCGTATTCTGCCTCCAAAGCCACAGAGAAACCCTGTCACGAAAAACCAAAAAAAAAAAAGATTTCTATTTTAGTAGTTTAAGCTGGTAATAAGACTAACTACTCTATGCCAATGACAGATAATCTTACAATGCAGAACATTAGGGATCATATTGCTTCTTATATGGATGACATAGTGGGAGAGGACTATGACCTACCCATGATACATCTATACCTAATGCTAATGATTAGCGTCATAATCCATATAATATCCTGGAAGAGAGGGCTGGATAATAAAGTAAAAGATGAGGAAATTGTGCAAACTATTGGGAAATTAGAGAGAAGATTTCAGAATCTTGATGACAATGGGGACATGACAGACAGGTTGAGCACCTTAGAACATACCAAAAGCCAGCTAGGAGACTATTGGTTTCATGACTGCTGCCCTAATGATCAAAATAGGATCAATTCAGGATGACATTACTAAACTGGCAGAAACAACTCGTTCCATGTTTGATAACTCAATTAATAAAACTCAAGGACTGAAACTTCAGATTGGAAAACTTACAAAAAAATTTACTCCACATCTGAGGATAATGACCAGATACCAGAAAAAAGACTGTTCCTAGATGGCAACTTACATGCCATTTAGATAATATCCAATGATGACAATGATTAAATGTTTGGAATTACCTATAAATGATGAATCCAAAAAGTTTATGGATTCTATGAAGTCCTTAGAAATTTTTTTAACCCAAGAAGTTCAAGCACTCAGAGAACCAAAGGTGAATATGTTGTAGGTCTTTGACGAACTCCAATCTGATACATCAGAATCATAAATAATAGCAACACATTTTGAAAGGAGTTTACCTACACCTTTCAGACACTGGGAAGACATTCCTAAGGTTGTTATGCCCTCTCCTATGATCTTCCCAGTATCTATAGCTGAAAAACCAGCAACAAAAAATACTCCAATGGTTTTGTTGCATATCAATGGGAACTGATACAGAAGAAGGACCTGAAAGGAATCAAAGAAGGCATTATGTCTTATGGTTTTCATTCACCCTATGTTACAGGGCTCCCTAATTCATGGGCAACCACAAAGAGAGTAACCTCAATGGATTGGAGACAATTGGCCTAAAGGGTGTTAGAAAATTCATCTCAAATACAATGAAGAGCATTATGGAGGGAAGAGGCAAAAGCCCTCAATCTTCAAGGCTTAAAGAAAGGTTATGAAGCTCCTGAAGATAAGATTCTTGGTGAGGATGCTGATCCACAGGCTTAGGCTGCATATGATGAACACATCTTGTCTTTATGCCGTACAACATCACTGAGCACTTTGCATAAGGCTTATGAGCCAGGAAAGAAAATGCAACCCTATATCAAAGTGGTAAGGGGTTTCAAGAGAAAGGATCACTGCATTTTTAGAAAGTCTGTCCGGAGCAGTAGAATTACAGGTAACTGATTCATATTCTAGGTGAATACTTATAGAAGCTCTAGCTTAAGGGAATGCAAATCCACAATGCAAACAGATACTTTGGCCATTAAAAATCATATCAGCACCATTGGAGGAATGGGTACTCTATACAACTAACCTTGCATATAAAGATCAAGATACATAAACTTGGGTAGGACAGGAGGTTTCAAAAGGTTTGAAGGCACATGAAGATGCAAAATTCCTTAACCATTAGAATATAGATACTTGGGTAGGAGAGGCATTCTCCACATTTTTAGAAAGGCATCAAAATACCAGATGTTTTTAACTGTGGTGTAGTAGGACATCTAAGAAGAAATTGTAGGCAAAGCAATCCTAGAAATAATGTTTCTCCTTGGAATGACTCAAACAGAAGGCCCCAGCCTTCTGGATTATGACCTGATGATCCTCTGGGTTTCCTCAGAGTCCATTGTTATGTCCCCATTTTCATTTATGATTTTGCTAATTTGCTTGTTCACTCTCTGCCATTTGGTAAGTTTGGATAGAGGTTTATCTATCTTGTTGATTTTTCTCAAAGTACCATCTCTTCATTATATTGATTCTTTGTATTGTTTCCCTAGTTTCTACTTTATTGATTTCAGCCCTCATTTGATTATGTCCTTGCATCTACTTCTCCGGGGTTTGTTTCCTTGTTTTTGTTCTACAGCTTTCAGGTGTTCTGTTCATTCTGCAGTGTGACTATTCTCCAGTTTCTTCATGTGGGCACTTTGTGTTATGAAATTTCCTCGTAACACTGCTCGTTAAATTGTCGTATAAGTTTGGGTATGTTGTGTCTTCATTCTGATTTAATTATAGGAATTGTTTAATTTCTTTTTTATTTCTTCCTTGACTCAGAAATGGTGCAATTGTGCGTTATTCATTTTCCAAGAGTTTGTACAGTTTCTGCAATTTGTGTTGTTGTTCAATTCTAACTTTTTTTTTCTTTTTGGTTTTTACGAGACAGGGTTTCTCTGTATTGTTTCGGAGGCTATCGGTCCAGCCTGGCCTTGAACTCACAGAGATCCACCTGCCTCTGCCTCCCGAGTGCTGGGATTAAAGGCGTGTGCCACCTGGCCTGTTCAATTCTAACTTTAAAGCATGGTGGTCTGATAAGATACAGGGGACTTTACGTACTTTTTGTATCTGTTGGAATTTGCTATGTTACCAAGTACATGGTCGATTTTTGAGAACAATCCATGTAGCACTAAGAAGAAGGTATGGGTCATAACTTCTATTAGTTTCTTTGTTTCTTAGTTGAGTTTCTGTCTGGTAGTCCTGTCTAGTGTGAGAGTGGGGTGTTGAAGTCTTCCACTATTAGTGTGTGAGGTTTTACGTGTGATATGAATTTCAGCAATGTTTCTTTTGCAAATGTGGATGCCTTTGTATTTGGGATATAGGTGTTAATAATTGAGACTTCATCTTGATGGATTTCTCCTGTGATGAATATGAAATGAACCTCCTTCACCACTTTTGATTGATTTTAGATTAATGTCTAATTTGTTAGGTATTAGGGTTGCTAACTCTGCTGGTTTCGTGGGTACATTTGATAGGAAAATCTTTTCTCAACATTTAACTCTGAGGTACCCTTTGTCTTTGAAGTTGACATGTGTTTCTTGTATGCAGTAGAAGGATGGATTCTGTCTTCATATTCATTCTGTTATCCTGTGTCTTTTTATAGGTGAGTTAAAATCATTAATATTAAGAGATATTAATGACCATTGATTGTTGATCATTGTTTTTGATTTTTTTTGGTGATATTGGAATTGTGTATGGATTTCCAACCTTTTTTCTTTTGACTGTTGGTAAAATGGGATTATCTATTGCCTATGTTTTTCTGGTGGTAGTTAACTTCCTTGGGTATGAGTTTTCCTTCCAGAACTTTCTGTAGGGTTGGATTAGTGGATATGATTTGTTTAAATCTGGTTTTGTAATGGAATATCTTGTTTTATCAATCTATAGTGATTGAAAGCTTTGCTTGTTATAGTAGTCTGGGCTGGTATCCTTGGTATCTTAATGTTGGTAGAATATCTATCCAAGACATTCTGGCTTTCACAGTTTCCAAGTAGAAATCAGGAATAATTCTGATAGGTTTGCCTTTATATGTTACTTTATATGTTTCCTTAGCTGCTCTTAATATTCTCTCTTTATTCTGTATGTTTGGGGTTTTGATTGTTATGTGGCAAGGGAATTTATTTTGTGGTCCACTCTATTTGGTGATCTGCAGACTTCTTGTAATTTCATTGGCATGTCTTCCTTTAGGTTGAGGAAGTTTTCTTTTATGATTTCTTTGAATATTTTTCTGCCCTTTCGAGGTGAGTTTTTTCACCTTCTTCTTTATCTATTATTCATAGATTGGCCTTTTCAGGGTGTCCCATATTTCCTGAATATTTTGTGTTAGTGATTTGTTGGACTTAAGATTTTTCTTTGGTAAATGTATCTATTTTTCCTAGTGTATCATCAATGCCTGAGATTCTCTTTTCCATCTCTTGTATTCTGTTGGCTATGCTTGCATCTGTAGTCTCTGATGATTTACTCAGCTTTTCTATTTCCACAATTCCCTCAGTTTGTGTTTTCTTTATTTTCTCTATTTCAGTTTTCATGTCTTGAACTGTTTGAATTTTTTCCTTCATCGCTTTGATTGATTTTTCTTGGCTTTCCTTAAGAGATTTGTGGATTTCTTGTATTTTTTTTTGGTTTTTACGAGACAGGGTTTCTCTGTATTGTTTTGGAGGCTGTCGGTCCAGCCCAGCCTCGAACTCACAGAGATCCGCCTGCCTCTGCCTCCCGAGTGCTGGGATTAAAGGCAAGTGTCTCCACCGCCCGGCAATTTCTTGTATTTTTTTCATTGTTTTTTCTTCCATTTCTTTAAGGGATATTCTCATACCCTTTTTGAGGGACTCTATCATTGTCATGAAGTTGTTTTTAAGTCATTCTCTTCTACTTCATCTGTGTTGGATTTTCAGGTCTTTTTGGTGTAGAATCCCTAAACTCTGGTCGTGTCATATTGTTTGTTTGTTGTTGAAAATGTTTTTATATTGTTTTTTTCCGGTCTATTCTTCCAGTGGGTGCAGAAGGAGTTTCTTTATCTCCTGTTGCGTATGGAACCAAGGTTCTCTTCATGTAGGTGCAATCATGTCCAATTCTCTTATGGTCTCCTCTTCCTGTGGATGGAGGTAGGACTAGCACCGGGACCTTGGCAGTCTCTGAGTGGACTTGAACCCCAGGATGGACTCCCCTGTTCACAGTTCCTAGGTCTCAGGTGGCTCAGAGTAGGTCTTCAGAATGCAGGCTAAAACAGGCCAATGTTTACCTCTTTCCGTGGGTAGAGTAAGGGACTAGAATGCTGGCGGTCTCTGGGTGGGCTTGTGCCAGCTGGGTTGGGATCCACAGGGTGCAGTTCCCAGGCTTCATGTAAAAAAAGGACAAAACATGCATATTTATCAGATACAACACTTCAATTGTATTTATATTGCACAATCACTAACTCAAGCTAACACATGCATTGCTTCGTATACTTATCACTTGCATGGTAAGAAAAATTAAAACGTTGCAGTAGTCTCTTTGTCCATCATAGCTATCACAGCAACAACTAGTAGGAAAAAAGATGATTGTTTTAATATACATAGCCAGCCAGTGTTGTGTTAAATTTGAGAAGTCTGATCCTGAGTAGATAATTATAGGCATAGAACAATTTATTGAAAGTTTTTCTGGTGCTAATTAACTCAATAATGTGTGCACATATAAAATTTGAGATTTGCCTACATTGAAACTTGGTAAAATATATGAAACACCTTTTGTAAAGATAGATTGTGTAGATTGACAACTTTTCAATAATGGTCTAAGAGAGAATCTAGTGTTGCCTTGGTCACATAAATAGAATAGTTCATGATACAATCTTACCACATCTCCTAGCCTTCTGGGCAGATAGCAAGTTATACATCCCATCATTTGAAAAACAAACATGTGTTTAATATCCTGTTTCCCTTAGTGCTTATCTGTGAAGACAAGCACCTCTGTGTTTCCTACAAAATTTAAAAAAGAGCAAATAGTTGATATTCCATAAATTATTTCCAGTAGCAACAAAACATCTTAAGATAGAGGCAGGTAGCAGTATGTTATAGACAGCTTCAGTCTTTCACATTCAATGATTTCTCCTAAATTTCATCAAAGCATGGAATACGGATTATGTAATGAGCAATAGAACAGGGTAAGCATGAATGTAATGAATTGTAAATATCAAGATTTTGATTTTGTCACACTTTCATTTCCATTGGAAAAACAAATCACAAGTCCAGGCACCAGAGAAAAAGAGATAACACAATGATAAATGACATATGTTATTATAGGCAGAAATTGTAGTACCAATGATAGCTGAGACATGTGAAAGTTTGATTCATGTCAGGAGCTGAAATAAAGTTGTGTCATATAATGTGGACAAAATATGCATGTTCAAATCAACTTTGTTTATATAACGTCCTCTAGAATATTACTGAATTATTTAATAAACTGTGTTGGCATATACTAAATTTTCACACTGGTAGATTTCCCAAATACGATTTCAGGTATGTTATGTACTTTGATCACAGTCACTTTCCTATATCCTGTCTTTTCTCCACTCTTTCTATCCTAACTAGCCCCCTTCCTTTTCCTAGATATTATTGCTTCTAATTTCATGTTATGTACATATGAATTATATATACACAATGTAAAAAATAGTGGCATTTGCCTTTCTTATTCTCATTTACTTCAATTGAACAAGGACCTCTGTCTATTTTCCTAAAATATGACATAATTTCTTTTTCTTCGAGTCTAAGGAAATTCCATTCTCTATGTATACTCTAATTTTCTTTATCTACGCTTCTGTTGATGAATATTTAGATACTGTTATAAAACTTGGGCATCACAAGCTATTCCATCATTCACCCCAAATTACTCAAATCAATAATAAAAAGTAGATTAGGAATATTTATTCGGTGTGGCTACATAGGGCAGAAAGACAAAGAGACCCAGCAAATCCTTCCAAGTTGTGTCTTTAGGGGTCCAAACAAGAGATGAAGTTTTAAATAGTGGGTAAAGGATATGCACATCTAAGCAGTCAAGGTGTAGCCTCACCCACTACTGATCCATATTTGTTTGGTCTTTGGTCTCAATTCAGTAAAGTAGTCTGACAAGATTTTATAATTATGCGAAATAACTTTCCTAGATACAAGTTCTCCCTCTGACTGAGGCTTTTTGATTCTTCCAGATTGAAAGTTCCTGGAGAAATGTCCATATCTTTTGAATGCACTATTTCATTATTCTGTTAGTCAAATTGAGAGATACATGTATCTCTTTGAATATCTTGATTTTTGCCAGGACAGTTAAAACTCCATATTTTGGCCATTGTGAATAATACAACAACAAACATGGATGTGTGAGTGTCTCTATAGCAGGCTGAGTCAGGTATATGATTTTAATACTGACACTGGTATTGTATAATTAATTGGTGTGCTTTTCCCTAGAGAAGATGGTTTCCCTAGCTCTCAGCAACTCTTAGTTCCTGGTAATTCTTTATGTGGGACTCAGCTCTCATGTGCTTTCCCCAATCCACACTAGCTTTTCCCTTGTTGGTATCCTTGCTCAGCTCACATTTAGACAGTCAGTACTAGGAGACACAATCTCATAGCAAATTCCCTTATCCTCTGGCTCTTACAAGCTTTATACCAACCTTCTACAATTATCCTTGATGCTCTTTGTCTTAAAATAGACTTAGACAGAATGCAGAAAATCGAGTAGTTTATAATGAATACATGATTACTTATTTAAGGCTCTATACATTTAAACAAAAGTAAGTGGCAACTGATGAAGACCTTCTACTAAAGTCATAACATAGCAGAAGCTATTGCACGGATGCAGGGAAAAAAACAGTCCCATTCTCCAATATGGTTGCTTTGGGGACTTCCAACACATGCATTTCCAGTAGTGCAGTGAAATTAGGGCAATTCATAGAGATTGTTATTGTTTTCTATTTTGTATTTATTTTCGAAGTTTGTATGCAGTTCTTAATCAAAAAAAGGTAAAGGAGCACTATCAAACTTGTTAGGAGGCATTCACCTAGCTTTTATTTCACTCAACCATTCTCCCATATTACTGAGTTCTGAAATGACCTCTATTACTGTTTATAATAAAAGAGGGCAAGTTTTCAATTTGAAATATAATGGAGTTGACTTTTTCAGGTTGAGGTAAATATGAAATAACCCTTATTTGTGTTTTTATATTGGATTTTGTTAGCAGTATATACCATAAATAACAAATCCATATAAATACCTGAATTTTAGTAATGATCACCATTTATTTATTCAATTTTAGTTTTTATTATCTTTTGAATTCCTCAATATGCTCATTACAACCCACCAATATATCTCTTCACATCTAACAAATTTACTTTTAAGCTTCAAAACTTACACATGGCTTCATATTCAGTTTTACCTATCATCCCTGTTTAGAAGCCAACTAAAAACACCTGGGAAAGACTGAATCAATAAAAGTGATCAAGTAAAGCTTTTTTCTATTTTGTATTTAATTTATTATAGATGGTAAGTGAACCAAAACAAAGCAAAAGTCTGTTTCGTATCAAATGATTCTTTTCTTCAATGATCCTTCCTAAAAGAGTTATTTAAGATTAAGAGTGGATCATGGAGGCTATTGAAAAGTTAGAGTCACTGCATATTTTCAAATCATATTTCAGGTCAGACAATATTGATCAATTCTTTATTACAAAAGATGAGGTTATATCTGTTCAAGCTCTCTTGCCACCTCGTTATCTCTATGCCATTTTTTATATTACCAAGATTTGTGACCATTGTTTACTCAATAGAGCTCAATGATTAATCTCATTACTAAGAGGTTTAATACGTTTATTTATTTTATCATTTTACTTCCAAGTATTTTCATTTAGCTTTCTTTCAATTTTATGGATTTCAATGATGTAATACTATATAAACTATTTTCAAACACAAAACATTAGAAGAGCTTAGGGGTATTTTATTCTATTAGTCATTAAATTTCATAAATGACTATTTAAAGTATGTGATGTGCCCTTAACTGATCACACTTTTTTCTTGCAGTTACTTTTATAAATATGTAGCTTTTGGTATGGTCTTAAGGACTAAAGAAAAACTTATGCTTTGGTTTCAAAACATTAACCAAGATATTTCTCAATGGTCCCTTTAATTTTGTCTATGATTTCAAAAAATATCTTATTCTTTTTTGTTAGACTCTGTACCTTAGATACATTCAGGAAGCATTGGTCCAAATGGGTAAGATGACCTGGAATGGATGTGTGATGTTGGTACAGTGATGAATCTGTGACCACCTGTTTCATACATGTGGTCCCAGATAGTCTGAACCATTATTTTATTTTTAAATTTAAATTTAAATTAGAAACAAGGTTGCTTCACATGTCAGTTCCAGGTCCCTCTCCCTTCCCCTCCCCTCCTCCTGGGCCCTCCCACCAACTCTCCCAATATCCCCTCATTTCCCCAGGGAGGGTGAGACCCTCCATGGGGGTGTCCATAGTCTGTCATTTCATCCAGGGCAGGGCCTAGACTCTCCCCCAAGATTCAAGGGTGAGAGAGCATCTGTCGTTGTTGGATGGGAGCCCAAAGTCCATTTGTATACCCATCAGTCTGAACCATTTTTATTTGTACAGTTTCAATGGTTTGCAGGAACAGTTTTACCATCAGATTTGTTCCTTTTAGTTTCTAAAACTGGATACAATAATTACCAGTCTGTTGCTTTGCTTGTTTCTCCTCCCATCCTCGTGCTTTCCCACCAGTAACTATTACCTATTTGGTTCATAGTTCTAATGTAGTGCTGCTAGCAAGAAAGGTATATTAGTGTGCCCGGTTGGCAGCATTTGTTGTTACAGAGTGATACACAGTTTTGTCTCTAGTGGTTATTATTTGCATCTGGTAGGGTCTGAGTTCTCACAGTCACCTCATAAACTAAAGCTGGATCAATTCATTCTACATTCTGTACTTCTCTATTTATTGCAGGTTATTCCATTAATCCTATAGGCAACATAACTGGGAAACTTACTTTTAATACTTGGTACTATTTTTCCCTTGTTCTCATGTTCTTCTCTTTTTTTTTTTTTTGGTTTTTCGAGACAGGGTTTCTCTGTGGCTTTGGAGGTTGTCCTGGAACTCGCTCTGTAGACCAGACTGGCCTCGAACTCACAGAGATCCACCTGCCTCTGCCTCCCGAGTGCTGGGATTAAAGGCGTGCGCCACCAATGCCCGGCTTTTTTTTCTTCTCCTCTCAACTTCTTAGGGTATTGACACAGTTATGAGAGAACTGTGGGTTTCTATGTTTCTACTGCACTCCCTATCTCTAGACTGTTCCCATTAACTCCTGATATCATCTATTTATTAGCCTTTCTCCAAGACTCCTGTGGTTAAAATCATTCTCTCGAGAATAGTGAGGCAAATTTGCAATATTATCGTGAACTATTGTAACTCTTTAAGGCTAGTTACAAGGTGCATCGGAAAAAAGCAACATCCTGTTCTTGAGAAATCTGCATTCAAGAATGGTCACACTTGAAACATCAAAGAATATAGGGGGAGTCCAGCTTCAGGTGAGATTGGGTCTCTGGCGGGGACCACCCGCCCATCCCCCAACCCCCTCGATCTTCGGGGCCACTCCTGGCATCCAGAAGACCTGCCCACACAGGAAAGACATCAGCCCCTCCAAGACCCCAACCCCAGCGAGTCCAGCTTCAGGAAAGCCAACAGCCCTTCCAAGACCCCAACCCCAGCGAGATCAGCTTCAAGAAAGACATCAGCCCCTCCAAGACCCCAACCCCAGCGAGTCCAGCTTCAGGAAAGACATCAGCCCTTCCAAGACCCCAACCACAGCAAGTACAGCTTCAGGAGACCTGCCCACACAGCAAAGAAGTCAACAATTCCAAGACCCCAACCCCAGTGAGACCAGCTTCAGGAAAGACATCAGCCCTACCAGGACCCAAACTCCATGTCAGCATCCCCAGCTTCAGCTGCAGGAAGGAAGGAGACCAGTGGAGACGGAAAGACCCCACCAGCACCCACTGAAAGAAGAGATGAGAAGAAGACAGAATAAGAGATCACTCAGCAATAGAAACACCAACATGACCCCACCAGAATCCAGGGATCCAACACCAGCAAGACCCGAAAAGCACTACATAGATGAAGAAGAGGAGACAGACCTTAAAAATTATTTCATGAAGATGATGGAGACCCTCAAAGAAGAAACGAGGAAATCCCTTAAAGAAATAGAAGAAAAAACAAACAAAAAATCCATGAAATGGGGGAAAAATTCAAGAAATAAACAAATCTCTCAAAGAATCTAAAGAGCACCAAGAAAGAACAACCAAAAAATTAAGGAAACAACTCAAACAGTTGAAGGATTGAAAGCTGAAATAGAAACGATAAAGAAAACACAGAATGAAGGGATGCTGGAAATAGAAAAGCTGGGTAAACGATCAGGAACTACAGATGCAAGTATCACCAATAGAATACAAGAGATAGAAGAGAGAATCTCAGGTGTTGAAGACTCATTAGAGGATATAGAGTCATCAACCAAAGAAAATCTCAAAACCAACAAATCCTTAACACAAAATATCCAGGAAATATGGGACACCGTGAAGAAGCCAAACCTGAGAATAATAGGTATAGAAGAAGGTGAAGAAATTCAACTTAAAGGTACAGAAAACATATTCAACAAAATCATAGAAGAAAACTTCCCTAACCTAAAGAAAGATATGCCTATGAAAGTACAAGAATCTTACAGAACACCAAATAGGCTCGACCAGAAAAAGAAGTCACCTCACCATATAATAATCAAAACATCAAACCTACAGAGTAAAGAGAAAATATTAAGAGCAGCTAAAGAAAAAGGCCAAGTAACATACAAAGGCAGACCTATCCGAATTACACCTGACTTCTCAATGGAAACGATGAAAGCCAGAAGATCCTGGACAGATGTCCTACAAACGCTAAGGGAACAAGGATGCCAGCCCAGACTACTATATCCAGCAAAGCTCTCAATTACCATAGATGGAGAAAACAAAATATTCCATGACAAAGCCAGATTTAAACAATACGTATGCATGAATCCAGTTCTACAGAAAATGCTAGAAGGAAAGCCTAGAGCCAAGGAAGATAACTACACTCACAAAGACACAGGCAATATATAATCACACTTTACAAAACACCAAAAGAAAAAGGGAGGAGAAACTACACAAAATAACTCCACTAACAATAAATCAAACACAAATAAGGATCACCAATCAATGGTCATTAATATCCCTCAATGTCAACGGCCTCAACTTGCCTTTAAAAAGACACAGACTAGCAGAATGGACATGAAAACAGAACCCTTCCTTCTGCTGCATACAAGAAACACATCTCAACATCAAAGACAGACGTTATCTCAGAATAAAGGGTTGGGAAAAGATCTTCCAATCAAACGGTCCCAAGAAACAAGCGGGTGTAGCAATCCTAATATCTAACAAATTAGACTTCAAATTAAAATCAATCTAAAGGTATGAAGAAGGACTCTTCATATTCATCAAAGGAAAAATACATCAAGACGAAGTCTCAATTTTAAACATCTACGCCCCAAATACAAAGGCACCTACATTCATGAAAGAAACATTACTAAAGCTCAAAATGCACATAAAATCTCACACACTAATAGTAGGAGACTTCAACACTCCGCTCTCACCGCTAGACAGGACCTCAAGACAGAAACTTAACAAAGAAACAAAAGAACTAATAGAAGTTATGACCCAACTGGGTTTAACAGACATCTATAGAACATTCCACCCAAATACAAAGGGATATACCTTCTTCTCGGCACCACATGGAACCTTCTCTAAAATTGACCACATAATAGGAAACATAGCAAATCTTCACAGATACAAAAAAAAATTGGAATAACCCCCTGCATCTTATCAGACCACCATGCATTAACATTAGAATTCAACAATAACACAAATCGCAGAAACCCTACAAACTCATGGAGATTGAACAATGCACAATTGCACCATCCCTGGGTAAAGGAACAAATAAAAAAAGAAATTATAGACTTCCTCGATTTCAATGAGAATGAAGACACAACATACACAAACTTATGGGACACTTGGAAAGCAGTGCTGAGAGGAAAGTTTGTAGCAATAAGTGCCCACATGAAAAACTGGAGAACAGTCATACTAGAGAATTAATAGCACAGCTGAATGTTCTAGAACAAAAAGAAGCAATCTCCCCCAGGAGGAGCAGACGCCAGGAAATAATCAAATTGAGGGCTGAAATCAATCATGTAGAAACGAGGAAAACACTGAGAAGAATCAATGAAACAAAGAGTTGGTTCTTTGACAAAATCAACAAAATAGACAAACCTCTGTCCAAACTAACCAAAAGACAGAGAGAGAGAGCATGCTAATTAATAAAATCAGGAATGGAAAAGGGGACATAACAACGGACTCTGAGGAAATCCAGAGAAATATCAGGGCATATTTTGAAAATCTGTACTCCACAAAATTTGAAAATTTAAAGGAAATGAACAATTTCCTGGATAGATATCACTTGCCAAAACTAAATCAAGAACAGATAAACAATCTAAACAGACCTATAACCCCTAATGAAATAGAAGCAGTCATCAAAAGTCTCCCAAACAAAAAAAAGCCCAGGCCCAGATGGCTTCAGTGCAGAATTCTACCAGAAATTCAAAGAAGAGCTAAATCCAATACTCCTCAAAGTATTCCATACAATAGAAGCAGGAGGCTCACTGCCAAACTCTTTCTACGAGGCTACAATTACCTTGATACCCAAGCCACACAAAGAAACAACTAAGAAAGAGAACTATAGACCAATTTCCCTCATGAACATCGATGCAAAAATACTCAATAAAATACTCGCAAACCGGATTCAAGAACACATCAGAAAAATCATCCACCATGATCATGTAGGCTTCATCCTAGGAATGCAGGGATGGTTCAACATATTAACAATCTGCGAAAGAAAAACACATGATCATCTCACTAGATGCTGAAAAAGCCTTTGACAAAATCCAGCACCCCTTCATGATAAAGGTCCTAGAGAGATCAGGGATAACAGGAATGTACCTGAATATAATAAAAGCAGTATACAGTAAACCAACAGCTAACATCAAACTAAATGGAGAGAAACTCAAAGCAATTCCTCTAAAATCAGGAACAAGACAAGGCTGTCCACTCTCTCCATATCTCTTCAATATTGTACCTGAAGTTCTAGCTACAGCAATAAGACAACAAAAGGAGATAAAGGGGATACAAATAGGAAAAGAAGAAGTCAAACTTTCACTATTTGCAGATGATATGATAGTTTACATAAGTGACCCAAAAAACTCCGCAAGGTTACTCCTAGAGCTGATAAACACCTTCAGCAATGTGGCAGGATATAAGGTAAACTCAAAAAAATCAGTGGCCCTATTATATACAGATGATGAAGTGACTGAGAAAGAAATCAGAGAAACATCACCCTTTACAATAGCCATAAACAGCATCAAATATCTGGGGATAATGTTAATCAAGGAAATTAAAGACCTCTATATCAAGAACTTTGTGTCTTTAAAGAAAGAAATCAAGGAAGATACCAGAAAATGGAAAGATCTCCCATGCTCTTGGATTAACAGGATCAACATAATAAAAATGGCAATCTTGCCAAAAGCAGTCTACAGATTCAATGCAATCCCTATCAAAATTCCATCACAATTCTTCAAGGACCTGGAAAGAACATTAATCAACTTTATACGGAAAAACAAAAGGCCCAGGATAGCTAAAACATCCCTATACAATAAAGGAACTTCAGGAGCCATCACCATACCTGACTTCAAGCTCTATTATAGAGCTATAGTCCTGAAAACAGCTTGGTATTGGCACAAAAATAGGCAGGTAGACCAATGGAACCAAATCGAAAGCTCTAATTTTAACCCACACACCTATGAACACTTGATTTTTGACAAAGAAGCTAAAACTGTACAATGGGAAAAAAAGCATCTTCAACAAATGGTGCTGGCATAACTGGGTACTGGTATGCAGAAGACTGCAGATAGATCCATGTTTATCGCCTTGTACAAAACTTAAGTCCAAATGGATCAAAGATCTCAACATAAATCCAGCCACACTGAAACTTTTAGAAGAGAAAGTGGGAGATACTCTTCAACGAGTTGGTACAGAAGACCACTTCCTAAACATAACACCAGTGGCACAGGCACTGAGATTGACAATTAACAAATGGGACCTTCTGAAACTAAAAAAGCTTCTGTAAGGCAAAGGACACAGTCAAA
Organism: Mesocricetus auratus; assembly: GCF_017639785.1. NCBI lineage: Eukaryota > Metazoa > Chordata > Mammalia > Rodentia > Cricetidae > Mesocricetus > Mesocricetus auratus. The sequence continues at coordinate 37,081,083 of NW_024429188.1, read as the reverse complement.
AAGACAAAAAGGCAGGCCACAGAATGGGAAAAGATATTCACTAACCCTACATCTGACAGAGGGCTAATCTCCAAAATTTACAAAGAACTCAAGAAACAAGTCTCCAAAACACCAAAGGATCCACTTGAAAGGTGGGGTACAGAGCTAAATAGAGAATTGTCGCGTCTGCTGCGTGGCCTGTGTCCGAGAACGTGCGGAGGGTGTCGGGGATTGACAACACAAAGACTCGTTCAACGATGTAAAGAAAACTTTAAGCAGGCTCCAAAAAGGTTCAAGAAAACTTCCTAAGAAAGGCTCCCACTAGAGAAGCTTCTGCTCTCCCCTCTACACTGGCTGGTTCTGCTCTGACCCCAGAAACTGACCTGGGCGTGGCAGAAGAGGCGGTTAGTCTTTGGACAAGGTCGAGGTCAGGGTGGTTTCTGTGGGCAGGCCTTTTCCAGGAACTTAATGCCCCCAGGCATTGTATTGTTTTTAGTAAACATGTCTTACAGCTGCCTACTCCCAGGCAGAAGGGGAAGTGGGTCTCTGCTCAAGGTCTGGTGTTCCCACAATTCACCCCTTTTTATTTTTAAATGAGGCACTCCTGGCTTAGGTCAAGTAGGGTCACCCTCCCTTTCCCGTCCTTGGGGGACCTTGAACCCCTGTCTTAGGCGGGAGGGGTCTTCCCCACAGGTGGGCCATCATCAGAGCACCCCAACTTTAAATCATCTGTAACCAACCTTCATGGCTATCGGGATTGCCATGGGCTAGGCTAAGCAATACTTGGTTACGGATCTCTTGCCTCTGGAACAAGGCACGTTTGAGCTCGGCATAAAGCCAGAATGCCTACCGCCACTGCCACCATTTCCAGGACCCCCATTGACATAGCGCCTCTCCATCACCGTACCCATCACCAGATCTGGGCCATAACATTCTACCAGCCTTCGTCTGTTACAAGGGTAACCCACACGTGATTTACATTCTGTTACAAGGGTAACCCGCATGTGATTTACATTTACAATTTGATAAAGTTACAATTGTTCCAAGATCTGCTCAGGAAAGCATTTAGAAAGTGCACTTGCACAGATACATTAGGTACAATCATTGATGTTACACATGTAGCATTATGAAAAATATGAACAATAGGCTTGTTGCACTATCCACAGAGCACCAATTTGTTCCTGTGGTGATGCAGTTTGTTGATTTAACGTCAGCTGATTATGCGACTTGAGTCAAAGTCTCCTTTTTGTCGCATTAGGACAAGTTGCATCTCTCTAGAAAAATACACTGGCCTAGTCGTGATTCCAGAAACAGGAACCATCAAGTCTGATATTTCAAGTGACCATGTCCTGTTCAATTACTGAAAAGAGGCTTTTGCCCCTCATCACAGTCCATACCAATGTCCAAATGTTTTAAATGGGTCCTTTTTTCTCTATTGGCTTCACTATGAAAAACTCATGGGTCCGGAAGGTTGATGCAGCAGGTCTGTTGAGAAACTGGAAATCTCGAACCGACTGTTTTCTTTCTTTCTTGGGCTCTAGATTCGATGACAGCAAGGGTCAGGAACACTGATTTAGGAGATCTCACTCAAACTGGCTTAGGTAGACTCCCATGGTCTCAGGTCCAGTTTTTCTCTGCTCCATGCCGAAGCTTTTATTCTTTTCCTACAAGAAAACACAAACATGCCCTCGACCCCAAATTAGGGTCTTCTCCACTGTTTAGTGCATGGATGTCTCCATTTGACCTGAGCAATGGTTGTTCAAGTTCCATCATGCCAGAATCTGTCTGAAGCTCACTGGCATTCACATTATAAAATTTTTAAATGAGGAGTGTATTATTTGATGAGTCATATGGGGACTGGGGACATTATTCCCCCTTTTTATTTTCTAAAAAAATTTTTTGAACTGTTGAAGCTGGACCATAATAGTAGAAGGATTTGTCTACCCTCCTTGGTTGACTATCTAGGTAAATTGGGATTACTACTTAGATTATTTGTAGATGCCCATTAAAAAGGACATATCCATTAAATATTTCCCAAAAACTTCTGAAAATCACTCAAAGATTGTAAACTATAATGTGTCCAAATAACTTGTGAAAATTATTTGAAGTCTGTGAGCAGTCTTTCCCAATCTAACCTGTAGAGCTCTCACTAGCTGACAAGGCCTCATTTGCATCTTAAATTTTTCTGTAAAAACATTAACAGACTGGCTGGATGTTCCTTTTGTCTATATTTAAAGCATTCTAGGTAGCTTCTTAACTATTTTTGAAGGGATTTAAGTATCCTTTTAATCATATAAGCAGTTCACACTCATGCATTCACAATCACATTTCATACATACCGGTGTGGCCACACCATACATTCAGAATATACATTGATCTTTCAGTCATCCTTTTTCCCTAGGTCATGATTAGTCTGTTGCAATGAAGCTTCCTTAATTGAAATCTATGTAAAAGAACAACTCCAGCCAATCCTTGAACTAAGAGGTTAAAAAGTCCTGTATGTTCTCTATCGTTGCTCCATTTGAGCTACAGTCATGGGGTACAGCTGTACCTACTCCTTGTAACTCTGTAGATGTGAGGTGGAGAGGCCAAGCTTTTGGCCAAAGTTTTTAGAGATGACTCACAAAATAGAACTTAAATGTAAACAAAAATTTCCATTCTATATACCTTTGTCTTTTTCTTTTTCTTTACTTAATACCAGTACCTTTTTACTGTTACAAATTTTTTGTTTCACCCATTTTTTTTTTAAATCAGGGTTTCTCTGTATTGTTTGAGGCTGTCAGTCCAGCCTGGCCTCAAACTCACAGAGATACACCTGCCTCTGCCTCCCAAGTGCTGGGATTAAAGGCGTGTGCCACCACCGCCCAGCTTGTTACCAATTTTTTTTTCTGTATTATTTGGAGGCTGTCTTGGAACTTGCTCTGTAAACCAGGCTGGCCTTGAACTCAAGAGAGCTGCCTGCCTGTGTCTCCCGAGTACTGGGATTAAAGGCGTGTGCTGCCAACGCCCGGCTATTCACCCATTTTCAATCCAACTTTCAACCCAGGATGTTCCCTCATAAAGGCGTGTTGGGATTAAAGGCTTATGCCGCTGGTATTAAAGGCGTATGCCGCTGGCAATCTCTTGGATTCCCCTACTTTCTGACCCTGGTATCAGGCTTAGGAGGGGGAAACTCAGAATGTCTAGTTTCTGACTTTTTAATCTCATTGGCGGCAGCCACTCCCAATGTATTATTGGTGTTATAAAATTTGATGAACAGGGAGCTGGAATGACTAACTGGCATCAACATGGGGGGAATCCTCACCAACGCCCATATTTCCCTTACCTGAGTGTTCAACAATGTTTGGATCATCTTTATCATGGTGAGCATTCCTAGTATCCGGAGTAGTATTGGGGTTGACATGCCTGATGCACCGTTCGGGGACCCAAATGGGCTTCTCACTTCCTGGAGGGAAAACACAAACAGCCCCTCAGACCCTAGCTAATAGGGGGGTGGGTGGCTGCCATTTTCCTGTAATTAAGTCCTTCCATCTGACCCATCCCAAGGACTGGGAGGGTTTGTTCCAATGTCTCTCCATAGCAGACAAATTATTACGGTCTATGGTCAAAAAATTTAAAATGTAAAGTATGGTGGATAACTGAATATTGGGGGAGGTAACATACTCCCCCTTTTTTATTTTCTTAAAATACTGTTTGAGAGTGGCATGGGTGCGCTCCACAATAGCCTGTCCCGTGGGGTTGTGAGGAATACCAAAAGAATGGACAATGTGATGTTCCCTGCAAAAGGCAGCAAAACGATTGCTGGCATAAGCAGGGCCATTGTCCGTTTTTAGGGCATCAGGAAAGCCCATGTAGGCAAAGGCCTCACTTTCACGATCTCGGTGGGACCTCCAATTGTCGCGTCTGCTGCGCGGCCTGTGTCCGACAACGTGCGGAGGGTGTCGGGGATTGACAACACTAAGACTCGTTCAATGATGTAAAGAAAACTTTAAGCAGACTCCAAAAAGGTTCAAGAAAACTTCCTAAGAAAGGTTCCCACCAGAGAAGCTTCTGCTCTCCCCTCTACCCTGGCTGGTTCTGCTCTGACCCCAGAAACTGATCTGGGCGTGGCAGAAGAGGCGGTTAGTCTTTGGACAAGGTCGAGGTCAGGGTGGTTTCTGTGGGCAGGCCTTTTCCAGGAACTTAATGCCCCCAGGCATTGTATTGTTTTTAGTAAACATGTCTTACAGCTGCCTATTCCCAGGCAGTAGGGGAAGTGTGTCTCTGCTCAAGGTCTGGTGTTCCCACAGAGAATTCTCAGTAGAGGAGGGTAAAATGGCCAAGAGACACTTAAGAAAGTGCTCAACATACTTAGCCATAAGGGAAATGCAAATCAAAACAACTCTGAGATACCATCTTACTCCTGTCAGAATGGCTAAAATCAAAAACACCGAAGACAATTTATGCGGGAGAGGATGTGGAGAGAGAGGAACACTCCGCCACTGCTGGTGGGAGTGCTGGCCCATACAGCCTCTTTGGAAATCAGTATGGAGATTCCTCAGGAAAATGGGAATTAATATACCACTAGACCCAGCAATTCCACTCTTAGGCATATATCCAAATGAGGCAATTTCATAGAACAAGGGCATCTGCTCCACTATGTTCATAGCAGCATTATTTGTAATAGCCAAAACCTGGAAGCAACCTAGATGCCCCTCAACTGAAGAGTGGATAGAGAAAATGTGGTACATTTACACAATGGAGTATTACTCAGCAGAAAAAAACAATGGAATCTTGAAATTCGCAGGGAAATGGATAGCACTGGAAGAAACCATCCTGAGTGAGGTAACCCAGTCACAAAAAGACAAACATGGTATGTACTCACTCATATATGGATTTTAGACATGGATCAGGATAGTGCCAGTCTGCACTTCCACTGATAGAGAGTCTGGGAAACAGGAAAGAACCTAAAAGATATGCATATATGCATAGTACCCAAGAGAAGAGGATGGAGACAAGATCCCCTGAATGGATGGGGAACACGGCGAGGGGTGGGGGGGGGAGTGGGACCTGGGAAGAAGAGAAGGGGTGAAGAGGAAGAGAGTTGGTCATGGGGGAACAGGAAGTTGAGGGGGTGGGGGTAGAATAGAGGGAAGAGGGAATCATAGGATCGAATACAGATCAGGCACCAGAGCGACCTCGAGTGATCTAAAGGGATAACACCAATTGGCAAGCTAAGCAATAGTGGAGAGACCATCTCGACTGCCCATTCCTGATAATGAACTTAATGTCTATAACCATCCGGGAGCCTTCATCCTGTGACTGATGGAAGCAGAGGCAAACACACAATCACTGAACTGAACCCAAGCAACCCAGTGACAGAGAGAGAGGAGTGATGAGCAAATTGGCAAAGAATGGGCTGGCAAAACCAGCAGAGACAGCTGATCTGAACAGGGGAGAGCTCTTGGACCCCAGACTGACAGCTGAGAGGCCAGCATGGGACTGATCTGGACCCCCCCAAATGTGAGTGTCAGCGAGAAGGCCTGGGCAACCAATGGGGCCCTGAGCTGTGGATCAGTGTCTATCCCTGGTATACAAACAGTCTTCGTGTGCCTATAGCACAAAGAGGGATGCTCTCTCAGCCTGGACTCTTAGGGGAGTGCCTGGACCCTACCCAGAGTAAAATGACAGACTCTAGATATCCCCTATGTGGAAGGATTTGGCAATAGGGTGGGAGGTTGGGGGGAAGGGGAGTGCAGGAGGAGGGGAGGGAGAGGAAACTGGGATTGACATGTAAAACAAGCTATTTAAAATTAAAATAAAAAATGAAAAAAAAACGTAATATCAAAAAAAAAGACTATAGGGACTGAAACAGATCCACTGTATATTTTCAGCAACATCCCCTATGGCTTATCCAGAGGAGAGGCATCAGGGGCAAATATTCCTTTTGTAATAGGTTTTTATTCTCCATAAATCTGAAAAAGAGAAGCAAAAAGGGCAGCCAGCAATATGGCTAGCATAGTGAACGTAAGGATAGCAGGTAGCATATATGTTCCTGGGATCATGCTCAGAATTGTATATTTGAACTGTCCATAGGCCTTGCCAAAATGGATCAGGGTCTCCAGGGACATGCCAAAAGGAGAGCTTGTTTGTTCTGTTCTCAGGCCTTGTCCCTTGAAAAAGTCACATGGCTCCCACCAGGTACATATCCCATTTTAATTTATGACTCAGTTTTCAACCCTACATCTATTAGTTTATCTTTAATTGTTTTGTGTCTGCTTTCATTGTGATCATTTCAGTCATCTTTCCATTACAGTAAATCAATTTTAATCAAATATATTTTGAATATTTATTGTTAATTAGTTTGTGCTTACTGGTATCAGTCTCATCCTTAAAATGTTACTTCTTATTTCTATACCTTTGTTTACATATCATTATACTAATTTCATCCTTTGAGCTTTAGTTATATGAAATGCATGCATTCATTCTCAGTTTAAAAAAGCACAAGGATTCACTGTCTTCTTTTCTTTTCAACTATTTTTTGCACCATCCCATTTCTTCCACCCATTCTTTTTTTCTATTTCCTACATTTTCCATAGTTATCATGTTACTTTACATAATAGTAATTATTTTTTCTATTTTTAAATTAAATTAGAAACAATCTTATTTTACATGTCAATCCCAGTTCCCTCTCCCTCCCTTCTTGCCCTGCCCCCCACTAACTCCCTATCCTGTCCCTCCTTGGATCCCCATGGAGGGTGAAGCCTTCCATGGGGGATCTCCAAAGTCTGGCCCTCCCCTATATGTCCAAGCCAAGAGCACATCCCCGCCATATAGAAAGGGCTTCCAAAATCCATTCATACACCAGGGATAAATATTAATCTACTATCCGATGCCCCATAGATTGCCGAGGCCTCCTCACTGACATCAATTTTTAGGGGGTATGGATCAGCTCCATGCTGGCCTCTCAACCATCAATATGGGGTCCATGAGCTACCCCTTGTTCAGGTCAGCTGTTTCTGTGGGTTTCACCAGCCTGGTCTTGACCCCTTTGCTCATCACTCCTCCCTCTCTGCAACTGGTTTCCAGGGGTTCAGTTCAGTGTTTAGCTGTGGGTGTCTGCCTCTGTTTCCATCAGTCACTAGATGAGGGCTCTAGGATAGCACATAAGGTAGTCATCAATCTCATTATCAGGGAAGGGCACTTAAGGCAGCCTCTCCACTGTTGCTTAGATTTCCAGGTGTTGTCATCCTTGTAGATCTCTGGAAATCTCCCTAGTGCCAGATCTCTCCTCAAACCTATAATGACTCCCTCTATTATGGTCTCTTTCTTCCTGCTCTCCCCTATTCTTACCCTGACTCAACATTCCTGCTCCCCCATGTCCTGTTGCACCCTCCTCTTATCCCCCCCTTTTTTTCCCGGCTCCCTCTCCTCTCCCCACATGCTCCCAAACTGCTCAGGAGATTCTGTCCTATTCCCCTTCTCTGGGGTACCATGCATATCTCTCTTAGGGTCCTCCCTGTTTCCCAAACTCTCTGGCAGTGGGATTGTAGGCTGGCACTCCCCTGATCCATGTCTAAAATCCATATATGAATGATTACATACCATGTTTTTCTTTTTGTGACTGGGATACCTCACTCAGGATGGTTTCTTCTACTTTCATCCATTTGCCTATGAATTTCAGGATTCCATTGTTTTTTTTTCTGCTGAGTAGTACTCCACTTTTTAAATGTACCATATTTTCTCTATCCACTCTTCAGCTGAGGGGCATCAAGGTTGCTTCCAGGTTCTGGCTATTACAAATGATGCTGCTATGAAAATAGCCCAACAGATGTCCTTATTGTATAAATGTGGTTCTTTTGGGTATATGCCTAAGAGTGGAATTGCTGGATCTTGTGGTAGACTGATTCCCAGTTTCCTGAGGAATCTCCATACTGATTCCCAGGGGGCTGTACAAGTTGGCACTCCCACCAGCAGTGAAAGAGTGTTCCCCTTTATTCACATTCTCTCCAGCATAAACTGTCATTGGTGTTTTTTGTTTTAGCCATTCTGACAGGAGTAATATGGTTTCTCAGAGTTGTTTTGATTTGCATTTCCCTGATGGGTCTTATATAAAATGAGAGTTTTGGCCCATCAGAAAAATCTCTTAGCTCTCATGTTTCTTCTTTGGCAACCCCTTCCTCTTTCTTCTCTTATTATTTTTTAATAAATCCCTGTGATGTTACTGACTTTGTAAAAAAAATCATCTTAGCACCAGATGACTTATTTTTTAAAAAAATATGTATTTACTCTTTTCCTATAACACTGCTTTCCCTGAGCATACTGGAAATACTTTCCCTTCATGTCTTCTTTGTGGGTCTGGTGTTTGCCACATTTCTTGCAGAAAACCTTCATCTTGTTTGGGGGAAAGCTATCAGCATAGAAAGAAGTGATTTTTCATGTAGTTAATTCTGCATGTATTAGTCCTAGAAGGTAGAAGGCAAATTGAAACTTGATAGAAATATTTCCGCACATGATCTGTTTTCCAAACTAAAGTATTCCCTAGGTCTTATAACTAAACAAGTCATGTGATTAAAAGTATGAAGCCCAGTCATTTTCTATTTAATATATATATACATATATTATGTTATTATATAATATATAATGCTAATATATTATAGAATATAATTATGTATAATTTTAATATTATATTATATAAATATAGTATCATATTATAATATGTAATTATAATATTATGTATAATATATTAATCAGAAAATGACTGGGCATCATATATATACATATATATTATGTTATTATATATTATATATATATATATAAAACCTTTCTCCTAGAATAAGCTACTAACATTATTGAACTTTACCTCTATACTCCTTGAAAACAAATAATGTTTAAGGAATCCCTCCTCCTTTGCCTTCACAGAAGAAGCCACTTTTCATGGACCAACTTTCTCTCCCCTGTTCAAGGAGAAAAATCACCTTTCTTCAACAACTCCCTTGTTTTTCTAAAACCTCATGTTTTCTTCCTCTTTTATAAGTTTATTATACTTGGAGCATCACAATTTGTACCCCAAGCATGGCAGGCCATCCATCTGTGATAAGTCAGTCAGAAGAGCTAAATTAAAATTGGAAAGATTAGAAACAAAATATTTTCTCAATGTGGCCATATTTGGAAGAGTGACAAAGAAATCCTTTAAACTTCCCAAGTCTTTCTGGTGGTGCTGAGTACTGAGGTTAGATTAAAGTTTAAATAGAAGGTCAAGAATTTGCACATATAAGCATTCTCAGTCAAGGTGTACCTCCTCTCACTATATTCCCCTCATGGTCTGAGCTTCATTCCCACACTGTAAAGGTAGCATGACAAGTTGTTATTACCATGTGAAACCTCGTCTAGGAAATGTGTTCCCTCTCTGGGTCGGGCCTAGTCTTCTAGTATAAATTCCTGGGAAATTTGCCCACTACTTTGGTGTCTACTCTTTTATTAGTCTAATAGTTTGAGAGACATATGTATCTATTTAGAATATGTTCATTTCGGCAAAGCTAGTTACAATAAATACTTCCCCTGAATGTGCTATTGCCAAGAACTATTTGTATCCTTAAGTTTGTTTGTTTGTTTGTTTGGTGTGTGTGTGTGTGTGTGTGTGTGTGTGTGTGTGTGTGTGTGATTTTCAAACTTTAGTTCTGAATCCAGCTGTAGCATTTAAACTTTTATGTGATAGCTTTGAAAAGTAATACTTAAAGAAGGTACACAAACTAGTCACAATGGAGAGACATCCATTGACTAAGTTTTATTTACCCCTATTTAGTGATGAGACATCTGATTCAGCAGTTAGAAATAAAAATGCACCTCAAAATGGGAAGAGATTTGGAAGAACGGAATGAATACCAACAAGATTAGTGCACTTTCATATATAGGCTAAACATGTGATTCACAGTCATCACCTTATTTCCTCTCACAGCTTACGACATTCAGCAGTGGCCTCCAGAGCCCATCTTAGAAATTCTGCACTCCTTCCTGGGACTCTATTTCATGGCATAGGATCTACATATCTTGTACTATCTAAAAATTTTATGCCCAAATGTTATCTCTTTGGAAAGGTATTTTCTTCCTTAGAATAAAAATAGTAGAAGCTGTCTACCATCCATCTATTTCCCATCATGGGTTATGTTGTATAATACATAGTAGGGACTAAATGAATATTTGTGAAATGGATAAATATATCTATTGTAGTTACCATCTGTCTTTTCTAAGGATATTTGTATACGTACACATTCAAATTGAACTAATATTTACTGACCCATTAATATAGTCAAATGACTAATATTTGTTTAGTATTAATTGACATAATCAGTTCTTATGGAGTCAGACTATAGTAACATATATGGTATCTTCAAAATTAAAATTCTGAACTCCAAAATTGGTATTTACTGAAGATATAGACTTAATGAACAGAAGAAGCTTGTAATAAAAATGTAGGTATAAGCAGATGTAATTTTTACAAACAGAAAAAATTTGTATTCTTAGGTCACTAGTCAGAGAGCCAAGACAGTGATGATTGAGAGGTCTACTCTGTAAAGCGAAGCCTTTTCCTTGAGAGAAGCCTTCCCGTCAGCCTGGTTCCAGAGCTTCTTATCCCTATGATGATGTGGAAGTCCTGTGTATATGTCAATAAAGAAAGATATGTGGGACTAGGAGTCCAGGAGAACTCTGGGAAGGAGAAACACAGGAAGTCAAGATGGAACACCATGGGGTAGGAAGCCTGGAAACTTTGCTCCGGTAATAGAAATACTTAGATTAACAATTATGAGGTAAATACTTAAGTCAGAGCTAGCCAGTAAGAAAAAGCAAGGCCAACAGCTTCATAATTAATATAGCCTCCTGTGTGTTATTTGGGACTGATGCAGCTCTGGAATCAGGCTGGCGGGAAGGCTTCTCTCAAGGAAAAGGTTTCTCTTTACACTACTCAATCAGGTTTTATGTACCCAGTAGTCCTTATTTTCTCTATAAATATTTGATGCTTTAAGATCTTTATTCTAAATGGGGGGAAACGTGAAAACATTTTTAGTGAATAAAATGGAGGTTGCATAATTTTAAGGTGAGCAATGTGGCCACTCATTTTAAACATAATGTATTTTCAGTTACAGATTTCTTAAAGGAGACTTTTTCAACTGTTATTTTCACATGATTTTAAATTTTTTATAAAAAATTCCATAGTTTTCGAATAATATACAGGCATAATTAATTATTTTACTAGTATATTGTTCCAAACTAAAATTATGAGATAAATGTTATTTCAGTACTGAAGACAATATTGCCCATATTCCCAAAATAGAAAAACAAACTCAGATTTTTTAAAGTACCTAATTACCTGTTTGGAATGATACATTTTTTACTTGGCATGAAGCAATCATATTTTAGGAAATAATTATATTTGTACAACAGTTTGTTTATTGTCAGGGAAGGTATTATATACCTCTTAAAGGACCAAGAATGAAATGTAACTCTACTTATTAGTTGAAATCTCACAAAAGTTCCAAGAATGCTCCAGACAAGAGTTTAAAAACAGCATTAAATGGATAAAAGAGAGAAGAGGGCTTCCCATAGGTAGTCAACAAAGTCTGGCACATGTCTTTGAAGCAGGAACAAGGCCCTCCCCCTATATCTAGGCTGATCAAGATATCCCTCCAAAGAGAATCAGTCACCAAAAGCCAGTTCAAGAGTAGTAGATGGGGTGGTATGGGAGGAAGGTGAGTAGAGAGGGAGGAGGGAAGGGAGTGGGAACTGGGACTGGTATGTAAAATGAGAAAAGACTGTTTTAAAATAAAAAAATCATGTCTACATAAATGGATAAAAGATCATGTATCAGCAGCCTGTTATACAGAGTGAGTTACAGGGCAGCCAGTGCTACACACACACACACACACACACACACACACACACACACACACTCATAACTCTGTGTTGAAAAACAAAAAACAAAAACAGATTTTTGTATCTCTAACTGATTGAGAAGAGACATTGATTACCACTCTTTACTAGGAATTACCATTCAAGAAAATAAGTTCCATACTAATAACTGACAAAAATCTTCAGACTATCCTATAAAACTCTCACTTGAGTTATGGGTGTGATGGCACCCAAACTATTAATACCCACACTGTAGAAGCAGAGACAGAAATATCTCTATGAGTTTGTGGCCAGCTTAGTCTATATAGTGAGTTCTAAGAGAGAGCTACAAAATGAAACATAATCTCAAATAAAAATTACAAATACAAATAAAAACCCCTCTCAATAATTTTTACCTTACTTTATAGCTATAAAAAATTAGTGATGTTTGACAGTTATGTTCATAAACTGTATGCAACTTTCAAAAGTAATATACAATATTTGGTAGCTGTACTGGCACTGTGTTTTTTCATGCACTCTTATCATTTACGGAATGTCATATAAGCTAGATTTATTTAGATTTACAAGATGTGCAGTTGTCATTGTTACTAGAACCATGTGTTCAAAGCTGAAAACTAGACTTATAGGTACAAAATCAATGATGAGTTCATATTTATAGAGTTAGGTACCTGCTATTCATACAGAATATTTATGATAAATTTTTATGTTGCTCTTCTTAAAATACATACAGTTTATTGTAAATGATATTATATTACATACTTCAAAAATCTGAACACTACATACTGTGACAAATGGATATATAAAAGTAGTTGTTTATGCAACATCTACACATACAATTTTCTTATGAAGGCATATTAATATTTTTCAAAACTCTATATAAAGTATGGGATTTTCCTTCATGATTAGAATTTTAACCAGTATTTATGATGCCATGAGTCCAATCTCTAGCACCAGAGGTAAAGCTTAGTGGTAAAATGCTTACTAATCATATTCATGGTCATGTATTCAATCTCCAGCACACAAAAAATAGAAAGAAATGATCAGATATACTTTCCCTCTTTGAGAATATTTGTGTTCCCACATTCTTTTGTGGCTAATGGTGGACTTGTAACTTGTCTCTGGCCAGTAGTATAAAATCAGAAGTTACTGGGTAGAATAAGAGGAAATTGTTTTCCTTATAAGATATATGAGCTGATACATTATTTATGATTTATTAAAGCTTGCCTGAGGGTACAGAATGCAAAGCCAGCCACGCTAGTTAAGTATAGAAACCAGGTGATGGTTTTACACACCTTTAATCCCACCACTTAGGAGGACGCAATAGACAGATCTCTATTAGTTCAAGGCCATACTGAGCTACACAAGATTTATCCAGTCCTATAGAGAAACAGCTCACACAAAGATGTTCTCACCACTTATGATCTTATGCCTTTACTCCCAGCACTAGGGAGGAATAAAAAGCAAAGGGTCTTATGTGGAGATTGATTCTCCAGTTAGACTGAGGAGAGGCAGCTGTCTGAGGCTTGGTGAGAGCTCATGGAGACAGGATCAACCCTTTAAGCCTGAGGTAGAGGTAAGAGCTAATGGTTTGGCTAGTTTCCTTTTCTGATCTTCACCTTGAAGATTGAACCCCAATATCTGTCCCTGGGCCTTTTATTTATCGTGCTACCGAGGTAAAAATCTAAATATAAATCTGATATTTATATTGATTGGAATGAGAAACATCCCTCATAGACCCAGACATATGGAGATATTCCCCCAGTAATGGCGATCTTTGGGGAAGTGCAAGATATTTTATGGCCTTGGTGTAAGAAGAACCTAACTGGGGGCAGTCTATCAAATTCAAAGAAATGACTTTCTTGCGTTGAGGAAGGCATCCCTATGTTTTAGAAGGTACAGATACATCTCAAAGGAACAAAGGAAGGATTCAGCATTGTGAAACCTTTGGGTAAATGTTTGAAGAAAGGAAAGTCTGAAACATATCTTCTGGGGTTCACTGCAAAAAAGTCATCACATTATTTTGACAACCCTGAACTTTCCAGACATATCTCAGAAATGGGGCCACAATATACTAGGTACGTGAACTACCTATCAAACTGTTCTAATATGGTTGGTCAATATGTATGGTCTTTCTGGAGGAAGCACTTTTCTGGTGGTTGGCTTTGAGAGTTTATATCCAGCTCATTTTCTCATTCATGTTTATGGGTGAAGATGTGCTTTCTCCTTGTCCTTCTCAGAGTGCTGGCTACCAGGTCTTCCTGATTATTATGCATTCTCTCTGGAACTATAAATCTAAATAAACTATTCCTTTTATGAGTTGTTTCTGGTCATGTTATGAGCAATAACAGAAACATAACTAATACAGTTACTTTTCCACTTAAGTTTTTCTCATGTGATTGCATACTAAGTTCTTGAAAGTAGTGTAGTCATCACTGTAATGACAATATTAAACCTGTTCCCCTAGAAGACCCAGTCCCACAGTCTTTTCTATATCATTGCAACAGAATAGCAGCTTCAGGCTAAGCTCCAGCCCATCACGACTTCCATGGATCCCACAGGCCACCCATACTTTGCCTCCCTCCCCCCACTCACCTTTGCATTCCAGCCTCTAACACCAGTAGGAATTCTCTGTGAACATACCAGCTGAGCAGGCCAGCAAAAGAGACAACACATAGCCACCAAACTCTCCAAAAATCCAGAGAGGAAACAGAAACTAAGAAACAAAACATAACACTAACTGGTTCTATAGTTACCACAAACCCAGATGCCAGACACCAGTCTAAGAGCACAATCAGAAACAGCCAGGAAAGTATAATTCAACAAGAGCTCAGGTATCCTGCCAGAGCAGGCTGTGAATATTACAACATAGCTGAAGCATGAGAGAAAAGACCTTATAAACAGCTACATGAAGAAGATAGAAATATTTCAATAGGAAATTAATACATCCTGCAAAAGAATTGGGGAAAACACAAACACCCCACTGGAAGAAATGAATAAATCTCTTAAGGAAAAGAAAGAGAAAAAAACTCAAAAAAATCAGTGGCCCTATTATGTACAGATGATGAAGTGACTGAGAAAGAAATCAGAGAAACATTACCCTTTACAATAGCCATAAACAGCATCAAATATCTGGGGATAATGTTAACCAAGGAAATTAAAGACCTGTATATCAAGAACTTTGTGTCTTTAAAGAAAGAAATCAAAGAGGATACCAGAAAATTGAAAGATCTCCCATGCTCTTGGATTGGTAGGATCAACATAATAAAATGTCAATCTTGCCAAAAGCAGTCTACAGATTCAATGCAATCCCTATCAAAATTCCATCACAATTCTTCAAGGACCCGGAAAGAACAATAATCAACTTTATATGGAAAAACAAAAGGCCCAGGATAGCCAAAACAACCCTATACAATAAAGGAACTTCAGGAGGCATCACCACACCTGACTTCAAGCTCTTTTATAAAGCTATAGTCCTGAAAACAGCTTGGTATTGGCACAAAAATAGGCAGGTAGACCAATGGAACTGAATTGAAAACCCTGATTTTAACCCACACACCTATGAACACTCGATTTTTGACAAAGAAGCTAAAACTATACAATGGAAAACAGAAAGCATCTTCAACAAATGGTGCTGGCATAAATGGGTATGCAGAAGACTGCAGATAGATCCATGTTTATCACCTTGTACAAAACTTAAGTCCAAATGGATCAAAGATCTCAACATAAATCCAGCCACACTGAAACTTTTAGAAGAGAAATTGAGAGATACTCTTCAACGAGTTGGTACAGGAGACCACTTCCTGAACTTAACACCAGTGGCACAAACACTGAGATTGACAATTAAAAAATGGGACCTCCTGAAACTAAAAAGCAAAGGACACAGTCAACAAGACAAAAAGGCAGTCCACAGAATGGGAAAAGATATTCACTAACCCCACATTTGACAGAGGGCTAATTTCCAAAATTTACAAAGAACTCAAGAAGCAAGTCTCCAAAACACCAAAGGATCCAATTAAAAGGTGGGGTACAGAACTAAATAGAGAATTCTCAATAAAGGAGGCTAAAATGGCCAATAAACACTTAAGAAAGTGCTCAACATCCTTAGCCATCAGGGAAATGCAAATCAAAATGACTCTGAGACACCATCTTACTCCTGTCAGAATGGCTAAAATCAAAAACACCGAAAACAATTTATGCTGGAGAGGATGTGGAGAAAGGGGAACACTCCTCCACTGCTGGTGTGAGTGCCAACTCGTACTGGAAACCAGTATGGAGATTCCTCAGGAAAATGGAAATCAATCTACCACAAGACCCAGCAATTCCACTTTTAGGCATACATCCAAATGAGGCAAATTCATACAACAAGAGCATCTGCTCCACTATGTTCATAGCAGCATTATTTGTAATAGCCAGAACCTGGAAGCAACCTAGATGCCCCTCAACTGTAGAGTGGATAGAGAAAATATGGTACATTTACACAATGAAGTATTACTCAGCAGAAAAAAATCAATGGAATCTTGAAATATACAGGTAAATGGATAGCACTGGAAGAAACCATCCTGAGTGAGGTAACCCAGTCGCAAAAAGACAATCATGGTATGTAGTCACTCATATATGGATTTTAGACATGGATCAGGATAGTGCCAGTCTGCACTTCCACTGATAGAGGGTCTGGGAAACAGGAAAGAACCTAAAAGATATGCATAATACCCAAGAGAAGAGGAATGAGGCGAGATCCTCTGAACAGATGGGGAACACTGCGAAGGGTGGGGGGGGAGTGGGAGCTGGGAAGAAGAGGGGGGGAGAAGAGGAAGAGAGAGTAGGTCATGGGGGAACAGGAAGGTTGATTGGGGAGTAGAATAGGGGGAAGAAGGAATCATATGTTAGAAGGCAGATCTGGCACCAGTGTGACTTCTAGTTATCTAAAGGGATGACACCAATTGGCAAGCTAAGCAATAGTGGAGAAACCACCTCGAATGCCCATTCCTGATAATGAACTTGATGTCTATAACCATCTGGGAGCCTTCATCCTGTGACTGATGGAAGCAGAGGCAAACACCCACAGTTAAGCATTGAACTGAACCCAAGGAACCCAGTGACAGAGAGAGAGGTGCGATGAGCAAATTGGCAAAGAATGGCCTGGCAAAACCAGCAGAGACAGCTGATCTGAACAGGGGAGTGCTCTAGGACACCAGACCAACACCTGGGAGGCCAGCATGGGACTTTTCCAGAAGCCCTGAGTGTGAGAGTCAGTGAGGAGGCCTGGGCAACCTATGGGGCCCTGAGCAGTGGATCAGTGTTTATCCCTGGAATACAAACAGACATCATGTGCCCATAGCACAAAGAGGGATGCTCTCTCAGCCTGGACTCTTAGGGGAGTGCCTGGACCCTACCCTGAGTAAAATAACAGACTCTAGATATCCCCTATGTGGAAGGAATTGGCAATAGGGTGGGAGGCTGGGGGGTGGGGGTTGTGGGAGTAGGGGAGGGAGAGGGAACTGGGATTGACATGTAAAACATTCTATTTAAAATTAAAATAAAAAAATTAAAAAAAGAAGTAGATGCCTATAAAGGTACTGGAATACAGAACACCAAATTTATTGGACCAAAAAGAAAGTTCTGTCACCACATAATAAGCAAAGCACTATACATACAGAACAAAGAAAATATTAAATGCAGAAAAGAAAAATGGCTGAGTAATATATAAAGGCAAACCTATTACAATTGCAACGAATTTCACAATGTATACTCTAAAAAGCAGAAGGGCCTGGAAAGACCTCTTTCATACTCTAAGAGACCATTGATGTCAGTCCAGACTACTATATTCAGCAAAATTTTCAACCATTATAGATGGATAACACAAGATTTTTCATGACAAAGTCTAATTTAAACAGTAGCTATCCACAAATCCAACCTTACAGAAGGTACTAAAAGGAAAACTCTAATTAATCCACCAAATGGAAACAGAAGGAATATTGGCCAATTCACTTTTATAAAACCAGAGTAACTCTGATACGCAAATGACAAAAACACTCAACCAAGACAGAGAATTACATTCCAATTTCTGTTATGTACCTAGATGGAAGAATATTAAAATAAAATAGTGTAAAACCAATAAAAAGATCATTCTTCATGATCAAGCAAGTAGATTTCTTGCCATAGATGCAGGAATGTTTCAACAAAGAAAATCAATCAATGTAATGCAATATATAAACTAACTGAAAGGAAAAAGAGACATGGTTATTTAATTAGATGCTGAAGAAGCCTTGTTGACAAAATCAAACACTGCTTCACGATAAAATCCTCGAGAGATTTGTAAACAAGAATATTTTGTTGGCTTTCTTCATATCTACTCAATATATTACTTGACATTCTAACTAGAGCAGTAAGACAACTAAAGATATTAAGGGGATAAAATTAGAAAGGAAGAAATCCAAATATTACTATTTGCAGATGATATTATAGTATATATGAATGACTCAAAAAATTCTACTAGGGAACACCTACAGCTTACAATCACTTTCAGCAAAGTGGCTGGATACAAGATTAACTCAAAAAATATGTAGTGTTCCTATATGCAAATGATAAATGGGGTGAGAAAGAAATCATGGAACAACGCTCTTTACAATAGTCTCAAATAATATAAAACATCTTGGTGTAGCTTTAACGAAGCCAGTGAAAGACATGTATGACAATAACTTCAAGTCTTTGAAGAAAGAAATTCAAGAAGATATCACATGATGGAAAGATCCCATACATAGTTTGATAGTATTATCACAGTAAAAATGGCCATCCTACCAAAAGCAATATACAAATTAAATGCAATTTCCATCAAAATTCCACCACAATTCCTTACAAACATTGAAGGAACAATACTCAACTTAAAATGAAAAATCAAAAACATAGGATATCTAAAACAATCCTGTACAACTGAAAAACTTCCAGACATACCTTTATCTCCGATTTCAAGTTGTACTATAGAGATATATTAATAAAAACTGCATGGGATTGCCATAAAAGCAGACATACTGATTTTTGAAATCAAATTGACGCTACAGACATAAATCCACAAACCTATGGACATCTGATTTTTGATAAAGAAGCTGGAAATATACACTGGATTAAAAAAAAGCACATCACTGGAAATGGGAAATGTGAATGCATTTTGTAGGTAGACTGGTGGCATATGGGGACAGGAGTGGAAGTGATAAGGTGTGGGGATAGATGGGTTTGAGGAAGAGTGCTGGGAGAAATGGCTAGAATTCAGGGGGTATTTTGGGGGTGGTATGGAAACCTAGTACAGTAAAAACTACCTAGAACCTGGGGGTGATCCTAGTGAGTGAGGACTCTTGGTAAGAGGGGATACAGAGTCTGAACTGGACATCTCTTGTATCCAGGCAAGACTCCCAGTGGCAGGATTGGGCTACATTCAAGTGAGTTTTTGATCAAGGGGGTATCATATGAAGATCACCCAAACAACCCAGGTTTATTCTATAATAGACAGTTGCTGTCTGCAAACTGACAGCAGGGCCACATTAATGAAGACAACATCTACATAGCTCATTGAATATAGAGAGATCAGGGTGTTGCCTATGTTAAGACTTCACCCATATGTTCTAGACATGTTTGTGCAGGAAGGTACTCTGCAGGCTACCAAAAGAGAAATGTGGACAACAACCCAGTCACAAAACCTTTGACCTACAAACTGTCCTGCCTACAAGATATGCTGGGGCAATGTTTGGCAACCAATACCTGACTTAAAATGAGGCCTACTCCATGAGAAGGAGCCCATGCCTGACACTGCCTGGATGGCTGGGAACCAGAGACTGGATAGCCAACAGACCTAGGGCTGACCAAATAGAACTTGTCTAAAAAAGTCAATGAAATAATTCCTCAAGGATATCATGCTATACTCATATTTCAGTGCCTTGTCCAGTTGTTACCAGAGTGGCTTCCTCAAGAAGTAATGGGAAAGGATGGAGAGACACAAAGCATATATTATGCAGAGACAGTCTAAATTGGAGGTCTTCATCGGGTCTCTCCCCTCACAGGTTTGGGAATCCCAAGGAAGAAGAGGAAGAAAGATTGTAGGTGTCAGATTGGATGGAGGGTACCCAGAGGGCATAGGCTATCAAGTCAACTAAACAAGGCACACATGGGCTTCCAGAGACTGAAGCAATAAGTAAGTACCAGGCCTGACTGGGTATATAGCAGGTCGTTTGTGTGTATGTTGTGGCCATTATCTTGTTGTTTTTTTATTTTTTTGGTTTTTCAAGACAGGATTTCCCTGTGGCTTTGAACACTGTCCTGGAACTAACTCTTGTAGACCAGGCTGGTCTCGAACTTACAGAGATCCACCTGTCTCTGCCTCCCGATTAAATGCATGTACCACCACTGCCTGGCTAGTGGCCATTATCTTGTTTCTGTGAGACCCCTGACAGAAGAAGCAGTGTATCTCTGACTGTTTGCCTGTTTTTAGTACTCTTTTCCTCTTGTTGGAATCCCTTACCAAGTCTCGGTGTGAGAGCTTTCTCCTTGATTTAATGTATTTTCTTTTGCTCTTTTGGTTGTTTTCTCTTGGAGGCCTGAAGGGAAATGGAGGGGGAGTAGATCTAGGGAAGAGAGGAGGTGGGAGGGGTGGAAGCAGGGGAGACTGTGATCTATATAACAATCTATTATTAAAAATCTTTAATAAAAATATTTAAAAACAACACAAAAACCTGTATATCTGGTTATGAATATGACCAATGTGTTTTCCAGTATGTTTTATATTCTAAGAAATATAGTAAACACAAGGCACTATGGCTTAGGAAACACTTTTAATTGTCTTTGTGTGGGATGAAATCTTGCTCTAATTTATTTATTTTAATAAAATGATATTAATTGTATAGTATACATTATTTACAGCATTATGAAAAGGATTCCAGGTACAAGTATAACCAAAACTCAGAAAAAAGATATAAGGAATACAACTGGTTATGCATTTTCTGGCATTTTTCCTCTAGAGAACTTTTCTTAACTTCATTGGATCTAGAAGCCCTACAAAAGCAAAAGCAGTTCCTTCAAGATTGCAATCTTCTCACTAGATTAGAAGGGTAAACATGGGCTTTCAGAGGTGCAAATGCAGCCAACACTTCATGTGCCAAGACTTTAGAAATTTAGAATATCAAAGAACTCAACATCTGCACTCAATTTCCCTTTAGAAATCAATGGAGTTAGAGGCCAAAAAGCAAGAAAAAAGTAGCAGCTAAGAGGCTATAATGCCAAATAGATATTTACACAGGTTCACAATGCTAGGGAGACAAACAGTGGAGCCCAAGTCTTGCCAATATGGCAAATCATGAATAGCTATGTTCTAGGGAGAAGGCCTAAAAATATGCATCAAGATTTTTAAAATTTAAGATATATCCTGGAATCATGGCATCCTATGATGAAATTAAAGTAATATGCTTTGTCCACCTGATTATGTTGGAAAAATAATTAATTCTCTTGGTATCTAAATTTCACTCAAATTTGTAAAAACATGTCAATAAATGATGCAAAAAGGATTAACACTAAAAGAAAAAGTACATACAACTAAATAAATAAAATTAATATATTATGGACAATTTCATTATAAAATTGTATCTCATATGTACACACATATACACTTGATCGGGAATGGTCTTCTGTGTATATGTTTGTCTTATTGGTTGATGAATAAAGCACTGTTGACAAATGGGGAAGCAAGCTAAGTGGTACTAGGAGAGGTGGAGGATTCTGGGAAATGGAGGTGCAGTCAGTCACCATGTAGGATGCAAGAGGAGAAAGCGGTCTGGGCCTTTTCTCTGGTAACAGAAGACCACGTGAAAATACTCAGATTAGCAGTTATGGGTTAATAATTAAGTCACAGCTAGCCAATAAGAAACAATAGAAAATGGCCAACAGCTTCATAATTATTATAGTGTCTGTGTGATCATTTGGGGCTAAAGCAGCATCAGGGCCTAGCTTGCTCAGAAACATTCACGTTACATACACTGATTAATTAGAGAACAGAAGTAAACCCTAAAACCTAAGTGAAACTAAAAGTTTAATGTATTCTTTAACCTTCATAATAGATAATTCCCTGGAGAACATATGACAACAGAATATAAATAGAATTATATTTCTTGCAGAAGAAAAGTAGTGCTATACAAATATGGAAAACAAAATATAAGACATACTACACATGATTAAAGTATAACATTCATGCAGTTGGAGTGAAAACAGATATCATGGACCACAATTAATTTTAGATGAGATGCTGAAAAATGAAAGAGAACATGAAAATCTCTAACACCAAGACTGAATGAAACATCAACTTTAAGGAAAAACGGTAAAACTAACAGCTTCAATTGAAATGAGAAGCCAGAAATGAGAAACCAGAAACTAGCAGTATGGTAAGGTTACACATTGTGGGAAATGGTTGTTATTGTGGCATTGTGTTATATATCATGTTTCTGTAATAAAATATACTTGACAAAAGCAACTTTAGAAAAGAAGGGCTTATTTTGACTCACTAAGGGGAAGTTATAGTCTATTTTTGCTGCAGGAGTAGAAGCAGCTAGGGTTACACTCTATCTGGAGTCAAGAAGCAAAGGCTAATGATAGCTGATGATGGAAAAGCTTTGTCCTTTTAATATAGTACAGGATGCCACCCAGCCTATGGAATGGTGTCATCTCTCAAGCAATGTAAGTCTTCTGTTGTGGGATTCCCACCTGGGCCCTGTCGCCACTTCAGAGCCCCTAAATAACACACAGAGACTCTATTAGTTACAGTGCTGTCATCCAATGTCTATGGCTTCTTATCGGCAAGTTCTGTCTTAAAAGTTAACCCATAACTACTAATATACATTTCTACAAGGACTTATCTTACCAAGAAAGGCAGACTCATGTGTCCTATCCTCCCAAGATCACATGGTGACTCCCTACTACATTTCCCTGAATCCTCCTTCTCTCCTAGTCCCACCTATCTTTATTTGCTATTAGCCAACACTGTTTTATTTTTTAACCAATAAGAGAGACATATTTGCAGAATGACGTCTCCCAGCAGCTGTCCAACCTCAATTAGCAGCTGGATGGCGGTGGCTCAATTTTTTAATCCCAGCACTTTGGCAGAGGCAGGTGGATCTCTGTGAGTTTGACACCAGCCTGGTCTACAGATCAAGTTCCAGGACAGGCTCCAAAGCCACAAAATACCCAATCTCAAAAAATAAATGTCAATTAATCTAATAAACATAACCCTCCTTCTGTTCTTTTACAAAAGTAATCGCAAAATTGATTATTATGCTATAAAATTATCAAATTTTCATTTAGTAAACTCAGAAGACTTACTTTATAAAAACTGCAGGTACACAACTGCACTCCCAGCAACTGGGAAGTAGAAAAAGGAGGATCATGAACTGTAAATCAGTTGGGGTCACATAGCAACTTCCAGGTCACTGATCCTACTCATGTTTCAAAAACAAAACGAATTAGAGTCTCTGAAAAGAATATCTAACTTTCCATCTAAAGATGTTTGTAATTTTCCAAGAAATGTGTTATATTTGGGTATGATAGACAGCTAGTAAGGCAAGATAAAATAATGATGAGTATAAGAGCTGTTAGGGCAGGTGTTGGTGGCTTTTAGAGTCTCCATGGAGTACCTTAATAACTAATAACAAAGAGTAAGCAGCAAGAAAAAGGTCAATCATCAAATCAGATTAGTGAATTGCATTTTAACAAATTGCTTGTTACAGATGTCCTGTCTGACCACCTCATTTCCATCATAGTTTTGTGTACTCTTCATGTCTACTAGAAAAGAAAACATGACTATTAGAAAGGAAATGAATATAATTTTGATATTTTACTATTCCTGATCATGAATAGACACACTCAGATTTGGAACTAATTGTTAAGTGATTTGTTTTACAGGAAAATTTATTGTAAGATTCTTATCAGTTTTTGACTTTTTCCATTTTTGTAAATGTTATGGTTTATAAGAAAGCTTATAGTTTTTAAAATGAAATATTGTTAAGCAAACCAGTGCTTCCAAAAAGAATAATGAAACAAATTATGATATTGTCAAAATGAATGTACTATATTTATACATTAAGATTTAGCTTGTCTAAATGAAAATATTTCTAAAGAAGGAAAAAAGTTTATCCCAAATTCAGGAAAATGAATCTTTCCTCAAGCACATCTAAAATATTATCTGTAGCAAGACCTTTTCTGCCCTGACAACCAGTCCTGCATGCACTTATAAAATAATTACTCACAGAGCTAATATTGATTATAATTTATTGACTGATGGCTCAGGATTATTATTAGTTAGCTTTTAAATTTAAATTAACACATTTATATTAATCTATGTACTGCCACATGGCCAGGTCATTACCTCATTCTGTACATATCTGCTGGCATCTTCTCCTGACTCCACCTTATTTCCTCCTGCATCTCTACTTGGGTTTTCTGCCTAGCTATATTCTTCCCTGTCATAAGCCAAAACAGCTTTATTCATCAACCAATAAAAGCAACACATTTTCGCAGCATAAAAGAAAACCCACTTCATTTTCCATTTTTTGTCTAATTAGAAAGGAATGTTTTGATTTTAACATTTTAAAATTACATATAACAAAACAGGTATCAAGCAATATTTAGTTATAATACATAGTCTATTCAGTTTTTTCTTTTCTTCAGACTTTTTATTTAGATTAGAAACAAGGTTGTTTTACATGCCAATCCCACTTGCCTCTCCCTCCCCTCCTCACATGGCCCCTGACAACCCCCAGTTCCATCCCCCATTTGCTCCCCAGGGAGGGTGAGGATTTCCATAGGGGAACTTCAAAGTCTGTCACATCATTTGGAGCAGGACCTAGGCCCTCCCCCATGTGTCTAGGT
This sequence comes from Mesocricetus auratus, assembly GCF_017639785.1. Taxonomy (NCBI): domain Eukaryota; kingdom Metazoa; phylum Chordata; class Mammalia; order Rodentia; family Cricetidae; genus Mesocricetus; species Mesocricetus auratus. The sequence continues at coordinate 37,056,321 of NW_024429188.1, read as the reverse complement.
TGAGAGAGCATCAAGATATTTGGAACAGGCTCCCAAAATTCAATCTTACACTACACATAAATACTGATCCACTGTCAGAGGATCCATTGATTTCCCAGGCCTCTTAACTGACACCCACGATCAGGCGGCCTGGTCCAGTGTTATGCTGGTTTCCCATCTATAAGTCTGGGGTCCATGAACTCTCCCATGTTCAGGTCAGCTGTTTCTGGATTTCTCCAACCTGTTCTTGACTCCTTTGCTCATCACTGCTCCCTCTTTGCAACTGGATACCAGGAGTTCAGCTCAGTGTTTAGCTGTGGGTGTCTGCTTCTGCTTCCATCATCTACTGGATGAAGGCTCTAGGATGGCATATATGGTAGTCATAACATCTTTATAAGGGTAGGGCATTTAAGATAGCCTCTCTAATAATGCTTAGATTGTTAGTTTGGGTCATCCTTGTAAATCTCTGGACGTTTCCCTAGTGCCAGATTTCTCTTTAAACATATAATGGCTCCCTTTATTAAGGTATCATTTTTCTTGCTCTCCTCTATTCTTACTCTACCTCAACCTTCCTGTTCCCTCATGTCCTCCTCCCTTCTCTCCTTCTCTTTCTCCTAACTATCTCTCCCCTCCCACCATGCTCCCAATTTTCTCAGGAGATCTTGTCCCTTTCCCCTTCTCCAGGAGACCATGTATGTCTCTCTTAGAGATCTCCTTTTTCCTAACTATTCTGGCAGTGTTGATTGTAGGCTGCTAGTTTTTAGCTCTGTGTCTAATATCCATATATGAGTGAGTATATACCATGTTTGTCTTTTTGTGACTGGGTTACCTCACTCAGGATGGTTTCTTCTAATGCCATCCATTTGCCTGAAAAATTCAAGATTCCATTTTTTTTCTGCTGAGTAATACTCCATTGTGTAAATGTACCACATTTTCTTTACCCATTCTTCAGTTGAGGGGCATCTAGGTTGCTACCAGGTTCTAGCTATTACAAATAATGCTGCTATGAACATAGTTGAACAGATGTCCTTGTCGTATGAATATGGGTGCATCTTTTGGGTATATGCCTAAGAGTGGAATTTCTGGGTATTTTGGTAGACTGATTCCTATTTTCATGAGGAATCTTCATACTGACTTCCAAAGCGGCTGTACGTGTTGACGTGTTGACACTCCCACCAACAGTGGAGGAGTGTTCCCCTTATTCTACATCCTCTCCATCATAAACTGCCCTTGGTGTTTTTGATTTTTAGACATTCTGACAGGAGTAAGATTGCATCTCAGAATTATTTTGATTTGCATTTCCATGATGGCTAAGGTTATTGAGCCCTTGCTAAAGTGTCTGTCAGTCATTTTAGACTCCTCTACTGAGAATTCTCTATTTAGCTCTGTACCCCACTTTTTAATTGGAATATTTGGTGTTTTGATAACTTGGTTCAAAATTAAAGAAAATAGCCTCTCATTTATCCTATCATTGTTAGACTAAAGTTTTGTATATAATTTATCTTTTATCATAGCTAAGAAAATCTATATTTATAAATATCTAGTCTTTAACCATATCAAAGAACCCTGAAGGATATAATATTACCTAAGTAAACACTAAGTGAAGCATGTAACTTTTGAAAGATGCAAGAAATGACAGAAACACCTGGCTGCCTGGACAGTGACTCAATGTTTCTCCGAAATGTTTGGGCATCCAATTTTGTCTATAGACCTAGAATATCTGACTGGTCATTTCCAGAAGCAGAAGAACTTGAAAGACTGTGCTCCACTGTCTTGGCATGATTCAGCAATAATTTTTCCTTGTATCCTGCTTGCCCATATTGAAGAGCCTTCTGGCTGTCAGCAATTGGGGCAACGGAACTTGTTTGCCCAGTAGACCAGTTTTGCCAAGAAGAAAACAAGCTCTATATGGGTGTCTTTGATGCTCATCATTCTCTAAGGAGTAGACCACTACTGACAGTTGCAGTCATGTCTCACATCAACATAATTCTAAGTTATCTAACATTTAAATGACATATAGGTCTTTGAAGTGTTTGAAGATTACCTAACAATCAGAAACATATCTCTGCATATCTAGAAAACCTAATTAGCATGACTATATGATTGACTATATTAGATGACTATTAATTTGTATTTCCTATTACATTTTTAAATGAGTTGCATCCACATAGTACCTTAACCAAGAGTAGAAATATACATATAGTGTATCAAATTGACCTTAAACTTGTACCAATATACAAAAATCCTTTAAACACTAATAGAAACACATATACATAGTGTAACAAAATTAACTTTAAATTTTGTCACTATACCAAAATCCCTCCCACTTCAAAATATCTGAGATTAATACCTGTCTTTTTATCATATATTTCTATATTCCCCTAAATGTAACAAATATCTATAACCTATCAAATAGTCAAATACCATCCATATTGCCCAAACTCTTGGATTATGTGGACATTGTTTTCTTCAAACTGGTTCCTGCTATCAGTGGATATAATATCTTTAGGGTACCTGAGAAATTTTGAGATAATAACAAAGTCCTGACGGACATTTTGTGTGGTTTGTCCATCTCAGTCAGTAATCTTGAAAATGTTGTGGATATTTGATTACCTGGGCTATTGTTCCTATCAGAGGACTTTCAGGAGGTTTTGTTAGATCAAACCATATTACCCTGGAAAGAATTCACAGATTTTTGTCTTCTATGGCTACCAATAACATATTTCTAAGTATTTTGCGTGTCTAGAATACTTTTTTAAAAGCTTTCTCAGACTTTATGTAGATGTATGTGGCCCCATGTTGGCACCATTTGTAGCTGGAGCTTTTCTGTCCTGATTGCCAGTCCTGCATTCTCCTGTAAATAATCACTCAGAGGCTTAATTATAATTATAACTGGTGACTGATGACAAAGGATTATTACTAGCTAGCTTTTACATTTAAATTAACTTTCTTTATCTTGTTTTCTACGTATCTTGCTTCCTCAGTGGCTGCTGGTGTCTTCTTCCAACTTCACCTTCTTTCCCTCAGTATCTCTGCTTGGATTTTCTGCATAGCTAAATTCTGCCCTGCCATAGGCCAAAGCAGCTTTATTCATCAACCAATAAAAACAACACATATTCACAGCGTACATAAGGATATACTACATCAATTATCAGCAAAAATGACATTAAAATTAAAAATTCTTCAAATTATTGTTATCTTCAAGAATGTGTACAATAGAGATATGCAGATTGACTTACCTCATGTAAACACAATGGCCTTTTTAGAAAAAAAATCATACATATACCCATAAATACATAGATACATATACTAACATATATCTTTGAATTTTGGATTAATAATTAATAGTACTAATGAGGAGTATAATAAAATTGACTGCTTTGGTAATTAACAAACCATGTCATTTTTCTGTATAATTAAATCCCCCTGAAATTCATTGTTTAAATTTAATTATATGTTGTTCAATAAAGACTATTTCATGAATTTATAAGAACAAGCATTTTTCACATAAATTATGGAGCCTATATATGTGTCTATTAAATCAAACTAATTGATAAATGTTTGTAAATAGGTATGTGACATTTTCTGTGGTAACTGTATGTTCACAAAGAAAACCAAGTTTTAGATGCTTTCAACAGGGACCCACAATCTATTGAAAGCTGAAATCAAAGTCACAACATACTAGGAAGGGTCTCATATATTTTAAAACATAAATGGAAACCATGTTAAGAAACATTTTGAACATATTATGTCATGAAATTTTTCAAAGTTTTTAACATACCTTTGATATTTGGTTGGGTTCACATATTTATTAAGTTTAGAATCTGAATTGCGCAGGAATGTTTGATTCTTATTCTAGTCTACTCCGTTCTATTTTAGCAGAAGGCATTTGAAATACTGGCATCACAAAACAAAAAACATAAAAACAAAACAGAAAACAATACAAAAACCTTAACTGTTCTCATATTCTCAGATAGTTCTTTACTGTCTTTAATTTCAAATCTTAAAGTTGGTAGGAAGAAATAATATACTTTATTTGAATTTCCTTCACATACTACAAATTGTCAAAATACAACTTTTGCATTCTAAAATTACATGAAAATTACTAAAGAGGGCCACATGCTAATTCATTCTTTTGAACTGTACATAATGGTCCGTGTTTACATAATGTCTTTTTCATAAACTTCAAGGTCATATTCATGCAGTGAAGATAGCAAAGTTTCAGAATAATAAAATATTTTTTCTGTAATACTGAACACTTTAACAAAGTAATCCTGGATACGTTTCAAGTCAGTAACTCTAATGACATTCTTCAATTTCTCATATTACTGACCTCTCAGAACAAAAGTGCCACTATCAATAGTGTGCAGATTTTCTCACTAACTCATTTTGGTTTCTATTGAAACCTTTTCTTCATACTTGCATGGACTCTCTAAAAGTCTTCAATCCTTTTAAATGCTGGATATAGAGACTAAAGCCAGAAGCTATTTATTTGGAAAATGAATTATCCTAATCTATTGCAGTCATTTTCACACTACAAAAATGTAGGGGAGAAATGAAGAATGGCAAGGAGTGGGCCAAATGAGCACTGACAAAAATTGAACCTGGTTTGAAGCAGATAGTTTTAGTTCCTCAAATGAGGTAGATGTCCAGAGCATTGCAAGCTACGTATCTGGTGTGTGGTTGGTAAAACATCATTAACTTACTTGGTTAATTTGGCTTAGGAATTTATAATCTCAAAGTCTTCAAAATTCAATCCATTACAGATAATATGCATTTCTAATAAATTGATAAAATATATTCTTCAAATTACTCAGTATATTCTAATATATTCAGAAGTGTGCCAGATTTGTGATTTTCAAATTTTAGATTGTGTCTTTATCCCCTGGTGCACTTTTAAAAACACTCTGGTAGAGCTATCACTCCAGAATTTCTGATTCCATATTCTGGGTCAAGATCTGACAGTTGGTATTCTAATCAATTTCCAGCTCTATTAGTGTGTTTGGATTTTCATAATAAAACATCACATACTGGGTGACATGAACTGTAAATTTATTTCTTATAATACTGAAGGCTAAGAAGCACAAAGTTGAGGTTCCAACAAGTTCAGTTTCATTCACAGTCCTTTTGTCTTGGTGTGCAGGAGGTTGCTGGAATCTGGTTGAGTACATGTATGATGCCTTCTTTGCACATGCAAAAGGACATGGAAATCTCTGATGTCTGTTAGTTTATTCATATGCATATCAGACCTAATATATTAGGTCTAGACCTTTCTTAAGAATAGACAATTATCTTTAGCCTCTTGGAAGGCTCTACAATTAAATGCAATCACTTGGAGTTAAGAGCTTTAATGAATGGATGCAGTGGAATACCATGCAATGCACACTGACAATGCTGTAACGATAAACGGCACACTTACTGAAAGTAAAACTAAGTATTTATTATAGAAATTACTCACAAGAAACCAAACAAGTAACCCAGATGAGCCAAGTAGTTTTCTGCCGCTGAACTGGAAGCAGAAAGTCAGAAAAAGAGACCAAGACTTCCGTTGTTCAAACTTTTATACCTTCCCTTGTAATGCCCCTTATCCATGCCCAAAAGTGGGCCTTGCTAGTGATGTAGTTCACCGCCTACATATGTATATGTCTTTACGTCCCTCCATATACATCTTTAGTCATGCCTATAGTGGGTGTGGTTAGCGGTGTGGTAAACTGCTCTTTTATTACCACATCTGTATGTGCCTCTAGTAAGTCACATGGCTAATGGTGGCATACAGGCTTCCTCCTACACACTGATTAATGCTTCTGTTCTAGAAACTACACTGTGTCAAATAATATGTTTGATATTTCAAGGTGCTCATGTATTAACACACTATGTGAAATATACTGCACTCCTTAAAATAGAGCTTACATTTACATATTTCTGGTAGATACTAATAAGCTATTATGATTCATTATTTTCTACCTGCTATTAATTTTAGTGGATTATCTCTATAGTTGTTTTATTAATAGAATAAATGCTATCAATAATTTTATTATATTATTTATGTCTTTGTAGGTATGTTATGTGTTTGAAATCAATGTTTTTGAGATAAACCTAAAGAAAAACACATAAAGAGTTCAAGGACTGTATCATTAAACTTTATTTTATAGTCCTTGTTAGTTTAGAGTAGTTGAAAATAGAATTGTGTTAGTTATTATGTTTTATAATTATAAAACAAACTGTCCTGAAATATAACTAAGAAATCTTATTAAGGGAATAAGAAAGAAACCTCAATTTTTAAATAATATTCATATTCACTTTCATCCGTTTACGCCTCTCAGATCCACATTGACATGCTTACCCACCCAATTTTGTATTCTCTCTCACTTTTAAATCTATCAAGAGTCTAATTGGTATTGTACAAATATTCTTAGGAGTGGATCCTGTCACAGAGCACAGTCAACCTGCCAAAATTCACACTCAAAGAAAATGGACTGGCCCTTTCTCAGTAGCTATCAAATTCCAATAGCTCATCAGTCTACTTTCTCCCCTCTATGTGGAGAATTTTGTCTACTTGGACCTTGCACAAGCCTTATGCACTGTTATCTTCACTGTGATTTCATATGTGCAATTTCCCTGTTATGCCAAGAAAATAATGTTTCCTTGTAGTCATCCATTGCTTCTTGTTCTAACAGTATATTTGTCCCATATTGCATGAAGAACCATGAGTCTTGGGGGAAGAGTTTGGTACAGCCATTCCATTTAGGACTGAATAGTCCACAATCTCTTATTCTCTGTATTTTGACCAGTTGTGTGTCTCTGTGTAAATTGTAATCTACTGCAAGAAGCTTCTCTGATGAGAATTAAGAAATCCCTATGGAAATATATACCTCATTAGAAGTCATTTCAATACTGTTTTCATTCAGCAGAAAAAAATAGTTGATTTTCCCCCTAGGGCCTGTGACCTATCTAGTCACCACATCTGGCCTAGATAATAGTACATGGTATGGTTTTCATCTTGTGATATGGGTCTTCAATCCAATCAAAGAGTTATCACTCACTTCCATAACACTCATATCACTATCATATAAACAAGCATATCTTTCCAGGCTAGTCATTATTGCAGCTCTCAAGGTTCACAACTGTGTATCATGGGTGATTGCTTTACTCCTCCTGAAGTGTGCCTTATACCTTCTCTAACTATGAATTCTAGCCAATAATGATGCTTCTTCCAGATTAGTACCAGTTTTATTTCTCCATGCTCTATGATTGAAATACATGTTTAGGAGTTCTATGATGCCTCACTAGGTTATAACTTCCAAAGAGGTAAACAGACCTTCTATTTGCTAGAATATGCATATTTTAGAAAGCGCCTACAGTAAGTTTTGTTACATTTTATTTAAAGGGTCTTTAAAGTTATATATCCCATTCCATATTCCCTGGAGGACAGGGGAGAAAAAAACCTCATTTTAATACTGTATATTCAGGAAAAAGTAACCGAAATAAATTCACAATACATCCCTCTTTGAATTCATTTTATTCTGTAGTCCAGGAATAATTATTGTGTACAAATAAAAATTTCTTAGTACTATAAAAACAGTGTTGGTGATGGAAATCACAATGATTGGAAAATAGGTAATTGTCTTTTCTGTATGAGAGCACAAATAATGAATTTGTGACAGAAAAAAATCATAGGAGTGCATATTTGTCACCAGTACTGATACAGCCCTCCAATAGGAAGACATATCTTTATTTGTACTAGCATGTATTAATTGTTTATATTTCATGATATAATAGTAGATATAGAAAATGCATTATGAAGTACTCAGTCTTCCCTTATTATGTCCCATCCTTCATTCTCAACTTCACTCCCTCTTTCTTTCCTTTTGCTATGCAACTATTTGATGCCACTTGAATTGTCTGTTCCTTAAAATAGAAAAAAAGATATCATGCTTTGTATTTTATTTAGGTGCTTTTCTGTGGAGTAGTTAATTTAGTTATCTAATTAGATTTCTTCTGCAGTTGCTACAATCGTTCATAAGAAATAGCAATTTAAATATATTGTACTTGGTTACACAATGCCATTTTCATGTAAGTTCTGAAATGTATTTTAAGCATATTTTTCCATACTTGCTATCATTTCCTTTCATTCCATTCCTTTCCCATTTGTTACCATTCTCTCCTAGACAGATCTATTTCTATTTTCTCTTTGTCTTTATATATGCAATTTTCTGAATCTACATGAAATATAAGAGTCATACATTTTCTGCAAGTGACATAACCATGTTCTTCTTTTTAACTGAGAAAGAGAAAACTATTGTGTATACAAACCACATTTCCTTTATCCATTCTTTTGTTAATGGATGCTGTCCTAGTTTCAGCTCTACGGCTGTGATAAAATACCCTGATACAAAACACTTTGCGGATGAAGCGTTTAACTCAGAATTCTAGGTTACAGCTCATTATTGTGAGGATGTCAAAGCAGGAACGTAAAGCAACCAATCATACACAAAATAAATAACAGAGATAAAATGAATACATGCTTTCTTATGTGTGATTACTCTGTCTATATACTTATACAGTCCAGGACCCAAAACTATGGAATGGTACCACAATGTGTTTCTCTTCCCATATCAATTAATTCAATAATCTCCCACAGACATGCCTTCAGGTCAACATGATAAAGAAGATGTCTCATTAATACTCTATTAATTCTACATTATGTTAAGGTGATAATTAAAATTAAGCATCATGGACACTTACTTAAGTTGGTTCTGAAGCTTACCTATTATAAATAGTGCTGTAATAAGTACTAATCTATAGGAATCTTTGTGATAAGCCATATTGGAGTTTTTATGATTGTGTTGGTTACTTTATTATTGCTGTGATAAACACTATCACCAAGATAGCTTATAAAAAAAGAATTTTTAATTGGGCTTATGGTTTCCACGTGTTAGTGTTCATGATAGTGGAGTTAAGGCATTGTATCAGAACTCACATCTAGACCTAAAAGCAGGAGGCAGAGAGAACATTGGGAATGTCCTGTGTCTTTTGAAACCTCAAAGCATTCTCTCAGTGGCAAATCTACTCCAACAAGGCAACACCTCCTAATCCCTGCAACCATTCCACCAACTGGGGACAAAGTATTAAACTGCCTGAAACTTATAGGGATGTATCATTCAAAGTACCATAATGATAAATAACAAGGAGTGTTATCTGTTCTCTTGATTACTGCCATTCCAATAGGGGTGAGTTGCAATTTCAGCAATGTTTTACTTTGCATTTTCTCTGAAAACTAGTGATGCTGAATATGTTTTTCTTTCATGTTTATTTGCTATTTGTATTTTATCTTTCAGGAATTGTCTTCTTATTTCATTACTACATTTATTGATTTGGGTTATTTGATTCTTCTCTACTTGTTTTTTTTCTGAGAAATTAAAAAAACTTTTATTTAATTTAGAAACTACCTTCTTTTACATAACAATCTTCTCCATATGGATTTTACTCACCTGTCAGACAGAAAACTAAGATGTATTTCCCCTACTCTGTAGGCTGCCTCGTCATTTAGTGCCATTCCCCAAGCAATTGAAATCCTGTTGAGAAACTGCTTGGTTGTACTGATAGACTGAAGTGTCTTCCTTAATTTTGATCCCATTACATTTACTGTTTCATATTATATATTCAGGTCTTCCATCCACTTGTTATAAATTTTTATACAGAGCAAGACAAGACTCTAGTTTCATTCTTTAATAGAAACCCAGTTTTGGCAGAATAATTTGTTGGATCAAGGATCTTCTTTACAATATATGTTTTTGGTATCTTTGTCAAAACACATGTGACTATAATTATTTGGATTTTTATGAGTCCTGTCCTGTTCCATTGTTATATATATATTTATATTCCAGTACCATGTTTTTGTTTTCTTTTGTTTATTCCTGTGGCTTTGTAGTACAATATGAAATCTATGATGGTGATATGTCAGTTTTTCTTTTATTTTTATCTTTTGACTTTCCTTATTATAATTATACTAAGCATAATTTTTAATGATAAATATCTGCATAATCAGTTCTGTATGTATTGCATCTGGATTTTGGTTTGTGTAGTTCTCTTTAAATTCTGTATTTAAAAAAGAAGTCTCATAAGTGTCAATGTAGTTTTATTTCATATTTGTATATGTGAATCTTTTGTTCATTACATGCTAAAATGCAGTAATGGAAAGTACAGACTTTTTCCTCCACACAATTACATATCTACCCAAGCCACTTGATTTTCACTGCTTTAATTATTGGCCTGCATCCTGTTTAGTCCCTTTTTTCTGTTTTATTTCCAAGATGAAGATGTAGTATAGGGGTATTATGGCACCATATGTCTGTTCCTGGTTTCTGACTTTAACAAAAGTGTTGTTTTTCATTTGTTTGTTTTTATGAAGTATATATATTTTGTAGTTTGGCACAAAGAGAATCATTTAATAAACAAATCTATTGATGTATGTAAATACTTCTTTACTGTTGATAATTTAATGTATTTCTCATTCTCTGACACATTATTTCTGTTTAAGATCTCTTAACTTTCCCAGATGATTCATTAAAGAAAGTTCAGAAAGTTTCTCCTTCTTGTACTGCCCTTCACTGTTCCCTGATAAAGCACACTGAGGAAAAACAGGACATCAACAACCAAAAAATCTCATGTGATTATTAAAATTTTCATTGTATTTAATACATGGGAGTGAGATGCTGCAAGGAATTAAATTATTTTTAGTCTCTTCTTTCTGAGCTCTCTGTGTCATTTTGCAACATACTTTGGCATACACATTGAGTAGTTCCAATTAGCTTCCTGTTGTATGAATTATTTTTCATGTTGCTAATTTCATGTATTTTTGTATTGCTTGATCTTTCAAAACTTTAAACTTTAAGTACTCTACCAAGATTGTGGTGTTCTTAATTTTTTCTTCTATTTTTGTCTTTGATTACTGCTATAAATAATCATCAAAAATGTTTTACTATCTTAATTAAGAGTTTAAACTGTAGCTATTATTTTTTTTTGTTCTTAGAAATTCTCTTCCATTTGATTTTTGGTTATTTCTTACGCTCATGAAATTTTTCTCTTTTCTGTTTTCTTTTGGATTTCTTTGTTCTTTCTTTTATTGTCCTTGTTATACACAATTTTTCTAAAGTTGTCCTTTGGATTTCTTATAATGTTATGTATCATCTTCATTTTATTAAACTTTCCCTCTGATTTCTGAGAAAACAGTCCAGATCAATCTTTAAAATTAATTATATGGATTTCTGTGATGGCAAACTTGCATTTTACTGTCTCTTTGAGTTTGTTAAATTTAACCAAACTGTCTATTGATTCTTAAATTCTAAATAAAGTATATGTTAACTCTCTCTGTATTGTTGCCCCTTTGTCAATTCTTAAGTACAACCATTTAACATTTGTGTTTATTTGTTTTGCATTGACAATTTTCAAAGATAAGCATCATAAGAAATTATATATTTATATACAAACCTTGGAGTGCAAAGTAAAGAATAAAAATTAACTTCAACAATTTTCTGCTTTCATTTTGTCTTATAGAGTTAGTTATATTATAATGCTATTCAGTTAATTTTTAGTACCTTATGGATCAATACCATGGAAGAAATTCCCAAAACTTGCTTGAGATTAAATTTTTTCCTCTTTGTTTACCCTTCCTCATTGAAAGTCTCCTCTATACTCAACAAATTTTACCTGGAATTAATTGTAGTTAGCCAGAATTTTTAGGTTCTTTGGAAATATGGAAGTAGCTACTGTATAAAGTATTTTCTTATCTCCTCCAGGTGTGTATATGTGGGTGTTTAGATTGCTGAGGAAACTTGCCATCCACATTGTGAGAATTCCTACTGAGTGTCCTCAGTACTATGCCTACTATCCCAGTGAGTTAAATCATGCCCTTAAGACATATGTAAAAGCCTCCATTTACACAAACTAGTGGTTGGACTCAGCTTTCTGTTGCTCTATAAACAATTTTACCTACTGCATCTAAGACCTGTAAAATCTTCAGAAATTGTAAAGGTTATTTGTTTGTTGGTTGGTTGGTTGGTTTACTTTTTCAAAACAGTATCTCACTATGTAGACCTTACTGTCCTGGAACTCATTTTGCAGACCATGTTGACCTTGACTCACAGACATCTGCCTGTATCTTCCTCCAAAATGCTGAGATTAAAGGCAAGCACTACTACACCAAGTGTGACAAACTACACAATTTTTTTTACCCCTGAATTGTTCAATCCCAAGGAGTGTGGTTCCTCGAATCCTGGCTATTGTCTTTGAAGGAATGAAGAAAAGACAGATTCATACACAAGCATATATTGAAGCTGAGATCAGATGAAATTCTGTAACCTAAGCACCAAAACCCAGAACTATATTTATTACATAAAGTACATGGAAAGAGGTTAACTAGTTTCAGTAAGTAGTCTTTTTAGGCAAGCTGTCTTAGTCTATAAACACTAGGATGGAATTAGTTGTAGCTGCTAGTCTTTGATCAGTCATTCATAAACGCTTATACTTGGACCCCCCACGCTAAAAAAGCAAGGTTTACTATAATGGAATGATAGCATTTCTTCTTTCATTTGTCTGTGGCACAGATCCAATTTGTAATTTCACTGGGGCTTGAGTGATTGACCTCAACCGGGTAAACATTTTCCTCAGTGTCATTGTCAGAGACAACAGGCAAGTCAGGGCAAGTCTGGTCTGTGATTTTCACCTTTTTGTCTCTGTAATCCCCAGGGATTCTGTCTGGCTTGTAATCATGCCATACTCCCAACACATCTGTGACTGTTTCTTGGGGAAGAGGCATCAGTTCTTCAAAAGTATGGGTTATTTCTTTGTACTGAGAGTCAAGGCTTAAAACTCTGGACTTGCCTAGTATCCAATTCTATAGACACTGACCTCCTATGAGGAAATGTTCATGAATTTATGAAATCATGTATCAGATTCTATGAACTGAAAATGAAAATGGGAATGTGATCAAGACACTCATATAGCTCTCTCTTAACTTTTGTTCATTTTTCCCTTAGGTAACTAAACTTACTTTTTCTTCTTCTGGAAACCAGGGGCATGTTTCCTGAATATAATATAAGAAGTGATTACACCATAATATTTTTACTTTACTTTTGTGGTTCCTCAGAAGTTCCTTCAAAGCAGTGACATATAACTGCCTACCTCCAGATTCTCTTTGTATAATGTTTTACACCTTGTGATATAATTGAACTCTGTTCATTTTCTTCATTTTTTATCCTGTACTTTAATTTTAGTGCGTTTCTCTTGAGAGCATCCTTCATCTGACTGGATGCAAGTTTCAATGTGAGTTCCCTGTATTTCAGGTGTCCACATCCAGTTCCCTGTTCAGCCATCACTTTCAGTGACCCATTCTGTTTGGGTCCTTGAATCCATGCTAGGGACTTCAAGGGAAAGAAGAAATTAACACAGAGAGACACATACAATAAAGTTAGTATCGGGTGGGGTTCTACCACATTCCAAATTCTTAGCATATGTACTGGGTACAGCAAAGCAGGATGGGGTTAGCTAGTATTGTGGGAGGTCTCTGTAGGTATTCAGTCTAAGGCTGTAAATATCCAGCAGGAAGAAGCCACAATTGCTAGTCTCTGCACATACTGATTAGTAATGCATAAATATTCATACTTGAATCCCCCAAAAAGCTCTGGCATCCCTCTTGAGCTAATCCAATATAGGAAACAGTTTTGCCAATTCTCCATGGGTCATTGGCCTTGGAGTCCCTGACATGGCTGTGCCCATGTCAAAATACACATTCAATCAGAACTTCACTAATTCAGAGTTTACACGGATTCCTCCACTGCCATCACTTCAATATTTCATATTCAGATGAGCATTTACATATGATTTTAATACAGAACAAAAGTAAGCAAAAGCTTAAATGGAATATTATTACCATACTAGCTTGCTGCATTCCTTAAAAGTACATCGTAAGTGTATTTCTATGTCAACAAATATTTATCTTTTCTAATAACTTAATAGCTTAACGAAAAAAATTCCAGTCTAATTAGTTGTGCATTATTTTTGTGAAATTTCAACAAGCTGAGAAGTACATGGGTAGCTATAAACAATCTATCACTTTTCTAAAATAGAGCCAATTTATTTTTTAAATAGTGAACGAAACTAATTATTTCCTTCCATGACAAATTTCATTCCTTTCCTAAGCAACTGTATCTGTGACTAAAGCTGGAAGAGACAGTAAAAGTTAAGTAAGATATGTTGGCTCTTATTTTATTAATTGCTATTAGATAGGGAAATTCTCTATGCTTCTTCACCACAGAAACAGATGTTTATTAATTCACCTATCATGGATGCTGCATTAAGATCAATGGAATGAAGTGAGATGAACCAGATTGGTAGAAATAATTTACTGATATTACAGGGTATCAGTCTAAACTTTCAACACAGCTTCACAAAACAAAATCAAGAAAATCCTCTTACTATTGTTGCTTTTAATTTTAAATTATCATGTTATTAGATGTATTTTTATGAATAAATATCCTAAGACTATATCAATGTGAAAGAGAGAGATTTTAGATTAGGTTGAAAAGGGAGATTTAAGAAATTGACATGTATACAGACAGGCAGACAGTCTTATTACGAAAAGTTGAGATTACTCTCAGGTACAGGCAAAAAAGTCAGCTTAAGTGTGTGTATGTGTGTGTGTGTGTGTGTGTGTGTGTGTGTGTACCTAATCAATCACTCTAAAACATTTCTTCCAAATAGTGAACAAGCATTTAAATATATGAGCCTACGGGGGTCATACTCATACAAACAATCACATGGAGGAGGAAGAGAGAAAATGCATGTTTTGTTCTTTACTTACAATATATATTTGCTAATTTCAAATAAACTTATGGTATTACCTTCTAATTCTATTTCCCTTTTATTGAAATATAATGGACATACATATCTGTGCAACAAAAACAAAGAAAAATATCTATCCACTTGACATAAAGTGGTTTGAGCAAGGAGGGTAACTAGGAAATTCTAGATGGGGAAAGAAGAATGGGAAAGTAATGTAATTCTATTTCAATTAAAATATTATTTTAGAAAGGTGAAAAAGGATTTAGCTAGTAACAAGCTGGAGAATAAGCCAAGAAGCAGTAGTTGTTCTACATGGTTTTTGTTTCAGTTTCTGCTTCAATTTCTGTCTTGACTTCCTCAGTAATGGATAGTTACCTGGAAGTGTAAGCTAAAACAAACTTATTCCTCCCTTGGTGTTTATTATAGCAACAGAAACCCAACTAAAATGCCTTATATTTGTAGAAAACAAAGAGTAAGAGTAGAAAAGTATAATTTGAAGGAGGTTGACATCACAAAGAATAATGTGGAGAGTCTCTTAGTTACTTCCATCTTCTCTACAGGAAGAAGAATGAGAGACTTGGAAAGTGAAGGGTTTTGAAGTCTAAAAGCCCATCCCATAACATTTTTCTTCCAACAGGCCCACCTGTCATAATCCTCCAAAACAGTTCCTGCAACTAGGAAGAAAGCATTCAAATGAATGAGCCTATAGGTGCTATTCTCATTCAGACTACCACACAGACAAAGGGAGAAAACACATGCCTTCTTGTTTACTTTAAATGTATATTATATAATTCCAAATAATGTTCTGATGTTGCCTACTAATTCTATTTTTCACCTTTATTGGGATATAATTGACAGACTTCATATTTAGGGTGCTTGATGATTTCATAAATAAATATTGTGAAATGAACTAGCTAACATCTTCCACCTTACATAATTGTCATTTAAATTAATTAAATTTGTTATGATGATGATGATGATGGTGGTGGTGGTGGTGGTGGTGGTGTGTGTGTGTGTGTTTTGGCTGTGACTATGAGTGCCACATGCATGCCACAGTGTACATGAGGAATCAGAAGATCACTTTCAGGAATGGGTGGTTCCTTTCTTCCACCATGGGTTCTGGAATAGAACACAGGATCCAAACACTGTTATTTGCTGAGCCATTTCAAAGGCCTTATAGGTACAATATTAGTGGTATGAATATTTAAAATTTACTTTCATAAAATTTTCAGCTAAACGTATCATATTTTGCATTAGATCCTCCAATTTGCTTTTAACTGAAAAAGTAAAGTTTATTCTTCTAGTATTTGTTGATTTCTTCTCCTAGTAAGGACAATTTTACACTTTGCTTCTTTGAATTAAATATTTTTGATATTGTATAAATATGATATTATAGATAATTTGTCTTCTTGTATCCTACATGTTCTCCCAAATGGGAAGAATTTCAACTTTTTATGATTAAGTGATATTTGCTTTTCTTTCTCTTTCTCTGTTTTCTTTCTTTCCTCTTTTTTAAACACAAGTCCTCTTGTAATCCAGAGATGTTCTATGAAGTATTTTTGTAAATACCTGTTAAGGTATGTTTGTTATCTAGTATAATTTAACTCTTGTGTTTCAATGCTATTTTATTTATTTGTGTATTTGTTGGCTTTGGCTTGTATTCTCAGTCCACTGATGAATATGATCAAGGTCTTAAAGTAACCAGATATTATTGCATTTCAGATTATTTTTTCTTTTAGATTCAATAGTTTTGTTGAGGATGACTAGTTGCTCCAACATAGGTGCAAATACATTAAAAAATATTTACACTTTGCAATTTTAATACAATATTCAACATTTTATAACTTAAAATCAATGCTTTTGCAATGTCAGGAAAAAATCAACGATACACATTTGTTCCCCTATCATTATGGTATACAGTTTTCCTTTTCTTTACTTTTAGATGATGTGTGCTTTACCGAGAAATTGATTTTTCCCCTGGGCAGCATATCACTGAGTATTTTTAAATGTATTCATCCATTTTATGTCATTTTGACATCTTATACATTTGTTTTCAGAAGGTTATTATTGTTAGTCAAATAAAATCCATGTTAATATTTTTAAGTTTCAATTTTATTTATTCTACACGTACCAGTTTTTACTGGTATGTCTGTATGTGTACCAAGTACACAGCTGATGCCTGAGGAACTAGAGTTAGGTATGGTTGGAAACAGACCTTAAGTCCTCTGAAAGAGCAACAAGTACTCCTTAGTACCAAGCTGTTTCTCCAACCCACATTTGGATATTTTTTAGTTGTTTTACACATGTGACCCTTTCTTCCACTTTTGTGGTCTTTATTAGTAATTTGGTGTAAATTTTTATATTAGTATTTCATTCCCATGTATATATACTACTAGGAAAGTATCAGCTGTGATCTCTTTTCCTTTTTAATATGTGTGTGTATGTGTGTGTGTGTGTGTGTGTGTGTGTGTGTGTTCAGTGTATGATTATATGTGACATAGCTCCAGTATAGTCAGAGGATGACTTATGGGGGACATCAGTTCTCTCCTCATCAGGAATTTGTCAGAAATCCAATTTAGGTTGCCAGGCTTCGAATCAAGCACCTTTATTCTATGAGCCATCTTACTGGATCCTTTGGATCTTTTCTAATACAAGCATTTGGGTTTTCTTATGTTGTTTCTTAAAAGTTTATTAAATAAAGCACATCTCAAACTTCACTGGGGTGACCACTTCCACAAACAAAGCCACCTCTAAACTTGAATTCAGTTGCTGAGCCAACACCAGCCTCATCTTTCTTGTTAGTACCAGGGGGCACATCACTCTTTCTGGAGGTATCTGTCTGTCTTTCCCTATGAATCTTCCAGGACGCTCACCCTGTGGATCTTTGGGCTAAAACCTGCCAGTTTCAGGACAGCTATGGTACAGGGTGGCAGGCACAATCACCAAGGGTGGGTGGAAGTAATCTCCAACCATGCTGGATGCCCTTATTTATAAGGTATCAACAGAAATGTCTTTAGGCATGCTGCTCCTTCACATAGCCTCGGAACTTCAGAGATGGCATGGCCTTCGTTACTTGAAGGCTGGGTATGCTCTTGTCTGCCAGCTCAATGTATTTGGGCATGTGGATATCTTTCTTGGCAACCATCACTCCTTCCTTAAAAAAGAGGTCATAGATGGCAATCTGGTTCCTCATATACATCAATATTGTGGTGGCTGCTACAAAGCCTTATTAAGATAGTCTTATGGTTATTTATTTCCCTGTTTTTATTTGTTTTAAAAGGAATTTGTTGCACCTTAATTTATGAAAAACTCTTGGTGTAGTATTCTTGGTTAGCAAGCTTTTATTTATTTATTTCTTGTTTTCAGATACTGAAACTACCATCCCATCATCTTTTAGCCTACATAGTTATTATGGAGAGTTTTGCATTGAGTCTAATGCGGGTTCTTTGTTACATGACTTGGGACATCAATTGCTGTCTTTAGAATTCAGATTACTCTTTTAATGCTGAAATTGCTATTCTCCTTAGAGGGAATTTTATTGATCAAATGCAGTTGTATTCTCTTTCTACATATTTTATAATGCAGGGTCTCGTAGAGCTGATCTTAACTTGCCATGTAGCTAAGAATAATATTGCATCCCCAATCTTCCTGTCAAGAGTGGGGATGAAGGCATAGATTGCAAAAGCTACCATTAACTAAGATGAGTTTTGCTTTGCTCATTTCCTTTTTTCTTCTTTTGGCATAGTCACAATATGAACATTTCCTTTAAGTCATTTGGTTTATTGTTTGCTTTTCATTTTGTATGACTACAGTTTTTCTAAATAGCTGTTTTACGCTTAGAAATTATTTCTGCTGTTTGATTTCCTCCGTCATGTAACTTTACAAGACATGGCCAGTGACTGACATTTATAGGAAAATTTACATCTTTTGAAAGATTTTCATACTTAATTTATAAGAGTGTTTTGCCTGCATGTATGCATAAGCACCATGTGTCTGCAGTACCCTTGGAGGCCAAAAGAGGGCAATGGCCTGCTAGGAAATGGAGTTACAAGTGATTGTGAGCCATCATGTCAGAATTGAACCTACATCCTCTGTGACCACAGCAAGAGCTCTTAATCACTGACCTGTTGTATCTCCAGCCCTTTGTTATTGTAAATGATATTACCATTTGCAGAGTTCATGCTTGAGAATTATACAATTGAGTTTAAAACATAAGCATAAAAATTGCAAATGCTTTTAAGCTTACAATTTTGTATTGTGTCATATTCATGGCTATCCTCGGCTATATATGGCACATATGCTATACATTGGACACAACTTCAAAAAGGTGTTTTTATTTCTATTATTGAGTTTCTTATTACCAAGGTTTCCATATTATTCATATTTATCATGTCTGCTTCTTTGACAAATTTCTCATTCAGATCATAAATTATCTTCATAATTTCAATAAATAGCTGTATTCTTTGATACCATATGAAATATTATAAAAAATCACTATTTTGATCCAGGCCATGGTGGTACATGCCTTTAATCACAGAACTCAAGATTCAGAAGCAGACAGATCTCTGTGTGTTTGAGGCCAGCTTGGTCTACAGAGAGAGTTCCAGGACAGCCAGGGCACTTAGACAGAGAAACCCCATATCGAAAAACCAAAGACAAGCAAACAAAAGCCAACCATTTTGAATCCCTTTTATAATAATAATTCATAAATTTATTTTCTTGAAAATGGAGGAAATACTGCTACAGAGCTATTGTATTTCTCATTAGTCATCATGTTACATTGCTTTTTCATGCTTATTTTGAGCTTTTCATCCACCAATTTTACAGGATAAGTTTTATGCTGAGGGACATTCTCTTAGTATTATTTCCTAGGGTTTCAATGTAATAAGCTATCAGCCCTCCTTCTAGTAGAGATACTGCATTGTACCTATCAGAGACTAGCAGATGTGCTAGATCATGCTGGGTAATGTTTTGATAACAGTTGGGCAAAATGTTTTAGAACTATGTAGTTTACTTAATTGCATCAAGTTATAAGCATCTCTTTGACTAGTGCTATGGGGTTTTGGAGATTGCTTCAATGGTGAGGAAGTGTTTACTTGCATATTTTGGCTGTATCCACCTGCAAATGTGAGGCTCCAATCCATCCCAGTTTCTATGAGTTGTACAGGGGTGCAACCATTTCTGTACCTGTATAGGCAAGACATAGCTAGCACTTTCAGTGTTCATTCTTCCATAGAACACACTTTGTAAGCCTTGATATGCACAATAACCTCTATTTGATAGAGGGGACAGGGTGTTATCTCTCAGTGACTCTGAACTGAATGGGAGCTAAGCCATTCAGGTATACCTTATTGGTATATTTGTCCCTTTTCAAGGGGCATGCTGGTAACTTCACGGAATCTTATGAAGTCAGTGTGCTTGGTGTAAGCTTTGAAGCTCCTTCTTAAGCCTGGGAAGCCAGAATTGGTGGGGAATATTTATTTACTGTGTATTTCAGTGAGCCTTGTACATCAGAGAAAATGTTCACCTGGTTCTTTAGGTCATTAATAAGCATATAGTGTTTACTGAAAGTGTCCTTCATTTGCTAGTCTGATTCTCAAGGTTATAAGTTGGTCTTTGAACTCAAAGAATTATGCTAAACTGTGTTTTGTGTGTGTGTGTGTGTGTTAATGGGTGGAGCCTAGAGTGGTGTCCTTATTTCCCAGGACCAAAAAGGAGATGATCAATTTAAAATAGTGGTCGAATGATGGTTTGCCCAGTTAACTGTTTCCTGTGACAAAAGAAAAATGGGCAGGGATTCCTGGTAGCTTCTTCTTGCAAACACTGCAGTGATAAAGATGCCCACTTGAGAACTGAGCCTGAGATGCTCAGTGCAGGTGCTCTGACTGCTTCATAGAACTGTGAGGTAGGCATTGTTACTCAGTTGATTTATAATGTTGATTAAACTGAGTTTCAGGAGCCAGTGACCTGACATTTTGACATAAACCCTGGCTGACAGGGTTTCAAGACAGAATTGTTCATCCAGAGACTGAGTGGAATGAAGATGTAAGTTGTTGTTTCAAAAAATTGTGTTGTGTGGTAAGCTTTAGCTCTTCAAATTAGAATCAGTGTTGTTAGAAACAGGCAGCCAATCAGGGTCATCTGATATTTTGTTGTTGTTGTAGTAGTTAGGTACTGGTACTGTTTTTTAAAAACTGAGTATTATGTTTTGGGGACTACTGATGTGAGATCGGCTCTCTTGCTTTCATGATCTCAGGGCTGGTTTACCTAACTAAGCCACTGACAACAGGGTCATCTATAGTGCGCTGTCAGATATGGTGCAGGGCCTGCTATCCTGTGTGTTGCATCTGGTATGGGGCTGGGTTAGTTCTCTCACTCTTGTGATCCCAGGGTCAACTCTTGCTTGCTGCATGTAGCAAGGGTCAGAGGGGGAAGTCATCTTTCCCTCACATATGCCACCACATCACAGATGAGAGGGGTCAGGATCAGATCTGCCACTCTCACACTCTCAGGGCTGGCAGCTCTAGTGTGCTGCCCAGGTGAGTTGCACACCTGTGATAATGTGTGGAGCATCTTTAGCCAGGTGGGAAGGTTGCACTCCCCTTATGGGTAGAGCCAGATCTCCTGGTGCACTATCCTGTAAGGGGCAGGGCCAGTTATCCCAGGACCAGTGAAGGGCAGAGCTTTATCTCAGGGCAGCCCTCAGATTTCCACAAGTGTGGTTTCTATGACCCCCTGTGCCAACACTGGACATAAAAATTACTACAGGTCCCAGATGCAGCAAGACAATGGACTCAGATACGGCTCTCAGCAGCAGCTCAGTTCCAGAAGCCACCATGTCCCCAATTGCAGGATAGGCCACCAAGATCAATATGGCCTTGGTGGCAGCATGGTCTCAGGTAACTGAACAGACCCCAGTTATGTGCACAGCTCTTTGTGGAAACAGGAGTCATGGACATCAACTCGGAGCCTGGCTTCAGTAGGACAACAGACCCAGACATGACCCTCCACAGCAGCCTTGGACCAGATGACACCATGGCCTCAGGTGACAGTGATAACCACTCAGATTAGCATGGCCTAGGTGTCAGCATAGCCCTCAAATGCCAATATGATTTCAGTTTTCCGCCCAGATCCTGGGCATCCGTGTGGTCTCTGGTGGCAACAGGAGCCATGTTTGTCAATAAAGCCCCTGACTGTGGTAAGACTATGGACCCACACATGGTCTTAAGCAGCAGCCTGAGCTCTGATGTCACCGTGGTACCATGTGTCAGCACAGGCCACCAAGATTGGCGTGGCCCCAGGACACCAACATGCCCCCAGGTGGAGGCCCAGCATAGGCTTGACCTTCGGTGGTATCTGTAGCAACAGACATCAACAGAGATCTTGGTTGCAGCAGGAACATGGACCCAGATACAGCCACTGGAAGGAGACCTGACATGGATGGCACCATGGTCCGAGATGATAATGCTGGCTACTCAAATAGACATTACCCTGGTGACAGTACCTGGTCACAGGTTGTGGCCTAGACTCTGGGCATCTGTGTGACCTTTGGTGGCCACATGGGTCACCAGGCATCAGTATAGACCCAAGCTGTGAACAAATGAATCTAGTTAGTTGAAATTTATGTCAGTTAACAATAATGGAACACAAAAGGAAAGCCCCTAATCTTTGACTCCTGATTGGTGAAAAATGTAACTGTAACTTGGTACAGATGTTTGTGATTTTGTGCTTATAAAACCTGAGTCAACCCCTGCTTGAAACTACAAGGAGAAACAAGACTCCTAAGTCTTGCTTGTATAGAGATTTACTAAAGACTTTGCAATTTCAACAGCCCCAGTCCCCCATAAAACTTAGAATCAGTGTCCACAAGAACTCCAGGTTTCTCCAAGTAACAAATCTATCCAGTTTACACCATGTTAGTGCAACTTCTTTGGAGCTTCCTGCTTAACTTTATCCTTTAAAGAGTCTCTGTTAACTTGTGGTTGATCACAAGAGAAGTGACTGTTGCAGCTGGTGAAAAATGGTTCAGTTATTTTGCTGCTTTTTCAGAAGACTGGAGTTCAGATCTGATATCTTCTTCTGACCTTGGTGGGTACCTGAACTCCTATTCACGTACTCCCCCACATCATTAAAAATAATAAACCTTTTACAAAGAAAAAAGAAACAGATGGACATACAGATGTGTCTTACTTAACTTTCTTCCTTATAATAATGCCATCTGTTTCTCTGTTGCTCTGCAACATCTCTGCCACATTTCCATTTACTCTGGTGTTCGTCTTCAAATATTTTAGTAAAAACGGATTTCTTTTGCTGTGTTCTTCCCCTTTGTAGGTGGAAGCATGGTAGGAATCCTCTAATCAACCACCTTACTGATGTCACACCTTAAACATTTTATATTGTGTGTACATACTAAGTTAGTTCTAATTATTTTGAGAAAGTTTTGTGTTTAGTAAGCAAAATATGTTTAAAAGCAATTGATGACCCAACATTTAAGTTATTAAACTAATGTTAGTTTGTGCATATATTTACCATAATCACTAAGAGTTGCAAATTTCTATATTTGAATGTCATTATTATCCTTTCATTTGAATTTGAACAGTCCCCTTAAGTATTCCTTGTAAGATACATTTAATAATTTGGCATATTTTTTGTCATTGTTTTATGGATTTCATTACATCATTCTGTTCTGTTCTGTAAATTTTCCAATGGGAAACCTGCTGCAATCTCATGAAGGTTCCTTTGTATGTGATTGCTAATTTTACACTTATTTTTTGTATAAAAAGTGTTATTCTCATGGCCATTCTTCCTTCATTTTCTTTAATTTCCTTTTTGTTTCTTTAACTAGCTAATTTCACATGACCTGTAGTTAAATTGAATTATCCTTTCTTTTGCATGATTAAATTTGCAGTTGAAGCTCTCTGTTGAATTTTTCAATTTTGTCATTGCTTTCTTAAACCCCAGAATTTGTGGTTATTTTTGATAGTTTCTGTTTTCTTATTAAACAATTATTTCATGCATTGTTGTCTTGATCTCATTTTGCTATGTACATGCGTTTTATTTGATCTTATTAACTTACATTAAAATGATTATTTTGAATTATTTATCAGGCTATTTCTTTTTATTTATTTCTGTTTTGAAGGGCAAACAAGGTTTTGTTGAAAAATGTCAACCCCCTTTATCATGGTAGGATCTCAAAACACTCTCTTTTAAATATATATTTTCAATTGAAATTATGATTTTATTAGATTATGGAGCATTCCAACAATGTTGGTCATGCCTTCATGGGCACGGAAGCATATTTCTTTTTATAATATGTAAAAAGACAAATGTACTCCAAACCCATGACTGAGAGGACTGGAGCCAGGTTAGAGACTACTTCAAGGTACACATTCTACCCAAGTCACAGACAGGAATGTTTCCTCCATACTATCCTGTCCATTAATGGTTATGGCAGCAAAAAGACAAAATGAAATTTACCAAAAGGCATAGGGGAACAATGTTAGCAAGTTAGCCATCTATGCCAAACTGCCTTGTTTCCAACATCCTTTCTTTCTCTTTTTCATCATAATATTTTATTGATTATTTGGGAATTTCATACACGATACCGCATCACATTTGCTTCTCATTCCTACCACATACACTCGTTCACTCTTGTGCCATCTTCAAACAAGGAAACCATACGCCAGTTACAATTTGTGTTTCCCAAATACTCATTGGAGTGTGGTCAAATTCCCAGGGGCCAACCTTGTAAAGATAACTGACTCCTGTCCCACTTCCACCCCACAAAAGAAGCCATCAACTGTGAAGAGTTGCACTTCAGCATCATGATCATGATTTTTGAGGATTCTCTATCATGGCTTCTTTTTTGTACTGTTTATTTCTATTGTAGGGGGAGGGAGGTTGTCACAGAAGACTTCAATATCTCTCACTCTAAATTATGAATCTGTAGTCATAGAGTACAAACCATGGACATACTCGTGTCCTTTGGCAAGAGACTATGGATCTCAATATGGCTTCTACATGGACCATAGACATCAACATGTCCTCTGTCAGGTCACAGACATCCACGTTTCTTCTGGTAGCAACACAGACCACAAACATCAACATGGTCTCAGGCTGCAGCACATACCATGAACACCAATTTGGCATCCAGAGGTAATACAGACTATGCGCATCAACACAGCCTTCCACAGCATCATAACCAAAGCACATTGGACTCCTAGAGGTGTGAAGCCACTCAATGTCATTTGTTGATCTTGAGTATGATTGGGGCTTTCAAAATTCCCCAAACCTTATTGTTGTGCAAGTCTAAAAGTTTAGAGACTTCCTATTCTTCAAACTGTTGGTCAAAATCTTTAAATTTGTTAGACAAATTTGAAAAAAAAAACCTCTATCAAAGAAGACTTTTATTGAATAATTTGAATTCAACATTTCTTGTGCTAACCGCCTATTTCAGCTTGCAGTAATTTTTTCATCTGTTGGAACAGTTTGCTTGCTCACCTTGTGTATAGTTTTTGACATCAGCCCTTTGCTTATTCCTAGATAATCTTGGCACAGAATATGCCCCCAACTGCACAATCAGAAAAAACATGTAATTTGAGCTTCACTAACTGAAGTGCACAGTTGATTAAGTTGATTCATTTTAGAGGTTCTTTTTACTCTTTGGTTTTTCTAGGAGCTCTTATGTAACCTTTTAGCTTGTTATCTTTTATCAGTGAATCTAGGCAGAGTTACTTTCTGTTATTGCAGAGTTTTATTTGTTTGAGTTTGTTCTTGCTAGGAATAGTTGTAGTAAAATGATAGACTGAGTATGTTTTCATATTGTAAAATGGCAAAGCTGAAAAATTCTGAGATTTAATTCAAAGCAATGCCTAAATTCCAACATACATCAACACACTGTAAGTGTATTTTTGTAAATATCACATTCTTTGTTTTGGTTGTCATGGGGAGATTAATATACACAAATAAGAGAAAATGATGATTTCTCAGAAGCCAATCAATATTTATTTAAACTATAATTGGAAATTTGGGGGAAATAAAAAATCTATCCACTTTCTAATATTAAGAGTTTTCAATATATTCTAAATGTTATTTTATATGTTCCAAATCCTTAACTGTAACTTATATGATTATCCTGACCACATTAGTTAATATAGTCTCATGAATATAGTTTAATTCAGAGGAATTGTAGCAAAGAATATTGTCCTTAACCTAGGTTGTAGTCAATTTCTAGGCCTGTTAAATTGAATCTAATTTATAACAGCTTCCTTAGAACTTGAAAAATACTCTCAGTAAAAACTCAAGGAACAGGAAGGTTGACTGGGGGGGTGTAGGATAGGGGGAAGAGGGAATCATAGGTTAGAAGACAGATCAGGCACCAGAGTGACCCCGAGTGATCTAAAGGGATAACACCAATTGGCAAGCTAAGCAATAGTGGAGAGACCACCTCGAATGCCCATTCCTGATAATGAACTTGATGTCTATAACCATCCGGGAGCCTTCATCCAGTGATTAATGGAAGCAGAGGCAAACACACAATTAATCACTGAACTGAACCAAAGGAACCCAGTGACAGAGAGAGGAGTGATGAGCAAATTGGCAAAGAATGGGCTGGCAAAACCAGCAGAAACAGCTGATCTGAACAGGGGAGAACTCTTGGTCCCCAGATTGACAGTGGGGAGGCCAGCATGGGAGTGATCTGGACTCCCCAAAAGTGTCAGCGAGAAGGCCTGGGCAGCCTATGGGGCCCTGAGCTGTGGATCAATGTCTATCCCTGGAATACAAACAGTCATCGTGTGCCCATAGCACAAAGAGGGATGCTCTCTCAGCCGGGACTCTTAGGGGCGTGCCTGGACCCTACCCAGAGTGAAATGACAGATTCTAGATATCCCCTATGTGGAAGGATTTGGCAATAGGGTGGGAGTCTGGGGAGGAAGGGCAGTGCAGGAAGAGGGGAGGGAGAGGGAACTGGGATTGACATGTAAAACAAGCTATTTAAAATTAAAATAAAAAATAAAATAAAATAAAATAAAAGAAATAATAAAAAAGAAATATACATATAACTAAATTGACCTCAAATTTATATCAATAAAAAATCCATTCAATGAAAAAAAAACTCAAATGTGTCTTAATAGCTTGAGTTACCTACTCAAATATATTTCAGCATGTTCGAACATAAAAGTTGCTCTCTGAAATCCATGTTGCTTGTAAGTCAAGAAGAGATGTAATCTGCAGAAATTGTAGTCACTGTTCTATATCTAGTCCTACTTGTTTCCACATTGAAAAACATATTCATAAATACTGTCTGCCAACAGCTACCATCACACTCAGAAAGATAACAT
This sequence comes from Mesocricetus auratus, assembly GCF_017639785.1. NCBI lineage: Eukaryota > Metazoa > Chordata > Mammalia > Rodentia > Cricetidae > Mesocricetus > Mesocricetus auratus. The sequence continues at coordinate 37,029,160 of NW_024429188.1, read as the reverse complement.
AGAAATCCGTAAGGAACTGCTGTCCTTTGTGAATTAGTTTTGTGAGGTTGGAATCAAATTGCTCATATATATTTAGGTAGATATTTCTGTTATTATTTGAAAATTACCACATAGATAGTAATGTTTTGCTCTTAATTACCATATATATGCATATATTCATTTCTTCATATCCTATATGAGAGAAAATATGACTTATGGGGAAAGTCAAAGTTTTAATTCTAGCCATCTGATGAAACAGTGTGAGTACGGTAACCCAATCAGACCAACACTTCACACTTGTTATTGAAAAATGTTACTACAGTATTTATGTATAATAAATAACTCCAAAATCTCATTGGTATACAAAAAAATTCCTTTACTGACACAATCTCTAGGGCATCTCTGATAATTTCGTTCTAGTAACTTTTCTGTTGGGACCACAGCTGAAGGAAACAAGGCCCACACAAACAAAACATAATAGGACTGTCAGGGACTTGGTGACTTTTAAAGACTCTCTTGAGAATTGCTTTTACCTACAACTAGAAAAAACTTCAGTTTACCCCACATTCTCCTAGAACATGGTGTCAGATAATGTGACATAGTGAGAATACGGTCAATGAGATCATAGAAATATACTATACCTATAATAGGGAAAAACAGAGGCATGAACAGTGAAGGGTTTTAAAGTATAATATGATATATGTATGTTTTGAGTGTATGTAATATATGCATGATATTTTTGCTCAAGATACTTCCAGAATATCCTCCTGCAATCTCAGGTGAGCAATACAAAGAGTTGGCAGATTTGAAATGATACTTTTCGATGAAGAAAAAAATTAAGACGTTTTTAGAATCTGTATGCATTTGATAGAGATTATGATTGGCATATATGTCGTCTCCATCAAGCATCTTGATCTGTTATCGCCACATCATTTAGTATTCAGTTTTTTCAGCAGTTATTAAGAGTTCATAACTAAGATCCTAACATATATCACACATTATTAATTTTAAAGTGTTTATTATTTATAGTTTTGTGGATGTGTGTTTCTATCTGTGCTTATGGCACAAAACACATCCAGAAACCTGTGGAGACATAAAATGGGCACCAGATCCCTTGTAACTAGAAGCACTGATGGTTGTGAGTTGTCAAGTAGGTACTAAGAATTAAACCCAGGCCTTCTACAAGAACATTAAGTGTTCCTAACTACTGAGCAATCTCTGTAGCTCCCTACATATATTATTAAAAGTTGAAATTTATTTTAAAAGAAGTGACATATACTCATCATTTACTTCTGCTTCGTCTATGAGGGGTATAGCTAAAATTGACACTTATTTCATGAATTATTCTCTTGTCCCAGACCTGTTTCTCATATGTGTGTCATTTGATAGAACATGCATGCAAAGATGAATTTTAGGGTGCTGTTTATGGACATTTAGTTTTTCTTGCTTTAATTAAAGCATTCTTTGACAGTGAAATTATTGGTCCTGGAACTATCCCTAATATTATCTGAATAAAAGACATGAACTCATTGTTATATTGTGCTGTTGAGATAGCAAGCATGAAAAGAGTTATTACATTGCATATGACAAATACATTTTTATGTAATAACTGCCTCAGGTAGTCTAACTCAGGTGATACTACATGTCAGCATAAGCCTAGTTTGCTGAAAATTTATCTTTAGCTAAATAAAAAACAGTAACTACAATACCTAACAGTTCCTCACATTCATTTTAAAAAGAAACAATATTGTGGTTCATCTTTATTTTGTTAGGAGAGTTTAAAAAATATCTTAAGCAAAAAATGAAAGAAGATTCACTGTCACCAACTATGTACTAGTATTTAGCAATAGCTTGTTTGTGATTTATTTTGTGTGTGGGAGCATTGTTACAGTTGCTTCATTTCAGGGTAGTATTTTTCCTTTGGTGAACTCAGGATATTTCATGGCTCAGTTTTAAATTTCAAACTTCATGCACTCTCCAATTCCAAGTATGTCAATATTAAATATTTCAGTAAATTTTTCTGAAATCTGCATTATCTTTTGAGAATGGAACATTCAAAGCAATGTTTGATTTTGCTATTGGATTTGTAGTAAAGCAAGGCAGAATGATTGTGGTTTTAAAAGACGCTGTGAAAGTGAAAGTATGTAGGTGCCACTCTTCTAGTCAGCTTTTCAAAAATGTGTACAGAAGGATTAGATAAACTTCTATTACTTATGACAGATACCTTCCTCAGATTAATTGGATAGCCTAATAAGACCACAAATGGCCATTACTGCTAAGAAAAGAGAATCAAAAAAGTTGAATCTTATTCTGAAAATTTTGTCCTCTTCATTTTCCACAGAATCCTGTGGAATTTTGATTTTGGAGCTCCATATGACTGGTAAGACAGCCTAATAAATCCACCACCAACTCAAACCATCCAGACTGATTTTCCTAACACACCTTTTGTAGAAAATAAAGACAAGAATGTAAAGTATAAAGTAAGGGGTTTTGACTAAGAGTCTGACATTTCTACTTTACATATCCCTTTTTAGAAAACAAGTTAGGGCACAGCTCACAGCTGCATTCTTCAAATGTCTTCCTTGAATGGCTGGTTGAACTAAGCAATTTAAAAAACAGAGTCTAACCTTGACTGTTAAATCAGATAATCGCAATTTTGATAACATTACTTATTTGTACTTAAGAGTCCATATTATAGGAACAATTTCACAAAAAATATTCACATTATAGATAGAAGATGAGGATTCAATGAAAGAATTTAGAGAAAAAGCACTGCATACAGTCTACATGTCACGAATAGTGGTCAATAAACCATGAATTTCACATCATTTAGGGCAGGGCCTAGGCCATCCCCAGTGTGTTGCAGCTGAGAAAGTATCCCTTTATGGGGAATGGGCTCCCAAAATCCATTCTTACACTAGGGATAGCCCATGAAATGCCTCACCCTCCCTGGGGAGCAGAAAGGGGATGGGATGGGGATTAAGTGGGGGGCACGGAAGGATGAGAGAATGAACTGGAACTGATATGTAAAATAAAATTGTTTATAATTTAAATAAAAATAAACCATGAATTTCATAGAATATTAGAAATTTCAATATGTCTAGGAAAGAAAACACAGTAAGATATTTCTATCTGAGCTTCATGTTTCTCTCATTAAAAGTCAAGATTGTATTGGGCTAAAAGCAATTAAACACATTTCTTCATTTTTGCTATGATTTCATCACATTGTCAGTGAACATTTTGGAGGGGATTGTAAGTTGTAGATGCTTTTGTTCTGAAAGATAATCGTAGGATCAGACGAATGGTGATCAATAGAATTACAGTGGAAGCTACATATATAATGTTAAAATTTTAGTTACTACATTAAGCTAGAAATCAATGAGGGTAACTATGTATTTTTTCCAATCAATATATCTAAACTGTTGTGATTTCAACGTGTAACTGATATAAAATTATTATTGAAAATATTGCATTTACCCCATAAAAATCCAATGTATTTTCTACTTACAGAATCTGTGACTGGAGAGCCACATACCAAGTTCACAAAGGAGATATACATATACATATATATATATATATATATATATATATATATATATATGTTCTACCATATTGATATTGAATGGTGAAGGAGTTCTGAGTTAATGAGAAAGAAAAAATGAAATTAGAGGCTGTGCAGGGTGTGTGTGTGTGTGTGTGTGTGTGTTCAAATGTTTTTTAGAAACTGTATATCAGAGAATTATCCTTAAAGATGTTCTACTCAACTTTAACCAAATCTTTAGTTATGTACACTATACTAAGAAAACTTGAGCATTTATTCAGACATTGATCTTAGGCAGGCAGGGCTGAAGATATCTAATTCTTTTGCCTACTTATTAAATTGTAAGGGGTGTAAGATCTCTAAAGTAGTCAAATAAAAAGAGAAGACAGTTCTTTCATCTTGGTTTATTAAAACTCCATTGTAGTCTCTCCTAGTCTTATCGCACTGTTCTGTTAAAATGTACCACTGAGGATGGAGTTACAACTGAGACTGTATACAATGTGCTGAATGTACGAATATTGATCAATTTTATCTTTGTCTCTTTAGAATTGCACATTTTATTGTACTAATGCTTCTTACAGTAACTATTGTATTAAATCAGAACTTTAACATTATGATTCATAAATAGCATGGAACCTGGTGCTCATAAATCAAAGCACTAAATTGGAAGTTTAAACTTAAGATTTATAAACTAACACACTAAATCACAACTTAAAAATTTAGGACTCATTAATAAGAACTTTTATATGCATGATATATAAATCAAAACCCTGTACCTGATTCTTGGAAGTTAATGCATGTAAATCAGAACTGTTAAAGTTAATATTAATACATCAAGGAAATGCATTTTACTTGATAAATTTCTCTTTTAAAATAACGGTATCTATATGACGTAATGGACACTGTCTTATAAAAAATGTGAATGTCAAATCTTCCTTTGATAGACATTTCTAGAACACCTTCATGTTTTCCAAGCTCTTTTTTTCTCTCTTCTCTTCTTCAATTTAAATTAAAAGCAATCTTGTTTTACATGTCAATCCCAATCTCCACTCACTCCCCTCCTCCCCTGCCCTACACCGACCTGGCATCTCATCCCCTTTATGATCTCCAGCGAGGGTTAGGCCTTCCATGGGGAATCTTCATTGTCTCTCACATCATTTGGAGCAGGTCTTACACCCTCCCCCATGTGTCTAGGCTGATAGAGTATCCCTCCATGTGGAATGGGCACCCAAAGTCCAATCGTAGATAGAGATAAATGCTGATCCACAACCAGAAGCCCCATAGACTGCCCAGTCTTCCTAGTTGACACCCACATTCAGGGGGCCTGGTTTGGTCCTATGCTGGTTTCTCAACTATCAGTCTAGGGTCCATGTGCTCCCCCTTGTTCAGGTCAGATGTTTCTGTGAGTTTCTCCAGCCTGGTCTTTACCCCTTTGCTCATCACTCCTCCCTCTCTGCAACTGGATTCCAGGAGTTCGGCTCAGTGTTTATCTGTGGGTGTCTGCTTCTGCTTCCATCAGCTACTGGATGAAGGCTATAGGATGGCATATAAGGTAGTCATCAATCTCATTATTGGAGAAGGGCATTTAAGGTAGCCTTTCCACTATTGCTTAGATTGTTTTTGGGGGTCAACCTTCTAGATCTCTGGACATTTCCCTAGTGCCAGATTTCTCTTTAAACCTATAATAGCTACCTCTATTATGGTATCTCTTTTCATGCTCTCCTCTACTCTTTCCCTGACTTGATCTCCCTGCTCTCTCATGTCCTCCTCTCACCTCCCCTTCTCTTTCTCCTATCATGCTCAACCCTTCCCCCATGCTCCCAATTTGTACGGAGATCTTATTCCTTTCCCCTTCTCTGGAGGACCATGTATGCTTGTGTAAATAAGAAAATACATGAAATGCATGCTTTTTCATCAAAGCTCTCATATCTTGAAAACATTATGAAGTTATACTGTAGATATGTCACTTTTAGGTCACATAACTCTCCATTTTTAGTGTTTTCTGTAGTTTTCATTTCTATTAACAGGTGTGTACTGTAAATTTTTATGGCAATGTGAGCAAACTCAGACAAGATCCTCTTACATGGACTTTCAGCATAGGATTTAATGGTTCAGTTACTTCTGGACTTCATATCTCTTGTTTGTTTGCAATAGCAGATTTAGATCTCAACCAAATGATGGGACTAGAATCGCTCATTGTAAAGTGTTATTGTGAAATCAGAAGGGACATATACTTTATTCATGGTTAAATTATTTGGGCTTCTGATCCATCTACAACAAACTGGAGTCTACTCTTTTACATTCCATTAAAACTGGTCTTGTTTTAATTACAGAAGTGCACCATAAGTCCAGATGTTAAAACTATCCTGAATACCTAATAAATATTCCAGATGTTAAAACTATACTGAATACCTAATAAATATTCATCAAAACTGGTGTTACTGATTCTGTTAACATAAATGTCTATTTAGCTGTCTCCGATTTTCTTTTTGGAATTTTATAGGCTACCACTTTATTTATTTGTTTGTTTATTGAGACAGTCTTACCATGTAATCCAGGCTGGTGGTGATCTCAGAGTATTCTCATCACAGCTTTCTACCTAAATACTGCCATTTCAGCCATGAACTACCAGACCAGGCTCTACTCTAACATATTTTAACAGACATAACAGTGCTTCACATAGTCATCTCCTTGTACTTCTTATTATCTCACCATATGTGTCTCCATATTTTTGTCCATGATACCTATTATCTAAATATTGATCATTTATGAACATCTTGATTATGACCTTGAAATATTTACGTGGTTTTTCATCTTAGGCAAACTATTAGTATTAGCTATTCCTGTTTTTTAAAAAGTGGTTTCTCTTTCCAAAACCATCCAAACCTCAGTTCTAACCAGCAAAGTTTGGTTTCACCTTTCTTTCATTACATTTTCTAACATCATAATTTAATTCAGGATTCCTTTAATTATTCCTTTGGACATTCTCAGAGTTTCTTAACTGTTACTCTGCAAATCTTATCACATAATTCCCTTAAATAGTTCCCCACTTGTCAGATAGGTAGTATTTAAAGACCATGTCTTTCTACTTAATTCCATCAGTGCCTCCCAAAATATGTGTATATACTTTAAATGAATGGATTTAAGCCTGGGCAATTTTTTGTATTCACTTACCTCTTCCCATTAGCAGGGTTGAAGAAAATGTTAGTTGTCACAATTAGTACTGTATTCCTCATAGGGTAGATTCAAAATCATCAGGAAAAAATGACAATAGTTCTGGAGTTCAAAAATCCTGCTATAGGTAAACAATTATGCCTATTTCACCGAGAGAATAGGACAGGCATGTGGATCTTAGTCATCAGAAATACATTTTTGACAAAGCTATAGATATGATATATCATTTGCCTGAATTGACTTTTCCTCATTCATACTCAGGATTGATTTTCTTCACCTTGTAAACAACAGTTTGCTATCTCATTTATAAAAAGTTTCCACTTCCTCCCAAACACTGATTCTAATTTTCAGAATGGTTTTGTGTAAACAAATTCATAGAATTTGAAGTCAGAATGACATTGTATTGAAATGTTACTCTAATAGTGATATGCAAGTGGGCAAAGAAAACTGACCAGTAACTACTTCTCTAAGAACTGTGAATGCAAAAGTACCAAAACGGTAAATTTGTCTTTAGTATTTTTTTATACTTTATACTTTTTATACTTTAGTATAATATTTATACAAGACAACCTTGACTTCACAACTGTCACTCCAATGAAATCAATATATGTTGTAGAATATTATTTTAAGGTACGTTATATTTGTTTATGCTGTGGGACATTTACTTAATGATGTAAAGATGTGTTGTGTTCTTTTATACTGCATTTGCCTGCTTAAAACGCCATTTAACAAAGAACTGAACAGTCAATAACAAGGCAGGAGAAAGGATAGGTGGGATAGGCCGGCAGAAAGAATAAATAGGAGAAATATGGAAGGAGAGGATCGAAGAATTAGAAGGAGGAGGGGGAGAAGACTTCAGGGGCCAGTCACCCACTATAGAGCAAGCCACAGAGAAAGAAGTAAAGAAAGGCATAAGGAAATAGAGAAAGAAATCCAAAAGCAAAAGATAAATTGGATAATTTAAGTTAAGTAATGATGACTAGAAACAAAACAAGCAAAGGCTGGGCATTTATATGTAAGAATAAGTCTTCATATATGATTTATTTGGGAACTGGGTGATTTGGGAACTGGGTGATGGGTACCCAAAGAGCTAAAGACTAAAAATAAGCACCCAATTGCATATACTAAGTTCACATTTTTGTAGGTTATTGTGTTAACAGTAAAGAAAAAGGTAGGATTTTCACACATACTTATTCTATATTAAAAGGGTACAAAAGTTTGGTGTTCCCAACTAGGTCCTCCAAAGATACATTGAGTGAACATTGAAAGATGAGTATAAATCAAGAGAAATAGTAGTAAAAACTATATAATATCTGTTGATAATTACACTTGGACAATTCTGTTATTCTAACAACCAACTTTAGGATATGTAATACGTATACTTTTGGAAATATGCTGGCTATGTCGAACATAAAATAAAACATGACTTTGTAATGTAAGCACAAACATAAGACTATAATTCCAAAACAAGTGCAAAACAAAAAATGTTGTCTAAAATTTTTTGTACATAAACTGTTAATACACTTAAAAAGTAGTACTTAAATGTGCGTGTGAAATGGAAAATATTTTGGCTATCATTTTGTAGGTCTAAATTCATATGTATGTGCACAGATGTATTTCTACTTTCTTCTGCAATGGATTTTATTTTCAATTAGATAATTTTGGGGTGTGTAAAATGCAGCATGAATCCTCAAGACATTATTATCAGGAGTTACCAAAATAAATTTCTCAGAGTGATACATATGAACAAAGTCATAATATGATACAAGGTGGATACATAAATGTATTATAAAGCTGGGCATTGGTGATGCACACCTTTAATCCCAGCACTGGGGAGATAGTGGCAGGCAGATCTCTGTGAGTTCAAGGCCAACCTGGTCTACAGACCATGTTCCAGGACAGCCTACAAAACAATACAGAGAAACCCTGTCTCAAAAAAAAACAAACAAGCAAAACAAATAAATGTATTTTAAATAGACCTCAAAAATGCAGCCATGATTAATAATGTCAATGACTCTTCTATACCAAATGTTTGCCAGAGCATTTTTGAAGCTTTTTCTTTTAACTAGTGATGAATACAACATTACAGTAAGAAGAGTCGCTCTGTCTGCAGTAATTCTCTTGCATCATCTAAGTCTTTCCCAGAGAAAATAATGGGTGAAAGGAAAACCAAGTAAAAAATAACTTTTATCAGATCTACTGTAAAAGGTTTCACTGATACCAAGGGCATATGCAAATTTCCTTGATAGCCACACTGATATGATTTAGTTTAGAGCCTATCTTACTTCCTATTATTTACCTACCTAAAATAAATTTATTCAAAAACAAATACTTTTATACAGAATACATATAATTATTCCTATTGTGAAGCACTGAAAACACTGATAAATTTTTGAGCATATTCCAAGACATGTATCATAAAGAGTTTAATATCATTGATTTGTGATTCTGAGATGTTAGTTTATTACATAATTTAAACCAGTATTAGTTGTCAAAAGCAGTTGCTTTTGTTTCATTGTCAATTATTATAGGTAATAAATCTCATCAGGTGAAACTAAAGCAAGTTTTCTGATTTATGTCCTTCAATATTATTATTTACTGTGAAATGGGAAAAATCAAAACATTTCTTCCCTTGAGATTTATGCCATTGTTACAATCATTTATTCCTGAAAACCCTCAGAAATACAGAAGTATATACCTAAATATTTATTGATAAAAATCATCCTATGTTTGCTAAATGGCATTTTAAAGTGAAAGCCAAATTGTGGCCTAAGTGGAAACAACAAACCCAAGCATGGCAAATGGTTAATGGTTTGATATATTAGTTCTCACCTTTTAAAATAGAGAAAATTGTATTAGTAGAAATACTATAAAGCAATATAGATAGGTGATACAAAAAGAATATAATATACAGTCAATAATATACAAATCAGTTTAGTACATTGGTTACTGAATAAGTTAAGATAGAAGCCATAAATTAATTTTGTTTACCTGTCATGTGGTTCCACAAAAAGCCATTCAAGCTTTCATGGGGCCAGGGTTCATTTTTAATTAAATGTTACTGTCAGTTAATATTGGGCATATGACTAAAAGGAAATAATCATGAATTTCTTTTTAAATTTTGGTTTGTTGAGACAGAGATTCTTTGTGTAGCTCCGGCTGTCCTGGAACTTGTTCTGTAGACCAGGCTGGCCTCAAACTCACAGAAATATGCCTGCTTCTGCCCCCTGAGTGCTGGGATTAAAGGGATGCACCACCACTGCCTGCAGAAGTAATACACTTACATCCAACTAGAAAGCATAAATGTTAGTATAAATTTCACATGAAAAATTATTTAAAACAGGACTGCATTTTTACCTATTTGTCCTGAGGAAATAACTACAGTCAGAAGATGTTGACTACAGCACAGTTTAATCTCTCCCCCATATCAATATAACACAATTACATAAGAAAAACCCTAATTTGAACAAATTATAAATACCCATAAGAAGTTGTAGAAATTAAAAAATTCTAGAAATAAATTTACAAGCATATAAAATAAACATTATTCATGTTGACCTAAAAATGCTAGTGAAAAATATGCAGTTCAACTCTGTCACGATTAGTTAAAAGGGCTTCATTTTTTGTCATCTGAATGAAATATATAATTCCTTATTGCTATTAATTACATGATTATGGGAGGCTGATTTGTAATTCTTTTAATTATAATTTTATTATTTAAAGGAAGTTTAAATTTAAATATTTTTGTTCATATTTTCCCTTCCCCCATGTCCTTCCACATCCTCTCTCCCTAACTACCAACCCAATTTTTAGTTCTTTCTCAGAAAAAGACACATAAAACAAAATCTCAATACAACAACAAATCCACTCAAAGCCATGAACATAAAACAATACCAAAACAGGAAAAACAGGAAATAAATACAAACAAAAAACCTGCCAAACTGTAGACAAATAAAATAACACAATATAAATGGGAGTCCATTACATGCTGGCCAACTACTCCTGAACATGAGACCTGCCCTGCAGTAGTTTGACAATAACTCCAAACTATGTAGCAAAATAAAAGTACAGAAAACAAATAGTCCATTATATGCTGGTCAATTACTGCTGCATAAGAGGCCTGCATAGGAGTGGTTGATATACCCAATGTCATTCAACTAGAGAAAACTGATTTTCTTTCTCCTAGCAGGTATAAGTGACAGTTCAGTTATTAACCTTTACCCTTGTACCTAGGTTTTCATTTATTCATTTAAAAATACATTAGGAAATAATATATAATAAGGTACAACAAAAACTATCATGTTGAAGTTAGACAGAACAAATCAAGAGAAAGGAATAGTCCCAGGATAAGGCAAAAGAATCAGAGGCCTACTCATTTGCACATTTAGGAATCACATATAAAACACTAAACTGGAAACCATAATATAAAGGCAAAGGTGGAGGACCAGGTATAAATCCATGAAGGCCCTGTGCATGCAGCTTCAATCTTTGTGGTTTCACATGAACGTTTCTCATGTTGGTATAGAGGGATTTATTTTCTTGATGTCCTTCATTCCATCTGGCTCTTTCTTCCTCATCTTCTTTGGGGTTTCCATCCTGAGTGAGGTATTCCAGATTCCAAAGAGACAAATATGTTATGTATTCACTCATCTATCAATATTAACCATGAATTTAATATACTCCAAACTGCAATCTGTAGGCCAACCAATGGTAGGTATAGAGTAAAGGACTAGAAAGAACAGATATATCATATTACTAAAGAGAAATATAATAGATAATTTTGGAGGGATGAGGGTACTGTAACCAGTGGATCAAGTTGAAAAGAGGAGAGGAAAGGGGTTATTGGAGAAAATATGGGGAGAGACAGATGAAGAAACTTGTAATAAAATTACATTATAATGTGCTTCCAGAAAAGTGTGGCATGGTGACTCCTTTTCAACAGCTTACTTTTAAAGACTCATGGGAAACCATGGCTATGATAGTCCTTCATAATCCAAGACAAAATAGTAACTATAAATAATGACTAAACGCATTATCATTAAAGAAGCAGACTACTGACGCAGAGATAAAAAACATAATGAGTACATACAAGTCTCTATGTTTAATATCCAACCAAAAAAATCAAAATAAGATAAGCAAAAGTAAAGGCTTGGATTATTCTCTTAAGATTCTGTCTTCATGAACTTCCATTACTCTTTTTCTTTCCGTGATTTATAGATAATTACGGTTGCTTCGCTTTATATGACTCTATTTCATGTTCTTACTACATTGGTTTCCCTGTGTGTCACACATATTGTGCTTCAAAGAAAATCTCTAAAAGAATCCTACTGATCATTAATCTAATATGGCATCTACATATTGGGCAAACGTATGTATTTTATTGTTATTTTGAATTGGTCTTCTTTCTTTACATTTTAAATTTTATTTATTATTAGAAACAATCTTGATTTATATGTCATTTGTTTCCACAGAAAATGAAAAGCTCTGGATTCCTTCCAGAATTCTATGGTTTGAGGAAGCAAGACCCCCTGAAGCTGTGGCACATGATATCCAACATCTGAAACAGCTGAGATGATGCAGCCTTACAGACTACAGAAAAGAAGCATTCAGCCAGGTTTCTTTGTTATGTCATGATCCCCATGGAATGGACACTACTCCAAACCAGCAGGAAACAGTTTCTAATGAACTACGCACAAATTCCTAAATATTGTTTATAAATTTTTGTTTTCATTTAAGTCGGGTTGCTTATAAATTTTAATGATCACAATCAATCTCTTTCTAAAGGGAAAAACGGGAATAGAGTAATGAATACTTACTCTATGGATTTTCATTTATTGATACAAATTTAATTTCAATTTCTCCTCTTGTTTAGGTACTGTGTTTATATAACTCATTTAAAATGTAATATATAATTTATAGATATTTACTTATAATATTCAAAACTTATAGTTAGGTTAGTTAGGTTTTCTAGATATACAGAGATGTATTTGAGATCGATAGATATTCTTCAAACCGTTCAAAGACCTAGAGAATATATGACATTTAAATGGTTTAGGGTGTTTCATGATAGTGAGACACTACTACTCCTGGCACACCAATTACATTTGAGAGAAAGATGGGCATTGAAGACAGTACTTATAGAGTTTGCTTTCAACATGGAAAGACAAGACATTTGGGCAAGAAACTGATCTATCTTGCCTGGACTATTTGACTGTTGCTATATAAACTGGACATGCAGGACCCACAGGAAAGTGACCACTGAACTTACAATACAGGATGAACAATACTACAGGGTTCATGCTTCATGGAAGAGTCTGCCAGACATTCTGCAGGACACAGAAAAATAATTGACAAACTTCCAATGCAGATAAGACAGTTTAAAACTTCCTGCTTTTTTGAGAAGTCTGCCAAACACACTGTGGCCTATGGTCTGAAAATGGATGCCCCAAAATTACGGAGGAACTTCAGGTGACTGTCCAGGTATAGAGATGTCTCTGTCAATTCTAGTGTTTATATATTATCCTTTTGTGGCCTTTGATATAGCTGAAGACAGATAGTTATAATTATAGATTTCCTTAGTTATGATAAAAGATATGTTACATATAAGACTTTAGAATCACAAAGATAGGATAAATTATATTTCTTTAAATCTTGCTAAATGTTAATGAACTAAATATTGTAACTATGGTTCTTATTTAATAACTGTTCAGTTATATATAATTTGATGATGTTAAAGTTAAAACTTTTATTTTGACAGAAAAGATGAGATGATGGGGGAAGTCCTTCTGTGTATATGTTGTCCTGTTGGTTGATAAATAAAGCAAGCCAATAAGGAAGCAAGATATGTGGGACTAGGAGTCGAGGAGGGTTCTGTAAAATGTAGTCAAGAGAAGGGAGTCACCATATAATCCCAGGAGGAGAGGGTACAAATCAGGCATTATCGTTAAGATGAGAATTTATAAAAATATATATTAGTAATTATGGGTTAATAATTACATCAGAGCTAGCCATTAAGAAACCATAGCAAACAGCTAACAGTTTCATAAATAACATAGCATACTGTGTGTTCATTTGGGACTGACTGAAGTGACTCTGGGACCAGGCAGGCAGGGAGAATGCATATTACTATTGTTCTCCTCTGTTCTTCCCCTGACTCGATATTCCTACTCTCTTATGTCCTCCTCTTCTCCCCTTTCTTACTCCCAATTCCCTCTCACCTCTCCCATGTTCCCAAATAGCTTAGGAGATCTTGTCCCAGTCTACTTCCCTGGAGGAACATATATGTCTCTCTTAGGGGCCTCCTAGTTTCTTAGCATTTCTGGTAGTATGGATTGTAGGCTAGTAATCCTATTCTTTATGTCTAGAATTCATATATGAGTGAGTAAATACTGTGTTTGTCTTTTTGTAACTAGGGTACCTCACTCAGGATGGTTTCTTCTAGTTCCATCCATTTGCCTGAGAATTTCAAGATTCCATTTTTTTGCACTGAGTAGTACTCCATTGTGTAAATGTACCACATTTTGTCCGTCCATTCTTCAGTTGAGGGGTATGTAGGTTGCTTTCAGTTTCTGGATATTACAAATAATGTTGCTATGAATATGATTGAACAGATGTCCTTGTTGTATGAACGTGCATCTATTAGAGATATGCCTAAGAGTGGAATGGTTGGATCTTGTGGTAGATTAATTCCCATTTTCTTGAGGAAGAGCCATACTGATTTCCAAAGTGGCTGTATGAGTTTGCACTGCCACCATCAGTGGAGGAGTGCTCCCCTTTCTCCACATTTGCTCCAGCATAAACTGTCATTGGTGTTTTTTATGTTAGCCATTCTGACAGGAATAAGATGGTATCTCAGTGTTGCTCTGATTTGCGTTTCCCTGATGGCTAAAAATTTTGAGCACTTTCTAATGTGTCTTTCAGCCATTTTAGATTCCTCTATTGAGAATTCTCTATTGATCTGTGTACCCCACTTTTTAATTGCAATATTTGGTGTTTTGGTGAGTAGCTTGTTAACTACTTTGTAAACTTTGGAAATCAGCCCTCTGTCAGATGTGGGTTTGTTAAATATCTTTTCCTCTTCTGTGGACTAGCATTTTGTCTTATTGACTGTATCCTTTGCCTTACAGAAGCCTCTCAAATTCAGGAGGTCCCATTTACTAATTGTCGATCTCAGTGTCTACATTAGTGGAGTTATGCCTATGAAGTAATCTCCTGTACCAATTCATTGAAGAGTATCTCCCACTTTCTCTTCTAAGATGTTCAGCGTGGCTGGATTTATGTTGAGGTCTTTGATCCACTTGGACTTAAGTTTTGTGCAAGGAGACTGATATGGATCTATCTGCAGTCTTCTACATACCAGCATCCAATTATGCTAGCACCATTTGTTGAAGACGCTTTCTTTTTTCCAAGGTATAATTTTAGTGCTTTGTAAAAAATCAGGTGTTCGTAGGTGTGTGGGCCAATATCAGGGCCTTCAATTTTATTCTAATGGTCTACCTGTCTGATTTTATGCCAGAACCAAGCTGTTTTCATTACTATAGCTCTATAGTAGAGTTTGAAGTCAGAGATGGTGATGCCTCCAGAAGTTCCTTTATTACACAGGGCTGTCTTGGCTATCCTGGGTTTTTTGTTTTTCCATATAAAGTTGAGTATTGTTTTCTCAATATCTGTGAATAATTGTTCAGGGATTTTGATTGGGATTTCACTGAATCTGCGGATTGCTTTTGGCAAGATTGCCATTTTTACTTGATTGATCCTACCTATCCAAGAGCATGGGAGATCTTTCCATTTTCTTGTATCTTCTTTAATTTCTTTCTTTAAAGACTCAAAGTCCTTGCTACACATATCTTTCACTTGTTTGATTAGTGTTACCCCTAGGTATTTTATGTTTTTGTGGCTATTTTAAAGGGTGGTGTTTCTCTGATTTCTTTCTCATCCCATTTTTTATCTATATATAGTTGGGCTACTGGTTTTCATGAGTGAATATTGTATCTTCCCATATTGCTGAAGGTGTTTATCAGCTATAGGAGTTCCCTGGTAGAATTTTTCAGGTCACTTCAATAAACTATCATATCATCTGCAATTAGCGAAAGTTTTAGTTCTCATTATCCAAAGTGTATCCTCCTGATCTCCTTTGATTATCTTATTGCTCCAGATAGAAATTCAAGTACAATATTGAAAATAAATGGAGAGATTGGGCAGCCTTGTCTTATCCCTGATTTTAAAGAAATCACGTTGAGTTTCTCTCCATTTAGTTTGATGTTGGCAATTGGCTTCGTCAATATTACATTAATTATGTTTAAGTATGTTCCTGTTCTCATTGATCTCTCTAAGACCTTTATCATGAAGGGGTGTTTGACTTTGAAAAAGGCTTCTTGAGCATGTAGTGAGATGATCATGTGGTTTTTCTTTTTCAGTTTTTTATATGGTGGAATACACTGATAGATATCTGTATGTTGGACAATCCCTGCAACACTGGGTTTAAACCTACTTGACCATGGTAGGTGATTTTCCTGGTGTGTTCTTGGATTCTCTTTGCCAGGATTTTATTAGTATTTTTGCATCACTGTTCATGAGGCATATTAGCATGTAGTTCTCTTTCTTAGTTGTTTCTTTGTGTGGCTTTGGTACTAAGGTAATTATAGTCTCTTAAAAAGAATTTTGAAATGAACATTCTGCTTCTATTGTGTTGAATAATTTGAGAATTATTGGCATTAGCTCTTCTTTGAATTTCTGGTAGAATTATACACTGAAACCATCTGACCCTGAGCTTTTTTGGTTGGAGACTTTTGATGACAGCTTCTATTTCATTAGGGTTATAGGTCCATTTAAATTCCTTATCTGTTGTTTATTTAATTTTTGTGATACTTATCCAGTAATTTTTCCATTTCCTTTAGATTTTCGAATTTTGTGGATTACAGGTTTTCAAAGTATGACCTGAAGATTTTCTGAATTTCCTCAGTGTCTGTTGTTATGGCCCCTGTTTCAATTCTGATTTTGTTAATTTGCATGTTCTCTCTCTGCCTTTTGGTTATATTGGATGAAGGTTTGTCTATCTTGTTGATTTTTTCAAAGAATCAACTCATTCTTTCATTCATTCTTTGTTTTATTTTCTTTGTTTCTACTTCATTGATTTCAGCCCTCAATTTCATTTTTTTCTGGCATTTACTCCTCTGGCATTAGTTTGCTTTTTTTGTTCTAGAGCTTTCAGTTGTGCTGCTAATTCTCTAGTGTGACTATTCTCCAGTTTCTTCATGTGGGCACTTAGTGCAACACACTTTTCTCTTAATACTGCTTTCAAAATATCCCATATGTTTGTGTATGTTGTATCTACATTCTCATTGAATTCTGGGAAGTTTTTCATTTCTTTATTGCTTCCTTGACCCAGGAATGGTGCAATTGTGCATTGTTCAATTTCCATGACTTTGTATGGTTTCTGCAATTTGTGTTGTTGTTGAATTCTTACATTAAAGCATGGTCGTCTGATAAGATATAGGGGATTTTCCATTTTTTGTATCTGTTGGAATTTGCTATGTTGCCAAGTATATGGTTAATTTTAGAGAAGGATCCAATGTGGAGCTGAGAAGAAGGTATACTTTTTGTGTTTGGATAGAACGTACTATAGATGTCTGTTCAACCCAATTGAGTCTGTTAGTTCATTTGTTTCTTTGTTATGTTTCTGTCTGGTTGTCCTGTCTAGTGGTGAGAGTGGGGTGTTGAAGTCTCCCACTATAAGTATGTGGGGTTTAATGGGTGATTTGAGTATTAGTAATGTTTCTTTTATGAACATGGATACCTTTGTATTTGGGGCATAGATATTCAGAACTGAGTCTTCATCCTGATGAATTTTCTGTGATGAATATGAAATGACCTTCTTCATCTCTTTTCATTTATTTTAGTTTGAAGTATAATTTGTTAGATATTAGAATAGCTGTACCAGCTTGTTTCTTGTGTCCATTTGATTGGAAAACCTTTTCCTAACCCTTTACTATGAGGAAACATCTGTCTTTGAAATTGATGTGTGTTTCTTGTATACAGCACAAGGATGAACTATGTATTCATATCCATTCTGTTAGCCTGTATCTTTTTATAAGTGAGTTAAGAAAATTACTATTAAGGAATATAAATGACATTGATTATTGATTCTTGTTTGTTTTCAATTTGTTGTTGTTGTTTGTATTGTGTGTGGAGTTTCCATGCTTATTCATTGGATTTTGGTAAAGTGAGATTGTCTATTGCCTATGTTTTTGTGAGTGTAATTTAATTCCTTATTTTGGTATTTTCCTTCTAGTACTTTCTGTAGTGTTGGATTAGTGGATATGTGTTAACTCTGGGCTGTCATAAAACATCTTGTTTTCTTCATCTATAGTTATTTCAAGCTTTGCTGGGTATAGTTATTTGGACTGGCATCTGTGGTCTCTTAGTGTTTATAGAATATCTATCCAGGACCTTCTGTCCGTCAGAGTTTTCATGGAGAAGTCAGGTGTAATTCTGATACATTTGCCTTTATAAATAATGTGGCATATCGGTAGTACCTGACCATTTGCCCAGCTTTTCTATTTCCTGCCTTTCTTCAGATTGTGTTTTTTTAATTGTCTCTATTTCAGTTTTCAACTCTTGCAGTGTTTGCATTGTTTCTTGCAATTTTCGGTATATCTTTTCGTCCATTTGTTCCCTTTTATGAATAGCCAGAACTTGGAAGCAACCTAGATGTCCCTCAACCAAAGAGTGGATAGAGAAAATGTGGTACATTTACACAATGGAGTACTATTCAGCAGAAAAAAACAATGGAATCTTGAGATTTTCAGGCAAATGAATGACACTAGAAGAAACCATCCTGAGTGAGGTAACACAGTCACAAAAAGAGAAACATGGTATATACTCACACATATATGGATTTTAGACATAGATCTGTGTTGGGGAAGTCTTATGTCAATAAAGCACTGTTGAGCCAACAGGGAACCAAGATAGGAGGGACTAGGAGTCCAGAAGGACTCTGGGTAGGAGAAAGACAGAGAGTCGAGATGTAACGCCATGGGGTAGGAAGCCTGGAACTTCTCCGGTAAGAGATATACTTAGATTAACAATTATGGGGTAATTACTTAAGTCAGAGCTAGCCAGTAAGAAACAAGCAAGGCTAACAGCTTCATAGTTAATATAGCCTCCTGTGTGTTTATTTGGGACTGATTCAGCTCTAGAACCAGGCTGGCAGGAAGGCTTCTCTCAAAGAAAAAGCTTTTCTTTACATAATGGTTGTCAGAAGCGGGATCGAATTTCCACGGAAAATAACAAAAGCTTTAAAAGAATTTTAGAAACAGAAGAACGGAGAGAAGCACAGATTTTTGGTAGCAGCATTTTCTCAGGTGGGCTCTGTTTTGTTAGCAGCAAGCAGAGACTCTCGGCTGGCTTAAGTTAGTCTTCCTGACTCGGCATTAAAAGAAAAAAAAAAAGCCAACAAGGTTCTAAGAGGCTTTGCTAATGATTTAAAAGTTGTATGTACAGCTGGAAGTGGCAGTGACCACATCTCCAAACCTGCCAGCTGGAGTCACGCTTACGCCTGCCATCTTGAAAAAAAAAAACATCAGTTTAAAACAGCAGTGGTTTTACAGATAAGACACGTGGCCATTAAAACATAAAGATTTACAGTAAAGTCAGACTTGGATGAAGAAAAACCTCTAAAGGTTTACAGTGTGTTTAAAAATATACGTAAGATTGAGATAAAAAGAAACGGCCCGGCTGTGGTGGCACACGCTGGTAGGAATTGCTGCAGAGGCAGAGGCAGGCAGATTTCCAAAGAGAAACCCTGTCTCAGAGAAAAATAAATAAATCAAAGTAAAAGAAATAGAATAATAATAATAGATAAATAAATAAACCACGTAAAGATGGAAAATACACAGAGAGTCTGGATACTGTATGCTGTTGTGTTTTTCAGCTTTTTGATTGTTCAGGAAGGAACAACTGCTAAAGTGCATCTGATTATAAATGCAGCTGAATTAATTCAACTTATATCTTTTGAAAATGCCTTGACTTCAAAATTTAAGTACAAGGATATGTTACTTGGAAAAGGAGTTTTCATTTATGTTTCCACAGAAAATGAAAAGCTGAGGATTCCTTCCAGGCTTCTGTGGTTTGATCAACCAAGACCCCCGGAAGCAGTGGACCAAGTGTTCCAACAACTGAAACAGCTAAGATGTTGCAGCCTTACAGACCCTGAAACTAAGGACTTATACGGGTTTCTGAGTTTTGTCATGATCCCCATGGTATGAACAGCGCCCCCTTCCAGCACAAAGCAGTTTGGAATGAGCGATGTCCTAATTCCCATCTTGTTTATAAATCTTTGTTTTCATTTAAATGGGGTTGTTTATAATTAGCTAGTGATCACAGCCAATCTATTTTTTAATGTTAAAAAGGGGAATTATGGTATGGGTATTATTTTTCATTTATTGATACAAATTCAAGGTCAATTTGTGATGTGTATATTTCTTCTCTTGATTAAGTATTGTGCCTATACTGATCTTTTAAAACATAATGCATAATTGAATACAGACTATAGATAGTTACTTATAATAGAATTTATAGTTAGGTAAGTTAGGTTTTCTAGATATACAGAAATATATTTGAGATAGATAGTCTTCAAACCTCTCAAAGACCTTCAGAAAATGGCATTTAAAATAGTTTAGGGTTTTTCTTCACAATGAGAAATGTCTGCTCCTGGCAGCACCAATTATGTCTGAGAGGAAGACGGACATTGAAGAAACTCGTTATGGAGTTTGCTTTCAACATGCCAAGATTAGCCATTTGGGCAAGAAACTGCTAGACTGTTTGATTGTTGCTATATAAACTGAACATGCAGGACCCACAGGAAAGTGACTGCTTAACTCAGTCTTACAGGGTTCCTGCTACAAGACTTTCTGAGGACACAGAAAAATGACTGACAGACTGCCAATGCAGATGGACAGTTTTAAATTTCCTGCTTTGCTGAGAAGTGTTCCAGACACAATGTGGCCTATGGGCTGAAGACGGATGCCCCAACATTACAAAGGAATTTCGGGTGACTGTCCAGGCAGTAAGATGTCTCTGTCAATCCTAGTGTTTATATATTATCGTTCTGTGGTCTTTGATGGAGTTGAAGACAGATGGTTATAATTATAGTTTTCCTTAGTTATGATAAAAGATAAGTTACATATAGAACTTTGGACTTACAAGGATGGGATGGATGATATTTTCTTTAAATCTTGCTAAAATATTGTAACTATGTTCTTACTTGATAACTGTTCTTTTATATACAATTTAACTATCTTAAAGTTAAGACCTTTCTTTTTGTTTAAACAGAAAAGAGCAGATGTTGGGAAAGTCTTATGTCAATAAAGCACTGTTGAGCCAATAAGGAATTAAGATAGGAGGGACTAGGAGTCCAGAAGGACTCTGGGTAGGAGAAAGATGGAGAGTCGAGATGTAACGCCATGGGGTAGGAAGCCCGGAACTTCTCCAGTAAGACACATAGATTAACAATTATGGGGTAATTACTTAAGTCAGAGCTAGCCAGTAAGAAACAAGCAAGGCCAACAGCTTCATAATTAATATAGCCTCCTGTGTGTTTATTTGGGACTGATGCGGCTCTAGAACCAGGTTGGTGGGAAGGCTTCTCTCAAGGAAAAAGCCTCTCTTTACAGATCTGGGGAGGGCCAGCCTACAATCCCATGGCCAGAGAGACTGGGAAACAGAACCTTCATTCAGTGGCTGATGGAAGAAGAGGCAGGCTCCCAGGCTCCCATGGTTAAGTACTGAGCTGAACTCAAGAAATCCAGTAACAGAGAGGGAGGACTGATGACCAAGGGATTAAGACTGGGCTGGTTTAACCCCCAGAAATAGCTGATCTGACAAAGGTTAAATCTTGAATCCCAGGCATCAGCCTGGGAATCCAGCATGGGACTGATCAAGACCCCCCTGAATGTGGGTGTCAGTGAGGAGGCCTAGGTAATCTATTGAGCCTTGGCCAGTAGATCAGTACTTATCCCAAGTATACACACGGACTTGGACTCCCATCCAACAATGTGAGATGCACTCTCACCCTGAACTCTTGGGGGGGAGGGTCTAGGCCCTGCCCTGTATGAAATGACAGACTATGGACACCCCCATGTAGGGCCTAACCCTCCCTGGGGAAATGAGGGGATAATGAGGGAGTTGGGGGAAGGGCACAGGAGGAGAGGAGGGAAAGGGAGAGGGACCTGGAACTGACTTGTGAAGCAACCTTGTTTCTAATCTAAATGTAAACTTAAAATTAAATAATAATTAAAAGAAAAAAGACTATACATCATAGATTCATTTAATTCTGTTTTTCCTTTATATTGATCAATTAATTTATTTTCTTTGACCAATCACAATTTCTCCTCCCTTTTTCCTCTCAGCATGTACCCCAGGCACCCTTTTTGTTTGGTTCAGCCACCTAGTTCTGTTTCCTAACTGAGAAGGAGAGTGCAGATTGAAGAAAAAACAGGCAAGAGACAGAAGATAGAATTGAGAGGACATCCAGTGAATACTGCAATCTGCCCTAAATTAATTCCTCAACCAAACTGTCATCAGAGAGATAAAAGGACTTCCTTACCAATGATAAAAGGAATAAACAAGTATAAATACTTTATTAATATTCAAAGTATACAGTAATCATTTCTATGGCTAAACAACCCACCATTTAGCCTTGAGTAAAACATCTAGTTACCATACCTTACATCAAACATCCTGTTATCTAGCCTTGAGGATTAAGATATCTAGTAACCACACCTTAGATCAAGTATTCTGTTATCTAGATAAGACATCTGGTGACTTCACCTTAGGACAAACATCCTTCAGTAGCTATATCTTCTACCTTTAGGTCCTAGGCCTTTTATCTTGGAAGAGCAAGGAAATATATGAACTCTCAGACCTTACGTCAATATTGAAATACTTCTATGGGCAATGATACAACTTTCCCCCATTTATTCCCTCTCCCTTCCCTTCTAAAAGTCCAGGTCATCCATATATATCACCCAGCCATCCATACTGCATGTTTCATGTCTATAAAAGCAGTACCATGCAGATAATGCTATCAAGTTATACTGCTAAGTTGGAATGGAGTCTGGTCTTGTTAGATAATAGTTGTGTTGGTCCTTATCTGAAGATTTCTATTGCTGTAACTAAACATCATGACCAAAATCATATTAAGGAAGTAAGCATTTGTTTCACTCATATATCCAAATCACAGTTCAAGAAACTCAAGGCAGGAACCTGGAAGCAGTAGGTGGAACCTACAGAGGAACACTGTTTGATGGTGTGCTACTCATTACTTGCTCCTTCTGTCTTCTTATACATCTAGGATCATCTTCCCAGGTCTTTTATTACCCACAGTGCAATGAAACCTCCCATTTCAATGATTAGTTTTAAAATGCCCTGCATACCAGTCTAATGGAGACAATTTTTTTGAGTCAGTGTTTCTCTGTATTGTTTTTGAGAGGTTGTCCTGGAACTCGCTCGGTAGACCAGGCTGGTCTCGAACTCACAGGCTGCCTCTGCCTCCCGAGTGCTGGGATTAAAGGCGTGCGCCACCAATGCCCAGCTTGAAGACAAATTTTTCTAAGTTCTTTTCCTTCTAGATGTATCTAAGTTTGTGGTTATTTTTGTAAAAACAGCTAGCACAGTCTTTGTGATTTCACTCTGTGGAAACACCTTCCAAGGCTGGTGGGTTTGTTGTTCTTGTTGTTTTAGCATAAGTAACTTTCACGGACATAACTTAGTTTGAGCTCTCTTTTCAAATAAATTTGCATTTCACAGAATGGCACCTGAAAAGGTTGGTATCTTGACTTTAGTGCACCTTACTTATTCCAGGACAGGAGAGCAGCTTTCTCTCTAGTATCTCCAAACCCTTTAGCAATTACACATGCCATATAATCTTCATTCCCCATGTCTGAAACTTACTCCCAAACCATATCTTTTTTTCTCTCTTTTGTTCTATAACACAGAAGACCTGGATGAGAGCAATGATAATATACATGATATAGCCTGCATGATATATTTCCTGAAATTTCCTTCACTAACCCAGTGGTCCATTAGTTTTAAATGCATCCTCACTAAAGTTTTTAGAAAATAGGTTGAACGCAGACACATTATTTGCCAGAACATAACACTAATGTTCCCTAGTGTCATTAGACAGACCTTCAGTGTCATCTCTTATCTTCCAAGACCCTGTCAATATACCATATTAAGCTGATGTAATTGAATGTGACAATTTTTCGAGGCTGAACTTCCCAATTCTTCAACTCTCCCATCCAGTTCCAAAGGCCCAAGAACTGCATGATCAAGTTTCCCACAGCAATGATACCATTTCTTAGTACCATATTTGTTATTTATCAAGTTGCTGTGACAAAATACTGATAAATGTTACTTGAAAAGTAGCATTTGATTTTGGTTTCCATTTCCAGAGAAGGTACCATGATGGAAGCATAAGTTGATTGGTCATTTTGTATTCAGTGGGAAAAATATTAACTTCATTATAAATTACTTTGCTCTTTTTTACTCAGTCTAGAATGGTTCCTCATATACAGAGTGGACTCTCCCATTTCAATTAATGTAATTTAGATAATCCATCACAGACATGCTCAGATCTCTGTTTCCACAGTGATTCTAAATTCCATGAAAGCCACAAAGAAGTTAAACCTAATAGAATCTTATACCCAATTTTTAGAATCTTCAAAAATTAAATTATTATTCGATTCAATTTGGTGTCTCAATAATCAATACATTCTACTAGTTATGGTTATTCAAACAACTAAATGGCTTTGAGGCTCTCTCATTGTCGTGAATATAGTCATAACTAGCAAAGTATTTATTTGTTGCTTGATTCAGGGTTCCTGTGGCAATCCATTGACTTTTCAGTAAAAGAGGTCAAATTATACAGAATTTTGAGTACAGTGGCCTCTCAGTTTTGGATCTAATCTGTGGTGGAAGTACTAACAAACTGGTAACTCTAAGTATTCCACATTCAAACACCTAAGTTTTTATATTGTCTTTTTTGCTGAAATGCTTAAATTGTCAGTTCACTGCATAGAAACCCATATGTAAATATCAAAAGACAAAACTGGAAAACGAATTCATTTTCACGTTATGTATCAATGGCTTTAAACTCATGCCAATGAAAATTTATGGAACTGATAGTCAATGCAAATTTATTATCATCTGAAATAGAGCAAAAAATTACACAGAGCTACAACACAATCACCAAAAGTGTGTCATGACAAAGCAATGTTGTGTTTTGATAGACTGTACAGCAGCTAAGCAACACTGATAAAATACTTGGATTTCTTTAAGTATTTATCAAAAATTGTAATGTCACTATCTCAAATAATTTTTTCTGCATCATTCAAATACAATTATTATCAGCCTTCTGTGTCCTTGTACCATTTCATAAATTCTGAAGTGATAATTGTTATATTGTGCTGACAGTTAAATTTTACATTTTTTCTTTCATTCCTGTACAATTCCAGCTTGAAAAGCTTAAGAAATCCATATTATTTTATCCATTTATCCATTCATTTATCTTTAAGGCCTTGTGAAATACTTGTCACATTAACTTTATTCAATAAAAGTGAATTCTTCATACAGAGTCATGATGTCACTTGGTAAACTCAGAAATAATTGAACAATATTAACTTCAATGCCCTGATTGCTGGGTCTCTATGAACTTGGAGAAGTCTTAATTAGAATCACTGCTATGCTTTTTCAATCATATTGAGTGTCTGTTTAATCTTAGAAAGTAGTATTGCTTTATCTTGTGTTTAATTTCTTAAATTGGCACAGCATTAATTTTTATTCTGCTTTGTAAATGAGCTCATCATTTTGTTTGGACAGGGTTCATCCACATCAACTTTATTTATAAAATTCTTAAGGGCTCAAACTTTATATACCACTTTCCTCTGCCTAAATCAGTACTGTGGCCACAGGTGGTACCTCCTATTTAACTTATTCCTCTACCAGTCTCCAAGCATTTATTGTAGGTCTTTTTTCAATTTAAGAATTACTGGGGGATCAACAGAAGCTATTGTGTATTGCCTCTCTTTTCATCATTTAGAATAAACTGACTCACTTTTTTCTTGGACAACACGCATATACTTAAGACGCCCACATATTTGGAGTAAATCACTGTAAATAGGCGATCAGGAGAAAACAACAGCCTGTGGAACACATTACCAAGGAGCAGCAGGCAGCCAAGTTTTTCCTAACTGGGCTACTAGCCACCAATTTAAAGCTTTAATCTGAACACACTTTTTTTCTCCACAGTGAAGTCTGTTTTTCTACACAACATAAATGGAAGGGGACAAAACACTGCTGCTCTAAGTTATATTAAATTGATATTTTTAAACACTTTTGGCTTTGAGTTGGTAAACAAGCTTCGGAAAATGCATATCCAAAGAAATTAAAGATGCTAGAAATCTGACAATGTATGTAAATATACATGGAAATGAGTCTTTTAAAAATCACCTCCACCACTAGCATCACCACCTCCCATCTCTTAGGTTAACTTGCAAGTAAGTTGCAACTAATTTATTCTGGCAGTACTAGACTCATTCCTTACATAATAACACTTCATTTTTCTCTGTCTCCTAGTTTCTAATAACGCTGTCTCTTCCTTCATTTCATTGCCGAAGCATCTTTATAATTTTTGATATTTCAGTTCCCAAATGAGCATTTTGTAGGAAAAAAACTGTTTTACAGGTGACTTATTGAAAGTGTTACATTTTATTAATGATATTCCACCACAGAGTAATGAAGGAGAGCTTATAATAATAAACATACTTAATGATGCCTTTTTATCCAAGTATATTAGAGCATTAATGAAAATAAAAACTCCACTCATTTGCATACTACTTCTGATAGAAAATAAAATGAACAAAATTGTTTGTGTTTCTGTATAACACATAGTATCCAAATCATTTAATAGAATATTTCTGATTTTTTTGTCATTAAGACAAAGTAAACCTTTTCATTGATATCTCATGTGGGGCCTTACACGTTTCATCTCCAGCTGCCTATGTCCTTTTTGGCACCTAAGAAATAACAGTGTGTTTAACCCTGGCTTCTTACCCTTCTTTGTTTAAATTTGTCTGGCCCAGAATTTCAAAACTTTCTCTTGAAATGGACCTTCATTAGACTTTGCTTAGAAACTCCTGAGAGATTTCAAAGCACATTAGCCCATCTCATGGTAGATTTTAAATGTCTAATAAATTAGATGTTGTAACTGCTTTGTTCAAGATATGATTCTTGCTACCTACTAGTACATCCACTAGGACAGGCCATTGTTCTGCTTCCAAATATTTGCTTTATGTTTTGTTTTTCCTTCCTCCCAGTCCTTCAATACATGCAAAAGAGATGGAAACCATATTTTTCCTTACAGGATTCAGGTCTGTAGTTTTATCTGCGTGTAGCACCTACAGCTATGATATTTTCAACATTCTTGTACTCAAGACTACCACTATCAGCTGTTTCATCTTAAGAGTGAACACACCTAAAACCTTAGCTTTTCTCCAGGAACTGCTTCACTACACAATGTAGCCCAGCAGCCCAAACCATTGGCATCATGGAGGGAGGCAAGTTATCAGAAATGTGCATCCCTACTCTGTCCCTTAAAAAGTGAATTTCATTTTACCATTTTCACATGATCCCAATACACTTTAAGTTGGAACAATTGTTTCAAAGTATGTTAAGCTTCTGATTATGCAAGTTGGCAAAATATTTCTCAGACCAGAAGATGATGTCTGATCTATATGCCTTTGAGAATTTTTAATTTGGTCATGGCAAAACCTTGCTTTTCTTAAAAGGTGTTGGTTTCTTAAGTAAGTGAAAATTTTCAGTTTCTTTTATTTATAAATATTTCCATATTATTTTCACAAACTGTATATTACTGATAAATGTTTTTGAATAGAGATGCTTAAAAGTCATATTTATTAAGATCTATGACTCTACTTCTAATTGCCTTGTGTCCAATTCATGTCTAGGTATAACATTTTAAAAGAGAAATGTCAAAACAATACCAAGAAACACATATCAGAAAAGGAAGGGCAATGGAGTGCCAGGTGCTTATAGGATGCTAATATATTACTTCAGGGAGTTTTAGAATAGACTCATATTGTCATTTCCCGTCAGTGGTGAGAAATTGGTCTTTATGTTGATGCTGCAGGTGTTACTTTGGAAATCTCCCTCCAAATGCCTCCAACTGAGCTCGCTTTTTCTTTCTTCCATCTTTTCTTTCTTATTTCTTTTCCTTCCTTCCTTCTTCCTTCCTTCTATTCATTCTTCCTTCCTTTTTCTGAGACAAGATTTTGCTATGTAGCACCAACTGACGTGGAACACTTTCTGTAGACCAGACTGGTATTGAATTCATGGAATTCCACCTGCCTCTGCCTACCAAGTAATAAGATAAAGAGTGTGCACCAGCAGGCCTGGATGAACTTTCCTCTATATTTCTTTCTTTTCTTTTTTAAAAAGAAAGTATTATTCCTTTATGTATTAGAATGCTAGAATATTTAAATACAAACAGAAAGTAGTAAGGATTATATAAACATATCTTTTAAAATATTTGTTCAAACCACGAATGCACATTCTTTTTTATATTTTATTTTAAATTTAATTTAAATAAGAAACAAGGTTGCTTCACATGACAATTCCAGGTCTCTGTCCCTTTCCCTCCCCTCCTCCGTGCTCTTCCCCCAAACCCCCCAATATCCCCTCATTTCCCCAGGGAGGGTGAGGCCCTCCATGTGGGTGTCCACAGTCTGTCATTTCATCAGGGCAGGGCCCAAACTCTCCCTCAAGAGTTCAGGGTGAGAGTCCCATCTCTTCTTCTAGTGGTTGCAGAAAGAACCCCTTTCTGGTCTGGTGGTTAGGGGACCAGAGTTCCATTTTGGTGGGTGCAAGCAAATCCAGTACTCTGGTAGTTCTTATATTCCTCGTTCTAGTTCTGGTCCCATGGGTGGAGAAGAAGTCCAGGAATCTGGGGTGCATAGTCTCTTACCCGGTCCCCTGGTCCCCTGGTCCCTTTGGTGGAAGAGAAGACCTGGGATCTGGGCTGTGTGGCACCTGCCTGGATTGGGGGCTCTGTGGCAGTCCCCCAGGTACTGGTCTTCTTGACCCACTGGTCCCCTGGTCTGGTCCCGCTTGTCCTATGGTCTCGTTGGTGGATGAGAAGACCTGAGATCTGGGGTGCTTGGCTCCAGCCATGATGGGAGCCTCTGTGGGAGTCCACAGGCACTGGCAGCCACGCCCAGACGTGGGGTTTTGTTTACCTGGATCCCATTGTTTCTTGGTCTCATTGGTGGAAGAGAAGACCTGGGATCTGGGGTGCATGGCTCCTGCCAGGATGGGAAGCTCTGTGGCAGTCCCCAGGCAATCCCCAGGCACTGGAATGCAGGCCTGGATGCATAGCCTGTTTTACATGGTTCCGCTGGACTGCTGGTCCCCTGGTCTTGTTGGTGGAAGAGAAGACCTGGGATCTGGGGTGCTTGGCTCCCACCATGATGGGAGGCTGTTTGGGAGTCCCCAGGCACTGAAAGGCATGAATGCACATTCTTACAAACATGTATATTCTCACATGCCAGAATTTCAAAAAGTTTAAACATCTCTATAAAAGACATGGGTGTGCAAGATGGCTCAACAGTTAAAGAAACGTGGTGTGCCAGCTTGACAACTAAGTTCCATCCCTGGAACATGGCTAACAGTATAAGAGAGAGAGAGAGAGAGAGAGAGAGAGAGAGAGAGAGAGAGAGAGAGAGAGAGAGAGAGAGAGAGAGAGCATTTTTTAAATATTAAAAAACTGCTAAGTGGATGACTAACAAAAAATTTGAGTGAACTACTACAGTCTAACTTGCACTGGAAAGATGTTAGAATACCTTACTTGGACAGTTAAAAAGGAGCTACATATTATGCAGGACAGATGACAAGAATATAGTTCTTTTACAATGACTCTATATGATTTCTCAGCTAAGCTTCACCATTATTTTTGGAATCACATGTGCAATGATCAGGAAAGCAGTCTTTTAATTTCTGTTTCCACTTGTTTTTGCTTAATGCTTTGTTTTGTGTGAAAGATAAACTATTTTGGAAGACCATTTCAACCAAACGTCCTTATAAATTCTGTTTCTAGCCACTCAAAAAATTAAATATTCCTTGCTTATTTTATGTGAAAGAGTAATCTCTTAGATTAGGTTTCTTTGGTTTTTGTTCCTTTGCTTGCTCATCTGATTTTAAATTGGGCTAATTGCTAGCAACCACAACTGTTAGCATTATTGAAGAAACTTTTATTAGAAATTCCATCCAAAATTTAACATTTCCCAAGAATCACCCTTAAAATGGTAATGTGCTACATGTAAAAAATTAATTCCATTGTCAAATTGGACATACTGGATTATAAAATGAAAAGGCACTATATTTTGTGATGCTAATTATGACTTTAGCATACAAATTAGAACTGAATCTATGCTAGCTAAGGTACAATATAATATTGTTGAACATTCTTTGTTCTCATATACCTATTATATAGGACTGAATTCCAAAGGAAATACTGAGTTAAAATGAGATTGGACTACTTCAAGTTGTTAATATTTTGTAATTTAAATCCACTTAGATTTGAAGAATATGTCTTTTCACTTCAGAAAACCTAAGCTTGATATACGTGAAGAAAATTAAGTGGGTGAGTTTTCTGCCTACATAGAGAGCTATACTCTGAAGGATGTTTCCCTATTGGTAAAATAAATGTAAGTCCAATATGTGAGAAAAAAAATTGGCCTGCAAACTAAAATCGTTTGCATGAGATATTTTTACATATAATTCAATATGTGAATTAAACACAACACATAGCTAAATATATAGAAGTGTTGAAAGCTCAGCATTTAAGCAAATTGCAACATTCTGTCCTAGCATCAAATTCTGAATGCTTTTCACCGAGATATCCTGCAATTCAGCTTACATGATAGAAAATTAAATGGGGCATCATCTAAATAAAAGTGGACATGTAAGAAGACAAGAATGCCAACGAGAGTATGCAAAATCTGTGATGACAAACGGGCCAAATTATACTCATTTTTTATTTCTCAAAGATACATTCTTATGTAAATAGATATTTTCATCATGCTGAACCTTTATAAATTTATTTTGAAAGAGGAGATTTTTTTAGGAAAAAAATCTTCTGAAATTGGAGCCTGCGTTTTTATATTTTCAGGAAAAAGGTAATAAACTAATAAATACATTTAAATAAACATTGCCTCAAGGCTCTAAAGACAGCCATATGCTTTTGCATACATTTTCACAAAGCAGCAGCTGCTCATGGAGCCTCTTCGATCTCAAGATTTCCTGTTGACCACTCTCTTCTTCAAGGAAGGCTTCTGTGACTGCTGGTTGGAAATATTTATGAAAACACAGGGGCAGCCAGGATCGTGCAAGTGTTTTCAAAATGTTTGCTTGGCAAAGAGTACTGGCAGCCAAAATGTGCTCCTACAAGGGCTTTAGTAAGTGTTTGTCTCTTCAGTGTATTCCATTTGTAAATGTGGGCAGATACCACACACTATGGTCTCTAGAAGCTTTAAGTGAAGAGACTAAAATTATTCTGCCTCAGGGCTTGCACCTGCCAATCCTACCTTCCCATCAGTATGATTTTAATCAACTCATTGTAGCACCCCCTTAGTCATCCCCATTATCACAGACACAGACTAGGAAATTTTAGGCTTTCCAGTTAATCCTTACAAACAGTCAGCGAGGGTTTCTCAGAAGATATGTATCTTAGTAAACACTAAAATGACAAGTAAGCAAGTTGAGAGATACTAGATATTTTCAGACCATAGGGAAATCCTTGGAAATAGAAAGTATGAGGAACTACAGAACACAACTGTATAGTGATGATTATTAGAACATCCATTGTCAGATGAGTTCTGCTTATAGGCAAAATCCTTATCATAAAGAACTTTGTAAGTCATGTACAGGAATTTGCAGGATCAGTGGAATTCTCTTAAAAGCTCTTTCAGGGAATGCTGAAGAGGGCAGTGAGGAGGAGTAATGAGAAGAAAATAAAATGACACAAGTATATGAAGATGGTATGATCAAACCTATTAATTTACATGCTATATTTAAATTTTAATGATACAAAATAAAACATAAATTAGCAGTTCTGATGTGTATTATGATTTTTAAGGTCATTTGCTGAAGACCAGAGCTATGTTGGAAACTAGAGCAATATGAGATATGAATCAAATACATGGAGAGTAAAAGTTCAGGGGAAAGCAAGAATATACATATATCATATTTTTTCAAAGGTTAATCAATGATGTTTGCTACTCATATCAGAAATTCCAGCCTATATAATGCATAGTAGTATATTTCATGGTATGGATGTGCCAAATGTTTTTTATTGATTTACTAACAAAAGCACGAAAGGTCGCTTCCAGTTTGATATGTGTCACAAGATCATTGATATGTCAACACATAATTATGTGTCCTGATAATGGTGGTAATTACCAAAATTTATTTATATATTAAAATTTGTGTAATGTAAATCATTAAACATTAAACTCACCACATATTAATATTAAGTCAAACTTTAAAATTCACAGTAAAACTAGAGAATAAAAATGTAAGGTGATTCAAATGTTGAATCCATGTATTATTTAAGTTTCAATAGCAGACAGAAACATCAAAAGACTGGATTTCAGAAATTATGCAGACAATAGTAAGAGTCATTCATTTATTCACACTCATTTTCTTCATATGATGTGTCTTTTTAAGAAAAAGGATAATGACACAAAAATAAGAAATTAAAACTAAGCCACATGGCTTTTTGGAAGTTGATTGCGTCTAATGTTGTTGTTGTCAACACATCCTGAGACAAACACCTTCACAGTTGATCAAAACACAGCTGCCACACCAGCCCATCTGGACTCTGGAAATTACATGACATGGATGCAATAACTTTTTTTACGCTAATAGGTACCCACATATGTGCCTGCACAATCATTTCTTTAGAAATAAGTAACACCTGGATGAAGAAATAAAATGGAAAGATCTTCTGAGAAAAAGCAGGATGCAACATATGTTCCTTAGCTAAGTTGCATTAGAAACATTTCTAGAAGAGTCTTGAGATATCACCCAATTAGTTATTCCACAAGAGTGAGACTTGGAATCATGTATTAGAAAAGCAATTTGGCAAAAAAAATGTTCGACACTTTACCTTTTAAAAAATCAATACAAAATGGAATGAGAAGCATATTCACCTGGGTGTCTTCAGTGCCCTTCCTTGGACAAAAGAAGGCAATGTATATGGTATGTCAGTTCTGAGGTAAAGTTTCAAGTGGTCAAACATCCATCCTTGTCCTCTCCATTAGAAATCCCTTTGCCTCAACTTGGACTAATGTTTCTTTAGATGATGTGAGAATACATAACAGAGAAACTTGCCACCAGCTCAACTGTCCCTAGCACTACCAGACTAGAAAAATGAACCAGTAAGTGATCTCAGAAATGTAAGCTAGCTTAGTTGAGATCAACTGAAGACGAGATCAGATTAGCAAAAACCTAATGCAACCCTGAAGACTTGTGAGTGAAATAAATGTTTGACTACAATTAGTCAAATGCTTTGAAATAGCTTGTAGAGAGGATTGTAAATGATATCTCTAAAATAAATGCATAATGCCTGGAGTGATAATTATATCATCTACACAGATGTGTTCATCTGTATGTATGTAAGGAGGTTTCATAGTGGAGCGCATAAAATATATAATTACAATAACAAAAAGTGGTATTGGGGAGATGTCTCAGTTGATGAAATTACCACTGCTTCAACATGAGGACTTGAGTTTATATCACCAACACACACACACACACACACACACACACACACACACACACACACACATACACACACACACACACACACACATTCAAAGCCAAAGGCAGCAGAATATATCTCTGGCGCTGCAACAGCAATGGAAAGGTGGAGTCTCCAGGTCTTACAAGTTAGCCACTATAGCTTAATTAGTAACCCCCTGGCTCAGTGGAAAATCCAGTCTCAAAGAAGGAAAATGATAAGGTAGAGAGCAGTGAGCAACTGTGGAAGATATCTGGCAGCCACAAACTGCCACATACATGCACAACTTCACATA
Source organism: Mesocricetus auratus (assembly GCF_017639785.1). Taxonomy (NCBI): domain Eukaryota; kingdom Metazoa; phylum Chordata; class Mammalia; order Rodentia; family Cricetidae; genus Mesocricetus; species Mesocricetus auratus. The sequence continues at coordinate 36,995,299 of NW_024429188.1, read as the reverse complement.
CAACTACACACATATAAGCATGTTCCTTCAAATGTTACATATAAATATAACAACAATACATTTTAATATTGAATAAATGTCTGTTAATTTAAGTTACCATGTTATGAGAGACTGGTGCCTTGTCATATATTACTAATGAAAACAGACCTCAAACTAATTTGCACATATTAGTATTTGTTTCTTGTTACTATTATATCACACATTATACATACAGCTTAGAGAAACTTGAATATATTCTTTTGCCGCTCTGTAGGTCAGTAAACTTCACTGAGCTAAAAGTATCAAAGACCTGTTTTTTTGTTTGTTTGCTTGTTTCTTTTTTTAAGTAACTTAAATCTTGATTGTTACTATTTAGTTATTTTAATCACTCAATAATAGGATCCAAAAATGAATTAGGGTGACTTCAAGAAAGTTTAAACATAGCTAGAATGTACAGGTTCCCTTAGTTCATGCTAATTTTTACACTTAAAGTGTCAAATATTTCATTGTTTTTTCTCTTTTTATTTTTAGAAACATATTTACATATCCATACCCCCATTCCTCGACCTCCCATCCTCCCATGCTTCCCACCAACCCCCCAATCCACCCACCACCCACTCCCCAGAGATAGTGAGACCCTCAATGGGGGATCATCAAAGTCCATCACATCATTTGGAGGAGGGCCCAGGCTCTCCTTTCCATATCTGGGCTGCAATATTATCCCTCCATAGGGAATGGGCACCCAAAGTCCATTTGTGACCTAGGAATATACCCTGGCTCCACTGTTAGAGGTTCCATAGACTGCCTTGTCCTCCTAGCTGGTACCCATATTCAGAAGGCTTGGTTTGGTCCAACGCTGGTTTCCCCGATTTACAACTAGGATCTGTGTGCTCTCATTAGATCAGATCAATTGTTTCTGTGGGTATCTCCAGTTCCTGTCTTGGCTCATTTGGTCACCTCTTCTCCCTCTCTGCAATTGGATTCTGGGAGTATGGCTCAGTGCTCGGCTGTGGGTGTCTGTTTCAGCTTGGATCAACTACTGTGTCAAGGCTCTAGGAATGGTAACCAAGGTAGTCATCAATCTCATTATAGGGGAAGGGCATCAAAGGCAGCCTCTACAACACTGCCAAATTCTTAGTTGAGTTTATTCCTGTGAACCCCCTACAATTTCCTCTGTGCCAGACTTGTCTCCAAACCTGTACTGACTCCCTTTATCAAGGCATCTCCTCACCATCCCCCCCACCCTCCCACCCTATCCCCACTTCTTTCCACGTAGGGGATATCCAGAATCTGTCACTTTGCTCAGGGCAGGGTCCAGGCACTCCCCTAAGAGTCCAGGCTGAGAGAGCATCCCTCTTTCTGTTATGCCAGGGATAAACACTGATCTACTGCCCAGGCCTCCTCACTGACTCTCACACTCAAGGGGTCTGGATAAGTCCCATGCTGGCCTCCCAGCTGTGGGTCTGTTGTACAAGAGCTCTCCCTTGTTCAGATCAGCTGTCTCTGCTGGTTTTGTCAGCCCATTCTTTGCCAGTTTGCTCATGGCTCCTCTCTCTCTGTCACTTGGTTCCATGGGTTCAGTTCAGTGTATAACTGTGGGTGTTTGCCTCTGCTTCCATCAGTCACTGCCACTTTTTAATTGGGTGATTTGGTGTTTTGGTGGCTAGCTTCTTGAATTCATTGTATATTTTGGAAATCAGTCCTCTGTCAGATGTGGGGTGGGTAACGATCTTTTCCCATTCTGTAGGCTGTTGTTTTGCCTTGATTACTGTGTCCTTTGCCTTACTGAATCTTCTCAATTTCAGGAGGTCCCATGTATTAATTTTTTATCTCGATGTCTGTGCTAATGGTGTTATGTTCAGGAAGCATTCACTTGTACCAATTTATTCGAGGGTACCTCCTACTTTCTCTTCTAAGAGGTTCAATGTGGCTGAATTTATGTTTAGGTCTTTGATCCATTTGGATTTAAGTTTTGTGTGTAGTGACAGATATGGATCTATTTGCAATCTTCTATTTGTCCAAATCCTGTTTGCTTGTTTCTTGATACTTATTTATTTATTTTACATCCTAACTGCAGTTTATCCTCTGTCCACTCCTCCTACCTGTCTCTCCCTCCCCTCTAATCCTACATCCACTCTTCTGTCTCTGGGGCATCTATACTCTGGGTCCTGGTGTTCCAGCCATTGTCAGGGATGGGCTCACTCTTTTGGCATGGGTTTGAGGCTGAATCAGTCATTGGCTGGTCTCTCTCACAATCTGTGTTCCACCTTTACTCCAGTAATCCCATAGATTGGACAAACTGTAGGTAAAATGTTATGTGGCTGACTTGGTACCCCAATTCCTTCATTTATATCCTCTTCTAGCCACAGGAGATGGCCAGTTCATGTTACATAGTCCATTTTGCCGGTAGTCTTGGCTGGGGTCATCCTTCGAGGTTCCTGGGAGTTTCTCTTGCACTAGGTTTCTACCTGACCTTGAAATGACCTCCTGTGCAGTTTTTCTCTACCAACACTCTCTCCCCCACCCCACCCATACCTGATCCCTCATGTTCCCTTTCCCAAACACTGCCAGTCTATTCACAAAATCTCTTCTATTTCCCCTTCGCAGGGAGATGCAAGTGGTCCCCTTGAGCCCTCCTTGCTACCTAATCTCCCTTGGTCTGTAGATTTTAGCATGGTTATCCTTTATTTTACAGAAAATATCCACTTATGCATGAGTTCACATCATGTTTGTCTTTCTTGGTCTGGGTTACGTCACTACATATTTTTTTCTAGTTCCATAAATTTGCCTTTGAATTTCATGGTGACTTTGTTTTTAACAGTTGAGTAGTACTCCATTGTGTAAATATACCACATTTTTTCATTATCCATTCTTCCGTTGAGAGGCATCTAGATTGCCTCCAGGTTCTGGCTATTATGAATAAAGCTACTAGGAACATACTTGAGCAAGCGGCCTGTTTCTTCCCAAGGCTTTCCATTTCAAGCTGACTGAATTTCATGCCTCAAAATCACTTCTTCATCTTCAAAATGAGTTGTAACAGTCTTTCTTTTGAACCACCAACAAGCTCCCAAATTATGACATGGAGACTTCTTATTAGTTATGAAATGCTTGGCTTTATCTTATGCTTGTTCCAGTAAATTTTATAACTTAAATTAACCTGTTTCTTTTCATCTATGTTTTGCCTTGGATCTTTTTACCTTCCCTCATTCTGTATGCCCTACTTCATGTCCTGCTGGCAGGCCAACCCAAGGTATCTCTCTCCCTTTCTCTCTATTTTTGTCCTCTTTCTTCTTGAGTCTTAATTCCTACTACTGCTTATTCAATCTACCCACCAACCTCACCTATACCTCTACTGCCTATTTATTGACTGGCAAGGTACAATGACAACACATTGTTACATTGTTAAACAAATGCAGCATTGACAAATGTAACATATCTTTGTCTAGTTAAGCTAATATTCTATAACACTTCTTACTTTTTGTCTAAGTAAAAAATGTTTCAACTTTGACATAGTAAAACTGTATAGAGTAAGAACAGTTATCTTGTAAATATTACATTTACAATATCTAGCCTATTTGCTATTGGCAAATTAAGAGAAAATATTCCATTATCTATCCTATCTTGGTGAGTCCAAAATTTTGTGCCTAATTTACCTTCTATCATAACTAAAGAAAACTTTATAACTATATAGTCTTCAACTCCATCAAAGACCCCCAGAAGGATATAATATTAAACCGATTAAGTGCAGAGCACTTAAACAGGTTAAACAGAAAAGCAGAGCAAGAAACCTCGAAATCTATGGAAATGACAGAAACTTCTGGTTGGCTGGACAGTCACCCAAGTTTCTTCTGCATAAACAAATGTAACAAATCTTTGCCTAGTTAAATAATATTCCACAATTTGCATCATTTCAATTTTGGTTTCTGTCATTCTATAACCTTTTTTACTAAGAATATAACTATCTCTGTTTCCATCATATGAGTACAGCAGGTATAGCTGAATAAAACATGTTCAAAATCTTTAAGAAATCACATCTGCACTGTCTGTTTTGCTGTGTGATTCAACATATTCCAATCCTGGGAATTGAAACACAGATATGTTTAGACATGATCTTGCCTCTACCAAACCCTTGAAGGTACAATAGTTATTTTCCATTTTAATGAACAGTTTCATATTGGAAAAATTCTAGTTAGAACTATATATAGCCAAATGTGGAAAAGAAAGGATTCTAATATCAAGTTCTGTTGGAAGAAAATTTAGCTGAAAAACACCAATTAAAACTACTAGTTATTATCTTCGTCCTACAGCCTACACACTTTGCTAAGCATTTTACATTTAACTTTCAAAATTATTTAAGTCTTTCAAGGTACATTATTACCTACTTGAAGCCAAGTCTAAGTAATTCATATAACTTGTATAAAGCTGGGAATTGACTGATAGGGAATATGACACAATATCTTTCTATATGTTTCTATCCACAAAGGACTTTATCCACTTTGTTTCATTAAAATCTTGCTCCCTAAAACTGTTCCCTCAAATTGTTAACCTAATAACCTATAGAAAAGATTTACCCTTCATGAGTCTCTCTGGGCAAGTAGGACAAACATTTTCTATTGGATACTGAAGGTTCTATTATAGATTAATATAGCTAGGAGATGGTTTTTTTTTTTTTTTGGTTTTTATGAGACAGGGTTTCTCTGTATTGTTTTGGAGGCTATCGGTCCAGCCTGGCCTCAAACTCACAGAGATCCGCCTGCCTCTGCCTCTGCCTCCCGAGTGCTGAGATTAAAAGCATGCACCACCACCGCCCAGCAGGAGCCAAGTTTTTAAGCCATTTTCTTTTTTTTTCTATTATTTTTTCTTTTTTATTTTTCCCTCTCCCTCCCCTCCTCCCGCACTCCCCTTCCCCCCACCCTCCCACCCTATTGCCAAATCCTTCCACATAGGGGATATCCAGAGTCTGTCATTTCACTCTGGTTAGGGTCCAGGCACTCCCCTAAGAGTCCAGGCTGAGAGAGCATCCCTCTTTGTGCTATAGGCACATGAAGACTGTTTGTATACCAGGGATAGACACTGATCCACAGCTCAGGGCCCCATAGGTTGCCCAGGCCTTCTCGCTGACACTCACATTTGGGGGGGTCCAGATCAGTCCCATGCTGGCCTCTCAGCTGTCAGTCTGGGGTCCAAGAGCTCTCCCCTGTTCAGATCAGCTGTCTCTGCTGGTTTTGCCAGCCCATTCTTTGCCAATTTGCTCATCACTCCTCTCTCTCTGTCACTGGGTTCCTTGGGTTCAGTTCAGTGATTAATTGTGTGTTTGCCTCTGCTTCCATCAGTCATAGGATGAAGGCTCCCAGATGGTTATAGACATCAAGTTCATTATCAGGAATGGGCATTCGAGGTGGTCTCTCCACTATTGCTTAGCTTGCCAATTGGTGTTATCCCTTTAGATCACTCGAGGTCACTCTGGTGCCTGATCTGTATTCGATCCTATGATTCCCTCTCCCCCTATTCTACCCCCACCCCCTCAACTTCCTGTTCCCCCATGACCAACTCTCTTCCTCTTCACCCCCTCTCTTCTTCCCAGGTCCCACTCCCCCCCAACCCCTCGCCGTGTTCCCCATCCATTTTCTAATTTTGTATTTCAGCTTGATAATTCACCAACAAGTAAAAGTTTGTCTTCCAATGCTTTTGAACAAATTTTCTACATTTACTCAAGGCTAAAATTGTCCAAATTGTCCTACAAATCATATTTATTGTTATAAAATTGAACTTGGCTTAATTTATCTATACCGTGGCCTCATCTTTTCCTGGCAACAAACTTTAAACCAGTTACTTCAGAACTTCCCTAAAGTTTTACTTTGTGAAGTAATTTGAATAGTTCTTTTGTTAATGATAAAAATAACAGCTCCTCTGAAAAACATTCCACTTGTAAACAAAACTGAATTGCTTTTCTGTCTATATATTAGTAGCAAAGAGAATGAATTGATTTGCATGGTTAAATGAAAACATTTTAGCTATATGCATAATAAATTAATCTTTATTTGAAATTTCTGTGAATAAAATATCCATGTTACCAAATAATACCTTATTTTCGTATATTCTTTTTAAAATGTATTTATTTATTTATTCATTTATTTATTTGTTTTACAGCCTGGCCACAGTTTCCTATTCTTTCTCTTCTTCTAATCCCTCCTTTCCTTTCCTCCCCTCCTCTGTTCCCAACTCCTATTCCACTCCTCCTTTTTCATTTAGGAAAGAGCATGTCTTCCATAAATATCAACAAAACATGGCATATCAAGTTGCATTAAACTAAGCACCTCCCCATGTATTAAGGCTAGGCAAGGCAACTCAGTATGAGGAGTATGGTCACAAAAGCCTGCAACAGAGTTAGAAATAGAACCTATTCCCAATGCTACAAGTTTTACAATAAGACCAAGGTACACATATATGAAGAGTGCCTAGGTCAGTCCCAGGCAGGCTCCCTGGTTGTTGGTTCTGACTCTGTGAGCTCCTATGAGTTCATGCTAGTTGATTCCATTGAGTTTTCTTTTGATCTCCTTGACTCCTTAGACTCCTATAATCTTTTTCCCTGTCTTCTGCAGGATTCTCTGAGCTCCAACGAAGGTTTGGCTGTGGCCCTGCATTTGTTACCATCAGTAGCTGGATGAAGCCTCTTTGATGGCAATTAGTTTAGGTACCAGTCTGGTCACAGGAGATGGTCAGTTTATATTACTTATCTGCCATTATTAGGAGTTTAAACTGGAGTCTTCCCTGTAGATTCCTGGGATATTCCCTTCTGCCAGGTTTTTACCTGACCCTGAAATGCCTCCCTTTTCCAGTAGTCTCTTTCTCTAACCCTCCAACCTCCCCAACCTGATTACTTATGTTCCCTTCCCCATGCACACTCAGTTCACTCATGAAATCTCTTTTACTTCCCTTTCCCAGGGAGATCTGAGGGTCCCCTGATGACCCTTCCTTGTTACCTAGCCTCTCTGGCGCTGTGGACTGTAGTATGGTTATTCTTTATTTTACAGCTAACATCCACTTATGAGTGAGTACATGTTATGTTCATTATTAACTTCCCATATAGTCTATCAAAAGTCCTTTAATTATTCCCCCACACATTTTCTCTTCTACTCTCCATTTCATGGTCTCCTCCATTTAATCATCCTGTTCTATTATTCTTTTACCATGTTATATCTGTATTATGTCTTCCATCCCTTAAAATATCCCTCCCACTGTCTTGGCCTTTACTACTTTTCTAACATTTATGGATATTCCAAATTAAGCATGCATATTTAAAGGTTTAAAGCTAACACCTATTCATGAAAACATCCAAAAATTTGCCTCATGATTGTGGGTGTTATAGAGCTGTTCTCTGTAACTTTCACTAAAATTTATTTGTTCATTTCTGATTTTGCTATTTTTCCTGTTTTTCCAAAGTCACCCCAAGGATGCTCATTATTTTAATTAGTATGAAAAGTGTTATGGCTCAGTCTTCATTTACTTGCAAGTCCTCTGGAGTACCTGTGTGCCAGCTGCATCCCCTATACATCTCAGGCTGATAACTATCATCGGTATTCTGTTTGTGGTAGCACTAACACTCTGTAACCAAAATTTACACTTTTCTAAATGTACCCATTGGAAATTAGTCTGTAGTTGTGAATAAGTTATATTAATTCACATTTTATACAGAAATTCAAAAAATTTGAAAACAATAAATGTGTGCCTTTGCTTTTTCTTCAGAAGCATATGTATCAACATCTAAATTTGAAAATATGATGCTTATGTATTTTCTAATGCTCCAGGAATAGCTTCCCAATGTAGAAACAGTGCATGTCATTACTATATTTCTATACTCAACCCAGTGAACTTTATATTTGAAGTAGCTAATGTTTTCATATCATTGATATAAAAAATTGCCTGTCAAAGAAATGTTTACTCAAAGAATGCTTACATTATAAGTTGGCAATTCTGAAAGTGGGAGCACATTGTACTTTGTACTTTAATTCTTTTATTTATACCATTATCATTAATAATATGAGGAAAAATTAATGGTCTCCATAGAAATAAACACATAAGTTATGAATAGAAAAAGGGCTACTTCTGACAGAGGGAGGATACAAAAATCAGTCTTCACAGGAATAATAGTGAATAGTAGGGGAAAGAAAGACAAAATTACACTTTATGTTATGTACTACATTTATATTATATATGAAATCTAAATATAATTATGTGTATAATCTATACACACAGTTACATACACATGACATGAGAGCAAAAAAGGTTAGAGTAAAAAAGAGGCATCAGTTGGAAGGTATAAGACAGGGTAAGAGAGTAAAATAGAACAAAAGGCCAATGGTAATAGACTTTTGGAAATCTCGTAATGAACTGTCCTAATGGAGCATGGCTATAGTCATAGTACTGGTGCGGATGAGGCAGAGGCTCATCACTACTGGCCAGCTAGCTTGTGCTATATGATCAGTTTGAAGTGAGTCTTGACTACATACAGCAATATCCTGTAACAAAAAAGTGCCAATTAAACTCAATGTTTTTCAGTCCTACTAAGTAGTTTTTAAGGTAGAAAACCAGAAAGACAAAGTAGAAGCAATAAAAATAACTCTGTAGTTCAATGAGTTCTAGGAAAATTCAAACCATTGTTAAGAATTTTGTATCTGGCCAGGCAGGGGTGGTACATGCATTTAATCCCAGCACTCAGGAGGCAGAGGCAGAGGAAGGTGGATCTCTGGGAGATCTTGTCTACAGAGCAAGTTCCAGGACAGTCTCTAAATCTATTCATAGAAACCCCGTCTTGAACAACCAAGAATAAAAGAATTTTGTATTTGAGCAATTTAAACAAGGATATGATAAAAAGATATCAGCCACTTAAACATTGAACATACTAATTAAAGTAATGAGTAACCTTGTGGTGAATTTTGAAAAGCAGGAAAAAACAAGCAAACAAACTAGAAATCAATGGAAAACAATACAATCAAGAAAATCAAAAGTTGGTTTAGGGAAGACTAATAAAATATAACAATGTCAATACACATTAATTCAATTCAGTTAGTGTTACACAGGAGAAACGTGAAAATATAAGGGATAGTAATTGATAGAATAAGGCATATGCAACATGAAAACTAAAACAATACATGGCTAAAATAAAAATATTTCATGAAATGAAAGTATAAAATAAGTACAAACAACAGAGTGAAAATTTAACTTAAAGAATGCAAAAATATTTGTAAATCATACATTTCACAAGCAGTTAATATCCAGAATGTAGAAAGGTGCTCTTATGACTTAACAATAAGAATGGAAATTTTTAAAAGAGGCAATGGATGTTTTCCTAAGAAATGTATAAATTAATCAAGTCACAATGTGCACATTACTCATGTAATTTGATTTACTATAAAGAAGGCAAAGCAAAGTTGCCCCTAGAAATGATATGAATAAATTGGAACCTTTATACATTATTGGTAGAAATATAAAAAGAGCAGGTACTTCCAAAAACAATATGAAAAATGTGGAATTATCACAGGATCCAGCAATTTTACAATCTGATATATTTTCTAAGAGAACTGAAAGAGACACTTTGAAGAGATATTTTTGTATTTATGATCATAGCAGAATTGTGTTTTCATGACAGCGCAAACATGGAAGCAATTTAAGTTGTCATCGACGAATAAAAATATAAATCAATATTGCAACACAGTGACAAATAATATACCACTAAGGAGGTAAGGAATTCTGGCACAAATATTTTCTGTTTCCAGTAATGTGATCTATGTAGTGCACTCAGAGTTATAGAATCAGAAAATATAATAATAATTAACAAGGGCTAGTAAGTATGGAGGAAAGTAGTGATAATTAATTGATGAAAAGTTTCTGCTTCACAAGATGAAAATTTATGGAGGTTATTGTACAACAATGTGAACATATTTGACTGGAGTACATATATGAATTGTTAAGTTTGCTATGGTTTTGGGCATAAGAAATACACTGAGGAATTTACAATGTATTAATTTATATTTACAAAGCCACCAAGATAAAACAAGTGCTTAATTTTAAAATATACAACTGGATTTGATATAATAATATTTATTTATATTTTATTTTGCTAAAGAAGTATATTCTGAATTTACAAAATACCATGCATGCATGTATGTCAGTACAGCAGACATATTTAAATAAAAAGTCTATGATCTGTAGTACATTACAGATTTCTAAGCCATCTTACTCTACCAGTGTTCTATTTTACATTTTTTATAATCTATACATAACTGAGAGATACTAAGCTTAAATAATTTCCGGCATTGTGCATAAACTGTCCTGACTGAGACTTACCTGATTTCTCCTCTCATACCCAAAAATAAAAAAACAGTTTGTCTTTGTTTAAAACTCACTTTAACATTACTTTACTTCAAATAAATATGCACTAGTTTTGATTTTTCCTTTGAATCAGTTATAACATCTGCATGACTTCCTCATAACCACTTTCGTATTGGAGATTCATCGTCTCACTTACACTCAAAATTATCAATTAACACTTTCCCTCTGTAGATTTGCAATGAATTGAAAACTTTAAGAATGAAAAGAAGTTTGGTAACACCTGTGATCTGGAAGCAGAGGCAAAGGTGGCGACCACAGATACCCTACTGGAAGTATTACAGTGGCAAGGAACAGTGAGAAGAAGCAGCAGCTTGGGAAGATAAGATTTCAGGAGTAGAAATCAAGAAACTTCAGAGCAACACAATTTTCATTTATCTTTCATTTTTTTTACTTTGAAGTACATGTTTCTGTAAATGTTTTGCAAGCATGTTCATTTCATTACAGGTACCTGCAGAAACCAGAAGACACACTCAATCCCATGAATCTGTTGTTACATGTTATTGGATGCCACCAGACATTGGTAATGGGACCAAACTCCAATCCTCTGAGATAGCAGTAGAACTTTTCTAGTGCTGTTTTTTTGTTTATAACAATTATCCATCATTTTACATCTGCTTATATATGCTCTACTTTATCATTTCTCCATGTTCCTTTTAAGCCTTTAGCTAAGGTAAAGAGAATTTCTCTGTTTCTGTCTCTGTCTGTCTCTGTCTCTCTGTCTGTGTCTGTGTCTGTCTGTCTGTCTGTCTCTCTCTCTCTCTCTTTCTCTCTCTCTCTCTCCTGAAGGCTTTATATCTACACAGTGAGTTTTAAAATATTTCCCACTGGTTATAATAACTACTTCCATTTTTTCTAACTACTTGCATTCTGTCTGTTGGAACAGATGGAGGAAAGGTAAGATATTTTGAGACATTATGTTAAAATAATTAGACTCCATTTTCAGTGAGCTATTTGTCAATGTTCATACTACAAGATTGTTTGTATAATTATAAAATCATATTGATTTTTCTGTTGTGCTACATCAAACACAATGTCTTGTACATGTCAATCATTGAACTACACCCTTGACTCCATATTGATTTTTCTGATAAACATAATGACTAGTGTTAGTTTTCTAACATGCTATCTTTGGTTTTGCCTGTGAAATAGCATCTGTGATGTTATAACGCCTTTGCAACATGTATGGGACAATTAGTAACACCTTTTTGTTGAGCTGTTTCAATAGACAGCATGCTCATTAATGAGAAACATATCAAATTAAAGAAAGATCATTTGGAACTATCTAAAGGGAATAAGCAATAGAATCATAAGTGAATGTTTGGAAGACATAAGAAAATATGAAAAGGAATATGTACCTAAATCTTTGAGGAAGAGTGCAAAGAAATCCTATTTCAGAATACAGAAGATCAAGTAGATACTTTAAAATAGGCAGGTTCGTTACCCAACAAAAGACATTGGGCAATTTATCAGCCGTCACTATCTCTAGAAAAACAGGGTTAAGACAAACTTCAGTTTGGTCAGTATTCCTTTTTTCCTGATGAATGAAATACTTGTAACTCAGAAAAATCATAAGCCTTGGTAATGGGTTGAAACAGTACTTCATTGTCTCTCAAGTATTTTTGATACAATTGCTTCCAAAAATAAGTTAGAAGTTCCTTAGAAAAATCCTGGGAAATGTCAGTTTTTTTAAAGTCTGCACAGCAGAAAAGTTTATCTGAAATTACATGGAAACAGGAAGAAACAAAAGAAGAGAAGGAAGGAAAAATGAAGGAAGGAAAACAGGAAAAACAAAGGAGTGGAGAATTACATTAAAGACCCAAAAATTGAACCCCAAGATTAATTATCTTAATAGACAGCAACAGATCAGTACAGAAATATATGCAGAACTATTCACAAAGAATTTTGAAACTTTCTGTTAGGTTGATGTTCTTAAGGACATTGTCCATTGTCATGCTTAACTATAGCATATATAATGAATACCAAAAGAATTTTGCAGATTTCCCTGGTAGTCTAAATTTCAGCTTTTCAAAGCAGATTCTGCATCCCATGCATAGTGTCTTGAATTTATCCAATCTATACTTTTAACAGTCTTAAACTGCAGCTCACAAAGCCCCTTCCCTTCCTGTATTAACAGGTTAGCTACAACGCAACCAGAGACATATTAACATTTTTAGTTCTTAATGTCCCCAATTTAAGTGAGAATAAGAATATTTTAATATATTAGTTTAGGCAGCTATAATATGATATTTAAGGAATTATGAAGTATCAACAATTGGTGACATTTACTGATTAAAGCAAGACAAATCCACTTCAGTTTGCATGTAGACAAAAGTATCTAGGTTTTCCAATATGAGTGATTCTCTACCATGTGAAGAAACAACTTCAGTTTACTAAGAAATGGAAAATATTTCAAGACAATATTTAGGGCAAGAATCTGATTTTCTGAAAGTTTACAGTACAGATGATGCAGTTTCTCATTGCAACAGACTAATCATATTATATATATACATATATATATTATACATACAAGCACATGAATGCACACAAAAACAACAGTAACTATTAAAAAAAAGAGACCATTAATTTGAGAGAGAAAATGGCAGGGGTATGCTAGGTTTAAGAGGGAGGAAATTTTGGAGATCAACCCTCTGTCAGATGTGGGGTTAGTGAATATCTTTTTCCCATTCTGTGGGTTGCCTTTTTGTCTTGCTGACTGTGCCCGTTCCCTTACAGAAGCTTCACAGTTTCAGGATGTCCCGTGTATTAATTGTCGATCTTAGTGTCTGTGCTACTGGAGTTATGTTCAGGAGCAGTCTCCTGTACCAATTCGTTCAAGGGTGCCTCCCACTTTCTCTTCTAACAAGTTCAGTGTGGCTGGATTTATGTTGAGGTCTTTGATCCATTTGGACTTAAGTTTTGTGCGTGGTGATAGATATGGATCTATCTGCATTCTTCTACATGCCAGCATCCAGTTATGCCAGCACCATTTATTGAAGATGCTTTCTTTTTTCATTGTATATTTTTAGCTTGTTTTGAAAATCAGATGTTCATACATGTATGAGTTAATATCAGGGTGTTCAGTTTGATGCCATTGGTCTACCTGTCTATTTTTGTGCCAATACCAAGCTGTTTTCAGGATTACAGCTCTATAATAGAGGTTGAAGTCAGGGATATTTATGCCTCCAGATGTTGCTTTGTTGAATAATGTTGTATTGGCTATCTTGAGTCTTTTGTTTTTACATACATAGTTGATGATTGTTCTTTCAAGGTCTGTGAAGAATTGTGCTATGATTTTAATAAGGATTGCATTAAATCTGTGTATTGCTTTCGGTATGATTGCCGTTTTTACTATGTATCCAAGACCATTGGAGATCTTTCCATTTTCTGGTGTCTTCTTTAATTTCTTTCTTAAAAGACTCAAAGTTCTTGCTATACAGGTAAGTCTCCTGTTTGGTTAGCATTACCCCAAGGTTTTTTATGTTGTTTGTAGTTATTGTAAAGGGCGATATTTCTCTGATGTCTTTCTCAGCCCTTTTATCATCTGTATATAGTAGGGCTACTGAGGATCCAATCAAAAATGGGGTATAGAATTAGATTGAGAATTCTCAGTAGAGGAGATTAAAATTGTTGAGAGACACTTGAAAATGTTCTCAACATCCCTAGCCATCTGGGAAATGCAAATCAAAATATCTCTGAGATATCATCACACTTCTATCAGAATGGCTAAAATCAAAAACTCCAACGACAATTTAGGCTGGAGAGGATGTGGAGAAAGGGGAGCACTCCTCCACTGCTGGTGGGAGTGCCGACTTGTACAGCCATTTTGGAAATCAGTATGGAGATTCCTCAGGAAAATGGGAATCAGCCTACCACATGACTCATTCAGTTGTGCTATTAATTTTTCTGCATCTAGTGAGATGATCATGTGATTTTTGTTTTTCAGCTTGTTTATATGGTGGATTACGTTGATGGATTTTCATATGTTGAACCATCCCTGCATCCCTAGGATGAAACCTACTTGATCATGGTGAATGATTGTTTTGATGTGTTCTTGGATCTGATTTGCCAGTATTTTATTGAGAGTTTTTGCATCAATGTTCATGAGGGATATTGGTCTGAAGTTCTCTTTCTTAGTTGTGTCTCTGTGTGGCTTGGGATCAAGGTTATTGAAGCCTCATAGAGTTTGGCAAAAACCTTTCTGCTTCTATTGGGTGGAATACTTTGAGAAGAATTGGTATAAGCTGCTCTTTGAATTTCTGGTAGAATTCTACACTGAGGCAATCTAGACCTGGGCTTTTTTTGGTTTAGAGACTTTTGATGACTGCTTCAATTTCCATAGGGGTTATAGGTCTATTTAAATTGTTTATCTCTTCTTGATTTAATTTTGGCAAGTGATAGCTATCCAGGAAGACGTCTATTTCCTTTAAATTTTCAAAGTTTGTGGAGTACAGGTTTTCAAAGTATGACCTGATGATTCTCTGGATTTCCTCAGAGTCCCTTGCTATATCCACCTTTTCATTTCTGACTTTGTTAATTTTCAAGTTCACACTCTGCTGTTTGGTAAGTGTGAAAAAAGTTTTTTCTATCTTGTTGATTTTCTCAAAGAACCAAGTCTTCGTTGCATTGATTCTTTGTATTGTTTTCCTAGTTTCTACTTTATTGATTTCAGCCCTCAATTTGATTATTTCCTGGCGTCTACTCCTCCTGGGGGTGTTTGCTTCTTTGTGTTCTAGTGCTTTCAGCTGTGCTGTTAATTCTCTAGTATAACTATTCTCCAGTTTCTTCATGTGGGCACTTAGTGTTATGAACTTCCCATAACACTAAGTGTCCCACAGGTTTGAGTATGCTTTGTCTTCATTCTCCTAGAATTCTAGGAATTCTTTAATTTCTTTTTTATTTCTTCTTTGACCCAGGAATGGTGCAGTTGTGCATTATTCAATTTCCATGAGTTTGTATGTTTTCTGCAATTTGTGTTGTTGAATTCTAATTTTAAAGCATGGTGGTCTGATAAGATGCATGCAGATATTCCAATTTTTTTGAAGCTGCTAAGGTTGTATATGTTGCCAAGTATGTGGTCGATTTTTGAGAAGGTTCCATGTGGTGGTGAGAAGAAGATAATTTTTTGTGGATGGAATGTTCAATAGATGTCAGTTAATCTGAATTGGGTCACAACTTCTATTAGTTCTTTTGCATCTTTGTTAAGTTAATATCTGGTATTCCTTTCTAGTAGTGAGAGTGGGGTGTTGAAGTCTCCCACTATAAGTGTGTGGGGATATATATGTAATTTGAGTTTTAGTAATGTTTCTTTTATGAACCTGGATGCCTTTGTATTTGGGGCATAGTTGTTCAGAATTGAAACTTCATCTTGGTGCATTTCTCCTGTGATTAGTATGTAATGACCTCCTTCATCTCTTTTGATTGATTTTATTTTAAAGTCTAATTTGTTAGATATTAGCCTTGCTATCCCTGCTTGTTTCTTGGGTCCATTTGATTGAAAAATCTTTTTCCAACCTTTAACTCTCAGGTAATGTCTGTCTTTGAGGGTGAGGTGTGTTTCTTTTTTTTTTTTTTTGGTTTTACGAGACAGGGTTTCTCTGTATTGTTTTAGAGGCTGTTGGTCCAGCCTGGCCTCCAACTCACAGAAATCCGCCAGCCTCTGGCTCCTGAGTGCTGTGATTAAAGTCATGCACCACCACTGCCCAGCGAGGTGTGTTTCTTTTATGCAGCAGAAGGATAGGTTCTGTCCTCGAATCCATTATGTTAGCCTGTGTCTTTTCATGGGTGAGTTATGGCCGTTAATACTGAGGGATATTAATTACCATTGATTGCTCATTCTTCTTTGATTTTGAATGGATATTGGTGGAATTATGTGTGGAATTCAACCCCTTTGTTCTTTTGGCTGTTGGTAAAGTGGGATTATCTAATGCCTATGTTTTTCTGGTTGTAGTTAATTTCCTTGGGTTGGAGTTTTTGTTCCAGAACTTTCTTTAAGGCTGGGTTAGTGGATATGTATTACTTGAATCTAGTTTTGTCATGGAATATCTTGTTTTCTCCATCTATAGTGATTGAGAGTTTTTTCGGGAAGAATTGTCTGGACTGGCATCCATGTTCTGTTAGTGTTGGTAGAATATCCAGGCTTTCAGAGTTTCTATGGAGAAGTCAAATGTCATTCTGATAGGTTTTTGGTTTTGAGTTTTCTTTGGTTGATGACTATATATCCTCTAATGAGTCTTCAACACCTGAGATTCTCTCTTCTATCTCTTGTATTCTATTGGTAATGCTTGCATCTGTATTTCCTGATCATTTATCCAGATTTTCTATTTCCAGCATCCCCTCATTCTGTGTTTTCTTTATTGTTCAGCTTTCAATGCTTCAACTGTTTGCGTTGCTTCCTTCATTTGTTTGGTTGTTTTTTCTTGATACTCTTGTTTATTACTTGAAATTTTGGGTTTGTCTTTTCCTCCATTTCATGTATTTTTTGTTTGTTTTTTCTTCTGTTTCTTTAAGGGATTTCCTCATTTCCTCTTTGTTTATCTCTATCATCTTCATAAAATAATTTTTAAGGTCTGTCTCTTCTGCTTCATCTATGTTGTGCATTTCAGGTCTTGCTGGCATGGGGTCTCTAGATTCTGGTAGAATCATGTTGGTCTTTCTATTGCTGAGTGGGTTCTTATACTGGCTTCTACATATCTCTTCTTCAAGTGGGTGCAGGTGGGGCCTTTCTTTCTCTACTGGTCCTGAAGCTCAAGCTGGGCACGCTGGAGAGTGGGTTGTGAAAGGGCTTATGTCTTTCCTGGATGGGTCGGTCCTTTTGATGCCAGGAGCAGACCCCCGGAATATTGAGGGAGTGGGTTGTGGGCATGGGAGGGCACCCAGGAGGACACAAGTTCACCTGGGGGTGGGAGCACAGGTTTGGGGAGAGTTGCGGGTTGGGTCTGTGAGGATTGACATCTTTCTTGTGTGTACAGGTCCTCTCAATGCCCTGAGTAGCCTCTGGAAGTTTGGGGAAGTGGGTGATGGCTGGGGAAGGGGTCCCTAAGAGGACGCAAACTCACCTGAAGTTGGGTGCACTGGGGGTAGTGTCTGGAAGGACTGATGTCTTTCCTGTGTCCTCTCGATGCCAGGAGCGGGCCCCAGGACGATTGAGCGGGTGGGTAATGGGCGGGGGAGGGTTCCCAAGAGGACTCAAGCTCCCGTGACCCAGGGCACACTGGTGGGTAGGGGTCTGGAAGGACTTGTGATTATTTGTTTTATTCTTTGGGGGCACACGCATCCAGTTCCCAAATAAATGTACATGGAGATTTATAATTACTTATAAATTCCAGGCTTTAGCTTGTCTTGATTTTTGCCAGCTTTTCTTAATTTAACTTATCCCATCTATCTTTTGCCTCTGGACTTTTAGCTTTCTCTATTTCTGTTTACCTTTCTCATTTATCTATTTGTTTATTTATTTTTATTTAAATTAGAAACAAGATTGCTTCACATGTCAATTCATGCTCCCTCTCCCTCTCCTCCTACCCCACCCTCAATAACTTTGCCCAAATCCCCACCCAATCCCCACTCCACTCTCCAGGGTGGGTGAGGCTCTTCATTGGGAATCTCCAAAGTCTGCCGTATCATCCAGGTCAGTGCCTAGATCCTCCCCAGTCTGTCCAGGATGAGAGAGAATCCCTCCATGTGGAATGGACTCCCAAAGTCCATTCTGATACCAGGGATAAATACTGATCTAGTACCGGAGGCCCCAAAGAGTGCCAGGCCGAGGCCTCCTCACTAATACCCACATTCAGAAGGTCTGCATCAGTCCCATGCTGGCCTTTCAGGGCATCAGTCTGGGGTCTACGAGCTACCCCTTGTTCAGGTCAGCTGTTTCTGTGAGATTTACCTGCCCAGTCTCAATCGCTTTGCTCATCACTCCTCCCTCTCTGCAACTGGTTTCCAGGAGTTCACTTCAATATTTAGCTGTGAGTGTCTGCCTCTGCTTCCAGCCACTGGATGAAAGTTCTAGGATGGCAAACAAGGTAATCATCAATCTCATTTTTGGGGAAGAGCAATTAAGGTAGCCTCACCACTATTGCTTAGATTCCAAGTTGCTGTCATCCTTGTACATCTCTGGAAATCTCACTAGTGCCAGATCTCTCCTCAAACCTATAATAACTCCCTCTATTATGGTATTTCTCATCCTGTTCTCTACTCTTACCCTGACTCAAACTTTCTGCTCCCCCATGTCCTCCTCTACTCCTCTCTTCTCACCCTCACTTTCCCCAGCTCCCTTTCTCCACCCCCATTCTCCAGGTCCACTCAGGAGTTCCTGTCCCATTCTCCCTCTTTGGAGTACCATGCATACCTCTTTTAGGGTCGTCCCTGTCTCCCAAACTCTCTGGTGGTAAAATTGTATGCTGGCACTCCCCCACTTCATGCCTAAAATCCATATATGAGTGAGTACATACCACGTGTTTCTTTTTGTGACTGGCTTACCTCACTCGATATTGCTTCTTCTAGTATTGTCCATTTGCCTGCAAATTTCAAGTTTCCATTGTTTTATTATGCTGAGTAGTGCTCCATTGGGTAAATGTACCACCATTTTGTTTATCAACTCTGCAGTTTAGGTGTTGGGGAAGTCCTGTTATTTGCCTGTGCATTTGTCAATAAAGTACTGTCTGGCCAATAGAAAACCTAGATAGGAGGGACTAGGAGTCGAGGAGGATTCTGGGAAGGGGAAACACAAGAGAGTCAACATGTGACGCCATGGGGGTAGGATGCCGGGAACTATTCTCCGGTAAGAAACATATTTAGATTAACAATTATGGGGTAATTACTTAAGGCAGAGCTAGCCAGTAAGAGACAAACAAGGCCAACAGCTTCATAATTAATATAGCCTCCTGTGTGTTTATTTGGGACTCATGCGGATCTAGAACCAGGCTGGCGCGGCAGAGCCCAGGGGACTGGCGGGGGATAAAGCAAAGCGGCTAGCAAAAGAAAAAGCTTCTCTTAACATTTAGGGGCATCCAGGTTGCTCCCAGGTTCTGACTATTACAAATAATGCTGCTATGATCATAGTGGAACAGATGTGCTTACCTTGGGTATATGCCTAAGAGTAGGAGTGCTAGATCTTGTTTACCTTTCTTTGCTTCTTATTCCATGGCTTTTTGTGTAGCTGGGGACCTAGCCCCTGGTGTCCTTCTTATTCTGTTCCTTGATCTCTTCCCCTTCCTCCCTCCTTTCCTCTCTTTGTCTCTCTCTGTCTCTCTCTGTCTCTCTCTCTCCTCTCTCTCCTAGATTTCTCCTCCTGTTTATGCCCTTTGCCTTCCAGCCCCACCTATTCTTTCTCCAGTCTTGCTATTGAACATTCAGCTCTTTATTAGACCAATCAGGTGTTTTAGACTGGCAAAGTAACACCAATTTACAGAGTTAAGCAAATGTAACATATGAGACTGCAACACATCTTTGTGCCATGAAACAAATACTACATAGCATAAACAAATATAACACAGCTTAAAATAATATTACACAACATATATCCCCCAATTTACTAGTCTCTCATTTCTCCTATCTTTCTCTTCTTATGTAATGTTTCTATTATGAAGGAAGGACATTATTATGCAGTTTTAAAAAAGCTTCACCTAGATATTCAGACCATGTCCCATATATGTATTCATCTGTAATTTGAAGCTGTATGTTCATGTAACCATCTTCAGAAAGCAGATAGTCACTATACTCCATTCCCTACATATGTTTATCATTGCTAGCTTTCCTTTGAGTTCATTGAGAAAAGTTGTGTTCTCAGAGTCATTGCTGATCCTGCTGCTATGTAGCCCTCATGAATGGAGCACTTATGGCTAAGATTTTTTAAGTGACCTAAAGATTGTGGAAATAATGTTCAAGATAGTATTCTTACAGTTTCTGCTGAAATAAAGTTTTCCAGAATAGTAACTTGGTTAAGATACAAGTTTACATCTTCTAAAACCATAAGTAGTTGTCAAAATTAATGTTAGTTTATGATCACTGAATTGTACAAATTTAGGAATACTTTTCTCCAGTGACATTAAGATGATGTCACATATTTCCTCTATCAGGGAAAAATCATAGAAAAAGCTATTTTAATTAGTCTTTTAAAGGTATAATACAAAGAAGTGGGTTTCATTCAGGCAATTTTATACACACTTTATTTATATTGATCTTTTTCTCCTTCCCCTTCCTCTTCTTTGGATGGTTCCCTTTATCCCCTCCAAAAGTTCCATTTACATGTATATACTACATGTATTTCATCATGGCCTTTGTTGTTACTTCTGTTTTGAATTAGTTTTCCATAATCTAAATATATAATGCTAATACATTTTCCAAAAATTTACCTAAATAATGGGTAATTTAATTCTTAATACAATTGTGAGTTGGTTTCTGTAAAAAGGTTCTTAAACTGATAAACATTTAGTGATGTGGGAAAAATCTTAATTTGTTAGGTATCTTAAAAATATCCTATTTATATGAGTGGGTTTCTTTAAATCTTTATGTACCAAAAAGAAGAAAAAGCTACTTTAAGAGATACAAAAGATGTATTTGTTTACTTACTTACTGACTTAATTTAATGCTTCAAGAAACTATGAAAATACTGCACTCACAATTAAGAAGAAATAAATTATATAAATTAAAGACAAAAATTCAAATATAAATTTTGTGGCTTTAATTACAAAATTTCAGTAATGGTTCAAGCATAAGTACCAAAATGTAAATCTTGCCAATTTAGATGTCTCTTCACACTGAGTAAGGAATTCCTCATTAACTTTGACTTAAAAGAGACAAACAGATGAACAGGGTCATAAACAAATCAGATTTTCAGTATACTCTCATCCAACAGAGACAATACCACTATGAACCAGATATGATTTGCAGAGATCATCAAATGGTCAGGCCATGAAACCAAACAAACCTAGCAGCAGAAATCTAGTTAGCCATCAGAAAGTTAATGGAAAATCCCTACAATACATAAGAATGCATGGAAGAGGAATTGGACTCAATAAAGATTACCAAATGGCAGTAAGAAAAGAGTGAGATCTGAAAGGAAATTTCAGTCCCATTAGGATACAGAAACAAAACAGTAAAAAAATTAAATGACACCAAGTAACTAAGAATAATTATTGGGGCTATTGAAACATGGAGAATGCTCACTAATGTGTAATCTTAACAAAAAAGAAATCTTGGAATTTCAGATCAGATACAGAAGGGAGTCATGATTGAATCTTAATTTGTCTTGTAAAGGTGGAGCTGCCCCATTATTTGTCATTGAGTAAAGGTGAATATGTATCTTGTATTAACTTCAAGAACAGAATAGTCCTTTATTAATATTTTCTCAGCACACACAAGACAGAGGGATTTCTCAACAATCACTACTTTGGGGAAGAAAACTTTGAATTGAATACAGTATTTCCCACACTAGCAAAATGAAATTATACAGCTACAGATACAGATTGGTTTTACTTGTAATTCCAAACCTTCACTATAAGTATTAATCCACATATTTCTTAATATTTTGTATCATTGCATGTTCATGAATGTTGTTTGAAAAAAATAGGACTGTCTTAACCATGTGCAAACTCCAGTACATTTCCATTTGTTTTATTCACAGATTCTGATCTAGAAAACCAACATTTAGAGTTATGTCTGTAAATAGAGATGTTTATTATTTTGTTGTTAATACAAATAATATTTTTATTTAGATGTGTAACATAATGGTAGAAAACACCCATATTTGTGACTAAAATAAGAGAGGTAGCATTTATTGAGTTTATCATTGTTGGGAATCTTTATATTTATTTTTCATTTTTGAGTCTGGGTCTCACTACATACCTCTAGCTGGTCTGGAATTTATTGTGAAGACCAGGCTGATCTCAAAATCAGAGATCTCCCTTCATCTGTCCTGAAACTTAGGATTAAATGATTGCACTGCTATACCCAGCTATTTTATTTTATGATTGTTTTCTGGAGACAGTCTTGTCATGTAACACTTAAAATTCACTATGTAACCCAGGCTTTCAATGGCAACTTAAACCAAAATAAATCATCAAATATGGGCACTAGTAGTTTCTGTTCTATCAAATGTGAATAGCATTAATATTTATTAATTTCTAAACTATCCTTTTCAGCAAAATCACTTTATTCATTTCTTGTTACTCAAAAATATTTTTTGAGTATTCTGTGAAGGTTGCAAAATCGTTAAGTTGATATATTCTTATTGTAATTTCCAATTTATTCTTATCAATATTTATAGGGTATAACTGGCTGAAGAAAATCAAGTGAAATTCAGAATGTACATATATAATTGAAGTAATTTTAAAACAAAATTATTTAGATGGCATATGTCCTCATAGAGGAGAATAAGGAATATACTAAAAAAGAAGGAAAGTATAAGGTATCAGAAACTTACAATATAATTGTTATTCATGAAGAATTAGTGATATTCATTATTGAATTTCTTGTCAGTTTTTTAATTCTTCATCTAGTAATTTTTATTATGAAAATATGTTTCTTCAGTTATAATTATTCTAAATGGTTCTACATAAATTACTTAATTTGTGATATATTTGGGTACATTATGTTCTTTCTACATATAAATGCTTATCATTAATGAATTTTATGTTTTAGGTGGCACTGAATATTCATAAAATATAGTTTTCCTTTCTAAATTGCAATATTTTAAACAATGAATTAAATGTAAGACTGAAATGTGGAATTTCCATTTTAAAAATACATGGGCAATATTTATGTTGTATTCATATCAAAATGAATTTTTTCTAAACATATGTTTTGATGGTTAATACTTTGTTTCTTTACAATGAGAAACTTTTCTATGAACTTGTTCTCAAAAGCCATAGCAGCCTAAATGTGTGTCTTCAGGACATGTTCAGGTACATCACAGAATTCCCAGAATTTAGGATATTTCATCAATGCTACTCCTGTTTATATTAATAAAACTTCTTACTGAATGGTGTGTTTTATGTCTCTTTAACCAGTTTAATAAGTTGATTTAAAATTACTTTGCCTCTTTGACATAGTAACCATCATCCATAAATTTTATGGTGATATGATTTAATCAAATTAAAAAGCCCTTTCTTTCCTATTGTAAAGTTAGCTGCACCTCTTTATTCTTCTAGTTTTCTCCTATTGTTTCAAAAGTTTGCCAGGCATATATTAATTAACCAGTTTATGAAGTCTTCTTTCACTAAAATTGTAACATGAAAAATAAAAACCCAGAAAGAGATATTTGCATTCAAGCTTCAAGCAGAGGATCAGAAAAACAAAGCATTCAGCTACTAGCACTCATCTCTACCTTAGGATGAAAGGGATGTCCTGCTCTCAGTGGGGGTGGAGAATAAATCTTTTCAGACTAACTTTGTGTCTTCATTTTATATCTCTCAAATCCTGGGATTAAGGGAGTATGATCCCAAGTGCTTAGATCACCATTGTGTGAGATGTTTCTCTTTAGGACTGGATCAATTTTGTGTACCTCAGTGTGGTATTGAACTAACAGAGATCCATCTGCCTGACTTCTGAGTCCTGGGAATAAAGCCATGTACAACAACTGCCTGACTCTATGACATGCTAGTATGACTTATGGTTTTAAATGTGTGTATCACCTCTGCCTGGCTCTGTAGATTGTAGCTAGGTTTCCTTTCTGTACCCTCAGGCAAGCTGTAATAAATTATAAATAATATACCACCACATTAAATAACTTCAAAATATCATCGTGAGTTTTTCCAATTTCATCACACTAATCCTATCCAAAGGCCCATACTCTCTAAAGTCATATGGACATTCAGACATTTACTGTGTCTATTTTACTCTTCATTTTATACAATAGAAATAAACATGAAGACATAGAAACACATCATGAACCCCTCTTCCTGTTCTACTAAAACTGTTAAATGATATTATGAACTAATTGTGTTTTGTAAAGAAGAAATTGGATAGCGCCAAGAAGTAAGCGGCATATTTCCTACACTAATGTGTTGTTACTTAGCCTGAATAAGAAAAATCTGCATCAGTATTCAACAATCCAAGAATGTTCAGTAGTATTCTATTTACTCTACATGAATGGAAGATATAAACTACAAGGCCTAAGATTTGAACACTTCCTATGTTATTGTTCTTAAAAATAAAATATGTTCCTTAAAGAAGTAGTTGTCAGACAAGTACAATAATGCTTTCTCCTGTCTTGTCACGGTTGAGAATGTCTTAATATATTAACCCCTCCTTATATGCTGTGATACTTTATATGAGATATTAAAAGATAATATTCAAAGAAAACAAAACACATGATTCTCATAAGGATATAAAAAATAATACTGATTTTATCTTATACTTACAAAGAATTCAGTTAGCGTAGTTGGTTGAGAAGAGGTGTCAAGAGACACAAATTTGTATTAAGTAAAAGATATGGATTGCAAGTGGTATAAACAGTTGTTTTCACAGAAAAAGGGGAAGAAGAAAATGTATGGAGAAGAGGTAGTTCAATTTCTGTCAAAAGGACTGATATTAAAGATGAATCACTATATATTATATAATTTAAATTTTATAAAATGATTCAGAGGTAAGAAACATGGACAGAATCAAATAGCTCATAAAAGCATGCTATAAATTATAGTTTTTTGAAGTATCGTTTTTTTACTATAATAGTTTCCTCATTCTGTTTGATTTCTATATTTTTGCTAGGTTTAGATATTATACTGTATTTACTGGAATAACAGTGAAAAGTCAAACATATATATTCAATTCTAGCCTCTAATGCCCTATGATATTTATCGAATCTCACATATTGATGAGAGCTATTTCCAATTAGTATTAAAATATTTTCTCTTACAAAAATTATGTGAGCTTGTTGTAAAAATGTGTATCTTTGGCTATATGACTACTACTAGTAGGATTGCTCGATCTTGAGGTAGACTGATTGCCATTTTCCAGAGAAACCACCATACTAATTTCTGATGTGATTGTACACATTTGCACTCCCACCAGTAATGGAGGAGCACTCCCTTTCTCCACATCCTCCCCAGAATAAACTGTCATTGGTGTTTTTGATTTTAGCTATTCTGAGAGGAATAAGATGGTATCTCAGAGTTGTTTTGATTTGTATTTCCCTGATGGCTAAGGATGTTGAAAATACCTTAAGTGTCCTACATCCATTTTACATTCTTCTATTGAGAATAATCTGTTTAGTTATGTGGCCCATTTTTAATTTAATTATTTGGTGTGTTTTTGGTGACAAGCTTCTTGAGTTCTTTTTATATTTTGGAAATCAGCACACTGTCAGATGTGGGGTTGGTCGAGATCTTTTCCCATTTTGTGGGCTGCTATTTTGTCTTGTTGTCTTGTCTTCTGCCTTACAGCAACTTCTGTTTCAGGGCGTCCCATTTATTAATTTTTGATCTCAGTGTCTGTGCTACTGGTGTTATGTTCAGGAAGCAGTCTCCTGTACCAATTCTTTCAAGGATACCTCCTGCTTTCTCTTCTTAGAGACTCAGTGTGGCTGCATTTATGTTAAGTTTTTGATTCATTTGGTGTTAAGTTTTGTGCACGGTGATAGATAGGGATCTTTCTGCAGTCTTCTACATGCCAGCATCCATTTATGCCAGCACTATTTGTTGAGGATGCTTTCTTTTTTTCATTGTCTAGTTTTAGCTTCTTTGTCAAGAATCAGGTGTTCATAGGTGTGTGGGTTAATATCAGGGTCTTCAATTCGATTCCATTGGTCTACTTGTCTGTTTTTGTGAAAATATCAAGCTGTTTTCATTACTATAGCTCTATAGTAGAGTGTGAAGTCAGAGATGGTGATCCCTCCAGAAGTTCCTTTATTACACAGGGTTGTCTTTGTTGGGGTTCCTCACCAGTGCCCATACTTCCCTTACCTGAGTGTTTGGCGATGGTTGGACAATCTTTATTGTTTAAATTGCTTAACCATTCTTCATTTAATTTTGGCAAGTGTTATCTATCCAGAAAAGTGTCCATTTCTTTTAAATTTTCCAATTTTGTGAAGCACAGGTTATGAAAGTATGACCTGATGAGTCTATAGACTTCCTCAGTGTGTGTTGTTATTTTCCCCCTTTCGTTTTTGATTTTGTGAATTTGCATGTTCTCTCTCTGCCTTTTGGTTAAGTTGGATAAATGTGTGTCTATATTGTTGATTTTCTCAAAGAATCAACTCTTTATTTCATTGATTCCTTGTATTGTTTTCTTTGTTTATACTTTATTGATTTCAGGCATCAATTTGATTATTTCCTGGCATGTACTCCTCTTCGGTGAGTTTATGTCATTTTGTTCTAGAGCTTTCAGATGTGCTGATAATTATCTAGTGTGAGCATTCTCCAGGTACTTCATCTGGGAAACTAGTGATATGACCGTTCCTCTTAGCCTTGCTTTCAGAGTGTCTCATAGGTTTGGGTGTGTTGTCCCTTCATTTTCATTTCTAGGACATCTTTGATTTCTTTCTTCATTTCTTCCTTTACCCAGGAATGATGCAGTTGAGCATTGTTCAATTTCCATAAGTTTGTAGGGTTTCTTCAATTTGAGTTGTTACTGAATTATTTTTTTGAATAATGATGATTCAATAAGGTACAGGTGGTTATCCCAATTTTTTTGTACCTATTGAGGTTTGCTTTATTGTGTAGTATGAGGTTGATTTTAGAAAAGGCTTCATGTAGCACTGAGAAGGAATAATCTTTTGTGTTTGGATGGAATGCTCTATAGATGTCTGTTAAACCCAATTGGGTCATAACTTCTGTAATTTCCTTTGTTTCTTTGTTAAGTTTCTGTCTGGTATTTTTGTCCATTGGTGAGAGTGGTGTGTTGAAGTCTCCCACAATAAGTGTGTGAGGTTTAATGTGTTATTTGAGTTTTAGTAATATTTCTTTTATGAATGTGGGTACTTTTGTATTTGGTGCATAGATGTTCAGAATTCAGACTTCATCCTGATGGATTTTTCCTGGGATTAGTATGAAATGACTTTTTCATCTCTTAGCATCATTATTTGTACTACCAGAACTTGGAAACAACCAAATGCCCCTCAACCTGAAGAATGGATAAAGAATATGTGGTGCATTTAGACAATGGAGTACTACTTAGCAAAAAAAACAATTAGATCTTTAAATTTACAGGCAAATGGATGAAACTAGAAGTAACCATCGTAAGTGAGTTAATCCAGCCTCAGAAAAACAAACGTGGTATGTATTCACTCATATATAGATATTAGACATTAAGCAAAGGATTACAGGACTACAGTCCACACCTCCAGAGAAGCTAGGAAACAAAGAAGACTGTAAGAGCAAAAAGAATAGAGGACAGCCAGGAAAGACACATATCAATTGACGGAGCCTATTAAGAGCATTCTTCTTGCCAGCCTTGTCCCAAAGCTCTGTCAGTCCCAAGTGAACAGGCAGAAGGCTATAATAATTGTGAAGCTGTTGGCCATTTGCTATGGTTTCTTGTTGGCTAGCTCTGACTTAATTATTAACCCTTAACTGTTAATCTGAGTTTCTATTTGGTCTTCTATTACCAGAAAAAGGGTTCCGTTCCTCTTACTCCTCTTGAGTCCTACATGGTGACTGTGCCTCCATTTCCCAGAATACTCCACCTCTCCTAGTCCCACCTATCTTTCTTCTCTATTGACCATCACTGCTTCATTTATCAGCCAATAAGACAAACATACAAAGAAGGACTTCTCCAATCATCTCTTTTCTGTCTAAATAAAAAGAAAGCTTTTACCTTTAACATAGTCAAATTATATAAAACAGAACAGTTATCAAGTAAGAACTAAAGTTATAATATTTAGTGCATTAACATTTAGTAATATTTAAAGAAATTATTTATCATCAATCCTATTTTTGTGAGTCTAAAATCTTATATGTAGCTTATCTTTTATCATAACTAAGGAAAACTATAATTATATCTGTCTTCAACTCCATTAAACACCACAGAATGATAATGCAGAAACACTAGAATTGACAGAGACATGTTGCTCAATGGACAGTCCCGTGAAGTTCCTCTGCAAAGTTGGGACATCCTTCTTCAGCCTATAGGCCACAGTGTAAAGCAGGAAATTTTAAACTGCCTGCCTGCATTGGCAGTTTGTCAGTCAATTTCCTCTGTGTTCTTTAGAATATCTGGCAGACTCTTCTATGAAGCAGGAACCCTTCAGGAGTGTCCATCTTGTTTTAGAAATTTGGTAGGCACTTTCCTGGGGGTCCTGCATATCCAGTCAATGAAACCGTATAGGCAAGAGCAGTTTCTTGCCCAAATGGCTAATCTTGCCGTGTTGAGAGTAAACTCCACAACGAGTTTCTTCAATGCCTATCTTCCTTTTAGACGTAATTGGTGTGCCAGGAGTAGTTGTGTCTCACTATCATGAAAAACCCTAAACCATTTAAATGCAAATTATTCAGTAGTTCTTTGAAAGGTTTGAAGAATATCTATCCAATTGAGATATATATATCTATGTATCTAGAAAGCCTAACTAACCTAGTTATGAGTTCTGACTATTATAGGTGACTATATCTATATTTAATAATGTCTTACATTTGAAAAGATTAGTATAAACACAATACATAAACAAGAGGAATATATATATATATATGTATATATATATAACAAAATTGATCTTAAATTTGTCTCCGTAAATGAAAATCCATGCCAATACAAAGTATTCATTTCTATGTCATATTCCATATTTCCCTTTAGAAAGAGATTGACTATGATCATTATCATTTATAACCAACCCTGTATAAATGAAAACAGACATTTATAAACAATATTTGGGATGTGGATGTTGGTCTTTCCAAACTACTGCCTACTGTTAGGGGGCGCTGTCCTAAGAAGACCCAGGAACCCTGCCTGTAGTGATCTGTAACTACATAATCTCAGTTGTTTTGGAATGCTGGATCACCTGGGCCAGTGCTTCAGGGAGTCTTGCTTCATCAAACCATATAAGACTTGAAGGAATCCACAACTTTACATTTTCTGTGGAACCACAAGCAAAATCTCTTTTTCCAAGAAACCTGTTAATATATTTAAATTTAGAAGTCAAAGCATTTTAAAATATTTAAGTTGGATTAATTCAGCAGCATTGATGATCAAATGTCTTTTTTCTTATTTTTTATTTAACTTTTTATGCATGTCACTTTCAGTTCCCTCTCCTTCTCCTCCTCCCACACCACCTAGTCTTCCCAATCCCTCACACCCTTGTATCCCCTTGATCTCTTTTTGTTGTTTTATTGCTCTAGCTAGAACTTCAAGTACAACATTGAAGAGATATGGAGAGAGAGGGCATCCTTGTCTTGTTCCTGATTTTAGAGGAATCACCTTTAGTTTTTCTCCATTTAGTTTGATGCTGGCTGTTGGCTTTCATTATGTTTAGGTATGTTCCTGTTATCCCTGATCTCTCCAAGACCTATATCATGAAGAGGTGTTGGTTTTTGTCAAAGGCTTTTTCAGCATCTAATGAGATGATCATGTGGTTTTCTTTTTCAGATTGTTCATATGGTGGATTACATGGATGGATTTTCGTATGTTAAATCATCCCTGCATCCCTGGGATGAAGCCTACTTGATCAGGGTGTTTCCTTTTCTGATGTGCTCTTTGATTCGATTTGCCAGTAGTTTACTGAGTATTTTTCCATCAATGTTTCCTATCTTGGTTGTGTCTTTATATGGTTTGCCTACTAATGTAATTGTAGCCTCGTAAAAAGAATTGGGCAGTAATCCTTCTGCTTCTATCATGTGGAACAATTTGAAGAGTATTGGTATTAGCTCTTCCTGGAATTTTTGGTAGAATTCTGCACTGAAACCATCTGGCCCTAGACTTTTCTTGGCTTGAAGACTCTTCATGGCTGCTTCTATTACTTTAGGGAATATAGGTCTGTTTAAAGTGTTTATCTCATCTTGATTTAATTTTGGTAAGTGATATATATCCAGAAAATCATCCATTTCCCTACGATTTTGCAATTTAGTGGAGTACATATTTTCAAAGTATGACCTGAGGATTCTTTGGATTTCCCCAGTATCTGTTGTTATGTCAACGTTTTCATTTCTGATTTTGTTATTTGGCATGTTTTCTCTCTGTCTTTTAGTTGGGTTTGATAAAGGTTTGTCTATCTTGTTGATTTTCTCAAAGAACCTTTGTTGCATTGTTTCCTCTGTTTCTACTTTATTGATTTCAGCTCTCAATTTGATTATTTCCTGGTATCTACTCCTCCTGGGTGAGTTTGCTTCTTTTTGTTCTAGAGATTTCAGGTGTTCTGTTAATTCTCTAGTGTGGCAATTCTCCAGTTTTTTCACATGGGCACATAGTGCTATGAATTTTCCTCTTAGAACTGCTTTCAAAGTATCCCAAAGGTTTGGGTATGTTGGGCCTTCATTTTCATTCAATTCTAGGAAGTCTTTTATTTTTTCTTTATTTCTTCCTTTACCCAGGGGTGATGCAATTGAGCATTGTTCAATTTCCATGAGTTTGTGAGGTTTCTGCAATTTGTGTTGATGTTGAATTCTAATTTTAAGCCATGGTGGCCTGAAAGGATATTCCAATTTTTTGTATCTGTAGAGGTTTGCTTTACTGGCAAGTATATGGTAAATTTTAGGTAAGGTTCTGTGTGGTGTGAGAAGAATGTGTATTCTTTTCTGCTTGGGTGGAATGTTCTATAGATGTCTGTTAAACCCAATTGTGTGATAACATCTGTTAGTTCTATTGTTTCTTTGCTAACTTTCTGTCTGGTGGACCTGTCCTGTGTTGAGAGCAGAGTGTTGAAGTCTCCCAGTATAAGTGTGTGAGCTTTTATGTGCAATTTGAGCTTTAGTAATGTTTCTTTCACGAATGTGGGTGCCTTTGTATTTGGGGCATAGATGTTGAGAATTGAGACTTCTTCCTGATGGATTTTTCCCATGATGAATATGAAATGACTTTGTTAATCTCTTTTGATTAATTTTAGTTTGAAGTCTATTTTGTTAGATATTAAGATAGCTACAAGGGCTTGCTTCTTGCATCCATTTGATTGGAAAGTCTTTTCCCAACCCTTAACCTTGAGGTAGCATCTGTCTTTGAAATTGAGGTGTGTTTCCTGTATGCAGCAGAAGGATGGATTTTGTCTTCATATGCGTTCTGTTATCCTGTGTCTTTTTATAGGTGATTTGAGGCCATTGATATTCAGGAATATTAATGTCCGTTGATTGTTGATTCTTGTTTGCTTTGGATCTGTTTTTGCTGGTTGTTTTATGTGTGAGTTTTTCTCCTATTTCTGATTTCTCATAATCTTATATTATCTATTACCCTTGTTATTTTGAGTGTAGTCAACTTCCTTGGGTCAGAGTTTTCCTTCTAGAACTTTCTGTAGGGCTGGATTTGTGGATACGTATTGCATAAATCTGGTTTTGTCATGGAATATCTTTTTTTCTCCATCTATAGTGTTTGAGAGTTTTTCTGGGAATAGTAGTCTGGGCTGGAATCTGTTGTCTCTTAGTGTTTGTAGAATATCTATCCAGGACCTGTGGGCTTTCATAGTTTCCATAGAGAAGTTGGGTGAAATTCTGATAGGTTTGCCTTTATATGTTACTTGGTCTTTTTCCTTTTCTGCTTTTAATATTCATTCTTTATTCTGTATGTTTGGTGTTTTGATTATTATGTGGCAAAGTGACTTTTTTATTGGTCCAGTGAATTTGGTGTTCTGTAAACTTCTTGTAGTTTCATAGGCATATCCTTCTTCAAGTTGGGAAAATTTTCTTCTATGATTTTGTTGAATACGTTTTCTGCACCATTGAGCTGGGCTTCTTCACCTTCTTCTATACCTATTATTCTTGGATTTGGTCTTTTCACAGTGTCCCATATTTCCTGTGTATTTTATGTTACGAATTTGTTGGATTTAAGACTTTCTTTGTCAATGAATCTATTTCCTCTGAATCTATTTCCTCTAGTTTATCTTCAGTGCACAAGATTCTGTCTACTATCTCTTGTATTCTGTCAGTTATGCTTGCATCTGTAGTTCCTGATTGTTTTTTCAGCCTTTTGATTTCAAATGTCTTTTAGCTTCTTTTTGCGTCTTCTATATCAATTAAACAATTCAAAGACAACACAATTAGTATACAATATCGAGACTCTCCATGTATTCTCTATCTTTACATGGCTTTATTCCTCTATTTCTTTTACTTTTATTTATTTTTTTTCTCCAAGACAGGGTTTCTCTGTGCAAATCTGCCTGCCTCTGTCTCTGTCTCTGCCTCTGCCACTGCCTCTGGAGTGCTGGAATTAAAGGCATGTGACACCACTGTCCAGTTACTGTTGAATTGTTAGCATAGTCTCTTAAATGATCCCTGTGGGTTTTTTGCCACATATGTCGAGTCAGTCCTTAAAAGAGTCACACAAATGTCTGCTTGTCTCTAGCAAAACAGAGACCATGGAACATGCTGCTATCAAGAAACTGTGTTTGTCTCTGTTGTTTTGTTTGTATAAATCCCTTTTTAAGGTTTTGTGCAGTTTTTGTGGAAGTTGTTAGTACTCACATTGTCGATGACATATGTAAATTGCATTCCTCCCACCAGTCTAGTCCCAGAGCCATGTCACTCCCAAATGAACATGCATAACACTATATTAATTATGAAGCTGTTGACCATTTGCTATGATTTCTTGTTGGCTAGCTCTGACTAGATTATTAAGCCACAACTGCTAATCTGAGTATTTCCTCATGGTCTTCTCTTACCAGAGAAAGGATGTGGTCCTCTTACTCCTCTTGAGTCCTACATGGTGACTGACTGTGCCTCCATTTCCCAGAATCCTCCACCTCTCCTAGTCCCACATATCTTTCTTCTGTATTGGTTAACTGTGTTTTATTGATCAACCAATAAGACAAACATATACACAGAATGACTTCCCCCATCAGGAACAATTATAGGTTTAAAGAGAAATCTTGTACTAGGGAAATGTATAGAGATCCACAAGGATGACCCCAAGTAGGATTCTAAGCAATAGTGGAAAGGATACCTTAAATGTCCCTCCCATATAATGAGAATGATGACTGCCTTATATGCCATCCTAGAGCCTTCATCTAGTAGCTGATAGAAATAGAAGCAGAGATCCATACCTAAGCACTGAGCCAAATTCCTGGAATCCAGTTCTAGAGAGGGACAAGTGAACAAAGGGGTGAATAACCAGGTTGGGAAAACCCACAGAAACAGCTGATCTGAGCAAGCAGGAACTCATGGACCTCAGTCTGACAGCTGGCAAACCAACATAGGACTAATCCAGGCCCCTTAATGTGAGTGTCATCTAGGAGGACTTGGAAGTCTATCAGGCCTCTGGCATTGGAACCAGGATATATCCCTAATGCATGAACAGACTTCAGGAGCCCATTCCCCATGGAGGGATGTTCTCTTAGGCTAGATACACAGGGGTGGGCCTAGGCCCTGCCCAAATGACATGACAGATTTTGATGATTTCTCATGAAAGCCCTCACCCTCCCTGGAGAGTGGATGGGGTGTCAGTGGGGGACATGGGAGGATCGAGGGAGAGAGAACTGGGATCAATATGCAAAATAATGTTTCTAAATTAAGTAAAATGTATAAAATAAATTAACAAAAATAAAAGCAACAAGAGCAAATGATGC
The DNA here is from genome assembly GCF_017639785.1 of Mesocricetus auratus. Taxonomy (NCBI): domain Eukaryota; kingdom Metazoa; phylum Chordata; class Mammalia; order Rodentia; family Cricetidae; genus Mesocricetus; species Mesocricetus auratus. Next base: position 36,961,302 of record NW_024429188.1, on the reverse strand, counting down.
ATTACATGAAAGAATATGTGGAATATGACTTCATTTATATAGTCTACAAGCAGATTAAACTACTTTGCTAATGAGTGTATACATTTATATTAGTCAGGGTTCTCTAGTTTAGCAGAATTTACAGAATAAATCTATATATGTATGTGTGCACGTGGGCACATGCACTCACACTCACACACACACACACAAACACTACACAAAGGCTACAATATAACTAATCCAATGATAGGAGGTGATGAACAGAAAGTCCAACAATCCAGAAGTTGTACAGTCCACATGGCTGGATGTCTTCAGTAGACACTGGAATTCTGAAGAATGGACTTGCTAGCAGGGTGAATCTAAGCAGTCAAAGAGCAAAAGTGTTCATTTTTCCTGTTCTTATATAGGCTTCCAGCATTAGGTGTCTCCCAGATTAAAAGTGTGTCTTCTCTGAATCAAAGATATGTGTCTTCCCAGCTCACGATCCAGATCAAACATGTGTGTCTTCCCAGATCATGATCCAGATCAAAGGTATTTTTCTTCCTACCTCAAAGGTTTGGACTAGAAGTGCATTTACCTATTTCAAACCCAGCATAATAATATTTCACAGATGTACCCTCCATTTCTGGATTGTAATTAATTCCAGATTTAGTCAAGTTGATAGCCAAGTGTAGCCTTAATAACATGTGGTATAAAGGTAAGGTAAATTCAGGAAAATCTATATATACAAGTTCTCATTTGTATCAGTTTCCAGCCTTTTGTCTAAGATCTACAGTAAAATTTCTTGTTTGTATAAGTGAGTCTGCTAATAACAGTGAGAAAAAGTTTAAATGCAACTAAATCAAGCTAGAAATGCATAGAAACATCACCCTTACCATAATTCCTTGTTAAAACACTCACTTATATTTATTTAATGATTTAATATAATGTGATGACCCAGCACTTATGTGGAGCTAGAGAATGGAATTTTCACCTGATCAAATAACGTCTTAATGATTTCTGCATATATTGCATGTTACATGCTTTATTTTTTATAGTAAACAGTATAAAACACAGCATCATTTTCCCTGTTCTCCCTTGATCTTCTGACTGTGGTTCTAAAAATTTCACTGGGAACAGACAAAATAACAAAAAGAACACTAGCATTTAATAATATATATTATGCACAGTAGTGCTCAGTGATAGTATTTTGAAAGAGTAGTTGGCACTTGGCATTATACAACATTTTAACAAAAGGATAATGATGCAGAGAAGTGGCATGGCAGAGGAAAGATTTAGGTTTCCAAGGGCAGCAAACTGTAATGAGCTTAGCATTATGGGGGAAACTAATTGAGTATGTCAGGATTTGTTTGCTTGATAGCTTGCTTGGTTGTTTTTGTGTGTGCAGAGCAATTTCAACAACAATCTGATATCTTCTTCATATACAGAATAATGACACAGTGGAAGTACATGACAATCTTTAATTCTCAGGAAATCTGTTTTTCAGTCATATAATAAAAATCTAAAGAAAGCTTGTTTCTCTATATACTGATTCTCAGATATGTTTATTTACAATTATTTCTTAAACTTATATGGTGCCTTTTGTGGTGGCATAACAGAAACCGCTTATTCATATAGATATTGCTGAACACCTGAATCTAAAGCATCCTATGTTAGACTTTTCACACCCTAAAGGAGAAAAGGTACAATTTCTGGTATATAAATGTATTAGCATACAAATTAAATGATGAAATGTTACATATTGCCTTTATCTGGAAAGCCAAAATCTTCCTATGTTAATATAAATATGGATTTTATAATTTAATATTATGATCATTACTTAGCATTTTTCAACTTGTCTACTGGTAACATTTGAAAAATATTTTATTTAGTTGAAATTGTCTCTGTTCCAAATACTGAATTGTATTCACTGTTGGCTGGTTGTTGGTACTAAATATCTTTATGAACTGAGTCTTTTCGATGCCCAAACATGCCACCCTCATCTTTTTCAGTTGCATTTGGAGAATTATGAACTCTGGTTCACCTAGACCACGACTGTCAGAAGATGGAAGCAACTCAAAGACTTGTTGAGAAATGAATGAATATACAAAATGCTGTCTATGATCACAGCAGAATATTACCAACCATGATAAGGAAGAGAATTTTGACATATGCTATGATGTGTATAAGCATTGACTGTGTGATAATCAAAAAAAGACACAGAAAAACAAATGTATAATTCCACTTAATGTATATAAGTGACAAAACCCACTGAAACACAGCAACTAAGATGGGAGATTTGAGAAAATGTTTTTGAATGTGTAGATAACTTCAGTTTTACAAACGTTAAAATAATTCGAAGATTTGGTTGTAATGCAAAGCAATTATACTAACAATGGATTAAGATGAACATCATACTGAGATATAATAAGGAAGATAGCATTTATGTTTTGTATATTTTACTACAGATTAAAAATACTACTTTCAGGGCTGGAGAGATGACTCAGTAGTAAAGAGCACATACTCTACACCAAGTACGCAGGTTCTGTTCCTAGCACCCACATGGTGAATCAAAACTACCTGTAATTCCAGTTCCAGAGCATGCACTGTCTTCTGACCATCCTAAACATTAGGCACACTTGAGGTATACATATGTATGCACAGGCAAAATGCTCTCACATATGAAATCAATCAATAAATAAATGACAAATACTACTGTCAACCTGAAATATTAAGAAAAGGAATTGTTCTCATGTATTTAGAATAATACTTTCTTACAACAGAACACAAAAGAATAGCTTTTTAATGACTAACAGTTGCAAGACAAAGCCAAGAATGAAGGTGCAGGCTTGTAATTGCAATTATTCAGGATGCTCTATGTATAGCAGGGTAAATGTGAGTTCAAGGTCATAAACACATGGTGAATTCAAGGTCAGTCTAGGGAATTTTGACAGACATTGTTTCATAATTTACAAAATTATTACATGGGAAGAATTCTAATGATATATTTTAACAGCTTAAGAAAACGTTATTATAGTTGTACTTGGTGACACACATATTTAATCCCAGAACTCAGGATCCTGAGGCAGGCAGACTGTGTGAGTTCAAAGTCAGTGAGGGAAAAACAAAGAAAGAAGAAAAGGAAGGGGGAAAGATAAAGATTTATTTTACATATACTATTTACACTAGCAAAAGTTTTCAATTTTCTGCATCATCGAATATAAGAGAATATTTTTATTGGTAACAGCATTACATACAGCTATTTCAATAATTTTACACCCAAAATGAATGTAGTCCAAATTATGGACAAGAATTGGAAGTCATTTAAAATAAAAAATATGTGCAATAAAGGTACATTAAAAATAATTCCTAAGGTGGTCCCAAACCATTGAAAATATCTGGTGGAAGTACTGAGAGAGAATAGACAAATTTTCAACTCTACAAGCCATTAACCATGACTTGAATATAAAATCCTAAAATAAACTAATAGAAATTGGGCCTAGGAAAGATAGTGGGTGAAAAAAATCCATTACCATAAATTTCAATGCAAATAGAATAACAAACATTATATGTGAACACATAATCCTAGTTAATTCCTTTAATGTCTCAAATCCTTTTAAATTGTTCTTTGTGCTTATATGCCTGTTCTACATCAACTATATTGCTTACATTGAATAACCAAGGACTAATGTGTCTTTAGAATGGAACATATTCATGATTTTATGGCTGTGCGGGCTAGTTTGATGTCAACCTGACACAGGCTAATGACATTTGGGAGCAGGGAACCTCAATTGAGAAAATACCACAATAAGGTAAGGCTCTAAGCAAACCTACAGGGCATTTTCTTAAATATTAATTGATAGGAGAAAGCCCAGACCATTTTAGGTCCTATGTTCTGAAAGAAAGTCAGCTGAACAAGACATGAGGAGCAAGCCAGCATTTCTCCATGACTTCTCCACTAACTCCTACCTCCAGGTTCCATACATGTCTGAGCTCCTGTCCTGACTTCCTTCATTGATGAAAAATTATATAGAATTGTAAGCCAATTAAGTCCCTTTCTCCCCAAATTGCATTTAGTCATGCTGTTTCATTGCAGCAACAATAATCCTAAGATAGTGACCAACTCTTCCCAGTCAGTATTTCATTAAACAATGTTGGTTCTTGATTTTTTCAATGTCATATTATGACAGAAATTAAAGACAATATTTAAAAATTTTTAATTTGCCTCTGAAGGTTTAAGTTTACTTAGGTTTGACCTGGATGTATAAACGTTTATGATAAGAATAAATTAAAGACTAACCTAAGATATTAATGCCCACTTCTCCAGGGTTAGTGTAGAAATTTTGTCATAACACAATGCTAAAATGCCTTCTATAGATTGTATATTTCCTATTAAAAATAATGAGAGAGTGTCTCAAACATCCCAGGCTGGTGTCTTAGCAGCTTTTTTCCTAGGATGACACTGAATTCATGATTTTTCTTTTTCTATCTACACAGTGCTGTGAGTAAAGGCTTTCCCTGCCATACTAATTTTTGCCATATTAGGGCTTGAGCGCAGAAAATCATAATACTATTCCAGCACTCTACAAACAAGGCTTTGTCCTCAGTCATAAGAATAAAATCCTATGTAATACATTTGAGTATATATTCCTTTGATGCATAAAATCTCTTCCTTTATACATATACAGATTTTTATCTTTTGTATTACTTTTGCTCAAGGAGTCAAGAAAAGTATGGAATTGCAGAATAAAAGATGTAAAAATATTAAATAGCCTCTGACTTAAGGAAAGAATGCATAATTGAAAGAAATATAGATATATGCTTAGATTCCACTCTTAGGTATATACTCAAAAGATGAACAATCATACAACAAGCACATCTGTTCAACTATGTTCATAGGAACATTATTTGTAATAGCCAGAACCTGGAAACAACCTAGATGGCCCTCAACTGAAGAATGGATAAAGAAAATGTGGTACATTTACACAATGGATTACTACTCAGCAGAATAAAAAGCAATGGAACATTGAAATTTGCAGGCAAATGGATAGAACTAGAAAAAATTATCCTGAGTGAGGTAACCCAGTCACAAAAAGACAAACATGATATGTCCTCACTCATGTATGGATTTTAGACATAGACCAAAGGATTACCAGTCAAAAATCCACACCACCAGATAAGCTAGGAAACAAGGAGGACCTTAAGAAAGACATACATGGTCCCCCAGAGAAGGGGAAAAGGACAAGATCTGAGTAAATTGGGAGCATGTTGGGAGGGGAGAGGGAGTTAGGAGAAAGAGAAGGGGGAAGAGGAGAGGAGAGGAGGACATGAAGGAGCAGGACAATTGAGTCAAGGCAAAGAATACAGAAGAGCAAGAAAAGAGATTCCATAACAGAGGGAGCCATTATGGGTTTAAAGACATATCTGGCACTAGGGAAATATCTAGAGATCTAAAAGGATGACACCAACTAACAATCTAAGCAATAGTTGAGAAGCTACCTTAAATGCCAGGCCAGGGCAAACAATGTGGCCTGTGGTAGTGAATCAGTATGTATCCTTAGTACATGAATGGATTTGGGAGCCCATTCCACATAGAGGGATACTCTCCCACTCTAGCCACACAGGGGAGGGCCTAGGCCATGCTCCAAATGATATGACAGAGTTTGAAGATATCATATGGAAGGCCATAACCTCCCTGTGGAGCAGAAAGGGAATGGGATAGAGGGTCAGTGCAGGTCAGGGGAGGAGTGGAGAGAGAGGGAACTGGGATGGACAAGTAAAACAAGCTTGTTTCTATTTCAAATTTTGAAAAAGGAAAATAAATAAGTATGTGCAGAGATAATGATAAACCTCATTTGAAAGATTTTTGCAACGGCAATGCAGCTAATGATTGTTACAGAGAATAGTCAGACCCAATAATCAATAAGCAACTCAAAGGGCAGACATATATGGTTTCTCTGCCTTCTTCACTGAAAAACTATTTTTAACAACTTTGAGATATGATCTCACTCCTGTCAGAATGGCTAAAATAAAAAACATCAATGACAATTTATGCTGGAGAGGATATGGAGAAAGGGGAACACTCCTCCACTGTTGGTGGGAATGCCAACTTGTATAGCCAATTTGGAAATCAGTATGGAGATTCCTCAGGAAAATGGAAATCAGTCTACCACAAGATCCATCAATTGCACTCTTAGGCATATACCCAAAAGATGCACATTCATACAATAAAGACATCTGTTCAACTATGTTCATAACAGCATTATTTGTAATAGCCAGAACCTGCAAGCAACCTAGATGCCCCTCAACTGGAGAGTGGATAGAGAATATGTGGTACATTTAAACAATGGAGTACTACTCGGAGGAAAAACAATGGAATATTGAAATTTGCAGACAAATGGATGGCTATAGAAGAAGCCATCCCAAGTGAGGTAACCAAGTCACAAAAATACAAACATGGTATATACTCACTCATATATGAATTTTAGACATGGAGCAGGACAATTGACAGCCTACAATCCCACCACCAGGGAGTCTTGGGAAAGGAAGAAAGAAAGAAAGAAAGAAAGAAAGAAAGAAAGAAAGAAAGAAAGAAAGAAAGAAAGAAAGAAAGAAAGAAAGAAGGAAGGAAGGAAAGAAAGAAAGAAAGAAGGAAAGAAAGGACAGAAGAAAGAAAGACTTCTTTAATAACAAGTGTGTAGTTAGTATAACTTCCTCACAGACAACTTTGTTATTCTCTTACAACCATTTTCTGCATTTATGTCAACAAATTATTCTTCATTAAGTTTCAAAAAAAGAAAAGAAAATATTTTTAAAATATTTAGTTGCCATTGAATGTTGGGTATATTCAATGGATGATTTCAAATTTTCATGCATTATGCACTTACAAGCATAATTAAATATGAATTCCTGTGCTTTGAAATAGAACCCTAAATGTTAGGCATCTAATAATTAAAACTTTATATTTTTCCCACTACGTCTTCTCTCCTAAACCTCCTTCAGCTCTCAGCAATGATGATTCTGTCCAAATCTATGGATCTGATCCACTGTATTATTCACAATGGTGAATATGTAAAAATAACCCATGTCCTTCAATCAATGAATGAAAAAAAGAAAATTTTATGTATAGGTACATACACTATATCACTCGGCCAAAATAAAAGAGATTTTACCAGTTGTGACAATATGGGCTTGTATGCATGCACACACACTAAATAAATAATAAATGGGAAAACACTAAAGGAAAAATTGTTTCCTTTGTAGCAGTGCCAACCGTTTAGAATCAATAGACCTTAAATTCACCCTGTAAAGTGTATATCCAAGCCAGCATATCCAAAGTCAATTGACACTTTCCCCTCCTTTCCTACCAGTAATCATTGATTATTGCCAGGCATTATGTTTATGGAAACCTGGAAGTAAGAGAACACAGAATGATAGGGACAATTGTAGAGTAAGTGACCATGACTGGCTAGAGTGCCTCTGCCATTTAGTACTGAGTGATTGACTCAAGGTCTGTCCTTCCTTTGACCTTTTTAGACCTTGAGACTTCTGATCTCAGAAATCAACTGCTTCATATGATTTCTGTAAATCATGGATGCCATGTATTGCCAGTTTCTCCTACCTCAAACCTCACTCCATTGAATAAGAATTTACCTTTTTAAAAAAATTTATTGCTTTAGGTGAAATTTTTATGCTCTGACCAGAACAAAATATATTTATTACTTCAATAAGTATTAGAAATTAAGGAAAATCCCATCCAGACCCTTTGCCTTATTTATCCTAGCTTCCTTAGTTCAGTAAGAAAAAAATTTTCCCTGTAATTTATATGCTCTTTCTACTTTCTCACTTTCTGCTGGCTGATTTTAGCTCTCATCTCCTTTTCCTCAAGCTTCTGTAAGTTCCTGTGGAAAGGAAAATCAGCTTGATGTTGCTGACCATTCCCACTTTAAATTCCATTCAAACATTTTCCTCAGAAACGTCTTTTCTCACTTTCACCTATCACCAATTTTCAGTTTCTACACTTTATTCAACTTCCACATTCAAACCCACTATCCATTGCAAAGATTGTCTTCTACTTGTGAAAAAAGAAAGCAAGGACAAAAAAAGTGAAGTGATGTATTCAGATAGGCACCAGTCAACTGCTATTTTGCATGCTATGCAACATCCCTGAGTCTTTACCCTTCACAGTCAATTTCATCTCCAATGTACTCAATGGCAGCCCTTTTTGCATTCTCAAGGATAATTTGTTCACTCTGGCTCAACAACAGTAATAGAAAACCATATCATCAGTAACTCATTGTTTATAAATAAAAAAACTTAAAAAATTATTTCTGTGACACTATGTGACCCTGTCTTTCTCAAATTATTTTCATATATATATTTTAAATATCTCTACTTTGTCAACAACCCATCAAAACTTTGCTTTTTAAGGCTTAGCATATAGACCATATCACCTCATTTATAATGTTCCTAATTTTATTCATCTACATTGAATCATTTCATATTGTTTCATTCCTGGAATATGTCAAGCCTTCCTAAAATACCTGTCTGGACATTGCATACAGGTATATCTCATTGTTTGCTCACCAGTCTCATTTAGTGCATTAATCTCTTCTCCAACTCCACGTGATGGACTGGCTCACACCATAGTCTTATTTTGCTCACACCATAGTCTTATTTTGCTCTTTTCATACACAAGTGATCCTGAAGCCTGGCTGTTCTTTCAAATCACACAGAGAGCTCTCTAAACTTATGGATATGGGAAAGCATCCCTTCAAAATATCAAATTCTATTAGATTGAGCAGAGCATATTAAAAAAAGAAGAGATTCTATTGAAAAATGATGCTGCCTAGATGCTTCCCAAATGCAGCCAGCATTGAAGAATTCTACCTTAGAACATATTCAGTATCAAAGCTTTAAAAATAAAATACATCTCAACAATCCCAAATAGGTCAGGAAGTTTTCCCACCTACCTATTGAAATGAATGGCAGCTGGAAATTATCTCTAAAGAGATAGGTTTCAAATGGTGTTTGATGTGTGCCTTTTAATCAATCTTTGGTATCTAACCTGTTATGCGTAATCAACTTCCTAATCAAAACTAAGCCTTAAATATGTGCTTCTCCCACTTCCATATCACTCCTATAATACAGGATGTCTTGATATAATGCCTTGCCTATGCCAACAGCCTTTCTACTGGTTCCCTTTTGTACATATCCCACTTTCTCTGTTTTGTTTATTTCTGCAGTCCATAGGTTATTGTTGGTTTTAACCACGTTTGTTCTTTCCCTTTAATGTCCTTTAATCATTTGAGGTTAACATAAAATAAAATATTTTGTTTATGAAGATTTTTCTAATCTGTGCCAGAGTGTTTTAGGAGCAACTTTCACACATTTTCAATTGCAGTCTTAAAATCATGCAAGTTTTTGTTCCACAAATATATACCAATTTTTCTTTCCTTAAGACCTTTACATTTTCTGCTCCATCTCCCTCCAGTAAGCTATTTACTATGCCTCGTGCATCATCCATCTTCAGTGAAATAAAATATTATTTCCATGAAAAGTGTAGTGGTAGGTTTGGAAGAAAGCTCAGTCATAAATTTTTTACCTAACAGGCATTAATGACTGAGTTTGATCCTTAGAAATCAAATTAAAAATAAAAATCAGAGCCCAAAATGGTGGTGTACACCTTTAATCACAGCACTTGAGCAGCAGAGGCAGGCTCATCTCTGAATTCATTGCCAGCCTAGTCTATATAGCATGTTCAAGGACAACTAGAGCTACATAGAATATTCTGTGTCAAAACAAATAAAAATAAAAAATACATCAGGCATTGTATGCATTTGTGAAGCAAGTGCTGGAGAGGCAGATAACTGGGGCTCCGTGAACTGCCAACCTAGCCTACTTGGCAAATTGTAGGTCAGTGAACTTATCTTCTATATAAAATAGTGGAAAAAAGAGTCAGATAGGGGGAGGGCAGGTAACTTTTTATAAGGGTACATAGCTGTAATGATATAGCAGATGTGCTTGTCAGGACCCTGAGTCAGTCAGAGTACTATTTTAGGACTAGCAAGCTCATCCTGCTAGGTGACAGGGGGCAGACTAGCATAATGCCTGAATGCTAACTTTTCTCCCTTTTTGTTAACTATAATTTGAGTTAGAGATAGCAAGTTGCAGCAAGAAATGAGGGCACCAGGTTCTTGAAACTGCTTCCTGATGGCCTGGGAGCATCAAATTTTAGGGGACCTGAGAAAGCTGGGGTGCCAGCCATATCCTGGGGAAGCTGGTTGTTTGACTTTTGTCCTTGCTCTGTGGGGACATTTGGTGCCTCTTGGACCTTACAAGATGCTGGCAGAGCAGAGGATAAGGTTGTTTTTAAATTATACATGATATCTATGGCTGACCCCCAACACTATCCTCTGGTCTCCATATGCACATGGGCACATCCACAATCATGAATATATATATTCATGCACACACATGAAGAAATACCCAAAAACATACACATGAAGCACAGTAATTAAAAACACTTTTTCTATTACAAACTACATGCTCAAGTCTTTTCTTTTTTAGTGTTTATTTTTGTTTTAATTATGGCAATCGTGGGGAGGGTATGGGTGGGTGTATGAAGGTGAGGTCAAGTGTTCCCAGTATCCAGAAAATGTCAGATACCCTACATATGAGGTTACAAGTAGTTTTCACTCTTCTAGTTTGGGTCCTAGGAACTAAACATAGTCCTCTGTAAAAGCAGCAAGGGTACTATATCACTGAGCTATCTCTCTGATTGTAAAATTTGTTCTTGTTCATTATAGAGAAACTAAATTAATAATCTGAAGCATATTTTCTATGCATGTAAAGCTAAGATAATAATAATAGCATGAATAAATTTGTTGAAATTTCTAATCAGTGAAGACTAAGTAGAGAAGTGCATAAATATCCAATAAATGCAACTATTATAATGATTATCTGTTACATTGTGTGAAACAAGGCATACTGTCAATAATGTTTTTGTCTTCAAAGCATGTGCCATCTCCTTCTACTTGATTGATTCTTTAATTTAAATTTTAGTTAATTTTAGTTCCCAACTTCCCAAACTACATTTATCACTTATATCCACCTCCTGAAAAATTTAAAGTGAAGAAAAGTAGAGATCTCACATTATGTTCAGCATAGTTTACATACACTATAGCAAAGAACCTGGTATAGAGTAGGTGTTCCACTAGTAGTTTACATGACTGAATATTATAAAAGTAGGCACATCTTGCTCATATTTTAAAAAGAGAAATATAGGAGAGGAAGTCATTGAGAATTTTGAGGTTAATAGCTATTCTGATGGAATGAACTTGGGTATTTGTTTCTAAGACAATCTTTGGATAACTTAGTAAAATAATAGTTTTTTGCTTCTACAGGAAAGTTTTTGAAAAGCTTGCTCTATCATTTTATGATCAAATAATTGACATGTTTTAAAACAAGATGTTATTACAAAATAAATTTCAACTGTATACCATAAAAAGAAATTTTGGTAGGATAAATTTGTATCTAATAGTGTGAAATGAATTCATTCTCTGTGTTGCAATTTTATTACAAATATCATCCTATTGTAATGCTTTAAAAATAATACACAAATTTATCTTGATTACTAGAACTTCATCAGAAACCATATTTTATCTGCTTAAGTATGGGTAAGTGCAGCATAAGGCAAGTTCAAAGGCTCTCAAATGAATAGAGAATCAGTCATGCTGAAGGAGGCTCACATTTCATAAATTAGTTTTCAAGTGATACAATATTCTTCATCATAGTCTACAATTTAGTTAGCATAGATCCTAAAAACATCATCTGGGAATTTCAAGGACAAATGCGTCTTTTATTACCTTGTAAAAATCCCATTTGCCCATTCAAAAACATTATTCTATATTTCTATTGAACTTGAAAAAGTGAACAGAAACAGAATAAAAATTTCTTTGTTACAATGCTAATACCTCCAAAACTGGGGTAATAAATTGTCACCATAGCTCAGCTTTGAGACTAATGAATTTCTGCTTTACTCCATTCATTCTTTGTCTAATAATGTTGAAAAGAGAAGTAGTCTCAGATGCTCATTTATTTGAATCACAATAGCTGCCTAAGAAAATTCTAAGAAATAGTAAATTGATGCATGAGTTTTCTGATCCCATGTTGTTTTCCTGGATTCCCAGTGCTCCAGGAATTTCTGCTAAGACAGAAACAGACACAAAAAAGTTTGAACTATATTGCAGCTTGAATTTCATCCCAAGGATTGTCGTCTCCCTCAAAAGAATGTTGCTTTATCTTACTATTAATTCTTTATTTCTTATGGATCTCAAAATGTAAATTACCTCTCTTTCAACAAATCTTTGGTACTTCTCTTATGATGAAACTGTTTTTAAAACTTTTAATAGTTATTGAAGGTAAACAAAACATTGCTGTATTTTATTGACGCCAAGAAACTAGACAATTTTCAGTGAGAGCTTCTAGATGTAAGTCAGAGTCCAATCAAAAGTAAGTCTTTACAAGTAACAAATAAATAAATGATCAGACCTAGAAAATTATTATTAAAATTTTATTTTTATTTTTTGCGTTGCTTTTATTTATTATTTTTTTAACTATTTACAAATGTTACTCTCATTTCCCTCTCCCTCTCCTCCTCCCCCAGCCCCCCCCCATTCCTCCCAAACCCCATCCCACTCCATTGCCACTCAGCTCCCCAGGGAGTATAAGGGCTTCCATGCAGGATTTTCAAAGTCTGTCATATAATCCCATGTAGGTCCTCCCCCCATGTGTCCAGGCTGAGAGAGCATCCCTCCATGTGTAATGGGCTCCCAGAGTCCATTTGTATGCCAGGAATAAATACTTATCTACTCTCCACGGTCCCATAAATTGCTGAGGCCTCTTCTCTGACACCCAGATTCAGGGGGACGTGTCTGGATCAGTCCCATGCTGGTCACTCAGTCATCAGTCTGGGGCTGGAGAGATGGCTCAGCCATTAAAGGCTAGGCTCACAACCAAAAATATTAAAATTTTAAATTGCAAAGAAGTAAAACATTCATCTGATTCTAAAAATAACATGTGTACTATCAAGAGATTTACTAACTACTTCCTTCAACTTTCTTTAAAAAGTACATATTGGAATGTCAATACTAAAATTTTAGAATGTTGAACCAAGTGAAGGTACTTGCTTCCAAACCTGAGGAACCAAGTTCACTCCCAGGAACCAAAAATATTGAAGCAGTGTCCAAGTTGGCATCCAATCACACACATACACAAAATAACGTAAAACTGTATAATAAAATATCAGAATCCTTATCTGTAGCATGCCTCATAAGTGAGTTGATAATATAGTAACATTCTAAAAGACAACCTTATTTTCAAGGACATCATCAATTTTACCTAATCTGAAGCACAAATCCTACTTATTTAATTGAATACCATCTCCATGAAAACTTGACTATATCCATATATTGTTATTGTCCACTGAAATAAAAACTGTGACAATACAATTTCTACAAAGGCATATTTTCATATTATATGACTTTAAATTGCAGGTAACTCAACTTAATATTTACAATATTGAAACAGTGAAGTATTTTCCATACTCCTGTGACCATTCTGAAACTTTAGTTAACTACCATAAACTAGGTGGCTTTCGAACATCAGAAATTTATTTATCATAGTTCATGAAATGGATAACGTTCACAATAATTTTAAATGGTCTCTAAGCAAACACATTTTCTAGTGTGAATGAACTATCTAAAGTAATAGTGGAAGGAGAGTCTTTGATTATTTCCTAAGAAACTAAATACTCAAAGCAACCCCTACATCAAGTAAGAAATAACTAGGAACTTTGACTTGAAAAACAAACATTTGCACAAAAACAGCTGTTGTGACCAACAAATTACTCATTTAAATGTATATACTGGTCTAAAATCTACTTTCATATTTCAGTATGGGTATGGTGCATATCTACCATGCAAGAACAGAAACAATTTTCTCAGAGGTCATTTTCATAAGAGAAAATTTTTAAAGGAATACAACAAAATATGTTCACTAGATAAGCTGTGCTTGCACCATTGGCTAGGTATTTATGTTGGTTTAAAAGATGACAGCCCTCAAAGTTTCATATACTTGAATATTAGCACCACAGTTGTTGGAAATGCTTAGAAGATGTGTCCTTGAAAGGAATTGTGGCTTTGTTGGAGGAGGTATGTCACTGGTGGTGGGCTTATAGGTTTCCAAAGCCCACATCATTCTAAATTAGCCCTCTCTCTGATTTGTGGTTGTTGCCTCTAGGATGGAAACTCTAAGTTACTGTTCCAGCACAATGCCTGCCTGCTTGCTACCATGTCTCCCTTTGTGATTAGCATGGAATTAACCTCTGGAACTGTAAAAAAACAAACAAACAAAAAAAAAACACCTAAACTAAATGCTTTCTTTTATAATTTGCTTGGAAATGATGTCTCTTCACAATAGTAGAAAATAAACTAAGATAGTGTTATTAGAGATTTTTATCAAAATTGAGATATTATTGGCATAAGAGACTCCACCTGGAAAACTCAGTTGACTTCTCTCCTTACAAAACCAGCACTCCTACCAGCAATGGAGGAGTGACCTCTAGTGATCTAAAGGGATGACACCAACTGGCAAGCTAAGCAATAGGATAGAGACCACCCCGAATGCACATTCCTGATAATGAACTTGTTGTCTATAACCATCCTGGAGCCTTCATCCAGTTACTGATGGAAGCAGAGGCAAACACCCACAGTTAAACACTGAACTGAACCCAAGGAACCCAGTGACAGAGAGAGAGGAGCGATGAGCAAATTGGCAAAGAATGGGCTGGCAAAAACAGCAGAGACAGCTGATCTGAACAGGGGAGAGCTCTTGGACACCAGACCGACAGCTGGGAGGCCAGCATGGGACTGATCCAGACCCCCTGAATGTGAGAGTCAGTGAGGAGGCCTGGGCAAACTATGGGGCCCTGAGCAGTGGATCAGTGTTTATCCCTCGAATACTAACAGACATCGTGTGTTCATAACACAAAGAGGAATGCTCTCTCAGCTTGGACTCTTATGGGAGTGCCAGGACCCTACCCTGAGTGAAATGACAGACTCTAGATATCCCCTATGTGGAAGGAATTAGCAATAGGGTGGGAGGTCTGGGGGGTGCAGGAGGAGGGGAGGGAGAGGGAACTGGGATTGACATGTAAAACAAGTTATTTAAAATTAAAAAAGAGACAAATAAAGAGGAATTTAAGACGCAAAAAAACCCCAGCAACAACAAATTGTCTCTATGTTAAAGTTTTACTGAAGTCCCCTACAAAATTATACAATGAATTGTTTAACCATTGGTACCTCGCAATTAGCTTTATAAAAACAGAGACATGGCACGTGTAGTTTATTAATTTACATGAAATAGAATGGGCCTCTAATCTATCCAATGTCCTTATAAGAAAGCACCTATATCTCCACACAGAACCCACAGAACCTTTCTTTATTAGGGACTAACAGCTGCCACACTAGGCTAGAACTTGGGTAGGGACGTTCATTATCATTCCTGTCCTCCTTTCTGATCTCTCCAGACTTAAATTTACTTCTGTTCTACTCGGATTATTTGAACCTGTCCTGTTAGTAAACCTCCATTCCCCTTGTTACTTGGCCTTTTGGTACAGAACCAAAGTCACCCTAGGTCTTCCTTTTCACCCCTCTCAGCCTTTCTTTCTATCCCATGCCCATTCCTTTCTGATTCTTGTTTTCCTGCAGAGAAGCTCTAGACCATGGACCCCACATCAACAACACATGACTGAGACTGAGGGACCACACAACCAGAGTAGGAAACAGCAATCAAAGAACAGAACATACAGTCAACAAAGGTGAGACTAGATACCTACAGAAACATAAAAACAAACAACAACAATAAACCACTTCAGACCTCATAACTCCAGATGCCTAGATACCTGCAAAAAAAACAGACAAGGGAAAAGTTAAGACAGTGTGACCCCACCAGAAATAAGCAACTCAACTGTGATAGGTCCTAAGAAAAGCAAGGCGGCTGAAAAACAAGACAGACTTCAAAATCAAAACTGTAATTATGTTCAAAGGAGATATGAATTAATGCACACTTAAGAAAATTAAGATGCATACAGCTGAATTAAATAAGGAAGACGATTCAAAACAGGAAAATAGAATTTAACAAAGAAATATTCTCATTAAATGAAACCAAAACTGAAATAAACAGGTGTAGAGTGTAGCTTTACCTGCCAGTCGCCTGGGCCCTGCCACGATGTCTGAATCCCTAAATAATTCAAGGAGCACTATATTAATTATGAAGCTGTTGGCAATTTGCATTGTTTCCTACAGGTTAGCTCTGACTTAAGTATTTAACCCATAATCGTTAATCTAAGTATTTCTCTTACCGGGGAAAAGGGCCTGGACCTCTTACTCTGGTGAACTACATCGTGTCTGAATCTGCCTCTCTTTCCCAGAATTCTCCTTGACTCCTATTCCCACCTATCTTGCCTCCTTATTAGCCAACAGTGCTTTATGCAACAACCAATAAGAGACAGATTTACAGAAT
Source organism: Mesocricetus auratus (assembly GCF_017639785.1). Classification (NCBI taxonomy): domain Eukaryota; kingdom Metazoa; phylum Chordata; class Mammalia; order Rodentia; family Cricetidae; genus Mesocricetus; species Mesocricetus auratus. The sequence goes on along the minus strand of NW_024429188.1, from coordinate 36,944,760 downwards.
TACATCTCCCATCAAACAGGTAATGAAAAGTTTCAAAATTTCCGTGGAATAGTTACAAGCTGTTCTTTGAATTTCTGGTAAGATTCTGCACTGAAGCCATCTGGACCTGGGCTTTTTTTGGCTGGAAGATTTTTGATGACTGCTTCTATTTCCGGTCTATTCAAATTGCTTATCTGTTCTAGATTTAATTTTGGCAGGTGATGTCTGTCCAGGAAGTTGTCCATTTCCTTTAAATTTTCGAATTTTGTGGAGTACAGGTTTTCAAAGTATGACCTGATGATTCTTTTATTATTCAATTTCCATGAGTTTGTAGAATTTCTGCAATTTGTGTTGTTGTTGAATTCTAACTTTAAAGCAAGTTGGTCTGATAAGATACATGGAGTCAGTGTCTGTTGTTATCTCCCCCTTTTCATTTCTGATTTTGTTAATGTGCATATTCATATTCTGCCGTTTGGTGACTTTGGAAAAAGGTTTGTCTATCTTGTTGATTTTCTCAAAAAAACAACTCTTTTTTTACATTGATTCTTTGTATTGTTTTCCTGGTTTCTGCTTTATTGATTTCAGCACTCAATTTGATTATTTCCTGGCGTGATTTTGCTTCTTTGTGTTCTAGAGCTTTCAACCCTGCTGTTAATTCTCTAGTGTAACTATTCTCCAGTTTCTTCATGTGGGAACCTAGTGCTATGCACTTTCCTCTTAGCAGTGCTTTCAAAGTATCCCAGAAGTTTGTGTATGTTGTATCTTCATTCTCATTGAATTCTAGGAAGTCTTTAATTTCTTTTTTTATTTCTTATTTGACCCAGGAGTGGTGCAATTGCTCATTATTCAATTGCCATGAGTTTGTAGAGTTTCTGCAATTTGTGTTGTTGTTGAATTCTAACTTTAAAGCATTTTTGTCTGATAAGATACATGAAGTTGTTCCATTTTTTTACCTGTTGAGGTTTGCTATGACGCCAAGTATGTGGTTGGTTTAGGGAAGGTTCCATGTGGCGCTGAGTAGAAGGTATATTCTTTTGTATTTGGATGGAATGTTCTATAGATGTCTGTCAAACCCAATTGAGTCATAACTTCTATTAGTTCCATTGTTTCTTTTTTAAGTTTCTGGTCTGGTAGTCCTGTCTAGTGGTAATATTGGGATGTTGAAGTCTCCCACTATAAATGTGTGAGGTTTTACATGTGGTTTGTGTTTTAGTAATGTTTCTTTTACCAAAGTGGATGCCTTTGTATTTGGGGCATAGATGTTTAGAATTGAGACTTCATCTTGATGGATTTTTCCTGTGATGAATAGGAAATGACCTCCTTCATCCATTTTGATTGATTTCAGTTTAAAGTCTAGTTTGTTATATATTAGGATTGCTACCCCTGCTTGTTTTTTTGGGACCATTTGATTGGAAAATCTTTTCCCAACCCTTAACTCTGAGGTAACATCTGTCTTTGAAGCTAAGGTCTGTTTCTTGTATGCAGCAGAAGGGTGGGTTCTTTCTTCTAATCCATTGTGTTAGCCTGTACCTTTTTATGGGTGAGTTAAGACCATTATTATTGAGGGATATCAATGCCCTTTGATTGCTCATTTTTGTTTCTTTTGGAATGGTTATTCTTGGTGGAACTGTATATGGATTTCCACCCCTTCTCTCTCTCTCTCTCTCTCTCTCTCTCTCTCTCTCTCTCTCTCTCTCTCTCTCTCTCTTTTGGTTTTTACGAGACAGGGGTTCTCTGTATGGTTTTGGAGGCTGTCGGTCCAGCCTGTTCTCTAACTCACAGAGGCCTGCCTCTGCCTCCTGAATGCTGGGATTAAAGGCATGCGTCACCATCGCCTGGCTCCCCTTTTCTCTTTGGGTGTTGTTAAAGGAGGATTATCTATTTCCTATGTTTTACTGATTGTAGTTAATTACCTTGAACTGGAATTTTCCTTCCAGAATTTTCTGTAGGGTTGGGTTAATGGATATGCTTTGTTTAAATCTGGTTTTGTCATATAATATCTTGTTTTCTACATCTATATTTATTGAAAGCTTTGCTAAGTATAGTAGTCTGTGCTGGCATGCATGGTCTCTTAGTGCTGATAGAATATCTATCTAGGACCTTCTGGCTTTCAGAGTTTCCATGGAGAAGTCAGGTGTAATTCTTATAGGTTTGCCTTTATATGTTATTTGGCCTTTTTCCTTAGATTATCTAAGTATTCTTTCTTCTGTATGATTGGAGTCTTTATTCTATGTCAAGGGAACATTTTTTGTGGTCCACTCTGTTTGGTGTTCTGTAAGCTTCTTGTACCTTCATTGCATGTCTCTCTTTAGGTTGGGAAAGTTTTCTTCTGTGATTTTGTTGGATATGTTTTCTGTCCCTCTGAGTTGGTTTTCTTCACCTTCTTCTAAACCTATTATTCTTAGGTTTGATCTTTTCACAGTGTCCCATATTTCCTGGATATTTTGTCTTAGGGATTTGTTGGACTTAAGATTTTCTTGATTGATGAATCTATTTCTACTAGTGTGTCTTCAAAACCTGAGATTCTCTCTCCCATCTCTTGTATTCTGTTATTTATGTTTGCATCTGTAGTACTTGACCATTTCCCCAGTTTTTCTATTTCCAGCATTCCTTCAAACTGTGATATTTTATTGTCTCCATGTTGCCTTTTAATCCTTGTACTGTTGAATTGTTTGTTGTAAATTTTGCTTCATGTTTTCCTCCCTTTATTGCATTTGTTGCAATTTTTGGTTTGTTTTTCTTCCATTTCTTTACAGGATTTTCTCACATCCTGTTTGAGTGCCTCTATCATTTTCATGACGGTGTTTGTAAGGTCATTCCCTTCTGCTTCATCTGTATTGGAGTGTTCAGTTCTTAATGGTGTAGACTCTGGTGGTGTCATGTTTGTTTTTCTCTTGGTGAGTGTTTTCTTATATTGCCTCTTCTCCACGACTTCTTCCAGTGGGAGTAGAGTCTCTTCCTTTTCTACTGGGTTGGCAACCAGGGTTCTGATTCAGTGGTTACAAGCAAATCCAATACTCTCTGGTCTTTGCTCTCTGTCCTCTGCCCTCTGCCCTAAGTGTGGGCAGAAGTGGACCAGCTCTTTCTGCAGGATCCTGGTCACTTGGTTGTCCATCAGGGGGGAGTCAACCTGGCTGCATTCCCCATGCCTGGGGATCTCTGACCTCTCCAAGAATTTCAAGGTTTGAAGATAAGGTGAAAAAATGAATAACTCAGACAAAGAAAATATTAAATCTAAAAAAGACAATGTCCAGGCACAAAATATCCAGGAAATCTGTTTCATTCTGAAAAGACCAACCTAAGAGTGACAGGTATGGTGGAAGGAGAAGAAACCAAGGTCAAATGCATAGAAAATATTTGAAGAAAATTAAAGAAGAAAATTTCTGCAGGCTAAAGAAAGACATGCTAATCATGGTGCAAAGAGTGTACAGAACACAAAATAGTAAAGAAAATAAAGCCTCTAGAATCATAGTAATCAAAACACAAAATATACAGATGAAAGGTTATTAAGACTTTCAGGAGAAAATTGTGTCACAGATAAAGGCACGATCACTACATTAACTCCTGACTTTCAGTAGATTGTCTGAAATCCAAAATGTCCTAAAAATGTTTTTGTTAAAAACCCAAATTTTAAAAGAGAAGTTTTCAATCTATGAGTCACAACCCCTATGGAGGTTGAACAAACCTTTCACAGGAGTTCAACTAATACTATCAGAAAACTAATGTATTTATATTATGATTCATAACAGTAGCAAAATTATAGTTATGAAATGACATTGTGGGACAATGCAGCATGAGGAACTCTATTAAAAGTTTGCAGGATTAGGAATGTTGAGAACTACTCTAAAAGAAATCAGGGCCCTTCCTCCACCCATCTCAGCCACACTACTGAGTCAGCAGGAAAGACTCCTGCAGGCAGGCTACACCAGTGGGCCCCAGAGGGACCTATGACCTACAAATCCAACTCTGTCCCTAATCCTGTCTATCCCCAGTGACCTCAGGGGCTCCCTGGGACACAGGCATGTACTGGACAGAGAGGGCAGAGAAAGAGGACTAAGGATTGTTTCAAGAGTAAACTAAGTAAACTGCACTAAGGGGAAGAAAAGATGGGTAGACATCAATACAAGAATACATTCAACAACTTAAAGAGCAATATGGAAACACCAGACCCTAGTAGTACTACATCAGGAAGACCTGAACATCCTGATTCAGAAGGGGCAGAAGAAAACAACCTTAAAAATAACTTGATTAAGATGGTGGAGGCACTTAAACAAGAACTCAAGAATTCTCTTAAGGAAATGGAGGAAAAGACAAACAAAAATTGGAAGAAATCAATAAACCCCTTAAGGAAAGCAAAGAAAATCAACATAAAAAAACAAACAATTTCAAGACATGAAAATTGAAATGGGGACAATAAAGAAAATACAAACTAAGGGAATTCTGGAATTAGAAAACCTAGGTAAACGATCAGGAACTACTGATGCAAGCATAACCAACAGAATGTTAGAGGTAGAAGAGAGAATCTCAGGTTTTGAAGATATGCTAGAAGAAATAGATTCATCAGTCAAAGAAAAGAGTAAAGCCAACAAAGTCATAACACAAAAAGTTAAGGAAGTCTGGGACACCATGAAAACACCAAACATAAGGATGATAGAGATAGAAAAAGAAGAATACCACCTCGAAGGGGCAGAAAACAAATTCAAGAAAAATCATAAAAGAAAAATTTCCCACCTAAAGAAAGAAATGCCTGTGAAGTTACAAGAACCTTAGAGAATACCAAATAGACTGGACCCAAAAAAGTCCTCTTGCCACATAATAATCAAAACAAAATATACAGAATAAAGAAAAAATATTAAGAGCTGCAAAGGAAAGGCGTCAAGTAACATATAAAGGCAGGCCCATCATAATAACACTTGACTTCTCAGTGAAGTCCATCAAAGCAGAAGGTCCTGGACAGACATTATGCAGACTCTAAGAAACCATGGATGCCAATCCATACTAGTATACCCAACAAAACTTTCAGTTACTAAGATGTTCCATGACAATGCCAGATTCAAACAATACCTTTCCACAAATCTAGTACTACAAAAAGTACAAGAAGAACTCCAACCCGAGGAGGTTCAAGGTACCCAGGAAAACACAGGCAATAAATAATACCACACCAGCAAATCCTAAAAAAAGGACACACACACACACACATACACACACACACACACACACACACACACACACACACACACATGAATTAACAGGAATCAACAATCACTGGTCATTGATAACCCTTAATATCAATGAACTCAACTCTATAAAAAAGTCAGGGGCTAACAGAGTGGATAGAAAAACAGGATCCATCCTTCTACTGCATACAAGAAACCTATCTGAACTTCAAAGACAGATATTTCCTCAGAGTAAATGGTTGGGAAAAGACTTTCCAATCAAATGGACCTAAGAAGCAAGCTGGTGTAGCTATCCTAATATCCAAAAGAGTAGTCTTCAAAACGATGGTAATCCAAAGAAATGATGAAAGGCATTCCATATTCATCACAGGAAAATTCCAGCAATAAGAAGTCTTAATCCTAAACATATGTTCCCCAAATACAAGGGAACCCAAATTAATAAAAGAAACATTACTAAAGTTTAAATTACATATCAAACCCCACACACTCTCACCAGTGAACAGATCTGTCAGACAGAAAATTAACAAAGTAAGGAATCTAACAGATTTTGTGATTCAAATGGTTTAAAAGACATCTATAGAACATTCTGCCCAAACACAAAAGAATACACCATCTTCTCATCGCCCCATGGAACCTTCTCTAAAATTGACCACATACTCAGTTACAAAGCAAATCTCATAAGATGCAGAAAAGTTGCAATAACCACTTGTGTCTTACCAGGTAACCATGATTTAAAGTTAGCCTTTAGCAACACAACTTTTAGAAAAACTACACACTATTGGAAACTGAATAATGCCCAACTTAATAATTCTTGTGTCAAGGAAGAAATAAAAATTAAAGATTTCCTAGAATTCAATAAAATGAATTTACAACATACCCAAATTTATGGGACACTTTGAAAGCAGTGCTAAGAGAAAAGTTCATAGCTCTAATACATATATAAAGAAGTTAGAGAAATCCCACACTAGCAAATTAACAAAACACCTGAAAGCTCTAGAAATAAAAGAAGCAAACACACCAAGGAGGAGGATATTACAGGACATATAAAAATGATGCATGAAATCAATAAAATAGAAACAAAGAGAACAATACAAAGAATCAATAAAACATAGAGTTGATTCTTTGAGAAAGTCAGCAAGATAGAGATACCTTATGCAAACTAACCCAAAGCCATTCCTTTTTTCATTGTACCATTTTGACATCTTTGACAAAAAGCAGGTGTCCATGGTTGTGTGGATTGATATCACGGTTTTTATTTGATTCATTGATCCACATGTCTGTTTTTATGCCAATACAAAGCTGTTTTTAATACTATATCTCTTATACTAGAGTTTGAAGTCAGTCTTGGTGATGCCTCTGAAGTTACTTTGTTGTATGGGATTGTTTTCACTATTCTGGGTTGTTGTTTTTCCATATGAACTTGTGTATTTTTCTTTTAAGGTCTGTGAAGAAGTGTGTTAGAATTTTGATGGGGGATTACACTGAATCTGTAGATTGCTTTTGGTAGGATTGTCATTTTATTATGTTGATCCTACCTACCCAAGAGCATGGGAGATCTTTCCATTTTCTGATATCCTCTTCAATTCAGGGACTTGAAGTTCTTGTCATACAGGTTTTTCACTTATCTGGTTAGCATTACCCCAAGATATTTTATATTTATGGATATTATAAGGGCTACTATTCAGCAGTAAAAATAATGATGTAATGAAATTTTCAGGCAAATGGATGGAACTAGAACAACCATCCTATATGAGGTATCCCAGACCCAGAAGGACAAAAAAACATGGTATATATTCAATAATAAGTGGATATTCGATATAAAGCAAAGGATAACCAGACTATATTGTATAGCACCAGAGAAGCAAGATAATATGAGGATGCTAAGAGGGACACACAGCATGCTTTAGAAGGGAAATTAGATGAAACCTATGGGGCAAACTGGGGGCAGGCAGTGGTAATGGGGATGGAAGGGGAAAAGAGAACAGGAAGGAATGAGTTGCCCTAGACAGGGAATGATAAATTTCAAGAGCAATAAAAGATATCTTTGGGGGGGTTGAGACAGGGTTTCTCTGTGGTTTTGGATACTGTTCTAGAACTAGCTCTTGTAGACCAAGCTGGTCTCGAACTCACAGAGATCTGCATGCCTCTGCTTGCCAAGTGCTGGGATTAAAGCGTATGCCACCACTACCCAGCATAAAAGATATCTTAATAGAGAGAGCAACTATGGGCTTAGGGAGAAACCTGGCGTTAGGGTAATTCCTAAGAATCTAGAAGGAGGACTCCTAGCAATAGCGGAGAGGATGCTTGAACTGGCCTACTTCTGTAATCAAATTGATGAATACTCCAACTATTATCATAGATTCCTCATCCAGTTATTGATGGAACCAGACACAGAGATCTACAGCCAAGCACCAGGCCAAGCTCTGGGAATCCAAGTGAATAGTAGGAGGAGGGAATATGTGATCAAGGGAGGTCAAGAACATAATGGAGAAATCTACAGAGACATCTGAACCAAGCTTATGAACTCTAGACCTAAAACTGTGGAGACTCCATTGGACTGAACTAGGTCCTCCATATGTGGGAGAAGTTGAGAAGCTTGGACGAACTGAGGAGGCCCTGACAGAAAGACCATTCTACAAACCCTGTAAATGAGCTAGCTTTTTGGAGCCCATTCCTTAGGATAAGATGCCATGCTCAGTGGCAGTAGGACAACAGTATTTTCCTGGTACATGAGCTAGCTTGCTGGAACCAACTCCCCATGGTGGGATGCCATGCTTATACTTAATGCATGAGAGAGGGGATGCGCCATGCCTCAACCTATTATGCCAGACTATGTTGACACCTCATGGGAGTCTTTAACCCTGAGGAGGAGTAGATTGGGGGTGGGCTAGAGGAGAGATGAGGGAGGTGGAATGAGGTGAGGGGTGGGAGGAAAGGTGGAGGCGAGAACTGTGGTTGCTATTTTAAAATGATTTTAAAAATTAAAAAAGGAAAACAGATGCCAGCCCATTCTACCATACTCTGCAAAACAATGTTTCACAATCAACAGAGAGACAAATTTTTCTCAATAAATAATATTCAAGCAATCTCTGTGCATCAATGAAACTCTACATAGGGCATTAAAAGAAAACCTCCAGTCTGAGAAGTGTAGCTACATCAAAGAGCATGCAGGAAACAAATGTTTCCAGAACACATAGTCAAAAGAAGTCAGAGGGAAAACACACAAACCCAACACAACAAGAATCAATAACTACTGCTCCTTAAAACTCTCTATATTAATGGCTTCAATTTCTCAGTAAAGAAAGACATAGACTAGGATCACCTGTTCCGGCGGGACCAGATAAAACAGGCCATGCATCCAGGCCTGTGTCCTAGTGCCTGGGGATTGCCTGGGAACTGCACAGAGCTTCCAATCCCGGCAGGAGCCAAACACCCCAGACTCCAGGTCTTCTCTCCCACCAACGAGACCAGGAAACCAACAGATCCAGCAAAGGGACCAGGGGAACAGGTGGGAGGCTAAGCAACCCAGATTCCTGGTCTTCTTCTCCACCCATGGCAGGACCAGAATGAGGACAAGGAATAGAAGAACTACCAGATTATTGGACTTGCTATCACCCACCAGAAGGGAACTCTGGTCCCCTAACCACCAGACTAGTAAGGGGCTCATTCTGCACCCACTAGAAGAAGAGATGGGAAAGAGGCAATACAAAAACACACTCAGCGGTTTCGGCGGCGGGATCAGGTACAACAGGCCCTGTCTGGGCCTGTGTTCCAGTGCCTGGGGATTGCCTGGGAACTGCACAGTGCTTCCAATCCTGGCAGGAGCCAAAAACCCCAGACTCCAGGTCTTCTCTCCCACCAATGAGACCAGGAAACCAGAGGAGCCAGGGAGACCAGGGGAGAAGCTGTTCCAACAGCTGGATCAGGTACAACAGGCCCTGTTTCTGGGACTGTGTTCCAGTGCCTGTGGATCAGGTACAACAGGATCCAGCAAAGGATCCAGGGGACCAGGTGGGAGGTTAAGCGCCCCAGATTCCTGTTCTTCTCCACCCACAAGACCAGAAAGAGGACAAGGAATAGAAGAACTACCAGATTATTGGACTGGCTAGCACCCACCAAAGGGGAACTAGGGTTCCCTAACCACCGGATGAGTAAGGGGCTCTTTCTGAACCCACTAGAAGAAGAGATGGGAAAGGGACAATACAAAAACACACTCAGCAACAGAAAAACAAATATGGCACCACCAGATTCTAGAGACTCCACACCAGCAAGAACCCAACATTCCAATGCAAATGAAGCATAAGAGAATGACCTTAAAACCACTGTCATGAAAATGATAGATGCCCTAAAAGAGGATATAGGAAAATCCCTCAAAGAAATGGAAGAAAAAACAAACCAAAAAGGCAGGAAATGGAAGAAGACACAAAGCAAAAAATGCAAGAAATGGAAGAAAAACAAAGCAAAAAAATGAAAGAAATGGAAGAAGAAACAAACCAAAAAAGGTAGGAAATGGAAGAAGAAACAAAGCAAAAAATGCAAGAAATGGAAGAACAAGCAAAGCAAAAATGAAATAGAGACAATAAAAAAAAACACAATCTGAAGAAAAGCAGGAAATAGAAAAACTGGGCAAATGGTCAGGTACTACCGATACAAGCATCACCAACAGAATAGAAGAGATGGAAGAGAGAATCTCAAGTGTTGAATATATACTAGGAGAAATAGATTAATGAACCAAATAAAACCTTAAGTCCAACAAATCCTTAACACAAAACTTCCAGGAAATATTGGACACCATGAAAAGACCAAACCTAAGAATAATAGGTATAGAAGGAGAAGAAAACCACATCAAAGGGGCAGAAAACATATTCAAGAAAGCCATAGAATAAAACTTTCCCAACCTTAAGAAAGACATGCCAATGAAGGTACAAGAAGCTTACAGAACACCAAATAGAGTGGACCACAAAAAAGATCCCTCACCACATAATGATCAAGACCCCAAATATACAGAATAAAGAAAGAATATTAAGAGCAGCTAAGGAAAAAGGCCAAGTAACATATAAAGGCAGACTTATCAGAATGATACCTGACTTCTCCATGGAATCTCTGAAAGCCAGAAGGTCCTGGATAGATAGTCTACCAACACTAAGAGACCATGGATGCCAGCCCAGAATACTTTACCCAGCAAAGCTTTCAATCACTATAGATGGAGAAAACAAGATATTCCATGACAAAACTAGATTCAAGCATTACGTATCCACTAAACCCAGCCCTACAGAAAGTTTTGGAAGGAACACGCCAAACCAAGGAAGGAAACTACAACCAGAAAAACAGGCATTAGAGAATCCCTCTCTACAAACAGCCAAAAGAACAAAGGGGAGAAATTCCACACATAATTCCACCACCAACAACCATTGCAAATCGAAGAAGAATGAGCAATCAATGCTCATTAATATCCCTCAACATTAATGGCCTTAACTCACACATAAAAAGACACAGGCTACCATAACAGATTCGAAGACAGAATCCTTCCTTCTGCTGCATACAAGAAACACACCTCACACTCAAACACCGACATTATCTGAGAGTTAAAGGTTGGGAAAAAATTTTCCAATCAAATGGACCCAGAGGTAGCAATCCTAATATCTAACAAACTAGACTTATAATAAAATCAATCAAAAGAGGTGAAGGAGGTCATTACACACTCATCACAGGTGAAATCCACCAAGATGAAGTGTCTATCCTGAACATCTATGCCCCAAATACAAAGGCATCCACATTCGTAAAAGAACCATTACTAAAACTTAAATCACATATAAAGCCCCACACAGTTATAGTGGGAGATTTCAACACACCATTCTAACCACTAGACAGGAATACCAGACAGAAACTAAACAAAGAAGCAAAGGGTCTAATAGAAGTAATGGCCCAACTGAGATTAACAGACATCTATAGAACATTTCTTCCACATAAAAAACAATATACCTTCTTCTCACCACCACATGGAACCTTCTCAAAAATCGACCACATACTTGGCAACATATCAAACTTCACTGCTACAAAAAAATGAAATAACTCCATGCATCTTATCAGACCACCATGCTTTAAAATTAGAATTCAACAACAACACAAATTGCAGAAAATATACACACTCATGGAAATTGAATAATGCACAACTGCACCATTCCTGGGGCAAAGAAGAAATAAAAAGAAATTAAAGACTTCCTATAATTCAATGAGAATGAAGACACAACATACCCAAACCTATGGGACACTTTGAAAGCAGTGCTACGGGGGAAGTTCATAGCACTAAGTGCCCACATGAAGAAACTGGAGAATAGTTATACCAGAGAATTAACAGCACAGCTGAAAGCTCTAGAACACAAAGAAGCAAACTCCCCCAGGAGGAGTAGACGCCAGGAAATAATCAAATTGAGGGCTGAAATCAATAAAGTAGAAACTAGGAAAACAATACAAAGAATCAATGCAACGAAGAGTTGGTTCTTTGAGAAAATCAAGAAGATAGACAAACCTTTGTCCAAACTTACCAAACAGCAGAGAATGAACATTCAAATTAACAAAATCAGAAATGAAAAGGGGAACATAACAACGGCCTCAGAGGAAATCCAGAGAATCATCAGGTGATACTTTGAAAACCTCTATGCCACAAAATTTGAAAATTTATAGGAAACGGACCTCTTCCTGGATAGCTATCATTTGCCAAAAGTAAATCAAGAACAGATAAGCAATTTAAATAGAACTATAACCCCTATGGAAATAGAAGCAGTCATCAAAAGTCTCCCAATCAAAAAAAGTCCATGTCCAGATGGCTTCAGTGCAGAATTCTACCAGAAATTCAAAGAACAGCTTATACCAATTCTTCTCAAAGTATTCCACACAATAGAAGCAGAAGGGTCTTTGCCAAACTCTTTCTATGAGGCTTCAATAGCCTTGATCACCAAGCCACACAAACACACAACTAAGAAAGAGAACTTCAGACCAATATCCCTCATGAACATTGATGCAAAAATACTCAATAAAATACTGGCAAATCGGATCCAAGAACCATCAAATCAATCATTCACCATGATCAAGTAGATTTCATCCCAGGGATGCAGGGATGGTTCAACTTACGAAAAACCATCAATGTAAACCACCATATAAACAAGCTTAAAAAAATCACATGATCATCTCACTAGATGCAGAAAAAGCCTTTGACAAAATCCAACACCCCTTCAACATCAAACTAAATGGACAGAACCTCAACACAATTCCTCTAAAGTCAGGAACAAAACAAGGCTCTCCACTGTCTCCATACCTTTTCAACATGGTACTTGAAGTTCTAGCCATTGCCATACAACAACAAAGTGGGATCAAGGAGATATAAATTGGGAAGGCAGAGGTCAAGCTTTCACTGTTTGCAGATGATATGATAGTTTACATCAATGACCCAAAAAACTCTACCAGGGAACTCTACCAGGGAACTCTTACAGCTGATTAACACCTTCACCAAAGTGGCAGGCTACAAGATCAACTCAAGAAAATCAGTAGCTCTACTATATACAGATGATAAAAGGGCTGAAAAAGAAATCAGAGAAACATCACCCTTTACAGTTGCCACGAACAACATAAAATACCTTGGGGTAACGCTAACCAAACAAGTGAAAGACCTGTATCATAAGAACTTTGAATCTTTAAACACAGAAATTAAAGAAGCCCTCAGAAAATGGAAAGTTCTCCCATGCTCTTGGATAGGTAGGATCAATGTATTAAAAATGGCAATCCTGCCAAAAGCAATCTACAGATTCAATGCAATCCCCATTAAAATCCCAGCACAATTCTTCACAGACCTTGGAAGAACAATAATCAATTTTGTATGGAAAAACAAAAGACCCAGGATAGCCAAAAGAGCCCTGTTCAACAAGGCAACGTCCGGAGGCATCACCATCCCTGACCTCAAGCTCTATTATAGAGCTATAGTCCTGAAAACAGCTTGGTATTGGCACAAAAATAGACAGGTAGACCAATGTAACCAAATTGAAAACCCTGATATTAACCCACACACATATGAACATCTGATCTTTGACCAAGAAGCTAAAAATATACATCCCTGCCCTGGATGAAATGACAGACTATGGACACCCCAAGGAAGGCCTCACCCTCCCTGGGGAAATGAGGGGATACTGGGGAGGAGGGTTGGGGAAGGGCACGGGAGGAGGGGAGGGTAATGGAGAGGGACCTGGAACTGACTTGTGAAGCAACCTTGTCTCTAATCTAAATTTAAATTTAAAAATTAAAAAAAAACTGTTTTGACAAAAAAAGACAGACATAGACTAATATATTGCAGCAGCATTGAAAAAACATACTCACCACCAAGGACAGATATCACCTTAGAGACTTATAGATAACAGAATAGAAAATGTTATTTCAAGTAAATGGAACTAAGAAGCAAGCAGGTGTATCTATTTTAATATCTGACAAAGACTTCATACCAAAATTAATCATGAGAGATATAAAACTACACTACATATTTATTGAAGGGAAAATGCTCTAAATTATATCGCATCTATTTATATACCAAACATGTTTGTGAATCAAAGTTCATAAAAATAAAAAAAGTACCACAACTAACAAACAAATATTGACCCTAATACAGTAATCATGGGTGATTTCAATACCTTACTTTTGCCAACAGACTGGTTATACAGACAAAAATCTAAAGAGAAACAGGTTGATGTTAAATAACAACATAAATAAAATGTATTTAATAAATAATCGGCAGAGCAATCCACTCCAGTGCTAAAGAATATTCTTAAGAGCTCATGGAAATTTCTCCAAAAGGAGTACATATAAGGATGCAAAGTAACCTTTAAGAGATATAAAAAATTGAAATAGCACCATAAATACTATGGATTATATTGGGATATCAACTTCATATAGCAACAAAAAAACCTAGGACAGTTGAAAGAGTTCATAATAATAAAAGAACTGCTGAAGGCATCCAAATTGTACTACAGAGGGTCAGTAATAAAAATTATATGGTATTAGCATTAAAACATATCCATTAATAAATGGAATCAAGTTGAAGACCCAGTAAAAGTTCACACAGATGGACACCTGCTTTTTATATAAAGTGTATTTACATATATAGGTAGATATAGAGATAGAGGGGTAGGTAGGTAGATAGATAGATAGATAGATAGATAGATAGATAGATGGATAGATGGATGTATGGATAGATATACATAACATCTTCAGTAGAAGGTTCTGGTCAAACTAGGTAACTTCATGCCAAAGAATTCAAATATATGAACATCTATCTCCCTGCACAAAATTCTACTCCAAATTGACCAAACACCTCAGCATAAAACCACACAGAATGAGCCTGATAGAAAAGAAAGTGGGGAATAGTCTTTCAGCCATAGGCACAGGAAAAGCCTTTCAAAACAGGATTCCAATAGCATAGACACAAAACCCAACAATTAGTAAATGAGACCTCATGAAGTTAAAATGCTTATGCAAGGCAAAGAACACTATTATCTGATGGTATCTACAGTCTACAGAATGAGAAAAGATCTTTAGCAATTATAAGTCTGATAAAGCACTGGTATCCGTATATATATAAGGAACTAAAATCTGAATATCATGTAAACAACCCAACTTCAAAATAATGTTGAGGGTTAAAAAGGTAGCATCAAAGAATGAAAAAAACCTGGCTGGAAAGAAACTTTTTAAAATGTTCAACACTTTTACTCATCAGGGAAACTGAATTTTAAACCTCTTTGAGATTTCATTATACCCAGTTAAAATGGCCAAGATTAATTAAACAAATGACAACTCCTGAAAGTGAGGATACAGAGAATAGGAAACATTTATTCATTGATGACCAGAGAGAAAATATGCATAGTCACTACAGAAATAAGTGTGGATGATCCTCAAAATGCTACAAATTTATATACAAAATATCCAGCACCTAATCTTGGGAATATAGCCAAATGGATCTGTATTTTACTGCAGAGATACTTGTATATCCTTGTTCATTGTTGTTTCAATGAAAGTATTCAGAAATTGTAAATCGCCTATATGTCCATCAACTGATGAACAGATAATTAAAATGTGGTACATTGGCACAATGGAATATGATTAATATGTTAATAAAAATGATACTAGGAATATTTAAGGTAGATTAATGGATCTAGAAACAGTCATACTGAGTGAGGAATACCAGACCCCCAAAGACAAATATTGTATAATTATGTGTGTGTTTGAATTAGAATAATCACATATTTTAGACAGATAGTAAAAAAACTAAGGGGAAAGAGGGGACCTTCCAAAGGAGAAATAGAATATAGCGTGTTAAATTATGTGGATATAATAGCAAGGGATAGTAAAGGAAGGAGTATGGCAAAGGTAAATGATACTGAAGACTTTTTGAAAATCCATATGAAAACTTGCTACTGTAGGAGGAGTTTTCTAAAATATATAACTATATTACAGGAATTTACATGAAGTCACCATATAATGGGGGAGAGACTGTTTCAATTAGGTATGACAGCAAATGGAACCTCTGGCATCAGGAATGGGTTATATCATTTTTGTGTCATTAGCCAAAGGGGTCTCATATATGTCCATCAAACATCCTAGACTATTAACAAGACTAATGCTTATTTTCCATAACCTCATGGTAAGCTCATATTGTTGTAGACACAACTTACTTATGCCAACAAACATGCGGAAATGGAGCTGCTGCCTAAATAGAACTTTGCCCCTACTGACTAGTATTTGTTATACTAGTAGATACTTTGTACACTACTGGAAGATAAAACCAATCATCAAAATCACCCAGATACACACACTCTGCCCTACAACATTGACCTGCATATAAGATATACTGGTGCCGTAGTGCTCAGATGTTATGGGAATAATCAACCACTTTTAAAATTGGATGATTTTGGGCCCATTCCATGGAACCCATTCATGACACTGCTAAAGTGGCTAAGAACCAAAAACTCTATATGTCATGGACTCTGGGGAAAAATTATTATCATTCAGGTAAACAAACATAACAATAAAATGAATACTATGTACATATTACTGTACCCATAGATCATCAGAATCCCTCATCAAATAAGCTTAGTTTTGCAATATATGGCAATTAACAAAGTTACACAACTGGACAATGTGCATAATGAGAAACTTGGAGCACTCAGCCCTAAATGGAATGCTTTATCAAACATTTCCCTTAAACATTATGGGAATATATTGCAAGGATCAGAAGTGGTAGATAACTCCTAAGAAGCATCATCTTCTAGGCACAGCAGGATTGATGCACATATGAATTCACAGAGACTCTGTTGCTGTGGGCAATACCTGTAAAAGTTCAAACTAGATAAAATCTCAGCATGTAGAATGAGAAGTAAAATCAAAGTCAAGTTCTATACATAACCAAACATCTAATACAATTGATACCTGATGTAAAAGGGAAGATCATCTTTTGTCTTTATCAAGTGTCAGCTACACTCCATGGCAGACCTGAAGCCTAGGGGTATTTGGCCAACACAAAATCAAATCCACAAGTTTTTCATGATTTTTATTTTTATTTGTTTTGGTCAACACAAATCCAAATCCATCGTTCTTTGTGTGCTTTTGATTTTGTTGTTAGTCTTGTTGGTTTTCTTATTTTTAGTTTGTCTGTTTTGATGTTAATTTCACATTATGTTGTTTTTATTTTTGAGATAGACATACAATAGATACGGAGAGACAGATAGATAGAAGATAGATAGAATGAAGTTGAATAGGTAAGGATGATTTAGGAACCTTTGGAGGAGGATAAATTACACAATCAATGCCCACCAAAAGAAACAAAAATAAAACTCCTATGTGAAGAAAAATACACGGTATTGAGTGAATGAGTAAAGCTGATAAAACTTCTAGAGAGTTCTCATACTATAAAGATACATGTAAGGTGACACAATAAAATTCAAGAAAATCAAAAGACACCCAAAATATATTACATGAATTTTAATTCTAAAAGAAACAAAAAACAACCCAATAGTCTACCTGTTCACTGAAGTTGTACTTCATTGTATGCTCCCACATACAAAACAAAACAAAAAAGTATAGTGCTGAGAGCAATAAGACCATGGTTTCCACCCACAGTATTAGAAGGCTAAAGAAAATAATGGGAGAAAAAAGGAGGAGGAAAATAGGATAGAATAGAGAATAATAGGGAAAAGGAGAAGAGAGAGGAAATTAGAAGAGAAAGGAAGAAAAAAAGAGGAAAGCAATGGAACAGTAAAGACAAAACAGAAGAAAGTAGAAAGTAAAAATACTGTAGACAAATGTGATGGCATACTACTTATGATTTATTACCTGTTGCCTGAGTATTCAGAAACCAAAGTCAGCAACAAGCCATAGAAGCCAGACATACACAAGCAGCCAGAAGCTATGAGGTGGTATTATACACTTTTAATGCTAGGACTCAGGATTAACAGATAGATGAATCTCTCTGAGTTCAAAGCCACCCAGGGATACACAAGATTAAATTATTCTAAAAGAGTAACAGATCATATACCTTTAAACCCAGCACTAGAGGTGTACATAAGACATATCAACATCTGAAAAAGAATAACCACATTGTCATCTCACTAGATGCTGAAAATGTCTTTGATAAATTTCAACACCCCTTCATGATGAAGGTCTTGGAAAGATCATGGATAAAAGGAACATACCTAAACAAAAGGAAGGCAAAATACAGTGAACCGACAGCCAACATCAAACTAAATGGAGAGAAACTCAAGTCAATTCTTCTAAAATCAGGAACAATATTTCTCTTCAATATTGTACTTGAAGTTCTTCTAGAGTAATAGGACAACAAAGGGTATACAAATTGGAAAGGGAGAATCAAACTTTCACTGTTTGCAGATGATATGATACTCTATATAATTAACTAGATGAATTCTGCCAGGAAACTCCTCAAACAGATGAACACCTTCAGCAAAGTGGTGGGATACAAGATTAACTAAAAAAAAATCACTAGACCTACTGAGAAAAAAAAGTCAGAGCAACATTAAACTTTACAATAGTCACAAACAACATAAAGTGTCTTGGGGTAAGTCTAGCCAAACAAGTGAAAGACTTCTATGACAGGAACTTTGAGTCATTAAAAAAATTAAAGAAGTTACCAGAAAATGGAAAGATCTCTCATGCTCTTGGATAGGTAGTATGAACAGAGTAAAAATGGTAATCTTGCCAAAGGCAATCTAGAGATTCAATGCAATCCCTACCAAAATCTCAGCACAATTCTTCACAGACCTTGAGAAGACAATTCTCAACTTTATATGGAAAAACAATTGACCCAGGATAGCCAAAACAACCCTGTACAATAAAGAAACTTGCAGAGGCAACATCATCCTCGATTTCAAATTCTACTATATAGCAATAGTAATGAAAAAAAACTTGGTATTGGCACAAAAAATAGACAAGTAGACCAATGGAATCTAATTGACATCCCTGATATTTACCCACAAACCTATGAACACCAGATTTTGTCAAAGAAGTTGAAATTATACAATAGAAAAAAGAAAGCATCTTCAACAAATGGTACTGGAGTAACTGGATGCTGGCACGAAGAAGATTGCAGATAGATCCATGTCTATCACCATACACAAAACTTATGTCCAAAAGGTTTAAAGACCTCAACATAAATCCAGCCACACTGAACCTCTTAGAAGAGAAAGTGGGAAGTACTCTTGAACGAATTGGTACAGGAGACCACTTCCTGAACAAACACCAGTAGCAGAGACACTGAGAAAGACAATTAATAAATGGGACCTCCTGAAACTGAGAAGCTTCTGTAAAGCAACAGGCACAGTCATCAAGACAAAACGGTGGCCCACAGAATGGGAAAGGATATTCACCAACCCCACATCTGACAGAGAACTGATCTCCAAAATTTACAAAGAACTCAAGAAACTAGTCTCCAAAACACCAAATAATCCAATTAAAAAGTGGGGTACAGAACCACATAGAGAATTCTCAATAGAGGAGTCTAAAATGGTTGATAGACACTTAAGAAAGTGCTCAACATCCTTAGCCATCAGGGAAATGCAAATCAAAACAACTCTGAGATACCATCTCACTCCTGTCATAATGGCTAAAATCAAAAACACCAATGACAGTTTATGCTGGAAAGGATTTGGACAAAGGGTAACACTCCTCTACTGCTGTTGGGAGTGCCAAATTGTACAGCCACTTTGTAAATCAGTATGGAGATTCCTCAGGAATAGGGGAATCAGTCTGCCACAAAATCAAGCAATTCCACTCTTAGGCATATACCCAAAAGATGCATATTCATACAATAAGACTTCTATTCAACTACGTTCATATAAGCATTATTTGTAATAGCCAGAACCTGGAAGCAACCTATATGCCTCTCAATTGAAGATGGATAGAGAAATGTGGTACATTTACACAATGGAGTACTGCTCAGCAGAAAAATATAAGGAATCTTGAAATTCACGGGCAAATGAATGGCACTAGAAGAAAGTGAGTTAACCCAATCACAAAAAGACAAACATGGTATTACTCACTCATATATGGATTTTAGACATGGAATAAGGGTTTGCCATCCTACAATCCCACTGCCAGGGTGTCTGGGAAACAGGAGGACCCTAAGAAAGACATGCTTTGTACCCTGGAGAAGGGGAATGGAACAAGATCTCATGAGCAGATTGGGAGTATGAGGGGAGATGAGAGGGAGCTGGGAGAAAGAGAAGAGCAGAATAATAGTGGAGAGAAGGACATGGGTGAGCAGGAATGTTCAGTCGGTGGAAGAATAAAATAGAACACAATGAGAAATACCATAATAGAGGAAGCCATTATAGGTTTGAAAAGAGATCTGGCACTAGTGAGATTTCCGGAGATCTATAAGGAAGATAGCAACTGGCAATCTATGCAATAGTGGAGAGGGTGCCCTAAATGCTCTTCCCAATAATGAGATTGATGCATACCTTATATGCCATCCTAGAGCCTTCATCAAGTGGCTGATGGAAGCAGAGGCAGACACCCACAGCTAAACACTGAGATGAATTCCTGGAACCCAGTTGCAGAGAGGGGCGTTGATAAGCAAAGGGGTCAAGACTGGGCTGATGAAAACCCCAGAAACACCTGAACCGAACAAGGTGGAGCTCATGGAACCCAGACTGATGGCTGAGAGGCCAGCATGAGACTGAACGTAGGTGTCAGTAAGGAGGCCTCGGCAATCTATGGGGCTCCAAGAGGAGTTCCAATGAGGGCCCAGTATTGGTAGGGCAGCAGAAACTGGGGACCTCAAACCACACAAATGACACTTTAAAATGATCACTTGCGAGTAAAAGTATATGGACACAATGGTATGCTGTGTGACTTACTCACTGTATCATTACTTTAGCTTCCATGAAGAGATTTTTTTCTCTATATTCTTTTCTTTTTTCTTTTTTTTATTTCTGCGTGGTTACAAGGGGAGCAGGCAGATAAAAAGTGACAGGGAAACAAATGCAATTGAGATGCATGATGTCAAAGACACAAAGAATAAATAAAAATAAAGATATAAATGATATTCTGGGCTGCAGAATTTTCATAAAGTATTCATTTTATATTGCTTACAAGTTCGAACAAGAAAAATAGAATCAATTATGTATAAAACTAAGTGTGGGATCTTAACAAAACTGAACAGGAAAAGAATTATAATAATTATAATTGTATAATATATTCAATTATATGTCAGTTCTATAATGAATTCAGTTCTACATGAGTCTAATTATTGCATTATTCCTAAAATGTATAAATGCCAAAACCTTAAATAGACCATTTACTGTTAACAAAAATTACTAATATAATTCATAGTCTGCCACTCAAAGTGGACATCAGAATTAGCTGAATTGAGTTCTGAATTAACAGAAAATTGATAATTTCAGCTTTTTTGAAATATTTTAATTCTTAGAAAAGTTTGTGTTCTTAATGTAGTAATACTTTGATAGTATCAATATCAAGGTTTCTTAATTAAGGCACAAAAATATAGAATGTGAATATTACAATAAAATAAAACAGTGTCTAAAAAGATATTTTGGTAAATTGTAATTTCTTAAAATATAGTAATTCTATGTGATCTTCATTAGCATTGTTTCTAGGTTATCAACATTTTCCCAGTTTCTGGTTGATTTTACCAAATCTCAAATAAAAGGAAGCATGAATGCAGCTATAAACAGACATGTGAATGTATTTATTTTTTAATTAATTAATTAATTAGGCCCAGTCTGATCAATGTTTCCCCTCTTTCTGTCCCTCTTCTCCTCTCAGTTGTCCCTCCAACCCTCCTCCCCCCATCCACTCTCCCTGCATACATGGAGGTTTCTTTGTCTTCAGTCTTCCTGTTTCCATATTTCAGGCAGCTGCTTCCCAAGTTACCACCCAAAAGCTTATATTAATTATAAATTTCTGACCGATTGCTCAAGCTCATTACTAATTATCTCTTAACATTAGGTTAATCAATTTCTATTAATCTATGTATTGCCACAAGGTCTTGGCTTTATCAGTCCTCTGGCATCTTGTTTCTTAAACAGCTGGTTTGCATCTCATCAGCCTTACCCTTCCTCACGGAGTCGTCAGTTTGATTGCTCCACCTAACCCTATCCTAGCTGGCTATTAGTTAAACAACTTTTATTATTAACAAATAAAATGAATACATATTCATTGTGTACAGAGGGATAATCCCACAGCACTCTTCCTTTCTCTTCAGAAAAGGGTAGGCCTCTGGTAGATATGAGCTAGCCATGACATATCAAGTTGCAATAAGACTAGGCACCTCCTCTCCTATTAAGGCTGAACATGGCAACCCAGTAGGAGGAAATGGTCCAAAAAGAAGGCAGCATACTCAAATACTGTTCCTATTTCCACTGTTATGAGTCCCACAAGAAGAAGCTGCAGAACTGTAACATACATGCAAAGGACCTAGGTCAGCCTTATGCACTCTCTGTGGTTCTGTGAGCCCCTATAAGTCAGTTGATTGAGTGGTCTTCTTGTGGTATCCTTGGCCCCTCTGACTTCAATAATGGTTCCTTCCCTTCCTCCATAGGATTCCTAGAGCTCTGCCTAATGTTTGGCTGTGAGTCTCTGCATTTGTTTCAATAAGTTGCTATTGAAGTCTCTGTGATGACAATTGGGGTGGGCAACAATTTATGAGTATAGTAAAATATCATTAGGAATCATTTCATTGACTTTTTTTTGGTCAGTCATGTATGGTTCCTCTGAAATGTCCAGCCTCTGGATCCTAGCACTCCAGGCAGTGTCAGAAGTGGGCTCCCTCTCATGGTATGGGTCTCAAGCTGGACCAGTCTTTGGATGGCCACTCCAATAATACTATACTACCTTTACCACAGAAAGTCTTGTAGGCAGGGCAAATTTTAGTTAAGAGATTATGTGGCTTGAGTGGGGTCACATTCCCTCAACTGGAAGTCTTGCCTGGTTATAGGTGATGCCCTCAGTATTTCCCATTGCTAGGAGACTT
This sequence comes from Mesocricetus auratus, assembly GCF_017639785.1. NCBI lineage: Eukaryota > Metazoa > Chordata > Mammalia > Rodentia > Cricetidae > Mesocricetus > Mesocricetus auratus. The sequence goes on along the minus strand of NW_024429188.1, from coordinate 36,922,062 downwards.
AGCTAGTATCACCCTCATAGATTCCAGGAAGTTTCCATTGCACGAGGTTTCTAGTCCGTTCCAGACATACCCTTGATTACAGTTGTCTCTCCAAGTATTGTCCTTCCATCTTTCCCCCACTTGAGCCCTCCTATTCTTATACCCACCCCTCAAACAGACACCTCCCCACCCACCTGTGATGTCTATTCTATCTCCCCTTCACAGTGAGGTTTATGTGTCCCCCTTGAGTCTTTCTCGTATCTTAGCTTCTTTGGTTATGTGGACTGTAGCATGATCATTCTTTACTCTATGGATAATATCACCTACAAGTGAATACATACCACGTTTGACTTTCTGATTCTGGGTTACCTCACTCATGATGATCATTTCTAGTCAATTTCTTTGCCAGTAAATTTCATGACATCATTGTTTTTAAAGGATGAGTAATACTTCCACTTTGGAAATGAATGTATTTCTCAAATGAAAGCCCTATTCAAATTACTTCTTTATTCATGTACTTCAAAATGGATGCTGAATTAGCAACCACAAAAGCAACATTAACCTTATTGTACACAACCATTGGAGCACTTGTTTGACCCAGTGCATTGTCAATGAGCAATAGAATTATGAAATAATTCTTTCATCTGATTCATAAGGTTTCATAATTGAGATTATAATCTTTAATAATATATTTGTGGTACATATTTATTTCCTTTATGAATAAGAGCATAAGATTGACAAAGTGGGAAAAACTACAGTAATCAAAGTTTAGCAAAACTTACATGTGAAAGAAAACTTAGAAAATTAGAAGCTTTAAGAGAGAAGGAAAGATTCGTGCTGTCTTGAAGAGCAAGCTTTACATGGTAATTATGCACTGAAATATATACAGAAGAGGAACAAAATCAGAAAATAAACCTTCTTACTCAAGTGTCAATGTATATTTTACATTACTAAAGAAAGTACAAGGAAAAGAGTAATTTGTTGTAACAAAATTGAACAGTCTTAAACCCAGAGCTCATTTTCTATTCTTGCTAGGAACCTGAGTCATTGTTTTATCTCAGACAAATAAGTCATTTTGCTTCTTTCTGCCTTAAATTACTCATCTATAAAAAGCCACACTTTAAGAATTCTTATAGACCATGTCATCACTCCTCTTTTTTATTCACTGAGTGCCAGATCTTAACCCAGGATGAAAAATTATGAATTAATTATGAAACAAGAGCTCTAACACCCCCCAATAAAAATAATTACAGAATATATGAACAAACTAATTTTGAATATTTTGAGTTATGCGTTTCATTTTAGTTCATGGATATGATTAAAACAGCTATTAAAACGTATTATTTGTCTTTTTTTAGGCTTAACATCCTATGTCAATGTCAGATTATAGATACATAGGCTGTTCATAATGTCATATTGCTTCTCAGTTGAAAATATTATCTTTATAAGTAATCTCAAAAGTTTGCTTTTCATTTGTCAAAATACGTGGTTAAATTCTTATTGTTCTATTTTTTATTAATAGAATCATAGTACCCTAGTACCAGTGAGTATGAACATCTTTTCAACCTGGGATTTTTTTAATACATACAATAGTTTGTGTAATTATTTTGAGAATTTTCCATGTATATACAATGAAAATTGATCATATTAACCCTTCTGTTACCCCTCCAGATCCTTCTGAGAGTCCCATTCCCCTCTCCAATTTACATACCCCCTTTTATAATCCATTGTGGTGAGTTAATCCTGGCAGTGTGTACATGGGTGAACCTGTACACTGGAACATGATAAGCTTACCAGGAAATTTACTTCTGAAAGCAAGTGGTTCCCCTTCCCCCTTCTTCCCCAAGAAGCCATCAATGAATGATAAGTCGATACTTAGTAGAGATGGGAGCTCATGATCCCCTTCCTCCTGCATCCAGTAATGGTGAATGCCTTGATCTTGAGTAGGTATTGTGAGGGTAAAAATAGATACTCTGAGTTCATAAGTGAAATAGCCTTGCCCTATCTAATAGACATTGTTTCATACCACCCTTAGCATAATTCTGGCTCTTGCAATTTTTTTGCTACGTCTTCTACTATGTAGTGATTATATAGACACATTCTCTTCCCTTTGGCTAGCTGTTAGTCACTGTATTAACTACTGTCCAGTGCAAAATAAAATACCTCTGTTGACGACTAAGAGCTATCTAAATACATGGGTATAGAGATAAGTATTTAAAAGGCAGTTTTATACTGTGTCCATTTGAGAAAATGATGATAGAATGTTCTCCTTTAATGGTTATGTCATACTAAGTAACTGAGAAATATAAGAATCAAAATGATTAAATAATTTATTTTCAGTCAGAAAAAATGTTATGACATGACCAGGAATTTTTCCAGATTTCATTAATAATATCGTACCTTCAATCTTGAACAGATTTATGTACTAGGCATGAATTTTCTTTTCTAGGCCAGACCTTAAATCCAGAGAGAAACTGGTGAGCTAACCCCACAGCACTAATGCCACTACTAAATCTATTGGTATATCTTGCCAGACTAGCATGAATATACCTAAGTTTCTTAAATATGAGAAAAATAACTTACGTGCAATGAAAACAACTATTTACTATGATAAAGAAAATTAGCTTTAATTTATTGTAAGGGCCTAGCAGACACTTCACACATGTGTCATAATTTAATTCATATATCAATTTTGTACCATATGTATAAGGTTACCATATTAAGTATCTGAGAAAATATAAGAATCCAAAAGATTAAGTAATGAATTTTCAGTTATAAAACAAGTCTATTGCCCTACCAGGAATTTTCCATATTTCATTGATGTCAACTTCAACTCTTTCCTACTTATTTTCTATATTAAACTATATTACATGTAACTCAATTAAATTTCATCCAGCATAATTTATTGAATGTGAACTATGTGTCAGATACTGTCCTCAGCAATATAAAAGACAAACAAAACAAATACTACCACCACCAGCAACAACAAAAATCTTGGTACAGACAATATCCCAGGTGTTTAAATTAGATATTAAGATATATTTACTAATTTATGTGATGGAAATGGTATTATTACCCCCATATGAAATACATTCAAAACTTTAAAACAAGAAAACAATGGTAAATGCCATATTAAAAAACAAATCTAAGTTTTTATAGTTCTGTGGTTTAGCGAAGTTGACAAACCTAAGAAATAATGTGAACACAATAGTAAATATGGAAAAAATAATAAGGGTAAGTTTTTAATTGATTTCTTGTTTTTACTGGAAATATGTTCTTCTCTCATACAATACATACCAGAATTTCCTCTCCCTCCACACTTCCCAGCTTTTCCACATCTCCCTTTTCCCTTGATCTGTTTCCTCCTCAGAAGAAGCAGGTGTCCAAGAGACCACAGCCAGACAAAACAGATAAAGATAGAAGAAGAAAATGCAAAAGCACTCATATTGAGTCTGGACAAGGCAGCCTAACAGGAGGAAAAGTATATCAACACCAGGCAAAACAGTCAGAGACGCACACACCTGCTCCCACTGATAGGAGTCTCACAAAATCACCAAGCTTTAGCCATAACATGCATGCAGGTACTGTGATTGCCAGTCAATCTCACTGAATTCATATGAGCATGGTTTATTTGATTCAGTAGGCCATGTTCTCCTGGTGTCCTCAATTCCTTCTGACTCCTATAATTTTTTCTGCCTCTCTTCTGCAAGATTCCCCAAGCTCCTAAGGGAGGGACTCAATGGAGACTTCTAATTTGGATTTTCTCTAAGCATAATGTTTGGCTATGGGTTTCTGTACTCACTCCCACCTCCTACCAGAAACCTCTCAGATAAGGACTAGAGAAAACACAGATCAGTGAGTATAGCGGAATGTCATTAGGAATAATTTCAGTGTGTGTGTGTGTGTGTGTGTGTGTGTGTGTGTGTGTGTGTGTGTGTGTGTGTTCCTTCTTTTGGATCATTTGGTTTTGTAGCTGTGAGATTATTTATTTCCTGTGTTTTCATGGGTGTAATTACCTCCTTGATTCACTTTTCATGCTAGCATCTTCTCTAGGGTTTTCCATGAGACTGTACTCCTTAGACATTTTAGAAGCTTCAAACAACTTTACCACCAACAGGACTGCCTAAGCATGAGCAGAAAGAGTACAGCAACAACAGATGCGCTAACATGGATAGAGGAATGTTCAGGAGGCCTGAACCCTACAAAAAGTACTGTGGGCCACAAAGGTGTTCTGAGAGTGTTTCCCAATACCAAATAGTCAGTCCTGAAAACATGTATACAAGTGGTAAGTAATATACGGACTGATCAGGTCATACCTATGTATTTTGGAATATATATGTTTATTCCTATACATAGATATGTGTATGTAACAAAAATTAATGAAAAAAGGATGGTATGAATTTGAAAGAGTAAAGTAGATATATTATATGTGAGAGTTTGTAGAGAGGAAAGGGAAGAGGGAAATAACCTCAAAAAGTGTTTTTTGGAGTTCTGCGACCCCATCCTGGTCCTAAACTCCTTCTGCTCAAATTCTCTGCGATCTCCTGGACTGGGAACTGCTGCAAGCTCCACTTGCCCTCCAGGACCAAGCGACCAGGAGCCTGCTCAGAGAGCTGGCCTACACCTGCCCTCACTCAGGGCAGAGGGCACAGAGCACAGGACACAGAGTACAGCTCCCACCCAATGGGAGATGGTGTGCCTCAGACACATCTGCATTCACCATGAGACCTGTCAGTGTATTAGACCTGCATGCACAAACTGGAAGAGAACCTTGGACCTATAACAACCAGGAAAGGAAGACACCCCACCTGTACCCACTGAAAGAAGGGATGGGAAGACAACAATACAAGAACAAATTCAATGACAGAAAAACCAATATGATGCCATCAAAATCTAGGAACTGTACGCCAACAAGATCTGAACATAACAACACAGATGAAACAGAAGAGAAAAACCTAAATAACATATGAAGATGATAGAGACACTAAAAGAAGAAATGAGAAACTCCTTTAAAGAAATGGAAGAAAAGACAAACCAAAAATTACAAAGAGCAATACAAACAGTGCAAGGTTTGAAAGTTGAAATAGAGACAAGAAAAAAAAAAAACACAGTCTGAAGGAATGGTGGGATTGGAAAACTTGAGGAAACCATCAGAAACTACAGATACAAGCATAATCGACAGAATACAGGAGTTACAAGAGATAATTTCAGCATTGATGATTCACTAGGAGAAAAAGATTCACCAACCAAATAAAATATTTTTTTATTTTTTAAGATTTTTTTATTTTATTTTTATTTTTATTATTTTTTATTATTTTTATTTTAATTTTAAATAGCTTGTTTTACATGTCAATCCCAGTTCCCTCTCCCTCCCCTCCTCCCGCACTCCCCTTCCCCCCCCCTCCCTCCCACCCTATTGCCAAATCCTTCCACATAGGGGATATCTAGAGTCTGTCATTTTACTCTGGGTAGGGTCCAGGCACTCCCCTAAGAGTCCAGGCTGAGAGAGCATCTCTCTTTGTGCTATAGGCACACGAAGACAGTTTGTATACCAGGGATAGACACTGATCCACAGCTCAGGGCCTCATAGGTTGCCCAGGCCTTCTCACTGACACTCACATTTGGGGGGTCCAGATCAGTCCCATGCTGGCCTCCCCACTGTCGGTCTGGGGTCTAAGAGCTCTCCCCTGTTCAGGGCAGCTGTCTCTGCTGGTTTTGCCAGCCCATTCTTTGCCAATTTGCTCATCACTCCTCTCTCTCTTGTCACTGGGTTCCTTGGGTTCAGTTCAGTGATTAATTGTGTGTTTGCCTCTGCTTCCATCAGTCACAGGATGAAGGCTCCCGGATGGTTATAGACATCAAGTTCATTATCAGGAATGGGCATTCGAGGTGGTCTCTCCACTATTGCTTAGCTTGCCAATTGGTGTTATCCCTTTAGATCACTCGAGGTCACTCTGGTGCCTGATCTGTCTTCGATCCTATGATTCCCTCTTCCCCCTATTCTACTCCCACCCCCTCAACTTCCTGTTCCCCCATGACCAACTCTCTTCCTCTTCACCCCCTCTCTTCTTCCCAGGTCCCACTCCCCCCCACCTCTCGCCGTGTTCCCCATCCACTCAGAGGATCTTGTCTCCACCCTTTTCTCTTGGGTACTATGCATATATGCATATCTTTTAGGTTCTTTCCTGTTTCCCAGACTCTCTATCTGTGGAAGTGCAGACTGGCACTGTCCTGATCCATGTCTAAAATCCATATATGAGTGAGTACATACGATGTTTGTCTTTTTGCGACTGGGTTACCTCACTCAGGATGGTTTCTTCCAGTGTTATCCATTTCCCTGCGATTGTGTAAACGTACCACATTTTCTCTATCCACTCTTCAGTTGAGGGGCATCTAGGTTGCTTCCAGGTTCTGGCTATTATAAACAATGCTGCTATGAACATAGTGGAGCAGATGCCCTTGTTGTATGAACCTGCGTCATTTGGATAAATGCCTAAGAGTGGAATTGCTGGTTCTAGTGGTAGATTAATTCCCATTTTCCTGCTGAATCTCCATACTGATTTCCAAAGAGGCTGTATGAGTTGGCACTCCCACCAGTAGTGGAGGAGTGTTCCTCTCTCTCCACATCCTCTCCTGCATAAATTGTCTTCGGTGTTTTTGATTCTAGCCATTCTAACAGGAGTAAGATGGTATCTCAGAGTTGTTTTGATTTGCATTTCCCTGATGGCTAAGGATGTTGAGTACAGGAGACCACTTCCTAAACATAACACCAGTGGCACAGGCACTGAGATCAACAATTAACAAATGGGACCTTCTGAAACTAAAAAGCTTCTGTAAGGCAAAGGACACAGTCAAAAAGACAAAAAGGCAGGCCACAGAATGGGAAAAGATATTCACTAACCCTACATCTGACAGAGGGCTAATCTCCAAAATTTACAAAGAACTCAAGAAACAAGTCTCCAAAACACCAAAGGATCCACTTAAAAGGTGGGGTACAGAGCCAAATAAAATCTTAATCCAACAAATTCCTAACAAAATTTCGAGGAAATATAGGACACTGAAAAAGCCAAATGCAAGAATAATAGGGATAGAAGAACGTTAAGAAACCCAGTTCAAAGATGCAGAAAAGTAGACACATGAAGAAACTGGAGAATCGCTATACTAGAGAATTGACAGTACAGCTGAAAGCTCTAGAACACAAAGAAGCAAACTTCCCCAGGAGGAGTAGACGCCAGGAAATAAACAAACAGAGGGCTGAAATCAATAAAGTAGAAACTAGGAAAACAACACAAAGAATCAATGCAACGTAGAGTTGGTTCTTTGAGAAAATCAACAAGATAAACAAATTTTGTCCAAACTTACTATGAACATGCATATTAACAAAATCAGAACGGAAAAGGGGGACATAACAACAGACTCTGAGGAAATTAAGAGAATCATCAGGTCATACTTTGAAAACCTCTGCTCCACAAAATTCGAAAATGTAAAGGAAATGGATGACTTCCTGGATAGCTATCACTTGCCAAAATTAAATCAAGAACAGATAAGCAATTTTAACAGACCTATAACCCCTATGCAAATAGAAGCAGTCATCAAAAGTCTCCCAACCAAAGAAAGACCAGGTCCAGATGGCCTCAGTGCAGAATTCTACCAGAAATTCAAAAAGCAGCTTATACCAATTCTTCTTAAAGTATTCCAGCCAATAGAAGCAGAAGGGTCTTTGCCCAAGCTCTTTCTATGAGGCTTCCATAACCTTGACCCCAAGCCACAAAAAGACACAACTAAGAAAGAGAGCTTCAGACCAATATCCCTCATGAACATTGATGCAAAAATACTTAATAAATTACTGGCAAATCAGATCCAAGAACACATCAAAACAATCATTCACCACGATAAAGTAGGTTTCTTCCCAGAGATGCAGGGATGGTCCAACATACGAAATTCCATCAATGTAATCCACCATATAAACAAGCTGAAAAACAAAAATCACATGATCATCTCACTAGATGCAGAAAAAGCCTTTGACAAAATCCAGCACCCCTTCATGATAAAGGTCTTGGAGAGATCTGGGATAATAGGAACATACATAAACATAATAAAAGCTATATACAGCAAACCAACAGCCAACATCAAACTAGATGGACAGAAACTAAACACAATTCCTCTAAAATCTGGAACAAGACAAGACTGTCCACTCTCTCCATACCTTTTGAATATTGTACTTGAAGTTCTAGCTAAAGCCATATGACAACAAAAGGAGACCAAGGGGATACAAATTGGAAAGGAAGAGTTCAATATATCACTATTTGCAGATGATATGATAGTTTACATAAATGACCCAAAGAACTCTACCAGGGAACTCTTTTTTTTAAAGCAATATTTATTTACAAATCCAGCCCTACAGAAGGCATAGAACATTTCACCCAAACACAAAAGAATATATCTTCTTCTCAGTTCATCATGGAATTTTCTCCAAAATTGACCACATTCTCAGGCACAAAGAAAGTTTCAACAGATACAAAACAATTGAAATAACACCCTCTACCAGGGAACTCTTACACAAGATTAATAACTTCAGCAAAGTGGCAGGCTACAAGATCAACTCAAGAAAATCAGTAGCCCTACTATAAACATCTGATATTAGACAAAGAAGCTAAAAATATACAATGGAAAAAAGAAAGCATCTTCAACAAATGGTGCTGGCATAACTGGATATTGGCATGTAGAATAATGCCGATAGATCCATGTCTATCGCCATGCACAAAACTTAAGTCCAAATGGTTCAAAGACCTCAACATAAATCCAACCACACTGAACTTCTTAGAATAGAACAAATTGGTACAGGAGACAGCTTCCTGGACATAACACCAATAGCGCAGATAGTGAGGTCAACAATTAATAAATTGGACCTCCTGAAACTGAGAAGCTTCTGTAAGGCAAAGGACATAGTCAGCAAGAGAAAAAGGCAGCCCACAGAATCGGAAAAGATATTCACTAACCCACACCTGACAGAGGGCTGATCCTCAAAATTTACAAAGAACTCAAGAAGCAAGTCTCCAAAATACCAAAGGATCCAATTAAAAATTGGGCTAGAGAACTAAATAGAGAATTCTCAATAGAGAAGTCTAAAATGGCTGAGAAGCACTTGAGAAAGTGCTCAACAACTTTAGCCATTAGGGAAATGCAAATCAAAACAACTCTGAGATACCACCTTACTCCTGTCAGAATGGCTAAAATCAAAAACACCAATGACAATTTATGCTGGAAAGGATGTGGTGATGGGGACCACTCCTCCACTTCTAGTGGGAGTGCCAACTTGTACAGCAACTTTGGAAATCAGTATGGAGATTCTTCAGAAAAATGGGAATAAACCTACTACAAGACCCAGCAACTCCACTCTTAGGCATATATCCAGAAGATACCCGTTCATATAACAAGTATGTCTCTTCCACTATGTTCACAGCAGCATTATTTGTAATAGCCAGTACTTGGAAACAACCTAGATGCCCCTCAACCGAATAGTGTATAGAGAAAATGTGGTACATTTATACAATGGAGTACTGTTCAGCAGAAAAAAACAATGGAATCCTGAGATTCGCAGGCAAATGGATGGCACTAGAAGAAACCATCTCGAGTGAGGTAACCCAGTCACAAAAAGAGAAACATGGCATGTACTCTATCGTATATGGATTTTAGACATAGATCTGGAGAGTGCCTGCCTACAATCCCATGGCCAGAGAGCCTGGGAAACAGAACCTTCATTCAATGACTGATGGAAGCAGAGGCAGGCTCCCACAGCTAAACAGTGAGTTGAACTCTAGAAATCCAGTGACAGAGAGGGAGGACTGATGAGCACAGGGGTTAAGACTGAGCTGGTTTAACCCACAGAAAGAGCTGACCTGATGGCTGGGAATCCAGCATGGGACTGATCAAGACCCACTGAATGTGGGTGTCAGTAAGGAGGTCTAGGTCATCTACTGAGCCTTGGGTAGTAGATCAGTATTTATCCCGGGTATACAAATATACTTTGGGCACCCATCCAACAATGAGAATTGCACTCTCACCCTGGACTCTTGGGGGAGGTTCTAGGCCCTGCCCTGGATGAAATGACAGATTATGGACACCCCCATGGAGTGCCTCACCCTCCCTGGGGAAATGAGAGTATATTGGGAGTGGGTTGGTGGGAGGGCTTGGGAGAAGAGGAGAGAAATGGAGAGGAACCTGGAATTGACATGTGAAGCAACCTTGTTTCTAATTTAAACATCAAAAGAAAAAAGAAAAAAATGCAGAAAACATATTCAACAAAAATCATAGACGAAAACATTCCCATGCCAATGAAAGTACAAGAAGCCTACAGAACACCAAATACAGTGAGCCTCATAAAAATAAAAACCCCAAACGTATAGAATAAGCAAAGAGCAGCAAAGGAAAAAAACCAAGTAGAATATAAAGGCAAATCTATCAGAATCTCATCTGATTTCTCCATGGAAACCCTGAAAGTCATAAGGTCCTGGATAAATATTCTATCAACACTAGGAGTCCACAGATGCTTGCCTAGACTACTATACACAGGACAGCTTGTAATCAATATAGATGGAGAAAACAAGATCTTCCATGACAAAATCAGATTTAAACAATACATATCCACTAACCCAGCCCTACGGAAAGTTCTGGATGGAGATCTCCAACCTAAGGAAAGTATCTATGCTCACAAAAACATATGCAATAGATAATCCAACTTTACCTGAAGCCAAAAGAAAAAGTGCAGTAAATCCATAAACAAAAACACCACCACCAACAAATCAAAAACAAACAAGAATGAACATTCAAGAATTAACTTCTGCTCAATTTGCAAGTGCACTTTCTTAGGGCCATCACTTAAGTTTGTATACATAGATTTGTGAGTATCTCCTAGATGGAACCAACATCAAAGGTATTTTTTATTTGTAGGCACCCTAAATCTGTATCAGTGCCTAGTTATCACATATTTTTCCAAGTAGCCTCTCAGCAATACATATTTCTTCTGCCGTCAAATGCTCTGCCACTGAGCTATACCCCCACAATATATATTTCTTCTGATCTACTGTACCCAACAGATAGCTTATTTGGGTGTCAAAAACTGACTTACAAATGCCAGCTGGTAAATCTTCCTCATTCATTTCTAGGCACTTCAAACTTTACTTTCTTTCTTCAAAACACTAAACATAGAGTCTTCTTTTATCAGTAATCAAGCATGACCCTCATCTCTAAGATGGTGTGACAGCCTAATTTCCTTTAACCTGAATTTCCAAGTCAAACTTACTAGCAAAGGAATCAATGTTTCCCAATTTGGTTATAAATACATAAATTCACCTCATGGTGTAAGCATTACTTACCTCATTAGGTATTATCTATAGCATGAATATAATTGGTCTTAATAATAAAAACCTAGAGTCAGATATAGGAGTAAAATCTGAAAGGTCAAAAAGACAAAGTAGCAAGCCACAGCCACTTCTTACCATGGAACTCCTCGGCCTGAAAAAGGGCAGCTCCTGTCTCTTTTCATCTTGTATTCCTCTTCCTACCCAGCCATATCCCTTTATATTTACTCTCCCCTTGTGCTTGGATTAAAGGCATGTGCCTACCAAGTACTGGAATCAATTGCATGGGATCCAAAGTGCTGGGATTAAAGGGGTGTGCTACCATTGCTTGGCCTCTATGGGTTAGCTCTATACTCTGATCTCTAGGTAAGCTTTATTTGTTAGAGCAGAAACATAATATCACCACAATTGCCATCAATCCAGGAGGCTGTTACCCAAATACAGTTTATGTTTTGGTATGTACATATGTTAACATAAACTAATATGGTCTGGTGACATACCAAAAACAGTCTTATTCAGAGATTACTGGAAACAAAGTTTGTCAGTTTTAAGAAAGGCCTATGCAAAGTCAATTTTTCTCTGCCCTCATTGACTTCTCTTTGTGCCTCTTGTCAGATATGAGCATGGAACCAAGCCATATTACCCCCAACAGCTGCTGGAAGCTATCGTGACATAAGAAGGGAAAAATTACTAAACATAGACCTTATCAGTGAAAGGTATAGGAAAGGGAGAGAAAGATAATGTCTTCCTAGTTGGTTTTCTGTTGCGGTGATAAAACACCATGTCTGAAAGTAACATGGGGAGGAAATAGTTTATTTGTTTCACAAGTAATGGTCACATTCAATCATGAGGGAAAGTTGGGGGATGAAATTAAAGCAGGAACCTGGAGTGAGGAATTGATCCATAGGACATGGAATTATATCGTTTACTGGATAGCCTATTATGCTTTCTTGTACTATTGATCAAAATGCCCAAGAATGGCACCACATATAGTGGGTAGAGCCCTTTCACATCAATTATTAATGAAGAAATAATTCCATTGACTTGTCTACAGGCCAATTTTTTTTGAAGCATTGTGTCAATTACACTCCATTCTTCCAAGTTAGGTAGGTGATTATGTCAATTTTTTTTCTTTTATCATTTTTTATTTTAATTTTAAATAGCTTGTTTTACATGTCAATCCCAGTTCCCTCTCCCTCCCCTCCTCCCGCACTCCCCTTCCCCCCCCCCCAGCCTCCCACCCTATTGCCAAATCCTTCCACATAGGGGATATCTAGAGTCTGTCATTTCACTTTGGGTAGGGTCCAGGCACTCCCCTAAGAGTCCAGGCTGAGAGAGCATCCCTCTTTGTGCTATAGGCACACGAAGACTGTTTGTATTCCAGGGATAGACACTGATCCACATCTCAGGGCCCCATAGGTTGCCCAGGCCTTCTCGCTGACACTCACATTTGGGAGGTCCAGATTACCAAACGCATCCAACAAAGAGAAGACAGAAATTGAGAGACAGACAGATACAGAGACAGAGACACAGAGACAGCAATACACATAGAGACCATATTAGATATTTTCTGCCCCCAAATTCACATAATTTTTACATTTGTATATACGTGGCCCTCAAACAAACAATTTTATTTTCATTTTTGTTTTAAGTTTTTAGTTTTTGTGAGGTAAAATCTTACTGAGTAACCCAAGTATGCCTCGAATTTACCCAATATAACATGGTTATGAAATGTTTATCTTGCCTATCTCTACTTTCCATGCTGAAATTACAATAATATATAGCCATCTCAGCTTATACAATAAGGTTAGGTTGACATATATTCATTCTAAAATAAAAACAGTATCTTTCAAGTATATCATGTGTTATGATCACATTCATCCTCACATCATCTCCGCCTCCATCATTGCAACTGATAGACTAGTCTGTATTTTCCCAGGATCCCTTCTAATTTCATAAAAGATAGGTAAATGGCAGATAGATAGATAGATAGATAGATAGATAGATAGATAGATAGATAGATGATAGACAGATACATAGTTAGGTGGCAAATGATATATAGCTAGACACACATTGTGTGTGAGGGGGTTAAAACTGTGTAGAATCAACAAATGAGATAAAACAAATGTTTTGCATTCCTCAATTTGGCTTATTTTGCTTATTTGATGGTTTCACATTTGCATATATTTCTTAAAAAGTGATGTAATTTTAGAACTTCAATTCTTTGAGAAAAATTGGAAAACATATTAGAAGATGGAAATACACCCCATCTTCATGGATCAGAAGGATTTATATAGAAAAAGATGTCATCTTACAAAACACAATTCCCATCAAAATTTCAACACAATTATTTACAGACCTTTAAAGAACAATACTCATGTTCATGTGGGAAAATAAATCTGGGATAGCTAAAAAAAATTCCTCTTCATCCTTGATTACAAGTTGTACTATAGAGCAATAGTAGTAAAAAAAAACCACATGGTATTGTCATAAAAACACACCGGCTGATCAATGAAATTAAATGGAAGACTGAGACGTAAATCAAGAACACAATTTTTGACAAAGAAACCAAGATTATAAAAAGGATAAAAGAAAGCATCTTCAACCATTAGCGATGGTCAAATTGGGTGTCAGCATGCAGAAGAATGAAAATCCATGTCTATCACGCTGCATACAACTCAAGTCCAAGTGGATCAAAGAACTCAATATATATCCAGATACACTGAATATTATAGACGAGAAAGTGGGAAATAGCCTTGAAAACATTGACAAAGGAGACAACTTCCTGAACAGAAACCAATAGTGCAAGTACTAAGATCCAAAAATAATAAAAGAAACTTCATGAAAGTTAAATGATTCTGCAAGGAATAGAATACCCTTAAAGGGGAGAAAACAGAGGGATGGTTTCCAAAACATAAAACTTGAGAAACTAGACAATAACAGACCAAATAATTCAATTTAAGAAATGGGGTACAGAGTTCAGCAGAGATTCTCAACAGATGAATCACAAATGCCTGAGAATGACTTAAAACAATGATCAACATCCTTAGTCATCAGGGAAATGAATATCAAAACTACTTGGAGATTTCATATTATACCTGTCACAATTTCTAACATCAAATCCACAAGTGATAGCTCATTCTGGTGAAGATGTAGAACAAAGAGAACACTCATCTACTTCTTGTTGAAATGCAAACTTGCATAGCCACTTTGGAAAGCAATATGGTGGTTTCTCAGAAAATTGGAATCGATTTACCTCAAGGCCCAGTTGTACCATTTGAGGGCCTACACTCAAAGTATACTCCAACATACTATATGCATATTCACTTAACCATGTTCATAACACCTTTATGAACACTATCCAGAAATTGGAAACAATCTAAATGTCCATCAACCAAAAAAGATAAAGAAAATGTGATACATTTATGCAATGGAATATTACCAGTCTATTACAAAAATGACATCATGAAATGGTAAATGGTAAATGGATGGAACTAGAAAATATCATCCTGAGTAAAATAACCCAAACCCAGAAAGACAAACATGGTGTGTACTCTCTTATAAATACACATTAGTTTTAAAATAAAGCATAACCATGCTACAATCCATAGACTCAGAGAAGCCAAGTAACAAACTGGGTAAAAAGGGGAATACATGAATTTCACTGTGAAGGGGCAATATAATAAATATTGCTGGTGGATAGGTTGTTCTGGATGTCAGTTGACATGGGAAAAGGAGGGAACAGGTAAAGGGATTTTGGAGAGACAGAGTACTGGGAGTGACAACTGGAATTTGGAGGACATCTCTGGGAATAGCAAGAAACCCAGTGCAATGGAAACTCCCAAGAATCTATAAAGGCTACCATAGCTAAGACTCCTAGTGATAGGGGAATACAGAATCTAAACCAAGCTGTAACCAGGTAAGACTTCCAGTGGAGAGATTGAGATATCAACACAGCCATAAATCTTCCCTAAAATTTGTCCTACCCAGAAGATATGCTGGGATAAAGTGTTGCAGAAATTGTGAGAGTGGTTCAATAGTGGCTGGTCCAGGTTAAGACCCATACCATGAGAGGAAGTTCACTCCCTGACACTTCCTGGAGGACCAAGACCAAGAGGCAGGATAGCCCAGAGACCTCGGATAGAACCAAACAAAACTAGCAAAAGTATTATCCATGTGAGACCTTCTTTTTTCTGACAAGAAATGGAGGAGGAGGAGTGGATGTAGGGGAGAGAAACTGAGAGAAGAGGAGGGAGGGGAAGATGTCTGGATGTAAAGACAAAAAGAAATAAATAAAATGTATAAAACTGTGATGTTGTTTCATTATTCTTTATGACTGAATAAAACTCCATCCTATATGTACCACATTGTGTTTACCCATGTATTTGTTATACATTCAGTTGATTGCTTAAGTTGGCTATCCTAAATGCTGCCACAAAAATCACAAATTTTCTGTTTATTAACTTAAATTCCAGCATTTATGTGTCCAGAATTGTACAGTTCAGTAATGTGGTGATTTTATTTTCAGTATTTGGAGGGACCTCTATGCTTATTTGCATAGTAGTGGCACAAGTTTGCATCCCCACAAGCCTACCCACAGCATGTAAGTGTTCCTTTATCCCATATCCTCTCTGACATTTATTGTTGTTGGTTTTCTTAATAACAGCCATGCTTTCTTGACTGAGATATACTCTCAATGTCATTCTAATCTGTGTTTTTCTGATGGCTAATGATATAGAACATTAATTTCATATATTAATTGGCTATTTGAACTTCATATTTTGAGAAATCACTGTTTATTCCATTTGCCTATGTGTTCTTTGAGTTGTTTTGTTTCTTTTAGGTAATTAGTTTTAGGTATTGTCTTTATTCTTTATACTAATCATCTCTCAGATTATAGCTAGCAAAGATTTTCTCACATTCTGTTTGCTATCTCATCACTCAAATAATTGTTTTCTCTGCTTCTTCAAACATTTTAAATTTCTTATGGTATTGTCATTTAATCCAACTTAGGAGTTCTTGGTTTCATTTCCTGAGAAAGCTTTTGTCTTGGCCTATATATTGAAGTATTTACCCCATTGTTTCTCTAATAGATTCAGATTTATAATTCTTTAAAATATTTGATTCACTTTAATTGACTTTATATAAGATGGGTATCCAGTTTTTCCTGTATCATCTCTCGAAGCTATCTTTTCTTTGTTTTTGTTTTTGATATTGTTACTAAAAATAGTTGGTTTCAGCGATGTGAGCTTAATTCTGGAGATTTATTCCATTGTACTGATTTATATGTTTGTTTTTCTGCTAATAGTATTGCCTGTAGAATAACCCAAAATCAAATATCATAGTATTTTAGCAGTATTTATTTTGTTCAGGATGGCTTTGGTTATTTGAATTGTTTACCACAAATTTTTATTATTTTTTTCTATTTCTGGGAAAAGTGTCACTGATATTGTGATAGGGATCCCACTGAACGCATAACTCACTTTTGACAAATAGTCACTTTCATAATTGTATTTGTATAATCCTAATATGAGCATGGGAATCCTTTCTATATTCTAGTGTCTTCATTTTAAGTTTTCCTTGTAGAAGGCTTTCTCTTCCTTTTCTTGGTTTATTTTTGAATAATCATGAATGTATTTTTGGCCAATTGCATGCAAACACAATCTAATTGATACTTTCACCAAACTTCAAAATTACAGCAAAAATGACAATTCAATTCCAAACAAAACAAACCATAAATTCTATAACTATTAAAATTTCAATTATGTTTATCATCATATTTCAATCTTTTCTACTATTCCCTAAATTCCACTTTATTATATTTTGGAAATCCAAGTGAAAATGTTGATTATGTGAGACTGAGTTTCAGACAATGCTCCATAAAGATAACTAGATATGGGAATTGTTTTCATCTATACGATATGTAATTTGGGAACTAAATGAAATCATGTAAGATATAAATTCAGACATAAGTTTTAGTAGGTTTAAATATTACATCTTCTTTGATGCAATATCACTATCTGGTAACCCTCACATACCAAGCAATGTTTTTACAGACTGAGTTGAGTTTGCTCACCAGGTTCTTTCCACAACAAATATGTTTCTCAGTTCTGTTATCAGTGTTTCAAAACAGAATGCTGACTTTTTACTTTTGATCATACCCATGAAGTTATTGAAGAGGTACTTAGTCTTTCCTGATTATAAGATTTCTGCAAAGTTCACAGTACATCATTTGAGAACTAGCCTTAGTGATAGCAAGATACAAATGCAGAAGAGCCTTATATTAAAAGGTATTTCTCTAAAGCAACAAATCTAGAAGACAGTGGGAGAATAGAAAACAACATAAAGGAATAAAGTGTTTTCAGCTCTAAAGCAGTCATTAGTGTCTGGCAGTACTAGAACACAGTTTTGAGGGAGTGGTTAGTGGTGTTTTACAAAGATCATCAGAGCAATTATTTTTCCTTATATATAATACAACACTCAAAACAAGACTTTTAAAATTCTGCTATATCACAGAAGAAATTCAAAATAGATTTTAAAAAATAACATCCTCTTAGGTGGTATTTAAATCTGTTGTTGCTGCCTACATTTTCTTACAGGAGCAGAATGGCATTTCAGAAATTAGACTGGATCTAGAAAGCAAAAGATCGGGAAACAGGTTAGCAGCAGCTGAAGTTCATTATTTTTTTCTAAAAAGTAGCTACTTGTATTTTTTGAAATACATAAAGGGTAATTTAAGAAGCTTTTTAAAATAATGAAATATATGTCAAGCCCACATTTCAAACCAGATTTAAACTCAGTGAAGTGATCTTTCATACATTATATAGTGGAAATTATCATGTAAATAGATTTTAAATAAAGTGATGTATTATTTAAAACCTCTGTGTTATGTAAGTCAAGCATGAGGAAATGTTTGATATCTGTTTTATTTTCAAATCAGCAACCTCTTTCCACACAGAACAAGGACAATGATTGTGCTATATAATTTTAATTATATTTCTCATAATAATGTATAGTAGTATCCATGATTATGTATTTTTCAACATTTGTAAGAAACATAACAATATCCCCTATATAATCCTAAGTATGTGTTTCTCATTTGAAAGCATTTTCCCTGCGAAAATTGTAAATGAGAACTCCCAGAGAACATATTTAATTCACACAGTGATAAATGACCTACAATAATAAAAATGTTGATGAATGAGAATCAGATTTTCCTCCAAATCAGAGAAGTTTCTGAAGCTGTCATTGCCACAACAGATTCAAAAGAAAAACAGAAAGATTTATAGAGGATTTTAAATTTCCCTAAAAAAGATACTGGACTTAAGGCCCCTTCAGGATGGCTTAGTTGGTAAAGGTGGCTGCCACCAATCCTAATAACTTGATACATTTTGATCCCTGGGCCCCATACCTACAAGGTAAAAGGAGAGAACTAGACTCCCTCAAGTGGTCATGTGACCTTCAAGCACCATAGTACACAAGCACCCCCTCAATTAAATACATAAAACATGTGTTTAAAGAAATACATTGAACTTGATAAACTAAAGCAGAGTCAGACTCTGTTGACTACGAAACCATGTGTGAAATGGGTATCTTGGGACCAGATGGTAGCCAAAGTAATTGATAACCTATTATTCTGACTTCCCTTCAGGAAACTGGTTTCTACTTGAGTAGATACAACTCTTGATCAATACTTCCATAAGTGGGAGCTAGCACAGACTGGAAATAAATAGGCTCCTGAGAGCCCTGTGAGTTAATGATAGTAGAGAACAGAGGATTCCCACATGTACCCTGAAGATAACCAACTTGAGATTTAGCTCCTTCGTGCAGTTCTCCTAATAGAATATAAAATACAAGAAAAACATATTAAACATATTCTTGAGAAGACATTTTCAAGCTCAATGGTCTATGACTAGCAAAGTAAAAGGGAGTAACTCTTTCTTTTAGAAACCAGTAACACAATTATCCTTAAGAGGTATTCAGGTTTTTCATAATCTTGTCCCCCTTGTCAATTTCTTCTGTTATTCACCACAGAAATTTTCAGTCGCATTCTCTTTACCTTTGTTATTAGTAGTACTCTCTTACCTACTTTATGTAATGTTTCTTTAAAAGACATTTCTGCAAACATTATTTATTCAACAAAATTTCCAATGTATAGATCTTGCTATGAAAATCATGGAGTATGTCTCTCTTCTCATTGTTTCTAATAATTTAATTTTTCTTCCACAAATTATCAGTTTTAATTCACTTTCTTAAGTACCAATTACCCGTTCACATATCAATTCAATTAAAACATGTATTGTCAGTAAAAACAACATTCTAAACAGAGAGCTGTTGGTTACTGCCAAGTTATGCCTATCACTGCTGTACCCCTAGGGTTGTTGTGCTATCATGGTTGTTGTGGATTGTGGCTGTCATAAGCTAGATATGACTGTTGATTGCTTCCTTCCTTTAGAAGCTGGTATGGTGCTTTCTGGTACTATGAAAGAGAGGTCTCACACTGTAGGCTTTCAATTTAGTTCCGTGTCATGAATCTCGGGACCCTGTGCCTTATAGTACATATTGTTTCAGCAATAAGTATTTCCACATCTGAGAGGAAACCAAGGGCAATAGCAAAAGCCTCTAACATCTAGTACTGAAAATCTAGGGAACTTCCCAGACCTAGTGAAGTTATGGATCATGGAAGAAAACCTTCAACTGCCATTTTTCTAAACTAGTATCATCCCTTACTATGTTCTAAATATGTGTCCTTATACCTACACGTAAATGTAGACTTCACCCTTCATCAAGAACACTTCTCTTTGCAATAGACAAAGATAATTAAAGAAAATCACAACCAAACAAATGTAGAGTTGTGTAGAACAGTCCCAACTGATCTTTTTATGGCATAACTCCCATACAAAAGGCTGAGGTATTATCCCATAATAGGGAAAGGAATGATTTTAACAGCCAGGTGAATGGGGAGTTTTCTAGATCATTGTGTCTCTTAGCAATGTCAAAAGCTGCACTCGTAAAATCTCAACATGACTGCCTGAACATGTGCTGAATAAAGACATGCTAACATGTACCATGAAAAGCTCATAAGGCCTCAAACCTTAACAAAGAACTGCAGGCAACTGAGTATACAAACTGAGTAGGTTATACTTATGTATTTATATAATGAGTCTTTCTTTGGACCACCATCTCCTGAATGATGACACAAAGAATTTTTATTAATTATGAAAGCCTGGCCTTAGCAAACTTGTTCCCAACTAGCTCTTGAAACTTAACCTGTCTATATTAATCTATGTTCTGCCACATGGCTCATTACCTTTCCTCAGTACTGTACATCCAACTTCCTCCTTGTCTGAATAATGAATCTCCCCTACCTCAGATTCACCCTCTCTGCCTGGAAATCCCATGTATCCTCTCCTGTCTTGCTATTGAACATTCAACTCTTTATTAAACCAATCAGAAGATATGTTAGGCAGGTTAGGGAAGATAGAGGCACATCTTCACAGTGTACAAAAGGATTATCCCAACATATTTAAGAATATATATGAATATACATGTATACATATATACATATGTATATATTAACAATTAATGAAAAGAGATCCCATGAATTTAAAAGAGAGCCAATAAGGGTATACCAGTGTGTTTGAAGGGATGGAAGGGAAAAGATAAATGATGCAATTATATTAAAATCTCAAAAATATTTAAATAATATTGCTCTTATCAAACTTCTTTCCAAATACCTACTTCAAAACCTTTCATTGGGCGAATGGTTATTTCATTTAGTGTATAGTAAATGAGCATAAACAAAAAACAGAAATCCAGAATAGCTAGAACAATCCTGTACAGTGAACCATATTTTTCCATAATGCCTATTGGCTGCTAAAGAAAGGGGTCAAAATATCCTTTTCATTTTTTTTGGTTTGGCTATCTCAACTACTATAATAGTTCCACGCATGGACAGCATAAAATTAATACATAGATCTTGTTTTATTTTATGCTTTTAGGAGACATGTAAAAAAGGAAACTAATGCAGAAAGTAAACAATACTGAGAATAGCAGTACTTAACTTTGAAATGATTAAAAAATTTAATTAGAATCCAATTTTTTATTTTATTCTTCCTTAATTATTTATGATTTGGGATTTCTTTCCATTTGAAAAACAGAACACTGCATAAGTAATTCAGTTACTCTCTGAAATATGGTTTTTGCCTGTTACAGCATGCATAAACAATATTATCTCTTGAGATTTTTTAAGACCCACATAATGCTTAAATCCCTTTAGTGCTCTGATAAAAAAGACTTGTGAGAATTGCGCTTACTATATTAGTAAAATTATGACCTGTCATGCTTCTAGTTCTATGTGCCATAATGCCTAATAAAAGCTTTGATTTTTTACAGTTATAAGTATATGTATGATAATTGTCTATACCAGCTCTTATAAGGTTCATTATCACTAAAGAAGGAATTACTACACCACTCAAAAAATGTGATGTAAATAGGGATTCTTTTCAATTTTTCTTCAATAAGCCTGAGAGATTTTGGATGACATGACTATTCACTTGAATCAAACCTAAAAATTCATAAAAGTGATGGTATGTATAATTCATTTTTTCCAAGTCTCTATGTGTATACATTTATTTAGATTCAAACACACTCATAGCAATTGATTATCTTCCTCATTAAACTATGTGGTAAAACCGACTAACTGTAACAAATGAAGACAACTCCTGATTCAATCATTTTTCAACATTATATGTAACTCGAAAGTGAATTATCTTTCACATTCCACATTCCACATTCCAAAGTAGTCATAAAATTTCAGTGACACAAGAAAATACAATAATTGGACATATGAAGTACTCAATTATTTTTGCTTCTTTAGTTCCTCATAAGGAACACTTCTTTCTCAATAACTTTACAAAATTATCTACTATAGACAGAGAATAATAAAAAGTAATTGTAAGAATTGTAAGTAAATTATTATTTCCGTTTTAAAGGTGAAGAAATATTTTAAAATATGTGAATCACTGTTCTATGAGTTGAGACCTGATCAGTATAAAATGAAGAAATACAGCTGAGCACAAGATTTTTATCACTTTCTCATTATTAATCATGGACATGATGTGAGCTGCCAGCTACTGATCCTGCTACCATACTTTCCATGACAAGAAAGATTATATCCCCTTGAACTGTAGGCTTAAATAAACACTTCTCTTCATTAACATTGTTCTTTATCAGGCAACTTGTAAAAACATTAAAAATCTAATTTGGAAAGTTAGTGCCCAATGTGTGATTGTTGCTGTTATAATCTGATCGTGTGTTTCTTACATTTTGGAACTGGCTTTCAGGAAGAATGTGAAAGGGTTAAAACTCTGGGGCTATAAACACCCTTTAGTACTTTTAGAAGAGTTTAATAGGTCATACTGGTGGGAAGACAAGACTAAAGAGAGAAAATCAAAATGTAAGTCTAAGGTCATGAAATTTCAGAGGAGATCAATAACACTTTCATGAATGGGACAAGGAACCATTTATACATCATTCTGGCAATGAATCTTGCTATATTTTGTCCATGTCCTAATAATTTGATAAGGCTGATTTTAAATGTAATGAACTAATTTGTTTGACTTAAGAAATTTCAAGACTCACTACTATTCAGGCTATCACAGTTACTACTCTGTGTTCTCATCTTCATGTACAGTTGAAAGACAGAACAGGAAGAGAAACAGAGATAAGGAGAATATACTTGACAAATATATCCAAATACAGGCAGAGAATGTGAAAAGCTTTGAGTGGTATAAAAAAGATTTTCATGACTATGTTAATTGGATTAGTTTTCTAGAGAGCCTGGAGTCGGGTTAAGTAGAATAAGGATATCCTACATACCTGTTTAGATGACCAAATTTGACAAGGATAAAATAGTGTCTTAAGTTGTAAGTTGCTAGAGAAGTTGGGATTAAGTTTTCTGAATGGGTTGCTATAGCAGTTGTCAATCAAAGATCAATTTTTATATATAATCTAGTCCTTTTCCCATGGGATATTGTTATAGAATATTTTATCACACTGTGAACTGCAAGTTTGCATTAATTAAATAAAACCGACCTTAGCTCAACTACTTGACCAAAATTAGCCATAGAGAGTCTGGAAGTGTCAGTAATACAATAGAGTGACACAGTCGGAAGAGGGATATGGGACTTGGAATTTCACAATTTTTGTTTGTTTCGTTTGGTCTTTGGTCAAAAAGGGACATCAGCTGGTTGCTTCTCAGCCTCTTTGATTTACCCTCATGTGTGACTTCTGAGTCATTTTTGGTAAATAGAAGATAGAGACTTAGTTTAAGTCTACATATCATGCCACGACAGAGCCCAGGTATGGGACAAAGTCTCTCTAAGCTGCTGCTTGAGTGGGCAGCTAGGTGCTAACTGTGAGACTTGGGGCCGCAGATGACAATTAAAATCAGTAAATTCAGATACAGTCACTAAGCCAAGAGAAAAACATCAGGATATTTAGTCTCTTGTTCACCAAGCCTGGACTTATTTAACCATGGTGTTATAAACAAACTCATAGTTGAGTAAAAAGATGTGCTGTGATATTTTCATGATATTATTTCTTTTCTTATTCAACAAGCTCAACAGTTATAACCCTCTATTATGTGAAAAGCAACATCTAATCAGTAAACCTTCCTCATATGTAATGAATGTCATCATTGTGAAAAAATACTTCATAGTAAGCTTACTGAAGCAAATAAAAGCACAATGATAATTTGTCTACTTAATTCAAGAATAATTTTATGAAGAAAGGAACAATGCATTAAGCTTGGTATGAGTTTATTTTAACATTTATAAATATGCTATTACTTATTCTGTTATTATGCTATGATATATTGATATTTTCAGTTATTTTCCAGTAAAATCAGATTACATTTCTCAAAGAAAAGAAACAAATAATTCTCAGCAAACAAACTGTATTTCATAGGTTACAATAAATTCTTATGAGCAGTGTGTTTATGAGGTCATTGGGAAAAGGAAGCCAGTCAGTGTTGCAATTTATCTTTCAAATGAATTTAGCTACATGCTTTTCTTTCTTTTTTTATCCACCTTCTGTATAATTGCTAAGCTGAATGCCATTGACCAGGTGTGCAACAACTTTAAGCATGAAATATAAAGGAAAGAAAACTGTAACAACACACTTGTTGAAGTATGCAACTAAATGTCAATGAAATTAAACACAAGGAGGTTGTCCCTTTCTCCTCTTCCAGAACCAGTCCAAATCCTTACAATCAAGCAGTGAAACCACATAGAGTAAGAAAAACTATCAGTGTCTAAATTTGGGTGGACAAAGCATTAAACTAGCTAATATGTGCCACTGATTTGTTTCCCTAATCAACACACAATATTGTATTTGTGTAACTAGAGTTACACAAAACATATCCACAAATACAGCACTAAAGAAATTTCTGGAAGGAAAATTCCAACCCAAGTATGTTAACTAGACTCACAAAACATAGGCAGTAAATAATTCCACTTTACCAAAAGCCAGAAAAAGGGGAAAAGTTCACATACAATACCAACAAAAAAACAAATCCCAGTCAAACAAGAATCAACAATCAATGGTCATTAATATCCCTCAATAAAGATGGTCTTAACTTGCCTATTAAAAGACATAGGCTAACAGAATGCATACAAAAGGAGATCCATTCTTCTGCAGCATACAGGACACACACCTTAACTCCAAAGACTGACATTACTTAAATTTAAAGGATTGCAGAAAGATTTTCCAATCAAATGGAACTAGTAAACAAGCTGGTATAGCTACCCTAAGATCTAACAAATAAGACTTTAAATTAAATTAATCAAAAGACATGAAAAAGTTCATTTCATATTCATCACAGGAAAAATCCATCAAGATGAATTCTCAATTATGAACATCTATGGCCCCAAAGTAAAGGTACCCACATTCATAAAAGAAACATCATTAAAACTCAAATCACACATTAAACCCACTTTCTTATAGTGGGAGACTTCAACACCCCACTCTCACCACTGGACAGGACCACCAGACAAAAAATTAACAAAGAAACAAAGGAACAAACAGAAATTATGATCCAATTGGGTTTAACAGATTTCTATAGAACATTCCATCCAAACACAAAAGAATAGTCCTTCTCAGCGCCACATGGAACCTTATCTAAAATCGACCACATATTCGGAAATAAAGAAAACCTCAACAGATACAAAAAAAGTAATAAGTCCCTGTGTCTTATCAGACCACCATGACTTAAAATTAGAATTCACCAACAACACAAATTGCAGAAACCCTACAAACTCATGGAAATTAAACAATGCTCACCTGCATCAAACCTGCATAAAAGAGGAAATAAAGAAATCAAAGACTTCCTAGGATTCAATGGAAATGAAGGCACTTTGGAAATCAGAATGGAGATTTCTCAGGATAATGGGAATCAGTCTACCCCAAAACCCAGCAATTCCACACTTATGCATATACCCAAAAGATGCACATTCATACAACAAGAACATCTGTTTGACTATATTCATAGCAGCATTATTTGTAATAGCCAGAACCTGGAAGCAACCTAGATGCCCCTCAACTGAAGAGTGGATAGAGAAAATGTGGTACATTTACACAATGGAGTACTATTCTTCAGAAAAAAAACAATGCAATCTTGAAATTTGCAGGCAAATGGATGGCACTAAAAGTAACCATCCTGAGTGAGGTAATCCAGTCACAAAAAGATAAACATGGTATGTACTCATTCATATATGGATTTTAGACATGAGTCAGGTGAGTGCCAGCCTACAATCCCACTTCCAGAGAGTATGGGAAACAGAACCTTCATCCAGTGACTGATGGAAGCAGAGGCAGACACCCATAGCTAAACACTGAACTGAACTCCTGGCATGCAGTAACAGAAATGGAGAACTGATGAGCAAAGGAGTTACAAATGGGCTGGTTTAACCCACAGAAACAGTTGACCTGAACAAGGGGGAGCTCTTGGATCCCAGATTGATGGCTGAGTTGACAGCATGGAACTGACTCAGAACCCCTGAATGTAGGTGTCAGTGAGGAGGCCTAGGTAATCTATGGGGACTTGGGTAGTATTTATTCCTGGAGTACAAATAGACTTTTAGTGCCCTTCCCACAATGAGGGATACTCTCTTAGCCTGGACTCTTATGAGAGGGCCTAGGCTCTGCTCTGGATGAAATGACAGAGTGGAGATCCAGCATGGTGGGCCACACCCTCCTTGGGGATTGTAATGGAGATTGGGTAGGAGACTGGGAGAGACTAGTGGGGAAGGTGAGGGAGGAGGGGATGGAGTGGGAGCTGGGATTGACATGTGAAACAAACTTGTTTCTAACTTAAATAAAAAAGGAAGAGAAAAAAAATACAAACACGGTATATACTCACTCATATATGGATTTCAGACATGGATCAGGGGAGTGCCAGCCTACAATTCCTCTGCCAGAGTCTGGGAAACAGAACCTTCAACCAATGACTGATGGAAGCAGAAGCAGATATCCACAGCTAAACACTGAACTGAACTCAAGGAACCAAGTTACAGAGAGGGAGGACTGCTGAGCAGAGGAATCAAGACTGATCTTTTTTAACCCACAGAAACAGCTGAGCTGAACAACTGGGAGGTCTTGATCCCCAGTATGATGGCTGAGAATCCAGCATGGGAGTGATCCAGACCCCCTGAATGTGTGTGTCAGTGAGGAGGAGGCTAGGCAATCTATGGGGTCTTGGGTAGTAAATCAGTATTTATCCCTGGCAAACAAATGGACTTTGGCTGCCCATCCCACAATGAGAGATGTATTCTCAGCCTGGACTCTTGGGGGAGGGCCCAGGCCCTGTCCTGGATGAAATGACAGACTATGGACACCCCCATGGAGGGCCTTACCCTCCCTGGGGAACGGATTGGGGGAGGGGTGATGGTGGGATGATATAATACCCACTTGCAAAAGGAAAACTAGTTTTCTCCAATGGTGTCTATGCTGGATATATTTATATCAACATTATACAACTTAAAATTATTCAAGAAAAGGGAATCTCAACTAAGGAAATACCCCCATAATATCAAGCTGTGGGACATTTTATTAATTAGTTATTCATGTGGGAAGGCCTTGCACACTGTGAGTGATGCTATGCCTGGGCTGGTGGCCCTGGGTCGTATAAAAGAGCAGGCTGAGAAAGTCATGTTGAGCAATCCAGTAAGCATCACTCCTCCAAGATCTGTGCATCAGCTCCTACATCCAGGTTCCTGGCCTGCTTGCGTTCCTGTCATGACTTTCTTTGATGGTGAGCAGTGCTGTGGAAGTGTAAGGCAATGAAGGCTTTCCTCCCCAACTTGCACTTTGATCATGGTGTTTTATCACAGCAATAGAAATCTTAAGACGGGGACTCACTGTTTTAGATAGCTAGACCCAATGATAGGCCTGATTCGTAGCCGTATATAGCCAACACAAAATATTCTCAAATACATTTTTATAGACTTTGTCTTCTATTTCCTTGCTTGGCCATTTGTTTGTTCCTATTATTTGTCTCTATCTTGTTTATTATATTTTCTGATTTTGTCTTTTTATGAGTTTTTGTATACATTTGTTTGTATTTTTCTTTTTTTTTGAAAGAAAGGAAGGGCATGGACATGAGTGGGTAATGAGGTTAATAGGTTTTGGGAGAAGTCAGGGAGAGTAACTATGATCAGCATATATTGTATGAGCTTTTATATTATTCAAAAAGGAAAATAAAAGAAAACATACTGTTGGTTGTGTTATGCCAAGTTCATGAAATCCCAAAGAAGATCACCAAGGAGCCCACTCACTGATGCAAATGCATAAGGTTTATTGTTAAGTTACAAGTCTCAGCAAGGACCCTACCCAGAAAACTTGCACAGCAGATTCAGGAAAAGGGTGCCTACCTCAGTTGCAAGGAGTTTTTAAATGAAAAAAAACTCAAGAAAGGTGGTACATTCCTTGGCTGTTCGGGATTGGATGACAGTAGGTGACCCTTGGATTCATTGATGTTGGGGCTAGGGAAATTTATATTTTTGGCAGTACAGCCTGTTATCTTACATATTTTTATTGGTTGTCATGGGGGAGGGAACATTCTATGTTTTCGGGATTTCACCATGACCTTTTCACTTTTCCCAAAAGTGATCTGGGATTTTTTAAAATTCCATTTAACAGGGTGGAACTGGGTAACTCAGAGATCAAGTTGGAGTTGCTCTACTCCAAAAAAGTTGCTGAAACTTATTTGATTTTTAACCATTTAAGGTTGGGTATGGAATTTGGATAGATGTTGGAGGACTTAGGGGGAGAGGGTGAATAGGATCAAAACTGTATGAAATTCGCAAATAATTATTAAAATGTTAAAAATGCACAGCATGAAATTCTCAAAGTATTATCATAAACATATTAACAATGATCCTTAAATTTTGTAAATGGATAAAATAATTTTTATAGACAATGAATTGAATCAGAAAATATGTAATCATTTAGGAGGCACATTCATTTTCATACTTGTATGAATTTTCACTTCCTTGTAATACTGTTAAGTTTTTGAAAATATTTTTAGTATCATTATGAAAATGTCATGAAATGAAATTTGTTATTGTTCCTACAACTATAATTTCTAAACATACTTAAAATTGTAATAACAGGATTTTCAATGAGTTTGGATTATACTCTAATAATTAAAGCATCATTTTTGTCAAAAATTAATTTCATAACTGGGGATGAATGTTTATAAACATTTTTCCATAGTTTTAATGTAGTTTGTAATGTTAAACCAAATTATCTAATTGACTATAAATCAATATGACTCTTTAATCTCAATATAAGGACTGTTTTATGAACATCACTTTTCTCATTTTATTCTGATATTTGAATATATTCTTCAATTCTTTGTTGTTGTTGTTTTTTTGAGATTATAATTTAATTACAACATTTATACTTTCATTTTCCTCCCTCAAACATCCCCATATACCCTTACTGCTCTCCTACAAATTCATAGTCTCTCTTTTCATTTATTGCTCTTTCATGAATGCATGAATTATATGTACATATGGACAAATGGTGGAATATAATAAGTGAAATCACAGCTAAGGTGCATTTACATTTGTTGCATACTTACATTTAAATGCACCAGTTCATGAAGTCATCACAATACACAAGGGTCTGCTATGATTTACCCCAAAATCTGTGTTACCAATAGATATTGATAATGCTTTGATATATTGCACATTTTTTGTAGATTATATACATTCCAATTGTATTTAAAGACAGGAATGGACTTTTAATACATTGATGATAGTGCTTGAAAATACTGCTTGAGGAAAAGTTACAACTCAAGGTAACAAAATTTTGGCTGAACATAATTTTGATCTATGGGACAGAAAATTGATATTGCTTTAACTTCCTTGCAAGGCAGTATGTAAGTACAGCAGGAAGAACTATTTACATATATCCATTTTCTATGCCCTACTACCTCTTTGAAATTAGGAACTTGAGCAAGGACTAATGTTCTAAGGAGGGAGCACAGCAATATAATGAATCAAACAATTTGTACGTTTTAGAATTATTTAAGAAAACCAAAATAAGTAACATTTGTGACATGCTGTGAGGATTTGTTTGTTGTACTCTATTTATTTCTGCAGTGTTAAAAGACATACAATCAACTGTATTTAGCATCAGTTTCAGGGGAGGTAACGTATGGTTACCTGGACACATATGAATAATCACATCGCATTCTAAACATAATACTTAGAAGGAATCTTGGAGACCATCCAAAAACAATATAGGATACTAACTTTATATAAGATACTTTTGAGGGAATTTTTTTATTTGAAAGCTTAAAGAGACATGCCAGGGGTCTCCAATATTTACTGGCATGTTATAGCGGAAGCAATAATTTTAATCAGTGATAGAACTCAAGTTAGAATAAAGACCAATAGCTACAAATTTGGCAAAATGAATTGCTAGGATCAGAAGACTCTCTTAAGGATGACATCTTTTCAACAGTGGAACAGGCTGTGACAGAAAGCACTCTGGTCAAAAATATTTGAACTTTAAGTAAAATTGCAAACCACACACTACTTAGGTTGGAATGCATTTTTGAATATGGTAGATCACTCCAAACTTATAGTTAGCACTATAACTCATGCATTGTTATTATTGTCCCAAAATCAGACTGAATTTGACTTGCTGTAAGTAATACTGACAGAGAAATAAAGGTTCTTATTCTCATAATCCAAAATCTGTCTTATATTAGTATATAGATTTTATATTGAGAACTGGAACAAAATTTAATAGTACAGCATTGGCTAGAATGCTCAAGGCTCTAATTTCCATTTCTAGCACCACGAAAGGTGAGTTCTGAAGTTGGAATTTACAAAGTAGGTATATGTTATTCAGTAAGACATTCACAATCTTATCTGAACAGTCATAGAATAATAATCAATGTTGTTAAATTTTAAGGCCACATGTATTCTAATTGCATTGTAGAACACAGTTTTCCTTTTATAAACATATTACATCATTTGTGGAACATTCTGTATGTAACACAATAAATAAAAGACTCAAAGACTGATATTGGGGTTCAAACTTGAAGCTGAAGGTCAGAAATGCAAAGCAGCCAGTCACTAGCTTTTACTCTACCTCAGACTAAAAGTGATGCTGGCTCCACCAAACCTCAGACTGCTGCCTCTCCTCAGTGTAGCTGGAGAATCCGAGATTTCACTGTCTTCCTATCCTCATTGTGGCTGGAGAATGAATGCCACTTCTGAGACCCTATTCCCATCTTAAATACCCTCATGACTCCTGGGATCCCAGTGTGTTTTTGGACTCAGAGATACATCTGCCTTTCTCCTAAGTACTAGGATGAAAGGTGTGTACCACCACCACCTGGCTTATATAGCTTGTGGTAAACTTTTCTTTCTGAATCTTCAGGCAAGATTTAATAAATAATAAAAAATGTCACTACATCTTTACTTCATGATCTATACAGCAAATTGGTGAGGGATTAGAGTAGGTATATGCTGTAGATTATATATAAGGAAATCAAGTTCATGAGAATCTTAATAATTGAAATAGCATAACAAACTAAATAATGACACAGACAGAGACTCTTATTGGATGAACTTTGTTTTCCACTACACAAGGGATCAAGTTTTCCATAAATGGATCAGAATATATGGATGTATGGGATTCCTAAAATAAACAACACAAAACTGTGAAGTGACCAATATTATATTTAACATTGTTTCTCTGAATCAATTCTTTATAAATTATATATATGATAAAATTCCAAATTTATAGACCTGAGGTAATATTTAAGTTGAACAAACAGGTATATAAATGCTCCTTTAAATTTTATTAGGTGAGAAAAATGTACTATTAATAATATATTCCCTATTTCACATCTAAGTCAGGCAATGCTTCCTAATTTCTGACCCAAATTCCAGATGCTCCAATTTCTACCATGTTCCCACATGTCCTGCCCTCTGTGGAAAAAGAAACAAACAAAAAAGCTTCTTGTACATTTCCTTTCATCTATATAATCATCACTAAATTATTGAAGTAAAGATTCAGTCTTGCTTTCATATTCTGACACTGTCACCTATTCTGCTTAGATGTTTCTTTATAAAAACAATACATTTACTTATCCCATTCCTACGTTCTCTGAAAGGCAAAATCATTGGAACCATTTTAATTACATATGTGTCTTTCTCTCTCAAAAAATCATGATAATAATAATTTTGAAATAATTTCACCTTCCTTGTATGATCATATTTGAGTAATGAGTAGAAATTTTAGTAAGACCCTTCATTACAAGTGAAAAGACTGCTCCATGGTATAGCTGAGGGAAACATTTTTTATTATGCACAAGACCAAGAAAATACCTAGAGACATCTGAAGAATCCAGAGTAGAGAGAAAGAAATTGATTGAACATATCCAAGACATTTGAAAAAGGAAGACTAATAGCAGGGATAGAAAAGTGAGTAAGAAAGAAGATAGCAAGAGTAGCAAGAGATAGAGATAGATAAATACTTAAGGGAAAGAGAGAGAGAGAGAGAGAGACAGACAGGCAGACAGACAGACAGACAGACAGACAGACAGAGGACTAGCAGAGACAAAGTGGAAAACCTTGCTATTATAAAGTGAACAAGCAGGTGTGTAGGAGGAAGGAAGACTGTGGAGGTACAAAGGCCTAGGATGCTAGTATGGACTACTGAATATATAACAAGCATATGTGACTAAGTACTGAGGGGGCTTGGATGTTGTCATTGGCTTTGATACACAAGTGCAGGTAAATGTCAGTGGAGTCCTGTGTGCCTTCTGTCAGAGGTAAGGGAAATAACAAATTTTGGTGGATGTAAACCACTTTTACAAGTTTCTGACACATACTGGCCTTTATATCACCAACAGAAAGCCTCTTAGAGTCCAGTTTGACCTCATTTCTGCATATTTGGATTGCTTGCAGCCTAACAATTTATAATATACTATGTTTGATAAAGTAACTATAAGCTCCTAGATACTATTTATTTACTGATTCACTTCTTTATGGTGATGAAATTATTACAGCATAAGAAGATATGAAATAGTCACTTATGCATATTTATTTCTTTTCTCATTGTGTGTACATACGTGGTTTATTTATAGTTGTTCACATGTGTGCCCATGCAGCTCTGTATCCATGTATATTTGTTTGCATGTGGTGGTCAGAAGTCTATACTGGGTGTCTTTCTTGATAGATCTTCATATTATATATTAAAGTACATTCTTTTATGGAAACCAGAGCTCCCTGATTCAGCTAGTTTAGCTATCCAGCTAGCCTTAAGGATCATCTGTATCTGCCTTGGGAATGCTTGGAGTACAGGTAAGGAATTATACCTAGCTGGCAATTACATGAGTTTTGGAGATCAACCCCAGGTTATTACACAGCAAGCAATTACACACTGAGCCATTTGTCCAGTCCTGGGGTATTGGTATATGTTTATTTGTGATTTTGTGCATACTGTGCATATGATTACATGTGTGTGTATGTGTGTCTGTGTATATAGATGTATCTATAACATTAATTTCCCACAGTGAACTCTCCATTCATAATATCTCATATACTTCTCTTGTGTGATATTCATTCAAATCTACAGTATATGTGATATTAATTGTTACCATTATATTAATATATGTGTAATATTAAAATAACAGATGGAATCAAGTGTATGGTTTCTCTAGTTTATATCCCTATACAAATTCTCTTAACTTACAAATCCATAAACTCAGAAAAGTAGTTGTCTTCTGCATACACACCCAATGCGCAGTGATTGAAACAATAGCACAACTAACTATACTACAGAGGTAATGAAAGCATATAAGAGACAGGGATCTGTAGCACTTCTGAAATCCAGACAGTAGCATGTTGATAGTTCCCTGATTAGTTATCAATACTAGCTACAACCTGGGGATGTTTCTTGGCTCTATTTTCTGGGTACTTGGTTTCACCATCTTAACCATCCTTTCTTTTCTATAAAACAGTATTCTGTGTTTACAGCTTAATAATTTTTAAAGTTTGCTTCCTACCTACAAGCATGTGTCGATCAAATGTCCCATTTTGAATTTATGCTACCCCATAAAGTACACAGTGCAATTCTTTAGACATCACTGGACATTTCTTATGAAGAAATGTATAGCTGATGTTAGTGGTACATGTCTATGAACCTAGCACTTGAGTGACGGAGGCAGGAAAGTGTCAAGTCCAGAGTCAATCTGAAGTACATAGTAACAACATCTCATAGAACACACAAAAAATAATCTACTCCAAAAGAAGCCACACCCATACGTTTCTGGAAGACAGGCCTATTTGCATTTTGATTAAAGACAATACACTAGAGATTCATATAATCATGTGCTATTGTAAAATGTTACTGTTACAGTGAATATCAATGTTAATTAGTGAGGTTGGAAACACCAAGCTGACCAGATAAGCTGAAGGATAATGAAACTGGTCTGAGCAAACTCTGGCTGGAAACTTTATTCCCTCCCCCTACCCTTCCACCAAGCAATCATTGGCAAGCTGTTCTTACCCATTTCCCTAATAATATTTTCAACTTTACATCTTTATACATATTCATGTATCTAATGTATCCAATCGTAACTGAGTGAAGCATACTTAAGGGAGGGTTTCTAAGAAAATCTCTGCCTATTCTAGGAAAGGCACCACCCCAGATAGCTCCAGTGGTGGAAAAGAGAAGAAATAGTAGGTTAGGACTTAATAAATAGAGGCAGGCTTTTCTGTTGCCTCAGTACCAGGACCACCCTCCATTCTAGAGTGTGTATTTACTTTCTGATCTTTCTTACCTGCTGAAATAAGCCTTGACTATTTGCTTTTGCTTTGTCTGCTCTTGCCCAGATGTAAATTCTTTTCCTTTGGGAGTACAACAGCTGAGTCTGGGGCTGTAGTTGAGATGCAAGAGAATGCAGGAGGAGATATCTCTCACATTCCTCAACTGAAATTTTTCTCTACATTTGCTCAGGGTTTCAGAGGCAGCTTCCCATCATGGCCTGTATGTTTTAGCTAAAAATCCATCAAGGCTCTTCAGAATGTCTGTCTCCCTGTATCAGATCTCCACACGCCAAACCATGTTGTAACTGCCTAATGATAACACAATAGAGATAATTACAAATTACAGAATTGGATAGTGAAAAACAAACATCATGCATTTTGTAGGTCAGGAATTTGATCGTGGCTTTAATGGAGATTTCTTCCTTCTGCAATAACAAGTACTGGATGGGACTGATCCCCCAGGAAAGTCTAGCTTAAATTGAAAGTCACTTCTAAGATATCCGACTCATGTCACTTACAATTCGGCGCTGACAATTGGAAGATTGGAAAGTTCCTCTCTACACCACGTCTTCTTGCATATTGCAACATAGATGCTGACTTTCTGGAAGAATCTGTTACCTAAAATACCATATCTGAATTGTCAATAACTTTTCCTACCTAGCCGCCACCCCCAAACAATCTCATTACCTTTTCCACATTCTATTGATAACACCAAATTTGGCTTGATGCAGTTATGGAAGCAAACTATGAAATGGCCCATAATCTAGGAAATACAGATAACCGGGGGATCTTTTTACAGGCTTGCTAACACAAATTCAAAGTGAGCAGTGTATATTAAATGCAATCCTATTAAATCCCTCAGAAATTTCTATATGGAATGGATTATTTGATTTAGTCAGCATACTCTGGCCTTTTCTCCCTGTTTACTCCATTTCCCTGGGTACTATTTATTGACTCATAAGCCTGCTGCATTTCTGTCTTCTACAATCCACTCGGACATGATCTTTTAGTATCGACTTTTAGGTGCATTTAAGAATATTTTTCCTTTTTATTTAAATTAGAAACAAGCTTGTTTTACATATCAATCCCAGTTCCCTCTCCCTCCCCTCCTCCCCTGACCCCCACCAAACCCTTATCCCATCCCCTTTCTGCTCCCCAGGGAGGGTGAGGCCTTCAACTAAGTACCTTCAGAGTCTGTCATCTCATTTGTAGCAGGGACTAGACCCTCTCCCTGTGTATAGGCTGAGGGAGTATCCCTCTATGTGAAGTGGGCTCCTAAAGTACATTCGTGTACTAGGGATAAATACTGATCCACTACCAGAGGCCCCATAGATTAATCAAAACTCCAAACTGGCATCCATGTTCAGGGAGTCTGGAACAGTCCTATGCTGGTTTCCCAGCTAACAGTCTGGTATCTATGAGCGCCCCCTTGTTTAGGTCAGCTGTTTCTGTGGGTTTCTCTAGCCTGATCTTGACCCCTTTGCTCATCATTCCTCCCTCTGTGCAACTGGAATCCAAAGTTCAGCTCAGTATTTAGCTATGGGTGTTTGCTTCTGCTTCCATCAGCTACTTGATGAAGGCTCTAAGATGGCATATAAGGCAGTCATTAATCTCATTATTGGAGAAGGGCATTTAAGGTAGCCTCTCAATTATTGCTTCGATTGATAATTTTGGTCAACCTTATAGATCTCTGGACATTTCCATAGTGTCAGATTTTTTAAACCTATAATTGCTCCCTCTATTATGGTATCTCTTTTCTTGCTCTTCTCTGTTCTTCCCCTGACTCAATGGTCCTGCTCTTTCATGTCCTCCTCTCTCCTCCTATTATCGCCTTCTCTATCTGCTAACTCCCTCTCCCCTCCCCCATGCATCCAACTAGTTCAGGAGATCTTAGTCAACAAGATAAAACAGCAGCCCACAGAATGGGAAAAATTATTCACAAACCCCACATCTTACAGATGGCTGATTTCCAAAATATACAAAGAGCTCACGAAGCTAGTTACCAGAACACAAAATAATCCAATTAAAAAGTGGGTGGGGTACAGAACTAAATAGAGAATTCTCAATAGAGGAATCTAAAATGGCTGAAAGACACATAAGAAAGTGCTCAACATCCTTAGACATCAGTGAAATGCAAATCAACACTGAGATACCATCTTGCAGCTGTCAGAATGGCTAAAATCAAAAAACCACCAATGACAGTTTATGCTGGAGAGGATGTGCAGAAAGGGTAATACTCCGCCATTGATGATGGGAGTGCAAACTCGTATAGACACTTTGGAAATCAGTATGAAGGTTCCTCAGGAAAAAGGTAATCAGTCAACCACAAGATCCAACAATTCCACTCTTAAGCATGTACCCAAAAGATGCACATTCACACAAGAAGGACATCTGTTCAGCCATGTTCATAGTAACATTATTTGCAATAGCCAGAACCTGGAAGCAACCTAGATGCCCCTCAACTGAAAAATGGATGGAGAAAATGTGGTACATTTACGCAATGGAGTACTATTCTTCAGAAAAAACAATGGAATCTTGAAATTTGCAGGCAAATGGATGAAACTAGAAGAAACCATCCTGAGTGAGGTAACCCAGTTACAAAAAGACAAACATGGTATGTACTCTCTCATATATGGATTTTAGACATAGAGCAAAGGATTACCAGCGTACAGTCCACACCACCAGAGATGCTAGGAAACAAGGAGGACACTAATAGTGACATACATGGTCCCCCTGAGAAGGGTAAAATAGTTATTCTACACCAGTGTTTTTCAAATACATGTCAGTTAAGTGTCTTGTGTGATTAGATTTACTGATGCAATAGTGATAGGATAAGTCTGGGATTCTTCATTTCTAAACAGTGCATATTTGAAGCTGAAATTGCTCTCCTAGACACTTTTGTGACATGAGGTGCTGTGTCAATTTTTTTCTACATATCCTGCATATTAGATTCACTTAGCAGGTTTCTTTTTTAATATTGGTGTCTGGAACCCAATCTCCAGAGATGCTGATTTAATTGTTCTGTGGTAAAGCCCAAGCATCACATTTTCTGAAATCTCCCCTGATGATTATAGTGTGAAAAGATGGCTGAAAATCACTACTCCAGACTAAAATTAGGTCAGAAATTTGAGAAGCAGCAGAGAAATGCTAGTTAATAAGAGTCCCCAGAGACCAAAATCAGATTGTGTTATCTGTTCTGAAAGGGGGAGAGCTCTGTCCAGGAAGATTAGGTCCTCCGAGATGAGCTCTGTTCATGTTCCACAGGGAAACAGTAGATATGAATGGATGGAAGAGAACAGCTGCTTCTTTGCTCAGTGTATATCTATTCATTATTTGCCTGAACAGCCCTATGCCTTCCCAGAGGGCCTTGTGGCTGCTTTCATCCTGAGGCTTTGTCTGGACCCTTCCAATTTACTGTGAGTAAAACCTACCCTACACTCCAAAATTAAAGACTCAGAACTTTTAACTTAAGGAAATGACAACAGAATTTACAATGTCTCAACATGAAATGTTCAGCTTAACAAGCACAGGATTGCCTAATTTTGTTACTAACTGAATCAGCCCATCTATGTTGCTATATAAAATACCTTAAAGTTGATGAATTACTGATTTAATAGCACTGGATATTGAACCCAGGATCATACACCTGCTAGGTAGATAGCATTCTATCTCTGACTTAAAGCACTATCACCAAACAAAATTATTTAAAGAGAACAGAAATTTCTCACCATGCTGAAAGCAGGCGTGGCTAAAATCAAGTTGTTGGCAAGTTTACTATCCATCCAAGGGCTGTTTCTCGTTAGAAGCAATTTTTGTTGTACATTCAACTAAATGGATTTATGCATTGTATAGCAGAAGTGTAGAAGAACTAATGTAGGCTTCATATAATGCCCCCAATAGTTTTCATTCAGGAAGAATGAGACCTGATGATTTCTTGAAGTGGCCCCACCTCTTAATGCAATCATAATCAAGAATGAGTATTGTGTAAACTTTACATAAAAAGAATAATCCTATCCAAGTAGTTTTATGTATCCCATCTGTTCATTCCTTTCTCAAATACTGTAATATGAGTATTATCCTGCCTTGCTAATGAGGAAACTGAAATTCAGGAAGGTTTAAAATTAGTAAAATTCAACCAAGGAGATAGATCCATAGGTAAAGTAGCTTTTATGGGTCAAATTGGTAACTAGAGTTTGATACTAAGAACACATGTAAAAAGGCAGATACAGTAAAGATCATCTGTAATTTCAGAACCCCTTCAGAAAATAGGAGGCAATACCATGAAAATTACCCAGCAGCTCACTGGCTAGCTGGACTAGAACAAAACATCAACAGAGATCTTGCCTAAAAAACTAGATAACTAGGTGGAAATGAGGGAATGACTACTGAAAGTTGTCATATGACATCTGCATGCACACTATGGCACACTTGCATTCACACTCAAACACAAATCATTCAGACATCTAACATATACACAGATACATACACACAAAGTGCTAAAAATACCTATTTACATTTGATTTTAATGTCTGACTTCTTATCCTGAGTATTACAATCCATTTTATTAATATTTAAGTGATTTTTATTTGATAATTTTAAGTAGGGATGGATATATTTTATATCGTAAATGAAAATTTAACTGAGAGATTATGATGATGATTCATAGGAAAGTGTCAAAAACAATTAACTAGATTTTATCTTGAGAGTTATATTGATTTGAGTTTTGTTAAGTAAAGTTCAAGCATGGAATAAAATGTTCATGCTTAGGTAAAATTGGGAGAAGATGATTTGCATTTCTCATGCTGAGATTTTGGAATTTGACTTGTCATATGTAGATGAAGCTATCAGCTACTCAGTAACATATTTAGACATGTATCTTAAATGTAAAATAAAGGAGTGTTATTGGCTTTTGTTGTGTGTTTGAGTATTAGCCCTTTATGAGTATGTACTACTTTGTTAAATCTAACCAACTGCTGGTAGACAGTTAAGTTGATACCATACCTTGGCTTTCCTAACAGTGTTTCAATGACTGTGGAAATGCAGCTATTTCTTTGGCCTAACACATCACATTTCCTGTGGGTATACCCAATATTGAGATTGCTGTAACATATAGTAATTCTTAGGCTTGTATTTTGAGACACCAGCATTGTTTTACATAATGATTTGAGTAATTTATGTTTATGTCAATGGTGTGTGAGAATTTTCTTTTTCCTGTATGTTAGCCAACATTATTTTTGTCTTTATTTAATAATATTTGTATTATTTCAGGATGTCATATGATGTGTTTTGTTCAAATCAACACATCAACACATCAAGCCTTGGGGGCAAGATATGTGACACAGATGTACTGTTTAAAGCTGAGCACTTTGCATGCAAACACTTATTATTTGTGCCAGTTGTAGGTCTCAGTATTAATTCCCATTTACTGCAAATGTAATAGGCACTGTAGTAAATGTGAGATAATTATCCCACTATGATTTCAATTTGAATTCGCTGATGATTAGTAGTATTAAACATCTTTCCTATACCTGTTAGTTTATTTGAATGTCTTCGTTTGAAAACTGCATATTAAGGTCTTTTATCCATTCATTAATTCACTTATTTGTTGTTCTGTTATTGGGTTGTTTGAGTTCTTTATATGATTTAGATTTTTCTCTCTCATCAAATGTACAGTTTGCAAATACTCTCTTTTACTGTATAGGTTAATTTCCTATGCTGTACAAACTTTTATACAACATACACACAATTTTTAATGTTGGTAATAAAAACAATAACATTATTCTACTTTTTAATATTTAACAGTAGTAAGACTTCCTGAAGACATGCACTACAACCATTTAGCAGATTCTCTCATCAATATGATGGTCTTGGCATCTTAATAGTATGTTCATACTTTAAGTCTATTTTGCAAATAAAGAAAGGTAAGATGAACAAGAGGTTCATAAAAAGGAAATACAAATAACCAATAACAATGTCATATCAACCTCATTTGTTATGAAAGAAATGCAAACTTAAAATATGGTATCACTTTCAAAAAATAAGCCATCCAATCTTCAGATAAAAGCAAGACAATACCTTCAGTTGACCAAAGGGTATTAAGATGGTGGCATTCACACACGACTAAAGTATAAACGGCAGTTTTTCAAGAGAAATATGATTAACACATGCCAAAGTTGTTTGTTCAAACCCTTTGAACCAGTCGTTCCATTTCTAAAACCTGTCTGCAAGATGCAATTAAGCACATCTCTCAAAATACCAGTTTTCACTGTACTACGGCTTACATTAACGATGCGATTAAAACTGCTAGCATGGAAATGAGTACACTATGATACATCTCACTCAAGCGCAGTAGTGTTATTTCAAAAAGGCTTAGCTTTTCCTTTCAATAGTCTGTTTTTGACAGTGGTAAAAAAAATGTCAGACATATCAGTGGGGAAATCTTTGGGGTGGGGGGATTATTCAACACTGATAAAACAAATGTCATAACTTTATAAAGATAGAAACCTGGAAGCTCCAGGAGCAGGTTATGTTACTGAAGCTAATGCAAAATGAGTAGTGTAATGCTAATGACAACTTAAACCTTACACTGTGTGCCACACACACATCAAAAAAGATAGTATATTAGAACCACTCAGTCTATGCAACAAGAACAATTACGAAGAGCAGAAGTTATTTTCTTAAAATTACAAAACTCATGATCTCATTTTAAAAAGTTAATATGGATTCATTTGCAACAAAAGTTTCTGGAATGGTAACTCAAGTCTTACGGTAATTCTATGAAAATGCTTACCTTCGGTAAGTTTACACTTTTTCTTTCTATGAAGCACATTTATCATTTGAAGATTCTCTCATCAATTCTATCAATTATAATTCTGGACAGTAAGAAGTAAACATATCAAAGGAGCCACTG
Organism: Mesocricetus auratus; assembly: GCF_017639785.1. Lineage (NCBI taxonomy): Eukaryota > Metazoa > Chordata > Mammalia > Rodentia > Cricetidae > Mesocricetus > Mesocricetus auratus. Next base: position 36,880,456 of record NW_024429188.1, on the reverse strand, counting down.
ATGTGTAAATCTACTCTTATAAAGCATTTGTGTCTTTAAAAATGTTTTGATACATAAAATTTGACCACATCCAGCATTTTATTTTAGTGAACACAGAAGACTTCCCCCTTTTCTTTTCTTTACTCAGGGAATCTATCATGACTTTGTACCATTTCGTATAAGAATTTCTTCTGGGAAGCAAAAGCAGTCCCAAAATGAAGGATCCTCGGGTGTCATACGAATAGCAGATGTTATCAAATCACTGAAGTTAAGAATGGTGAACTGCCTCTGGGATGGTTTAGAATCATCTTCATATGAAACACTTTGATGTCCAGATCCAGCAGGTTTCCTAAGAGCCACTGCAATAAAATGGTGTTCATCTATTTTGCTTTCCTCCAAAGCCCATTCTTTTTCTTCTTCCCTATCCAAGAACAAACGTGTTTCCTTATAAACCTGGACTATATCAAAGTTTAATGGCGATACATCAAACTCAAGTCAATGCATTTGAAATCCCAATCCAATACCAATGGCTTTTATAAAGCTTTATTTCAGTGCCCAATGATGGTAAAACATGTCCAGTTGAGTCCATTCATCATTAAAACTTGTGATTGCTTCCCACTCCTTGTTGGTAAACTTTCTTTTTATAGTATGAAAGAATTCTGGAATTGAACCACGACTTGGAAAACCAGTCTTCATTATATCAATGCCAACTAGTAGCTCTGGTTCTGCAGCAAGCACTGCATAGTCCCCCTGATGAGAGATGTTAAAGTTGAAATTGGGAGAGGGATTCAACGACTCTTTCGCTATGAAGTTCTTTGCAGATGATTATGATTCCAAGGGATGTTTAATTTCTCCGCAACTTGCTTCCTTATCATCAGCCTGCCAGCCAGGGCTGCCTTGGCGTCGCGGGCAAACACGAACTGGCCGATGCACTCCTTCTCCTCGGGCTGGATCGACTGCAGCGCTAGCAGCCATTCGGCTCAACTGGGCAGCCAGGGGCCTGAGGAGAAGACCCAGAGGACGCCCTCCATGGACTGCAGGATGCACAGCCTCTTGGCAAGGAACAACATGCGCCTCACCTGCACGGCCGCCGACGCCAGCGTGTTGTGCAAGCTTTTAATTTTGACATAATTCTTTTTTTTTTTTTGCTTCTGTTCTCAGTTTTGGGGTCATACCCAAAGTTAATTGCAGAGATTATGTAAGAAGAATGTTTTGTGTTTTCTTCTATTAGTTCCAGAATTTTGTGTATTATACTTAAGATTTTGATCAGTTTTGAGTTAATTTTTGTATATGATATGAACTAAGGGGTTATTTCTTTCTTCTACATGTAAATATCCTTTGTTTCTAATACCCTTCATTGTGAAGTGTATATTTTTCTCATTGTGTATTCTTGGTAACGTTGTTGAGAATCAGCTGGCCACATGTGTCATGCATGAGCAGTAAGCACTTTACCCAGTGAGTGAAGTCGCAGCCCCTTAACTTATACTTTTTTCCTAAGAAGTGCTTGCTTTCCTTGTTCACTAACATGGTCTGTGTGTGTGTGTGTGTGTGTGTGTGTGTGTGTGTGTGTGTGTGTGTTTTTCTGTCTGTGCACACATGCTACTAATATGGTTGAAATCAGATAGTAAAATAGTTCCAAGTTTATTCATTTTAACCAGAGATTGATTTGGCTGTTTGGAACTTTTTACAATTTTTATTACATGCATTTGTTTCTCCCTTTGGGTGAGTAGATATGTTTGCACCACCTTGTGCATATAAAAGTCAAAGGGGCTGCTTTTCTTTCTCCTTTTGGGATCTAGGAATTAGATTCATGTTTTCAGGGTTTAAAGCAAGTGGTTTTACCTGGTGAGCCATTTTGCCAGCCCTATTTGGAATCTCACAGTTCTATATGAGTTGTATCATTTTTCCTCCTATTTCCATGAAGAATGTTTTTAATATTTTTGATCTAGATGGTACTGACGCTGTTGATTACTTTTGGTTTTATGACCACTTAACATTACAATTACTCCAGTCCATGAACAAAGGATGTTTTATTTGTGCCTGCTTCAGTATTGTTCATTAGCATTTTATGATTTATTGATGATCTCATTATTAGAGACAGGATATAACTCTTTGGCCCATGCTGGCTCATGATGACCAAAGAGTCTCTGTATCACAGAGGCTGTCTTAAAGCATCCTATTATCCTGTCTCAGTCTTCCATAGAAGCTGGGATTGCAAGCATATATCCAGCAAACTTTTCCTTAGTTTTTAGGGTAGAGAAACTTTATCTCTTTGATTATATTAATTCCCAAGCCGTTTTTTATTTGTTGCTATTGTCAATGGGATTTTTGTTGATCTCTTAATCAGATAGTTCCCTGTTGTAGTATAGTCTCTATTTCATTTATATTTAAACTGATCTAGAATATTTTCCTTCCTTCTACTGAATTTGGCCTTAGTTTTATTTGGTTTCTGTTGTTGTTTGGCTCATTAAATGCACTGTTAGGTTATTTTAGATCTGTCATTTGTTATGTAGACATTAACTTCTATAAAGTTCTCTGTTAGAACAGCTTTCACTGTATTATATAAGTTTTAGCATTTTCGACTTTCATGTGCATGTGTCTCACAAACTGTTAACCTTTTATTTATCCCTTGGTCCAATGCTTCTCCAGAAGTGAATGGTCTGATTTCTGTGTATTTGTTATTTTTCCAAAATTTCTTGTGTTGTTTGTTTTATTCCATAGTTATCAGGAAAGATACTGTTTTTTGCTTTAATATCTACTCTACCCTGGAAAACAATGATAAGTGTCTAGTTAAAAAGAATATGTATTTTAACTGCTTTTAGCTGTATGATGTTGTGAGTTTTAGTATATTCACAATGTCAGGCAACAACTACCACTCCAGAACATTTTCTTCCCCTCAGAGAAATTCCCTCAACTCTTTAAATAGTTGTTCTGCATCAACCCGTTTCTCTAGCTCCTGGCAAACAATAATCTATTTTCTATCTCTATGGATTTTCTTATTATGAATATTTCATGTAATGTATTCATACAATATGTGTCCTTTTATTTCTGTCTTCTTTCACTTCACATAATTTTTAAGGTTTATTCGTGCTTCAGCATGTCTCAGTAGTTCATTCCTTTTTACAACTGAATGACATTACATTACATGAATAGATCACAGTTTCTTTATTGATTCATCTGTTGATGGGCATGTGGGTTGGTTCTGCACTTTGGATGATTATGAATAAGTCCTCTATGAACATTTGTGTACACATTTTTGTGTGAACATTTGTTTCCAGTTCTTTTGGTTGTATGCCTGAGAGTTAAATTCCTGGGTCATATGGTAGCTCTATGCTTAACTTTTTGGAGAGCCACCAGTACGTTTTCTGAAGCAGCTGTGCCATTTTATAATCCCACCAGCAATATATGAGAATCTCAGTTTCATCACATGATTGCCAACATTTGCTAGTTGTCACTGTTTAAATTAGGATGATCCCAATGGTATCTTACTGCACTTTTGATTTTCATTCCCTTAACAGTTAATAAAATTGAGTATCTTTCCAGATACTTATGTGTGATTTAACTTTTTTCTAGAGAAATATCTATTTATATCCTACATCCTTTCAAAATGTTCCCATGCCCTTTAAATTGCATTCTTGCATACTGGCACAACAAACTGTCCCAGTTTCACATTAAATTTCACCTGGCCCAGATTGTAAATTAGGAACTTCACCAAGGAAACTTACTTCCTTTTGTTGTAGAAAATTTTATTTAAAAACAATAGGACCAATTCAATATGCTTAGCACTACATTGATCAAAAAGGTTTTCAATCAGCAGAATTACAATTTGTGGTTGTTATGTGTCTTTATCAAATGAATATTCACAGTCATTTTCTTCACTGTTGTCTACCTCACACTGTACCTTTCTTCCTTTTCCACAATGATCACCCTTGTTTCTCGTAACATCTACATATTTACTTGTTTTCTTTATCAAAAAGTATCCATAAAATAGTGAGATGATTTACTACATCAATATCACTGTATAAACAAACATACTAAGTTCAAGAATTTTTAATCTGCTTTGTATTCTTAGAATATCCAGTCCCTTCTACAATTGAAGTATTTGGAGACAAATTGCTTCAAATTTTTATCTTCAACATGTTTTTGTTTCCAATCTCACACTCCTTTTTTTGAAATTTAGATTCAACTTTAACATTTGATTTTTTTCAGGTTTTATTTTGATTTTTCTTTTTGTATGCCTGTATTAACTTTAAAAACAGGCCCTCAGAATCATTCACATGGACTAAATGAAGAACTCAAAAATGATACACACATAATAGTAACCGTGCTATTTGGGAGACACAAATGCCACATGCAGGTGGTGAAAGTTTACACCCTACATGGGATTTGGAAATTTTTGACTCTTTTTGGTTTGACCAGATATGATGATGACTAAATAGACATGTACTCAAGTGAAATTTCTCAGTTTTGAGCTGCTAAAAATCCGTGCAGGACAAGTCAGTGCCAGATACAGAACCAATTAAATCATGGTTTCTGGAAGATGTAGTCTAGGCTTCACAAGTTCTTATTTTTAGTATTAGGTCCAATATGACAATTTAATAAAGTATGTCGTAAGTAAATCAGGCAATTAACATTTCCATATAAATGACAATAACATAAGTTACATCAATAATTTGACTATAAAATATTTAGTTTAGATCCATTTTATTATAATTATTTTATCTGTATATGTTTTTTGCCTATGTGCATATGTGTGCAACACATACATGCATCCCTTGGCTCTCAGAGATCAGAAGATGGTGTCAAAACCTCAGAAACTGAAGTTACACACAGTTGTTCACAATCATATTATAATGGGGACAAATCTCATGTCATGTGCAAGGTCAGTAAGTGCTTTTACCTTCTAAGCAATTTCTCTAAACCATGGAAAATGTTTTTATAATATGAGGCAGAAACAGGTATGTGAGTTTGAAGCCAGCCTGGTCTATCCAGTTAGTTCCAAGTCAACAGAATTGCATGGCGAAACCATATTGCAAAAACAAAAATGAAGAAAACATTTTTAAATGTAAAGAACCAATGACTACAGAGAAGTAACCATTCATGACACTGTCTACACTTTCATCCTGTAATTAATTTTTTTCTTTTGACTTGCTTTTTAAATTTTAATTAAAATATAATCATGCTATTTCCTACTTTCCCATTCCTACTTCCACACCCTCCCATTACCCCACTTGTTTTCAAATTAATAGATTTTTTCTTTGATTATTATTGTTACACATACTAGCACACACACATATAAACACAACCTTCTTATCCTAGTTAGTGTTACCTGTGTGTATATGATGTCAAGGATTCATGTTTGTATGAATCTTGTCATTTTAATTTTGCTTTCCTAATCTGAATCTTCATAGCCTGTTTGGAATTGGTAAGAGTTTTATATGTGTTGAAAAGACTCAAAGAAAATTTTTAAAAAATGATAGTTCAATCTAGACTTGGAAAACTATGAACTATTGTTTGGAGATAACATGTGCTTGTGGCATGATATCTGGTGGGGTTGACAGGCAACCCAGAGGTGAATTTTAGTCACAATATTAACATGTCTTTTGCTTATCCGAGGATGCTATAGCACTAAAGTCCCTTGACTGATTTTTCTGAAAATGTCATGCAGGAATAAGCTTCCTTTCCCAGTTTTTTAAGCAGCAAGAGACTACTTTGTATTCATTAATTCATTAATATATACATTAGCCATTCATTCATGTGGATAAAGAAATCCTCTTCCACTACTAGTGCAAGCAGATCAAGTGAGAATTTTGTGTGTAATCCACATGATTCAGTATACATAAAACTTTCATGGAAAATATACTTGCAAACCCATGGTGCAGTAAATCTGTTACATTTATAAATTAATTTGCCTGAAAGTCTAAGTTAGTAATCAGTTTTATAGGCATTCATACTCTCATTCCTCTCTCTCATTAGCTTGTAAAATATAAAAGATTTCATCAACTTCCCTCAAAACATATCCAAAGTAGACTCATCCTGAAACCAAAGAAAATGTTCTAAATGTAGATTGAAAACATAGAGCATCACTGATGTTGACACAAAAGAAGGAGAACCAAGAGTAGGGTAGAGAAAAAGGAAGGGAAGAAATAAAGTGAAGAAAACAAAACCAAGGAGGAATGGATAAAGCAAAAGGGGGTCTGGTAGCCTAGTAGACTGTCTCTGCAATAGTTGTCTCTTCATTTCCATTTCAACAAAATAGAGAGAAGGTAAGAAGAAAAACAATTTCCTATGGGCATAATTTGTCAGAATTGGGTTTTCAAAGGAACATACCAATTTGAAATTGATTCTATCTATTACTGGCAATGACATTCTTACTTCAAATCAGTAGTTTCCCTTTAAGTCCAAACACTTTATCTTGTTAATAAAATAACTTACAGACAGAAGCATCAGGCCAGCAGACAAAGAGTTTTATTTAGAAAGAGAAGGACACAGTAACAGAGACAGGAACCTTGTAAGTGAAGACAACACTAGAAATGTTTAGAGTGGAGGGTCTTGTGACCATGAAATGTTAATTGAGAAGTTATGTCTAGGCTAAAGTTAACTGGGTTGTCTCATCTTTTTGTATAAAATTGGTTATCAATTGCATCAGAGAAAATCATGAGCAGCTTGGTAGTTGAAGTCATAAGGTATGTGAATTAACACCAATTTCCATTTATTTTGTCCTTACTAGTTGATCTTCACCATTTAAAAAGCTATATAGCAATCATTCAATTCGATTCTTAGGCCACTTTGTTCATGTCCCAGTGGTTTTGTACCTGCCTATAACTTTGAAAATCTGTGAATATATCCCAGAGTACAAAAGATGTATCTTCCTAATTAGACTGTGGGAAATGGTAGTTCACTTCTTTAAATGTAAAACAAGAAGAGTATAGTTTTAACTAAGAGATGAGGGTAGTGTCCCTGATCCATGACTCCATGGCAGGCAGTCTCTGCTCAAAATTCAAAGCACAAAGTAAATTTTATTAGCAGCATTTCCATTCTTCACCTGGAGCAGAATGACAATGCAGTTTTCAAAATATAATATTGTGTGTTAAATGGTTTGTATGTTATTTATAGAAATTCATTTTAAGTGGATAAAATTTTCTGGGAAGCATGTAGGCTAATTGCAGATACTGATGTTATCCTCCTCTCTTCTTACTCCAGTCCACCAGCCTCATCCCCAGTTTTGTAGCAGACAATCTGCTGCAGCCTCCTCTTACCCCCTACCACCATCTCCAGTGGATCACACATACATATTTCTTCATACAAACTTCCTTCCCCATACTCATCACTTACTCCTAGCCCCATCTCCAGCAGGTATTCCCTGGGAACTCAAAGGCTACTTCAGGTAGGTCTCCAAATTGCAGATGTTCCAGTCTCATTCTCCTATACTCTACCTACAATCCCCCAGTCTCATTCTCATCTCTGTAGCACACTATTTTTGTGGCCTCCTCTTCCTCTCTGTCCCAACTCCATTGGATCACACGTATTTTGCCCTCCAAGTATCCTGCCCCTAGTTCATCCCATTATCCCTGCCCCCAACTCTAGCAGGCATTTCCTGAACATATCAGCAAGCCTGCCAAAGAGTCAAGGAGAACAGGTAAAGCAGACATGTGAGCTTCAGATATTCACTCTCCTCCTTCTCCTATATATTCAATTCCCCAGTCTCATCCTCAGCCTTGTAGCAGAATGCCTATTGGTACTTCTCCTTACACGCTGGCCCCATTCCCTGGATACTAATATAGGAAGGCTACCAGAGTAGGAGAATGCTGGGAAGAGGAACCACAAAAACCAGAGTCTCCAGTCAGATGCAAAGAACACAAGATGAAAATGCTTTACTAAGCAAAGATCCCAAGCCATGTGGCTAAACATAGATAAGAATTATGGGTTAATTTAAGTTGTAAGAGTTAGTCAGTAATAAGCCTGAACAATAGGACAGTTTATAATCAATATAACTTCTTCATGTTTACTGGGGACTGAACAGTTTCGGTATCTGGTAAGACAGAAACTTCCATCTACAGACTAAACAGATTCTGGTGGAACACCCTGCTTTCATTCCTTTTGTGGAGCTCCTGAGACTACCCACAGCCAATCCCCATTCTTAAGTGTCAGCATCTAAAACTTAGAACCACATTTTACCAGGAACCCATAGTATCCACAACTAGCAAGATCCCAGAAGAATTTCTTACTATGCAACACAGGGTCATCATACCCTTCAAAGAATCAGAGAGGTAACAAAAAAAGAATGAAACACCCACCCAACAAAGAAAAGAACTAAAATCCATACTAAGAATTACAGTCTTCCCAAACCCAGATGCCTAGACACAGGAAAAACAAAACAAAACAAAAAAACAAACAGAAAACCTTAAGCTGGGACAATATGTCCCCACTAGAGCCCAATCCACTCTACCACAGCAGGCCCTGAGAATTGTAACATAGCTGAAGCATAAGAAAAAGACCTTAAATTAGCATTTATGGATGTGATAGAGGTCCTGACAAACAAAATTAATAAATACATTTTAGAAAACTTTGAAAACATAATGGAAGGAAATGAATAAAACTGTTCTCAAGTCCTGAACACAGAACTAGAATAAAGTAAACCCAAACTGGGGGATATCTGGAAATGAAAAATTTATGGACTTCAATAGGAATTTCAGAGACTAGCCTCACCAACAGAATACAAGAGATAGAAGAGAGAATTTTAGGGATTTAAGACATGATGTAATAAATGGATATCTTGGTGAAGAAAACTTTAGATGCATCAACAAACAAACTTCCGCCAGGCGTTGGTGGCACACGCCTTTAATCCCAGCACTCAGGAGGCAGAGGCAGGTGGATCTCTGTGAGTTCGAGACCATCCTGGTCTACCAAGCAAGTTCCAGGACAAGCTCCAAAACAATACAGAGAAACCCTGCCTCAAAAAACCAAAAAAAAAAAACTTCCCTGGCACAAAACATCCAGAAAATCTGGGACAATAATAAAAAGAAAAATCTATGAATATTAAGATTAGAAAAAGGTCAAAAGCAGAAAAATAGTTTTCCTCAAAATCATAGTAGAAAATTTCTCTAACCTAAAGAAAGTTACAAGAAGGTAAAAGGTAAAAGAAGTACACAGAACACCAAATAGACTAAACCACAAGACAAATTCTCATTATCATATATTAATCAAAACATGAAACATACAAAACAACAAAATAATATTAAAAGCTTCAAGATAAAAAGATCAATTAACATAGAAAGAATATTAGAATAGCCTCTACAACTATGAAGATTCCAAGAGAATTAACTAGTCCCTCCATATGTGGGAGACAGTTGTGAAACTTAGACTATCAGAGGGGCTCCTGCCAGCACAAGGACAATACAAACCTGGTACATGATCTACCTTGTTGAAACTCATTCTCTATGGTGGAATGCCATGCTCAGTCTTAATGCAGGGTGCGTGGTCCTGGCCCAATTCATTGTGTCAAACTATATTTACACATGAGGAGGAATGGACTGGGAGTGGGCTGGGGGGAAGTAAGGGAGCTGGGAGGAGGTAAGGGAGTGGGAGGAGAGGTAGGAGGCAGAACTCTGGTCGGAATGCAAAATGAAATCAAAAAAATTAAAAACTGAAAATAAAAGAAATAAATCTATTGGTCTTTAAAAGCCCTGCTTCTTCTCCTCATACAGATGAAATGCAATGTGGACAAATCAAGAGAGTATTTATGCTCTTCGTGTGAAAATAAAATTAAAAACAAATAACCTCTGACTTCTCAATGGAGACTCTAAAAACAAGAATAACCTAGACAGATGTTCTACAGTAAGAGACTACAGATGCCATCTCAGATTTTAATTACAATAGAAGAAGAATATAAGGCATTCCATAGAAAAACACTATCTATCCACAAATCTAGCCTTATAGGAAACTCCAACAAAGAGGCTAACTATACTGATGAAAACACTACATAACCCTGGGCTTTGTCTCTCAGTGATTAGAACTCATTCTTATGTAAGAGACTTTGTGTGCTTTGTCCACCATCAACAGAATCCTTCCTTATGCTCATTACAATTTCTTCCTCTGTAGACCCTAGACCTTAGCACTGTTCCCTAGTCAATAGAACTCATTCTCATGTGGAAATTTTTTTCTCAAAGTTTTACTGTGTTTAAATGTCCAAGAAAATCAAACCACAGGATCTGATATTCTAGAAGTTTTGATCCAGTTGTACTGAAAAATTCTGGCTGTATCAAATTTTCATTCTTACTTCTTCATGGTTCATTTCCCTACTGACTGTGATACCTGCAGGGACCCCCTAACATCATATTAGAAACTTCACAGCACACCTCAAACTCTACAGAAAAAGGAAAGAATAGTGCTGAAAATAAGTAGATAGCAAGAAATAAACTATGGGTGGAAATCAATAAAATAGGAACAGATGAAATAATGCAAAGAACCAATGGAACAAAGTTTATTTGACAAAAATCAATAAAATTGAAAATCTTTATGCCAATTAACTAAAAGGCAGAAATAGAGTATTTAAATAATAAACAAAATGGGAATGAAAAGGAAGGTATAACAATAGACAGACATCAAGGAATTCCAAAAAAATCATAAGTTCATAATTTAAAACTTAAAAAATTGTAAAATCTAAAAGAAATCGATAATTTTTTTCAATAGGCACAGCTTACCAAAGTTAAATCAAGAACAGATAAACAATTTAAAGAGACCTAAAACCCCTCATGAAATAGAAGTAGTTCTTAGAAGTTTCCCAAAAACAAGAGCCCAGGTCCAGAAGGTTTTAGTACAAAAGTCTACCAAACTTTCTAAGAAGAATTAATGCCAATTTTCCTGAAATTATTCAAAAAATTGAAACAAAGAATATTTCCCAATTCATTTTATGAGGCCAGTTACCCTAACACCCAAACTCCATAAAGACCCAACAAAGAAACAGAATTACAAATCAATATCCCTTATGAACATAGATATAAAAATATTCAATAAAATATTTGCAAAGTAGATCCAAGAATATGTCTAAAATATCACCCACAATTATCAAGTAAGCCTCATCCCAAAGATGCAGGGATGATTCAATATACAAAGTTGCATAAATGTAATCTACTATATAAACAATCTGAAAGGGAAAAAAGTGACCATGTCATTAGGTTAAGAAAAGACAAGGACATTACAATAAAATCCACAGAATCAACAAACCTGGACTCGTAGGAGCTCAGAGACTGAATTGACAACCAGGGAGCCTCATAGGATAAGCTAGACCTTCTACATATCTGTTACAGTTGTGTAGCTGGGTCCTCTTGTGGGATTCCTAACCGGAGCAGCGGCTGTCTTGATTTTTTAATGGCTTTTAGGACCCTACTTCTCTTACTGGATTGCCTTGCCCAGCCTTAGCACATGGGGATGTGCTAAGTCTTATGGCAACTTAATGTGCTATTTTTTTATATCCATGGGAGGTCTGCCATTTCCTGAACAGAAACAGAAGAGGAGGCCTTTGACAAAATCCAGCACCCCTTCATGATAAAAATCCTGGAGAGATTACAGATACAATACACATACCTATACATAATAAATGTAGTTTACATCAAGCCCATAGCCAACACTTACTTCAAATTGAGAGAAACTCAAAATGATTCCACTAAAATCAGAATCAACACAAAGTTTTCCACTTTCACCATATCTATTTAATATAGTGCGTGAAATCTTATATAGAGCAATAAGACAACTGCAGAAGATCAAGGGAATACAAATTTGAAATGAAGACATCAAATTATCTTTATTTGCAGATATGATAATATATATGAGACCCCAAATTTTTACTAGTAAACATCTACAGCTGATAAATACTTTCAGCAAAATAGCTGGATACAAAATTAACTCATGAAAGCAGTAATCACCCAATATGTGAATGACAGACCTGGAGATAGAAATCAGGGGAACATCACATTTTCCATTAGCCTCAAATAATATAAAAGGTTGTTGGGTGACTAAATTCATGTAAGTGAAAGACTTGCATAATAAAAACTTCAAATCTTTGAAGAAAGAAATTGAAAAGGTTATCAAAACTTCTCCCATACTCATGTATCTGTAGGGTTAACATAGTAAAAATGGCCATCCTATCAAAAACAATCTACAGATTCAATGTTATAACCATCAAAATTCCAACACAATTCCACACTGATCATGAAAGCACAATATTCTTTTCCTTTTATGTCTCTTTCAATATAATATTTTAGGGAATTTCATATCATGTACTCCATCACACTCACTTCCAATCATCCCAGGTCAACCACCCACTCTACTTTTTTAACTTTTTATTGATTCTTTGTGAATTTCACATCATGCATACCATTCCCATGTATTTCCCAATGCCTCCATATCCTCCTTCTTTCCTTCTAATTCTCCCCCAAAATAAAAGAAAATTTAAAAGAAAAGCAAAAAACAAGCAAAAAAATCTTGACAGTAAAACAGTAGTGTGACACAATATGGTGACTCACAGTACAAACTTTAATTCATACATCTTTACTTGTCAGTGTTCATTGCAACGTGTCATTGATCTGGTTCACATCATCTGGCTTCTGTTTCACTGTAGATACTGAGCTGTCCCTGGGACTCCTCTTGGATATCCCATTGTTTATTGTCTTGTGTCATAGGGATGATGCAGCTTCGGATCTGCAGGTTTGGCCACTTATGCTCCAGCAGTTCGTACATAGGGAAAATACTGGAATAGGCTAATTCAAAGCCCTGCTTCTCGGCCTGGGTGGCAGCTGGGTTGGTCAGCTTGCCAGCTTTCATTCATCACCACCACCGGGAGAAGTTCTCTAGCACGTCTCTGTCAAGCTCACACAATGCAGCAGGCAGCAAGGAGTGGCGTTAGTTCTCCTGCTCTCACACCCTTGGGGGAGACTCACCTGAACCTACACCACAAGGGCCAGTTCTACTGTTTTGTTCAGGTACTGCCTCCCACTCTTATGACCTCCCCCACAAAAAAGTAGAAGAAATAAAACACACACATACATGTCCAATTTGTGCTGCCCACTTACTCACTGGAGCATGGTCAAACTGCCAGTTGTTAGCCCCTTAAAGAAAACTGAGTCCTTCCTCACACCCACCCACACTCTCAGTCCTCTGTTGTGGAGAGCTACACTTCAGCATCCTTAGCACAATTTTTAAGATTTCTCTTTGATGGTTTCCTGTCTAGGCTGCTATTTTTGAGAGTGGGTAGGAGTTGTCATAGAAGCCTTCTATCAGTCATCAATACTCTTGCAGAAATAGCTTCCTTGTCCTTTACAGTCAGTTGGAGCACTTATGGTGGACTTTTACATGGTATCTGATGACAACACAGACAACAGACATTGGCATGGTCTCTAGATCAGCACATACCATGAAGCTCAGAATGGTTTCTGGTGGCAGTACAGATCACAAACATCAACATGGCCCTCAGCAGCAGCACAGACCAATGACATCAATTCGATTTCCTGGCAACAAGAGCCAAGTACACCAGTATGGTCCCTGGCAACAGCCTATGGCAGCAGCACAACCTATGGACCCCAACCTGGAAAGCACAATTTTCAAATTCATATTGAAACACAAGAAAAATGTAAGCTAGCTTAAACTATCATCAGCAATGACAGAACTGCTGGAGATACTACCTACACCCACCCCCCAAAAAACATTATTGAGTTGTAGCAATAAAATCAGCATTGGCACAAAACCAGACATATCAATAAGTGAAACGTAGATGTAGACACAGACAAATCCACACGCCTGTGAAGAGGTTATATTTTTTTATAATGAACAACCCCAAAACAACCCAAGCTTTGCCAAGTCTATAGATTGTTCTCTAGAAACAGACAGAAAGGCCCCATTGCTGAAGAAAACATCTCCACAAGTCTTTGTACTCAGAGAAGTGCAGTTGATGCCTATGCAGAGCCTTTATCCTTCCATGCTAGAGTCTTTAGTACAGGAAGTTAATTAGCATGCTACCAATAAAGAAACGTAAACACCTATGCTGTCCCAAAACTGTTGCTGTACAATGGTGTCCTGTCTATAAGATATGATAGGACAATGGTGGTACAAATCTTGTACGAGTAGCCAACCAATGGCTGATTTGTTTTATGGACCATTCCACAAGATGGAAACCATACCTGAAGTTGCAAGAGTGGCCAAGGACCTCAGATTAGATAGCCAAGAAAACTATAGTAAAACTAATAGTAGTCTTAAAAACAAAAGAAAAAATGTAGTGATAAAATGGTTCCTAATGATTTTGTGCTGTACTCATATATCAGTGCCTTGTCCAGGCATCATCACAGAAGTTTCCTCGTGAAGCAAATGGGAACAAATACAGAAAGAAACACACAGTCCCAGACAACACGCAAAGAATAAGGGACCTTGGAATACTTGGCCCTAAATTGAATGTCTCCACAAAATACCTCCCTTCAAGCCTCAGGGAACTCCTCAAAAGAGGAGGCAGTAGTATGAGAACCAGAGAGGATGGAGTACACCAAGAGAACAAGTCCCTCTAAATCCAATGGGATCCTACAGCTGAAAGGAAAAGTGGACATACACCCTCATCCCTAACCCAGAAGTTATCTCCAATTGATGGCCACTTGCAAATGATAATTTAGTCATCTCCAAGGGAGTGTTACTGGGGAAACAAACTACATGTAAGCTCCATGTCCATCAAATAGATGGCCAACAGAAAATAACTAAATTGCATCCAAGGAATTTCCTTGTCTCATAATATCATGTCAGGGCTGTTTTTAATTTTGTCATTTTTATTCTATGTCATTTTATTTGTTATTTATCTCTTTTGACCCTATAGGTGTTCTGCTTATATATTATGGCTTCAATTTTATTGTGTTTATGGTACTCCTGAATGTTCATTAGTAGGTCTCTGCATTTGTGTCTGTTTTGTGTAACTTTTCTTGGGCTCTTTTCCTTCATTGATTGTTTTGTCTTGTTCTGGTATATAACTCTTTGTTTTGTCTTATTTTATTTTTATCCCATAGAAGCCTATTTGTTTTCCTTCTTTTTTGGTTTTTGTTTATTGTTTACTTGAGACAATGGTTTTCTGGTTAGTTTTGGAGCCTATCCTGGAACACACTCTGTATATCAGGCTGGCCTTGAACTCACAGAGATCAACCCACCTCTGCCTCCCAAATGCCAGGATTAAAGGCCATCACCACTGAGCACCCATCTGTTTTCTGATGAAAGGAAGAAAGGGCATGGATCTTGTTGGAATGGGAGTTGGGGAGGAACTGAAGGAGTACAGGGAGCAGAAACTTAATCAGGATATATTATGTGAGGAAAATTGGAAAAAAGAGAAAATATTGCTGAAAGGCTCACATCCCATATGACATCCACATTGTTATTATTTTAGTTTGATATTTTTATTCACTTATCAGCATGTTCATTGAATGCCAAGGGAAGAACCAGACACATGGTCTGTTTAGGAAAGGAAAGAGAAAGGTTACCTTCAATAAATGCAAGGAAGCCAGATACAAGATTTGCACAGAAAAAGGCAAGTTATATTTGAAGAGAAAAATAACAGTTATCAAGAAGACTCAGTGTACATGAGCTTAGTCACTGTGCAAAACATTTAAATTCTCACAAGACTGTGCTATTCATAAAAGCCACAAAGCATGTCTTCAGATACTAGTGGAAGAAAGTATCATATCTGCTAGGTGGGGCATGTTTATACAAAGTATTCAAGATTTCATTTGTCTGAGGATGGTAGCTCCTGAGGGGGGTGAAAGTATTATCAACATCCATATTATCATTATTCTTTCTGTTAGTTAAGTGTTTAATAATGTTGGAAGTATGATATGGTATCAAATTTTCATTTTATAATATGCATAAAATTTGTATTTTATGATAATGTTTTCATATTCTATATGTAATTTTTCATCTTTCTTTCATTAAACAACATTTCTTGGAGACATTCACAAACCTGACTAATCAGATCTAGCTTCTTGATAATTGTTTTATAATGCTCTGGAATATAAACAGTTCATTCTTTGCCATCCTCCAGTTGAATGGAACTTAGGCTGCTACCTAATTTATATATTAACTGTAAATACTTGTGTAATACACTCAACTGTTCCCTTGGGAAAGACATCAAAAACTGTAATTTGGGGGGAAATTATATTTTTTCTGAACAAATCAAACTCTGAAATTGCAGTATTAACATAGGTACTGCTTCTCTACCTTGGGTTCCAATAATAAGTTATCAACTTTGAGATATATTACTCTCGAGTGCATCTTTGGAATTCCAGACAAATAATTCCACTAAAATTCCTAGGCACATACCCTCACACATGATACTTTTCTGATTTTTTATTTTCT
This sequence comes from Mesocricetus auratus, assembly GCF_017639785.1. NCBI lineage: Eukaryota > Metazoa > Chordata > Mammalia > Rodentia > Cricetidae > Mesocricetus > Mesocricetus auratus. Next base: position 36,864,103 of record NW_024429188.1, on the reverse strand, counting down.
TTACCTATGACTTATATGACCACATTTATGGGATAGCCCAGAGAATTCAGCGATGTCTCTCCATTCAGGATCCTTCACTTAGACATGTTTAAAAACTCCTTTCACTATGTATCCTAACACATTCACAAGACAGGGGTTAAAGACGAGGGGGCTTTTTGAGAAATAATTTTTGTTCCTATGAGAGTTTCATTGAGTATGGGCTGCTATCTAGATTGCCTTTGTTTAATTTCACACTGCTGTCTTCTTGATCTCGCAAAGGATAATGTGGTGATGTTCATACTCCTTTTGCCCACTGCTTTATTGTGCAAAGTTTAAGAAGTGACCTTGCAGTAAAATAACTCCAATCTGTTCTTGAACTGTGACATTCTCACAGAAAGGGAAAGCAATCTTTTTTTCACAAAAAATTCCCATTAAAATAAATACCATTTCATAAATTAGCTCCACTATGTTTGGTCCTACCTTTCTGCTTTCCATTTATTCACAGCAAATTTCAATTCCATATCAGAAAGTTTTCTTGCTCATTTTGGCTAATTAAGTAAGGTTTCAAGTTACTCATTCTATTGGTTTTTGGATGTGCACAAATGCTACTAACAGCTTAGTTATAAAACTTCAGAGTTTTCTAGATACAAAAGGATGTGACCAAAGTTAGGAAATGGCAATTCCTTTTAACATTGATCAGATGACTTCCCTGGGCCAGATATCACTTTTGTTAATTATCAAAGTAGAAGCCCAATGGCACTTTGGCACCTTTCACTTCAAAGTCTAGGATGTTCAAATCTCTTTGTCACCTATAGACAATAATACCATTAAGCATATACGCTAGTATCATTGTGTAATTCAGAAATCTGGAATAATAAATTGTCATACTTAAAATAATTCTTTTGTTTCCTTTCTTTCTTTTTTATTTTATTTTTTATTACTTATTTTTAAGTTTAAATTTAGATTACAAACAAGGTTGCTTCACAAGTCAGTTCCAGGTCCCTCTCCCTTTCCCTCCCTACCTCCCATGCCCTCCTCCCAAACCCCCCATTATCCCCTCATTTCCCCAGGGAGGGTGAGGCCCTCACTGGGGGTGTCCATAGTCTGTCATTTCATCCAGGGCAGTGCCTAGACCCTCCTCCAAGAGTTCAGGGTGAGAGTGCATCTCACATTGTTGGATGGGAGTCCAAAGTCCAGGTGTAGACTCAGGATGAATACTGATCTACTACCCAAGGCTCAATAGATTACCTAGGCCTCCTCACTGACACCCCCATTCAGGGGGTCTTGATCAGTCCCATGCTGAATTGCCAGGCATCAGCCTGGGATTCAAAGAGTGAACCCCTGTCAGGTCAGCTGTTTCTGGGGTTAAACCAGCACAGTCTTAATCCCTTTGGTCATCAGTCCTCCCTCTCAGTTACTGACTCTCTTGAGTTGAGCTCAGTGCTTAGCCTTGGGAGTCTGCCTTTTCTTCCATCAGCCACTGAATAAAGGTTCTGTTTCCCAGACTCTCTGGCCATGGGATTGTAGGCTGGCACTCCCCAGATCTATGTCTAAAATCCATATATGAGAGAGTATATGCCATGTATCTCTTTTAGTGACTGTGTTACCTCACTCAGGATAGTTTCTCCTAGTGTCATCCATTTGCCTGCAAATCTCAGGATTCCATTGTTTTTTTTTTCTGTTGAATAGTACTCCATTGTGTAAATGTACCACATTTTCTCTATCCACTCTTCGGTTGAGGGGCATCTAGGTTGCTTCCAAGTTCTGGCTATTACAAATAAAGCTGCTATGAACATAGTGGAATAGACATCCTTGTTGTATGAATGGGCATCTTTTGGATATATGCCTAAGAGTGGAGTTGCTGGGTCTTGTGGTAGGTTTATTCCCATTTTTCTGAGGAATCTCCATACTGATTTCCAAAGTGGCTGAACAAGTTGGCATTCCCACCTGCAATGAAGGTGTTCCCCTTTTACCACATCCTCTCCAGCATAAATTGCCTTTGGTGTTTTTGATTTTAGCCATTCTGACAGGAGTGAGATGGTATCTCAGAGTTGTTTTGATTTGCATTTCCCGGATGGCTAAGGATGTTGAACATTTTCTCAAGTGCCTCTCAGCCATTTTAGACTCCTCTATTGAAAATTCTCTATTTAGTTCTGCAGCCCACTTTTTAATTGGATCCTTTGCTGTTTTGGAGACTTGATTCTTGAGTTCTTTGTAAATTTTGGAGATCAACCCTTTGTCAGATGTGAGGTTAGTGAATATTTTTCCCATTCTATGGGCTGCCTTTTGTCTTGCTGACTGTGTCCTTTGCCTTACAGAACCTTCTCAGTTTCAGGAGGTCCCATTTATTAATTGTTGATCTCACTGTCTGTGCTACTGGTGTTATGTTCAGCAAGCTGTCTCCTGTACCAATTCGTTCAAGGGTACCACCCACTTTCCCTTCTAAGAGGTTCAGGGTGGATTTATGTTGAGGTCTTTGATCCATTAGAACTTAAGTTTTGTGCATGGTGATAAACATGGATCGATCCGCATTCTTCTACATGCCAGCCTTCAGTTATGCCAGCACCGTTTGTTGAAGATGCTTTCTTTATTGCATTGTATATTTTTAGCTTCTTTGTCAAAGATCAGTTGTTCATATGTGTGTGGGTTAATATCAGGGTTTTCAATTCGATTCCATTGGTCTACCTGTCTATTTGTGTGCCAATACCAAGCTGTTTTCAGGACTATAGCTCTATAATAGAGCTTGAAGTCAGGGATGGTGATGCCTCCGGACGTTGCCTTGTTGAACAGGGTTGTTTTGGCTATTCTGGGTCTTTTGTTTTTCCATACAAAGTTGATTATTGTTCTTTCAAGGTCAGTGAAGAATTCTGCTGGGATTTTAATGGGGATTGCATTGAATCTGTAGATTGCTTTTGGCAGGATTGCCATTTTTACTACATTGATCCTACCTATCCAAGAGCATGGGAGATCTTTCCATTTTCTGAGGGCTTCTTTAATTTCTTTCTTTAATGATTCAAAGTTCTTGTAATACAGGTCTTTCACTTGTTTGGTTAGCGTTACTCCAAGGTATTTTATGTAGTTTGTGGCAATTGTAAAGGGTGATGTTTCTCTGATTTCTTTCTCAGCCCTTTTATCATCTGTATATAGTAGGGCTACTGATTTTCTTGAGCTGATCTTGTAGCCTGCCACTTTGCTGAAGGTGTTAATCAGCTGTAAGAGTTCCCTGGTAGAGTTCTTTGGGTCATTGATGTAAACTATCATATCATCTGCAAACATTGAAAGTTTGACCTCTTCCTTCCCAATCAATAAATTCATGAAACACTGTCTGACTCCATTTGAAATAGATACCATATATCAAAATAATAAATGATTTATTTATCATGTTTACAGAGTTCTGTCTGCATATATCCTTGCAGACTACAAGAGGGCAACGGATCTCATTATAGATAGTTGGGAGTCATTATGTGGTTTTTGGGTATTGAACTCCGGACCTCAGTAAGACCAGCTACTGCTCTTAACAACTTAGCCATCTCTCCAGCTCCTATGGTGTTATGCCTGCATGTATGACCAGATCTCATTATAGATGGTTGTGAGCCACTATGTAAATGCAGAGAATTGACCTCTGGAAGAGCAGCCAGTACTCTTAACCTCTGTACCATCTCTCCGGCCCTGGCTAAGCAACTTTTATGTTAATAAAATTATTTAAAAATACTCTGCTATTCCTCGGCGTGGTGGAGCATGCCTTCAATCGCAGCACTTGGGAGGCAGAGTCCGGAGGTCTCCATGAGTTCGAAACCAGTCTGTTCTACAAAATGAGTTCTAGAACAACCAGTTCTACACACAGAAACCCTGTCTCAAAAGCAGCAATGAAAAAAATCCTGTGCTATGGATGGAAATAATTTTTTAATGAGAGGACCAAGATAGACATCCGTGTTAGGAAATTAACATTCTAACTATAGAATTTCTCTTGCTTTCACAAGTTTTACTGTTCTAATGAATTTATATTTTTATAGTCCAGCAGTCAAAGAGACAGAGGCAGAAATAAAATTGTTTTGTTTTGTTTTTTTGAGACAGGGTTTCTCTGTATCTTTGGAGATTGTCCTGGAACTGCTTTGTAGACCAGGCTGGCCTTAATTGGAAATGGTTTTATATATCTTCATTTCAGTCAAGAAAAGTTTGTAAATATGTACAGAATTTGAATAAAATAAAACATCTGAATATAATCAAATACAAAGAAGACTTTCAAGATTTGTGAACTAAAATATGGCATCTAATATATATTTTAATTTAATAAATGATCCTGAAATATTATATTTCATATGTCAATGATTCACTAATAACTTAAGAAATGATAATGCTTTAACATGTATTCATAAAGTTATGTGACTCTGTGGCAGATCAGAAATGGCTGCAGATTCTTTAGACTTCTGTCATTGAAACTGTATTCAAGATCATCTTCTTCGAATCTGAGTAAATTGAGGACTCTTTGAGCAATAGAAAGTCCTTAATGTCACACTGTACCAAGATCTAAGTAAACCATTTAAACGGTAACAGTATCCATTTACCCTTCTTGGACTCTTACACTAAGGTATGTCATTCATCAGGTAATAAGTAAAAATAATTTCATGCTGTTGCATCATCAACACCAGATTGCATGGAAAGACCATGCAGAAAAAAATTCACAAGAGGGAGAGTAAGAGTTAAGAGCCATGGAGGAAGTGAGTGTGCAAATATCTAACTCAACCTATAATAAGCATTTTAAATTGAAGTAATGTGACCATATATCCTATTAATTAAACTATTCCTGAATCCTTAACTCTCTAAATAGTTAACAACTAAAATGATGTTTTAAAACAAATGTTGTAATACTTTTTAGATAGAAATAAATAGAATTGCATACCCGCTCTCTGGCACCCTGGTAGAAATATAAGGAAGGTTATAGTTAATTTAGGCTTAAAATTACATTGGCTGAGAAGATGGCTCACAGTAAATTCACTTGTTCAAACAAGAGGAGCAAAATTCCTATGTACATGTGGAATTCTAGTATCAGAACTCATAGACAAGGGATCCCCAGAGCAGACTGGCTAACCAGATCAGCTGTACTGTATATGCGGTGTTCTGGATATAAGTTAGAAACTATACTGTATGAAACAAGGTAGAAGCCTGATCAAAGAAGATTTTTGATGTCTGTTTCAGGCCTCCACAGGCAACTCACACATATCCACATGCATCTTGACAGATGTATGCACCCACACAAAGGCAAATATACATGTACACATAAATGTACAACACATGATCATAAATAAAAATAGAAAGTGTTAATGACATCACTTCCACCTTAAGAATTAGGGAGGTCAGTTCTTTTTTGTGACACCTTGTAGGCAATCAGCTGTAAAAGATGGAGCTAAATATCATCTTCCCAGTTCTCATTGAAATGGACAATAGATGTAAATTTTATATATTCTATGAGAATCTCATGGCCACAAAATTAGCTTCTCATGATATGGGAGTAAGTAATACTATTGTGTGTTCCAAATAAGTGTTAGGGGTGACAAACAAGGTTGTGCTATGAAATTGGGTTTTTTCGTCAAGGCACTACAAGTATACCTGCTTTTAGGTAAGGTGCATTCTTGTTATAGACAAAGGATAACTGGAGAGAAAAAGAATAATGCCAATCTGAGTAGTCTCAACTTGGTAATTACCGAAAAATGACAGAGGAATATCCTTGAACTGACAGATACATCTGTGCCTTGGCTGTTGCAGCCCAAAGAGCTACCAGATTCCACATATTTTCAATATTTTAAAGATGATAATGTCTATCAATATGTTGTAAGAAAGTCCTTAAACAAAGGAAGTTGCTCTGGAATCTCCTGGCCTGGTGATTGCAACCAGGTGGACTCGTCCCGGGAAGACCAAACAACCAGGAGTCTGCTGAGAGTGCCAGTCTACTCCCAACCACACAGTGCAGAGGAGAGGGAGTGCCTCAGACCTGGCTGCAACCATTGTGAAACACATCAGAGTACTGGACTTGGTTGCTCCCTTCTGAATAGAACCTTGTACCTGTACCCACCAGGACAGGAAGAGACCTCAACTGTACCCACTGGAAAAACGAATGGGAAGACAACAATGAAAAAACACATTTAACAATAGAAAAACCAAATGATTCCACCAGAGCAAGACCTGAACATCCCAAACAAAATGAAGCAGAGAGGATGACCTTAAAAACAACTTCATGAAGATGATAGAGACCCTAAAAGAAGAAATAAGAAAATACTTTAGAGAAACAGAAGAAGAGACAAACCAAAAAATGCATGAAACAATTCAAACAGGGCAAGGTTTGAAAGCTGAAATAGAGACAATAAAAAACACAGTCTGAAGGAATGCTGGAATTAGAAAAGGTGAGTAAACAATCAGGAACTACATATGCAAGCATAACCAACAGAACACAAGAGTTGAAAGAGAGAATCTCAGGTGTTGATTCACTAGGAGAAATGGATTCATTGACCAAAGAAAATATTAAGGCCAACAAATCCCTAACACAAAATATCCAGGAAATATGGGACACTGTGAAAAGGCAATATCTAAGAATAATAGGGATAGATGAAGGGGAAGAAACCCAACTCAAAGGTGCAGAAAACATATTCAAAGAAATCAGAGAAGTAAAAATTTCTCAACCTAAAGAAAGACAGGTCAATGAAAGCACAAGAAGCCTACAGAACACCAAATAGAGCGGACTACAAAAAATACCTTCGCTACATTATAATCAAAACCCCAAACATATACAATAAAGGAAGAATATTAAGAGCAGCAAAGGAAACAGGCCAAGTAACATATAAAGGCAAACCTATGAGAATCATATCTGACTTCTCCATGGAATCTTTGAAAGCCAGAACATCCTGGATAGATGATCTACAAACACTAACAGACCACGGATGTCAGCCCAGACTACTATACCCAGCAAAGCTTTCAATTACTATAGATGGAGAAAACAAGATATTCCAAGACAAAACCAGATTTAAAATTCATATCCACTAATCCAGCTCTACAGAAAGTACTGGAATGAAAACTGCAACCTAAGAAATGTAACTATGCTCATAAAATCATAGGCAAGAGATAATCCAACTTTACCAAAAGCCAAAAGAAAAAGCAGAATAAATTCACAAACAATAATACCATCAACAATAAATCAAAAACAAGAATTAACCCTCAATGGTCCTTAATCTCCCTCAATATTAATGGTGTTAAATTTCCTATAAAAAGACACAGGCTAAAAAAATGGAAATGAAGACAGAATCCATCCTTCTGCTGCATACAATAAATATACCTCAACTTCAAAGACAGACATTACTCAGACTAAAGGGTGGGAATAAGATTTTCCAATCAAATGGACCCCAGAAACAAGCTGGTGTAGCTATCCTGGTATTGAACAAATTATACTTCAAACTAAAATCAATCAAAAGAGATGAAGAAGGTCATTTCATAGTCATCACAGGAAACATCCATCAGGAAGAGGTCTCAATTCTGAACATCTATGCTCCAAATACAAAGGAACCCATGTTTGTAAAAGAAACATTACTAAATCTCAATTCACACATAGGACCTCACACAGTTATAGTGGGAGACTTCAACATCTGAATCTAACCACTAGACAGGACCACCAGACAGAAACTTAACAAAGAAGCAAAGGAACTAGCAGAAGTTATGACCCAATTGGGTTTAACAGACATTCATAGAACATTCCACCCAAACACAAAAGAATATACCTTCTTCTCAGCTCCTCATGGGGCCTTCTCTAAAATACAACGTATACTTAGCAATAAACCAAACCTAGACAGGTACAAAAAATTTGGAATAAACCCTTTATCTTATCAGACCACCATGCTTGAAAGTTAGAATAAAACAACACAAATTGCAGAAACCCTACAAACTCATGGAAACTGAACCACAAATGATTTCGCAATTCCTGGATCAAGGAAGAAATAAGGAAAGAAATTAAAGACTTCCTGGAATTCAATGAAGATACAACATATCCAAACGTATGGGACACTTTGAAAGCAGTACTAATAGGAATGTTCACAGCACTATGTGCTCATATGAAAAAACTGGAGAATGCTCACACTGAAAGCTCTAGAACAAAAAGAAGCAAACTCACCTTGGAGGAGTAGATGCCAGGAAATAATCAAATTGAGGATTGAAAGCAATAAAGTTGAAACAAAGAAAACAATACAAAGAATCAATGTAACAAAGAGTTGATTGTTCTAGAAAATCAACAAGATAGACAAACCTTTATCCAAACTAACCAAGAGGCAGAAAGAGAACAAGCAAATTGACAAAATCAGGAATGAAAAGGGGGACATAAGAACAGACAATGAAGAAATCCAGAGAATCTTCAGGTCATACTTTGAAAACCTGTACTCCACAAAATTTTGAAAATTTAAAGGAAATGGACAATTTCCTGAATAGATATCACTTACCAAAACTAGATCAAGAACAGATAAGCAATTTAAACAGACTTATAGCCCCTAATGAAATAGAAACAGTCATCAAAATTCTTCCAATCAAAGATAATTCCAGGCACAGATAGCTTCAGGGAAGAATTCTAACAGAAATCCAAAGAAGAGCTAATGCCAATACTCCTCAAAGTGTTCCACACAATAGAAGCAGAAGGTTCGTTGTCAAACTCTTTGTACACGGCTGCAATTGCCTTGGTTCCAATGACACAACTAAGAAACAGAACTGCAGTCCAATATCCTTCATGAACATTGATGTAAAATTACTGAATAAAATACAAGCAAATGAAATCCAAGAACACATCAGAAAAATCATCTACCATGATCAAATAGGCTTCATGCCAGGGATGTAGGGATGGTTCAACATATGGAAATCTATCAATGTAATCCACCATAGAAGCAAACTGCAAAAGACAAACCAGATGACCTTCTCAATTGATGCTGAAAAAGCCTTTGGCAAAATCCAACACCCCTTCATGATAAAGGTCCTGAAGAGATCAGGGATAATAGGAACATACATGAACATAATAAAAAGCAATATACACTAAACCAACAGCCAACATCAAATCAAATGGAGAGAAACTCAAGGTGGTTTCTCTAAAATCAGGAACAAGACAAATCTGTCCACTCTCTCCATATCTCTTCAATATTTTACTTGAAGTTCCAGCTAGAGCAGTAAGACAACAAAAGGAAATCAAGGGAATACAAGTTGGAAAGGAAGAAGTCAAACTTTCACTATTTGCAGAAGATATGATAGTTTACTTTAGTGACCCAAAAAATTCTACACAGGATTTCCAGAGATCTCCAAGAATGACACCAACTGGCAATCTAAGCAATAGTGGAGAGGCTACCTTAATGCCCTTTCCCAATAATGAGATTGACGACTGCCTTGTAGACCATTCGAGAGCTTTCATCCAGTGGCTGATGGAAGCAGAGGCAGACACCCACATCTAAACACTGAACTGAACTCCTGGAAACCAGTTGCACAGAGGGAGCAAAGGGGTCATGACTGTGTGGGTGAAATCCACAGAAACACCTGACCTGAACAAGGGGAAGCTCATGAACCCCAGACTGATGACTGAGAGGCCACCATGGGACTGATCCAGACCCCCTGAGCATGGGTGTCAGTGAGGAGGCCTCAGCACTCTTTGGGGCCTTGGCTACTAGACAAGTATTTATCCCTGGCATCTGAATGGACTTTGGGAGTACATTCCACATAAAGAGGTGCTCTCTCAGTCTGAACATATGGGGGAGGACCTAGGCCCTGACCCGGGTGATATGACATACTTTAGAGAGACTCCATGAAGACCATCACCCTCCCTAGAGAGTGGAGTGGGGTTCGGGTGGCGTGTTGGGGGGAGCTGGTAAGGAGTGAGGGAGGAAGGGGGAGAGGGACCTGGGACTGACATGTGATGCAAGTTTGTTTCTAATTTAAATTTTAAAAATTAAAAACTTTAAAAAACAAAAGAGTAAGAATCCCAGGTCGAAAGTACCCAAGATTCAGAGTCTTGTTATTTCAGGTATCCTGTAATATGAACAACACACCATGGAAAATAAGATGAGTTGGTAGAAAACATTAAATTTTGGTCAAAAGAATGAAGGAAACCAAAGAAAAGCTCCAGGCAGAAGCATATCCCCACCCCTTCCTACCACCCCTCACCCCACATCAATGGCCACAGGAAAAATACGTGTCACCTACACATGGAGATAGAGGTGAGTGTCTGAGCTCCAGACTGGACAGTCTTGTTCTCTATGCACTAGCCCTTGGGGACACATGCCTTGCCCCATTCCTCATCTACCACAGCTCCAGTGACCAGGCAGCAGCATTCTCTCTGCCCTCAACTACCATTCCCACCCCACCCCCACTCCCACCCCCACCTCACCAGCAACCACAGGAACCACACACCCCACTTAAACCTTGAGGAAGAGGTGAGTGTCTATGATCCTGACTGTACAGCCTTGCTCTCTAGGCCCTACCCCCCCCATACTTGCTGCAGGCATTTCCTGTGCCCCACCCCCATCTACCCCAGCCCCAGGGCTTAGGCAGCAGCATCCTCCCCACCACCCTGTGAAGGTGATTCCTGGATTACCTTCAAGGCCCCAAGATGTTGGTAATGACAGAACCATGGTATACATGGCAAGGATAGATGCTAATAGGTAGTAGAACCAGCCCAAAAAAGAGTATTGTGTTTCAGTCAACAATTTGAAAGGAGTTGAAGAACTGAAGTGTGATTTGATATCTGACATGGAGATATGGAATTAGGAGTTTGCCCAATTGGTTTTTTGTTCTTGGTTTAGTCTAGTATTTCCTCACTATGTTCCCTGTCCTCCCCTTTGGAATGGTGATGTATATTCTGTGCCTGTGTGTGTTGGAAGTATGTGGTCTGCTTTTTCAGTTTTTTTTTAATAGCGGATTACAGTTACAAGATTGCATGAATCTCCATGGAGACATTGAACATTTCCCTTTTAAACAAATTTGGGACTTCTATAGACTATGGAGACTTTTAAAATTGGACTGAATGCATTTCTAAAGGCACTTGTCACCAAACCTGAGAACCCGAGTTTCATCCTAGAACTCATATGAAGGAGACAACTGTCTCCTGCTCTGACTTCCACATGTGTGCAGTATCATGGGCTCATGCACTGCTGCATGCAAAACCAGCACAATGAAGAATTATAATTATAATTTAAAAAGCTTTTTAATTCTTTTAGAAACACAGTTGTAAACATGGTGTTTGTGGTCCTCATCTTCATGCTGTTAAACTCTGTGTATCCAAGGTATAATCTATGAGGGAGATAAGGATTACGACTAATAATTATGAAACTTTAAATAGTGCTTCAAAATTCTAGGGGATATGTTAAATAACTTTGTATTTTCTTATTCCTAACATTTAATTATCCTGTGTAAGAAACTATTTTCCCTCTTTGCATGGTGAGGGCGAGGCAGTGTTTTATACTGTAATAGAGGATTGCCTTGAACTCATGTCAATTGTCCTACCACAGCCCACTATGGATTGGGTTTATAAGTGTGAGACACCATGCTAACTGAAAAGTTCTATTTCTATTCCCACTACCTGTCTGAGGAAATTCATCACAGAAGAATAAAGGCTTTTAGAAAACTGACAAGCTACTAAGTAATAGAAGCATGGTTTAAACTCAGGCAGATGCTAGAGGTGACAGTATAGTGTGCTACTACCAGATGTCATCAGATAGCTGCTGTTTATTATTTTTATACTTTTAATGTTGGTTTGAGATAAGTGGAAGTAAAACATTGTGAATAAACATGGGCATCACTTCCTTTTAATATACCTCAGATGACACAATGTTTAACCCTAATGTTGTGATTTATCAAGACATTATTTACTGCATTTATTCAAATATCTACCTCTCAGCATGGGCATTAGTAACTTGCTGTGTAGTTGTTAATTTCAATCACTTTATATTAGGTCAAGCTGCCAAGATCACCAGTGAGATGTAATGTGTCTCCAAAATAAATGCTGCTTTAGGGAAGATTTTCTGTCAATCACTATGTTCTTCAGAGTGTTTTTAATGAGCCAACACTAGTCACAGAAAATTGCCCAGTCAGATTCATCAAGTATATCCTTCCACATTTGTAACCTAGTCAATTAATTCAAAACATTATTAGCCTTGTCAAGAATTACAACTAGAAATAACGATTGTTCTGAGTTAATACAGGAGAGCTGAACAGTCGATTCCAAAAACTATTGCCCAAAGAAAAGTTCTTTACATATTAGTCATAAGTTACTTCAAAATGCCTAGAACTAGACTTTTGCTATTTCTTGTTGGAACAGGAGCTTAACCTGAAAGAATATGGTTGACTTCTGCACATTTACTAATAACAATTTTGATATTATATTTGGAGCTATATTTAAATAATTGAAAAAATACCAAGAGTCTCTTAGAGTATGTATTCTTAACATATGTCTTGAGGTTGATATTTGTTTTCTGTTATTATTCACTTTTTGCCTTAATTAAAATATCAACACCGTATAACTACATACTCAGGAAACATAGAGTGAAAGATATGGCTTCAGTGGAGTTTAGTTGGGAGTTTAATTATGTTTTAAATGATAAATTCTAAGACTGCACAAAAGACTCAGGTATTTGAAATCATCTAACAGTCAATTATGTCATTGTTCTATTACTTTTATTTTAGTGGTTTTATTGAGACGTTATTTATACACCATATGTCTTAACAATTTCAAGTGTATATTTCAGTAGATTTTAGTATATTTTTCACAGTTGCTCATACATAATGACAATGGATTTTAGAGAATTTCTGTCACCTCTGAAAGAAACTATATGTTGGTCCTGGAGAGAAGCCTCAGTGGTTAAACCCACTTACTGCTGTTTCAGAAGACTAGAGACTGATTTCCCACCACCCACATGGTGACCCATAACCAACCATGACACCACTTTCAGGGGATCTCACACACTCTTCTGCCCTCCAAGGATACCAGACATGCATGTGGTATAACTATATACGTGCAGACAGGACACTGATATACATACAATAGATCTTTTTTTTCCAGTTTAAATTTAGATAAGAAACAAGGTTGCTTCACAAGTCAGTTCCAGGTCCCTCTACCTTTCCCTCCCCTCCTTCTGTGCCCTCCCCCCAGCCCCTCCCCATTATCCCCTCATTCCCCCAGGGAGGGTGAGGCCCTCCATGGGGGTGTCCATAGTCTGTCATTTCATATAGGGCAGGGCCTAGACCCTTCCCCAAGAGTTCAGGGACATACAATAGATCTTTAAAAAATAAAAACAGAAACCTTATATGTATTAACCTTAAATTCCTTTTCTCTGACTCCTGAAAAACATTAATGTGTTTTAGTATTACAAACTTGCTATTGTATACATTTCCAACAAATTGAATATGAAGCCCTCTTTGTCTTCCTTTATTTAGAATAATGCTTTCACTTTCCATATTATAGAATGTATCACTAATAAATTTTTATGACTAAGATTTATTCCATTCTTAAAATAGTGTCCATGAATCTGTTGATAGACATTTGTATTTCTTTGGCTATTTGGCTACAGTAAGTAATGTTGTGATTTTGTGATGTTCATTTATGGATATTTCTGTGATAGTAAGTTTCCATTTCTTTTGAACTTATCCGCAAGCATGGAGTTTCTTGGTCATATAAAATTGGGCAAAGATGTAGATATCTCACCCATTTTATATTTCTCCTATATTCAAGAGGATCCCAGTTTTTCCCTATCTCCAAGACATTTCTATTGCCTGCTTTACAACAAAACAAAACCACTTATCCTAATTGGAGTGAGGTGTACTTCATTAAATATTCTTTTCATTTTCAATTAATTTTTATTTAACTTAAAAACAATCTTATTTTACATAACAATCCCAGTTTCCTCTCTCTCCACCCCTCATAATCTCCCCATCCCACCTTCCATCCACTCCTTCCTGCTGTATCTAGGCTGAGAGAATATTCCTCCATAGGGAATGGGATCCCAAATCCCATTTGTGCACTAGGGATAAATACTGATTCCTCTGCCTTAGGCCCCACAGACTGCCCAAGTCCCCCAAGTAAAACTCATGGTCAGGGACCCTATTTCAGTCTTATGCAGGTTCCCCAGCTGTCAGAATGGGGTCCATGAGCTCCCACTTGCTTAGGTCAGCTGTCTCTGTAGGTTTCCCCAGCATGGTCTTGACCCCTTTGCTCTCACTCCAACTACTCTGTAACTGGTTTCTAGGAGTTTGGTTCATTACTTGGCTGTGAATCTCTACTTCTGCTTCCATCAGATACTTGATGAAGGCTCTATGATGATATTTAAGGTAGTCATCAATCTCATTATAGGGGAAGGATCTTTAAGTAATTTCTCACTGAGTAATAACATTGGTAACTTATTTGATATTTTACTGAGCTTTTCTGAAAGTCCAGTTCATCAATTTTTTCTTATGTTACATAAGATTTTGGTGTAATATCTAATAGTCTACTCTCAAATATGAGGCCCTGTTTTGATGCTAGTAACAAATTAATTTAATCTGTATTTTTCATACTACTCTCTTAGCAAGATATAATTATGTGAAACATTTTGATGCCCTGTAGTTTCCAAATCATTACATTCTATTCGTAATTATTTTCCACGAGAAGTCTTCTCTATTCTTGTGTTACTTATAACCATGTTATTTACAAGTAAACAGATATTTTCCCTCTCCCTCCCTCCCTCTCTCTCTCTCTCTCACTCTCTCTCTCTCTCTGTCTCTCTGTCTCTCTGTCTCTCTCTCTCTCTCTCGGTGTGTGTGTGCGTGTATGTGTGTGTGTGTGTGTGTGTACTATTAGCATACTTCAAGCAATTGCCATTTTTTGATATTTGTTGAGATATATTGATGTATATTCCAGGAGGTGGTCTTTCTTGGTGATTATAATTTACTTTCCAAGGGTGAGTTATTCTATGTATGCGAATTAGAAATTTTGGTTGGCTGTACTCTTCACATCTTTAATATCCTTGCTGATTTTCTAATTTATATGAATTGCTGATAAGATGACACTGATTTTTAAAATATTTCTTTCTTCTATTCTTCCTAAACAATTTCTGTTATTGTTTCAATGCCCTGTGCTATTTTTCCACTTTTTGATTTCCTGTTCTCTTCACGGTTGAGGTAAATTCTAATAATCTGTCCTGTCCTTAAATTCACGGGTTTTCTTCTCTGCCGTCACCAGTCAAACATTAAGCCCACTTATTGAACTTTTTTTCCATTTCAGTTCTATGATGTCGATTTGACTCCTTTTTATAGCTTCTATTTTTATGATGGTTGCTTTAGAAACCTTGTCAGATAATGCCAAGATATGATTCATCTTGGTGTTGTTATCAGATGATTGTCTTTTTTTCTCATTCATGCTGCAATTTTCTTGGCTATTAACATGACAAAAGATTTCTTATTATATTGTAGACATTGTAGATATTATGAGACACTGAATCCTATTTAATCACTTCTTTTTTAGAAAGTAATAGCTTATTTCAGTGTAGCATGTGAACAGTATACTATACATTTTCTTTTTCCCACTGTACCTCACCAACACCATATGGTCACAAGTAATTAAAGCCGTTGTATTTCATGTGTGGGGCATATAGGTTTAACTTCTACTGTGGTCTTGTAGACAGGACTTGGTGAAAGTAGGTCACAGACTTATCCCACTTATTTCCTGTGTGAGATAAAAGCTCAGTTTCCCACCAGAGCCTGCTGATGCTAGCCAAAGTAAATGGAGGTGACTGATTCACAGCATTTTTGAGAATTAAAATCTAGACCTACAACCTACAATTTCTTTAACTTTCTTTGATGCTGGATGAAGGCAAATCTTAGGTCCTTATTAGGCACTGTTGACATTAATGACTGAGGGAAAATGAAGTGGATATTGGTTGCAACTTGCAGTACTTTGGTTCAGTCTTGTTGATCTTAGAAAAAAAAAACATTGCTTAGCTCACTACTACATCCTAGTACTACCAGAGTCACTACTCTGAATTAGGAATGTCTCTAAACCACCTTCCAACACTATCTTGCCAAGATAACTAAAGCATGTCCTGGTTTAAATGGGTGGGAAATAAACCTTCAAATGTTTTATCAACCTGCTAACATCACACTGCAAAGACATTCAAGTGCTCCCTGATTCCACCAATCAACAAGCAATATTAGCTGCCATCCCTAATCCAGGAAGAGTGAGAACACACCATGCCACTCTTTATTCTACATGGCAAAGAGAAGCATTAAGATTAACACAATAATTAATACCCACTGAAATCCTTGGAACCTTAAAGAACAGGTTTTTTTCAGTCCGTGCTTGTTTAGGAGAAGGGAATACTGCCTAAAGGTATTTTTAACTTAGTAGGCAACCCTTTCTCTAGTCCTTTAGCTTGGAGAAATTAATCATTTATTGTTAAATTTTGTCTGTGCTTACTGATTCTAATTCTGAAAATCCCTGTCCAGGGTCTATGGGAAGCAGTAAGGAAACCCAGGGAGGTCATAACCATGCTGTTCTTCAAGCCACAAAGTCTGTGGACAATCTCCTTTAGTTCTAGCTTTCAGTTCCATATTTGTATTTGTTCTATTGTATACAAAGTTATAGAAAAATATATGATCATAAATGTGAGTATTGTGTCAAGTTGTATCATCTGAATTATTTTTTCTTCTAGACATAAGTTTTCTTATAAATCAAGTTAACAGTGAAGTGCCTATTTGTGTGAGTAAAAAAAAAATAGAAAAGGTCAATGTTAGTAACATTTTTCCTGGAATATCTTTTAAGAATATCAAAAAGTATCTCTTTTACCCTTGTGTCTTCCAAATATGTTTTAGTGATTGCAAAGAATAGGTACAGCAGCACATTTTTAAATGTATAATTATCTAAAAATAGTTGAGTCTTTGATCTGAGAAAGAGAAAATAAGCAACCACAAAAAGATCAATCAAGCAGCTAAGTCGATAAGTTTTGCTAGAAAGAATGGAGAAAGTGGATTCTTGCAGTTGATTTTAAAGCAATATGCAAGCAAAACTACATTGTAAAGCTATAAACATTTTCCAATTATGGGACTGAAGAGATGACTGAATGGTTAAGAGCACTGTCTATTCTTCCAAAGTGTGTATGTTTAATTCTCAGCACCCATATGACCATTAACAAACAACCATCTCTAACTCTAGTCTCTTGTGGTTCAACACCCTATTCTAACTTCCTTGGACACTGCATACACACGGTATCATGCACCCAAGCAGGATACCCATACTCATAAAATAAAAATAAATAAAATCTCAAAATCAAATTTTAATTTCAAATCAAAATGCTAAAAATCCTCAGTTAAAAAATAAAACTCATATTTTTGCATATTTGGGGTTTGGGTGGGGGATTGGGGGAGCTGGTGGGAGTGCAGGGGAGGAGGGGAGGGACAGGGAGCTGGGATTGATATGTGAAGCAAGCTTGAAATATAAAAATAATGAAACCGGTGCTGATTATATAGCTCAATGGGTAAAGAAGTTCCTTTGCTAGGATGAGGACCTGAGTTTAGATTCCCAGCATCTACATAAAAAATGGGTCACAACATGAATTTCAGAGATCCTGGTGAATTCCCTTCCCTAGCTGAGAAGCTATTGACTATTGATGACTACTGGGGAGGGGATAATCCATTTTCTTCAGAGATGCCCTACAAGCATGTGTATTCTGACAGCATTGAACAGAGTCAATAGGTATTTTTTTTTATTTTTCAGTTTAAATTTAGATAAGAAACAAGGTTGCTTCACAAGTCAGTTCCAGGGCCCTCTCCCTTTCCCTCCCCTCCTCCCGTGCCCTCCCTCCAACCCCCCCCATTATCCCCTCATTTCCCCAGGGAGGATGAGGCCCTCCACGGGGGTGTTCATAGTCTGTCATTTCATATAGAGCAGGGCCTAGACCCTTCCCCAAGAGTTCAGGGTGAGAGTGCAACTCACATTGTTGGATGGGAGTCCAAAGTCCGTGTGTATACTCGGGACAATAGGTATTTTTTAAAAGAAAAGAAAAACAGCTTGGAGAGATAGTTTGAGGGAGGAATAGAAGTGTCAGAGGGGATGGACCAGGTATGAATTTGATCAAAACAAGTTATATGCATCTACATGATTATCAATTGATAATTCAAAATTCAACAAAAATAGTAAAAAGAAACACTAAAATTGGAAGAAATGGTTATCTCACAAGCTAAACAAAAGCAATTAAACAAAGCTGCATACAGGTGCACATACTTTTAATCCCAGTACTAGGGAAACCAATATAGATTGATCCCTGGAGCTTGTTAGCTAGCCAGTCTACCCAAATTGATGCATGTCAGTTTCAGTGGGAGATACTGTCTCCAAAGCTAAGCTGGATAATGATAGAGGAAGACTACCAGCATTGATCTCTGGCCTCCTCATGCACACACACACCTACATGCACATGTGCACCATAAATACATCCACATGTTTCTACACATTTACATTAGAGGTAGTAAAGCTATTTTTCACTGATGATAAGTAGCAACACATAAGTCATAGAAATTAGAAAATGTTGAACCAGTCTTTGACTTTTCTGCCTACCATACTAACAACAACTTTATGGGTTTAGGGCCGAATATGATAGCAACAGAAATGGTAAAGCTAGTACACTTCTTTTGCATGTAGCTCATCTGATATTTCTTGTCAAATTAATGGAGTATGTAATAATACTAAATATCTTTAGAAAAAGCTGTAATTAAAAGCTAGCAAGAAGCAGTATAAAATAAAAAGTGACATCAGGATTGTTTTTGTTTCCATAATTCAATAGCCCAAGACAGATGCAGAAGAAAAGATTTTTCACATTAAAGTTTGTTCTGGAGAATGTAGGTCAGTGTTAGAGCAACTGCCTCATATGCAATTGATTCTGCTTTCCTTCCCTATCATCTCAAAAATTGACTCTTTGTTGCTTTCTGAAATTTCAGTTATGTCAGTTTATTTTTATTAAAAAATAGGATGTGTTTAAGGAAAATACTAATTGGTCTTTATGCATATATGTATTTATATGCATATATAATATGGTATAGTTCTGAAATTCAGAGCATTTCTATAAGAGGTCTCTAGTACAGATGGACTAAATTCTAATTCCTAACTTTTAACAAAGTAAATGATACATATACATATATGTGTATACATGACTTTCAACAGAGTCAATGGTGTGTGTATATATATACATATATATACATATATACATATATATACATATATATATTGACTGCAGTTAAATCAGTAATTATCTCATTGGAATAAAACCTAATCGTAGTTATTTTAATTTAAAAATTTGTGTACATGTGAGTGCGTGTGGATGACACAGCACATGTATGGTAGTCAGAGGACAACTTGTAGGAATTGGTTCTCTCCTTCCACCATGTGGTTCCCAGGTATACATAGCAGGTTGCCATGATTTTCAGCAGGCACCTTTATCCACTGAGTCATCTTGCTGGCCCTATTTTCATACTATTTGTCATCTCAGTAGTGAAGTACTCTTCCATCTATGTCTAAGACAAACGCGTCAGTTTTCAAAGTCTATTTCTGTGTGTGTGATCCAGGTTAGGAACAAGGAAGGAAGGGAATAACACAGCAGGATATAATTGTTCTGAAGAAATATTGGGTCTCTTGATAAAAAAAAAAGTCTTACTAAAGCAGTTGATTAGAAAGCTTGATACGTTTCAATTAACACCAAGGCAAAAGTTCTGTAAGGAAACTTTTGTTTACTTTAATAATTATAGAAATAAAAAGAGTAAACAGCAACTTTAAGCTTGCTGCAGGGAGGCTTAATGGAAACTGTGATTCTAAAAGGATACTCTCTGACTCACAAGAATCATCCCAGGCATACAGAGCATAATGAGAAGGGAAGAAAAGAAACTACCCAGGGAAAAGATTAAGAAAGGAAATATGTTTAGTCATAGAGCAAAGAAGACAGTATCAGAAGCCCAGAGGAAGCAATATAAATGGGAAGAAGGGATAAAAGTGCTAGAGGATAAGGACCAGTCTGGATGTGTTTGAAAGGCAATGAGAGGAGGTTAAGTGATTTGCTAAAGGTCCCCTACTGAGTCACTGGCACTGATGCTTCCAGCCCTCCTATTTTGGGTCTCCTCTTTAGTTCCTTGTCTCTACACCGAAATAGACGTTCTATGTGATTTTCTCTTATTGCAAATCTTTTATACTTTAACTTTAGAGGACTGTGTAGGTGGTTGTTTTTAATGTTGAATTTTTCCCCTTCTTTGGGAAAACTGCTGGTATAGAAAGCTTCCTTGAATCAGTATTGAGACAAATAAAAGGCAAATGTGTTATTCTACTGAGACTGTCAAAATGAAAGCTTGCTTTGAAGCAGGATACTAGAATATATATGAGATAATACTGTTTTGTCATAAAACCTGGCATCTGAGCATTCTTTTGCAGTCAGATAGAATGACAACTTAATGGGGCCAAAGTCCAACTGAGGGAAGAGATTTATTTTTCTCTAATCACTGACACAATGTGGACAGAAAAGGACAAATGTTACAGATACAGTGTCAATTCAGAATTCAGAATATAAAAGAAAATCACAAAGTAATTCAAATAAGTTTCAAAAATTCAAAATACTAGTAACTCCTCATAAGAATATTTTATTAGTAAATGTTCCTTGTTTTTTTAAACCAAGCTGTTGATTACATTCTGCAATTTTTGATACTAAGACAGTTAGATTTAACAGAAATCTTCGTATCTTTAGAATAATGCTGCTTAGATCCTTCCATCTGGAGTTTGATGTTTGAAATGGTTATTTCTAGAACTCTCTGTGGATACAAATCAAAACACTATAATACAAAAAAAATCATTAAAAGTGAAAACAAATGCATTTTTAGATTTTTTCTCTATATAATTAATTCTGCATTTAATTTCTTATTTTACTTACTTGGAATTTTAACACTGTGTGGTTCTCAAAGAAAAACAGTAAATGTAAAGTAAAAAGAAATCTGAATATTATTTTAGTGGAGAAATTTGCTACGTTTCTGTTGGGGCCCATAAAATGTCTTTACTTCATCGTGACTTTACGTCAGAGAGTTCAAAACTAGCCTTACTCTTCTAAGGTTAAAGTCTTAAGTCCTATAGGTCTAAGGTGTGGATACTGAAGGATGTTTGGTCTAAGGTGTGGAAGTCTTATCTAAATGGCAAGAGACTTGGTCTAATGTGTGGTTACCCTTAACCTTCAAAGCCAGATAATGAGAAATTTAGTTTACTTAATGTTTGGAAAATTAAGGAAGTAAATATATTTGTTCCTTGTGTCATGGCAGCGAAGTCTCTTGCCTTTTCCACCTCTTTGAGGTTTGAGTATATTAGAATGCTGAAGAATAAACTTGGGGCCTCCAGTAGTCACTCGAATTCCCTCCTGACTCTATCCTCTGTCTCTGTCTCTTCCTTATCTTTACCTGCCGTTTTCTTAATCCCCACTACCCCTTCAAGCTACATAATGGGCAAATCAGCTGAATACGACTGAAGCTCTTACATATTTTTATTTCTCTTATAAAGCCAGTATAAAGGAAAACTTGTTCATAATCCTAGACCATTAAAACAAAGCTCATTGACAAACTTTGCATACTCTAAGGAAAAACACTAAGGTCAACAATTGGCAAGCCAACTCAAAATTTGTATTCCTCCAAGTATAAAGGCCAAATATCAACATTGCAGAATTACAGATAGTCATGGTTCAACATGTGCATGTTTAGAACCACACCTGGGTCCTCAGCAAGAACATTGGATTCTGCTCTTAACTGCTATGCCAGCATCTCTCCAGATCACTTAACAATTCATTTTTTTCTTTTTCTTTTCATTTTTTGTTTGAATTAGAAAAAAAAGCTTGCTTCATGTGTCAATAGAAACTCCCTCTCCTTCCCCTCCTCCACTGTCCCCCAACCAGTCAACCAGCCCCCCAAACAATACCCACTCCATTCCCCAGGGAGGGCCCTGGGGATTTCCAGAGTCTGTCCTTTCGGTTAGGGCAGGGACTAGGCCCTCCCCCAAGAATCCAGGCTGAAAGAGCAGCCATCATTGTGGGATGGGCAGCCAAAGTCCATTTGTATGCCAGGAATAAACACTGATCTACTACGAAGGTCCCATAGATTGCCTAGGCCTCCTCACTGACACACACACTCAGGAGGTCTGGATCAGTCCCATGCTGGCCTCCCAGGCATCAGTCTGGTGTTCAAGAGCTCCCCCTTGTTCAGGCCAGTTGTTTCTGTGGGTGAAACCAGCCCAGTCTTGACCACTTTGCTCATCAGTCCTTCCTCTCTGTCACTGGATTGCAGGAGTGTTCTGTGTTTAGCTGTGGGTGTCTGCCTCTGATTCTGTCAGTCACTGTATGAAGGCTCAGTTTCTCAGAATCTCTGGCAGTGGGATTATAGGCAGGCACTACCCTGATCCATGTCTAAAATCCATATATGAGTGAGTACATACCATGTTTGTATTTTTATGACTGGGTTACCTCACTCAGGATGGTTTTCTCTAGTCCCATCCAATTGTCTGCGAATTTCAAGATTCCATTTTTTTCTGCTGAGTAGTACTCAATTGTGTAAATGTACCACATTTTCTCTAGCCACTCTTCATTTGAGGGGCATCTAGGTTGCTTCCAGGTTCTGGCTATTACAAATAATGCTGCTATGAATATAGTGGAACAGACATCCTTGTTGTATGAATGTGCACCTTTTGGGTATATGCCTAAGAGTGGAATTGCTGGGTCTTGTGATAGACTGATTCCCATTTGCCTGAGGAATCTCCATACTGATTTCCATAGTGGCTGTACAAGTTGGCACTCCCACCAGCAGTGAAGGAGTGCTCCCGTTTCTCCACATCCTCTCCAGCATGAACTGTCTTTGGTGTTTTTGGTTTTAGCCATTCTTACATGAGTAAGATGGTATCTCAGAGTTGTTTTGATTTGCATTTCCCTGATGGCTAGGGATGTTGAGCACTTTCTCAAATGTCTATCAGCCATTTTAAACACCTCTACTGAGAATTCTCTATTTTGGAGACTAGCTTCCTGAGTTCTTTGTAAATATTGGAGGTCAGCCCTCTGTCAGATGTGGGGTTAGTGTATATCTTTTCCCAATATGATGGTTGCCTTTTTGTCTTGTTGACTGTGTCCTTTACCTTACAGAAGCTTCTCAGTCTCAGGAGGTACCATTTATTAATTGTGGATCTCAGCGTCTGTGCTACTGGTGTTATGTTAAGGAAGCAGTCTTGTGAGGAGCCGCCCTCGCTATCGCTATTGCCGTTAGAAGATGGCGCTGACATCCACTGTCAGTTGGAGTTAACTGTCGCTGTCAGTTGGAGTTAACTGTCGCTGTCAGTTAGAGTTAACTGTCGCTGTCAGTTGGAGTTAACTGTCGCTGTCAGTTGGAGTTAACCGTTTAAACTGTGCCTCTCCCGTGACGTCATCTGGGGTGATGTGCAAACCACCAATCCCGGCTCTACACATCTCACTCGGAGCTCCTAGGCTTATATAAGGGGCTGGGTTTCTTAGCTTGGGGTCTCCCTCTAAGAAGCTGATCATCTATCTCTCAAGATGCATTAAAGCTTTACTGCAGAAGGATCCGAGTGTTCTGCGTCGTTCTTGCTGGCGAGACGGTAGCGCGGGACATCTGGTGCCGAAACCCGGGAACTCTTCAACATCGCCGGCGCCGCGGGAGACCCCTCGGAAGACGGGGCGGATTCAGAACTGCAGGGACGTAGGTTCAGAGAGGTATGCTTTATCCTGAACAACCCTTTTCTCGACTTTGGCCTTAGTTTGTCATCACCGTGGGACGGGTCAGTGGAGGCTTTGGTGCTAGTCCTGTTTGTCCTTCTCCTTCATCGTGGCTGGTGCTGACAGAACGGCGCTGTCCGTCTGGCGCTGTCCGTCTGGCGCTGTCCGTCTGGCGCTGTCCGTCTGGCGCTGTCCGTCTGGCGCTGTCCATCTGGCGCTGTCCATCTGGCGCTGTCCATCTGGCGCTGTCAGTCTGGTGCTGTCAGTCTGGTGCTGTCAGTCTGGTGCTGTCAGTCTGGTAACGGAGTTGAGCGCGTTTTTAGATAAGCTGTCAGCGCGATGGGGTCGTCACAGTCAGTGGTTACAGCCTTACAGACTGTGCTAAAACAAAGAGATCTTAAAATTGCACCACGAACACTTCAAAATTTTGTGAAGGAGGTAGATAGAGTGGCACCATGGTATGCTTGTTCCGGGTCCCTCACTGTGGCCTCATGGAACAAGCTAGGTAAAGAACTAGACAGGAAGCATGCAGAAGGAGATCTCTGCTTAGGTACCAAAGCCATTTGGAAGCTAGTTAAAAACTGCTTGGAGGATGAGGCCTGTCACCCTGCTATAATAGAAAGTCAGGGAACCTTAGAGGAAGTTCAGGATAGCATGTCAGAAACTGAACGGAGTGAGAGAATGGGAGCTCGCAAAAGAAAAGACATGTCTAAGAAAAAAGGCCCTCCCCAGGAAGTTAAGAAAGGGGGAGAGAAAGAAGGGAGTTATCATTCACCCCTTAACAAATCTAAGAAAAAGAAAAAGCCAGAATCTAGTCTATACCCTGCAGTAGAGCTAGAAGCCTTGGAGCTAGATAATTCTGATTCTGACACTCTGGATTCTAGCGAAGAAGGTGGTCTAGAGGAGGAGGTGGCACGGTATGAGGAAAAAGATATCACCCTGATAGACACCGGCCACTGAAAACAAAAATGAATGTGAGGCCACCGCCTATAAATCCGGCGGGCTCACGCTCCTCAGCGCCTCCGCCATATGAGCTTCGGCTGAATACTGGTACTGACTCCTTTTTACCTTTAGAGGAACGGAGAAAAATACAAATGGCTTTTCCAGTATTCGAGAATGTGGAAGGCGGAAGAGTACATACCCCCGTAGATTACAATCAAATTAAAGAATTGGCCGAATCCGTTCGTAATTATGGGGTCAATGCTAACTTTACCACATTACAGGTGGAAAGGCTTGCTAATTTTGCCATGACTCCCACTGACTGGCAAACGACAGTGAAAGCAGTGCTTCCCAACATGGGACAATACATGGAATGGAAGGCGCTCTGGTATGATGCAGCCCAGGCACAAGCTAGAGTTAATGCCACGGCTGAAGATGAGAATCAGAGGCAGTGGACATTTGAAATGCTGACAGGTCAGGGTCAACATGCCCTTAATCAAACCAACTACATCTGGGGCGTCTATGGTCAGGTGTCGGCCGCCGCTATTAAAGCATGGAAGGCCCTCACAAAAGGGGAGAGTCCAGTGGACACCTTACAAAGATTGTCCAAGGACCCCAAGAGCCATTTTCAGACTTTGTGGCCAGAATGACAGAGGCCGCCAGTCGCATCTTTGGTGATTCAGAACAAGCTATGCCCCTGATTGAGCAACTTGTCTATGAACAAGCAACCCAGGAATGTCGAGCGGCTATCGCCCTCGCAAAAGCAAAGGTTTACAAGATTGGCTCAGAGTGTGCAGGGAGCTGGGGGACCCCTAACCAATGCAGGACTAGCTGCCGCC
The DNA here is from genome assembly GCF_017639785.1 of Mesocricetus auratus. Classification (NCBI taxonomy): domain Eukaryota; kingdom Metazoa; phylum Chordata; class Mammalia; order Rodentia; family Cricetidae; genus Mesocricetus; species Mesocricetus auratus. The sequence continues at coordinate 36,838,590 of NW_024429188.1, read as the reverse complement.
ATTTTACAAACGCACAGGTATAGAGATTTATCTAATCGAAAAGCTTGTTTTAATTGTGGGAGAATGGGGCACCTTAAGAAAGATTGTCAAGCCCCTGAAAGAACAAGAGAATCGAAGCTTTGCTATCGTTGTGGTAAAGGTTATCATAGGGCTAGCGAATGCAGGTCAGTCCGGGATGTAAAAGGGAGGCTTCTGCCCCCTATTGAAGAATCCAAGGTACCCCAATCAAAAAACGGGTCACGGGGCCCATGGTCCCAGGGCCCTCAGAAATATGGGAACCAATTTCAGAAAAGCAATCAAGAGGAAGTAGAGGTTTCCGAGGAACCTCCGGAATGGACTTGCGTGCCGCCTCCGACTTCTTACTCATGCCCCAAATGAATGTTCAACCGGTCCCAGTCCATTCCCCTGGACCTTTGCCCCCTGCCACCATTGGGCTTATTCTGGGCCGTGGCTCCTTAACTTTACAGGGACTCATTATATATCCTGGGATTGTTGACCCATATCATAAAGAGGAGATTCAAGTTCTCTGTTCTAGCCCTCGGGGTGTATTTTCTATAAAGCAGGGAGATAGAATTGCACAACTGGTGTTGCTGCCCTCCCTCGGGGATGGAGAAACCTACACTTTACAAAAAAGGGCTATGGGATCTTCTGGAAGTGATTCAGCCTATCTGGCTATACCCCTAAATGAGAGACCTACAATAAAATTGTTAATTAATGGAAAAGAATTTGAAGGGATAATGGATTCGGGAGCAGACAAAAGCATTATTTCACTCCATTGGTGGCCGAAGTCTTGGCCCACTGTTGTTTCATCTCATTCTCTACAAGGTCTTGGATACCAGTCCTCTCCTGCCATCAGTGCCTCAGCCTTAACCTGGCGGGATGCTGAAGGCAAACAGGGATGTTTTACCCCCTATGTGTTGCCACTCCCTGTAAATTTATGGGGACGAGATGTGTTACAAGCCATGGGCATGACCCTAACTAATGAATACTCCCCCAGGCATCAGCCATTATGGCAAAGATGGGGTATACAAATGGTAGAGGCTTGGGTAGGCAAGAACAAGGCAGAATAAAACCCATTACACAACACGGAAATCGGGGTAGAAAAGGACTGGGTTTTATTTAGGGGCCGTTGAGGCTTCACGACCCATACCATGGAAAACAGAGGAGCCGTTATGGGTCTCTCAATGGCCTCTATCCTCTGAAAAATTAGAGGCTGTCACAAGATTAGTGCAAGAACAGGAACGGCTGGGGCATCTAGAGCCTTCTACCTCCCCATGGAATACACCAATTTTTGTTATTAAGAAGAAATCTGGGAAGTGGAGATTACTCCACGACCTGCGGGCCATTAACAATCAGATGCATCTTTTTGGCCCTGTTCAAAGAGGCCTTCCTTTGCTTTCTGCACTTCCTCAAGATTGGAAGCTTATTATTATAGATATTAAGGATTGTTTCTTCTCTATTCCACTTTACCCACGGGATAGACCAAGGTTTGCCTTCACTATCCCTTCTCTTAATCATATGGAACCAGACAAGAGATTTCAGTGGAAGGTACTGCCGCAAGGCATGGCCAATAGCCCAACAATATGTCAGCTATATGTGCAGGAGGCTTTGGAGCCAATTAGGAAGCAATTTACATCTTTAATCGTTATCCATTATATGGACGATATTCTTATTTGTCACAAAGAGTTAGATGTTTTACAAAAGGCTTTTCCCATGCTGGTGGCTGAATTAAAACAGTGGGGATTAGAGATTGCCTCAGAAAAGGTTCAAATTGCAGATACAGGCCTCTTTTTGGGCTCAAAGATTACTCCCAAAAATATAGTTCCTCAGAAAATAGAAATTCGCAAAGACCACTTACAAACATTAAATGATTTTCAGAAACTTCTGGGAGATATAAATTGGTTGAGGCCCTTTTTAAAAATTCCATCTGCTGATCTAAAACCCCTCTTCGATCTCCTGGAGGGTGAGCCTCATATCTCCTCACCCAGAAAATTTACCCCTGCCGCCCACCGAGCCTTACAGATGGTGGAAGAGGCCTTACAGGAAGCACAATTACAACGAATTGAGGAGTCACTACCTTTTAATCTGTGTGTTTTTAAGACAGCTCAATTGCCAACTGCAGTCCTGTGGCAACATGGACCATTACTTTGGATTCATCCAAATGCTTCCCCTGCTAAGATTATTGACTGGTACCCTGATGCTGTTGCACAGCTCGCGCTTCGCGGAATAAAAGCAGCTGTTACACATTTTGGCAGGGATCCTGATTCCTTGATTGTGCCTTATACTGCTGCACAAGTTCAGACCTTGGCAGCCACATCTAGTGATTGGGCAGTTTTAGTTACTTCCTTTTCAGGACAAATTGATAATCATTTTCCAAAGCATCCAATTTTACAGTTTGCCCTAAACCAGGCTATAGTGTTTCCACAAGTGACAGCTAAAGACCCACTCCCAGATGGGACTGTGGTGTACACTGATGGATCAAAAACTGGTATGGGAGCTTATGTGGTCAAGGATAGGGTTATATCTAAACAATATAATGAAACTTCACCTCAAGTTGTAGAATGTCTGATAGTACTGGAGGTTCTTGAGGCTTTTCCAGGACCCCTCAATATTGTATCAGATTCCTCTTATGTGGTTAATGCAGTTAATCTCCTTGAGATAGCTGGAATAATAAGATCCTCCAGCAGAGTTGCTAACATCTTTCAGAAGATACAAGCTGCCTTGTTAAATAGGAGATTTCCTGTTTTCATTACCCATGTCCGAGCACATTCTGGACTCCCAGGTCCCATGTCCTTAGGGAATGACTTAGCGGACAAGGCTACAAAGCTGGTGGCCGCTGCCTTGTCTACCCATGCACAAGCAGCAAAAGAATTCCATAAGCGCTTTCATGTGACGGCTGAGACCTTGCGCCGTCGTTTTGCTCTATCCAGGAAAGAGGCTAGGGAAATTGTTACTCAATGCCAGAATTGCTGCGAATTCTTACCTACTCCCCACATGGGAATAAACCCACGTGGCATTAGACCATTGCAGATGTGGCAGATGGATGTTACTCATATTCCCTCTTTTGGAAGGCTTCAATATGTTCATGTTTCTGTTGACACCTGTTCTGGCGTAATGTTTGCCACACCCCTAACAGGGGAAAAGGCCTCATATGTGATTCAACATTGCCTTGAGGCCTGGAGTGCTTGGGGAAAACCCAGAATTTTAAAAACAGACAATGGACCAGCATATACCTCTCAAAAATTCCGACAGTTTTGTCGGCAAATGGATGTTACCCATCTAACTGGCCTACCTTATAACCCTCAAGGACAGGGCATTGTGGAACGTGCCCATCGTACACTCAAATCATATCTGATTAAACAAAAGGGGAGTATTGAGGATGTTCTACCCTCGGTACCAAGAGTTGCTGTATCCATGGCACTTTTTACCCTTAATTTCTTGAACTGTGATGCCCAAGGCCACACTGCGGCTGATCGCCACAGTTTAGAGCCTGATAGGCCAAAAGAAATGGTAAAATGGAAAGATGTCTTGACTGATCTCTGGAAAGGCCCGGATCCTATTCTTATAAGATCCAGGGGAGCTGTGTGTGTTTTTCCACAGGAGGAAGAAAACCCCCTGTGGATCCCTGAAAGACTCACTCGAAGAGCTCCTTCACAACTCCAGAATAAGAAGGATGGAGGCCAAGTGGGTGATGAAGACTCTCCTACTCGGGATGATGGTTCCTAGTATGATGGGAGAGTTACGGTGGGCCATCATGTCTACCTTCCCCTACCGATGCCAGTGATGCAGAATGCCCAGGTGTTCCCTAGATTTTTCACAAATAATAGAGAGTTGGGGCTTGCCTTTTTGCCTTTAGATCCTCAGATACAGAGTTTTCAGGATGAGAGAACCTTGTCATTAGTAGGAAGCTTGTGCTTTACTGTGATTTCTTCATTAAAGGATAATTTTATTCATATGGATCCAGAAAGATCTAATGCTAATCCTTTTGAATTAATGGAAGCTGTACTGATCTTTCTCCTATGATAGTGAGAAGGGACAGATTACTTTTGATTGGAAAGGGGCATTAGGCAACAGTCTGAGTGAGGGACAGAGCTCTGGATCATCTGATTGGTCCTCCTCCAATGTTAAGTATACCCCTTTTAAGAGAACTAATTATTCAGCTGCCCTTTATTTGGGTTGTGAGTAATGATACCTTAGGTAAGAATCAGAAAGAAATAAATTGTTCTGCTTAGAATTGTTTTTATGCATTATGCTGGGATGCTATTAAGCACCCTTTTGCTTTGGTAATGCGCATGCCTCGATTTATTCCAGCTCCTGTTGAGGCGCCAAGTAATTTGAGTTTGTTTAGGGAAAAGCGAGATTTTTGGGATCTCTGCTATTATTGTGGGCCTGATAGCCACCGCCGCGGTTACTGCTTCGGTTACCGCCTCGGCCCTTGCACTTTCTGCCACTGTGCAGACAACTCAAACCATTAATGAACTATAGGCCACTGTGACCATGGTCCTAGATAAACAGGCCACTGCCAATTCTCAGATACAAGGAGGCCTGATGTTGGTAAACCAACAGATTAATTTGGTTCAGGAACAATTGGATATATTGTGGCAGATGGCCAAATTGGGATGTGAACAAAGTTGCCTGGCCTTTGTGTCACTTAGTACAATATGAGAATTTTACAAGAGCAGCTAACCTGTCAAAAGCTCTGTCTCAACATTTATTACAGAATTGGACTTTTGAGTTTGAGCAGACACTCCGTGAGTTGAGAATGGCGATCCTGCAAGTGAATTCGACGCATCTGGATCTTTCTCTGATGGAAGACCTCTCCCCCTGGATTTCATCTGCATTTTCTTATTTTAAGGAATGGGTGGGGGTAGGATCATTTAGCCTAGTTCTCTGCTGTGGAATAGTGTTGATGCTTTGGATGGTGTGTACGCTCAGAGCCCAAACAAAAGGAGAAAGTGGTGGTGGCACAAGCACTTGCTGCCTTAGAACACGGAGCATCCCCTGACATTTGGTTAACCATGTTAAAGCAATAGGTCGCTGGCCTCCCAGCTCTTGCACCCCACGAGGCTAGTCTCATTGCACGGGATAGAGTGGGTAGGCTTCAGCAGCCCAAGGAGTTGCAAGGCTAAGCACTGCACAGGAGAGGTCTGCGGTATAACGACTTTCTCCTGGGAGATAAGTCATCTTGCATGAAGGTTCTATGTCATGATCTCCTTCCCCCAGAAAAAAGACATCGGACTGGTCAGGACTTCCTCTGGGGATAAGACCCTGGAGAGGAGCTTTGTACATGTTCCGAATTTGCACATGGGGATTTGACCTCTATCTCCACTCCAAAGTTGTGGGTGTCCTATTGCTTCAAAAATAAATGAATAGGGGGAGATGTGAGGAGCTGCCCTCGCTATCGCTATTGCCGTTAGAAGATGGCGCTGACATCCACTGTCAGTTGGAGTTAACTGTCGCTGTCAGTTGGAGTTAACTGTCGCTGTCAGTTAGAGTTAACTGTCGCTGTCAGTTGGAGTTAACTGTCGCTGTCAGTTGGAGTTAACCGTTTAAACTGTGCCTCTCCCGTGACGTCATCTGGGGTGATGTGCAAACCACCAATCCCGGCTCTACACATCTCACTCGGAGCTCCTAGGCTTATATAAGGGGCTGGGTTTCTTAGCTTGGGGTCTCCCTCTAAGAAGCTGATCATCTATCTCTCAAGATGCATTAAAGCTTTACTGCAGAAGGATCCGAGTGTTCTGCGTCGTTCTTGCTGGCGAGACGGTAGCGCGGGACACAGTCTCCTGTACCAATTCGTTAAAGGGTACTTCCAACTTTCTCTTCTAAGAGGTTCGGTGTGGCTGAATTTATGCTGAGGTCTTTGATCCATTTGGACTTCAGTTTTGTGCATAGCAATAGACATGAATCTGCTGTCTTCTACATGCCAACATCCAGTTATGCTAGCACCATTTGTTGAAGATTTTTTCTTTTTTCCATTGTATATTTTTAACTTCTCAGGTGTTCATACATGTATGAGTTAATATCAGAGTGTTCAATTCAATTCCATTGGTCTACCTGTCTATGTTTGTGCCAGGTTGTTTACAGGAATATAGCTTCCAGACATTGCTTTGTTTAACAGGGTTGTTTTGGATATCCTGGGTTGTTTTTCTACATAAAATTGAGAATTGTTCTTTCAAGGTCTGTGAAGAATTGTGCTGGGATTTTAATGGGACTACATTGAATCTGTAGATTGTTTTTGGCAAGATTGCCATTTTTACTACATTGATCCTATCTATCCAAGAGCATGAGAGATCTTCCCATTTTCTGGTATCTTCTTTAATTTCTTTCTTTAAAGATTCAAAGTTCTTACTATGCAGGTCTTTCACTTGTTTGGTTAGGGTTACCCCAAGGTATTTTATGTTGTTTGTAAAATGTGATGTTTCTCTGATTTCTTTCTCATTTTACACTTCAAAGAATTATAAAGGTTAATCATCATTTGTAAAACATGATTCTTTTTTCCTTTCTTCTCTATAAAATGTCTTGAGCAGTCCAGTCACATATCAGAAAACAGAAATTTGTTATTGGGAAGAAAAATTAAGTAATACTGCATTGGCAGAGTCTGTCAGTCATTTTTCTGTGTCCTGCAGAAAGTCTCTTAGTCTCTTCCATGAAGCAGGAACCCTGTAAGACTGAGTTCAGCAGTCACTTTCCTGTGGGTCCTGCATGTCCAGATTATAAAACAACAGTCAAGCAGTCTAGGAAAGAGCAGATTCTTGCCCAAATGGCTAATCTTGCCATGTTGTAAGCAAACTGCATAACGAATTTCTTTGATGCCCATCTTCCTCTCAGACGTAATTGGTGCTGCAAGGAGCACACATTTCTCATTGTCAAGAAAAACCCTAAAGCATTTTACATGCCATTTTCTGAAGGTCTTTGAGAGGTTTGAAGACTATCTGTCTCAAATACATCTCTCTATATCTAGAAAACCTAACTTACCTAACTATAAGTTCTGACTATTATAAGTAACTATCAATAATCTGTATTTAACTACGCACCACATTTTAAAAGATCAGTATAAGCACAATACTTAATCAAGAGGAGAAATATACATATCACAAAATTGACCTTGAATTTGTATCAATAAATGAAAAACCATACCCATACCGTAATTCCCCTTCTTACCATTAAAAGGAGATTGGTTGTGATCATTAACCAATTATAAACAATCAACATTTAAATGAAAGCAAAGATTTATAGACAAGATGGGAATTAGGATGTCGCTCATACCAAACTGCTTCGTGCTGGAAGGGGGCGCTGTTCATACCATGGGGATCATGACAAAACTCAGAAACCTGTATAAGTCCTTATTTTCAGGGTCTGTGAAGCTCCATCATCTTAGCTGTCTCAATTGTTGAAACACCTGGCCCACTGCTTCCGGGGGTCTTGGTTCATCAAACCACAGAAGCCAGGAAGGAATCCTCAGCTTTTTATTTTCTGTAGAAACATAAACAAAATCTCCTTTCCCAAGTAACATATCCTTATACTTAAAGTTTGAAGTCAAGGCATTTTCAAAAGATAGAAGTTGGATTAATTCAGCAGCATTTATAATCAAGTGTACTTTAGCAGTTGTTCCTTCCTGAGCAATCAAAAAAAACTGAAAAACACAATAGCATACAGTATCCAGACTTTCTGTGTATTTTCTATCTTTACGTGGCTTATTTATTTATCTATTATTATTACTCTATTTCTTTTGCTTTGATTTATTTATTTTTCTCTGAGACAGGGTTTTTCTTTAGAAATCCACCTGCCTCTGCAGCAAATCCTACAGGCGTGCACCACAACAGCTGTCTTCTCTACTTAACATTTTGCTGTTTCATTTTGTCTCTCAATCTTACGTATATTTTTAAACACACTGTAAACCTTCAGAAGTTTTTCTTCATCCAAGTCTGACTTTACTGTAAATTTTTATGTTTTTCTGGCAATGTGTCTTATCTGTTAAAACCGCGGCTGTTTTAAACTGACTTTTTTTTTCCAAGATGGCAGGCGTAAGCATGACTCCAGCTGCTGGCTTGGAGATGTGGTCACTGCCACTTCCAGCTGTACATACAACTTTTAAATCATTAGCAAAGCCTCTTAAAAGAATCTTGTTGCCTTTTTTTTTCTTTTAATGCCAAGTCAGGAAGACTAACTTAAGCCAGCCGTGAGTCTCTGCTTGCTGCTAACAAAACACAGCCCGCCTGAGAAAATGCTGCTACCAAAAATCTATGCTTCTCTCTGTTCTTCTGTTTCTAAAATTCCTTTAAAGCTTTTTTAATTCCACGTGGAAATTCAATCCCGCTCATGATCACCATTTGTAAAGGGAAGCTTTTTCTTTGAGAGAAGCCTTCCTGCCAACCTGGTTCTAGAGCCGCATCAGTCCCAAATAAACACACAGGAGGCTATGTTAATTATGAAGCTGTTGGCCTTGCTTGTTTCTTACTGGCTAGCTCTGACTTAAGTAATTACCCTATAATTGTTAATCTAAGTATTTCTCTTACCAGAGAATAGTTCCGGGCTTCCTACCCCATGGCATTACATGTTGACTTCCTGTGTTTCTCCTTCCCAGAGTCCTCCTGGACTCCTAGTCCCACCTATCTTGATTCCCTATTGGCCAGCAGTGCTTTATTGACATATACACAGGACTTTCCCAACAGTATAGTAATAAAAATCAAATGGTATTGACATAAAAACAGACAGATTGAGCGATGTAATTGAATTGAAAATCCAGACACAAATACAAACACCTATGGACATCTGATTTTTTTATAAAGAAGCCAGGAATACACAATGGAAAAAGGAAAGAATCTTCATCAAATGGTGCTTGTTTAATTGGAGCATGTAGAAGACAACAGTAGATTACAATCTATCATCCTGAGCAAAACCCATGTGCAAATGAAACAAAGACCTAGACATAAAACCACATACACTGAACCTGACTGAAGACAAAGTGAGTAATGACTTTGAATGCAACAGCACAGGAAACAACTTCCAAAATAAAACACCAATAGCACAGGCACTGAGATCAACAATAAGCCTTCAACATCATAAACTGGAAAGCTTCTGTAAGGCAAATGACACCATTAATAGAATAAAAATGCACCTACAAAATAGGAAAATATTTTCACCACTCCACATAGAGCAGAGGGCTAACATTCGAAATATATAAAGAATCCAAAAAACTAGAATAAAACAAAACAAATAAGCCATTTTAAAAATAGGGTGCAGATCTAAACAGAAAAAAATCAATAGAGGAATCTCAAATATCTGAGAAGTACCCAATGAAATATTCAACATCGTTTCCCATCAGAGAAATGCTAAGATTAATAACACAAGTAACAGCTCATGCTGGTGAGGATATTGAGCAAAAATATCACTGCTCAATTGCTGATGGGAGAGCAAACTTATACAGACACTTTAGAAATCAATATGAGAGATTCTTGAAAAGTTAGGAATCTATCTACCGCAAGACCCAGCTATACCACTCCTGGTATAGCCAAAGGTCATTGAATCTAACCACAAAGACACCTTTTCTACTATGTTCATTCCGTCTTTATTAATAACAGTCTGAAACTGGGAACAACCTAGATGCCCCTCAACTGAAGATTCGATAAAGAAAATGTTGTACAATTACAAAACATAGTATTAATCAGCAGTTAATAAATAGTATCATGAAATTTGCAGGCAAATTAGCCTAGAAAAATCATGTTGAGTGAGATCGCCAAGACTCAGAAAGGAAAACATGTTATGTACTCATGAGTGGATATTAGGAGTAAGGCAAAAGATAATCATGTTGCAATCCACAGATCCAGAACGGTTAGAATAGATTTTGAGGGTCAATAGTAGATGGGGGGAGATAGCAACAGAAGGGATCAGTGGGGAGATGCAAGGAAACATACTGGGAGAGGTAACTGGAATTGTGGGGCTTTGATGGGGCAGACAATGTGGAAACTGAGTGCAATGGAAACTCCCTGGAGTCTAAGAGTTGACCCTAGTTAAGACTCATAGTATTGAGGTCCATGAAGCTGGAACTGTCCATCTTTAGCCAGGCGAGGCTTCCACTGGAGGGATTGGAACACCAACCCAATGGCAAATTTCTATTGGATTCGTGGTAATTGGAACTCTTTACTATATAGCGTCCCATTGAGAGGAGATGGCAACGTGGTGAAAAGATCTAGGCATTTCACTATTTTTGTGTGATTTAGTGCTGATCTATATCAGTAACAGCACCCCTACCTTCAGATGATCTCCATGATTCCTTTGTTTAAAAATCTCCACTAGGTCTTTGATGAAGCTTGTGTAGGCTAACCTTTTCTCAATGTTGCTGCTTATTAGGTGACTCAACATTTCTTTTTTATGTTGTTCCCCTTAAATTTATTCATTATGTCTTGTCCTGAACAGCTCCAGGGACTGACCTAAATTGGGGGTGATGAGAGAATAAAGAAAGGACAGACAGACTAACAGACACAGAAATGTTGGAATGTTGGAATCAGATGAAGTAGGTTCTCTAATGGAGAACCCGTTTCAATTTAGTAATCCAGTGTGTTTATTATATACCATTGAACAAGGACTAGGGGTGTCTGCATACATCTTAGTAAGGAAGTGAGGTTATTATATACAGTTAAAAAAGAAGCCAGCTTTGGCTAGTCTTGGTATGAGCAATATCTATAGGGGAGCAATCTTCAGGAGGACAAATATCCAAATACCTTATGGAAGAAGGATACAATGGACATTTTCTGCATAGAATATCAACAACTGCTCTAGGATTTGAGGAAGGTTTTTCCATCCCCCTGTGCATTACCCACAAGTCGTTTCTACCATCACAGGCTGAAACATTAGTGTTCTTGATGTGACTATGTAAAAAACACATATTCACTAGGAATTTCACTTTCTCTCTATACCTCCCCCTTTCTTATTTCTTAGATGTTCAAGATGGAACAGGAAGGGTACTCCAGGGTTAGTTCACTGCAATGGTTGACACTAGGTATAATGACAGTAAGAAGATATGTCCAACATATACCCAGTAAGTAGCAGTGGATCAGTGTTTATCCCTGGAATACAAACAGACATCGTGTGCCCATAGCACAAAGAGGGATGCTCTCAGCCTGGACTCTTAGGGGAGTGCCTGGACCCTGCCCTGAGTGAAATGACAGACTCTAAATATCCCCTATGTTGAAGGAATTGGCAATATGGTGGGAGGCTGGGCGGGGATGGTGGAGGGGTGCTGAGATTGACATGTAAAACATGCTATTTAAAATTAAAATAAAAATTTAAAAAAACAAAACAAAAAAGGGGTGTTTTAATAGGTTAAAGGGCTTGAAGCCTCAAATTTCCTCAAGAGTTGTTTTTGCAATATTAACAGGAAAAACCAAACTGAAATCTTTTGATTTTCTAGGTTGTACTGATATAATTGGGTTACATCTATGCTATCATTACTGAAATTCTAACACTGTGGAGGTGGGTTCCAATTAATTCCCAGTTATATTTGTTCCCATAATAAGGAGCTGCTGCACACATATGTATTGATAGTCCCCGTGACATATTAAATCCTGTCTAAATCACAGAGCTGTAACCTACACTGAATAGTTGAACAGAGCCCATTAGGACCCCAAGTGATTAGAGCAATGCTCCCATGAAATGAAGGGCCTCATTAGTATAAACAGGTATGGGGCAATGTGATCAAGCTATTGAGTGAAAAAAGCCTAGGTTCAGTAGGCTTCTTCCCTGAAAGGTCTTACTTGAATGCATACAGTTGCCAGAAACATCAGAAATATAATGCTTGGTTGTTCAAAAACTAGGCAGAATTTGAATACACTAAGAGTTTTCTCTTTGGCTACTTGCCTATGATGTGAATGTGTTCCCCATCTCCCAACATGCCACAGGCTTTTTGACGCTAAGATCACTTTGCACAGTTGCAGACTCCTGTGTGTCCCGCTACTTGTGTTGGGCATTGGAAAATGTCATCTCATTAAGAGTCCATTAGGTGCTCAGACAGCAGGCCAATCTAGGCAGGACAGGGACCACCCAAAACTCTACCACTGGCATCCATCACCTGTGCATTGCTTGTTTTTTTTTCTAAATGTAACAAGAAACAGTTAAACTGACAGTAAAATGGGAATGTGCTCTGGTCCCACTGCTGTAAAGCCACACCCTGATTTATTAATACTTGTTTGTTTGTTCTTCTCATAATTTTTGAGTAACCAATTCATCACACACTTCCCTGGATACCAAAGGTATGCATACTCAACACAGACCAAGAACCAATGAAGCTGCAACACTCTGTCCCACAACCAGGTTTCCACAATCTCACCCATAGAACTGGCATTTAACTGTCTACCTCTAGATTCTATTTGTCCCCAAAAACCTCTTTCAAAGTACTTACACATGACTATCTGTAGATTCTACTTATCCTGAAGTTTTATATCAGAAAAATCAAAATGTTTCCCTCTATCCCTTTATTTGTTTCTGTGTAGTTCTTTCTTTTCCTTTATTCTTTTACCCACATAAGCATGCATTTAATATGAGTATTCCCTCATCTGACTGATGTGAGATCTACATAGTCAGAGTCCATAGTCTCTGTCCCTGTTGAGGTACCACTTCCCATATCCTTCATGTTTTCAGAGACTGACCCAACAGGGCAATAAGGCAATGGAGATTGGACAGGCAGACTTACAGGCACACAAAAAAGCTGGAATCAGTTGGACAAGGCTCTCTAATGGAGAAGACTTAGCACACCAGAAATGTAGCCTGCATGTTATGCACAGTTGAACAGGGAGGTGGAGTTACTACATGCTTCTGAACATTAAGCAGCTGTATTATATACAGATAAACAAAGAGACATGATTATTGTATGCAACTGATAAAGGTGGTAGGCTTAGCTAATCTTAGTAGGAACAGTCTAAGGGATATAAATACCCAAATATCATGGAGTAGGGGGACACCTACAGTGAACATTTTTCACACAACTGTCAATATCTGCACAAAGACCAGAGGGAGGCTTTGCTATCCCTCTGAGCCTCACCCAGGGAAGCCTCTGTCACTTCATGTGTGTGAAGTACTTAGTGAAGTATTTGGCATGGTTATGTCAACATCACATTTTCACACAGAACTTTAGTTGTTCCTTATATCATTCTTCAATTAAACTATCTTTATTCAAAACTATGGAGTAACATATGATTCTTATTGTATCCCTGAATGCTACAAAGGATTAAATTTAATAGCCTACTAAAAAAATTAACCTTATTTAGACACTATTCTCCTGGCAGGACTACACAAAATGTCAGCTTATTCATTAAACAAATTCTAAATATTTGGAAACTTATTGGCTTTGCTGCTTTCTGAGACAATTATTGTAATGGAATTTATGGCCTGAAAGAAGTTTGTCATCTGTGCTTTCCAGGACATACCATGGGGAACTCACCTATAGTGAATTCTGTCTGGTATTGTTCCTACTTGTTTTGTGATTTTCCTTCTGGTTTCCAAAATAACACTCTAACATGAGAAATTCTTTTGTATAACTCCACTGTACTTATGTATCTCTTTTAAATGAAGTAGAAATAAAAGTATTTAAATAATAACTAAATGAGGGAATAATATCCCACAATAAATCTCTTGAGAAATATGAGATTTTTCAAAACATAAAAGTAGGCTATGAAATTCAAACTTTTCAAAGAAATTAATGTTTAGTTTGAAATCCTTCATAGTTAAGTTGGATCTGACAGTTACTGAGCATGAGATACATGATAGAGAAAACAGTAAAACAATATAAATGTGTTAGGTGAATAACACAAAATAGAAAATGGAAATAATAAAATTTAAGAAGAAAAGTCTTATAAATTCAGGATACTATCATTAAAGCTGGACAGTATAAAATACAAATATATTAAAATACATAGTATTTTCAATTAGGAATTTCTACATGACATTTTATTCCTATACTGATCCACGAATACATTGTTATACCTGTTAAATAGCAACAGACTTTGTAGAAATATTTTATGTTTCTTTAGTTATTCAAAAACATGTTTACTGAGTATTTTCTTTCAGCCAAGTGCTATGCTATTGCCTGTCAAAATGTATGGGACTTAAAGTATAATAAAGTGACAGTTCAATTTATGAAGAAATACTTTTTTCTTTTAAATTTTTAGTGTAAGAGAAACCCTGCCTTAATTTTAATTAATTCATTCATTTATTTTACATCCTGATCACAACCTCACCTACCTCCTCTCCTCCTACTCTCTCCCCTCAACTTGCTTCTGCATCCCTCAATCGTCCTTTCCTCCATATTCACTCAGAAAGGGGCAGGTCTTCCATGGGTGTCAGCAAACCATGAGATATCAAGCTGTCATATAGTCACCTCACCCCATATGAAGGTTGTGCAAGGCAATACAGCATTAGGAATAGGTTCTCAAGAGTCTCTCAAAGCCTTAGGAACATCTCTTGGTCCCATTGTTATAGGTTCCCCAAGTAAACCAAGTTACAAAATTGTCACATATAACTAAAGGTGTAGGGAGAGATCTCATGTACCCGCAGCACTGACCACAACAGTTTGGGCATGGTCACAGATACGTGGGGGGAGGGCAGATATAAAGGGCAAGGAAGGAGAGGTCAGTTTCTCTCTTGGGGTTCCATTAGATCACAGACCCAAATTACCATTTAAAATAAATAAAGTATTGGCCTTGTGGACACAGGCATTGATGGCACCATCATAACTCAAAAATCATGGCCTTCCAGATGGTTCCTACAAGAAGTAAGCCTTCAATTATTAGGGATTGGAACCCTATCTCAAGTAAAACAAAGTACGAGATGTGTTGACCTTATAGGGCCAGAAGGACAAAAAGGAAGACTGAGGCCATATGTCACAGACAACGCTATAAATCTCTGGGGTCATGATCTATTGCAATAATTGGATACCAAGATTAATATTCCTCCAGTATCACATATGAATCATAAACAAGCTCTTAGTGGTAGAAAAAATATGATAGGGCACTACAGAAAACAAATGCCAACCATAAACGCTGTACAGAAACAGGATATGAGTGCCAAACCTACAGAGGAAACAAAAGCGCTACCCTTAAAATGGCTAACAGATGAACCTCTCTGGGTAGCTTATGACCTCTGAGAAGCTAGAGGCTTTAGACAAGCTGGTTCAGGAACCGGTAAATGCTGGACATATTGAAGAATCCACCAGCCCGTGGAATTCTCTTGTGTTTGTTATCAAAACGAAATATGGTAAATGGAGGATGCTTACTGCTCTGAGAACCATCAATAAAGTAATTCAGCCTATGGGCTCACTACACCCATTACCTTCCTTGGGATGCCATTACCTTCCCTGATACCTAAGGGATGGTCAATTATAGTCATTGATCTAAAAGATTGCTCCTTCACCATACCTTTACAAGAAAGGGATAGGGAAAAAATTGCCTTAGCAGTGCCTACCTATAACAATTCTCAACCAGTATGGAGATTTCAATGGAAGGTTTTGCCACAGGGAATGTTAAATAGTTTGACTTTGTGCCAGTATTTTGTGCAAAAACCCCTGGAAATAATTCACAGACAATTTCTACAATCCATAATTTACTATTATAAGGATGAGATACTGCTGGCTTATTCAAAAGAAGGAACATTGGAAAAGATGTTTGAGGTAACGAAGAAAATTTTACCTCGCAAGGGATTACAGATTGCCCCTGAAAAAAATACAAAGAGGAGATTCTATTAATTATTTAGGTTACAAAATAGATATGCAGAAAATTTAGACCGCAAAAATTACAGATCAGAAGAGATCATTACCAGAGTCTTCATGATTTTCAAAAACTACTAGAAATTTCTCAACTACAGACAATTATTGGAGTAGAAGGGCATGATTTAAAACACCTGAAAATTGCCCTAAAAGGAGACAAAGACTTAAATAGTCCATGAGTATTTTCAGCTGAGACTGAAAAAGAATTAGAATGGGAAGAAAAAAAGAATATTAGAAGCACATGTGGACTGTGTGGATCCCAAACTGGACTGCATTCTGGTTATTTTACCATCTAGAGAATATCCCTCTGGAATTTTAATGCAGAGGGAAGATATGATACTAGAATGGGTATTTCTAACACATAAACAGAATAAAAAACTGAAAACATATGTAGAAGAGATCTATGATTTGATATTAAAACATAAGTTAAGGCTTCATCAACTGCTGGGAAGGGACCCAGCAGAGATTATTGTACCTTTAACAAATGAGGAAATTTCCTCTTTGGAAGGATAATAAATATTGGTAAACAGCTGGCAGTAACTTTTGGGAATGATTATTAACAGTTATTCCAAAACAGAGAGTATCAAATTCATGAAGAAAACAATTTGGATCCTTCTACCGATGCAAACAAGTCATGAAAAGCAGGTTATAAAACAGGATTTAAAGGAGCCTCTTAATATAGTTACTGACTCTCAATATGTAGAGAGAGTCTTCTTACACATTGTGATGATGAGTTTATTCCAGGTTATAAGGAATTAGCCTCCTTGTTTATACAATTACAAGAAACCATCAGAAATAGATCTCATCCTATTTATATTACACATATCAGATCCCAAATGGGTCTGCCAGGTCCTCTAGCACAAGGTAATGAGGAGATTGATCCTTTATTGATGGGAAGTGGCTAGAAGCTTCAAAATTTCATAAAAATCACCATGTCAATAGCAAAGGCTTAAAGAAGGATTTTTCTATCACTTGGCAACAAGACAGGGAAATAAGAAACTGCCTCATCTGTTCATTCTTTAATCAAACTCCATTACCAGTTGGCAGTAATCCCAAAGATATCTGCAGAAATGAAATTTCGCAAATGTATATGTTTCACTTTCCAGTATTTGGAAGTTAAAAATAAGCCCACAATACCATAGACACATTTTCAGGGTTTCAATGGGCTATTGCTCTTAGCTCTGAAAAGGCTCATCTCTTACAGGTGATGGCTGTTTTGGGTACACATACACAAATAAAAACTGACCATGCTCCTGCATATGTCTCCAATAATTGGAACAGTTTTTCAAAAATTATAACATAAAGTACATAACTGGTATACCATACAATACCACAGAACAAGCAGTGGTTGAGAGGTCTAATCACACTTTAAAAGAAATGCCCCACTTATTACTGCTTTCAAAGTGTCTCATTAGTTTGGGTATGTTATGTCTTCATTTTCCTTGAAAACTAGGAAATCTTTAATTTCTTTCTTTACTTCTTCCTTGACCTAGGAAAGGTGCAATTGTGTGTTATTCAATTTCCATGAGTTTGTAGGGTTTCTGCAATTTGTGTTGTTGTTGAATTCTAACTTTCAAGCATGGTGGTCTGATAACATACAGAAGGTTATCCCAATTTTTATGTTCCTGTTGAGGTTTGCTATGTTGCCAAGTATGTGGTCGATATTTGAGAAGGTTCCATGTGGTTCTGAAAAGAAGGTATATTCTTTTGTGTTTGGGTGGAATGTTCTAAAGATGTCTGTTAAACTCAATTGGGTCATAACTTCTATTAGTTCCATGGTTTCTTTGTTGAGTTTCTGCCTGGTGGTCCTGTCTAGTGGTAAGTGTGTGGTGTTGAGGTCTACCACTATAACTGTGTGAGATCTTATGTGTGATTAGAGTTTAGTAATGTTTCTTTTATAAATGTGGGTGCCTTTGTATTTGGGGCATACATGTTCTGAATTGAGACTTCTTCCTGATGGATTTTTCCTGTGATGACTATGAAATTACCTTCTTCATCTCTTTTGATTGATTCTAGTTTGAAGTCTATTTTGTTTGATACAAGTATAGTTACACCAGCTTGTTTCTTGGGTCCATTTGATTAGAAAAACTTGTCCCAAACTTTTACTCTGAGGGTATATCTGTCTTTGAAGTTGAGGTGTGTTTCTTGTTTGCAACAGAAGGATGGATTCTGTCTTTGTATCCACTCTGTTACCCTGTGTCTTTTTATAGGAAAATTAAGACCATTCATTTTGAGGGATATTAAGGACCATTGAGGGTTAATTCTTGTTTGTTTTGATTTGTTGTTAGTGGTGTTATTGTTTGTGGATGTACCCCACTTTTCTTTTAGGCTTTTGGTAAAGTTGTATTATCTATTTCCTATGTTTTTGTGAGCATAGTTACCTTTGTTAGGTTGAAGTTTTCCTTCCAGTACTTTCTATAGGGCTGGGTTGGTGAATACATACTATTTAAATCTGCTTTTGTCGTGGAATATCTTGTTTTCTCCATCTATATTCATTGAAAACTTTGCCGGGTATAGTAGTCTGGGCTGGCATCCGTGGTTTCTTAGTGTTTGTAAAGTATCTATCCAGGACCTTCTGGCTTTCAGAGTTTCCATGGAGAATTCAGGTGTAATTCTGATAGGAGCCAATTGCGGTAAGACAGAAGAAAACAAAATCTGGGAACTGTCATCTGTTTATGCTCCGTTCTTTCTCTGAAAGTATAATTTTCCCCACATTTATTATCTTCCTTATTGTCGACTTTCCTGGTATGCATACATATAAATGTTGAAATTTCCTTGTTGGTATTAACGTTTGAGTTTTCCACAGAGAACAAAGAATTTCCTAACAGCAATCTTCAAACCCTTCAGAAAGAAAATGGGAACCCCCTTCATTGGTTCTACCTGATCCAACTTGATGCATCTGAACTGACAATACTACCCTGAAAACAGTTTGGGACTACATTGCCCTACATAACTCCAGACTAATTAACTGATATGCTGTTCCTTCTATACTCTGGCCACATACTCAGACAAGAGCTTCAATCAACAGAACATCAATCAAGAACTTCAATTAAGCATCTCCAGCCAAATAGAGACTGAGTAGAAATGTTATAGCTAGTCCACTTGAGACTTTTACTACACTAACGTTTTCTTCCTACAGGATCCCATGAGGTTATCATTGTCCCATTTCAGTAGGAAGTAATTTTGAGAATACTATGACCCCTTCCCCTACTCTTGATATTACAGGATAATTATACCTTTTAGGGCTAGTTTTCAATTATTTAGGGTTGGGATTGGAAGGAGTTGTTCGGCTTGGGCATCTCCTTCAGATAAGTTTAGAGTTTAGATGAGATAGATATACTTAGGATACGATATAGGTAAATTATAATTTATTTATCACTTTCTATGTATACATGCTTTATATATGTTTGAGACTATTTAGTTTTATTTCAAGTCTAATTCTTGTCTTTAGACTAAAAGGGGAATTGTAGGGAGAGATCTCACGTGTCCACAACACTGACCATGCATGGTCACAGGTATGTGGGGGAGGGCAGAGATAATGGGCAAGGAAGGAGGGGTCACTCTCTCTCTTGGAGTTCTGGGCAAAGTCTGATACCAGCAGAGTGTGGACCTCAGTTCTCAGCTTCTTACATAAGTGATTTCTCCCCTCATTAAATAACACGTTACATCCCTATTCTGTGTATGGTAATCTTTCTTATCATAAAGGGACCTAGGTCATTCCCATGCAGGCTCCCTGGTTGTTGGTTCAGACTCTGTGAGTTCCCATGAGCCAGGCTAGTTGTTCCTGTTCCTGTGTGTTTTCCTCTGTTGTTTTCCTTCTGATACCTACAATGCCTCCTTCCTCTCCTCAAGATTTGTTTCTTCTTAGTTATGTATATCTATGCTTGTCTTTGTGTGTGTGTGTGTATGTGTGTGTGTGTGTGTGTGTGTGTGTATTTGAGTTCATGTGACTGCATAGGCCTGAAACGAGCATCAGTGGCATCTCTGAACCACCAGATATGGGTTCTGTGAAACAAACTTGGGTCCTCTGGGAGAATAGCAAGTATTCTTACTTACTGAGCCATTTCTCCAGGCCATACAACAAATTGGAAACAGCTAATAAAAATTTTGAAAACAAAACTTGCTGGTATCCTTCATGCAACCCTTCAAAATAAATTATAAATTCTAAAGATGTTGATACATGGAAAATAAATTGGCATCATAAATTATAAATGAGACAAAATATGCTTAACTTGATTTAAACATTATATTGTATATTTATGTACAAAGTACTACATGGTTCCCTACTGGTGTTTATGAGTTTTTACATTTTTATGTAGGAACTAAAATTTTTTCAAGTTAAATTTTTAATTCCTGAAAATGTGACATTTATACTTTCTTATGTACATATATGAGCAAACAGCTATCACTTTTTTTACACAAAGAAGTCTTTTCTATAAAAGCACAAATACTGGAAGTAATATGATAATTAATAAGTAAATACTTGCTGCATTTACAGTATTTATTCTAAACAAAAAAAGGAGAATCAATAGAAAATTTTGGAGCATACATGAGAAAAATATATGGCTAACTTTCTAGTTAGGCATAACTTATTTCAGCACAATACAAATTAATGAGAAAAAGATATTACTATAGAAAAAGCACAAAGTAAATTGTCAGATAATTCTTCAGAATATAAGCATAAATTTCCTAAAAGTAATTGAAGAGATACTTAAATTTTTCATTTCAAAAATATAAGTCACTGATGGAAGAGTCCTGTGGATATGTCAATAAAGCACTGTTGGCCAATAGGGAAGCAAGATAGGTGGGACTAGGAGTCTAGGAGAATTCTGGGAAATGTAGTGAAGAAGCTGGTTGCCATGTGACTTCTGAGAGGAAGAGACAAGGCAGAAGTGCATCCTAGCAAAGATAAGTTCTTATAAAATATATATGAGTAATTATGGGTTAATAATCAAGTCAGACCTAGCCAATAAGAAATGAAGTAAATGGCCAACAACTTTGTAATTAACATAGTGTCTTTTGTGTTATTTGGGAGTGCAGACAGCTCGGAAGGGCCCAGGAGGCTGCCGGGAAGACAAAACAGTACATATGGTATCAGGAGTTGGATTATGAAATTCCACATAGAATGACAAAAGCTTAAAAGGGA
Organism: Mesocricetus auratus; assembly: GCF_017639785.1. Lineage (NCBI taxonomy): Eukaryota > Metazoa > Chordata > Mammalia > Rodentia > Cricetidae > Mesocricetus > Mesocricetus auratus. The sequence goes on along the minus strand of NW_024429188.1, from coordinate 36,817,687 downwards.
TTTTATAAACAAAAGATCAGAAGCAGCTGTTCCTCGGGCAGCATCAGGTAAACAGGCCTGCTTCCCGGCCTGTGTTCCAGTGCTTGCAGATCGCCTGGGAACTGCACAGAGCTTCCAATCCCGGTGGGAGCCAAGCACCCCAGACTCCAGATCTTCGCTCCCACCAACGAGACCAGGAAAGGAGAGGAGGCTGGGAGTCCAGGGAAGCAGCTGTTCCTCGGGATGCATCAGGTAAACAGGCCAGCTTCCCGGCCTGTGCTCCAGTGCCTGCAGATCGCCTGGGACCTGCACAGAGCTCCCAATCCCTGTGGGAGCCAAGCACCCCAGACTCCAGATCTTCCCTCCCACCAACGAGACCAGGAAAGGAGAGGAGGCTGGGAGTTCAGGGAAGCAGCTGTTCCTCGGGCTGCATCAGGTAAACAGGCCTGCTTCCCGCCCTGTGTTTCAGTGCCTGCAGATCGCCTGGGAACTGCACAGAGCTCCCAATCCCGGCGGGAGCCAAGCACCCAGACCCTCCCACCAACAAGACCAGGAAACCAGAGGACCCAGGGAGACCAGGGGAGTAGCTGTTCTGGATCAAGTACAACAGGACCCAGCAAAGGGTCCAGGGGACCAGGTAAGAGGATAAGCACCCCAGATTCCTGTTCTTCTTCTCCACCCACGGGACCAGCATTTGGAGAAGGAATAGAAGAACCACCAGATTATTGGACTTGCTAGCACCCACCAAAAGGGAACTCTGGTCCCCAGACCAGTAAGGGGCTCTTTCTGCACCCACTAGAAGAAGAGATGGGAAAGAGACAATACAAAAACACAGTCAGCAACAGAAAAACAAATATGACACCGCGAGATTCTAGAGACTCCACACCAGCAAGACCCCAGCATTCCAATGCGAACGAAGCAGAAGAGAACGACCGTAAAAGCACGTTCATGAAAATGATAGAGGCCCTAAAAGAGGATATAGGAAAAACCCTCAAAGAAATGGAAGAAAAAACAAACCAAAAAATGCAAGAAATGGAAGAAAGAACAAACCAAAAAATTCATAAGAGGCAACAAACGGGCAAACAGATAAACAGAAAATTGCAAGAAGCAATGCAAACACTGCAAGGGTTGAAAACTGAAACAGAGTCATTAAAAAAAACACAATCTGAAGAAAGGCAGAAAATAGAAAAGCTGGACAAACAGTCAGGCACTACCAATACAAGCATTACCAACAGAATAGAAGAGATGGAAGAGAGAATCTCAAGTGTTGAAGATATGCTAGGAGAAATGGATTTATCAACCAAAGAAAACCTTAAATCCAACAAATCCTTAACAAAAAACATCCAGGAAATATGGGACAACATGAAAAGACCAAACCTAAGAATAATAGGTATAGAAGAAGGAGAAGAAATCTACCTCAAAGGGGCAGAAGGCATATTCAACAAAATCATAGAAGAAAACTTTCCCAACCTTAAGAAAGACATGCCAATGAAGGTACAAGAAGCCTGCAGAACACCAAATAGAGTGGACCACAAAAAAAATCCCATCGCCACTTAATAATCAAGACCCCAAACATACAGAATAAAGAAAGAATATTAAGAGCAGCTAAGGAAAAAGGTCAAGTAACATATAAAAGCAGACCTATCAGAATTACACCTGATTTCTCCATGGAAACGCTGAAAGCCAGAAGGTCCTGGATAGATATTCTACCTACACTAAGAGACCATGGATGCCAGCCCAGACTACTATACCCAGCAAAGCTCTCAATCACTATAGACGGAGAAATCAAGATATTCCATGACAAAACTAGATTCAAGCAATATGTGTCCACTAACCCAGCCCTACAGAAAATTTTGGAAGGAAAACTCCAACCCAAGGAAGCTAACTACAACCAGAAAAACCTAAGCATTAGAGAATCCCTCTCTACCAACAGCCAAAAGAACAAAGGGGTGAAATTCCACACATAATTCCACCACCAACAACCATCGCAAATCAAAGAAGGATGAGCAATCAATGGTCATTAATATCCCTCAATATTAATGGCCTTAACTCACCCATAAAAAGACACAGACTAGCAGAATGGATTCGAAGACAGAACACTTCCTTCTGCTGCATACAAGAAACACACCTCACCCTCAAAGACAGACATTACCTGAGAGTTAAAGGTTGGGAAAAAAATTTTTCAATCAAATGGACCCAAGAAACAAGCAGGGGTAGCAATCCTAATATCTAACAAACTAGACTTTAAAATAAAATCAAACAAAAGAGATGAAGGAGGACATTACATACTCATCACAGGTGAAACCCACCCAGATGAAGTGTCTATCCTGAACATCTATGCCCCAAATACAAAGGCATCCACATTCGTTAAAGAAACATTATTAGAAATTAAATCTCATCTAAAGCCCCACACAGTTATAGTGGGAGATTTCAACACACCACTCTGTAGACAGGAATACCAAACAGAAACTCAACAAAGAAGCAAAAGGTCTAATAGAAGTAATGACCCAACTGGGATTAACAGATATCTATAGAACATTTCATCCACATAAAAAAGAATATACCTTCTTCTCACCACCACATGGAACCTTCTCAAAAATCGACCACATACTTGGCAACATATCAAACCTCAGCAGCTACAAAAAATTGGAATAACTCCATGCATCTTATCAGACCACCATGCTTTAAAATTAGAATTCAACAACAACACAAATTGCAGAAAACCTACAAACTCATGGAAATTGAATAATGCTCAATTGCACCATCCCTGGGTCAAAGAGGAAATAAAAAAAGAAATTAAAGACTTCCTCGTATTCAATGAGAATGAAGACACAACATACCCAAACCTATGGGACACTTTGAAAGCAGTGCTACGGGGGAAGTTCATAGCGCTAAGTGCTCACATGAAGAAACAGGAGAAGAGTTATACCAGAGAATTAACATCACAGCTGAAAGCTCTAGAACACAAAGAAGCACACTCCCCCAGGAGGAGTAGACGCCAGGAAATAATCAAATTGAGGGCTGAAATCAATAAAGTAGAAACCAGGAAAACAATACAAAGAATCAATGCAACGAAGAGTTGGTTCTTTGAGAAAATCAACAAGATAGACAAACCTTTGTCCAAACTTACCAAACAGCAGAGAGTGAAAACACAAATTAACAAAATTAGAAATGAAAAGGGGGACATAACAACAGACTCTGAGGAAATCCAAAGAATCATTAGGTCATACTTTGAAAAACTGTACTCCACAAAATTCGAAAATTTAAAGGAAATGGATGACTTCCTGGACAGCTATCAATTGCCAGAACTAAATCAAGAACAGATAAGCAATTTAAATAGACCTATAACCCCTATGGAAATAGAAGCTGTCATCAAAAGTCTCCCAACCAAAAAAAGCCCAGGTCCAGATGGCCTCAGTGCAGCATTCTACCAGAAATGCAAAGAACAGCTTATACCAATTCTTCTCAATGTGTTCCACACAATAGAAGCAGAAGGGTCTTTGCCAAACTCTTTCTATGAGGCTTCAATAACTTTGATCCCCAAGCCACACAAAGATACAACTAAGAAAGAGAACTTCAGACCAATATCCCTCATGAACATTGATGCAATAATACTCAATAAAATACTGGCAAATAAGATCCAAGAACACATCAAAACAATCATTCACCACGATCAAGTAGGTTTCATCCCAGGGATGCAGGGATGGTTCAACATATGAAAATCCATCAACGTAATCCACCATATAAACAAGCTGAAAAACAAAAACCACATGATCATCTCACTAGATGCTGAAAAAGCCTTTGACAAAATCCAACACCCCTTCATGATAAAGGTCTTGGAGAGATCTGGGATAACAGGGACATACTTAAACATAATAAAAGCTATATACAGTAAACCAACAGCCAACATCAAACTAAATGGACAGAAACTCAATGCAATTCCCCTAAAATCAGGAACAAAACAAGGCTGTCCACTGTCTCCATACCTTTTCAACATGGTACTTGAAGTTCTAGCTATTGCCATACGACAACAAAGGGGGATCAAGGGGATACAAATTGGGAAGGAAGAGGTCAAACTTTCACTGTTTGCAGACGATATGATAGTTTACATCAATGACCCAAAGAACTCTACCAGGGAACTCTTACAGCTGATTAACACCTTCAGCAAAGTGGCAGGCTACAAGATCAACTCAAGAAAATCAGTAGCCCTACTATATACAGATGATAAAAGGGCTGAAAGAAAAATCAGAGAAACATCACCCTTTACAATTGCCACGAACAACATAAAATACCTTGGGGTAACGCTAACCAAACAAGTGAAAGACTTGTATCGTAAGAACTTTGAATCATTAAAGAAAGAAATTAAAGAAGCCCTCAGAAAATGGAAAGATCTCCCATGCTCTTGGATAGGTAGGATCAATGTAGTAAAAATGGCAATCCTGCCAAAAGCAATCTACAGATTCAATGCAATCCCCATTAAAATCCCAGCAGAATTCTTCACAGACCTTGAAAGAACAATAATCAATTTTGTATGGAAAAACAAAAGACCCAGGATAGCCAAAAGAACCCTGTTCAACAAGGCAACGTCCGGAGGCATCACCATCCCTGACCTCAAGCTCTATTATAGAGCTATAGTCCTGAAAAGAGCTTGGTATTGGCACAAAAATAGACAGGTAGACCAATGGAATCGAATTGAAAATCCGGGTATTAACCCACACACGTACGAACATCTGATCTTTGACAAAGAAGCTAAAAATATATAATGGAATAAAGAAAGCATCTTCATCAAATGGTGCTGGCATAATTGGAGACTGGCATGTAGAAGAATGCATATCGATCCATGTTTATCACCATGCACAAAACTTAAGTCCAAATGGATCAAAGACCTAAACATAAATCCAGCCACACTGAACCTCTTAGAAGAGAACGTGGGTGGTACCCTTGAACGAATTGGTACAGGAGACAGCTTCCTGAACATAACACCAGTAGCACAGACAGTGAGATCAACAATTAATAAATGGGACCTACTGAAACTGAGAAGCTTCTGTAAGGCAAAGGACACAGTCAGCAAGACAAAAAGGCAGCCCACAGAATGGGAAAAAATATTCACTAATCCCACATCTGACAGAGGGTTGATCTCCAAAATTTACAAAGAACTCAAGAAGCAAGTCTCCAAAACACCAAAGGACCCTATTAAAAAGTGGGCTGCAGAACTAAATAGAGAGTTTTCAATAGAGGAGTCTAAAATGGCTGAGAGGCACTTGAGAAAGTGGTCAACATCCTTAGCCATCCGGGAAATGCAAATCAAAACAACTCTGAGATACCATCTCACTCCTGTCAGAATGGCTAACATCAAAAACACCAATGACAATTTATGCTGGAGAGGATGTGGTGAAAGGGGAACACTCCTCCATTGCTGGTGGGAGTGCCAACTGGTTCAGCCACTTTGGAAATCAGTATGGAGATTCCTCAGAAAAATGGGAATAAACCTACCACAAGACCCAGCAACTCCACTCTTAGGCATATATCCAAAAGATGCCCATTCATACAACAAAGATGTCTGTTCCACTATGTTCATAGCAGCTTTATTTGTAATTGCCAGAACTTGGAAGCAACCTAGATGTCCCTCTCCTGAAGAGTGGATAGAGAAAATGTGGTACATCTACACAATGGAGTACTACTCAGCAAAAAAAATAATGGAATCATGAGATTTGCAGGCAAATGGATGACACTAGAAGAAACCATCCTGAGTGAGGTAACCCAGTCACAAAAAGAGAAACATGGCATGTACTCTCTCATATATGGATTTTAGACATAGATCTGGGGAGTGCCAGCCTACAATCCTATGGCCAGAGAGTCTGGGAAACAGAAATTTTATTTAGTGGCTGATCGAAGAAGAGGCAGATTCCCTTGGTTAAGTACTGAGCTGATCTCAAGAAAGCCAGTAACAGAGAGGGAGGACTGATGATCAAAGGGATTAAGACTGGGCTGGTTTAACCCCCAGAAACTGCTGACCAGACAAAGGTTAACTCTTGAATTCCAGGCATCAGCCTGGGAATCCAGCATGGGACTGATCAAGACCCCCTGAATCTGGGTGTCAGTGAAGAGGCCTAGGGAATCTATTGAGCCTTGGGCAGCAGATCAGTACCCATCCCAAGTATACACATGGACTTTGGACTCCCATAGAACAATGTGAGGTGCACTCTCACCCTGAACTCTTGGGGAAGGGTCTAGGCCCTGCCCTATATGAAATGACAGACTATGCACATCCCCATGGAGGGCCTCACCCTCCCTGGGGAAATGAGGGGATAACGGGTAGGGGAGGTGGGGGGAGGGCACGGGAGGAAGGGAGGGAATGGGAGAGGGACCTGGAACTGACTTGTGAAGCAACCTTGTTTCTTACCTCAATTTAAACTGGAAAATAAAATTAAAAAAAAAGAAATAAAATCATGTCTTAAAGTCAAAAAAAAAAAAAAAACAAAAGAGCAGAGAAAAGCATGACTACTTGTTAGCAGCATTTTTCTCGGGTGAGCTATGTTTTGCTAGAGACAAGCAGAGACTTGCTGGCCAGCACAGGTGGTAAACTTATACCAGTCATCTTGGAAAAAACACAGTTAAAACACCCACAATTTTGATTAGCAATGTTGTATAGCAGAAAACAGACACATGACCAGAAAAGCATAAAGATTTACAGTGAAGTCAGATTCAGATGAAGAAAAACCTCTAAAGGTTTACAGTGTGTTTAAAAATATATGTAGGCTTGAGATAGAAAAAGAAACAGAATAGAAGTAAAAGAAATAGAAAAGCTGGTTGTGGTGGTGCACGCCAGTAGGATTTGTTCCAGAGGCAGAGGCAGGTGGGTTTCCAGAGAAGCCCTGTCGCAGAGAAAAAATAAATAAAAGTAAAAAATAGAGTATTAATAACAGATAAACAAAGACAAGGCCATGTAAATATGGATAATACAAAGAGAGTTTGGATACTGTATGCTATTGTGTTCTTCTGTTGTTTAGTTGCTAAAGAAGGAACAACTGCTAAAGTACAATTGATTATAAATGCTGTTGAATTAATCCAACTTATATCTTTTGAAAATGCATTGACTTCTAAATGTAAATATAAGTCTGGTTACTTGGAAAAAGAGTTTTTGTTTGTGTTTCCACTGCAATGGAAAGCTGTGGATTCCTTCCAGGCTTGTGTGGTTTGATGAAGCAAGACCTCAAGAAGCAATGTCAAAGGCAGTCCAACACCTAAACAGCTGAGATGATGAGATGATACAGCCTTAATGACTACAAAAAAACAAGGACTTGGCCAGGTTTCTGAGTTTTGTCATGATCCCCATGGTAGAGAAAGCGTCCCCACCCAGCAAGAAGCAGTTTTGAATGAGCAACGTCCAAATTCCCAAATATTGTTTAAATGTTTATTTTCATTTATACAGGGTTGGTTATAAATGGTAATGATCACAGTCAATCCTTTTCTAAAGGGAAAAATGCAATATAATATAGAAATGAATATTTTGTCTTGGGATGAATTTTCATTTATTGATACAAATTTAAGATCGATTTTGTGATATGTATATTTCTCATCTTGATTAAGTATTGTGCTTATACTGATCTTTTAAAACATATTGCATAATTAAATATAGACTATAGATAGTTACTTATCATAATCAGATCTTATAGTTGGGTAAGTTAGGTTTTCTAGATATACAGAGATATATTTAAGATAGATAGTCTTCAGACCTGTCAAAGACCTACAGAAAATGGCATTCAAAATGGTTTAGGATTTTTCTTGACAATGAAAAATATCTGCTCCTGGCACATTAATTATGTCTGAGAGGAAGATGGGCATCAAAGAAACTCATTATGGAATTTGCTTTCAACATGGCAAGATGGGCAAGAATGTGTTCTTCTCTGGACTATTTGACTATTGCTGTATAAACTGGACATGCAGGATCCACAAGAAAGTGACTGCTGAACTTAAACAGTCCTACAGGGTTCCTGCTTAATGGAAGAGTCTGCCAGACTTTCTGTAGGACACAGAAAAATGACTGAGAGACAGCTAATGTAGGTGGACAGTTTGAAATTTCCTGTTTTGCTGAGACATCATCCAGACACACTGTGGCCTATGGGCTGAAGATCGATGGCCCAATGTTATAGAGGAACATTGGGTGACTATCCAGGTAGTGAGATGTCCCTGTCAATTCTAGTGTTTATATATTATCCTTCTGTGGTCTTTGATAGAGTTGAAGACAGATAGTTATAATTATAGTTTTCCTTAGTTATGATAAAAGATAAGCTACATATAAGACTTTAGACTCACAAAGATAGGATAGATGATATATTCTTTTGCAAAATCGGTTTTATGAAAAAAATGCTGAAAGGAATGCAAGTCATTAACTCAAATTCTGAAATTTCCTTGAAAATTCTATATTGTTTAATCTGTCAGTTATGGTTTTTCTGTTGTGTATTTACTTCCATTTTATTGGCTTGTAGATTGGAAAAGTTAACATGTAGCTGTGTGTACAATAGTTATCTTGTAAAGCTGCAAATACTTCAGCTGTTGAGGTGGGCTCAGTGGCTTAAGGCACTTGCAGTTAAGCATGTGTTTTTACCTGTGTTGGCATGTTTGATCTGTGTTTGACCTGTATTTGATCTCCAGAAGTGGAAAACTAGAACTGAATCTTAAAAGTTATCTTGTGACCTCCACACATGCTGTGGTACATTAACACACACACACAAACACACACACACACACACACACACACACACACAGACAGAGTAAATAAATGCAGTAACATTATTAAAAACAGCAAAAATCACGTGAATCATAATGCAACAAATTTGTCATATGTTTCTGAGAGTTATGAAGACTTATTCCATATAGTAGAAAAAGATGTATCAACTTGGAAATATTTTTATTCTCATATGTAAATGATGAACTATAAGTACTTTGGACATAAAAACTTACTTTGATTGTTATGGATATAGCTCAGTGTAGTTTAGGGTACTTGCCTCAAAATTATAAATCTCTTGTTCCATCCTCAACACTGCCACAAATATTGTAATGATTAATTTCAACTCAATCCCTGGTATTTCACAATTTTTTGTAACTACATATTAATTATGGGCTAGTACATCTAGTACATTTATGTTTGTAATATGCTTTCAAACTGGAAGATTACTTTTTACCCAAATGATGGTTTTATTCATATGACAATAATGATGCAACTAGAAGATTAATAAGAACTGAGAGTATTGTTCAAATTATACATGCCTCAAAGAGGAATAAAAATGTTCAAAGATCCATTTGGTGTAGGATTCCTGATAACATGTCTCTTATTTTACAGCCAGTTTCTGGAACTAAACACAGTAATGTGGGAGTCAAAGTTGTTAGTTAAATTATAATCTGACTAATGTTTCATGGTATTATGAATTCGCTGCTTCAATGAATAGGAATACAGCCAAATGCTTTGCAGAAACTATTGGCTCATAGAATTTTAAGCATATATAGTAGAAGGTGCTCATGAACTAGTTAACATTGCAAGATTTTGTTATTATTCATCAATGGGAAAAATTATTAGCACAAAATTGACCACATCAACATTCACCTTAATTTTAGTGGTTGCTAAAGCCTCATTTATTTTGAAAACTTAGTAAAAGTAATCAGCGACTTTACAAGATAAACATGATGGAATATTTAATATTTGCAACTATAATATCTATTATAATTGAAGTCAATTAGTTTGTCTCCACTAATTATAAGGTTTAATAGGCTACTGGTGTTATTTACTGTGTCTGTTTCATAGACAAATATATAATAATAGAAACAAATTATGTTTTCTGCAGATAAACAGATTTCCATGATTTTTTATTTCATTGCTATCTCACGCAAGAAAAACAATCTTTCCTAGGTGGTGAGATTAAACAATCAGACTTATTATCTTCATGGTTATATGGAGATACAGGTATTACATTAATAAGAAGTGCAGTTAGCAAGTCGTATATTTTATAATTTTCGCACTAGTTTTCAGTAGTGACAATACATTTCCATGAAGCTCCCCTTAGAGACCTGATTTAGTAAAGTGTCATTTGAGGGGTTATGAAGAGGAGCAGCAAAATAGATTTTTTAATCTGGAGATAATTTAAGGTGGGACATCAGGTCAGTTAGATTTTTTAGATTGTTCAAAGAATACATATATATTTACATATTTGTAAGGACATTTAGGGAAGATAGCAAAGTGGATTCCATCTGAGGCATGAAGGAAGCAGATGCCTTCTTTATCAGTGATCAGTTACAATTCAAAGGTAATTAGAGCTTTGTTGAGTATCTCCTGTGGGGAGGAGGTAAGTGTATGTATTCTTGTGTGCATATTTATATGGGTTCTACAGGTGTCTTGGTATATGTGTGTAGTGGTTAGAGGACATCCTTGAGTGTCAGCTCTCATTTTCCACCTTGTCTAAGACGAGACCTGTTGAATTTGCTGCTCTTTATACCAGCCTAGCATGTCCACAGCATGTAGTAAATAACTTGTCTCTGCCTCTAAATATTGCAGTGCTATAGATGTATGCACTACCATGTTTAGCTTTGTGTGCCTTATGGGAATTCAAACTCAGAGCATCAGACTTTCCCTACTGAAATGCCTCTCAAACACCTACCTCTGTGCATCTACATAGCAAGGCTTTAATGTTCCCCAGCGTAGGGATCAAATATGGTAGTGATTCACATACAGTGCAGTCTACATCTCTCTATATTCTGAATACTTCTCCAATGGACTTCTTTCTGTGACATGACAAGTTTTGTCACAGGGGTTCCCACTTTTTCTTTTCATTTCTGCATCCCATCTCTCTCTTTATGCCACAGAAACTCTAAGATCAGTTATTTGTATTTACAAATAGTCATTCTCAAAAATTATATGCTTATGCTTGAGCCAGGTATGGTGGCATGAACATGTATACCCAGCACCTTGGGAGGCCAATGAAGGAAAATTCTTAGAAGCCATTATCAATAGATACATCAAGAATGTGTTCAAAAATTTATATTAGACCAAGCACTGTTCTTGGCTCTCTCTTTGTGTTGAGCACAAATCTCAATGAACTATAGCTTGGAAACATGATCAACATTCCTACACAGGATCTGGTTAAAATAAATGTACAATGTTGAAAGACTTATCACCATAAATATACATTGGCACAAAATATTCAGTATTTTTATATAATGAGTTACAATTACAGTTTTAGTGATGTAGCATAATTTTAAAATAGTCCTTCTGTCATTGTACATTTGTATAGAAATGTGTCAACTTCAGCCACAGGGAGTGAAATAAAAATTCAGATGGTAAAAGATATGGTCTATCTTACAAGCTTAACAAAAATAAAATGATCTGTGTTTGTAAGCATATACTTGACTGGAAACTATGAAATAGGTATTTCACCTTATCTATGGCAAATGTACTCATGTTTGATGATTTCATGCTTCATTAATAAATAGACATTCTAGTATCATCTTCTGTCTGAAGTATCAGATAAAATGCTATTGAAACATTCCTCCTTCTATTCAGGTATATACAACTCAGAAATGAAAAAATAAAAAAAATATGTGAAAACATCTGCTTGTGTTTCATCTTCTAGACAGTAAGAGCAATTACCTTCGGTGTATGTGAGCACAGTTTTCCTTCCATCTTAGTAAATTTTCTTTTTAAATCTAATTGCTGCTCTAGTGAATAAAGAGATCAAGAATGATAGAGGAATATCAAAGCACAAATAATTTTGTCTGGTGAATATTTCAATATGACCAAGGCTCAGGTTTTAGCGTTATTCGTTCTAAATTGTTTCTTAATTTGTGTGCATACTTTTGTTTGGATTTGAGGAGGTTTTTACTGGTTAGTTTTATGTCAACATTACACAAATTATAGTCATATGAGAGGAGAGAACCTCAATTGAGGAAATACTTACATAACATCAGGCTGTAGGCACCCCTGTAGAGCATTTTCTTAATTAGTGATAGATGAGGTAGAGCCCAGCCCATTATGCATAGGGCCTGGGATGGTGGTCCTGGTTTCTATAAGAAAGGCTGAACAAGCCATGGAGGGCATGCCAGTAAACATCATTCTTTCATGACCTCTGCATCAGCTCCTGCCTCCAGGTTCCTCACCATGTTTGAGTTCTTGTCTTGATTTTTTAGACAATGAAGATTGATGTGAATAGCCAAAGCAACCCAAGTTGCTTGCGTCATGATATTTCATCACAGCAATCGTATTCCTATCTGTGGCAGGATAATATATTCTTCTTCCATGGTCTCAGAGAGCCACTGAGGCCAGGAAGCAGGTGGCATGCCTTATGAAGACTCTCAGATGCCATTGTATGAAGCTGTGAAAACAATGCCTGGGTTGTATTTGTGACCACTCTCCAAGATGTTGGAGAAAGAAGAGCTGCAGAATATCCATCAAGATCTGCATGAAGGGAATGAAACCAACCAAAGCAGTGGATGTTTGTTACAACAGCTAAGTTGAAAAGACATTGCCATCTGAGTCCTTTGACACTGGACTTTGAGCTATAGTGTTTTATGTTTGTTCTGCTTGGTTCTGATCTTTCATTAGCCTAGTAGAAATCCACTGTGTTCTATGACTGTCTTTCAGAATGGTAACCAGTATATGTTGGAAGCACGCAGTATGCTTTTTCAAGGTGTGGCCTTAATATAGGAAGTATGACACTGGAGAAGGGTTTGAGAATGTATAACCTCTCCCTACTTCGATGTCACTCTGTTTCATGCTGCAGTTGCAGATGCAAGCTCTCATCTTCCTGCTCCTGCTGTCATGCTGGCCATGTGAAGCCATGCCTCCGCTGTTATGGATGCTTCTCCCTCTGTAACTGTAACACACACAAAAAACCTTCCTTCTATAAGTTACCTTGATTATGCCTTTTCCTTAATGTTTTATATCATCAAATTATTTTTCTCTTACTTATATATTCTTATATTGTCAATATATTTCTCCTTCAGATTGTGAGTTGTATGACTTTTGATCTAAGCTTTTAGCTAAGTTTGGAAATAATCCACACATGCCATTTTGGAGCCCAAGATGGATGTGTAGCTGCTGCTATGAAACATTATTTTCATGGCAATCACAGTAGTGGATGTATAAGTCAGCATTCCCAAGCACATTCCCATTCTGCTTGTGTGAAATCTGCTACATTCTAATGCCATAGCAAGACATATGGCTTAGAACTAGTTGTTAAGGCAGACTATTACAATGTGTTGTACATGAGAAAGAGCTAGAGAAATCTATTTGATTGAATAATAATCTTTTCTACATTGTTCTATACTCAAGTGGCTCCCCTCTTAATACAAAAACCTTTACTCATTTCTTAAGTATACATGCAAGGAAATTATATGCAGATGTAATAAATAATCCTAATGACAATGGTTTCATATTATGTACATGGAGTTTATATAGTAAAATCATAACACTAAGGATAGTGAGTAGAGAAAGATAAAGCCTCCCTCAAATTTGATTTGTTAAGAGAAAGACATTTCAGGAATAAAATGCATATTTAATTCATTGTACTGTGACCCTCCTAGGTGACAGTTTTCTTCAAGAACATTTTATAGACACATTAAGATTTTTATCCATAACAACTTGGAATTAAACTTTGAGATACTAAATTAATGCTGAATTCATGAACTCAAAAGACAGTTACAGCTAAACTTGTAACAGAAGCTACTGTAGTGGGTAAGAAAGTTAAACTATCACCAACTATGTTTAACCTTTAATGTAACAATTGTAAAACTTACCATGACTCACTGGTGGCTGATTAGAAGGTTGGGTTTTCAGTGACAGATAAGAAGTATCTGCTCTATCCCAATAGTAGATCTGCAACATTTTAAATACATTATAAACAGCTTGTGTGGTTCTCTGGGTACTCATTAATTAATTTATCAAAAACCATCTTAGAATATTCCTTTAGAAGTGATATCATTATTTTTACAGAATTATCTTTAAATGAGCATCTTTGGTGACCATGGCAACTCAACCAATTTAACTTGAATGAGAGCCAAGAAAGACATGCCATATAACACTTTAAAGTATGAAAACAAGCTAAATTATGTGACTTTTATGAGATTAGCATCTGCCTCTTTTGTTCTTATTCCAGATAAAGTCACCTAAATTTTTAAATCTGTAGCAATACTTACATAGACACTTGAAACCTTCTTGTTGAATTTTATGGACACTACCTCGAAGTGACACATTTTTTCAAATATTGAAGACCTAAGTAGACACAAGAAAATCTTCATCATGATTTTGTTTCTCTAACCAAAATTGCCTTAAGGGATTTGATGCTAATATTAGAATTTTTGATCACCATTTTTACAAGGAGAACAAAATCATTGGCAATTGCTATTGATCTTTGCTACAATGTATTTATTATGAGCTGTTAAAATGGTTTAACATAGGATGAGATTAGTCTTTTTGCCTTCTCTTTAGTTCTTTAAAGACTCCTCCTATAATTGTTCTCTGGGAAGAAACTTTAATAACATGAACCCACTGAGGTACCAAGTACCTAAATTGTACCCCATTCCCATGCTATCTTTTTTAAAGATATATTTCCATTAGGTTTTGAATGATGCTGTATACATTTAGTCCCAGCATTTGGGAAGCAGTGGCATGCAAGATCTTTGTAAGTTTTAGGCCAAGAAATGCTGTTTAGTGAGAACCTGTCTCCAAACAAAAAGAGGATTCATTTTTATTTGTGTTGATGAGTATATGCCACCTATGTATGGGTGCCCATGGAAGCTAGAAGAGGGCATCGAATTCCCTGGATCTGCAGTTAGAAGAAGTTATGTACTGCCTAATATGGATGCTGGGAACCAAATTCTGGTGCTCTGATAAAAGGAGGAAGTGCTGTAGCCCCTTTCATGATATCTTTATTTCAGGCAGTTTGTGTCCAAAGTAATTATGCTCAACTATATGCATTAAAGCAAAAATGATCTAAACTCTAATGTGGGAAAATGTTTTTACATCATTTCCTCATACACACTCACTTTAATGCTATGATTCTTAACAAATATTGTCTTTTTATAGATTTTATTTAACTTAGAAATAATCTTATATTACATATCAATCCCAGTTCCCTCTCCCTCTCACCCTCCCATGCCTCCCACCGCCCCCTGCCCATGCCATCCTCCATCCACTCACCAGCGAGGGTGAGGCCTTCCACGAGGGATCACCAAAATCTGTTAAGTCATTTGGGGAAAGGTCTAGGCCCTCCCCTGTGTATCTATGATAAGAGAGTATCTTCCATGTGAAATGGACTCCCGAAGTCAGTTTGTGCACTAGGGATATATCTTGGTTCCACTGCCAGATGCTCCATAGACTCCCAAGGCTCCTAGCTGACACCCACGTTCAGGGTGCTTGGTTTGGTTCCATGTTGGTTCACCAGCTGTCAGACTGTGGTCTATGAGCTCCCAATTGCTCTGGATAGCTGTTTCTGTGGTTTTCCCCAGTGTTGTCTTGACCCATTGTTCATCATTTTTCCCTCTCTGAAGCTGGATTCCAGGAGTTTGGCTCACTGCTTGGCTGTGGATCTCTGCTTCTGCTTCCATCAGCTATTGGATGAAGACTCTAGGATGACATTTAAGGTAGTCATCCTTCTCATTATAGGGGAATGGCATTTAAGGTAGCCTCTCCACTATTGCTTCGGGTCCTATTTCGGGTCATCTTTGTGAATCTCTGTACAATTCCCTAGTGCCAGATTTCTCTTTAAACCTACAGTGGCTCCCTCTATTGATGTCTCTCTTTTCTTGCTCCCCACAATTCCTCTCCCCATTCAATCTTCCTGATCCCTCATGTTCTCCTGCCCTTTCCTCTTCTACCCTCCTCTTTCTCCTACTTCCTCTCTCCCTCCATGCTCCCCATTTGTTCAGAGGCTCTTGTCCCTTTGTGCTTCACTGGGGAACCGTGTATATCTCTCTTACATTTCTCTTTGTTTCCCAGCTTCTCTAGGGGTGTGGATTGTAGGCTGGTAATCCTTTTCTCTATGTCTAAAATCCATATATGAGTGAGCACATGACCATGTTTCTCTTTTTGTGACTGGGTTACCTCACTCAGGATGGTTTCTTCTAGTTCCATCCATTTGCCTGAAAATTTCAAGGTGTCATTGTTTTTGTTTTCTGCTGAGTAGTACTCTATTGTGTAAATGTAGCACATTTTCTCCATCCATTCTTCATTTGAGGGGCATCTAGGTTACTTCTAGGTTCTGGCTATTACAAACAATTCTGCTATAGTAGAACAGATGCCCTTGTTGTATGAATGTGCATCCTTTGAGTATATGCCTAAGAGTGGAATTGCTGGATCTTGAGGTAGATTGGTTGACATTTTCTGGAGAAACCACAATACTGATTTCCATAGGGGCTGTACTAGATTGCACTCCCACCAGCAATGGAGAAGTGATCCCCTTTCTCCACATCCTCTCCAACATAGATATTTATGTTGAGATCTTTGAACCATTTGGACATAAGTTTTGTGCATGGCAATATGTATCTATCTGCAATCTTCTACATGTCCACATCCAGTTATGCCAGCTTCATTCATGCTACCTTTTTCCATAGTTTTAGTTTCTTTTTCAAAGGTCAGGTTTTCATAGGTGTGTGGGTTAATATCAGAGTTTTCTGTCAATAGAATAGGAAGCTAAACTAAAAGACATAGGAATAGTGACAATGGGAGGGGAAGAAATAAAAGATTATGGGAGAGCATAGGACCATAATATACAATCATGAAAATGTCAAAGAAAATACAATTTTAAAACAACATAATACATAAACGTATACATTATTTTAAGAAATGAATAGTAGTGGTACAAAAAACAAAAAATATATGTCACTGAATACCACCAAGTAATGATGCAATAAAGAGCCTGAGTTATCCACTTTTGTATAGTTAGCTCATACGAGCATCTCTTTCCAAATTTCAAGCACTATAATTTAATAAATGACTAAGTAGTTCTCTAAGTATATTGATTCTTTCAAATCAGTCAGAGATAACGGGCTTGCCTCTACCTCAACTGGCCTTGCAGCTTGAAATACCAGTGAGCTTTGTAATTGAGCTCATTTGGACAGCTTCACTTTTTTAATTTACTCTAAACTAGTAAGGCAATCTTTAAGAGAGTAGATCTTAATTTTCTCCCATGCTAATGAGTTGACTAGATTTACTGACATTTATATAGAGTTGATATTAGTACCATCAGCCTATTGCAAAATTTATTATCAAAGGTTAAGTTAGATGCTGTGAAGAGGTTAACAGCCCTTAATTTTTTATATTCACTTATTTCCTGTTGGTTAGTGCCATTACTTTGCAGACTTATCTTAATTCAGGAAAGGTTACATAATAAGGAAAATATAAAATCATAGTGCTGGTGAGATGTCTCAGCCGATAAGAGTGCTGACTGTCTAATTGGAGGACCTGAGTTCAATCCCTTGAACCTATATGGTTCAGGGAGAGAACCAACTGTCTAGGGCATTCTTTGACTTCTATATATATATACCATAACATTTGTGTACCTGCACATACATGCATAAATAAAAACAACAAAAGTAAAATATAAAGTATATGATCATAAAACTTACAGACAAAATTTTTCTGATGTATATAATTCTGAAAATAATACACATATGATAAAATATCTCTGTCTATGTCATTTATAGGAAGTAGGTAATAAACACAAAATATGAAAGAAAAGATATGAATACTTGTCAGGGGCCTCCAGCAATCAACCAGCTACAGCTGCCTCACGTACTTGTAGAAAAGACATGACTCAATCCTCATAGAGAGTACGTGACTTTGAACCACAATGCTACCTCTGCCAAATTCCAGAAACAGGCCTGCAGCTTAAATAGCAGTTAAAGATTAGCTCAACAGAAAGCCCCCAATTCCGCCAGGAGATAGGCATGGACAACAGGGAAAGACTGAGATAGATAAATCAAGGACCTATGGTCAGGTTACCTAGCAACACAGGAGGTTCCACCCCCAAGCTTTTTCCCTGTGAATTAGGTTTCCAAGCAACACAGAGCTCTACCTCTCTCACTGACCTTATGCCCTTACAGCTTTCTTGAAGCTGCCCCTCCTCGCTTCCTACTCCAAGCCCCTTAAATATACCTTGGAAAGAATAAAGTTCTGTTGCTTTGATCAGACACTCGTCTTGGCATCCTTTTGTTCTCATATCTACCTTCCACCATCTTTCTACTAGGTGCCCTCCAGCCCCCACCTTGAATATCCCTCTGGTCGGGACAAATACTATCTTAGTTACTTTTACATTGCTGTGATAAAACCAGGGCAACTTATAGAAGGAAGAGTCTACTTGGCTTAGAGTTAAAGAGGGAAAGAGTCTGACATGGCAGAGTGACATAGCATCAAGCAGCAGGTATGTCAGCAGGAAGAGAAAATTGAGGCCTTACATCTTGAATCACAAACACAAATCAAAGTGGTTAGAGTCTTTAAACTCTCTGAGAATGTCTCCAGTAATATTCTTCTTCAAGCAAGGTCTCAGAAACATATGCAAACAGCCACCAACTAAGACCAGTTATTCAGATGCTCAGGACAATGGAGAACATTTTCTTCAATCCATCACAAATACTAAGAACTATTCCATTACTGTAGAGTGTATATTTTAAACACACTGTAAACTTTTAGAGTTTTTTTTCTTTATCTGAATTTGAGTTTACTGTAAATCTTTATGTTTTCCTGGCCAAGAGTCTTATCTGCTAAAAACCATGGCTGTTTAAACTGTAGTTTTTCCAAGATGGCGGGCATAAGTTTGACTCTAGCACACTGCCTCAGTCTATGCTGTCATCTTGGAGATGTAGTCACTGCCACTTCCAGCTGGACGTGCACACCTTTTAATTGTTAGCAGAGCCTCTTAAAAGAACCTTGGTGTTTTTTTATGCTGAGTCAGGAAGACTCCCTTAAGCAAGTCGCGTGAGTCTCTGCTTGTCTCTAGCAAAACATAGCCCACCTGAGAAAAAATTCTGCTACAAAGAATCTGTGCTTCTCTCCATTCTTTTTTTCTAAAATTCCTTTTAATCTCTTGTCAGTCTATGTGGAAATTCAATCCCACATGCTGACACCATATGTAGAGCACAGCCTTCCCTGCCATCCTCCTTGGGCCCTGCCATGATTGCAGTCCCTAAGTAACACAAAAGACACTGTATTAATTATGAAGTTCTTGGCTGTTTGCTTGTTTCTTACTGGCTAGATCTGACTTAAATATTTAACTCATAATTGTTAATCTAAGTATTTCTCTTACCGGAGAAAAGGGTCCGGACCTCTAATTCCTATGGTGGCTACGTCATGACTTCCTGTATTTCTCTTTCCCAGAATCCTCCTCATTCCCTAGTCCCACCTATCTTGCTTCCCTATTGTCCAACAGTGCTTTATTGACACATACACAGGACTTCCCCATTACCATTACCATAAAATCAATTAAGAATGTAAGTGAGGTACTATAGAAGGGAGTGGGCTCTCTGTGTGTACAGGCCTGTGGTCAAAGCAACAGCTTATTTTTCCTATGAAACATGGCACAATTCAGGTGCCCACATGAGCAGTAGGATTCATCCTGTACCCTTGTGGCACTTGAGGCTGTGATTCACAGTGAGGGTAGATGCACAGACTGTCAGTTTTAAATTCTATTAGCAGAAGGGATTAGTTGTAGGAATAAAGAGTGAAACCCTTCACATACAGCTAGACACAACTGCATCTTCTAAGTGGCTTTTGAAACAAAGCATACATATATTATGTTGCCCTCTACTGCTATGTGACAATTTATGCAGCATATCCCATGGAGATTGGAAGATGAGATTCTGGCAACAGTTAATCATTCAAACTAATCATGTGCCCCTACTTACCATGGATTTATATTCTTCTACTTTCTCATCTGATGGGGAAGTCCTGTGTATATGTCAATAAAGCACTGTTGGCCAATACGGAAGCAATATAGGTGGGACTAGGAGTCCAGGAGGACTCTGGGTAGGAGAAACACAGGGAGTCACGATGTAGCCCACCAGAGAAATAGGATGTCCAGAACTTTGCTCCGGTAAGAGAAATACTTAGATTAACAATTATGGGATGAATACTTAAGTCAGAGCTAGCCAATAATAAACAAGCAAGGCCAACAGCTTCATAATTAATACAGCGTCTTGTGTGTTATTTGGGGACTACAACACAGCAGAGCCCAGGTGACTGGCGGGGGGAAAACCAAAGCTGCTGGCAAAGAAAAGGCTTCTCTCTACACTCATCTTTTTGCTTTTTTATTCTGAGATAGAGTTTCAGTTTGGAGTCCAGACTGACCTTGATGTTCAATCCTCCTGCCTCCACTGCACAAGAGCACAGTGCACAGTTACACTTGTTTTTCTCTGCTTCTTAATCTTTCACCATTATCTGACCTCAGCATAGTTAGAGATTCCCTAGTGCCCCTGTAACAAACACTACTGTTTCCTGGATTCCAGATACATACCAAGGTGGATGGATTAAAAGTGTACTATGATGTCAGGGCACTGGTCCTTCAAAAAATCAGCGAAAAATCCCAGACTACTCATTGGCAGGACAAGTCTTTGAAACATATGCCCAGCTCAATTCTTTCCTCTCTCTGCTTTTTGGTTCACAATATGAACAGTCTTCATCATACCCCATGGTCTCTCTTCACCATGAATTGAACTGTTTGGACTGTCTGCCATGTTTTTTCACAAAAAAACAAAATTACAGACAGGAAGGGGGCAATGAGAGAATAGAAAAGAAAAACATCATTTTCCTATAGGCTATGGTATAAACAGACGTTAAGAATTTCGACTATAATAATTAATATTTATGAAAATTTTATGATATAGATAGTATCTGTATTTTACAGAAAAGGAAACAATAAATATTAAAATAAAAGGCTTGCTCAATGTTATATAATCACGAAGTGGCTGAAATACCTTGTATAGTAATGGTTCCCAAGGAGCACAAAACTATTTATTTTCCCTTTGTTGCTTGTATTTTTTGCATCATAGCTAAGGAACTTTTTCCTGGCCCAAGATCACAAAGATTTACTTCTATATTTTTCCTTCCAAGAGTTTTATAGTTTTAGTTTTTACATTTAGATTTCTGATATATCTTGAGTTATTATTTTTATTTTATTTTATTTTTTATTTTAATTTTAAATAGCTTATTTTACATGTAAATCCCAGTTCCTTCTCCCTCCCCTCCTCCCGCACTCCCCTTACCCCCTCCCACCCTATTGCCAAATACTTCCCCATAGGGGATATCTAGAGTCTGTCATTTTACTCTTGGTAGGGTCCAGGCACTCCCCTAAGAGTCCAGGCTGAGAGAGCATCTCTCTTTGTGCTATAGGCACACAAAGACAGTTTGTATACCAGGGATAGACACTGATCCACAGCTCAGGGCCCCATAGGTTGCCCAGGCCTTCTCACTGACACTCACATTTGGGGGGTCCAGATCAGTCCCATGCTGGCCTCCCCACTGTCGGTCTGGGGTACAAGAGTTCTCCCCTGTTCAGTTCAGCTGTCTCTGCTGGTTTTGCCAGCCAATTCTTTGCCAATTTGCTTATCACTCCTCTCTCTCTGTCACTGGGTTCCTTGGGTTCAGTTCAGTGATTAATTGTGTGTTTGCCTCTGCTTCCATCAGTCAAAGGATGACGGCTCCCGGATGGTTATAGACATCAAGTTCATTATCAGGGATGGGCATTCGAGGTGGTCCCTCCACTATTGCTTAGCTTGCCAATTGGTGTTATCCCTTTAGATCACTCGAA
The DNA here is from genome assembly GCF_017639785.1 of Mesocricetus auratus. Classification (NCBI taxonomy): domain Eukaryota; kingdom Metazoa; phylum Chordata; class Mammalia; order Rodentia; family Cricetidae; genus Mesocricetus; species Mesocricetus auratus. Next base: position 36,795,920 of record NW_024429188.1, on the reverse strand, counting down.
GTCACTCTGGTGCCTGATCTGTCTTCGAACCTATGATTCCCTCTTCCCCCTATTCTACCCCCACCCCGTCAACTTCCTGTTCCCCCATGACCAACTCTCTTCCTCTTCACCTCCTCTCTTCTTCCCAGGTCCCACTCCATCCACCCCTCGCCGTGTTCCCCATCCATTCAGAGGATCTTGTCTCCATCCTCTTCTCTTGGGTACTATGCATATATGCATATCTTTTAGGTTCTTTCCTGTTTCCCAGACTCTCTATCTGTGGAAGTGCAGACTGGCACTATCCTGATCCTTGTCTAAAATCCATATATGAGTGAGTACATACCATGTTTGCCTTTTTGCGACTGGGTTGCCTCACTCAGGATGGTTTCTTCCAGTGCTATCCATTTCCCTGCGAATTTCAAGATTCCATTATTTTTTTCTGCTGAGTAATACTCCATTGCGTAAATGTACCACATTTTCTCTATCTACTCTTCAGTTAGGAGGCATCTAGGTTGCTTCCAGTTTCTGGCTATTACAACCAATGCTGCTATGAACATAGTGGAGCAGATGACCTTGTTGTATGAACCTGCCTCATTTGGATAAATGCCTAAGAGTGGAATTGCAGGGTCTAGTGGTAGATTAATTCCAATTTTCCTGAGGAATCTCCATACTGATTTCCAAAGAGGCTGTATGAGTCAGCACTCCCACCAGCAGTGGAGGAGTGTTCCTCTCTCTCCACATCCTCTCCAGCATAAATTGTCTTTGGTGTTTTTGATTCTAGCCATTCTGACAGGAGTAAGATGGTATCTCAGAGTTGTTTTGGTTTGCATTTCCCTGATGGCTAAGGATGTTGAGCACTTTCTTAAGTGTCTCTTGGCCATTTTAGCCTCCTCTACTGAGAATTCTCTATTTAGCTCTGTACCCCACCTTTCAAGTGGATCCTTTGGTGTTTTGGAGACTTGTTTCTTGAGTTCTTTGTAAATTTTGGAGATTAGCCCTCTGTCAGATGTAGGGTTAGTGAATATCTTTTCCCATTCTGTGGCCTGTCTTTTTGTCTTTTTGACTGTGTCCTTTGCCTTACAGAAGCTTTTTAGTTTCAGAAGGTCCCATTTGTTAATTGTCGATCTCAGTGCCTGTGCCACTGGTGTTATGTTTAGGAAGTGTTCTCCTGTATCAACTCGTTGAAGAGTATCTCCCAATTTCTCTTCTAAAAGTGTCAGTGTGGCTGAATTTATGTTGAGATCTTTGATCCATTTGGACTTAAGTTTTGTGCAAGGCGATAGACCTGGATCTATCTGCAGTCTTCTGCATACCAGTACCCAGTTATGCCAGCACCATTTGTTGAAGATGCTTTCTTTTTTCCATTGTACAGTTTTAGCTTCTTTGTCAAAAATAAAGTGCGCATAGGTGTGTGGGATAAAATTGGTCCTTTTGATTCGCTTCCATTTGGTCTACCTGCCTATTTTTGTGCCAATACCAAGCTGTTTTCAGGACTATAGCTCTATAATAGAGCTTGAAGTCAGGTATGGTGATGCCTCCTGAAGTTCCTTTATTGTATAGGGATGTTTTGGCTACCCTGGGCCTTTTGTTTTTCCATATAAAGTTGATTAATGTTCTTTCCAGGTCCTTGAAGAATTGTGATGGAATTTTGATAGGGATTGCATTGAATCTATAGACTGCTTTTGGCAAGATTGCCATTTTTATTATGTTGATCCTACCAATCCAAGAGCATGGGAGATCTTTCCATTTTCTGGTATCTTCTTTGATTTCTTTCTTTAAAGACACAAAATTCTTGATATACAGGTCTTTCACTTCCTTGGTTAATATTATCCCCAGATATTTGATGCTGTTTTTGGCTATTGTAAAGGGTGATGTTTCTCTGATTTCTTTCTCAGTCACTTCATCATCTGTATATAATAGGGCCACTGATTTTTTTGAGTTTACCTTGTATCCTGCCACATTGCTGAAGGTGTTTATCAGCTCTAGGAGTAACCTTGCAGAGTTTTTTGCGTCACTTATGTAAACTATCATATCATCTGCAAATAGTGAAAGTTTGACTTCTTCTTTTCCTATTTGTATCCCCTTTATCTCCTTTTGTTGTCTTATTGCTGTAGCTAGAACTTCAAGTACAATATTGAAGAGATATGGAGAGTGGACAGCCTTTTCTTGTTCCTGATTTTAGAGGAATTGCTCTGAGTTTCTCTCCATTTAGTTTGATGTTAGCTGTTGGTTTACTGTATATTGCTTTTATTATATTCAGGTACATTCCTGTTATCCCTGATCTCTCTAGGACCTTTATCATGAAGGAGTGCTGGATTTTGTCAAAGGCTTTTTCAGCATCTAGTGAGAAGATCATGTGGTTTTTCTTTCGCAGATTGTTAATATGGTGGATTACATTGATAGATTTTCTAATGTTGAACCATCCCTGCATTCCTGGGATGAAGCCTACTTGATCATGGTGGATGATTTTTCTGATGTGTTCTTGAATCCGGTTTGCGAGTATTTTATTGAGTATTTTTGCATCAATGTTCATGAGGGAAATTGGTCTATAGATCTCTTTTTAGTTGTGTCTTTGTGTGGCTTGAGTATCAAGGTAATTGTAGCCTCGTAGAAAGAGTTTGGCAGTAAGCCTCCTGCTTCTATTGTGTGGAATACTTTGAGGAGTATTGGAATTAGCTCTTCTTTGAATTTCTGGTAGAATTCTGCACTGAAGCCATCTGGGCCTGGGCTTTTTTTTTTGTTTGGGAGGCTTTTGATGACTGCTTCTATTTCATTAGGGGTTATAGGTCTGTTTAGATTGTTTACCTGTTCTTGATTTAGTTTTGGCAAGTGATATATATCCAGGAAATTGTCCATTTCCTTTAAATTTTCAAATTTTGTGGAGTACAGATTTTCAAAGTATGACCTGATGATTCTCTTGATTTCCTCAGAGTCCGTTGTTATGTCCCCTTTTTCATCCCTGATTTTGTTAATTAGCATGCTCTCTCTCTCTGTCTTTTGGTTACTTTGGACAGAGGTTTGTCTATTTTGTTGATTTTCTCAAAGAACCAACTCTTTGTTTCATTGATTCTTCTCAGTGTTTTCCTGGTTTCTACTTGGTTGATTTCAGCCCTCAATTTGATTATTTCCTGGCATCTGCTCCTCCTGGGGGAGTTTGCTTCTTTTTGTTCTAGAACATTCAGCTATGCTATTAATTTTCTAGTATGACTGTTCTCCAGTTTTTTCATGTGGGCACTTAGTGCTATAAACTTTCCTCTCAGCACTGCTTTCAAAGTGTCCCATAAGTTTGTGTATGTTGTGTCTTCATTCTCATTGAAATTGAGGAAGTCTTTAATTTCTTTTTTTTATTTGTTCCTTTACCCAGGGATGGTACAATTGTGCATTGTTCAATCTCCATGAGTTTGTAGGGTTTCTGCGATTTGTGTTATTGTTGAATTCTAATGTTAATGCATGGTGGTCTGATAAGATGCAGGGGGTTATTCCAATTTTTTTGTATCTGTGGAGATTTGCTATGTTTCCTATTATGTGGTCAATTTTAGAGAAGGTTCCATGTGGTGCCGAGAAGAAGGTATATCCCTTTGTATTTGGGTGGAATGTTCTATAGATGTCTGTTAAACCTAGTTGGGTCATAACTTCTATTAATTCTTTTGTTGCTTTGTTAAGTTTCTGTCTGGAGGTCCTGTCTAGCGGTGAGAGCGGAGTGTTGAAGTCTCCTACTATTAGTGTGTGAGATTTTATGTGCATTTTGAGCTTTAGTAATGTTTCTTTCACGAATGTAGGTGCCTTTGTATTTGGGGCGTAGATGTTTAAAATTGAGACTTCGTCTTGATGGATTTTCCTTTGATGAATATGAAGTGCCCTTCTTCATCTCTTTTGATTGATTTTAATTTGAAGTCTAATTTGTTAGATATTAGGATTGCTACTCCCGCTTGTTTCTTGGGGCCGTTTGATTGGAAGATCTTTTCCCAGCCCATTACTCTGAGATAACGTCTGTCTTTGATGTTGAGATGTGTTTCTTATATGCAGCAGAAAGAAGGGTTCTGTCTTCGTATCCATTCTGCTAGTCTGTGTCTTTTTATAGGCAAGTTGAGGCCGTTGACATTGAGGGATATTAATGATCATTGATTGGTGATCCTTGTTTGCGCTTGATTTATTGTTAGTGAAGTTATTTTGTGTAGTTTCTCCTCCCTTTTTCTTTTGGTGTTTTGTAAAGTATGATTATATATTGCCTGTGTCTTTGTGAATGTAGTTATCTTCCTTGGCTCTAGGTTTTCCTTCTAGCATTTTCTGTAGAGCTGGATTCATGGATACGTATTGTTTAAATCTGGCTTTGTCATGGAATATTTTGTTTTCTCCATCTATGGTAATTGAGAGCTTTGCTGGATATAGTAGTCTGGGCTGGCATCCTTGTTCCCTTAGCGTTTGTAGGACATCTGACCAGGATCTTCTGGCTTTCATAGTTTCCATTGAGAAGTCAGGTGTAATTCGGATAGGTCTGCCTTTGTATGTTACTTGGCCTTTTTCTTTAGCTGCTCTTAATATTTTCTCTTTACTCTGTAGGTTTGATGTTTTGATTATTATATGGTGAGGTGACTTCTTTTTCTGGTCAAGCCTATTTGGTGTTCTGTAAGATTCTTGTACTTTCATAGGCATATCTTTCTTTAGGTTAGGGAAGTTTTCTTCTATGATTTTGTTGAATATGTTTTCTGTACCTTTAAGTTGAATTTCTTCACCTTCTTCTATGCCTGTTATTCTCAGGTTTGGCTTCTTCACGGTGTCCCATATTTCCTGGATATTTTGTGTTAAGGATTTGTTGGTTTTGAGATTTTCTTTGGTTGACGACTCTATATCCTCTAATGAGTCTTCAACACCTGAGATTCTCTCTCCTATCTCTTGTATTCTATTGGTGATACTTGCATCTGTAGTTCCAGATCATTTACCGAGATTTTCTATTTCCAGCATCCCTTCATTCTGTGTTTTCTTTATCGTTTCTATTTCAGCTTTCAATCCTTCAACTGTTTGAGCTGTTTCCTTATTTTTTTTTGGTTGTTTTTTCTTGGTGCTCTTTAGATTCTTTGAGAGATTTGTTTATTTCTTGAAATTTTCCCCCATTTCATGGATTTTTTTGTTTGTTTTTTCTTATATTTCTTTAAGGGATTTCCTCGTTGCTTCTTTGAGGGTCTCCATCATCTTCATGAAATAATTTTTAAGGTCTGTCTCCTCGTCTTCGTCTATGTAGTGCTTTTCGGGTCTTGCTTGTGTTGGATCCCTGGATTCTGGTGGGGTCATGTTGGTGTTTCTATTGCTGAGTGATCTCTTATTCTGTCTTCTTCCCATCTCTTCTTCCAGTGGGTGCTGGTGGGGTCTTTCCATCTCCACTGGTCTCCTTCCTTCCTGCAGTTGAAGCTGGGGATGCTGAAGCTGGACTCGCTGGTGTTGGGGTCTTGGAGGGGCTGATGTCTTTCCTGAAGCTGGACTCGCTGGGGTTGGGGTCTTGGAGGGGCTGATGTCTTTCCTCTGTGGGCGGGTCTTCTGGATGTCAGGAGCGGCCCCGAAGATGGAGGGGGGATGGGTGATGGGCAGGCGGTCCCTGCCAGAGACCCAATCTCACCTGAAGCTGGACTAACTGGGGTTGGGGTCTTGGAGGGGCTGATGTCTTTCCTGTGTGGGCTGGTCTTTTATTTTTTTTTAATTTTCTAGTTTAAATTTAGATAAGAAACAAGGTTGCTTCACAAGTCAGTTCCAGGTCCCTCTCCCTTTCCCTCCCCTCCTCCCGCGCCCTCCCCCCCAACCTCCCCTACCTCTTATCCCCTCATTCCCCCAGGGAGGGTGAGGATCTCCATGGGGGTGTGCGTAGTCTGTCATTTCATATAGGGCAGGGCCTAGACCCTTCCCCAAGAGTTCAGGGTGAGAGTGTACCTCACATTGTTCTATGGGAGTCCAAAGTCCATGTGTATACTTGCGATGGGTACTGATCTGCTGCCCAAGGCTCAATAGATTACCTAGGCCTCCTCAATGACACCCAGATAAAGGGGGTCTTGATCAGTCCCATGCTTGATTCCCAGGCTGATGCCTGGGATTCAAGAGTTAACCTTTGTCTGGTCAGCGGTTTCTGGAGGTTAAACCAGCCCAGTCTTAATCCCTTTGATCATCAGTACTCCCTCTCTGTTACTGGCTTTCTTGAGTTCAGCTCAGTACTTAATTAACCAAGGGAGTCGGCCTCTTCTTCGATCAGCCACTAAATGAAGTTTATGTTTCCCAGACTCTCTGGCCATAGGATTGTAGGCTGGCACTCCCCAGATCTATGTCTAAAATCCATATATGAGAGAGTACACGCCATGTTTCTCTTTTTGTGACTGGGTTACCTCACTCAGGATGGTTTCTTCTAGTGTTATCCATTTGCCTGCAAATATCAGGATTCCATTATTTTTTTCTGCTGAATAGTACTCCATTGTGTAGATGTACCACATTTTCTCTATCCACTCTTCGGGTGAGGGACATCTAGGTTGCTTCCAAGTTCTGGCTATTACAAATAAAGCTGCTATGAACATAGTGGAACAGACATCTTTGTTGTATGCATGGGCATCTTTTGGATATATGCCTAAGAGTGGAGTTGCTGGGTCTTGTGGTAGGTTTATTCCCATTTTTCTGAGGAATCTCCATACTGATTTCCAAAGTGGCTGAACCAGTTGGCACTCCCACCAGCAATGGAGGAGTGTTCCCCTTTCACCACATCCTCTCCAGCATAAATTGTCATTGGTGTTTTTGATGTTAGCCATTCTGACAGGAGTGAGATGGTATCTCAGAGTTGTTTTGATTTGCATTTCCTGGATGGCTAAGGATGTGGAGCACTTTCTCAAGTGCCTCTCAGCCATTTTAGACTCCTCTATTGAAAACTCTATTTAGAACTGCAACCCACTTTTTAATTAGGTCCTTTGATGTTTTGGAGACTTGCTTCTTGAGTTCTTTGTAAATTTTGGAGATCAACCCTCTGTCAGATGTGGGATTAGTGAAAATTTTTCCCATTCTGTGGGCTGCCTTTTTGTCTTGCTGACTGTGTCCTTGGCCTTACAGGAGCTTCTCAGTTTCAGTAGGTCACATTTATTAATTGTTGATCTCACTGTCTGTGCTACTGGTGTTATGTTCAGGAAGCTGTCTCCTGTACCAATTTGTTCAAGGGTACCACCCACTTTCTCTTCTAAGAGGTTCAGTGTGGCTGGATTTATGTTTAGGTCTTTGATCCATTTGGACTTGAGTTTTGTGCATGGCAATAAACATGGATCGATCTGCATTCTTCTACATGCCAGTCTCCAGTTATGCCAGCACCATTTGTTGAAGATGCTTTCTTTATTCCATTGTATATTTTTAGCTTCTTTGTCAAAGATCAGATGTTCGTACGTATGTGGGTTAATACCCGGATTTTCAATTCAATTCCGTTGGTCTACCTGTCTATTTTTGTGCCAATACCAAGCTGTTTTCAGGACTATAGCTCTATAATAGAGCTTGAGGTCAGGGATGGTGATGCCTCCGGACATTGCCTTGTTGAACAGGGTTGTTTTGGCTATCCTGGGTCTTTTGTTTTTCCATACAAAATTGATTATTGTTCTTTCAAGGTCTGTGAAGAATTCTGCTGGGATTTTAATGGGGATTGCATTGAATCTGTAGATTGCTTTTGGCAGGATTGCCATTTTTACTACATTGATCCTACCTATCCAAGAGCATGGGAGATCTTTCCATTTTCTGAGGGCTTCTTTAATTTCTTTCTTTAAAGATTCAAAGTTCTTGCAATACAGGTCTTTCACTTGTTTGGTTAGCATTACCCCAAGGTATTTTATGTTGTTTGTGGCAATTGTATAGGGTGATGTTTCTCTGATTTCTTTTTCAGCCCTTTTATCATCTGTATATAGTAGGGCTACTGATTTTCTTGAGTTGATCTTGTAGGCTGCCACTTTGCTGAAGGTGTTAATCAGCTGTAAGAGTTCCCTGGTAGAGTTCTTTGGGTCATTGATGTGAACTATCCTATCGTCTGCAAACAGTGAAAGTTTGACCTCTTCCTTACCAATTTGTATCCCCTTGATCCCCCTTTGTTGTCGTATGGCAATAGCTAGAACGTCAAGTACCATGTTGAAAAGGTATGGAGAGAGTGGACAGCCTTCTTTTGTTCCTGATTTTAGAGGAATTGCATTGAGTTTCTGTCCATTTAGTTTGATGTTGGCTGTTGGTTTACTGTATATAGCTTTTATTATGTTTAAGTATGTCCCTCTTATCACAGATATCTCTAAGACCTTTATCATGAAGGGGTGTTGGATTTTGTCAAAGGTTTTTTCAGCATCTAGTGAGATGATCATGTGATATTTGTTTTTCAGCTTGTTTATATGGTGGATTACATTGATGTATTTTTGTATGTTGAACCATCCCTGCATCCCTGGGATGAAACCTACTTGATGATGGTGAATGATTGTTTGATGTGTTCTTGGGTCCAATTTGCCAGTATTTTATTGAGTATTTTTGAATCAATGTTCATGAGGGATATTGGTCTGAAGTTCACTTTCTTAGTTGTATATTCGTGTCGCTTGGGGATCAAGGTTATTGAAGCCCCATAGAAAGAGTTTGGCAAAAACCCTTCTGCTTCTATTGTGTGGAACACTTTGAGAAGAATTGGTATAAGCTGTTCTTCGAATTTCAGGTAGAATTCTGCACTGAGGCCATCTGGACCTGGGCTTTTTTTGGTTGGGAGACTTTTGATGACAGCTTCTATTTCCATAGGGGTTATAGGTCTATTTAAATTGCTTATCTGTTCTTGATTTAGTTTTGGCAATTGTAGCTATCCAGGAAGTCATCCATTTCCTTTAAATTTTCGAATTTTGTGGAGTACAGGTTTTCAAAGTATGACCTAATGATTCTCTGGATTTCCTCAGAGTCTGTTGTTATGTCCCCCTTTTCATTTCTGATTTTGTTAATTTGCCTGTTCACTCTCTGCTGTTTGGTAAGTTTGGACAAAGGTTTGTCTATCTTGTTGATTTTCTCAAAGAACCAACTCTTCGTTGCATTGATTCTTTGTGTTGTTTTCCTGGTTTCTACTTTATTGATTTCAGCCCTCAATTTGATTATTTCCTGGCGTCTACTCCTCCTGGGGGAGTTTGCTTCTTTGTGTTCTAGAGCTTTCAGCTGTGATGTTAATTCTCTGGTATAACTGTTCTCCTGTTTCTTCATGTGAGCACATAGTGCTATGAACTTCCCCCGTAGCACTGCTTTCAAAGTGTCCCATAGGGTTGGGTATGTTGTGTCTTCATTCTCATTGAATTCGAGGAAGTCTTTAATTTCTTTTTTTATTTCCTCTTTGATCCAGGGATGGTGTAGTTGAGCATTATTCAATTTCCATGAGTTTGAAGGTTTTCTGCAATTTGTGTTGTTGTTGAATTCTAATTTTAAAGCATGGTGGTCTGATAATATGCATGGAGTTATTCCCATTTTTTGTAGCTGCTGAGGTTTGATATATTGCCAAGTATTTCGTCGATTTTTGAGAAGGTTCCATGTGGTGGTGAGAAGAAGGTATATTCTTTTTATGTGGATGAAATGTTCTATAGATATCGGTTAATCCCAGTTGGGTCTTTACTTCTATTAGACCCTTTGCTTCTTTGTTGAGTTTCTGTCTGTTATTCCTGTCTAGTGTTGAGACTGGTTTGTTGAAATCTCCAACTATAACTGTGTGGGGCTTTAGATGAGATTTAAGTTCTAATAATGTTTCTTTAACGAATGTGGATGCCATTGTATTTTGGGCATAGATGTTGAGGATAGATACTTCATCTTGGTGGGTTTCACCTTTGATGAGTATGTAATGACCTCCTTCATCTCTTTTGATTGATTTTATTTTAAAGTCTAGTTTGTTAGATATTAGGATTGCTACCCCTGCTTGTTTCTTGGGTCCATTTGATTGAAAAATTTTTTCCCAACCTTTAACTCTCAGGTAATGTCTGTCTTTGAGGGTGAGGTGTGTTTCTTGTATGCAGCAGAAGGAAGGGTTCTGTCTTCGAATCCATTCTGCTAGTCTGTGTCTTTTTATGGGTGAGTTAAGGCCATTAATATTGAGGGATATTAATGACCATTGATTGCTCATCCTTCTTCGATTTGCAATGGTTGTTGTTGGTGGCATTATGTGTGGAATTTCATCCCTTTGTTCTTTTGGCTGTTGGTAGAGAGGGATTCTCTAATGCCTACGTTTTTCTGGTTGTAGTTAGCTTCCTTGGGTTGGAGTTTTCCTTCCAAAATTTTCTGTAGGGCTGGGTTAGTGGACACATATTGCTTGAATCTAGTTTTGTCATGGAATATCTTGTTTTCTCCATCTATAGTGATTGAGAGCTTTGCTGGGTATAGTAGTCTGGGCTGGCATCCATGGTCTCTTAGTGTAGGTAGAATATCTATCCAGGACCTTCTGGCTTTCAGAGTTTCCGTGGAGAAATCAGGTGTAATTCTGATAGGTCTGCCTTTATATGTTACTTGACCTTTTTCTTTAGGTGCTCTTAATATTCTTTCTTTATTCTGTATGTTTGGGGTCTTGATTATTATGTGGCGAGGGGATTTTTTTTGTGGTCCATTCTATTTGGTGTTCTGTAGGCTTCTTGCACCTTCATTGGCATGTCTTTCTTAATGTTGGGAAAGTTTTCTTCTATGATTTTGTTGAATATGCCTTCTGCCCCTTTGAGCTGGATTTCTTCTCCTTCTTCTATACCTATTATTCTTAGGTTTGGTCTTTTCATGGTGTCCCATATTTCTTGGATCTTTTGTGTTAAGGATTTGTTGGATTTATGGTTTTCTTAGGTTGATAAATCCATTTCTCCTAGTGTATCTTCAACACTTGAGATTCTCTCTTCCATCACTTCTATTCTGTTGGTAATGCTTGTATCAGTAGTGCCTGACTGTTTGTCCAGCTTTTCTATTTTCTGCCTTTCTTCAGATTGTGTTTTTTTTAATGTCTTTATTTCAGTTTTCAACCCTTGCAGTGTTTGCATTGCTTCTTGCAATTTTCTGTTTATCTTTTCGTTCATTTGTTGCCTTTTATGAATTTTTTTGTTTGTTCTTTCTTCCATTTCTTGCATTTTTTGGTTTGCTTTTTGTTCCATTTCTTGCATTTTGTGCTTTGTTTCTTCTTCCATTTCCTGCCTTTTTTAGTTTGTTTCTTCTTCTATTTTTTCCTTTTTTGCTTTGTTTTTTCTACCATTTCTTGCATTTTTTGCTTTGTTTTTCTTCCATTTCCTGCCTTTTTTGGTATGTTTCTTCTTCCAATTCTTGCATTTTTTTGGTTTGTTTTTTCTTCCATTTCTTGCATTTTTTCCTTCGTTTCTTCTTCCATTTCCTGCCTTTTCTGGTTTGTTTTTTCTTCCAATTCTTGCATTTTTGGGTTGTTTTTTCTTCCATTTCTTTGAGGGATTTTCCTATATCCTCTTTTAGGGCCTCTATCATTTTCATGAAAGTGCTTTTAAGGTCGTTCTCTTCTGCTTCGTTCGCATTGGAATGTTGGGGTCTTGCTGGTGTGGAGTCTCTAGAATCGGGCGGTGTCATATTTGTTTTTCTGTTGCTGAGTGTGTTTTTGTATTGTCTCTTTCCCATCTCTTCTTCTAGTGGGTGCAGAAAGAGCCCCTTACTGGTCTGGGGACCAGAGTTCCCTTTTGGTGGGTGCTAGCAAGTCCAATAATCTGGAGGTTCTTCTATTCCTTGTCCAAGTGCTGGTCCTGTGGGTGGAGAAGAAGAACAGGAATCTGGGGCGCTTAGCCTCTTACCTGGTCCCCTGGACCCTATGCTGGGTCCTGTTGTACCTGATCCAGAACAGCTACTCCCCTGGTCTCCCTGGCTCCTCTGGTTTCCTGGTCTCATTGGCGGGAGAGAAGCCCTGGAGTCTGGGGTGCTTGGCTCCTGCCAGGATTGGGAGCTCTGTGCAGTTCCCAGGCGATCTGCAGGTACTGGAACACAGGCCAGGAAGCCGGCCTGTTTACCTGATGCTGCTGCAGGAACAGTTGCTTCCCTGGACTTCGAGTTATTATTTTTATTGAGAGAATTGTAAATTCATTTTTATGTGGATTATCCTGTTGTGCTGGCTTCTTTACATGACCTAGAGTCACTGGGAAAAATGAAACCTCAGTTAAAGAAGTGCTTATATCAGATTGATCTCTGACCACATGTATGAGGGATTGCCTTGACTGATAATAAGCACAGCCAGACCTGGATCACTTTAGGCAGCACCATTTCTAAGCAGAGGAGTCTGGGATATATAAGGATGCTAGCTGAGCAGGAGTTAGTAAATATTCTTCCTCTATGACTTCTGTTACAAGATCCTTATTAAACTCTTGTCTTGACTTCCTTCAATGGTGGATTACGACCTGGATGTATAAGCAGAATTAATCATTTCCTATCCCAATTTTCTTTTGGTGAGAGTGTTTTATCACAGCAAAATAAAGCAAACAAGCAGGGTTGATTTTGTATATTCAAACCAAAACTTTAGTGGCTCATAATAATAGGCGTATTTCTTTCACAAGTCTAGGGTCTTCAGGGAAATTCTGACCCTGATTACTTTGCCTTAGCTCTGTAATTAACTTGAGGCATTTTTATTTGTTTATTTATTTATTTTTTGGTTTTTTGAGTCAGGGTTTCTGAGTAGTGTTTTGGAGGCTGTGCTGGAACTTGCACTGTATACCAGGCTGGCCTCTAACTCACAGAGATCCACCTGTCTCTGTCTCCTGAGTGCTGGGATTAAAGGTGTGCGCCACCAACACCTAACAATTTGAGACTTTTTTAACAATAGTATGTCCATGATGGGCTTTGCGTGCTATCTAATGTTTGTCAAGCTAGTTCTAATGCCCCACAATTATAATGGCTTATCTCTGCATTATAGCACATGCCTGTTTAGCTTCAAAATGTCTAGCATAGACTTCATCATGTGATAAACTGAGGGTTCCAAAGAACAAGTGAAGACCAGCTATGGCCATCAAACATCTTTCAAACCTCTGCTGACATCCTTTTTGCTAATGTGTTGTTATTTACAGCAACAAACATTGAGAAGCCTAGAGTCAGCAGATATTGGAACACCTCTATTAGAATGCTAGCCCTCAAACATTGGTAACACATAGTCATGCCAAAATTTCTGGTGTTTCCTGTGCTTAATTCCAAAACTACTATAATTCTACTCTTGTACCAGATTAATACAATATTATACCAATGTACAAGTCTTCTTATCAATCCCAAAGATTGATATCTGAGTCTCAAATATACGCTAGCACCTAACATTTTGATAGAGTGTAACAACTCATTGGATATAGGCTGAAAAATGAAATTAGAGAAAATGTAAAACAAAATGGGGGTCTAGTTTTCATATACTAAAAAGTGACATAATTCACCACATATACATTATCCCTATTTACTCCATGAGTTAAAAATGAAACAGAGAATCTAAATAATCCCCTGTGCTCAACATGTAGCCTTCTATGTCATTGGTTATATTTTCTTAACTTTACTACACCTGACTTCATGTTAAAACGTTCGTCAAATTATGTCTAAATAGAATCCTATTTAGAAGTAATTTATCCTATTTAGAAGTAATTTCTCCCCAAAGAATTCCTCCACCAATGGGTGAGAGAATAAGAGGATGTAGAAGGGGTATATATGTAATATATACATATGTATGTGTATACATGAAATTATAAAAAAATAAGCTACCATTTTCCTTAAACCAAACAATCATCTAAAAGTTTATTTTCTCTGTTACAAATTAACTAACACTATGATAATGTTGTGGACTTAATAATTCACTTCCTGGTTAAAAGAATTGGAACATTATTTTTAAAAATTAGAAGTCATTTGAGACTTTGACACATTTGGTAAGATTTCCCTAAGTATTCTCACCAGTCCAAATGAGGATGGGCCCAAAAGAAAAATGTGATTCATTAACCTGAATAGATAATAACTGCCTCCTGACCCTTATTCAGCTAAAATGTAATATTCATTGGATGTTCAGTCACAATTTAAGTATGTATCAAGAATCAGCCTCAGTATAGTGATAAATACTACAAATAAACAATAATTAATCTAAAGGTATAATGTTCCAGAATGCCAAACTATCTGTGATCCTGTAACGCAGGTTACATTGTATAGACAAGCTAATCCATTCCTCAGGTGAATGCTTTGAAAGTAATAACTTCATTTGTAACCATCCCAGATTTTTTGTAGCACTGTATAATATTCAAAGAATTTTCATGTGTATTACATCATGTATGGTTTGTAATAGCCACTTAATATGAAACATGTTCCTATACACTTACTTTACACATGTTAGAACCTTTCTTCTTGGGGTTTTTCATATACAGTTCAGTCTTTGTAACCCAGTCCATAGCAGTGTATCAAGGATTCTCTATGGTGTAATGCTTTCAGAATTTTTAAAGTAAATGCCTCAGGCTATTCATCATTTCACAGCTATCTTAGATCCATCCTGACATATAACTTAGAAAGACATTCTGTTACATTTCTCAGAAATTATTGTCATTTAATATCTTACTTGCATCAGTCCCAATTGTACCTTACCCATATCAACACCGACATATCAAAAATTTTTATGATAAAGAAATTGCTTTGAAGGTCCTATTCTGTAGGTTCAAAGGAATAATTCTTGTATTAGTAAGCTACTTTTTAACTTTAAAGCAGTTTTCTGTATTTTATCTCAATGGAAATGTATGCTCTCTGAGAGAAATAAAATGATAATAAAGAAATGTGATTTGCAGCACCTTCTTAGCCCTTTTAGATATCTCTCAGATTAATTGACCTGGGCAGAATTCAGATAGGCAAAAGAGGCATTTGTGTCTCAGTCTGACAGTCAAAGTATTGAAACAGTGAACCCCAGGAATCACAGGCTGAAAGAAAAATAATAGGTCCCAGCCAAAAGGGGAAGTCGTTTCCCTGAATTAGATTTCATAACAGTTCTAATAACCTGTCAAACCACCTAACAGAATGATAGTGAAGCTAAGACAATGGTGGGTCAGTGAAAAATGGTACTACACCTTGCCCAGGACTGATTAGATGTACATAACCTTGGCTGTTTATATAAACTTTAATATCACTTCAGACACCCCAAGACAAAGTTAGAGGGTTCACTAGTGTGTTACTCTTTGCCACTCTTCCAAGTACAACCACATGGAATTAATCTCCTCTTTCTGTCTTGTACTATTAATTTGATGCTTTTAAATGGCTTAATGAGTATGGATGCTCAAACCCAGTTTGTAGAACTTGCTGGAAACTCTATATTAAATAGCATCAGCAGGGATTTGAGCTTCATAAAAAATTTTGGTGATCTTACTTATATCAGTTATACTGCTCCAGGGATTCTGTCACAATACTAAGATGATTTGATTTTTATGGAAGGCATAAAACTAATTTGTTCTTTTAAAAAGTACTGAATATCTACTTATCATATTCTATACTTTATAGTAGGAATTCTAGAAAATCAGAACAGTATGAATAACTTTAATGCATAGGACATACCATAGTTTCTGTTTATATATGCAAAATCTAGGCCTACTCCAAAACCTAAAGTGAAATATCTGAAAACGAAATGAAGGAACCAGAACTCTCTGGCATCTGGAAGGTTGCAGAAGACCTTCAAACTCTAAGAACTATTGCCTTATAATGAAGGTGATTTTCCTAGGATTCCAGCTGCAACTTAGACTGAAGTTCATACCTTTAGAAACTCCAAGAACTCTTTAAGGTAATTAGCATACCATTTAGAAAGTAATTCAAATTTAAGAAAAAGAACAATGGGATTTAAATTTTCATCAAAACATACTTCTGTGCAGTGCCCTGCACTTGGTGCTTTTAAAAAAACTATAAAAAATGATATAATTTCATAATAAATATTCAATCTGTAATGATGAGCTCTGTCAATCTTAGAAAAAATAAATGTAGCATTTAATTAGAAAATAGATTTATCTTTGAATGTGAGGTGAAAGCTGGAGAAAATGCACTTCTGTCTGCTTTGAAAGTGCTATTCAAGATACATCATTGTTATAATTTGAAAAGTATTATTCACAAGAAAGACAGATTTCACTTCATCAGGTTTGACTGTAAGAAGACCAAGACATAAAAGCTGAATGTAAGAAAGGTAAGCCACAGATGATTGAGTTTTAAAATGATCACATATCTTTAAAATTAGCTCAAGAGTTATACTCAAATCCCAATCTGCCTCTCTGCAAAAAAGATAGATCAGGGCGTCTTCACAGTATGGGATGTTTGATTTGACGTAAATTTAAGAATGTTTTCTATAACATGGTGCTTGGCCTGTTTTGCTTCTTCAAAAATCATGTTAGTACATTTTTAGAATACCAAAGATGTCAAGATAATATTGAATTAGAACCATTGTCTTCCTTGGGTTTAATTCAGCCCATTCTAAAAAAATGGTAATCAACCAATGTCTATTTTACTCGGAAAAAGAAAAAAAATGCCCTAGACATTCTCCGAAGGGTATTTAAAAACCTACCTGTACTTACAGCTTGCCAGACTGGGTCAGTTCCAATCAGTTAATGTCATTAAGCAGCAAATGTATAGATCAAGGAGGAAAGGCTGTACCAAATAAGAAGAGAAGTTTGATTTGTTAATTTGGTGCATAGTTAACACTTAGAAGAGCACATCAAACACACAAGCCTCAGTGGCCTACAACCATGTTGTCCTGCAAAGAAAAATGCTTAGGTATCCATTAAGTCTGATATCATTACAGAATTGGATGGGTATTGTTTCATCTTACCTATTATCATTTTGTATAACTAGGATAGGCCCTCAATTTAGTTCATGTGTCTGCATCACTTAGTGAAAGGTGGTGTCAGTATACACGTTTTCAAATTTAAAATGTTTATGGACATTTGGACTGAACTTATGGTTATGTACCATGTGTATGTAGTGCCCAAAGAGTACAATGAAGCCTAAATGATGTTGTCTGGTCCTCTGGAGGTAGAATCACAGACCCATGTTAGCCACCATGTGGGTGCTGGGAACTGCATCTGGGTGTTCTGCAAGAATTGCTATTAATGGCTGAACCATCTCTCCATCATCATAGTTTGGGTATAATCTTACATGAATGACTAAGGTGAAAAAGAATACAACTGGAAATGTGTGAAGGCTCTTGAAGCAGAATCTCAGTATTGGTACACAATCATTTTCAGCTGTACACCAGGCTAAAACAGGCTATAAAGCAGTATAGATTCAAGGAATGAAGAATAATCTATGCAATTAGTATGAGGAACTGAGGGAATAAATATAAGAATTAAGACAAAAATTAAACAACAAAAGAACCCATGTGACCAATCAATAAATGGACTAATAAGTTAAACAGACAGTTCTCAAATGAAGAAAAAACTGAAACCACTTGGTGACCCACTTTAACCCTAGTCACAATTGTTTCCAGCAAATAAACAAATGAAAACACACGTTAATGAGAATGTGATAAAAAAGAATCACTGGTGGGCATGTAAGCTGGTGTGGTCACTGCTGCAATCAGTGCCAAAGCTTCTCAAAGAAATAAAATAAAATCTGAGCAATAGCTCAGAAGGTTAGAGTGCTTGCTTATTTTGCCAAGGACCCAGGCTAGGTACCCAACATCCACATGGATGCCTACCACATTGGGATTAGATGTGCTCTTCTGATCTCCCTGGACACCAGGCATATATATATATATATATATATATATATATATATATATATATATATATATATATATATATATGCCTGCACACAAAACAAGATCAACATAAGAATAAACAAACAAACAAATAACAAAAAATAAACCTTAGAAATGAAACCACCTCATAACTAAACTGTCCTGAATGTATACGCAGAGGTTTCTCTATCCTATCACAGAGATATTTGCACATTTCTGTGCAAGAGAGAGGAGAGAAGGGGAGGGTGCAGGAGAACATAAGGGTTTAGGAAGGTTGGGTAAGGGGAAGAACAGAGAAAGAGAGCAAGAAAAGAGATACCTTAATATAGAAAGACATGGACTTAACGAGAAACCTGGCACTAGAGAAATTCCCAGGAATCCACAGGATGACCACAACTAGGAATCTAAGCAGTAGTGGAGAGGTTATCTTAAATGCCCTACCCTATAATAAGATTGATGACTACCTTAAATGGCATCATGGAGCCTTCATCCAGTAGATAATTGAAGCAGAAGCAGAGATCCCAGCTAAACACCGAGATGAACTCTGGAATCCATTTGCAGAGAGGGAGGTGTGATGAGCAAAGGGGAAAAGACCATATTGGGGAAACACACCGAAACAGCTGACCTGAGCAATAGGGAGCTGACAGACTCCAAACTGACAGCTGGGGAACCTGTATAAGACTGAATCAGGCCCCCTGAATGTGGGTGTCAGTTCGGGGGCTTGGGAAGTATATGGGGCCTCTGCCAGTAGAACCAGTATTAATCCCTAGTGCACAAATTGGCTTTGGGAGCCCATTCCCTATGGAGGGATACTCTCTCAGCCTAGACACTTGGAGGAGGGCCTAGGTCATGCCCCAAATGATGTGACAAACTTTGATGATCTTCCATAGGAGTCTTCATCCTCCCTGAGGAATGGATCGGGTTAAGATGGGGAGATGGTGGAGGGAGGAGGGAGAGGGAATTGGGATTGTTATGTAAAATAATATTGCTTTAATTTAAATAAAAATTAATTTACAAAAGAAAACGAAAAGAGTCTAGATGTCCATTAACAGAAGTATGGATAAAGAGCATGTGGTGCATATACAGAATGAATTTTATTCACCTGTAAATGAAAATAAAAGTTTCAAGAAAATGAGTATATCTGGAAGGCATTACACTCAATAAGGTTACCTATTCAGGAACAGAAAAACTGAATGATCAAATTCATAAGAAGATCCATATATATAATGGAGAGAGAGAGAAGCGAGCAAGAGAGAGAGACTTTGGTTGTAGGGCATGAAACTAGTAAAGGGATCACAGGAGGAGAAAAGAAAGATTTGAGGGATTTGAGGGAGGTGGAGGGGCATAAATAAAACACATATGACATGAAAGCAGAAAAGGACCACTGGCAATGGAAGCACACAAAGATGGTCAGGAGGATGAGGAAGAAGCACAGGGCAAAAGATTAACAAAAACCTGATACATATGAAAATGCCATAATGAAATCTATTACTTTGTATGCTAATTTTAAATTAGAAAGACAAATGTGTTACAATTTCTCACCATGTGAAATATTAAATTCTTTTTCCTTAAGAATAAGATAGCATATTATGTAACATAAATGATAAGAAGCATATGATTCCCATTTCTCCACATTCTCTCCAGTGTAAACGGTTGTTGGTGTTTTTGATTTTAGCCATTCTGACGGGAGTAAGATGGTATCTCAGAGTTGTATTGATTTGCATTTCCCTGATGACTAAGGATGTTGAGCACTTTCTCAAGTGTCCCCTCTATTGAGAATTCTCTATTTAGTTCTGTAGACCAGGTTTTTATTTTATTATTTTAATTTAAAATAGCTTGCTTCACATGTCAAACCCAGTTCCCTCTCCCTCCCCTCCTCCTGCACACCCTCACCATCGCCCCCAACCTCCCACCCTATTGCCATTTACTTCCACATAGGGGATATCCAGAGTCTGTCATTTCACTCAGGGCAGGGTCCAGGCACTCCCCTAAGAGTCCAGGCTGAGAGAGCATCCATCTTTGTGTTACGGACACACAAAATCCGTTTGTATGCCAGGGATAAACACTGATCTACTGCCCAGGGCCCCATAGGTTCCCCAGGCCTCCTCACTGACTCAGCGTATCTGGATCAGTCCCATGCTGGCCTCCCAGCTCAAGGTTTGGGGTCCAAGAGCTCTCCTTTGTTCAGATCAGCTGTGTCTGCTAAAGGCAGACCTATCCAAATTACACCTGACTTCTCAATGGAAACTATGAAAGCCAGAAGATCCTGGACAGATGTACTATAAACGCTAAGGGAACAAGGATGCCAGCCCAGACTACTATATCCAGCAAAGCTTTCAATTACCATAGATGGAGAAAACAAAATATTCCATGACAAAGCCAGATTTAAACAATACGAATCCATGAATCCAGCTCTACAGAAAGTGCTAGAACGAAAACCTACACCCAACGAAGATAACTACACTCACAAAGACACAGGCAATAGATAATTCCACTTTACCAAACACCAAAAGAAAAAGGGAGGAGACCCCACACACAGTAACTCCACTACCAATAAATCAAGCACAAACAAGAATCATCAATCAATGGTCATTAATATCCCTCAATGTCAACGGCCTCAACTTGCCTATAAAAAGACACAGACTAGCAGAATGTATATGAAGACAGAACCCATCCTTTTTCTGCATACAAGAAACACATCTCAACATCAAAGACAGACGTTACCTCAGAGTAAAGGGTTGGGAAAATATTTTCCAATCAAATGGACCCAAGAAACAAGTGGGTGTAGCAATCCAAATCAATCAAAAGAGATGAAGAAGGACATTTCGTATTTATAAAAGGAAAAGTCCATCAAGATGAAGTCTCAATTTTGTAGCCCAGTTTTCAATTGGGTCCTTTGGAGTTCTGGAGACATGCCTCTTGAGTTCTTTGTAAATTATGGAGGTCAGCCCTCTGTTAAATGTGGGGTTTGTGGATATCTTTTCCCATTTTGTGGGCTGTCATTTTGTCTTGTTGACTGTGTCCTTTTCCTTGCAGAAGCTTCTCAGTTTCAGCAGGTCCCATTTATTTATTGTTGAGCTTACTGTCTGTGTAACTGATGTTATGTTCAGAAAGCAGTCTGCTGTACAAATTCATTCAAGGGTATTTCCCACTTTCTCTTCTAAGAGGTTCAGTGTGGCTGGATTGATGTTGAGGTCTTTGATCCATTTGGACTTAAGTTTTGTACATGGTGATAGATATGGATCTATCTGCCGTCTTTTACATGCCAGGATCCAGTTACTCCAGCACCATATGTTGAAGATGCTTTCTTTTTTCCATTGTATAGTTTCAGCTTCTTTGTCAAAGATAGGTGTTCAAAGGTGTGTGGGTTGATATCACGATTTTCGATTCGATTCCATTGGTCTACCTGTCTTTTTTGTGCCAATATCAAGCTGTTTTCAAGATTATAGCTCTATAATAGAGCTTGAAGTCAAGCATGGTGATGTCTCCTGAAGTTCCTTTATTGTACAGGTTTGTTTTGGATATCCTGGGTCTTTGTTTTTCCATAGAAATTTGAGGATTGTCCTTTCAAGGTCAGTAAAAAATTGTTTTGGTATTTTGATAGAGATTGCATTGAATCTGTAGATTGCTTTTGGTAAGATTGCCATTTTTACTATGTTGATCCTACCTATCCAAGAGCATGTGAGATCTTTCCATTTTTTGGTATCTTCTTTAATTTCTTGCTTTAAAGACTCAAAGTTCTTGTTATACTGGTCTTTCACCTGTTTGGTTAGAATTACCCCAAGGTATTTTATAGTGTTTGTGGCTATTGTAAAGGGTGACATTTCTCTGATTTCTTTCTCATTCCCTTTATTGTCTATATATAGTAGGGCTACTGATTTTTTGAGTTAATTTTGTATCCTGACACTTTTCTGAAGGTGTTTATCAGCTATAGAACTCTTTGGGTCACTTACATACACTATCATATCATCTGCAAATAGTGAAAGTTTGACTTCTTCCTTTCCAATTTGTATCTCTTTCATCTCTTTTTGTTGTGTTATTGCTCTAGCAAAAATTTCAAGTATAATATTGAAGAGAGATGGAGAGAGTGGACATCCTTGTCTTCTTCCTTATTTTAGAGGAATCGCCTTGAGTTTCCTCCATTTACTTTGATGTTGTCTGTTGGTTTGCTGTATATATCTTTATGTCAACGTGTGCAGCCAATTTGAAGATTGTTATGGAGATTCCTCTGGAAAATGGAAATCAGTCTACCACAAGATCCAGCAATTCCACTCTTATCTTAAGCATATACCCAAAAGATGTACACACATACAACAAGGACATCTGCTCAACTATGTTCATAGCAGCATTATTTGTAATAGCCAGAACCTGGAAACAAAGTAGATGGCCCTCAACTGAAGAGTGGATAGAGAAGATATGGTACATTTACACAATGGAGTACTACTCAATGGAAAAAAATCTTGATATTTGTAGGCAAATGAATGCCACTAGATGAAACCATCCTGAGTGAGGTAATCCAGTCACAAAAATACAGACATGGTATGTACTCACTCATACATGGATTTTAGACATGGAGCAGGGCATTGCCAGCCTACAGTCCCACCGCCAGAGAGTCTGGGAAGCAGGGAGGACCCTAAGACATAGATGCATGGCAACCTGGAGAAGGGATATGGGATGAGGTCTCCTAATTGGACTGGGAGCTGGGGATTTGGGGGGGGCAGATGGAGATGGGAGAAAGAGAGGGTAAAAAGAGGAGGGGAGAGGAAGGCATGGGAGAGCAGGAAGGTTGAGCCAGGGTAAGAATAGAGGGGAGAAGGATGAGAGATTCCATAATAGAGGGATCCATTATAAGTTGGAGGAGAGATCTGGCACTAGTGAGATCTTCACAGGACATACAATAATGACACCAACTGGCATTAAGTCTACCTTAAATGCCCTCCCATGATAATGAGATTGATGACTACCTTATATGCCATCCTAGAACCCTCATCCAGTGACTGACAGAAGCAGAGGCAGACCCCAGAGCTAAAAACCGAATTGAACTCCTGGAAACCAGTTGCAAAGCAGAGTGATGAATAAAGGAATCAAGATCAGAGTGGCAAAACCCACAGAGGCAGCCGACCTAAACAAGGGGGAATGCATGGACTCCAGACTGATGACTGAGAGGCCAGCAAGGGATTGATCTGGACACCCCTTCTCAAACCTGCGTGTCAGAGAAGAGGTCTTGACAATCTATGGGACCTTTGAGAGTAGAGCAGTATTTATTCCTGGCATACAAATAGAGTCTGGGAGCCCATTCCACATGGAGGGATGCTCTCTCAGCTTGGACACATGGAGGAGGAACTAGGCCCTGCCCCGGATTATATGACAGACTCTGAAAATCCCTCATAGAAGCCATTATCCTCCCTGGGGAGTGGAAGGGGGATGGAGTGGGGTGTGAGGTGGGAGGATTGGGAGGCCGGGAAAGGAGGGGGGGGAGAAGAAACTGAGAATAACATGAGTAAAAAGTTAAAGAAAAAAAGTAAGCATATGATTTGATTGCAGATTTTAAGCATGGAAAAATATTTAAATACAAATTGCTGACTTTTGTTCCTGAAGGAATTGAAGGAGTGCCCTAAAAATTTGCATTTCAAGTGAAATCCCAGATACTGCTGCTCAAGGATCAAGGGAGCACATTCTGATGAGAGCCATTATTGGGTGGATTTGGGGTTAATAAAAATTTATTGGGATTAAAACATAATAGATGAGCATTGACACTTATAAGAAAGGTGATTTGAAGTAAAATGGGTGACTCTGAATGAAAGTGTTTCTTAAAATTGTTAAGAATAAGAAGACTAGTAAGACTAAGCATCTCCCCACAACTTGATATACCATGCTTTGTTGATGCTCATGGAGATACACCTCTTTCTAATCGTTGAGTAGGAGTCATTGGAAACAGAGGAGGTTGGGGTGAAGGGAGGAACTGGGAGGAGAGGGGGATGGAAAAACTGCAGCCACTGGGATGTAAAATAAATAAATAAATAAATAAATAATGTTTGATTCTGGAGAGAGCAGGAAAGAGCTGTTAAAGTATTTAAGGTGGGGAAGAACTGATGAACTAGACCAGAAAAGAATGTATAAAATATTGAGACCCAGGTAAAATTTAGCTCAAGGTGACACCATAAGTAATACAGTACTATCCCACTAGTAACAAAAAAACTGATTAAAGCTTAATATTAGAAAATAATGCAGGCTAGAAAGATGACTCTGTGGTTCAGGATATGGGTTTCCCATTCAGAGGACCCATATCCTTTGGTGTCTTACAACCATTTGTAATCCCAGTACCAAAGGACTTGACACTTCCTCTGATCTCAGGCACCAAGAATGTGCATTCTCCGAATCTACACATGTAGGCAGAATACTCTCACAGAGAAAATTAAAGAAATGAACAAAAGTTTGATAATTGTAAAATTGCTCATGGAAATATCAAAAAGTGAATCTGGATTTACAGATGCTAATTTTGGAGACATTTTACAAAAACAGCAACAGCAATGACAAAAAGATAAAAACACACAAAGCAAATAAGAAATAATTTAATATCAACATAATTAATGTCTTAATGCACATTTCACAGTTGGAAGTAGTATAATAGAAAAGGAACCAAGATGGAGAAATGGATTTTAGGCATTAAAACCTTTGTACTTTGATAATCCATATATTTACTACCTATCATATAATTTATATATTTTAAGTGTATTACATGTCAGCCATTTTGTTTTGTGCATTTTTAGAGTGAGAAATGAAGGAATTATTATGTGAATCAACAAACTAAGATTTTGGGTCCACTTTTGCTATGCCCTAACTGGTGATGTTCCATAACCTCGGGGCCTCAACACCCCTATCTGTGACTCAGCAGCATTAAATGGGGTAATATAACTCTGATCTATCATCAAGGTAATTTCATTTAGCTATTTCACTTATTAAAAATCTTTAAAGCATTCATATATTTCTGCATGTATATGTGTATGGTGTGTGTATGTTTTCTTAAACGTGTGTGGACACCCATGTGTGCTGGTGCATGTAAACATGTGTGCAAGCATGTGTAGAGACCTAAGGCTAATGTCATCTTCTTCAATAATTCTTCACATTTTTCATTGAAATGGTATCACTCAACTGAACATAGAGATGACCTAACTTGCTCTGGAGATGTCCTGTCTCTGTCTTCCAAGACTGAAGATACCGGTGAGCTGCAACGTGTACCATTTCAACAGGTGCTGCATATCTAAGCTGTGATTCTCTTACTCTCTTACATGTACAGGAACAGCTTTAAACAAAGAGCAATCTTCCCAGCCTATTTAGCTGTTTTTAAGGTCTTCTTATTTGGTCCCCAATTTCAAATTTTAAATGAAAATAAAAACATTTAAAAACTAAACTAAAAACTGAAAAACTAGTTATAAATTAGTTATTTTCTCTATGTATGTATCATCTATGATAATCATATCTGTTTCAATGGAATGTTTTTTGAGAGAGGGGATCTCACTCTGCCACTTTGGCTGACTTGGAACTCACTATGAAGACCAAGTTAGCCTTAAACTCACAGAGATCTGCCTGCTTCTGCCTCACTTGTGCTGGAATTAAAGACGTACACCACCAGGCCCAACCATCTAATTAAAATATGCTAAATTAGCACCAATATAATTACATATAACTATTAAATGGCATTAATCCAATTGTAAATGAACTTTAACATGCATTAATTTAATGTTGAATTAATCATCAAAGTTGGTGATTTGCCTTCATTGGGTTGGTAAAATAAGACTACTTTTACTGTCATTAAACTCCTAGACTAAAAAAATGAATTGATAATTTGATTTCCAATTTTGCTGAAATAAGATGGACATTATAACTTCACACGGAGGTTGTTTTATATCTTTCTTTATTATTTCATGGTTTTCCCTATGAAATTCTCCACCGTCATTTTCATCCACTCCTGCATTCAGTGAAAATGTCTTCTAAAACCCAGGACAATTAATAGATTATTTTGTTCACAGCCATTATCACACCATCATAGTTCCCATTTGTTTATTTCCATGAGAATTAAATAAAAACATGCAGAATTGCATCTCTAAAGATAGTCAGTGGCTTTATATCAGTCTATGAACCTTGTTTTAAATACAAGTAGGGAGAAATGTTGGAAATTATTGAAAGAGAATGTGTCTCGAAAAAGAGTTAGCAATTGATAAATACACATGTACACACACACACACACACACACACACACACACAATTTCTTATCTGGCAGTATAAGACGATGAATTTTATTAAGGAGGAATAAAGGTGAAGGGAAGATAAGCAAAAAGGGAACGAGTAGAATCAAGTTTCTTAAGTATCATTTCCCTGTGATTTGACAATATGAGTCTTCAGATAAACACAGAATCTCTCTTACAGTATAAAGATAATGTTGGTTTTTATTAGACTTTTCATAAAAGCTACTTTTCTTTTATTTGACCTCAGCAATAAGGATTTGACAAAATGGTTAGATTAAGCTGTAGGGTTAAGTTTCTGATGTCTAGACAACTTGGAATGCAATTCAAATAGAAACCAAAGCCCTCAGATTGGTGCTAAATTCAGGAAACTGGTTCTATCAAGTAAAATAAAGATTGTAGACTCACATAACTGAATGTATTTTCATTTAAGAATGAGGCACTATTTGTTTTTAACATGCCAGCGTATAGCAGTTTGATTCAATGCATCCAATAGTGAACCAAATGTACCAAAATGAAGCAGAATTATAAATTAGATGAGAGCAACATTTTTCTGGACTTTATGTTGCAGAACCCATTTAGATATAACAAAATTATTACACATCTTTGCATGTGGCTTCATTGGGTTGGATTGTAGACACGATGGCACAAAGATCTCCTCTAGAATCTTGTTTGTACTATATTTTTTACACCATTGTTAAGAGCATCCCTACAATCACAATGCAGTCATAGGCATTGTGAAACTCCTCTTATGGGGCTGGAGAGATAGCTCAGAGGCTAAAGATGACTGTGTACCATCCCTGGAACTCATAAGGAACAAAAAGAGAACTGACTCCTACAAGTTGTTTACTCACCTTCAGACATGTGCCATGGTATATATGCCCTGATCCCAAATAAAATTGTAATAAATAAATTAATTAATATGCACCCTACTGTGCACACTTGAGAAAGAATATAGAACCCTTTCAATCCTGTTCTCTTTTTAGTCTCCTCTGTCATTTACTTTTTTACTTTAATGACAGAAGCTTTTAAATTCTCAGATCATTGGTAACAATAATTTACATGTGAAGTTAAATCTAAGATAAACTTTTAGGTCCCACTATTATGCAGCACAAAACCAAAATACATTTCTGCAGTATTTTGTGAAATATATAAGCATGGAGGGTGAATTAAGTTGGGAAATGGACATAGGATAAACTGGCAACAGCTTTTTCCTATCAGTAATAGCAAAAAAAGTTTATTGTGGGTTCTATTGTGCCACTGTTGTAAGCATTTTACTTTCTTACTTTTGTCTTCTCAGAATTCTTATGCCATAGTTGCTGTCACCATCTTCATTTAGCAAAAGCTACTGAACATTAGAAAAACTAATTTCCTCTATCATACTCAGTGAGTTGTTGAACCCAAGATGTAGACAATTTTTCCTTAAAATGTTTGTTCTATTATCCATCACACACACACATACATGAGAAAGAAAGAAAGACAGGAGAGAGGGGGGAAGTATAAAGAGAGGGAGGGAAATTCTAACAGTAAAAGTTTTCATCATTACTACTGTGCCCCAAGCCCAGCTTATCTGGTCACAAAGTTGTGGTACTATTTTTATCATAGATAGTATTTTTGATCTCTGGAATCTCTTTTCTTTGAAGTTCAAATAAATGTGGGGAAACAAAATGATTCAAACACATAATCCAAATAATTTCCAAGGCTGGTATGTTTCTCAAATACTTAGGTATCCTCTCTACACACTGTAATTACTATCTAATGAATCCTTATCTTTATTTACAATGGATTTGTATCATAACTAAATTGCAAAGGCATGTAGTATTTTTTCCACCGAACTCCGCTTGAAGTTAGTATTTCTAGATTAGCTTTATTCCAGTAGGAATGATTGGAATGAATTTAACCAAGTAAACTAGTTGCCATAACATTGTTTCTTAAGTAAAAATAAAATGTTACAAATTTCTGACATATTTACTTTTTCCTTACAATTACGTGGTCAACTTATAACTTTTCAACACAAACTTAACTGTGTAATGTTTCAGGGAAATTTAAAATTCAAGAACACTCCACCAAAACAATCTATATAACATACCCAATTGAAATGGTTTAAATAAAAATACGTTGTCTCTTGAATGGAAATTTGAAAAGGTAACTGTAAGGGCTTGGAAGAGTGTTTTTACTACTCCTGCAGAAAACCCAGGTTTGTTTTCCCAGCACCCATACAGTGGCTCACAACTACTGGAAACTCCACTTCCAGGGATTCCAACAAACTCTTCTGCCCTCCAAGGGCTTCTGCATGCTTACGGTACTCAGGCTCATGCACACACATGCACACATATAAATGAATAACTAAATGATATTTAAAATGTGCCTGTAATATTTTCTTGTATATGCAGTCTTAAAACTAAAAGTGACATGTTTTAGATTGTAACTTAAAAAGAACATTCCATTGATCTCTAAAAGTTGTCAAGTGGAACAAACCCTCCCACTATAATAAAATAAATTATTGGAAAATCTAAGCTCTTTATTTTTTATTAATTGAATTTTTCATTTATTTTATATCCTATATCCCAGCTGCAGTTTCTCCTCCTCCTCTCCTCCCATTCCCTCCCCTGCTTCCTGTCTGCCACCCCCATGCAATCTTTTTCTGATTCTGTTCAGAAAGGGGCAGTCCTCCCATGGATGTGAACAAAGCATGGCATATCAAGCTGAGATAGGATTAAGTTCCTCCCTTTATATTAAGGCTGGGCGAGTGAACCCAGTATGACGAATTAGTCCCCAAAAGCCAGCTCTGGTATTAGGGACAGTCTCTGCTCCCACTGTTAGGAGTTCCACAAACAGACTAAGCTTTACAACAGTCACATGTTTATGAAGGGCCTAGGCTGGTTCCTTGCAGACTCCCTGGCTGTCAGTCCAGAGTCTGTGAACTCCTATGAGACCAGGTTAATTGTTTCTGTGAGTTCACTTGTGATTACCTTGACCCAACCTGGTTCCTACAATCCTTCCTCCCTCTCTTCATCAAGATTCCTGGAGCTCGCCCCAGTGCTTGACTGGGCATCTCTGCATTTGTTTCCATCAGTTACTGGATGAAGGCTCTTTGATGATAGTTAGTGTAGTTACCAATATGATTACAGGAGGTGGCCAGTTCAGGCACCCTCTCCACTATTGCTAGAAGTCTTAACTGGGATCATTCTTGTGGATTCCTGGGAGTTTCACTGGCACAAGATTTCTCCATGACCCTAAAATGCCCTCTAACAAGACATAAGTTTCCTTAATCCTACCCCATCCAGTGCCCAACCTGCCCAACCCACCCATCCCGATTATTCATGTTCCCATTGACCCTCCTCTGCTCTTTTCCTCCAGTTTACCCAGGAGATTTCTTATATGTCCCTTTCCCAGGCAAATCTATGTGTCCCTCTTTGGAATTTCCTTGTTAACTAGACTGTTTCAGACTGTGAATTGTAACATGATTTTCCTTTACTTTACAGCTAATATCCACTTATGATTCAGTATATACCATGTTTGTATTTGTGGCTCTGAATTATCTCACATTGGATTATTTTTTTCTTGTTCCATCCATTTGCCTTCAAATTTCATGATGTCCTTGTTTTTTTTTGTTTTTGTTTTTTTTTACAGCTGAGCAATACTCCATTGAGTAAATGTACCACATTTCCTTTATCCATTCTTTTGTTGAGGGTCATCTAGGCTGTCTCCAGGTTCTGGCTATTATGAATAATGTGGCTATGAACACAGTTGAACACATGTCCTTGTGGTATGATTGACCATCCTTTGGGTGTATGCCCCAGATTGATATAGCTGGGTATTGAGATAGATTGATTCCGAATTTTCTGAGAAACCTGCATACTGATTTCTAAAGTGACTGTAAAAATTTGCACTCCCTCTAGCAGTTAAACAGTCTTCCCCTTACTCTACACCTTCTGCAGCATAAACTGTCATTAATGTTTTTCATCTTAGTCATTGTGACAGGTGTGAGATGGCATTTCAGAGTCATTTTGATTTGTATTTTCCTGATGGCTAAAGATGTTTCAAACTTCTTTAAGTGTACCTCACACATTTGAGATTCTTCTATTGAGACTTCTCTGCTTACATCAGTACCCCATTTTTAATTAGATCATTTGGTATTTTGATGCTTCCTTTCTTGAGCTCTTTATATAATTTGGAAATCAGCCTTCTGTCAGATGTGGGGTTGGTGAAGATCTGTTCCCATTCTGTAGGCTGCTGTTTTGTCTTGTTGACAGTGATCTTTGCTCTTTGCCTTACAGCAGTTTTTCAGTTTCACAAGGTCATATTTATTAATTGACAATCTCAGTTTCTCTGATACTTTTGTTGTATTCAGGAAGCTGTCTCTTGTGTCAATGTGTTTGAAATTATTTCCAGCATTCTTTTGTATCAGGTTCAGTGTACACGAATTTATGTTGAGGTCTTTTGAGGGCAATAGATATGAATCTATTTGTATTCTTCTATATGCCAACATCCAGTTATACCAGCACCATTTATGACATTTATGCCAGCAACCAGTTATAGAAGCACCATTTCTTGAAGATTATTTTTTCCATTGTATAATTTTGGGTTCTCGGTCAAAAATCAGGTGATCATAGATGAGTGGATTCATATTTGGGTCTTCGGTTATATTCCATTGATCAACCTGTCTATTTTTATGCCAATACAATTTTTGCTTTTATTACTATAGCTCTATTGTAAATCTTGAAATAAGGAATAGTGGTATGTCTGGAAGTTCCTTTATTATACAGGATGGATTTTGCTATCCTATTTTTTCCGTATACAGTTGAATATAGTAAAGAATTTTTGTTGGGAATTGAACTCAGGACCTCTGGGAAACCAGCTAGTGTTCTTAATCACCGAGCCATCTCAGGGAAATGCAACTCAAAATAACTCTGAGATACCATCTTACACTGGCCATAATGGCTAAAATCAGAAACACCAATGATAGTCAATGCTGGAGAGAATGTGGAGAAAGTTTGCTGGTGGGAGTGCAAACTTGTACGACCACTTTGGAAATCAGTATGACAGTTTCTCAGGAAAATGGGAATACATCTACCTCAAGATCTAGAAATTCCTCTCTTGGGCATATACCCAAAGAATGCACATTCATACAACAAGGATATCTGTTGCCCTATGTTCATAGCAGCGTTGTTTGTAATAGCCAGAGCCTGGAAGCATCTTCGATCTCCTCAACTGAAGAATGGATGGAGAAAAATGTGGTCCATTTACACAATGTAGTATTACTCAGGGGAAAAAATGAAATCTTGAAATTCGCAGGCAAATGGATGGAACTGGAAGAAAACATTCTGAGTGAGGTAACCCAGTCACAAATAGACAAGAAGGAGTCTTTATCTAGTAGCTTATCGAAGCAGAAACAGACACCCACACCTAAAAAACTGAGCCATACTCAACATACACAACTCGAGTTGTGTACAGGGAGGAGGGATGAGCAAAGGAGCCAAGATGGTGCTGGAGAAACCCGCAGTAACAGTTGACCTAACCTAGTGAGAGCACAGAGACCCTAGTCTTAAAGCTAGGGAACCAGCACTGGAACGAACCAACCCCTCTGAATGTGGGTGCCAGTTAGGAGACCAAGGCTGTCTATGTGTCCTCTCATAGTGGAGCCAGTTTTTATCCCTAAAGCACAAATGGACTTTGGGAACCCATTCTCTATGGAGGGATACTATTGCCTCACTATCCCTGGGTCGTGGATGGGGGGTGGCCTGGGGTGTCGGTGGGGATCCTGGGAGGATGGGAGGATGAAGGAATGGGGGGATTGATATGTAAATAAGAGTGCCTCTAAAATTAAAAAAAAAACCTGTGTTGGAATTTTGATGGGAATTGCATTGAATCTGTAGATTGCATTTGGTAAGACTGCTGTTTTTACTACGTTAATCCTACCCATTCATGTCCATAGAAGACCTTTCCATTTTCTGATATATTCTCCATTTTTTTCATTAGGGACTCAAAGCTGTAATCATACAGGTCATTCACTTGTTTGGTTAGGGTTATATTCTAAAATATTTTATATTATGTGTGGCTATTGTAAAGGGTGTTTTTTCCATGATTTTTTCATCTGATAAACATTTGTCTATCTTGATAATTTTTTCAAAGAACCAACTCATTGTGTCATTGATTCTTTGTGTTGTTCTTTTTGTTTCCATTTCATTGATTTCAGATCCAAGTTTGATTATTTCTGCAGTCTACTCCAACTGGGTGTGTTTGCTTCTTTTTCTTCTAGAGCTTTCAGGGGTGGTGTTACAATTGCTAGTGTGAGATTTCTCCAAATTCTTTATGAAGGATCTTAGTGCTATGACCTTTCTAGCATTGTTTTCATAGTGTCCCATAAATCTGGGAATGTTGTACATTCATTTTCATTGATATATAGGAAATCTTTAACTTTTTTTCTTTATTTATTTCTTGGCACATTGGTAATTCAGTTTAGAGTTGTTAAGTTTACATAAATTTGTAGAGTTTCTGTAGTTTGTGTTGCTTTTGAACTCTAACTTTAACTCACAGTGATCCGACAAGATACATGGTGTTATTCCTTTTTTATGTATCCGTTGAGATTTGTTTTGCGATGGAGTATGTGTCCTGTTTTAGAGAATGACCCATGAGGTGCTGAGAAGAAGGCATATTCTTTTGTGTTTGGGTCAAATGTACTGTAGATGTCTGTTTAGTTTATTTGAGTCATAATATCTGTTAATTTCCTTATTTCTCTGTTTAGTTTCTAGCTGGCAGACCTGTCCATTAGTGAGAGTGGGGTGTTGAAGTAGCTCATTATTAATGTGTGGTGTTTGATGTGTGACTTAAACTTTAGTAATTTTTTTATGAGATGGATGTCCTTTTGATTGATTTTAGTTTGAAGTCTATTTTGTTAGATATTAGAATCGCTGCCATCTTGTTTCTTAGGTCCATTTGACTGGAAAATCTTTCCCCAACCCTTTACTCTAAGGTAACATCTGTCTTTGAAGTTGAGGTCTATTTCTTCTATGTCCTAGAAGGATGGGTTCTGTTTTTGTATCCAATCTTCTTGCCTGTGTCTTTTTTCTGGCAAATTGACTCAACTGATATTAAGAAATATTAATGACCAGCAATTATTAATTCCTGTTATTTTGTTGTTGTTGTTCTGATGGTGGTGGTGGTTGTGGTGGTGGTGTGTGTGTGTGCGTATGCATGTGTATTTGCTTGATTCCCTTCTTTGGTTTTGCTGGTGTGGGTTTATCTATTGACTGTGTTTTTGTAGATGAAGCTAACTTCTGTGGGTTGGAGTTTTCCTTCTGGCACTTTCTGTAGGTATGGGTTTCTGGATATGTATTATTTAAATCTGGTTGTTTCATGGAATTTCTTTTTTCTCCATTTAAAATGATGGAAACTTTTGCTGGATATAGTAGTCTTGGCTGGCATCTGTGGTCTCTTAGTGTCTGCAAAACATCTGTTCACTCAATGGCTTTTTAAAGTATCCATTGAGAAGTCAGATATAATTCTAATAGGTCTGCCTTTACATGTTACTTGACCTTTTTTTGTTATACTGCTTAATATTCTCTCTTTATTCTGTATGTTTAGTGTTTTGATTATTACGTGGCAAGGAGAGGGGTTTTTCGTTTGCTTGTTTGTGATTTTTTTCTTTTGTTTTCCCACTTCATTTGGTACTCTGTAAGCTTCTTGTACCTTTATAGGTATGTCATTCTTTTGGTTGGGAGTTTTGTTCTATGATTTTGTTGAATATATTTTCTGGACCTTTGAGCTGCAATTCCTCTCATCCTTTTCCTATTATTATTAGGTTTGTTTTTTGTTTTGTTTTGTTTTCATGTTGTCCCAGATTTCCTGGTTGTTTTGTGTTAGGAATTTTTTGGATTTAACATTTTCTTTGACTGATGAATCTACTTCCTCTGTAGGTTCTTCAGCACCTGAGATTCTCTCTTCTGTCTCTTGTATTCTGTTGGCAAAGCTTGCATCAGTAGTTTCTGTTTTCTTACCCAGATATTCTATTTCCAGAATTCCCTCAGTTTGCATTTGTGTTTTCTTTATTGCTTCTATTTCGTATTTCAGGTCTTGAACTGTTTCCTTCATCTGTTTCCTTTACTTTCTTTAAGAGATTTATGCCTTCTTCTAATTTTTCTTTGTCTTTTCCTATTTCTTTAAGGGAATTTTTCATTTCCTCTTTAAGGTCCTCTATCATCTTCATAAATTTATTTTTAAGGTCGTTTTCTTGTGCTTCACCTGCATTGGAATGTTCAAGTCTTGCTGACATAGGATCAACTGGTTCTGGTAGTGCTATATTGCCCTTTCTGGTTTTGAATGTGTTCATACACTGGCATTTAGGCATTAGGATTTGGATTGTTTATAGTTCTGGGTGTTGATTCTTCTGTTTGTCTTTATTGGATGGGTGTTTTGTTTGCTTGTTATCTGTCTCATTTACTGTCTTCTGGCGTGAATGGCCAATGGTTCTGGTGATTGGCAGATCTTCAGGTCAAGTTTTGTGGGAGTTTGGTTGCCTAGTTCCAGCATATCATCTCCTTTTAACTGGTGTGTGCTGTATTTACGTCTATGATGTCTGTTCTTCAAACTGGTGTGTGCCTATGGAGTCTGCTGGAGTTTCTGGGGAAGGACTGACCAGGGAGAAAATGATGAGGTGGATGGGGTTGGGTGACAGAATGTGTCTTGGGGGAACAGAATCCAGTGGGCAGCAACAATTGTGGTCCAGCCTGCAAGTGGGTCTCTCATCTGCTGGCTGGCTGATGAGAACTGCACCAGAGACAGTCGAATTCCACAAAATTTGGAGGGAGGTCCCAGCTGCCTTGCTAGTGCTGAGATGGGATGTGCTCTGGGGCTTAGGGTCTGAAGGTTGGGACATCTCAGCTGGGAAGCCAGTAACTCATCTGTTCTTGCAAGTGGTGTGGGTTATACCTGTGCCTATGAGGTCTGCTGGAGTTTCAGAGAAAGGACTGGCTACATGGAGGATGATAAGGGGTTTGGTGGTTTAGTGGGTCTTTGAGGAACATAATCCAGTCAGTGGCAGTGGTGGTAGTGCAGCCTGCCGGCAGTTCTCTTACCAGCTTCTAGTGGGAATTGCCAAAAATCTTTACTTTTATACCATTCCCATATCTTTACTTCTCTTCTCTTGCCATGTGGGCTTCAGTCTTTTCTCCTTTCCCTTTCATTTCTATACCACTTTCCCACTGTTGCTCATGTGGCCTTAAAATTACTATTTTTCTCTCTAGGGGAACCAATAAAATGATCTGTTGGGTCTAATTGAAATCCATGTTTTTTAGTTTTGTGCTAGTCATGTCCACTAGCATCATACCTACTGATTACCCTGCCATCACTAGCAGAATTTATTTGATTAGACAAGAATCATTCGATTTTTTTTGTTAAGTGACTTAACAAAATTTAATTTAGCCTGCTTAAAGACAAAAGGCATAACACATTATAATGTTAATGAATCCTTTAAAACACTTTTAGAGATAGTTGTGAATGGGTGACAGCATTAAAATGGCACTATTGTATAGATTAACAGCATAACTTATTCACGGTTTTTTTATCTTACCTTTAGTTTCAAATTGAATTTCTATGTAGATAAAAAGAGGTATTTTACAGATTGTTTAAGTGGTGCACGATTTAGGGTTTATTTCAATTCATGAGTGTCCTGATAGGTGGGTATGTTGTTACCTATCTACAATATTTGAGTAAAAGGAATGGTGTAAGTTGTTGCTGAAAGGCTCAGGCATTACACTGACCTGCCCTGTTACCTGGCATAAGGCACTCAGGCAGTACTCTGGCCAGCCCAGAGTTCCATGAGAACCAGTCTGCATGCAGGTGCAAAGGACCACTTTAAAAGACAGACCTCTGTCCACTTACACTCTCTTATCATCTCTCCTCTCTCATCTTCTCTCATCTTCCCTTACTCTCATTCTCTCTCTCATCATCTCTTCTTTCTCATCTTCCCTTACTCTATCTCCTCTTCTCTCATCTTCTCCTTCCTCATGCCTTCTCCCCCCTTTTGGTGTCGCTATAACAAACTCTGATTAATACGCTCTCCATGGCTAGTGCTCCGTTCATTGTGCGGGTCCTGTTTCAGTAACTAACAACAGTTGCTGCTATCACTTCTTTCAAATATGGAGATATTACCTATTTTAATTAAAAATATTGATTTGCCTTTTATATCTCTATGTAAACATAACAGTATTATCACTGTGTCTAATTTCTTGTACTGAACCATTCTGTACAAATCCTGTGAGAAAAAAGACTTCCTTTAAAATCAGTCGGTGCCAAATTTTGTGACTTGAACAGTTACAAATTTTCTAAGTACAAAAGAATGAAAAAATTCTAAGATGCATTTTTTTGTAATATGAAGTAAAGCATCTCGAATAAGCCAGTTCCATGTTATAAAAACAGATTCAACAGATTCAAAAGATTTTGCTGGTAAAGCCTCTTCCTGGTTGTCTAGACCATTTCTCTCTTTCAAAAATATCTGAATTTGAGGTAAGCATGATTTACACACACACATACACACACACACACACACACACACACACACACACACACAAAGTTCCAGGCCTTAAGTTCTGAGAAGGTGGGTCTTTTAAGTATTTCTCTCCTGAGACTAACCAAATAATATTAGACTAGTTGCTCTGGGGCACTGTTCCAAATAAATGAATTAAATGATGTACACATGGGAGGCTAATGATGGACCACATAAATGGAGGTTTTTTTTTGGGGGGGGGAGAATCCTTCCTCTTCCCTGTCTTAGCTGATTCAGGATAATTTACAAATTTCAAATTTCATTCATGATACCTACTATGTGACAGAGTTTCTCTCTTGAGTTCCACTAGTCTTAACCTCAAAATATTTATACTCTAATTCTAACCGTCTCCCATTTGGTTCCTAAAATTATTTCTGAGGATGAAATAGCCTAGCTCTTACTCTTTTATCTATGCTACTAAAATAAAACAGGTTCTATTTATATAGCTACTTGGCTTTGTTACATAAGAACAAACATCTTGCTTTGATATTTTAATTTTACTTTTGTAGCTTGTGCTTTAGTGCAATATCCAATAAATCATTCATAATACCTATGCCAGATATATTTTCACTTATGTTTTCTTGCAAGAGTTTTGTGGTTTTAGGTGCCAAATTTAGTCTTTCATTGATTTTGAGTTAATTTTTCTGAAATCTGTAAGGGTCAATTTAATTATTTGACATATGGAAATTCGATTTTATACCACCATTTATCAGAAGATTACCTTGTCCCATGTCTTTATTTGGGATGCCTTTCAACAATAAAATGACCTTTTAAGTTTTGATTTATTACTGGTTGTTTCATCCTGTCTCAGTGATGTATGTATGTTAATGATAGTATGAAACTCTTTTAATCCCAGATATAAATGTAATTTTAAGCAAGGATTGCGATGTCATTTATGGGTCCATATGAATTTTAGACTTTTTTCTGTTTCTGCTGATTCTGAAAGCAGTTGCACTGAATAGATGTATTGTTGTAGATAGCATTGACTTTTTTTCATTTTTTAATTTAAGTTAGAAACAATCTTATTTTACATATCAATCCCAGTTCCCTCTCCCTCTCCTCCTCTAATGGGCTCTACCGACCCCCATCCCATCCCCATTCTGCTCCCCAGGGAGGGTGAGGCCCACCATAGGGCATCTTCAAAGTCTATCACATCATTTGGGGCAGTGTTAAGAGAAGCTTTTTCTTTGCTAGCCGCTTTGGTTTATCCCCCGCCAGCCACCTGGGCTCTGCCGCGTTGTTGTCCCCAAATAACACACAAGACGCTGTATTAATTATGAAGCTGTTGGCCTTGCTTGTTTCTTACTGGCTAGCTCTGACTTAAGTAATTACCCCATAATTGTTAATCTAAGTATTTCTCTTACCGGAGATTAGTTCCGGGCTTCCTACCCCATGGTGGTTACATCTCGAACTCTCCTGTGTTTCTCTTTCCCAGAATCCTCCTGGATTCCTAGCCTCACCTATCTAGATTCCAATTGGCCAGACAGTGCTTTATTGACATATACACAGGACTTCCCCAACAGGGCAGGGCCTAGGCCTTCCCATGTGTCTAAGTTGAGAGAGTATCCCTCTATGGAGAATAGGCTCCCAAAGTCCATTCATACACTAGGGATAAGTACTATTCCACAGAGGCCCCATGGACTGCCCACTGCTCCTGACTGACACCCACGTTCATGGGACCTGGTTTGGTCCTGTGCTGGTTTCCCAGCTGTTAGTCTGAGGTCCATGAGTTCCCTCTCTTTCAGGTCAGCTGTTTCTGTGGGTTTCCTAAGCCTGATCTTGTCCTCTTTGCTCACCACTCCTGCCTCTCTGCAACTGGATTCCAGGAGTTCAGCTCAGTGTTTAGCTGAGGGTGTCTATTTCCGCTTTCATCAGCTACTAGATGAAGGCTCTATGATGGCATATAAGGTAGTGATCATTCTCATCATAGGGGAAGGGCATTTAAGGTAGCCTCTCCACTACTGCTTAGAATCTCAATTGGGGTCATCCTTGTATATCTCTGGACATTTTCCTGGTGCCAGATTTCTCTTTAAACCTATAATGGTTCCATCTATTAAGGTATCTCTTTTCTTGCTCTCCTCTATTCTTCCCCTGACTCAATCTACCTGCTCCAGCACCTCCTCTTCTCCCCTCCTCTTCTCCCCTTCTCTATCTCCCAACTCCCTCTCCCCTCCCGCTAGTTGTCTCTTATATGATTTTCTCTTCCTGCGACAAAACAGCATTTATTTTGCGGTTGATAGTTCCAGAGAGTTTCAATCCATGACCATCATAATGGGGATGAATTGAGATTGATCCTCTCAGAAACAACTCTCAAGACAGGACTTGAGGTGTAAAAACTTTATTAAGAAAGCACCTTAGGGGAGGGAGAGAGAACTGGGATTGACATGTAAAACAAGCTATTTAAAATTAAAATAAAAAATGATAAAAAAGAAAGCACCTTGCATTATGATTGCCAATTTCCCCCTCCTATTTGAGACTGCAACAAAGAAAATGCAGAGCAAAAACTAAAAAGCTCTCCATCTTACAATATGGACATATTGTATAAGATTAGACATTTAATAAAAAATTTTGGAGATATTTTTATCTGTTCATTTGATTTTTTGACCTTGAAATGGAACTATGTTTCCATTTTTTGAACACTTTTCATTAGGTATGTTTTATAGGTCATTTTCCTTTATGGAATCATTGTAGATTAGATTATTTCTACCACTAAATTTTTAAATTAGATGTTACTTTCATGTTAAAAACTATTTTAAATTATACTTTGTTACTTGTTTGTGTACACCTATACATGTGCATGCCACAACACACAAGTGGAGGAAAAAGAGTTAGCTCTTTTCTGCCATTTAATTTTTTTGCTGGCCCATTTATTTTTTTCTTAATTTTGAGAATTTTATACACATGTGCAATGAAATATGATCACACACACACACACACACACACACACACATTCCTTATTTTCCCAGCATGTTGTAGCCAATATGTCCCACTCCTGACTTTGTGCCTTTGTATTAATTATCCAAATTCAGGTAGTGCTGCTAATCTGTGCATGGCTGTGAGCACACAAAATAGAGCATGGGAAATTTTCCATTGCCCATATCATCAATAAGAATGCTTTCCTCCCCTTAGCAAAATTCAACTGCTAATAATTCCTCAATATTGGTGAGGCTTAGAGATCATCTACCCATCTATGGAAGGATTTTAGCTGGCTAGATTTAGAGTGTATTTTATATAGGAAACCATAGCTGTAGTGAGTTCACAATTACTATAGCCATGTCATGTCCAGAATACATTTCACAGCACTCCTTCTCATTCTCCAGCTCTTATATTCTTTCTGTTTGCTTTTTGCACAGTGTTTCTTGAACCTTGGTGGTGGCAGGATTAATATAGATGTCCCATTTAAGACTGAGGCTCAGTCTCTTATTCTAACACTTTCATCAGTCATGTATCTCTCCATTGACTGATGTCCCTATAAATAAAAGCTTCTCTGACCAAGGTTGAGATCATCTCACATCTCTGAATATGAATGTTTTTATAAGGTGATTTGACCTGATGACCACCTAGCAAAATAACAATAGCAGGTTCTACCATAGGACTTAAAACCTTCTCAGTCATGGACTTTTGACACATATTATGTTTTTTTGTTGTTGTTCTAGACCAATTGTTGCTTTTATATATTCTCAAATATCATTGCTTTTCATATATGCAATTTTAATTTCTACTCCTATGTGCTGAGCAAGCACACAGGCATCCTCCACACACAAATACATACCCTTCTTTAGGTTTTAGGTTTTTAGAGACAGAGTTTCTTTATGTATTCCTATTTGTCCTGGAACTTAATCTGACCAGGTTGCCCTCCAATTTAGTCATCTGTCTGCCTCTGCTCTATGATTGTTGAGATTAAAGGCCTGTGCCACCACTGCCCAACTGGTATCTTCCACTTAAAAAGTGATTTCATCTAGGACATTCTTGGATTAACTTTCTAGACGGCTGTACCTGGTGATCCAGTGAGTAAGCAGAAACAACTTGGGTTCTCATGTCTTATTTGCTTTGGGTTATGAGTGGTGCATGTCACTTATGATTATATTACATTGACATACATCAGGTCATTCTAACAGTAAGATACATGGAAATTCACTATTCACTGAGAAAACAGTAACTCTCAAACTCAACACTCCACTGTAATGCAAGGATTAAACAAACATTCAAGAATTTTCTATTTTGTTTTTTTTTAAATCTCTAAAATCTTAGACATCACTACCTGCTAATCAGCAGATGTGTTCATATTTATCACATATTTTATTTCAACATGCTAAACAATCAGAATAAACCAAAGGCACATACAGTAAAGTTAGCATCTATCTAGACATTCATGCTCTTACTTTTTTCATTTAATTTTAAGGAATTATTCACCAATACAATGCAATTAGAAAAATTAACTTATTATTATATGTATTGCCATTTTTGAAGTATTGTTATATGTGGAAAGTTCAAGAGAAATTATTTGAAAATTAGTAAAAGTTGTGAGATAAAGCAATAATTGGTTTTACCAAAATTATTTTACTTTGTATGTATGAATGCTTTGCCTACATGTGTGTATGTGCAGCGTTTAACTACCTAGTGCACATGGAGATGACATGGGAGTATTGGAGCCCTTGGTACTAGAGTTATCAATGTGAGTTGACCTGTGTGTGCTAGAAATAAAAACCCATGTAATCTGGGAGAGCAGCCAGTGCTCTTAACCACTGAGCAATCTTTCTTGCAGTAATATTATTTTGGATATGTAGAACAAAAAAACTTAAAAATAATAATTTATACAATTATGTAAATGATGTGATATTTTGCTCTAAAAATATGATGTAAATAAGATGAGTATGTATACAAAAATCTTTAAAATGAAAAGCAGTGTGGAGAAATAAACCCTAGAGTATGTATGCTGAAAAAGAAGCAATTTATATTAAATGATATTATTATAGTGATAGGAAAACTCAGATAGGAGCTTTAGCAATAGACATTTTACATTAAAAAGCACTATATACTATGAAAACAATAGAATTACAAGCTAATGATAAAAAATATTCAAAAAGAAGTAAAAAAAACAAGATTGCAATACGAGGAAAAATAAAATTGCATCTGTAGTTTATAAGGTTTAACTAAAATGAGATAAAACTTTCAGTTTATAAAGCATGAAGCACATCAATGTGCTAGTATTTCCATGCCCAAACACCATATACTGAATGGCTTAAACAACAATTTTTTTGCATTTTAGAGACTATAAATCCAAGGTCATAGCACCATTAGAGTGAATTTATTTGAAAGTTTATCTTCTTGGCTTGCCTCCCTTCTACCATTTCCTCATATTCACACCTGGCCCTTTCTATTGTCTCTCTTCTAGAATCTTCTTATTCTAAGAGGAAT
The DNA here is from genome assembly GCF_017639785.1 of Mesocricetus auratus. Classification (NCBI taxonomy): domain Eukaryota; kingdom Metazoa; phylum Chordata; class Mammalia; order Rodentia; family Cricetidae; genus Mesocricetus; species Mesocricetus auratus. The sequence goes on along the minus strand of NW_024429188.1, from coordinate 36,754,048 downwards.
AGCATTAGAGGATCAGGGACTATGCAATATTACTTTACCCCTTTAAAGAGAAATCTCCATATCCACTAACTTCATTAGCTATGAACATGAGCCTTCAAGGTACACATTGTTATGGGAGGCACAATTCTGAATATAATTTAAAGAAATGATTAATCTTGCCCATATATCAAAAATCACCTCCACTTCCAGGATTTCTTTCATATTTTTATGGACAGAAATTTCATCACGAAACTTTGGCCCTTGGTCCAAACACACCTGGCATCTGGTCTTATGAATAGCATATGATTGAGACACAGTCATATCTATTTGTACATGTACGGTCTACAATGGAGTAATTGAGACAGAAGAACTATAGCTTATGGCGCATAGACTATTTACTGTCTATCCTATTCCAGTAAAATTGCATTAAACATGGACTAAGGTGTAATGAGTCTTTCTCCATATTGCCAGCTCCCAAATAAGAAGACAAACACTTATTATTTTTGATACCTTAGCCTTAGTTTAGGATTGTCCCTTAGCTCTTACAACTTAAATTAACCCATTTGTTTTCATTTATATTCTTTCTCATAGCTTGTTATCTCATCTCTCTGTACTGCTCATGCTGCTTCCTGGGCAACTGAATTCTGGCTCCACCTTTGTATTCCCAGAGTGCACTCTCTGCCAGGAAGTCCAAACGACACCTTCTGAATGCCATTCAGCATTTTATTATGCAAATCACAGCAAACATTTTCACACAGTGTACAAATATTCCACAATACTAAAGCACAGTCAGAGTAAATGTTACATAACGTCATGGAAATAAGCAATGAAGAAACTGTCAGGGTTGTATTATTTTGCAGCGTGTATGAGACAGCACCAGCTCCTTACAAATCCAAAATATTCACAATGAATGCAAACCCTTGTACTTTTACAAATGATGTAGTCTGAACAATACAATATACATTCACTGCAGAGGGTTGGTTTTTCTTCTTAAAGGGAATGTTGTGATCTTTGCCCCCAGTACCTGTAAATGTGGCCTTATTTGAAAGTAAGATCTTTGAAGGTATAATGATGTTGTTAACAAGGACATTAAGATGGTCCTTAATCCAATATGAGCACTGTCTTCATAAGAAAAGAGAATTGGTAGCATGTATACCAAAGACAGGAGCCTATGGGAAAACACACAGACACAAAAGGAAGATGGTCATAGATGATGGAAGCTGGGATTGGAATAATGTTTCGATCAGACAGGTAGTGTCAAGTGTTGCTACAAAGCAGAAACTAGAGAAAGCAAGGAACGATTCTGAGTGACAAGCTTTCACAGCAACACTGCCATGGTGATTCCTTAATTTTTAAAGCATCTGCCTCTAGAACTGTGAAAGAATTACTTCCTGTTATTTTAGACTACCACTCAAATGTGGTTTTTTGTTCCAGCAGCTTCAGGATAGAAATACAGTCACTCAATCTATGATTGTTTGAGTCTTCAGAGACAAAGCAAGCAATAGGGGATCTTCGGGATTAAACCTGCTGAAGAGGTAAAAAATACCACCTAAGGGAGACATGCGCATTAATAAGGGCATTGTTGTAACTCTTTTTATGGGTTATTCTTAATTGTTGCATAATTTTGCAGGAGTTGATCAGATATTACTCACCACCATGTTTTGTAACAGATGATTCCATGTTTCTTTTTCCCCTATGTTTTTATTTTTTGTTATTTTAAGTGGTATCTATATCAACCTAGGAGTCATAATGTAAAATCTGAAGATGTTTGAAAATGTCAAGGTTTTACTGGTATTTCATCTTCTGAATTTTCACTTGCAGGTGGTGTAGAACAATTAAAACAATCTCTGAGGGAGTTCTGAACATGCTGCTCCCAAATATCTTGCTCTAGTATATTGATTATTTCTAACTGGAATCAGTTGAGAAACATCAGATAGGAGTGCAGTCTGACCTCCTCTTTCTACATAAAAGCAGGTCAATAAATTCCTTGTGAAGAAAGGTGACCTGCCTCAGTAGCAGGAAATAAACACTTATCTGAGACTGGAGACTAGGAGATAGAGTTGAAATGGAACTGCACAAACAAACATTCGAAAGTAATCTTTCTTTTCAATTTGTTTCCCTCATATGTTTTCCAGTTAATTATACAAAATTTAATCCCCCTAGCCCAAACTTGTTTTTCTTGTTGCTTCTCCAAAAATTTCTCATTTCTTATTTTAAAATACATATAAATTCTCAGATCTAACTGCATCCATGCTTCTTCATTTTCCCCTACAATAACTCCTGTGTTCATTAGATAATATTATGTTAATTTTGGTTATTTTTTCTCCTATTTGTCCAATGTCACTTAGTGTCCCAGGCCCTGTTACAAAACTAAGTGTAGAGGCAAGTTTCCCTACCTTACTGCTGTTACTAAATTCTTCCAGACATGCAAACATTTAATAAGAACCAGACACTACTTGCCCATACAAATGTATGAAGTCCTAGATCTCTGTTTTTTAGATTCCTTCACAAGGATTCTGCATGAAATATTCATTTGATACACAGAATGTATACTTTGGTGGCCAGGTTAAACAAAATTCGGAATAAGACAATAGACTGTCAAAAGCAGCACATCTACCGTTGGCCAAACAGACCAGGGGAAGAATACGCAGTTTCACCTGTTTATGGAAGGACAGGATGCCTATCCATTTTCTCTCAACAATGTCTATATTAAAATGTCATTTATTTCACCAATGAAAAATAATTTCCAGTCCGTAATATGTGAATTACTCAACTTTCCTGTTGTTCTCAGACAAGGACACCAAAACATACACTAATTAGAAAATCATAATCTAATTAGACCATTCAAATGCTAATTAACCATATCTGAAGTGTGAATGCCTAATTAGGGCATTTCAAAGTTAACCAATAGAGTACTATTAAATTCTACTCCAAGGTATTATAAAGTAGAAACAATACAGCAGGTCATATTCATAGGCTAAGACTGTAGATTTTCCAAAAGATGCCATTTATCCAACAACAGAGCAGAGAAATGAACTTAAGACCAGATTTTATTGACATAGTAAAGTCAATAGAACCAATGTTTATAACAATTATAATATTCATCCCTTAAGTGTGTATGTGTGTGTGAGAGAGAGAGAGAGAGAGAGAGAGAGCGAGAGAGAGAGAGAGAGAGAGAGAGAGAGAGAGAGAGAGAGAGAGAGAGAGAGAGAGAAAGAGAGAGCTAACCTGAAAGTGAGGATTAAATGTAAATGTTTTGTGGAGTATTCTTTTCATTTTGCTACTAGCTGATTGACAATTTTCACACAAAATCTTTGTATAGTTAACCATTATTCCTTTATATTGTTATCATAACTATGCATAGTATGTCTTCTTTGCTACTACAATTAAGTATGTTTGCTTGGGTTGGTACTTTTTCTGATCACACTTAACCAAAATAAATTTGCTTTCTCCTGTCTTCTACTCATGAAAAGAAGGAATCTTGAAAATATATTAAAAATGTATTTCATACCAGACATAAGTGGAAATGTGATCATTTTATTAATTTAGCTTCTTGACTACAGCACACTGTGAAATTTCCACACTCCATTTAACTTCCATAGGCATCTGTTCACATGTAAATAACTCCCAGGATACCTAACTTTCTTTGATGACTTACCCCAATTTAAAACTAATTATCATACTTTCGTAATTGTGAGACTTAGTTACATGAAAAAGATGGCTTGCTTGATTTTAATTCAGGATTGGTGCATGCTGTAATTTAACACTGAAGAGTGTCATATCTATTTCATTTCCAATAAAACAGAGAAACTATTATTGGTTATCAGCTTAGTAGTAAGTTGACAAAAAGATAACTAGACAAAAATGGAGAAATAGTTCTAAATTTATGAGATTTTATTTGATTTGACCATTTAGGGGTCTAATAACAGTAACAAACCAATGGGAATATTTAAGTTTCAGACTATAGAGTTATAATTCCTGGAGAGAGGAAATTTACGTTGTTAACAGAATAGCCTCCAGGGAAATAACAAAGATATCGAGGAGGTAATGGAGTATGTGGGGAAAATCCTCCAAATTTAGACTGGAAATTAGAAGACCATGGCTGCTACTTATTGACTGCTTAACCTTAGGAAACTCACTTAATTTCATTGGGACTCAGGTTTCTTTTATTTAAAAGTAGAGCAGTTATACCTTATAAATCCTAGAACTTGGGGTAGCTCAAAGAAATGTGTGTCATTAATTTCATTCTTTATTTACAGTTTCGTTCATACTTCCAGACAAACTCTGCTTTCCTATTGATTTCTTTGTTATCTCGGTGTGTGAGATAAGTGTTTAGTGTATGTGCATGGAAAATGTTTTATGACATGTCCTTCGCATTTTACTACTACAGACATAGAGAGGGAAAGATAGAATTAAAATTATTTATTTACTTTATGTTGGGGAGGACTTCCATGCCCTGGAGGATGTATAGAAGTCAGAAGAAAACCAGTGAAAGTTATATCTCTCCTTCTACCATGAGTCCCAGGGAACAAATTCGGGGTGTGAAGTTTAGAAGAAGGTACCTTTATCTGTTAAGGTATTTCACCAGACCATATTCATATTTTTAAAAGGTTTGACCTAAATTGAGCATATCAGTAGTAATGCATTTCTACTGAAAACTTGTTGGCTCCAAAACTGTACAGAACTGCAAAATCACAGATTCTTTCAAAGGTTCAGCAGCCTCCTTAGGAAGGCATAGCACACTTACATAACACATAACAAAAATACTAAATAACATTCACAAAGCCATACATAAGAGCAGTACATCTTTATAGACTAGAAGCTGACAGCATCGGGCTTACAGGAGATTCTGTAAAAGATTATCAGACCCAGGTAACAAATCCAAGAGGAAGCAAGGTGATGGGATAGTATTCTAACATTCCCTTAATTCCACCAAAAACTTGAGGATTAAAAATATTTTTTCCAACAGTGCTTCCTTCAAGTCTAATGCTGGTAATATCCTTAAATGCTGAAAAGGATGGTGATCTCTCAGAAGAAAAAGTAAAGCTTAACTTACTAGCAAGGTAGTGTAAAAAACATTGATTGATATTCGTTCCTCTGTTTTAAACTTTAAAAAATTATTGGTGTGCTGGTCAATATCCAAAACCTAATTCAACCTTCAGATGCTACAGATGCCATTTTATGATACTCAGTATGCATTTCCACATTGATATGAAATTGCACAAATTGTTTTTAGCATATTTCTTGAAATTTTTCTTTTATAGTTTATGAATTTATTTTGTAGTACTAGGGACTGAACCCAGGGTCTTGCACAGGCTAAGCAATCAATGTACCATTGAGCTATATCCCACGTACTTAAAAAAGTTTGCATTGAAAGTTAGATTGCAAATATAAAAAAGTTTTATGTATAAAACTTGAGGAAAATTTATGCAAATATATATTCTGTGAAATTTAGCCACTGTCACTGCATGTGAAAATGCTTATTTATTTAAAATATGTTGTTTTCATTCTTGAGAATTTCAGACATATGCAATGAAATATAATCGCATCCAACCACATTCCCCCAATTGCTCTGATATCTGTTCCTCTTATATCTCTCCCCAACACATCCTATTTCCAACTTCATATGTTTTAAACTCACTTAGTACAATTAGTGCTTTTTATATATACATGGATTTGTGAACATCCACTCAAATATTAAAACTTGCCAGTGGACACACTCTCTAAAAAGAATTATTTTCCCTGCCCTGACAACTTTCAGTTATTATTAACTCATCAATAAGAGGTGGGACTTAGAGAACAATACTCCTCTTAAAAAGAAATAGTGGGCCTTTAAATTTTTCTCATCAACCAAATTTGGCATGCTATTTTCATTTTTGTTTTGTCAGGAACTTTCATGATTCAGAAATATCCAGAATGTATAGAAAGGATACACTTGATCTGGGCCTGAGCTTCAGTGCCTGGGGATTGCCAGGGGACTGCCACAGAGCTTCCCATCCCAGCCGGAGCCAAGCTCCCTAGATCCCAGGTATTCTCTTCCACCAACAAGACCAGGGTACCAGCAGGTCCAGGAAAACAAGGCCCCACATCCAGGCCTGCCTTCTAGTGCCTGGTGAATTCCTACTGATTGCCACAGAGCCTCCCACCCCGGCGGGAGCCAAACACCCCAGATCCGAGGTCTTCTCCTCCACCAACAGTACCAGGGGACCAGGTGGGAGACTACACACCCCAGATTCCTGGGCTTCTTCTCCTCCAACGGGACCAGGACTAGGACCAGGAATAGAAGAACTACCAGATTATTGGACTTGCTTGCAAGCACCAAAAGGGAACTCTGGTCCACTAACCACCAGACCAGTAAGGGGCTCTTTCTGCACCACTAGAAGAAGAGAAGGGAAAGAGACAAAACAAAAACACACTCAGCAACAGAAAAACAAATATGACACCCGCAGATTCTAGAGACTCCATACCAGCAAAACTCCAACATTCCAATGCAAATGAAGCAGAAGAGAATGACCTTAAAAACAACTTCATGAAAATGATAGAGGCCCTAAAAGTGGATATAGGAAAATCCATCAAAGAAATGGAAGAAAAAACAAACCAGCAATTGCAAGAAATGGAAGAAAAACAAACCGAAAAATTCATAAAATGCAACAAATGGACAAAAGACAAAGCAACAATTGCAAGAAAAAATTCAAACAGTGCAAGGGTTGAAAACTGAAATAGAGACAATAAAAAACACAATCTGAAGGAAGACTGGAAATAGAGAAGCTGGGCAAATGGTCAGGTACTATAGATACAAGCATAACCAACAGAATACAAGAGATGGAAGAGAGAATCTTAGGTGTTGAAGATACACTAGGAGAAATTGATTCATCAACCAAAGTAAATCCTAAGTCCAACAAATCCCTAACACAAAACATCCAGGAAATATGGGACACCATGAAAAGACCAAACTTAAGAATAATAGGTATAGAAGAAGGTGAAGAAAACCACCTCAAAGGGACAGGAAACATATTCAACAAAATAAGAGAAGAAAAATTTCCCAACTTAAAGAAAGACATGCCAATGAAGTTACAAGAAGCTTACAGAACACCAAATAGAGTGGATCACAAAAAAGTACCCTCACCATATAATAATCAAGACCCCAAATATACAGAATAAAGAAAGAATATTAAGAGCAGATAAGAAAAAATGCCAAGCAACATATAAAGGCAAAACTATCAGAATTACACTTGACTTCTCCATGGAAACTCTGAAAACAAGAAGCTCCTCGATAGGTATTCTACCAACATTAAGAGACCATAGATACCAGCCAAGACTACTATACCTGGTAAAGCTCTCAATCACTATAGATGGAGAAAACAAGATATTCCATGACAAAACTAGTTTCAAACAGTACACATCCACTAACTCAGACCTACAGAAAGTTCTGGAAGGAAAACTCCAACCCAAGGAAGTTAACTACAACCAGAAAAACATAAGCATTAGATACTCTCACTTTACCAACAGCCAAAAGAAAAAAGGGGTAGAATTCCACCAACAACAATCAATCCAAATCAAAGAAGAATGAGCAATCAATGGTCATTAATATCCATCAATATTAATGGCCTTAACTCACCCATAAAAAGACACAGGCTAACAGAATCGATTTGAACACAGAACCTATCCTTCTGCTGCATATATGAAATATACCTCAGCCTCAAAGACAGACATTACCTCAGAGTTAAAGTTTGGGGAAAGATTTTCCAATAAAATGGACCCAAGAAACAAGCTGGGGTAGCAATCCTAATATCTAACAAATTAGACTTTAAAATAAAATCAATCAAAAGAGATGAAAGAGGTCATTACATACTCATCACAGGAGAAATCCACCAAGATGAAGTTAAAATTCTGAACATCTATTCCCCAAATACAAAGGGATCCATGTTCGTAAAAGAAACATTACTAAACTCAAATCACATATAAAGCCCCACACACTTATAGTGGTAGACTTCAACAACCCATTCTCGCCACTCGACAGGAATACCAGACAGAAACTTAAAAAAGAAGCAAAGGGTCTAATAGAAGTTATGACCCACTTGGGATTAACAAACATCCACAGAACATTCCATCCACATAAAAAAGAATATACCTTCTTCTCACTACCCCATGGAACCTTCTCAAAAATCAACCACATACTTGGCAACATATCAAACCTTAGTAGGGACAAAAATAATTGGAATAACTCCATGCATCTAATTAGACCACCATTCGTAAAAATTAGAATTCAACAACAACACAAATTGCAGAAACCCTACAAACTCCTGGAAATTGAATAATGCAAAACTGCACAATTCCTGGGTCAAAGAAGAAATAAAAAAGAAATTAAAGACTTCCTAGAATTCAACGAGAATGAAAACACAGCATACCGAAACCTATGGGACACTTTGAAAGCAGTGCTACGGGGGAAGTTCACAGCACTAAATGCCCACATGAACAAACTGGAGAACAGTTAGACTACAGAATTAACAGCACAGCTGAAAGCTCTGGAACACAAAGAAGCAAACTCCCCCAGGAGGAGTAGACGCCAGGAAATAATCAAACTGAGGACTGAAATCAATAATGTAGAAACTAGGAAAACAATACAAAGAATCAAAGCCAGTAACAGAGAGGGAAGACTGATGGCCAAAGGAATTAAGACTGGGCTAGTTTAACCCCAGAAACAGCTAACCTGACAAGGGTTAGCTATTTAATTCCACACTGATGCCTGGGAATCCAGCATGGGGCTGAGCAAGACCCCCTGAATGTGGGTATCAGTGAGGAGGCCTAGGTAAACTATTGAGCCTTGGGCAGTAGATCAGTACTCATCCTGAGTATACACGCGGACTTTTGACTCCCATCCAACATTGTGAGATGCACTATCACCCTGAACTCTTGGGGGAGGGTCTAGGCAGTGCCCTGTATGAAATGACAGACTATGGACACCCCCACGGAGGGCCACACCATCCCTGGGAAATGAGGGGATAATTGGGGGGGTTGGCGGGAGGGCACGGGAGGAGGGGAGGGAAAGGGAGAGGGACCTGGAACTGACTTGTGAAGCAATCTTGTTTCTTATCTAAATTTAAACTGAAAAATAAATTTAAAAAAACAAAATCAGAAATGAAAAGGGAGACATAACAACAGACTCTGAGGAAATTCAGAGAATCATCAGGTCATACTTTGAAAACCTGTACTCCACAAAATTCAAAAATTTAAAGGAAATGGAAAATCTTCTGGATAGCTATCACTTGCCAAAATTAAATCAAGAAGAGATAAGCAATTTAAATAGACCTATAACCCCTATGGAAATAGAGGCAGTCATCAAAAGCCTCTCAACCAAAAAAAGCCGAGGTCCAGCTGGCCTCAGTACAGAATTCTACCAGAAATTCAAAGAGCAGCTTATACCAATTGTTCTCAAAGTATTCCATGCAATAGAAGCAGAAGGGTCTTTGCCAAACTCTTTCTACAAGGCTTTAACAACATGGATACCCAAGCCACACAAAGACACAAGTAAGAAATAGAACTTCAGACCAATCTCCCTCATGAACATTGATGCAAAAATACTCAATAAAATACTGACACGTTGGATCCAGGAACACATCAAAACAATTATTCACCAGGATCAAGTAGGTTTCATCCCAGGTATTTAGGGATGGTTCAACATAAGAAAACCCATAAATGTAATCCACCATACAAACAAGCTGAAAAACAAAATCACAAGGTCATCTCATTAGATGCATAAAAAGCCTTTGACAAAATCCAACACCACTTCATGATAAAGGTCTTAGAGAGATCTGGGATAACAGGAACATACCTAAACATAATAAAAGCTACATACAGCAAACCAACAGCCAGCATCAAACTAAATGGACAGAAACTCAATGTGATTCCGCTAAAATCAGAAACAAGGCAAGGCTGTCCACTCTCTCCAAACCTTTTCAACATTGTACTTGAAGTTCTAGCTAGAGCCATATGGCAACAAAAGGAGATCAAGGGGATACAAATTGGAAAGGAAGAAGTCAAACTTTCACTATTTGCAGATGACCCAAAGAACTCTTCCAGGGAACTCTTACAGCTGATGAACACCTTCAGCAAAGTGACAGGCTACAGGATCAACTCAAGAAAATCAGTAGCCCTACTCTGTACAGACGATAAAAGGGCTGAGAAAGAAATCAGAGAAACATCACCCTTTACAATTGTCACAAACAACATAAAACACTTCGACATAACACTAACCAAACAAGTGAAAGACATGTATCACAACTTTGAGTCTTTAAAGAAAGAAATTAAAGAAGCCCTCAGAAAATGGAAAGATCTCCCATGCTCTTGGATAGGTAGGATCAATGTAGTAAAAATGGGAATCCTGCCAAAAGCAATCTACAGATTCAATGCATTAAAATATCAGCACAGTTATTCACAGACCTTGAAAGAACAATAATCAATTTTGTATAGAAAAACAAAGGACCGAGGATAGGCAAAACAACATTATTCAACAAAGCAATATCTGGAGGCATCACCAACCCTGATCTCAAGCTCTATTATAGAGCTGTAGTCCTAAAAATAGTTTGGTATTGGTACAAAAATAGACAGGTAGACAAATGGAATTGAATTGAACACCCTGATATTAACCCATACATGTATGAATATCTGATCTTTGACAAAGAACCTAAAAATATACAATGGAAAAAAGAAAGCATCTTCAACAAATGGTGCTGGCATAACTGGAGGCTGGCATGTAGAAGAATGCAGATTGATCCATGTTTATCGCCATGCACAAAACTTAAGTCCAAATGGATCAAAGACCTCAACATAAATCCAGCCACACTGAACCTCTTAGAAGAGAAAGTGGGTGATACCCTTGAACGAATTGGTACAGGAGACAGCTTCCTGTACATAACACCAGTAGTACAGACAGTGAGGCCAACAATGAATAAATGGAACCTCCTGAAACTGAGAAGCTTCTGTAAGGCAAAGAACCTTGTCAGCAAGACAAAAAGGCAGCCCACAGAATGGGAAAATATGTTCATTATCCCCACATCTAACAGAGGGCTGATCTCCAAAATTTACAAAGAACTCAAGAAGCAAGTCTCCAAAATACCAAAGGATCCCATTGAAAAGTTGGCTGCAGAACTAAATAGAGAGTTTTCAATAGAGGAGTCTAAAATGGCTGAGAGGCACTTGAGAAAGTGTTCAACATTCTTAGCCATCTGGGAAATGCAAATCAAAACAACTCTGAGATACCATCTCACTCCTGTCACAATGGCTAAAATCAAAAACACCAAGGACAATTTATGCTAGAGAGGATGTGGTGAAAGGGGGGACACTCCTCCATTACTGGTGGGAGTGCCAACTCGTACAGCCACTTTGGTAATCAGTATGGAGATTCCTCAGAAAAATGGGAATAAACCTACCACAAGACCCAGCAACTCCACTCTTAGGCATATATCCAAAAATGCCCATTCATACAACAAAGATGTCTGTTCCACTATGTTCATAGCAGCATTATTTGTAATAGCCAGAACTTGGAAGCAATCTAGATGCCCCTCAGCCGAAGGGGATAGAGAAAATGTGGTACATTTACACAATGGAGTACTACTCAGCAGAAAAAAAAAAAACGATGGATCCTGAGATTCGCAGGCAAATGGATGGCACTAGAAGAAACCATCCTGAGTGAGGTAACCCAGTCACAAAAAGACAAACATGGCATGTACTCTCTCATATATAGGTTTTAGACATAGATCTGGGGAGTGGCAGCCTATAATCCCATGACCAGAGAGTCTGGGAAACAGAACCTTCATTCGATTGCTGATGGAAGCAGAGGCAAACTCCCACAGTTAAACACTGAGCTGAACTCAAGAAATCCAGTGACAGAGAGGGAGGATTGATGAGCAAAGGGGTTAAGACTGGGCTGGTTTAACCCCCAGAAACAGCTGACCTGACAATCCCAGCCTGTGATTCAAGAATGGGACTGATCAAAACCCCCCTGAATGTGGGTGTTAGTGAGGAGGCCTAGGTAATCTACTGAGCCTTGGGTAGTAGATCAGTATTTATCCAGGGTATACAAATTGACTTTGGACTCCCATCCAACAATGAGAGATGCACTTTCACCCTGGACTCTCGGGTGAGGGTCTAGACCCTGCCCTGGATGAAATGACAGACTATGGACACCCATATGTAGGGCCTCACCCTCCCTGGGGAAATGAGAGGATACTTGAGGGGTTGGTGGGAGGGCATGTGAGGAGGGGAGGGAAAGGGATAGGGACCTGGAATTGATATGTGAAGTAACCTTGTTTCTATTTTAAATTTAAATTTAAAAATTAAAATAAAATAGAAAGAAAAGCTACACTTTTTCAGTTGAATAGAGGAATCAAGTGATTTCTTTTGAACTTTCCTCAAGGCATGAGTTGGGAGTTGTCCATTTTCCAACCAAAAATATATATAGCACTTTGTCTCAGATTTGAATAATAAGTTTATTTGAAACCTCCGTTTAAATGCTTCTTGTCCTTTTATAGACCCGTGTGTGTGTATGTGTGTGTGTGTGTGTTTGTCTAAGTGACCCGTGTGTGTGTGTGTGTGTGTGTGTGTGTGTGTGTGTGTGTGTTTGTCTAAGTGGTAAAAATATCTGAAAGTCTGAGACCTGAAATTTTACTTTCTGCTGCATAGTAACTATTTACTGACAAATATTTAATGTCGCATCAGATCTGGTTGAAAGTTTCTGCAATCCTATCACTTGGGAGGTATGCATGGAGGATTCTAGAGATACATGTTATCCTTGACCATATAGAAATTTTAAGTCACGTCTAGGTTACATGAGATCGTGTTCTTAAAAAAATTAAATTAAATATCTACTCAATTTTAACACCTAGCAGCTTTTAAAAGTACTACAGGAAAACACAGTATTAAATTCATTTTTTTCTTACATAAATCAGCAGAGCTATTATATTCATATTATATAAACATTACCCTGTTCCTTTTCTTTATCCCGTATAAGAACTCTCCAACAACGAAGTTGTAATTTTTCGTTAATTCCTCTCCCATTCCTTGGTAAGATGTATCCTACTTTCAGTCTCAGTGAATTAGTCTGCTGTAGTTACTGCATTCACATATTTGGAAGTGTACAATATTTCTCTTGTTTCTCACAAATTTTGTTAACTATAATGCTGTATTAGTACAGTATAGCATTATCCAGAATTATATACACTTTTATATTTGAATGATATTACATTGTATATAGATACCACATTTGTTAATCTATTTATCAATTACACACTTTGGTTACCTCCACCTTTTTTTTCATGAAATACTATGCTGTGAATATTGGTGTTTAAATATCCAACTTACTTTCTAAATTCCACAGCAAAACTTAAAAAAACCTAAAAGTTAAAAATAGTAATGATAAATTTTCTTATTTGTAAAATGGTGATACTGACAGCATTCATCTTATAGGTTGCTAGGAGAGTGGAAAAGGTGACTTTTTATAACATGCCTAGAAATGGGTCAGCCAAAGAATAAGTATTTAAAAATACAGCTATAAGTATCACTGGTGTCACCATCTTTGAGTTTTTAGGACACACTGCACTGCTATTGTATTTGTAATTTATTGTTCACTTTTGAGAATCTATCTAAGATTACCATGAATCCTACAATATTCATTTTGCAAATACACAAAATCTTCAATTCAATTTCTCCTCTTTTGTGGCTGTGTTTATCAAGATAATCAGAGAGAATCTACTGAGCACTTCCCCACTGATATATGAATTTAGTAGTAGATACTAACCATAAGATATGATTCTGATTCAAATATCCCTGCCACTCAGCCTTTCAAACTTGTAATTTCAGAAAGGTACAACAACTTCAACAGTTCCTATATCATTTCCTTTTTAGTGATGACAATAGAGCTTAGATTTATGACTTCTCACATAATAAAGAGTTTCAAGACAATTATAGAATTTCTAGTGATCAGGAGAAGCACAAATATCTAAACCAAGACCACATATAAATGTACCCAACAATTGCATTTCAGAATGAAGTTTAATATTTAGTAAGTTTGCAAAGTAAATTAGCATAAAATATAAATAAGGTTAACAATTTTCTTTATAAGAAATGGGATCTGTACTGTAGATCAGTACTCATCCCGAGTATACACGCGGACTTTGGACTCCCATCCAACAATGTGAGATGCACTATCACCCTGAACTCTTGGGGGAGGGTCTAGGCCCTGCCCTATATGAAATGACAGACTATGGACACCCCCATGGAGGGCCTCACCCTCCCTGGGAAATGAGGGGATAATTGGGGTGTTGGGGGCAGGGCACAGAGGAGGGGAGGGAAAGGGAGAGGGACCTGGAACTGACTTGTGAAGCAACCTTGTTTCTAATCTAAATTTAAACTTTAAAATAAATAAAAAAGAAAAAAAGAAATGGGAACTGTTTTATTGTTTAGTTTAGTTTTAATAAGTGATGTAAATATTAAAACAATGATATATCAGTTAGATTATGTTTTAGAAAGCAGCTGTGCTTTGCTCTAACAAAAATTAATATACATGAATAAAATTTAAAAATCAAGTCCATAACAATAGTAGTAGCAAATCATTACAATTAACAAACTAGAAAGCTATTAAAAATCCCCTCCCACAAATGATTTAATCACTGGCTTTTTAAAAATAATACTCACTTGTGCTGTATTTTAAGTATATTTCCTTTGCTGGAATCTGACTAGGATTACTGCTTCAAGATAAATTCAGCTATCTCTGTATTTAAATGAATTTCAAGTTGGCTGAAGAAATCCTTCTCAGAGAGTGTTAAACAGTAATAGCTCTTGAAGTGAGTCATGTTGATAAGTATTTTCTTGCTTTGCAAATACTACCATCAGTGAATCCATTTAATCCATTTATAGCTCTGCTAATATCCTCCTACGGGTGAAAAATGAAGATGAAGGTGGCTGAAGTAGTAGGATTTGGACTGAATTTTTACCAAAAACATCTCAGTCCCAACCTTTATAACGTAAACCATCAACCACATATGTAAGCTTTTAAAGAACTCTGTTCCTATAAAAATTAATGTGTGGCCATTAACATCACTTATGAGTAATAAATGCTACATGGAATGGTCAAACTGGGTTCTAAACAGGGGGAAATAGACCAGACATTTAAAAAAATATTTGAGACACTCTCCTAACCAAAAGAAAACCAGATTTGGTAGACAGTTTAGGCTGTTATTAATTTAGCTATATCTCCCAGAGTCTCCCCATGGAGGTTTACCCAATTTTACCTTTCAACTGCAGGCATCTGCATCTCCTTGACTGAGGCCTTTCCTAGGCTGCTGGAGTCCACTCTTGGCTAGCAGCACAGAAAAATAATCATATACCCTAAAGATCCTAAAATACTTACCATTTAGACTTAGCCTATAAATATTTCAGCTTCCCTATCCCTTCGAAGGCTTAGGCAATTTTCCCCGGGGTAAAAATCCCCAAGCACATTAGCTAATCCCAAATTGCTCACAGTGATACTTGTTCCAGAACACAGCTTTTATTGACTGCCTTTTATTTCTCATTCCTTATAGTATTTGCAGGGATCACATAGAACATATTCTATATTCAGTCAAATCATTATTTCAGCTGTGTTAGGAGGAGCTAAACATAAATATTACCTGTGAAGTTGACCCTTGTCTCACTCTATCTCTATCCTGCTATCTGACTTGAATACATTCTTTTCTTAAGGCTCCACTCTGTATTTGAATTTATTGCTGTTTCCAGCCAAGATAACTATGCTGTTACTATATTGTGATTTATAATTTACCTAATCTCACCAAAACTGTGGACCTTGCTTAAATTATGAAGTTATGCATCTTTTCCTCTAGATACATCAGTTGCACAACTGCATCCAGCACGTGGGAAATTTTATTATATGAAAACTCCTTATCGTTATATGTTTCTTTCTCATTTCTTCCCAAGAGACACCTTGCATTTATGATGAAAAATACTTTATTGAAATCTTCCTGCACTAGCTCACTAGAAATAATCTCTGCTGTATTATCTTGAAAAGGCACTTCTCAAAAACTTCGTATGATATTGTCAGATAGTGCCTGCTTTGCTTTCCTATTTTTGTAATAGCTGCCTTACAGTTTTGAAAACTACTCATACTATTTATTTCAGATTCTAACCCAAACCTTTACATGCAATTGACATTATTAAATGAAGACAGAGAGCAGTGGGTCATTTTTCGTTTTATTTCAAGTTCATGTTTCCTGTCACTTCCACAATAAATTTTGCCACCTTCTTTAAGGATAAGAAAAACAGGAACTACAATCTAAAATATATAGTGAGTTGGCTACATCCACACGTTCTGTGCCACAGTTCTCAACCGTCCTAATGCTGTGATATTTTAGTACAACTCATCATGCTTTGGTGATCACCAACCATAAAATTATCTGTGTCTCTACTTCCTAACTGTAACTTTGCTACTGTTAGGAATCTTAAAGTTAATAACTGTGTTTTCCAGTGGTATTAGGGGAATCCTGAGAAAGGGTCATTCGACTGTCATGGAGTTGCATCTCACAGATTGAGAACCACTGCCTTAGCATATCTTACAGGCAGGGAATAGGGGTAAAGGCTCCATGTAGGCACCAGCTGTATTTTTGAATGTTCAACGAGTTGTGTGGGTGTTGTCCCTGGCAACAAGGCCCTGCTGTCAGTTTTCAGCTAGTAACTCATTGACTAAACAACAGCCAAGGATTGTCTGGGGATATCCATGGTACCCACTTGGCCAACAATGCAATGGATTGCTGCACAGTCCTGGTCCTGGAAGCTTCTTTAGTGACAAAATATGGCCAGTTGGGATTCTGTAACCCCCATTAGGAGACCTTGTGAGTATCTCCTTTGTGTATATTCCATTACAATAGATTTCTATAACATCCCAAATGTACTTCAGTTCTACCTGTCTCTGCTCAATTTCTCTTCCTTAACCTTGTCTCCCCTTCCACACCTTATCCTCCTATTCCCATCCCCAACCTCCTCTAGTCCATCTGTAAAATCTACTTTATTTTACCCTGTGAGGGAGATCCATTTGTCCCCCTGTCCCTTCCTCTATACATAACCCCTCTGGGACTACAGACTGTATACTAGCTGTTATTTGTTTAATGGCTAATATCTACAAATAGGTGAGTACATACTATATTTATCTTTCTGGGTCTGGCTTATCTCACTCAGGCCAGTTTTTCTAGTTCCATCCAATTTTAGGTCCACGCCCAGATATGGAACCCTTAGCTGACCAAGAACCAGAGAATAGATAGCACAGAAACCTAGGGTAAAACCAAATGCTACAAGTCTAAAACAGTATGAGTAAACTCTTAATGATCCTCTGCTGTACTGTACTCATAACACTGCCTTATTTGGTCACCATCGGGGAAAATTCTCTTGCAGAATATAGGAACAGATCCATAGCCACAGCCAGATAGTACAAGGAGAGAGAGGGTCTTTGAAAGCCATAGGTCTAAATAGGATGTCTCCATCAAATCCGTCAACTCAGAACTCAGGGAACTAATTCTGTGAAAGAGAAGGTAAAAGGAGGGTTGGAGGATATCAGGACAACAAGACACTCTGAATCAACTGGCCATGCTCTTATGAGCTCACAGAGACTAAAGCAGCAATCACAGGTCCTGCAGGAGCCTACGTATATTTTAAAACTTATGGGACTCCTGAGTATGCGAATGAGTGGGTCTCTTATTCTTGGTATATTCTCTTGACGCTCTTTTCATTCTATTAGGCTGTTTTGCCTCCCCTCAATGTGACGGTTTTGTGTCATTTTACTATATTTTATTAAAAAATAAAATGTAGGGGGTGGTGAAGAGAAGGGAGGGGGATGAGAACAGGAGGGAATGAGATGGTCTAGGCAGGGAGGGATGCAGTGGAAGAGCAATGAGATGTCTCAATAGAGATATCTTAGTAGAGCCACTCTGGGCTTAGGGAGAAACCTGGTGCTAGGGTAACTTCCAAGAATCCACAAGGAGGACCCAAAATATGACTCCTAGCAATAGTAAACAGGATGCCTGAGCTGACCTATCCCTGTAATCAGATTGATGAATACCCCGATTATCATCATAGAGCCCTCATCCAGTAATTGATGGAACCAGATGCAGACATCCATTAACAAAGAACCAGGCCGAGCTCCCTCCGGGAATCCAGTCAAAGAGAGAGAGGAGGAAACATATGTGCAAGGGAGATAAAGATTATAATGGAGAAATCTACAGTGACAGCTGAACAAAGGTCGTGGAAACTCATGAACTCTAGACCGACAGCTGGGGAGACTCCAGGGGACTGAGCTAGACCCTGTGTGTGTGGGAGACAGTTGTGAAGCTTGCAGTAGATGAGGGACCCCTGTCAGCAGTACTATGATACAAATCTGGTACATGAGCTAACCTGTTGGAGCCCATTTCTTTAGGTGGGATGCCATGCTCAGTATTAATGCATGGGAGAGTTGCTTGGCCCTGTCCCATCCTATTGAGTCAGACTATGTTGACTCCTCATAGGAACCCTTACCAGTGAGGAGGAGTGACTGGGGGTGCGTTGGGGGGGAGGGAGGTCAAGAGTGTGGGAGGGAGAACTGTGGTTGGAATGTAAAATGAATTAAAAAAATAAACAATGGAAAAATATATAGTGAGTGAAATCTGATGGACTTGGTGGTGCATGTCTTTGATTCTAGCACTTGTGAGGCAGAGGTAGGCTGACTTCTCTGAATAATTCACTGTTGTATGGTGTGTATCTCAGGATTGCAACATTCCCTGCAAATTGAAACTTTTCCTCCAGGAGGGAAGAGCAGCTCAGAAGCCTCCAGATGTCAACAAAGGGTCACAAAAGCTTTCTGCCATTTGTCTGTTAAATTGCTGCTAAAATATACAGTCAATGTGTCTATTTATACAGGATGTCAGAAAGAAATCTGTATATGAAAATAGCAACAGCAACAATAAAATCAATTGTTAACCACAAGTTTAGAATTCTTTTGGTAAACAGTCTTTTGGTCGTATGAAAATGTCCTTCTGTAAGTATGTCCTTCATACATAGAATTTTTAATGCTGTCTCCACAAAATATTTTTAAATAATATAAAGCAAGTCAGAAATTTGTCTTGAAATAACTGACGACTCATCTCTTCAAGTTTTGCAAGGACATGTTTATATTTGGCACATGCTATAAATAACAGCCGGTAATTTTGCGACAACCATTTTTCACTCACTTTGCGTTTTCCCAACATTTATGATTTTTCTTAGGTTCAGTATCAGCTGAACTCCAATACCACATTACAGTATGCACTCGGCCATTCTTATTAAAGACTCTTGTATTTTAAATCCTTTTCCTAACTCGCTGTTGTGTGAAATGTCCCTCAGAATTGCAACATTCTCTCCAAATTGAAACATTTCCTCCAGGATGGAAGAGAGTTTCACAAGCCTCAGGAGGTAAACAAAAGGTCACAAAAGGTCACAGGTGCCTTTGAACAAAAAGTTGGGAGATTCTTGAGGGCCCCTACCACGAGTATAAACGGAAATAAACAGTTGCTGGGGGCTGGGGGTAGAGGCTCTGACAGGCAAACTGCAGAAAGAGATTTTTGTACTGAGGAGCTGCCTGCAAGCTTCCCAGAAAATTTCAGCGCTGCAGTTTTCCAGTCATTACTCATGTTGGGGTGGCCTTTCTGGTGATGCAACTGCTGTTGGGTTTTCTTGCTCTTGTAAGTAATCTCTCCCTGTATTTCTTTTATTAAGCCCAACAACAACAAAATGCATCGGTTCACCAAATTAGACATTGGTCTGCCCTGGGATCCCTTTCTGGGGTGGGTAGATGTGTGTGGTGTTTGTGTGGCTGTCACATCTCCCCAGAAAAGTCTGTGTTCAACACTTGGAGCCAGAAAAGAGATTCAAGAGAACTAAACATGAGTTGAGCAGGAAGGATTTTGTGGTCTTCGTTATGAGTAACAAAGCATGTAACTGAGGCTCTGAGGATGGGTGGTAATGCATGGAGATACTCTGATAGTGCTTATTGTTCCTGCATGCTGGGTGTTATTGTACCCTTGTGCTACAGCAGTAGTTACATAGCTCTTGCTGTGGCTAGTGAGACATGTTGCTGAGGCTGAGCCGTCAGAATTAGAAATGTCTGTAGAAGGAATGGCAGGATGGCATTCTTAGTCTGTGTGTTATTGGGGGGGGGCATTTCTGCTTGCTCATGGAGGTACACCATGTGAATATGAAGATGCCCTGAAAATAGTTAAAGATTTAGAGAAAAGCAGTAGCAGAACTTGCCTGCCCATTATTGTATGTAGCTAGAAATGAATCTGAGGCTGAGGTGGTGGCAATGCAGAAACTTGTTTCTATGAAAGAGCAGTTACAATAAGAAATGGAGATACACATAACATCCTCCATATTTGCCTCTGATGAGTCAAGGAAATTACATAAACAAGAGGATGAGATAGAGGTGTTGTTGCATTGATATTTCTTATGGTTGGGGACTAAAAGATAGAGTACAAGTTAGATTCACATTTGAAGGCCCTTCCTAGGACCAAAAAACTTGGAACCGAGGGTGATTATAGAGTATGGTGATGAGGAAATTAGGTATGAAGAAAGCAATACATGATGTCCACGTCACTGGACCAGATAGGACCCTGTTCATCACAGAGACTTAGGAGAGACACTGACCAGGCAAACTGGGGAAAGAAAGAAATGTTTGTACTACAGAGTTACCTAGAAGCTACATAGGGAGCTTCAGCATGGCAGGTTGTTTGGAGACTTCACCCAGAAAGGAATGAGCTTTCTGGTGATACAGTTGGGTTTTGAATTATCTCTGCTCTGTGTAAGTAAACGCTTACGCACAGCCTTATTAGTAACTCCAATGAAAAAACTTACTGTTTTCACAAAATTGGAGGATGGTGCACATTACTTTGGTCTGTAAGGAACTACCTTTCTGGGGTGAGTAGAAATGTGTTTTGCATCTCTCCAGGAAAAGTCTTGGCACACAACACTCACCATTAAATATGTTATTAATGCTACATATATAATATTAACATTTCATATGAATATAGGTATTCTTACACAAAACACAGATAGTTTACAGTAATCATTGTAGACTCATATAGAGACTGAAGAAAACATTAAAGCTATAGTTTGGCAAAATAATTTCTGAAGGAACCACAAATGTCTATAGAAGCGAGGACATAAAACTGGCCAATAAGATTTTGAAATGCAGTTTCTTGAAATAGTAAAAAGGAAAAAAATGAATATGGGAAAGTGAACTCTTGGAGGAATATAGAAGAAAAACAAAAAGGTCAATTAAGTCTCACTAAGAAGTTGTATGCATAAGACAGCATTTAAGTAGATTGCCAAGACACAACTACATGGTAATATAGGAAACCTGGGTGGAACTAGTAAACAATAAATTAATTC
This sequence comes from Mesocricetus auratus, assembly GCF_017639785.1. Lineage (NCBI taxonomy): Eukaryota > Metazoa > Chordata > Mammalia > Rodentia > Cricetidae > Mesocricetus > Mesocricetus auratus. Next base: position 36,732,631 of record NW_024429188.1, on the reverse strand, counting down.
ATCATTTGAGACAGAATAAGAATGGTTTGAATACACTGTAACATAAGAAGGTAGGAGAGTGAATACTCATTAGGGTATTATTATCTACAACCTAACTAGAGTATTATCTGCAGTGTGAGACAGTGGGATTTGGAGGTCTCCATTTGTGAGAAGTGCTTGTTTGAAATGGGTGAGTTTATTTGTGTGCAGTTTACTTACATGAGATTTACACCATGAGCGTAGTCCTGAATGGGTAGTGTACAGTTCTGGGAGGTTAGCCTGAGAGGTTAGCCTGAGCCACTGTGCAAGTCAGTTCCACTTGTAAAGCTCTACTAAGAAAACAAGGGTCATGAAAATTAATGGTATCAGGTTGCAGCATTCTGGAGCTGGTAGTTTGGAATTCCTGGGCTGAGTCAGTGAACATTCCCTTAGGGGGACCAGATCAATTGTCTCATCTCATATTAATGGTCTTTTCTCTGCAGGCAGGAAAACCCCAAACTCTAGAACAGTGGCAAGAAAGGTTAAGGAATAATGGGAAAGAGTGCCTGAATCATTTGTTGCCTTCTTGCTCTCCCTACTCTTATTCCTAGGCAATGCAGTCCTACTTCCTGCTTCTTTTGTATGCACAATGGATAATTATTATTTCATTATGATAGTTATTATTTTTCTGAGTCTATTTTACATCCAAAACTTGTTTTTGATTGTGTATTCTGCAAATATCTCTGGCAATAAATACTCAATAGATGAATATTTTAACAAGAGATATGGTATTAAGTTAATGGGAAGAATACAGTTAAAAATAGAAAGCTTTGTGGCATAAATGAGCAGTCTCTGAATGCTAACCTAAGATTGATCTTATTTAACAGTAATAGGAAGATAAATCAGCAATTGGTTTTGCTAATGCAGCAGAATATTCACAGAAATTGTCTCTTTCAATTATCCAATCACTCTTCTAGATGGGCATTATTATTTTCAATTTGTAGGTTTTGAAACCAAGGCTAGAACAATTAAATGTGGTAACTCTTCTAATCATTAAGAAACATTTAATATATGATAGACACTGTTCCATATGCTGTCAAAGGCATGCAAGACATTAAACTTCTACCAAGACATAGAAAGGTCTTCTGCCACTTAAACTTATGTTCTGGTTGAGTAAGAGTACCTTAAAAAAACTACGAAAATAAATTTAAAATTCCATATAAGGTGGTTTGAAGGTGGGTAAAATGAACTAACACAATTGATAGCTACTAAGGGTGATGTACACGACTACCTTTCTCAGTATGCCACCATCTTCCCAGTAAAACACTGATACTACATTACTCAGTGGTTGGAAGTAATCATATATGTCATAGAAGGATATTTAGTGGTTATGTGGGAGTATTATTAAACATTAGTATTAAGACAAAAGAAATGATCACCCAAGATGTTTTGAATGGTAAGCCAACAGAAGCAATTGTTACTAGAGTAGACAATATCATATTCTACAAATAACTAAATGGCCTTGATGTGAGGAATATGTAGGTGGCACAGAGAATGACAGTGATCATATGACATTATTTATTATAATAGCAATAACAGCATGTTTTGTTTTTCAGTCTATGTTCAAGGTTATCCAAGGATTTTGATGGAATGTTAGTTGTCATCACATGCAATGTTAGGCTAGTATAGGACGTTCACCACAAGGCATCTAAATTTAGTTGATATGATAACCAAAATAATATAAGTTGCATTGTAAAGTGTAACTAACGTAGGAAAACTGCTATTTCCATTTTAATTTTTCCAGTATTTCTAATTATATCAAGAAGAAATTGTCAATTTGACTATTTTGACTTAACACCACTCTAACATTTGCTAATCTCCTTTTTAAAACAAAGACTGAACAGGATTTATGTTCAGAGCCTTCAGCCGTCAACAGTATCTAGCTGCAATCTAAAGATTTATTCTCATCAGAATTTACTTTTACAGAAACCCTGCATATAATCTTCAGTGTTAAAATTAAATTATTTAAGTAAAAGAATGGGTGTTTACATGTGAAAATGGAGAGAATCAACTTAAACCTTAACAAAAGTAAAAGCAAAATAAAATGAGGATTATCAGAGATTGTGGTTTTAGTCTCTTAACAAATTTAAAATGAAAGGAGGATGGATAGGTTGACAGGAAATAAACTGCAAATGTCAGCTGTCATACTCTAGTTTACTTGTCCCTCTCCAAATAGATCTACCATTTGGCTGTGTGGAATGCATGGGACTGATCCAGACACCCTGAAATATGGGTGTCAGTGAGGAGGCCTAGGTAATCTATGGGGCCATGGGTAGTATCTATCCCTGGCATACAAATGGACTTTGGCTGCCCATACCACAATAAGGGGTGCTGTCTTAGCCTGGACTTTTGGGGGAAGGCCTTGGCACTGCCCTGGATAAAATGACAGTTACTGGAGACCCACCATGGAGGGCCTCACCCTCCTTGGGGATCAGAGTGGAGATTGGGTGAGGGACTGGGGGGCCTGGTAGGGTGGGTAGGAGAGGAGGGGAGGGAGAGAGAGCTGGGATTGACATGTGAAGCAAGCTTGTTTCTAACTTAAAAAAGGAAGAAAAAAAGTAAGTGTCCATAAATGGCTGTGGGAAAAGAAGCTTCTAAGAGATGCACCATTATCAAAAGCAAAGTCAATATCCATTGGATTAAAGACGTGAATAAAATATTACTATAAAATTAAAAAAAAGAATGGGTGTTTAAAGAAAACATTAAACAAATAACTATCGTCAAAATGAGCATGTAATAGAATGTTAAAGTAGACAGATACAAAATAGTTTAACAATTTTATCAGAGGTAAAAATGCCACCTTGAATTGAATGAAAGTCAGAGGTTTTGCATTGCACTTACTGGAGTGATTTGAAGATATTTTGGAGACTACCAGAAGGCTGATCTCTCAGTGAGCTAGTAGGTTGAAGAGATATTAGATTTTGTTTTGTGCATGTTGAATTAGATACAAATAAGATAAAACCTCTAAGACTGAAGTTCAAAATGCTTTTCTTCCACAAACTGTATAAAATATGAAGGAAGCACCATATGTAATACCTGTTGACTCATATAATTTGCTAATCCTGAATAATGTCTCCACCCTGTAGGTTGGCATTCTTAAGTTCCCTTGTAAGTATTCTAACATTCAAGTATAGAGTGATAAGGTATACAGTAAGGTTGGAAGATTTTATAAACTAAATCACATACATTTCAAATTCAAGAAAATTGGTAGCCAAGAGACTCTGTCTCTGTTATGTGACATTTTATAATGATAATTCAGATATTTCCTTTTATGTGCCTTCAGATGTAGGAAACCCAAACCTAGTTGCACCAAGGATACATGTCTCTTTCTATAATAGGAGTATTTTTATTCCTATTTGGTATGAAGGGGTTATAATTTTCTAAATGATGCTCCCCCAAGACATCAGGTTCAAATCTTTGGGAACCATGAATGTTACATGATGATAAGGCTCTTTATTGGCTTAATTATGTTGAAGATTTTCAGATTATCTGAAAGTATAAAAGTGTGCCTTAAACACAGTTTCACCTGATAAGAGACAGAAGAGGGATATTTTTTAACACAGAAGAGAATAAGGCAATTTGGTTGGAGTGGTGACCAAAACTCAGAAATTTGGACAGCTGCCAGAAGATAGACGAAGCAAGAAAATATTATTCCCTAAAGTTTCTAGGAGTACCATGGCCCTGTTGACACCTTCAATTTGATTCAGTGATATTAATTTCAGATTCCCAGATTTCAGAATTTTAAGAGAACAATTTTTGTTAGTTTAAGATGCCAAACTTTTGCAACATTGTTATAGCAACCACAGGAACCAGTGTAATCTTTCCACAGAGTCACTATTTGTTGTTTTAAAGGATGGCACTACTTACAGACATATCATGGTTCTCTACTTCTCATGAGTTGTATATTCAGAGATTATAGTAGCTAAATCGATTCAGATAGGAAAGGTCTCTGCTGCTGTACACATAAATAGGCTGTTTCTATTCACAGTTATGGAATTCCATATGGTCATTATGGCATGGTGAAATCAATCAGCAGAAGAACAAAGAAGCTAATTAGAAACTTACTGAAAAGTCATTCCATTTATCTCATAGGTAAGAACCTGTTTTCTGATATATGATGTCTAATAGGCACTGACATACTAACAACGGAATCTTATTCGATTTATGGTTCCACTCACATAGACACATACAGATGTCTTTTCAGCAGATACTTTGTTTTTATTCTGCTTATATTTTTCCTTCTGAGTGCCTTGATCAAGCAGTCAAACTATTTAGTATTGCTAAAGACTCCATACAGTTTTAGCTGAGACTTCATATCCATTTGCACTAGTTGATGGGTACCTGTACTGCTCATCGATTTTCCCACTGGGATAAAGTTCTCCTGGTTATAATCATTTAAAGTCACTCTTTAATGGCCTTTGATGTGACTGTGGTCCTTGGTGGCTTGTATATTGTGTCATACCAGTATCATTTCTGAATTCCTCATGCCATCAGCACATCATGAGCATACACTATAAGGCTATAGGTGAAAGCAAAGGGATAAATGCCAGTACAGAGGTAGGTGGCACAGGAATCTGGACTACTTGTTTATGTAACTTATTGTTGCTTTCTTGGGAAACATCATGAACTAGAGAATTCTCTAGCTTTACATAATGAATCCCATTTAAAGAGGCCCAATTCTGCAAGTCTTTTGATGACACTTTCAATATTCTGCCAAGTTATTTCTAGCAATGTCACCTCATTTCCTATAGACTCTTATTTTCAAGCTTCAAAGAACCATTTCACCTGTGTTTTAAGATTGACTCTAGTGTCCTTGCCAGGATGCTAAATCCTGTTTCTGGGGAGTACTTCTATAAAACCTCCTCCATCTAGCCTTAAATTCAGTGACCCTCCCTACAGTTAAGCAAACACAAAATTCTCAGGCATGTTCTCAAATTTCTTACAGGAACATATTTGCCTGGCATAGCAGGAACACACACAACTCTTTTGATTGGATCATGTTGAGCTTTGACCCTAGTTTTGGGCAGAAGCAAGTAAGTGAAACCACAACAAAATTGTGGACTCAAGGTTTTTCAAGTGCTTCAAGGACCCCACCTCATCTTATCTTTTTAAGTGAATATTGGTTTCTGTAGTCACATCCATGAAGATAAAGTATTACATATTTGTAGTGTGTTGCTAACCCTGTATAAATTTGTTGACAGCACTATAATGATTACAAACAGATTTTGAGCACATTCCCCTCTCTGGCTCTAGAACATTAGAATCAGTTTAAGAGCTGACTAGTTGCATTGTGACATCAGTGTCATGATTTGAGATCAAAGTTGGCTGCCCTCTGCTTTCAAATTTCTCTAGGGTTAATACCGCAGTTAAAAACATCCACCAAAGTACATAATTCATATAATTTCTTTTGTTCCCACATATGTTTGGTGCTAAAACTGTTGCACCTGCATGTCTTCCTTCTTCCTCACATGAACAAATCTTACAGAATGTACTATAGCCTAGAGTTATTATCAAAAGCACCCTAACCAGCTTTAATGTATCTCTGTAGCCATATATGCAGAAAGGTATTTAATATCAGCATTCATTCCATCATACGATTCTTCGTAAAATCACTTGAGATATCAGACACCATTGCCTGATAGATTCAAGAAGGAAATGGAGACATTGAAACTTGTGAGAAAGCTATCTATTTAGGAAAAGGTCCTCTAGAAACATGAGTAGAATGATAAAATGAAAAACAAAATTAAGAAAACCATCAAAATATATGTGAGCAAGCACATAAACACCATGACAACTATAGCTAAGTTCTGAGAGGGATCCTAGGAGAGGCTTAGACTCTCAAATTTATCTCACTTTATTAGTTTGGTATTTTATGAATATAAAAAGATTCCATGACCAAAACAACTCTTATAAAGAAAACAATTTGGCTTCCTAGCTTACAGTTTCAGAGATTCAGTCTTTTATCATCATGGTGGGGAGTATGGCAGTGTGCAGGCAGACGTGCTGGACCTGAGGGTGCTACATTTTGCAGGCAACAGGAAGTCAACTGAGTGTCACTCTGAGGAAAGCTTGAGCAAATGAGACCTTAAAACATGCCCCCACAGTGACACACTTCTTCTAACAAGACCACAACTCCTAATAGTGGCATTCCTTTGGGGGTCACTTTCTTTCAAAACATCACTCCCAATGAGAGGTGAGGAAGCATGGGAGTGTCTTCCAATTTCATTTGATCATTGGTTGAGGAGTTCTAGAGGCCAAGTATTTCTAGTGAGTCTCTTTCCCACATGGACTGAGAGAAACATGAACCATTCTAGAATATAATGTAATTCCCTTAGGGTATGATGTTTTCTAACAGGAGAACTGGAAACTGGATTTTTACTTCTGGGAACTATTAAAAAAGTTTTTCCAAAACAGGCAACATTAACTCTAATAGATGATATCATGAAGGAGATAAAATTTCTAAGGAAGAAATACATTTAACTACAAGGCAAGTGGGGAATTTTCAGTTGAGGAAAGACCCAAGAAAGACTAAACATAAGCTCAGTCATAAGGAGGACCGTCACTTTTCAGAATTTGAATATATCTCTGACCTAATAACTATTGAACAATTTAATTGTAGGGGAATTATTAAGTATCTTATCAAATATCTTCAATAAAAGATATTATTAAGCAAATGAGATGACAAAAGGAACTACAAAATATTTATCACTTGTAACATGAATAATTTGCTGCTGTTCTTAAATACTGAAGGAACAGCAAAGTACTCAGAAATATTGAACACAAGCACAAATATTATTTTGTTCTAACATTTATAACTAAAATAGCTGAGCAATTTTTGATTCAGTGGGTATAAATCTTTCTATAAATGCATCTACATTATTTTTATTCCCAAATTTCCACCCTGTTTGTGACTTGCAGAGTGAATTATAAGAACAAAGTAATAACCCTCCAGATACTGGCGGTCTATAGAAGGAAATACTGACATACCATAATGACATTTTTTGTCTACTTTTGCTCATGTTCAACTGTTTTGCTTCATTCCTTTTATTTCTGGTCCTCTAATTATATAAGTAAACAGCACTTGTTTTGCTTTGCTTCTTTGCTCCTCTTGAGTGCCTGTTTAAAAAAGAATGGCTTGAATTAGAGAGACGTGTTTACTTTGCAAAGTTATTGACAGAAATATTAATGGTTGCTGAAATTAACATCATTATAGGCACTGATGTTTTGTCGTGTGTTTCTCAAAGAAAAAAATTCAAAGTTGTTTACTGAATGTATTTATCCATATACTGCACATACACTTTCTTATGTTTAAGAACTATACTTGGGAAAGGGAATGGGAATATGACTTATTCACTAAAGTATGTCTTTTCAAAATATGAAGAGTTGAGTTTGATCCTTAGGACCTAAGGAAAAGGCAGGGCATTGTGGTGTGCACTTCTAATCTCAGTACTGGGGAGGCAGACACAAGAAATTGTTAGAGCTAACTGGCCAGTCTATCTAGTGAAACTGAGCTCCAGGTTCATTGAGCATCCATGAGTGAAAAAGTAAACAATGTAGGGATGAGAGTGATGACTCAGCTATGAACACTTACGCTCTTGTAGAGGATCTAGGTTTGATTCTAAGACTCAACATGGTGGCTCATAATCTTTTGTATCTCCAGTTCCTGCAGATTTGATACCCTCTTCTAGTTTCTGTAGGCACTTCTCCCATGTGCTACAAAACATATATGTGGCAAAATATGCACATACATAATTTTTAAATCAACGTGTAAAACATTTTTATAAAATTTCAAGATTGTAATTAACAAGAAAAAATAATAACAAATTACACTTTGAATACCTGCTGTTATATAGGAAGTCATATGTTTAAGCTTGACTGGATTCTTGAAGCTCATTTAAAGGAGAATTTTATATTTTCATTCCATGATTTAAAATAATGTGAAAGTGAATATGATAAGTATGATTAATAATGTCTAGAACTTATTAAATGCTTGCTGTTGCCTTAACAATATACAAAGATCTTTGCATAATTATCTTCTTTTAACTTCATGACAAACCTGACTTGAACGAAACATGTTCATTTTATTTTATGAGGAAACAAGTCTATGATGCATAATGTATTCCTTCAAGTAACAAAACAAGTAACAGACAAACCTGATATTTAAACTAAGTCTGTAACTAAGGTACATTATCTTTTCAACTATTCTCTAGGAGCCCAGAAATATTGACTTAATTTTGAACTGACATCAATGATTAAAATTAGATCCATTTTTGAAAGCAGGTTATAAGCCAGGAGAAAGGAACAGAAAAATACCAGATACTTAAAAATTGGAAGGAATTTTGGATATGCCAAAAATAAACATCTGCAGAATAGGTTACAGAAACAAAGCAACTTAACGTCATCCAATTTCATACATTTTTGCTAAAGGCTAACTATGGAAGCAGGTACTATTAAAACTAAAAATATATGTGAATACTAATATAATCATATTATTTGACAGAGTAATTCCAAATTTGATATATGGCACTTTATATATAATTCAAAATTCCAGCCAAGAAAAAATAAAGCAATTGATTCCAAGATATGATGTATCATTATGTTAATATTAAAATGAAAATAAAATATTTAAAATTAAGAAATAGATCATGAACTGGTTAAAGGTTAAGTGAACTAGAGAAAAGGCTCAATGTGATTCTCAGTAACTATAAAAATTATATTAAGAACAAGCAGTAAAATAGTAAAAGTGGTTTTAGATTATTATAAATAAAAATGTAGGACTTAAAATTTTTTATCTTTGTTATAACCACTGCTTTGTAGTACAAATAACACTATTATTCTGGAGAATTCTATAGATGATGCACTAAAATTACTGAGTAGGGTAAATGTTAGAACATCCAATGTTCATTTATGAAATTTTTAAATTATAAATTAATAAATTAAAAAAGGGAATACTATTGTCAAGAAATACACATAAATTCCATCTTATTGTATTTTTCTCACTGAGGACTACACAGTAAATTGTACTTCTTGGATGTGACAGGTAAGGTACTTACCTATCAATTCCTTCCCTTTAACTCACTAAAAACTTCTTTTAATTTGCCAGTGGGGATAAACAATATTTTCAGACACTCTTACGGATAGAAATGACCTGACTAAGGTCAGGTGTTATAAAGGCATATATTAAATATGTTGTCATTGTTTATTTTTTCCTTTTTATTATTGTCATAGTGTATTAAGCATAGACTCTGTTCTCATATAATGTGAATACAGTTTTCCCTCCCTCTACTCCTCCCAGTTCCTCACCAACTCCTCTCTAATCTGGGTCCAGTCCATTTCTGTCTCCCATTAGAAAAGAACAGACTAAGGATGTTACACATTTCTTTATGTGCTTCTCAGCTATTTGAGATACCTCTGTTAAAAATTTTCTGTTTAAATCTGTTATGGTTGAAGGTCTCCACAAAATGAGGTACTATATTAAAGAGTCCCAGCATTTGGAATGTTAAGATCCATTATTCTAGAGCTTTCAGGTATGCTGTTAAGTTGCTAGTATGAGAGCTCTCCAGTTTTTTTTTTCATGTAGGCACTTAGTGCTATGAACTTTCCTCTTAGCACAGCTTTCATTGTGTCCCATAAGTTTGGGTATGCTGTGTATTCATTTTCATTGAATTAAAAAGGCTTTGATTTATTTCTGTCTTCACCCATTTTTAATTCAATAGTTATTCAGTTTTCATGATTTCGTAAACTTTCAAGAGAGTTATTCAGTTTGCATGAGTTTGTAAATCTACTCTGGTTTTAATCTGAAGTGGTATAGTAAAATGTACAGAGAGTTACTTCAGTTTCCTTGAATACATTGAGTACTGTTTTATGTTTTAGTATGTGACAGTTTTGGAGAAAATTTAGTGTGATTCTGAGAAGGTATTTTTTTGCGTTAGGCTGAAATGTTCTATAAATATCTGTGAAGTCCATTTGGTTAAGTTTTATGTAGATGTAGTCTATTGCTGTGTGGTATTGTAGTCTCCCACTATCAGTATGTGAGGGTCAATATACAATTTATGACATAATAGTATCTCTTTTACAATGTGGGTCCTCTTGTGTTTGGGGTATAGAAGTTAAGATTTGAAATGCCATGTTGGTGGAATTTTCCTTTGATATGTATGTATGTAATGTACTTCCATATCACTTTAGTTTTGAATTCTATTTTGTTAAATATTACAATGGACATATCACCTTGTTTCTTAAGGTCCATTTGTTTAAAATATCTTTTTTCAACTCTTTACTCTAAGCTAATGTCTATCTTTCATGTTGAGGTGCATTTCTTGAATGCAGCAGAAGGATGGATCCTGTTTTCTCATCCATTCTGTTAGTCTGTGTCTTTTTATTGGAGAACTGAGACCACTAATATTGAGAAATATAAATGACCAATGATTGCTGATTCCTGATATTTTGTTGTTGATGGTGGTGGTGGGACAAATTTGGTGTATGTGTGTGTGTATGTGTTCCTTCATTTGATTTGTTGGCTTAGGATTATTTATTCAATGTGTTTCAATATTTGTATTTAGCCTTTGTAAATTAGCGTTTTCCTTGTAACACCCTCTGTAGGGCTATATTTGTAGATACATATTACTTACATTTTTTTCATTGAATATCTTATTTTCTCCATCTATGGAGATTGAAACTTTTGCTGGGTATATCAACCTGATCTGACATCAGTGATCTCTAAAAGTGTACACCACATCTTTCCAGGTCATTCTTCCTTGTATGTGTCTGTTGAGAAGTCAGGTTTTATTCTCATAGGTCTACCTTTGCATGTTGCTTGCCCTTTTTCCCTTGAAGATTTTCATATTTTTTGTTCTATATGTTCAGTATTTTGGTTATTATGTGCTGATGAGAATTTCTTTTGTGGTCTATTTGGTGTTCTGTAAGCTTTTTGTACCTTTATAGACATCTTCTTTAGATTAGGAAAAATTTCCTTTATGATTTTGTTGAAAATATTTACTGGACCTTTGAATTGGTATTCTTATCCTCACTCTATTTCTATCACTCGTAGATTTGGTTTTGTCATAGTGTATTACATTTCCTGGATATTTTGTGTTAGGAAAGTTTTAGATTTAACATTTTCTTTGACCAACATATCTATTTTTGTCTACCATTATCTTCAATCTCTGAGATTCTTTCTTTCATCTCTTACATTCTGTTTGTAAAGTTTGTCCCTGGAGTTCCTGTAGTGGTATTTTAATTTTATTAATGATTTATTCAAGCATAGCCAGCGTCAAGCTATAGAGATCAGACAGTGGTGATACACACCTCTAATCCCAGCAGCCAGAAGGTAGGAGGTGGTGGTTCATACCTGTAATCCTAGGACTCCAAGGCCACCCAGATTTACACAAGATTGAATCAGTCTTTAATCCCAGCACTAGAGTGGTATAAAAGACAGGAGCAAGTAGTAAGTATATGGGCACTCGTTCTCCAGCCACATTGAGAAGAGCCAGCAGTTTGAGATGTGTTGAAGAGCTTGAGTGTCGATCAGCGAGTTTAGTCTGAGGTAGAGGCAAGAAGCTAGTGGCAGGCTACTTTACTTCTCTGATATTAGCTTGAAGTTTGAACCCAAATATCAGTATCTGGGCCATTTATTTATCATGTTACAAGTTCCTATTTGAGTTTCCCAATTTTTCATTTCCAGAAGTCCCTCACTTTGGATGTCTTTATCAATCCTACTTCCATCTTCCAGTCTTACTGTTTCGTTTATTTGCTTGCATTGCATGTGTATGTTTTCCTGGATTTCTTTAAGGACTCTATTCATTTTCTGTTTAAGGACCTCTATCATCTTTCTACAGGCTGATTTAATCTCTTTCTTGGGCTTAAGCTATGTAGGAATATTCAATGCCTCCTGTGGTAGGCTTGCTCAGCGCCAGCTGAGACGTATTTCCTGGCTGTTTTTACACTGACATCTGGGCTTTTGGGCATCTGGGATTGTGATGATTTTAGGTCTGGGTAGTGAAACCTGTGTTTTCTGTTATGAGTTGAGAGTTTTTCTCTTGATTTCCAGTTCCTCACAAGATTAAGAAGAGTGTAGTGAGTGGGTGTTGCATGGTAGGTAGTTTTCTGTGGTTCTGTTTCGCCGGCCTGGTGTGTTCACTGAGAATGCCTCCTGATTTTTGAAGCTGGGGATACGAGGATGATTTTGGGGTCGGAAGACTGGAAGAGAAGATCCTTGTGATTCATTGGCTATGGGGTCAGAGAGAAAAAGGAGATGAAAGGTTTTCTGCTGCAGAGCTGGGGATGAAATTGTGCACATTGGATCAGAAGAGCAGAGTAGAGAGGTGTGGATCTGCTGTCATCTTATTTGTTGTCCTGGGAAGAACTGCCCTTGGGATAACAGGGGGTGCTTGTTGGAGTTGGGGACTGGGACAAAGCAATGAGTTGGGGGAGGGATGTTAGAAGGAGAAGATGTGTGGAATCTACAGGAGAAGGGAACAGGGGCAGGTAAGGCTGCCAAAGATATTTTGGTGTAGTGTTGGGGATGAGACTGAAGGATTGGATCTGGGGCAACACAGGGAGAAGAAAAGATCTATAGGCAACCTACCTGTTTTTCTAGTTCTTGTGGTCTGTGTGTTAGCAAGGGGTGCCTGGTGGAGTTGGGGGCTCAGATTAAGAGATGGGTGGGGTGAGGTAGGTTAGCAAGAGATGATCTGTGGGTCCCACAAGAGACATGGGCAGGGGACAAGGAAAGGTTGCTGTTTGCGTTCTGTTGGAGAACTAGGGATCGTGTTGCCATAATTTAAACACAAATTGAAAGCTGCCCAGTTGATGTTTGATTTACAAAAAAATGGTGCTTCATTTTTAGTATAAGCATATTGAAAATATTTAATGAGTTTTTATTTACTGTAACTTGGCTAGTTATTCCATTTTCTTTTGACAATCTAATACAGTATAACTGTGTTGTATCCACCATTGCCACATGTAAATAAATTAAATACTAAATATCTAGTGTTTCCTGTAAATGTGTTCTTTGTATGCTGGTTTTCTGTAAGTCCTAAACATTGGAGATATAGGCATGTATGTTCAATGCATTTTAATTCTAAATTATACTCTAGTTTGCATTTGCCTATTTTCTTGTTATATTTGTATTATCTTGATAAGTAGAGCATGTGGTTCTTAGGTGAGGGGACTATCTTTTACTTGCCATATACCAGACTCTTAATTAATAATGTTTGTTGATGACTTTACCAACAACTGCTACAAAGTTTAAGAAAATTTTGTAAGAAACTTCTAGGTATAAACTGTAAATTAAAGGGTTGACATTAAGTAAAGTGGTTATTTGCTTAATGCTTTATCATATATGCAAGTAATTTACATAGTTTAAAGTGTCAAAGATGAAAGATTATGCAGTGTGAATTATCTCCCTCCTACATTCCCCCTGCCACCTAAGTTGTCTTCCTTTGTAAACTACTTCATCACTTTTGTTTGACTCTACAGAGAACACGTGTGCTTCCAAGCCAATGTGTATATTTTAAAATTCATTTTGAAAATTTGTAGAAGAAACTGAGGTCAGCCTACCCAAGCTGAAGATGCCCAGGCTAGCCTACATGAGCATGTGTGACAGGCACTTCCTCCCTGAGCCAAGCCTGCCTCTACACCCAGAGACTGCTGACTAGGAGATACCTGACCAGAGACACCAATGAGGAAAGGACAATTCAACAGAGTCAGCTGCCTGAGGCAATGGGACCTTGGGAAGGGAGTATAAAGGCCCATCTAACTTCCTTAATAAATGAGTCTGCAGCATACTCTGCTGCTCACTGACACCCAGTGCCTGAGTCGTTGGTGCGGTGTCTTCTCACCCAAGGGGTGTCTGAGCAGGGTCACCTGTAACATCTGGCACCTAGATGTAGGAGCCTGTGCTGGCATGGGCCACAACCCCACTTGAATCAGGCTTATTCTTTTTTCCATTGCCGAGGCTGTTTTTTGGGCCCTGATCTTTGCCTTTTGTTGCTGGCAGTACAGAACAAATGGATCCTACCTCTTCTTTCTTGTGGCGCATTTCAACACCCCCTCTTCTGTGACTTGTTTGGTGAGTTGGCCTCTGTGTGTTTCATGTCCTTGGTCCTCAAGAAGGTGAGCATGGGGACCCTCCTTCTTTTCTGTCTTTTTCTTTGTGTCCGTCTGGTTTCCGTGGTGCATTAGGCAGAGACATCTACTACACTGAGGTCAGACACACTTGCTGTGTTTGTTCTAGACTGCCTTTGTTTTAGACTTTGTTCTTGTCTACATCTCCCACCATTAACAGATGGGTAACTTATCCTCCCACTGTAAGGAGCCTCAGGTGAGGGCATTAAAATCAATATTGGTCACCAGGTGCTTTAAGGGTAAGACTGCCAATCTGGAGGATTTGGGGGATGAGGCCATGTGTTGTCCCCCTGGATTTCTCCCCCAAAACATGTGGAAGCCTGATCTCTGGATGTGTGTGCTCTTTCTTGCCTGAAAGCAGGGCTCAGGAATGACTCTTGTTTTCGTATGCTTTGAAGGGGGGTATTGTCTCATTACTAATCATTCCCTTTAAGTGTTTTCTTTGGTGTATTTCTACACTCCAGGTTCTCCTGGCACTTCAACACCTGGAATGAGACTTTCCTTGGGAGGTGTCTTGGGCCTGGCTCACAGAAATTCCTGTGGCATCAGTTTAATAGGTGCTCTTCCTACCAGGGTGTACTTCCCAGAGATGTCATCCTTTGAGGGCCGGTAGTCAATGATGGGTAAGGACTTGTGATACAGGCCAACCTAAGACAGACATGGTCAATCATCTGGATGCTCTTTGAGGCAGGGACAACAAGTCCTAAGCTGGTACTTCAACTTTCACTAATACACATTAAAAAATAAAAGGTGCATAGGTAGGAGAGGCACCAGCCGACCCAAACTCCAGGTGCCTAGGCCAGCCTGCATGAGCATGCATGACAGGCACTTCCTCCCTGAGCCAAGCCTGCCTCTATGCTCAGAGACTGCTGAGGAGGAGACACGTGATTAGACACGCTAATAATGAAAGGACCATGCAAAAGAGTCAGCCACCTGAGCCAATGAGACCTTGGGAGGAGATATAAAGGCAGACCTAACGTCCTTAATAAATGAGTCTGTACAATGCTCTGCTACTCACTGACTCCCAGTGCCTGAGTCCTTGGTGCTGTGTCTTCTCACCCCTTTTCCCAAGCGGTGTCCAAGCAGGGTCACCCACAACAAAATTAAGCATTTTCTGGGCACTGAACTTCTTAACATTGTGTTCAATGCCTTACATTAAATCCTCCCAATAACTCAATGTGGTGCATTTTCCTGATTATTCCCAGTTTGCAGGTGAGGAAACTGAGTTTCACAGTATTCTTGATAGATCTTTTAATGAAAATTAAGTAAATTAAACCAAGACTTTGAAGATTACATAGCTTATATAGGCAAGAGCTTACCTCCCCACCACTGAAGAGAATAAGATACAAACTTGTGTGGAATTTGATTAAAGTAGTGTAGTTGTGAAATGAAGTTTTTGAACACAGAACCTTTATCTCAAGACAGGAGTAGGAGGCCAGCAGAGGTGTGGAGGAAAATGTGACTGTTGGGGAGGAGAGGCTGAGGAGGGGTAAAAACTGTAGGAATAGCAATCATGAATCGTCTTTGCTCTTGTTTGTGCTGTTTCTTTTGTCTATACAGGACTTAGGTTGTCAAGGCTAAACAAAACTGGCAACTAAGGAGGTGGGTTATGTATTCAGTATCCACTTCTATTAGGGAAACAGCTGGGCTCAATTACTCTTTGCTCAGAACTTGCTGCTCTCTTCCAGAAAAAAAAGTAGTAGAGAGAAAACCTGGACAGCAAGTCCAGCAGAGGAAAAGGGGTGAATAACTACAAAAGCTGGGTACTAGCAAGTTTACTTGATGAATTAGAGAATTGGCTCTGGTACCTGCTCATTGACTTTTATGAACATTAGGCTATGGCCTCTCCAAAGACTCTTGGAGATAGAGGCCCCTCATATGACTATATTTCAAAGAAATGGTTTCTCCAGTCTGTAACAAGCACCTTGCAATGCTGCAGGAGAAACAAACAGCTCCAAGTGGCAGAAGTAGTTGTAAGCCTTTTTTTTGGTCTGCTTGCTTGTGACAAGTACAGTATTCTAAGAAAAGGAAATCAAGACTTTATCACGGAATGGTGATTGGACAGGTAAATTCTTTAGCTAGTTTTGCTTTTCCAGACTGGAGGAGTTGGGGCAATGGAAAGAACAATTTTTAAGTACATAGCTTTGCACAGCTGGAAGCAATTGCAAAGTTTCACAAGTCTTTTAATTCAGAAGCCTGGATAAGGTAATTCATGTGGAAAGGGTTTGTTTTAAGATTTTACTTTATGTTTAGCTGTGTGTGTGTTTGTGTGCGTGCATGCAGGGGAATGCACACACATGAATTAAATGTGAGAAGAGAGCTGGAGATACAGGTGATTCTTGTTAGGTCTCAAACCCTGAACAAACAGCTGAGGTACCTATTTAACATAGAAAAGAGGATTTGACAGCCAGGCTCCTCCAACAACCCTCAGAACCTACCTATTACAGAGTATATCGCTGGTATATCCCACCCCCTACCCTAAACTTCTCCAGCCCAGGGGCTGAGCTGTCATTCCTCCAGCTGCCCTTCTGTATATAATCCAGTCATTTTGACTATGTAAGACTCTTGGCCAGTCTTTTGGCCCAGGCAGCCCCTCTTGGTTGGTGGCACACTCTTGCTCTCCCTCCCCCTCTCTCCTCACATGGTCCAGCTCAGTGTGGCTGCATTCACTCTGGACTCTTCTAGACATGACTGCCTCTAGCTATGCTCACCCTTTTGTCTACAAGAAACATTCTCCTCCAAATTCCTAAAGAGCAGTCATGTCCTTTCCTCTTTCCATTCAGTCCTGAGAGAGAAACTGGATTTGGATCCACTTTAAGTATGGTACCCTCTTTTAACTGTTGGTTTATCACTCTAGCTCATCATATGGAAACTTTTTCAGTCCACATGGATAAAAATCAAACCTTTCAAACTCTCTTGTGTGGGGCTGGACTAGTGAAAATATTACGAAAGAAAGAAATGTCCTCTATTCACTTTACCCTATTCAGCTAAACCTTCAAACATAGGGAGTGTTTCCTAAAGCGACACCTCTGAGAGTGGTAGTGGGAATGCAAACTGTAACAGAGACTTGCAGAAGCAGTTGACCTTGCCTGTGATGGTGTCATCCACCCACAGTCTTTCCTTCACACATTCTGCTGAATTCCTAGGGCCTGAAACAGAAGGCATTAGATGGTGCCCCTCTGTGCATTCCTTGACAAGCTAGTCATCAAGGATTTCTCTGCAAGTCAACATAACTGAATTCTGAGGAGCACAGGTATTTCCATCTGGGTTATAGATTCCCAGAGAAGCAAAAAATATAGAAGTAAGAAAAAATAGAAATGTTGTATGTAAAAGTGAGCTAGAGAATTCTGGAGCTGAAATGAAGAACACAGAACTGAGGAAAAATTAATTTTGACTACCAGGTTGAGGAAGATAAAAGAGGGAGAAAGAAGCCAAGAGGTAGGGGCAGTGGACCCAGAAGTGTTTTCCAGGAATATTGGAAACAGCTGAGAAGAACTATTTGAGTACGTAGGACTTTCCAAAAGGCTTGAAATTTAAAGGACCTAAAAAGGACTATGTGAAAAAAAAAAAAAAAGAATCTAGGTTCAGGTTCTGGGTCTGGTGGTACAACTATGTGGACACAGAAAGGTCAAAAATGCAGACAAGCTTTAGCTTCATAAGGAGTTGCAATGTAGCTTTGCTACAGAGAGCTGCTGCCACCTCATAAAGAGCAACAAACCACCAGAAACTAGCATCTCGAAGTAGGTTTGTAGCTCTTTGGTGGAGTTCTTTTTATTATAAACAAGATACTCTACTCAGTTCAGTCCCTAAACACACACACACACACACACACACACACACACACGAGGGGGGAAGAGAGAGAGAGGGAGGGAGGGAGGGAGAGAGGGAGGGAGGGAGGGAGAGAGAGAGAGAGAGAGAGAGAGAGAGAGAGAGAAATACAAAGAGAGATAAAGGTAGGCATGGAGAGTCAGAAAGAGAATTTACACCTGTAGTATAGGAATCCAAAGACAGAGAAAATTTGAAGCATTTAAGAAGGAAAAGAGCTAGTAACATACAAAGAAAGATAAAGCAGATTTATGTCAGGCTATTTAGCAGTACCAGATGCAAATGGATGTTTTTCAAAGACTGAAGTAAAATTAACTTTGGACATAGTATTTCATGTCTGAAAATTTCTTTTAAATAATAAGACAGGTTAAAAATAGTTTCAGGTAATACATATTTCAAAATATCTGCTACACAAATATTTGTTTAAAATGCATTTAAATAAATACTAAAGTAAAATGAAAGTATAATCTTTTTATATTTTAATACATTTATGATTGTCACTATGATATAAAATAATCAATAAAAATGGAAAATGAATTTACAGTGCCCAAGGATGTATAGTCTAGTGACTCTCAAAGTTCATTTTGCATATGAACAACTAGAGCTCTTGTTCACCTGCAAATTTTGATTCAGTAGATCAGAAATTGGGACAAAAGTGCTACAAATGTTAAGTCTCCATTTGCTTCTGATCCTTGAACCACATTTCAAATAAAATTCAGAGTAGCAGTTTCATTATCATGATTGGTGGTGTAAAGTGGGGGATACAAGGCCTGAAATAACCCTAAGTGAGACATAGCTTGACCTAGAAACATCCTAGGTAAGAATAAAATAAGATACCGGGTGAAAGGACAGAGAAAATTGTAATAAGAAATCAACATGATAGGAATTAAGATGATAAACAAGGATGTCAATAACTATAATAAATATATAACATAAAACATAAAAAATATTTAAAGGCACAGATGCAAAAATTGTCTTGTTTCTGACTTTAGAGGAGTTGCCATGGTTTTCTCTCCATTTAGTTTGATGTTGGCTATTGGTTTACTGTATATAGCTTTTATTATGTATAGGTATGTTTCTGTTATTCCAGATCTCTCCAAGATGGTTATCATGAAGTGGTACTGGATTTTGTCAAAGGTTTTTTTCTGCATCTAGTTAGATGATCATGTGATTTTTGTTTCTCAGCTTGTTTATATGGTGGATTATATTCATAGGTTTTCATATGTTGAACCATCACTGCATCCCTGGGATGAAACTTAGTTGATCATAATGGATGATTTTTCTGATGTGTTCTTGAACCTGATTTGCCAGTATTTTATTGAGTATTTTTTTTGCATCAATGTTCATTAGGGAGATTGGTCTGAAGTCCTCTTTCTTAGTTGTGTCTTCGTGTGGCTTGTGTATCCATGTTATTGAAGCCTCGAAAAAGAGTTTGGCAAAGACCCATCTGCTTCTATTCCATGGAAAACTTTGAGGAGAATTGGTATTAGCTGCTCTTTGAATTTCTGGTAGAATTCTGCACTGAGTCTATCTGGCCCTGGGCTTATTTTGGTTGGGAGATTTTTGATGACTGCTTGTATTTCCTTAGGTGTTGTAGGTCTATTTAAATTGCTTATCTGGTCTTGATTTAATTTTGGTAAGAGATATCTATGCAGAAAATTGTCCATTTCCTTTAAATTTTCAAATTTTGTGGAGTATAGATTTTCAAAATATGACCTGATGATTCTCTGGATTTCCTCACTGTCTGTTGTTATGTCCCCCTTTTCATTTCTGATTTTGTTAATTTGCATGTTCACACTCTGCCTTTGATAAGTTTAGATAAAGGTTTATCTATTTTGCTGATTTTTCTCATAGAACCAACTGTGTGTTACATTGATTCTTTGTATTGTTTTCCTAGTTTCTATTTCATTGATTTCAGCCCTCAATTTGATTATTTCCTGGCATCTACTCTGGGGTGAGTTTGCTTCCTTTTGTTCTAGAACTATCAATTGTGCAATTGTGCTGTTAATTCTCTAGTGTGAGTATTCTCTAGTTCCTTCATGTAGGCAATTAGTGCTATGAACTTTCCTCTTTGCACTGCTTTCAAAGTGTGCCATAAGTTTTGGTATGTTGTTTCTTCTTTCTCATTGAAATCTAGGAAAACTTTAATTTCTTTTTTTATTTTTTCTTTGCCCCAGGAATAGTGCAATTGTCTGTTGTTCAATTTCCATGAGTTTGTAGGGTTTCTTCAATTTGTGTTGTTGAATTCTAACTTTAGAGCATGGTGGTCTGATAAGATACATGGAGTTATTCCAACTTTTTTTGTACCTGTTGAGGCTTTCTGTGGTGTCAAGTATGTGGTTGTTTTTTAGATAAGGTCCCATGTGGCGCTTAGAAGAAGGTATATTCTTTTTTTGTTTGGATGGAAAGTTCTATAGATGTCTGTTACACCTAATTGGGTCAGAACTTCTATTAGTTCCTTTGTTTTTTTGTTTACTTTCTGTCTGGTAGTCCTATCTACTGGTAAGAGTGGGGTGTTGAACTATCCCACAATAAGTGTGTGTGGTTTTATATGTGCTTTGAATTTTAGTAATGTTTCTTTTACGAATGTAAATGCCTTTGTATTTCGGGAATAGATGTTCAGAATTGAGACTTCATGTTGGTTGATTTCTCCTGTGATGAGTATGAAATGACCTACTTCATCTCTTTTGATTAATTTTAGTTTAAATTCTCATTTGTTAGTTATTAGGATTGCTATGCCCACTTGATTTTTCGGTCCATTTGATTGGAAAATCTTTTCCCAACCCTTAACTCTGAGGTAAAATCTGTCTTTGAAGCTGAGGTGTGCTTCTTGTATGCAGCAGAAGGATGGATTCTTTCTTAGAATCCATTCTGTTAGCCTGCGTCTTTTTATGGGCAAGTAAAGACAATAAATATTGAGGGATATTAATGACCATTCATTGCTCACTCTTATATGATTTGAAATGATTGTTGGTAGAATTGTATGTGTATTTCCACCCATTTCTTGTTTTGGCTGTTGGTTGTAAAGAGAAGCCTTCCTGCCAGCCTGGTTCCAGAGCCGCATCAGTCCCAAATGAACACACAGGAGTCTATATTAATTATGAAGCTGTTGGCCTTGCTTGTTTCTTACTGGCTAGCTCTGACTTAAGTAATTACCCCATAATTTTTAACCTAAGTATGTCTCTTACTGGAGAAGTTTCCGGGCTTCCTACCCCATGGCATTACATCTTGACTCCCTGTGTTTCTCCTTCCCAGTGTCCTCCTGAACTCCTAGTCCCACCTATCTTGGTTCCCTATTAGCCAAAAGTGCTTTATTGACATATACACAGGACTTCTCCCATCATCTCCTCTTTTCTGTCTAAACAAAAAGAAAGGTCTTAACTTTAACATAGTCAATATATATATATATATATATACATATATATATATATATCGGAACAGTTATCAAGTAAGAACACAGTTACAATATTTTAGCAAGATTTAAAGAAGATATCATCCATCCCATCCTTGTGAGTCCAAAGTTCTATATGTAGCTTATCTTTTATCATAACTAAGGAAAACTATAATTATAACTAACTGCCTTCAACTCAAAGACCACAGAAGGATAATACATAAACACTAGGATTGACAGAGACATCTTGCTACCTGAACAGTCACCCGAAGTTCCTCTGTAATGTTGGGGCATCCATCTTCAGCCCATAGGCTACAGTGTGTCTGGAAGACTTCTCAGCAAAGCAGGAAATTTCAAACTGTCCATCTGCATTGGCAGTCTGTCAGTCATTTTTCTGTTTCCTGCAGAAAGTCTCATAGACTCTTCCATGAATCAGGAACCCTGAAGGACTATTTGAGCTCAGCAGTCACTTTCCCGTAGGTCCTGCATGTTCAGATCATACAAGAACAGTCAAGCAGTCTAGGCAAGAGCAGTTTCTTGCCCAAATGGCTAATCTTGCCATGTTGAAAGCAAACTCCATAACAAGTTTCTTTGATGCCCATCTTCCTCTCAGACGTAATTGGTGCTGCCAAGAGCAGACATTTCTCATTGTCAAGAAAAACCCTAATCCATTTTAAATGCCATTTTCTGAAGGTCTTTGAAAGGTTTGAAGACTATCTATCTCAAATATATTTCTGTGTATCTAGAAAACATAACTTACCTAACTATAAGTTCTGACTATTATAAGTAGCTATCTATAGTCTGTATTGAATTATGCATTATGTTTTAAAAGATCAGTATAAGCACAATACTTAATCAAGAGGAGAAATATACACATCACAAAATTGGCCTTGAATTTGTATCAATAAATGAAAAACCATATCCATACCATAATTCCCCTTTTTACCATTAAAAAGAGATTGGCTGTGATCATTAGCCAATTATAAACAACCCCATGTAAATGAAAACAAAGATTTATAAACAAGATGGGAAATAGTACGTCGCTCATTCCAAACTGCTTCGTGCTGGAAGGGGGCGCTGTTCATACCATGGGGATCATGACAAAACTCAGAAACCTGTACAAGTCCTTATTTTCGGGGTCTGTAAGACTGCATCATCTTAGCTGTTTCAATTGTTGGAACACCTGGTCCACTGCATCTGGGGGTCTTGGTTCATCAAACCACAGAAGCCTGGAAGAAATCCTCAGCTTTTCATTTTCTGTAGAAACATAAACAATAACTCCTTTCCAAAGTAACATATCCTTATACTTAAATTTTGAAGTCAAGGCATTTTCAAATTATATAAGTTGAGTTAATTTAGCAGCATTTATAATCAAGTGTACTTTAGCAGTTGTTCCTTCCTGAGCAATCAAAAAACTGAAAAACACAATAGCGTGCAGTATCCAGACTTTCTGTGTATTTTCCATCTTTACATAGCTTATTTATTTATCTATTATTATTACTCTATTTCTTTTACTTTGATTTATTTATTTTCTCTGAGACAGGGTTTCTCTTTGGAAATCTGCCTGCCTCTGCCTCTGTAGCAAATCCTACTGGCTTATGCCACCACAGCCAGCTTCTCTATTTATTTACCACTGCGCCATTTCTTTTTCTCTCTCAGTCTTACATATATTTTTAAACACTGTGAACCTTTGGAGGTTTTTCTTCATCCAAGTCTGACTTTACTGTAGGTCTTTGTTTTTCTGGTCACGTGTCTTATCTGTTAAAACCGCGGCTGTTTAAACTGCAGTTTTTCAAAGATGGCAGGCATAAGCGTGATTCCAGCTCATTTTCTCAGTCTATGCTGACATCCAGTAGAAGCTGCCGGCTTAGAGATGTGGTCACTGCCACTTCCAGCTGTACATACTCGTCTTTCAATTGTTAGCAGAGTCTCTTAAAAGAACCTTACTATTTTTTTTATGCAGAGTCTCTTAAAAGAACCTTACTATTTTTTTTATGCTGAGTCAGGAAGCCTCCCTTAAGCAAGCCGGGTGAGTCTTTGCTTGTCTCAAGCAAAATAGAGCGCAACTGAGAAAAATGTAGCTACCAAAAATCTGTGCTTCTCTCTGTTATTCTGTTTCTAAAATTCCTTTAAAGCTTTTGTCATTCTACGTGAAAATTCATGATCCCACTTCTGATCACCATTATAGAAAGGGAAACCTTCCCGCCAGCCTGGTTGCAGAGCCGCATCAGTCCCAAATGAACACACAGGAGGCTATATTAATTATGAAGCTGTTGGCCTTGCTTGTTTCTTACTGGCTAGCTCTGACTTAAGTAATTACCCCATAATTGTTAACCTAAGTATGTCTCTTACTGGAGAAGTTTCCAGGCTTCCTACCCCATGGCGTTACATTCGACTCCCTGTGTTTCTCCTTCCCAGTGTCCCCCTGGGCTCCTATTCCCTCCTATCTTGGTTCCCTATTAGCCAACAGTGCTTTATTGACATATACACAGGACTTCCCCCATCAGTTGGTAAAATTGGATTATCTATTGCCTATATTTTTCTGGTTGTAGTTGAATTCCTTGGGTAGGAATTTTCCTTTTAGAAAGTTCTGTAGGGCTGGTGTTAGTGGATATGACTTGTTTAAATCTGGTTTTATCATGAAATATCTTGTTTTTTCTGTCTATAGTGATTGAAAGGTTTGCTGAGTATAGTAGTGTTGGCTGGCATCTGTGGTCTCTTAGGTTTTGTAGAATATCTATCCTGGACCTTCCGTCTTTCAGAATTTCCATGGAGAAATCAGGTGTAATTCTGATATATTTGTCATTATATGTTACTTGGCCTTTTTCCTTAGCTGCTCTTAGTATTATTTCTTTATTCTGTATATTTGGGGTCTTGATTATTATGTGTTGAGGTGACTCTTTGTGGTCCACTCTATTTGGTGTTCTGTAAGCTTCTTGTACCTTCATTGGCCTGTCTTTCTTTAGGTTGGGAAAGTTTTTTTCTGTGATTTTGTTCGATGTTTTCTGTCCCGTTGAGGTGATTTTCTTCACCTTCTTCTATACCTATTATTCTTATGTTTGGTCTTTTCACAGTGTCTCAGTTTTCCTGGATATTTTGTGTTAGGGATTTGTTGAACTTAAGATTTCCTTTGGTTGATAAATCTATTTCCCCTAGTGTTTCTTCAATACCTGAGGTTCTCTCTTCTATCCCTTGTATTCTGTTTGTTATACTTGCATCTCTAGTACCTGACCGCTTGCCCAGATTGTCTATATCCAGCATCCCTTCAGACTGTGTTTTTTTATTGCACCTATTTCAGATTTCATCCCTTGCACTGCTTGAATTGTTTCTTGCAATTTTTGCTTTGTCTTTTCCTCTATTTATTGCATATTTTTGGTTTGTTTTTTCTTCCGTTTCTTGCATTATTTGGTTTTCTTTTTCTTCTAACTCTTTAAGAAATTTTCCCATATCATCTTTGAGTGCCTCTATCATTTCCAGGAAGTTATTTTCAAGGTCATTCTCTTCCTCATTTGCATTGGAATTTTTGAGTCTTGCTGGTGTAGAGTCTTTAGACTCTGGTAGTGACATGTTTGCTTTTCTGTTGCTGAATGTGTTTTTGTATTGTCTCCTTCCCATCCCTTCTTCCAGTGGGTGCAGAAGGAGTCTCTTGCTATCCTGGTGGGTCAAGGACCAGAGTTCACTCCTGTGGGTGCAGGCAAGTCCAATGCTCTGGTAGCTCTCCTCTTCCTGTTCTTGTGGGTAAAGAAATGGACTAGGATTCTGGGGTGCTTTGGTTCCCACCTAGTTCTGTGGGTGGAGCAGGAGGCTAGGATAATGGGGTGCATTGGATCCTGCTGCAGGGATGTAAGCCCTGGAGTGCATGTCTTAACATAGAATTCTCTACAGAGGATCTCAAATACTGAAAAACACGTAAAAGACATATTTAACATCTTTATCCATCGGGGAAATGCAAACCAAATCTACTTTGAGAGTCTATCTTACACCTGTCACAATGACTAGAACAATAACAAAAATGACAGACCAATGCTGCCAAGGATGTGGAGTAAGGGAAACACCAAACATTCCTCAATTTCTGGTAGGAGTGCAAACTTGTAAAACCAAAAAAAAAAACGAGACAGGGTTTCTCTGTATTGTTTTGGAGGCTGTCGGTCCAGCCTGGCCTCGAACTCACAGAGATCCGCCTGCCTCTGCCTCCCGAGTACTGGGATTAAAGGCATGTGCCACCACCACCCGGCAGGAGTCCAGACTTGTATAGTAACTTTGGAAATCAATATGGTGGCGTCTCAGAAAGTTGGGAATTATATCTACCTCAAGATCCAGCAATACCAGTCCTGGGCATATACCCAACAGGTTTTCCATCCTACCACAAGGACACTTGTTCAACTATGTTCATAGCAGTAGCTGTATTTATAATAGGCAGAACCTGGAAGCAACATTGATGTTCTTCATCTAAAGAATGTATAAAGAAATGTGATACAGTTATACAATGGAGTATTTCTCGAGTGTTAAAAAAATGAAATCGCCAGTGCCTGCAGATCGCCTGGGAACTGCACAGAGCTCCCACCCCAGACTCCAGATCTTCTCTCCCACCAACGAGACCAGGAAACGAGAGGAGGCTGGGAGTCCAGGGAAGCAGCTGTTCCTCCTGCAGCATCAGGTAAACAGGCCAGCTTCCCGGCCTGTGTTGCAGTGCCTGCAGATCGCCTGGGAACTGCACAGAGCTCCCAATCCCGGTGGGATCCAAGCACCCCAGACTCCAGATCTTCTCTCCCACCAACGAGACCAGGAAACGAGAGGAGGCTGGGAGTCCAGGGAAGCAGCTGTTCCTCCGGCAGCATCAGGTAAAGAGGCCGGCTTCCCGGCCTGTGTTCCAGTGCCTGCAGATTGCCTGGGAACTGCACAGAGCCCCCAATCCCGGCGGGAGCCAAGCACCCCAGACTCCAGATCTTCTCTCCCACCAACGAGACCAGGAAACGAGAGGAGGCTGGGAGTCCAGGGAAGCAGCTGTTCCTCAGGCAGCATCAGGTAAACAGGCCGGCTTCCCGGCCTGTGTTCCAGTGCCTGCAGATCGCCTGGGAACTGCACAGAGCTCCCAATCCCGGCGGGAGCCAAGCACCCCAGACTCCAGATCTTCTCTCCCACCAACGAGACCAGGAAACCAGAGGAGCCAGGGAGACCTGGGGAGTAGCTGTTCTGGATCAGGTACAACAGGACCCAGCATAGGGTCCAGGGGACCAGGTAGGAGGCTAAGCGCCCCAGATTCCTGTTCTTCTTCTCCACCCACGGGACCAGCATTTGGACAAGGAATAGAAGAACCACCAGATTATTGGACTTGCTAGCACCCACCAAAAGGGAACTCTGGTCCCCAGACAAGTAAGGGGCTCTTTCTGCACCCACTAGAAGAAGAGATGGGAAAGAGACAATACAAAAACACAGTCAGCAACAGGAAAACAAATATGACACCACCAGATTCTAGAGACTCCACACCAGCAAGAACCCAACATTCCAATGTGAATGAAGCAGAAGAAAACGACCTTAAAAGCACTTTCATGAAAATGATAGAGGCCCTAAAAGAGGATATTGGAAAATCCTTCAAAGAAATGGAAGAAAAAACAAACCAAAAAAGGCAGGAAATGGAAGAAGAAATGAAGCAAAAAATTCAAGAAATGGAAGAAAAAACAAAGCAAAAAATGCAAGAATTGGAAGAAGAAACATACCAAAAAAGGCAGGAAATGGAAGAAGAAACAAAGCAAAAAATGCAAGAAATGGTAGAAAAAACAAAGCAAAAAATGAAAAAAATGGAAGAAGAAACAAACCAAAAAAGGCAGGAAATGGAAGAGGAAACAAAGCACAAAATGCGAGAAATGGAACAAAAAGCAAACCAAAAAATGCAAGAAATGGAAGAAAGAACAAACCAAAAAATTCATAAAAGGCAACAAATGGACGAAAAGATAAACAGAAAATTGCAAGAAGCAATGCAAACACTGCAAGGGTTGAAAACTGAAATAAAGATACTAAAAAAAAACACAATCTGAAGAAAGGCAGAAAATAGAAAAGCTGGACAAACAGTCAGGCACTACCGATACAAGCATTACCAACAAAATAGAAGAGATGGAAGAGAGAATCTCAAGTGTTGAAGATATGCTAGGAGAAATGGATTTATCAAATTGAGGGCTGAAATCAATAAAGTAGAAACCAGGAAAACAATACAAAGAATCAATGCAACGAAGAGTTGGTTCTTTGAGAAAATCAACAAGATAGACAAACCTTTGTCCAAACTTACCAAACAGCAGAGAGTGAACACACAAATTAACAAAATTAGAAATGAAAAGGGGGACATAACAACAGACTCTGAGGAAATCCAGAGAATCATTAGGTCATACTTTGAAAACCTGTACTCCACAAAATTTGAAAATTTAAAGGAAATGGATGACTTCCTGGACAGCTATCAATTGCCAAAACTAAATCAAGAACAGATAAGCAATTTAAATAGACCTATAACCCCTATGGAAATAGAAGCTGTCATCAAAAGTCTCCCAACCATAAAAAGCCCAGGTCCAGATGGCCTCAGTGCAGAATTCTACCAGAAATTCAAAGAACAGCTTATACCAATTCTTCTCAAAGTGTTCCACACAATAGAAGCAGAAGGGTCTTTGTCAAACTCTTTCTATGAGGCTTCAATAACCTTGATCCCCAAGCCACACAAAGATACAACTAAGAAAGAGAACTTCAGACCAATATCCCTCATGAATATTGATGCAAAAATACTCAATAAAATACTGGCAAATCGGATCCAAGAACACATCAAAACAATCATTCACCACGATCAAGTAGGTTTCATCCCAGGGATGCAGGGATGGTTCAACATACGAAAATCCATGAACATAATCCACCATATAAACAAGCTGAAAAACAAAAATCACATGATCATCTCACTAGATGCTGAAAAAGCCTTTGACAAAATCCAACACCCCTTCATGATAAAGGTCTTGGAGAGATCTGGGATAACAGGGACATGCTTGAACATAATAAAAGCTATATACAGTAAACAAATAGCCAACATCAAACTAAATGGACAGAAACTCAACGCAATTCCTCTAAAATCAGGAACAAAACAAGGCTGTCCACTCTCTCCATACCTATTCAACATGGTACTTGAAGTTCTAGCTATTGCCATATGACAACAAAGGGGGATCAAGGGGATACAAATTGGGAAGGAAGAGGTCAAGGTTTCACTGTTTGCAGACGATAGGATAGTTCACATCAATGACCCAAAGAACTCTACCAGGGAACTCTTACAGCTGATTAACACCTTCAGCAAAGTGGCAGGTTACAAGATCAACTCAATAAAATCAGTAGCCCTAATATATACAGATGATAAAAGGGCTGAAAGAGAAATCAGAGAAACATCACCCTTTACAATTGCCACAAACAACATAAAATACCTTGGGGTAACGCTAACCAAACAAGTGAAAGACCTGTATCGTAAGAACTTTGAATCTTTAAAGAAAGAAATTAAAGCAGCCCTCAGAAAATGGAAAGATCTCCCATGCTCTTGGATAGGTAGGATCAATGTAGTAAAAATGGCAATCCTGCCAAAAGCAATCTACAGATTCAATGCAATCCCCATTAAAATCCCAGCACAATTCTTCACAGACCTTGAAAGAACAACAATCAATTTTGTATGGAAAAACAAAAGACCCAGGATAGCCAAAACAACCCTGTTCAACAAGGCAACGTCCAGAGGCATCACCATCCATGACCTCAAGCTCTATTATAGAGCTATAGTCCTGAAAACAGCTTGGTATTGGCACAAAAGTAGACAGGTAGACCAATGGAATCGAATTGAAAATCCGGGTATTAACCCACACACGTACGAACATCTGATCTTTGACAAAGAAGCTAAAAATATACAATGGAATAAAGAAAGCATCTTCAACAAATGGTGCTGGCATAATTGGAGACTGGCATGTAGAAGAATGCGGATCGATCCATGTTTATCGCCATGCACAAAACTTAAGTCCAAATGGATCAAAGACCTCAACATAAATCCAGCCACACTGAACCTCTTAGAAGAGAAAGTGGGTGGTACCCTTGAACGAATTGGTACAGGAGACAGCTTCCTGAACATAACACCAGTAGTACAGACAGTGAGATCAACAATTAATAAATGGGACCTACTGAAACTGAGAAGCTTCTGTAAGGCAAAGAACCTTGTCAGCAAGACAAAAAGGCAGCCCACAGAATGGGAAAAAATATTCACTAATCCCACATCTGACAGAGGGTTGATCTCCAAAATTTACAAAGAACTCAAGAAGCAAGTCTCCAAAACAGCAAAGGACCCAATTAAAAAGTGGGCTGCAGAACTAAATAGAGAGTTTTCAATAGAGGAGTCTAAAGTGGCTGAGAGGCACTTGAGAAAGTGCTCAACATTCTTAGCCATCAGGGAAATGCAAATCAAAACAACTCTGAGATACCATCTCACTCCTGTCAGAATGGCTAAAATCAAAAACACCAATGACAATTTATGCTGGAGAGGATGTGGTGAAAGGGGAACACTCCTCCATTGCTGGTGGGAGTGCCAACTGGTTCAGCCACTTTGGAAATCAGTATGGAGATTCCTCAGAAAAATGGGAATAAACCTACCACAAGACCCAGCAACTCCACTCTTAGGCATATATCCAAAAGATGCCCATGCATACAACAAAGATGTCTGTTCCACTATGTTCATAGCAGCTTTATTTGTAATAGCCAGAACTTGGAAGCAACCTAGATGTCCCTCACCCGAAGAGTGGATAGAGAAAATGTGGTACATCTACACAATGGAGTACTATTCAGCAGAAAAAAAATAATGGAATCCTGATATTTGCAGGCAAATGGATGACACTAGAAGAAACCATCCTGAGTGAGGTAACCCAGTCACAAAAAGAGAAACATGGCGTGTACTCTCTCATATATGGATTTTAGACATAGATCTGGGGAGTGCCAGCCTACAATCCTATGGCCAGAGAGCCTGGGAAACAGAAACTTCATTTAGTGGCTGATCGAAGAAGAGGCAGACTCCCTTGGTTAATTAAGTACTGAGCTGAACTCAAGAAAGCCAGTAACAGAGAGGGAGGACTGATGATCAAAGGGATTAAGACTGGGCTGGTTTAACCCCCAGAAACAGCTGACCAGACAAAGGTTAACTCTTGAATCCCAGGCATCAGCCTGGGAATCCAGCATGAGACTGATCAAGACCCTCTGAATCTGGGTGTCAGTGAGGAGGCCTAGGGAATCTATTGAGCCTTGGGCAGCAGATCAGTACCCATCCCAAGTATACACACGGACTTTGGACTCCCATAGAACAATGTGAGGTGCACTCTCACCCTGAACTCTTGGGGAAGGGTCTATATGAAATGACAGTCTATGGACACCCCCATGGAGGGCCTCAGCCTCCCTGGGGGAATGAGGGAATAACGGGGGGGGGGTTGGGGGGAGGGCACAGGAGGAGGGGAGGGAATGGGAGAGGGACCTGGAACTGACTTGTGAAGCAACCTCGTTTCTTATCTAAATTTAAACTGGAAAATAAAAAAAATGAAATCATGAAATTTGCAGGGCCAATGATTGGAACTAGACAAGACAACATCATCCTGAGTGAGGTAACCCAGATCCAGAAAGACAAACAGGGTTTGTAGTCACTTATTAGTGGGTATTAGCTGTAAAGCAAAAGATAATCAAGCTACAATTCACATTCCCCAGGAGACTTAAGTATCAAGGACAGCTCAAGGGGGAATGCATGGATTTCCCTAGGAAAGGGGAAATTTGTGTATAGACTGGAGATTGGTGGGCATGAGAACAGGAGAGATCAGGCTGGTGAGGGAGGGACAAAGTTAGAGGGTACTTGGAGAAATAATGATTTGGGGATCATTTGGGGGACAAAGTGGAAACCCTCATCAGTGGAACATATGAGGGTGAACCCAGAAAGGACTGCTAGTAATAGAGTAGTATATAGAGCCTGAATAACCCATCCTCTGTAACTAGGCAAGGCTTCCAGTGGTAGGACTGAGATAGCACCCCAGCCATAAAATCTTTGACCTTTTTGAATGCAGTGCTAGGGCAATGATGGCTCAGAGTGGGAGTGTCTTATGATTGACTGTTCTAATTTGAGGTCCAGGCTGGGAGAGTGAGCCCATATCTGACCCTGATCAGAAGACCAGGAACAGGAAGCTGACTGGCCCAGAAACCTAGAGTAGAACCAAACAGGACTTGCAAAAAAATAGAAAATGAAATGCTTCCTAGTTATACTAATAGATCTTCAATGCCTAGCCCAATTGTCATCAGAGAAGTTTCATCCAGCAGCTGATGGAACAGATGCAGAGACTCTAAGTCAAACATTAGATAAAGCTCAAGGAACTTGACAGAGAGGAGGAGGAAGGATTATAGGAGCCAGACAGGTCAAGGACATCAGAACAAGGCCCACAGAAATCAACTAAGCTGGGCTGACAGGGGCTCACAGAGATTGAAGTGACAATCATGGGTCCTGCATGGGTCTACACCAGGTCCACTGCATATATGTTATGGTTGTTTTGTTAGGTTTTTTGTGGAACTCTGAAGAGTGGGGATGGGGGTATCTCTGACCCTTTTTCCTGCACTTGGGATCATTTATTCCTGCTATTGGGTTGCTTTGTCCAACCTTGATATCAGGTTTTGTGCCTAGTCTGACTGGTTCTTATTATACCATGTTTGGTTGATACCTCACTGTGCCCTGTGCTTTTCTAAAGGAAAACTGAGGAGGAGTGGATCTTCGACAGAGGGGAGATGGGTGGAGACTGAGTGGAGTGAAGGGAAGAACAGGCTACCGTAGGGATACATTGTGTGAGAGAAGAATGAAAAAAGAAGTTATTGAATTTAACCTTAATAAACCATTTTCTGTAAATTTAGGAAAAATTACAACTGAAGCATCATGTTCAGTCATGACAAAAATAACTTAAATGTAGCAGAAAAGAAATGCTAGACAAAACATTGAACAATGGGGCCTGGCATATGTATTAAAAAGCCATGATCACTAATATTAAAATAGGAGAAATTCTTAAAATTAATCATGTTGATGTCTATTTTCTTTTTTTAAAGTATTTCTTTTTATTTTATGTATGGCAATTTTGCCTGAATGTATGTACCTACACTAAATGAGTACATGTCTGGTGTACACAGAGGCCAGAACAGGGTCTTAAATTTCCTAAAAGTGGAATTAAATTTTTGTTGTGAGCTATCAGGTGGGTAGTGGGTATCAAACCCATATCCTCTGCAAGCACAAGTACTCCTAATTACTGAGATGTCTTGGCAGCCCTGTACGCATACATCAAAGATGCTAGAATATGTAGTAGTCTGGGAATGTAGGTCAATAGGAGAGCTTAGCAGATGTGAGACCCCAAGTTTTCTAACCTAACCTTGAAGGGACATTAGCCCACTTGAACCTGTGGCTCTAGCAGTCCTTGCCCTTCTTTCCCAGTCCTGCCTTGCTAAAAAACCATTAGATCACATTCCTAAAGCTATCCACCCAGGTCTATTTCCTTAATTGGCCACTTCTTCCTCTTGAGACTAAATACCAATGTCCAGCAATTAAAGTCCCCTTTGGTTCACCTAATTAACATGCCCAATTAAAATTAAACACCTTATTCTAACACAGGGTTTACCATTTTCCTTTATGAACCACCATTTGCCTATGTGCCACATCTGTTTACCCTCTGGGACAAATAACCCTGTCCATTTCCCTTGTCCCTTCCCCTTATCCCTCAACATCTATTTCCTTTGCCACATGTCCTAGCCCATCCTAACACAGACCTCCCCTTCTTTCTTTCTTAAAAATGACAGCTGTAAGATCATTTCCTGCTGTTCTTAGCCTGAGTCAGAAGGCAGCCTCTTTCACTTTTCTTCCCTGCTTAATAAAGAATCTCTCTGTAAAAACAGGCGTTTGGGTGTGGTTTTTGCTTAATCTGGGGTCTGGAAGGGAGCCCACACTGTGTGTGAGTTCCCTTCAAACCCCAGAAAATAAAACAAAAAAAAATTAATCCATCTCCAAAAATAGAAGTCAATATACAACAAAAATAGTAGAAATAGGCAACAAAATAGGAGTCAACAAAATATATTATGATGTATATGGAAGATGAATTTACAGACACAGGAAATGAATGAGAAAGCAGTCTTTGTATGTGTAACTGGGGTAAATATTGGGGTTCATAAACAAATACATTCTTCTACTCTAGAATGTTCTGTTGTGTAGTATTGTGATCAAATTAATATCCTTTATCAAGTGGAAGGAATAGAGAATGATCTAACCCATATTAAACTAGTTTGTATTGTCCTCAAAAAATCGCATCCCCATTGAACAGATACGTACTTTACCCCTCTAGGCTTTTCTCCCTTGCTGGGCCCTTTTGCAACTGCCTCTTGAATCCCCATCAACAGATCTGCCTAGCTACTAGTGCAGAAGAGAATGAAGAATCAGACAGGTTATTTTATAGATTTATCTTTTCACTTTCCCCTTTCCTTTTCTGAGGCTGGGGAGTTGTCTCACTGCATAGTAGTACAGAGGACCTAATGTTGAGTCCCTGCAGTCATGTAAAGAGCAGTGCAAAACTACAGCACCGAGTGTTAGAGAGGGAAATCCCAAGAATTGCAGACATCTAAAAGAGTAAATGTCCCATTCATTGAGAAATTTAGCTTAAGGGCAGTAAACAAAGCAGAAAGTGACAGAGGAAGACACATGGCATCCAGCTCTGACCTTTGCATGAATGAGGGAAACCCACACACTCATGTATATTCAACATGCAACACACACCATAAATACACACACACACACACACACACACACACACACAAATGACTAACATTCAGAGAGAAAGAGACAGAAAGAAAGAAAGAAAGAAAGAAAGAAAGAAAGAAAGAAAGAAAAAATAATAAAATTGTTTTTCTTATGCCTTGGAGCCGCAGGAAGATAACATGCTGTAGGTCTGGCCTTTGCTGCTAACTTCCAGGTTTTGCTTGTGCTTGTTGGGCATTATAAAATAAAAAAAAATGCTAAACTGAGAGTAAACTCCATGCTACTTGAAATCCCAGCATCCAGTTATGATCTGTTTCCCGCAATTTCCTTTTCAGTGTTTTAAAATACTAGTTCCCTCCATTCTTTCCAGGTTGTAAAGTTATGTTCTGAAAGTGAGAAAAATATATGTACTGTATTTTATTTAGAACTGGAACTGATGATATTTTATGAAGTTAAAATATTTGAAGCTGCAAATGTGTATTATTTATATGAATACCTCTGAATGCAGAGAAAATAATTTTGATAAAGCAAAGTAAAAATGTATGTATGATTCAGGAAGATTGTTTCTTTAGGTGAAGAGAAGCAGATGGATAGGTTGACATAAGGACCATACCATATGTTTGATTATAGATAATTATGAAGATGCTTGCTTTTGTTTTGGTTGGTGCTTCCTCAAGCATTTATAACCTCATACATATAGCTAAATAAAGAATTTCATAAATGAAATTAGTATGTGCATTGACAAAACTACTATTTACAAAGAAGTGTAATCAAGATGATTTCATTCATCTGAAATACAGACAAAACAGAAGAAAAAAGTTTTCTCAGACTGGCTATGAGTAGAGGTAATAAATCAGCATGATCTAAGCTTTGCTGTGCTAACCAAGAAACTTGCATTCTGGGTAGCTTAGTATAATGAAAGGTTTGCTTTTGTTTTGTTTTTATATGAAGTCCAAGGCTGTTGCTCCTGGCTACACATTACTCCTCTTACCAATGATTTAGGAATACTGATCCTTTCCACATGATTCACCATCTTTCATCCAGTTGCTTCAGGCCACCAATATGCAGAAAAACAGTAAAGATTGTCAAATTACTCACTCCCTAGACAGGTTATAGATGAGGTCTAGAAGAGTCAACACATCTGTCCACAACTCACTATTGACCCAACTGGGAAATTTCAATAAGTTATAGTGTTTAATAAGGACATTTAAGCACTTGGTGAACTTTTCTGTGTGTCATTGCTCTGTTATAGGAAAATTTTGATAATGCTCAGTGTTTAAGAATTTACAGTCTATAATGTGATTTGCTATAATCCACTGTAATACCTAATACTCATTATACTGTAATATCTCAGCATATTGTAATAGTACTGTAGCATATGATAATAGGTGTTTTCATAATTATTTCATTCTGTGTGAATGACTATAAAAAATAATATGAATGTCATGCTTTTCTTTATATAATGTTAACAAATCTGTCATCATGCTACTTCTTAGGTATTTATAAAATTGAAATAATAATAATAATCCTATTTTGCCCTTGAAGTTAGTTTTACTATATGTTTATGCCTTCAATAGAAATGTAATGATTCACTTAAATTTTTTGTAAATGAAAGACAAACAGAGCAAATATGTACACAGAGCCTAGAGTCACAGACTCTGCTCGGAAAACAGCAGTAGAGATTGTGTTGAACTGTTTCTAATTTTTCCCTGTACAGTTTGATATGTTTGTAATTTCAAGGCAGTAAAAGAAACACACATGTCATAGAAAATACATTGATGGTGTTAACTAAATATCATATGGAGGAAGAAATCAAATGTTTTAAAACACCAAATAATAAGGCTAGTAATTTGGAGGCATTGCAATTTCCAACATTGCCACTATGAGACATTGAACAACCTTGCCTATTCTCATCTCTAAACTGGTCTTTTTTTCCAGGAACAAATTAATTAGCACATTAAGGTATGTTTCAAAGATACCTGATGTACTATTTCTGAATAAATAGGGTCATTTCTTAAAAGAACCAAATACAGGTCTGATTGACATTTAAAAAAAATCAGACATCATCTTAATTATTGCAATCCTTCTCTATGTTGATTTACATAAAGTTGATTATTAAGAAGATCACAGTTATCTCATAAAAATGTATGATACTTATTCTTGGAAGCATGTACATGTTTATGTGGGTATGTGCATGTGCGTATGTAATGTATGTATTTGTGTAAGCGTGCATATATGTGGAGGCCCGAGGTTGAAGTCCAGTATCTCCTTGTTCATCCTCCACTTTAGGTTTTGATATGAGGTCTCTCGCTGAACATGCAGCTCATGAATTTAGCTATGCTGACTGACCAGCAAGCTCCATGGATCTACCTGTTGCACCCACTCAGCACAGTGCAGTTACAGACACATGCCACTACTGTACTTCACTTTCATGCAGGTGATGGGTCTCTGAACTCATGTACATGATTTTGTTGCAGGAACTTTACCACTAGAACCATTTCTGTAGGTGCTGAAAACAAATTCTAATGTTAACAAATTCTTGCTTTTCATGTCTCGTTCATGGGCATGTTCCACCCGACATTTTAACATAATGAAATATTTGATACTTATGCACTTAAGCTTATATGGTGTAATATATTAATGGTTCTTTTTAAAATCATGCATCATTCATATGTTATTTGCACATATTTTGATGTATTTCTTTTTATTATAGTCATTAAGTTTTTTGGGAGGGGGTATACAGTAATGCAGTGTGTGGCAGTTGGAGGACAGCTTGTGAGAGCTCGTTTTCTCCTTCCATCATGTGGGTTCTGAGCATCAAACTTGGGTTGTCAGGCTTGACCACAGGTGCCTTTATCTACTAAGCCACATCACCAGCTCTACAATTTTTTCATTCAGTCATTTTACTGACATATGAAATTGATATAGGCATGCACGAATTATAATTCCATATAATTTGATAAATTTGCCCATCATTAATATCCCTAAGTAACAAATACCTTATTGAGAAAAACCCCCAAAAGTTTAGTGTTCCTGATATGTATTTTATGCTTCTTCTTTTCCACATTTAAAAATTTTTTTTGCTTCATTTTAGATTCCAACCACAGTTCTCCCTCTTAAGCCTCCTCCCACCCACTTCAACTCTTCTCACCCCCCACAACTCCCCCCTAGTCCACTCCTGATCATGGGTAAGGGCTCCCATAAGGAGTCAACATAGTCTGGCACAATATGTTGAGGCAGGGTCTGGCACCTCTCCCATGCATTAAGACTGAGCACTGCATCCCACAATAGGAAATGGGCTCCAACAAGCTAGCCCTTGTATGGAGATAATATCATGATCATAGTGCCATTGAGCATGGCATCTCACCCTAAGGAATGGGCTCCAATAAGATAGCTCAGGTACAAGGTTTGTATCGTGGAACTACTGCCAGAGGCCCCTCGTTAGTTCAAGCTTCACAACTGTCTCCCACATATGGAGGACCTAGTTCCATCCCCTGGAATTTTCACAGTTGTAGGTCTAGAGTTCATGACTTTCCATGAGCTTGGTTCACCTGTCTTTGTAGATTTCCCCAATATGATCTTGGCCTTCCTTGCTCGTATATTCCCTCCTCTCTCTCCTCAACTGGATTCCTGGAGCTCAGCTTGGTTCGTGGTTGTAAATCTCTGCTTCTGGTGTCATCTATTTCTGGATGAGCACTCTATGGTGATAGTTTTGGCATTTATCAATCTGATTATATGGATATACCAGTTCAGGCATCCTGTATACTATTGCTAGGGGGTCTTAGCTGGGGTCCTCCTTGTGGATTCTTGGGAATTATCCTAGCACTAGGTTTCTCCTAAGCCAATAGTGGCTCTCTCTATTAAGATATCTCTTTCATCGTTCTTCCACTGTATCCCTCCCTGCCTAGGCCATCTTCTTCCTTCTTGTTCTCATCTCCCTTCCCCCTTACAATCTTTCCACCCCCAATTTGCCCCATAGATAATATCTAATTTCCCTTCCCATGGTGTTCCATGTGTCTCTCTGAAGGTCCTCCTTTTTACCTAGCTTCTCTGAAGCTCTGAATTTTACTCAGGTTATCCTTCATTTTACATCTAATAAACACTTATGATTGAATACATACCTTGTTTGTCTTTCTGAGTCTGGGTTACCTCTCTGAGCATGTTTTTTCCTAGTTCCATCCATTCAACTAAGCATTTCATGATGTTACCATTTTTACCACTGAGTAATACTTCATTGTGTAAATGTACTACATTTTTCTTATTCATTCTTTGGTTGAGGGGCATCTATGTTTTTTACAGGTTCTAGCTATTATGAATAATGCTGCTATGAACATTGGTGAGCAAATGTCTTTGTGGTATGATTGAGCATCCTTTGTCTTCAGTATTTTTGATCTTAGCCATTCAAACAGGTGTAAGATGGAATCTCAGAGTAATTTTGATTTGCATTTCCCTGATGATTAAGGATGTTGAGCACTTTCTTATATGTCTTTTGGTTATTTGAGATTCTTCTGCTGAGAATTCTGTTTAGCTCTGCACCATGTTTTTTCAGGGTTTTTTAAAAAAATTTTTTGGTTTGTTGTCTGGTTTCTTGAGTTCTTTATAAATTTTAGAGATTAGTCCTCTGTCACATGTTGGGTTGGTGAAGATCTTTTCCCATTCTGTAGGCTGTCCTTTTGTCTTGTTGACTATATCCTTTGCCTCACAGAAGCTTTTCAGTTTCAGGAGGTCCCATTTATTAAATGTTGCTTTCAGTGTCTGTGCTACTGGTGTTATATTTAGGAAGTGGTCTCCTGTATAAATGCATTCCAGGCTACTTCCCCCTTTCTCTTCTCCTCAGGTTCAATGTAGCTGGATTTATGTTGTGGTTTTTGATCACCTGGATTTGAGTTTTGTCAATGGTGAAAGATATGGGTATATTTATTTGCAATCTTCTGCATGTTAACATCCAGTTATGCCAGCACCATTTGTTAAAGTGGCTTTCTTTTTCCATTGTACAATTTGGCTTCATTGTAAAAAATCAGGTGTTAATAGCTGTGTGGATTGATGTCAGGGTGTTTGATTTGATTCCATTGATCCACCTGTCTGTTTTTATTACTATAGTTCCATAGTAGAGTTTGAAGTCCAGGATGGTGATGCCTCTAGAAGTTCCTTTATTTTACAGGATTGTTTTTAGCTATTCTGGGTGTTTGTTTTTCCATATGATCTTATTATTGTTCTTCCAAGGTCTATGAAGAATTGTGTTGGGATTTTGATGTGGATTGAACTGAATCTGTAGATTGCTTTTTGTAGGATTGCCGTTTTTTATGTTGATCCTGGTTATCCAAGAGCATGGAAGATCTTTCCATTTCCTAATGTCCTCTTAATTTCTTTCTTTGGGGACATAAAGTTCCCTTCATACAGGTCTTTCACTTGTTTGGTTAGTGTTACCCCAAGATGTTTTATACTTATAGATATTGTAAAGACTGATGTTTCTCTGATTTCTTTCTCAGCCCCTTTATCATTTGCATAAAGGAGGGCTACTAATTTTCTTTCAGTTAATCTTGTATCCTGCCAGGTTTTTATCAACTATAGGAGTTCCCAAGTAAAGTTTTGGATTTACTTATGTAAACTATGATATCACCTGCACATACTGAACGTTTGACTTCTTCCTTTCCAATCTGTATCCCCTTGATCTCCCTAAAACTTCAAGTATAGTATTGAATAGATAAGGAGAGAGTAGTCAGCCTTGCCTTGTTCCTGACTTTAGTGGCATCAATGTGAGTTTCTCTCCATTTAGTTTGATGTTGGCTATTGGCTTGCTATATATTTCTTTATTATGTTTATATATGTTGCTTATATCCCTGATTTCTCCAAGACCTTTATCATGAAAGGGTGTTGGATTTTGTGGAAGGATTTTTCAGCATGTAATGATCATGTGTTTTTTTTTTCAGTTTGTTTATATGCTGGAGTACATTGACATATTTTCATAATTTGAACCAACCCTGCATCTCTGGGATGAAGCCGACTTGGTCATGGTGGATATTTTTTTGGGATTTGGTTTGCCAGTATTTTTGAATCTATAGTTTGCATCTGTAGATTGGTCTATAGTTCATTTTCTTTATTGCATCTTTGTATTGTTTATATATCAGGGTTACTATAGCCTCATAAAAGGAGTTAGAAATGTTCCTTCTGTTTCTGTTGTGTGGAACATTCTAAGGAGTTTAGGTATTTGCTCTGTTTTAAGTTCTTGTAGAATTGTATGCTGAAACCATCTGACCCTGATTTTTTTTGGGAGGGGGAGAGTTTTGCTGACTGCTTCTATTTCCTTAGGGATTATCGGTCTATTTAATTTGTTTATCTGGGCTTGATTTAATATTGATATGTAGTACCTATTCATAAAATTCTCCACTTCTATTATATTTTCAAATTTTATGAATTACAGGTTTTCAAAGTATGACCTCATGCTTCTCTGGATTTCCTCGGTGTCTGTTGTTATGTCCCTTTGGGTTACTTTGCTTCTTTTTTTTTCTAGAGCTTTCAGGTGTTTTGTTAATTCACTAGTGTGGGATTTCTCTAACTTCTTTATATAGGCATTTGGTGCTATGAACTTTACTCTTAGCACTACTTTCATAGTGTCCCATAAGTTTGGGTGTGTTGTACATTCATTTTCATTGAATTCTAGGAAGTCTTTAATTTCTTTATTTCTCCCTTAGCCCAGGGGTGCTTAAGTTGGACATTATTCAGTTCCCATGAGTTTGTAGGCTTTCTAGAATTTGTGTTGTTGAATTCCAACTTTAAGAAAATCTTTTGAGGTTTTCTTTGTAACCTAGTATGTGGTCAATTTTAGAGAAGGTTCCGTGGGGAACTGAGAAGAAGGTGTATTCTTTCCTACTTAGGTGAACTGTTCTATAGGTGTCTGTTATGCCCATTTAAGTCATTACATCTTGTAGATCCTTATTTCTCTGTTAATTTTCTGTCTGGCAGACCTGTCCACTGGTGAGAGTGGGGTTTTAAAGTATCCTAGTATTAGTGTGTGGGGTTTGCTGTACAACTTAAGCTTTAGTAATGTTTCTCTTATGAAAATGGGTAACCTTTTATTGGGGGCATATATGTTCAGGATTGAGACTTCTTTTTGCTGGAGTTTTCCTATGATGAATATGACATGTTCTTTAACATTTCCTTTGAATTCATTTATTTTGAATTCCATTTTGTTAGTTATTAGGATAGGTACACCAGCTTGCTTCTTAGGTCCATTTGAATGGAAAGTCTTTTCCCAACCCTTTACTCTGAGGAAATATCTGTCTTTGAAGTAGATAGGATTGTGGTATGCAGCAGAAGGATAGATCCTGTTTTTGTATTCATTCTGTTAGCCTCTGCCTTTTATAGATGAGTTAAATCCATTGATATTAAGAGAGATCAATGACCAGTGATTGTTGATTCCTGTTCATTTTTGGTGGTGGTATTCCATTTCCTTTGTTTAGAATTTGCTGGTGTGGGGTTATTCATTGTCTGCGCTTTCCTTATGTCTAACCTCCATGGGTTGGAGGTTTTCTTCCAGTGCTCTCTGTAGAGTTAGATTTGTGAATAGGTATTGTTTAAGTCTGGTTTTGTCATAGAATATCTTGTTTTCTCCATCTATGGTAATTGAAAGTTTTGCTAGATATAGTGCACTGTAATGGCATCCGTGATCTCTTAGAGTTTGCATAATGTCTGTCCGGAACCTTCATGCTTGAGAGTCTCCATTGAAAAAGTCAGGTATTATTCTTAAGGATCCACCTTTAGATGTTACTTGACCTTTTTCTTTTACAGCTCTTAATATTCTTTCTTTGTTCTGTATATTTAATATTTTGTCTATCATTATTATTCTTAGGTTTGGTCTTTTCATGTTGTCCCAGATTTCCTGGACATTTTGTGTTATGACTTTGTTGGCGTTAGTGTTTTCTTTGATCAATGAATTTATTTCATCTATCATATCTTCAACACCTGAGAGTCTCTCTTCTATCTCTTGCATTCTGTTGGTTATGCTTGCATCTTTAGTTCCTGTTCATTTACCCAGATTTTCATTTCCAGAATTCCCTCCATTTCCACTTTATTGCCTTCATTTTGATTTGTAAGTCTTGGACTTGTTTGTTTTATCTTGGTATTCTTTAAGGGATTTATTGATTTCTTCCAATTGTTTGTTTGCTCTTTCCTTCATTTCTTTAAGAGGATTCTTCATTTCTCCTTTAAGGGCCTCCATCATCTTGATCAAGTTATTTTTAAGGTCATTTTCTTCTGCATCTTCTGCCTTGGAATATTCAGATCTCCTGATGTAGTACCACTAGGTTCTGCTGTGGCCATATTGCTCTTTAGGTTAGGTTGTTGAATGTATTCTTGTAATGCTGTCTACCCACTTCTTCTTCTGCTTGGTGCAGGCAGAGTCATTTCTTCTTGATCCAACCCTCTTAGTCCTCTCTCTCAGCCTTCTCTATTCAGTAGACATCTGTGTCCCAGGGAGCCACTAAGGTCATGGTGGATGGATGGCTTTTGGGAAAGACTCTCAGATCTCTCTGTGCAGTAGATGTCTCTTGGTCCTCTCTCTTACTACTCTCTTTCAGTCCTCTCTGTGCAGTAGATGTCTGTGTCCCAGGGAGTCACCGGCATCACCAGGGTTTGTGAGGTTCACATTTATGGTGTAGCAACTAGGTAGGGAAGTCACATCTTCTTGTTACAGTGTCCCCTTTTAAACCTCTGTTCATATGCTTCCTTCTAGTCAGAATTTCTTTCAAGGAGAGTTATTAACTTTCTTCTAGTTCTGCATTTAGATTGGATTAGTTTTGCTAGTTCTATTGATATAGTCGCATAGTATATACTGTTTTCTATATGTCTTATTTTGCTAAACATTGCTTCTGAGAATTAGTGCTGTCACAAGTAACTAAAGTTTGTTTGAAGTTGCCTGGAAACCCATAGTACAGACAGAGTATAATTGAGTCATCCATTCCAGTGCCATGAGACTTCTGGGTATTTTCTAACTTTGAACTTCATTGAATCATCTGCTCCAAATTTTATTGTACAGGCTTTTGTTTGACACACATATGTATTTGTTTGGAATATATACTGAATAAATTGATGATCTTTTGTGTTTGTGAATGTTTATATTTAGTATGATCTGCTAAGTCTCTCAAGGATTTTAACATAATTTTAAGTTGCATAATAAGATTATATGATCACCAGTTGTCAATTCTTCACTCACATTTTCTACTGTCCATTATTTATATTTAAATATTCTAGAGAATGTATCATTATATCATATTCTGCTTTCAATTTGTATCACCTTCATATAACCAGAAGACACTTGCCTATTCATGTGTTCATTTGCATTGTGATTATTATCATTTGTGCCATAAATAGAATTGACTTTTTAACCTGTAAATATACATTTCAGTTATGGTCATCACTACT
The DNA here is from genome assembly GCF_017639785.1 of Mesocricetus auratus. NCBI lineage: Eukaryota > Metazoa > Chordata > Mammalia > Rodentia > Cricetidae > Mesocricetus > Mesocricetus auratus. Next base: position 36,689,051 of record NW_024429188.1, on the reverse strand, counting down.
GTTACAGTTTCAATTCACCTACTTGACTTGCATTTAATGTGGAAAGTCAGACTAGTCCTGAGTCCATTTTATAGTAATACCCATAGCTGTAACCATGAAAAGACCTAAAAGAAACCCCAACAACTTTCTAAGTAAGAGATATCTTACTTAGGAATCTGCTCTCTTCAATTCTTTAACTTAATACAACAAAAATAACACAAAATTATAATCATCTTTGACTGCATTTACACCATTCTAAATTTCCATCTGGAATAGACAATGAAAAGAAATTAAAATGTAATCACTAAAAAAACATGCTTTATTCTGTAAGCAGTCTAATGGATGCATGTGGAACTGTATTCTCCAAAGAAGGTTGACTATTAACTTCAGTTTTTGCAGAAAGAAATTGACACTCAGAGAAGGCAAGAAATTTTCTCAAGACCATACAGTCAGAATCATATGCCAGAAATAATACCAGATCTTGTTGCATCTGGTATCTTGATTATGTCCCAAACTTATCTTGGAAAATAAAAGGCTGACAGGCGCTGTGGCTGAGCCATGTCAGGCGAGACCTCTTACCACTTCCTAGCTGTGTAAGTTTAAATAACTGTGTCATTTGGTCGAGTGACACTCAATTTCCTCTGTCTAAAAGAAAAAAGATTACTCAAGGTTGTTTCTGGAACCAGCTTCGAAGTAGATTCTATGATTTCAAACACTTTTGAATTCTACTACTCAAACTATTGTCACACCCTTCTAGATTCCAGAAAATTGGCCTGTTTAGATGTTACTCTTTATTCCCGATCTTCAGTCATTTTCAGATTGTTACTTTGCTTATGCTTCAAGGTTACTTACTAACACCTTATCTTAGAGTATTTATCACATCATATCATACATGCGTCTCTCTAAAGTTAGATATGAACTACTTAAGGACAAAGACCACCTTGCCCATCCCTTGAACTCCAACAACTAGCAATGCACTTTAAAACATTCAATAGGTGGGCAAATGGCTAAAAGGACAAATATTACTGTCTTGAATTACACAAGTTAAATATCTGAAAGCTGGAAATAAAATCTATGATTATTACTTGGTACCCTGAATCAAACATGTAGGTGACTGCAAACACAGGTCCTGTCTCAGCTTGATCCCACAGGAGAGCTTGCAGTGCACACCTTATGGTTTTTCTGAACTATAGTAAACAAAGCCATGGTTTCTGAATCAACACCAGTTAGCCAATAGCCAAGATATAGTTTGCTGGCCTCTGGAAGCAAACCTTAAAGGAACAGCTGATGGTTGCCACCACATAGAGCTGGAACCTGAGTGAGTCTGGGCTGAACTTCAACAACATGTGCTTTATCTTCTTCTCACTTGAGAAATATTCATCTATTTCATTTAGGAGACACTGAAATTTGGTTCTATATTCCATGCTCTGAAATACTAGCTCACATTTTTCTGTTCCTTCCTTACACCACTTTATATGCAGGTGCCCTGCAGCATGTCGGGAGAAGCCATCTTCCACACAGTTACATCGATGCATTTTCATTGACTTACCCAACCCTGTAGAGCAGTGCTTCTCAGCCTTCCTAAAGGCCATTAATCCAGTCCCTCATGTTATGGTGAAACCCCTCCCTAACCATAAAATCTTTTGTTGCTATTTCATGACTGTAATTTTTCTAATGCTATGAATCATAATGTAAATATTTGTGTTTTCCTATGGTCTTAGGTGACTTCTGTGAAAGGCTGATTCAACCCTCCACTTGGGGTCATAGACCACAAGTTGAGAAACACTGCTGTAGAGGTGGAATTCCGCCCAACCACCTTGCAAATCACTCAACCTAGGAACTGTTAGTACCATTCTGTCTGCTTAAACCATCTTATCAGAAGTCTTTTCTCTTTCCCTTTCTTTTTCTTTTTGGCATGTATTAAGACTGAAGTGGAAAGTATTGCCATAGGTCATGTGTCCTGGATACCATGAAGTGAGATATAAATAAACACAAAAGTAGCAAGTATTCTATTTCTGTGGAACTATTTGCAGACATCAGAAATTTACCAGGAACTATAACTTTTAATTCTGAAATTCCAGTTAAATTGCAATTGTGTGTAAGCTTTGGGAAAACGGGAAACCTGACTAGATATACCCCCCCAAAATATTCTTCAAATCTCAAGCAGTACCCAGCACATAGTGGGTATTCAGTGTATTTTTCAAGAATCAATTATGATTTGAGTGTTTTACCCACCTGAAATCCTGTTCTGTGGTTTTATTTAAAACTGGTTGTCAGCATGGAATGACTTCTGCATTCTCTCCTGGAAGTGGGTGAATTTCCATGGTGAGCAATTCCTCTATATACAGTTTGCAAATCATTTTGGGAACCTTCCAAATGAAAGGCACTGTATAAATATACCCTCCCACCAGCAGCCAGCCGGCTTTCCACCGGGGATGCATTTGCATCGCTTATGTACATAGTGTTTCATTTGGGGCATTGCTTTTATTTTTATGACCATAAAAGAAATAAGCACAGTATGAACAATAATGTAAACTGCATTCACGAAGATATATATTTGTGTATTTTTATGATTCAAAACTTAGAAATCTGAAAGAAAAGCAGCCATGGCATTTTTCTTTTCTGTTGCTGTTTGCTTTTTCTCAGCATTCTTTATTATTTCCTAACGTTATGGTGGAATTTTGCTGAAATGCTCAAGTCTTTGTCTGTACCTCATTAGAGAATATGTGGTGGCGGGTTCGAATGGATGCTGCTGGCAAAAGGCCTGAAAATGGAGGGCACTTGTTTGTGCATTTATTCACATCTGTAATAATATATTTTTGTGCATGGAGGCCTCTTTATGGAGCAAAGGAGAGAAGGAATCAACCTCAGGTATAAAGTACCTTCTAAGTAACTTAGCATGATAATGGTGACTTTCAAAGACTTTGAAGAGTTGTATTTTAGTGTTTATAACAAAAGGTGTTGATTTCATTCAGCACTACTGGGAAGTTAGTCTGTGAATTCCTTTCATACACAAAATGCTTATTGAACTTTGAAATGAAATGGTAACAGAGTTCAATGAAAACCTATGCAAACTGTACTTATATATGTAGAATCACCTACATACAAAAATGAACTGAATTATAATTTACTTTATAAGTTACCATAATTAATTAAATGTGAACTGAGTGAAATAATTCACTCCAAACATATTTCTAGCTTTGAGGACCTACTCTGAATATACAGTGTAATTTTATATAATAAAATACCTAAAAATGGCTCACTAAAACTGTTCTCCACATCTCCAAGGTATGATATAAAAAGTGGGAAATTATACTTTAGATACCAATATAATCAGTAAGAATTTGAATTCTTTTCCACTGTTCACTATTTTCTTTCATAGATAATAAGCTTGATATTTTCTCAACTATTACCAGCAAACAATTAATGTGATTGTGCTTTTTAAATCTCAGCTATAATATATTAATATCAAGAGGCTGCTCACTCAGATTATTTCTTGGCTGAGAAAGTAGATCTTATTGTATTCTCTCCAGTCACAATACTATTGCACTTAAAACTCTCATTTAATCATTCTAGTAATGCTAATTTTTGTTTCATTAATTTTATATTGTATCTTAATGCTCTTTTTTCTTTATTATCAGAAAATAGAGCAGCAGCTTCTTCCACTGAAAACAGCTACAAGCATGGATTAATCTGCAGCCAGTTTTTACTACAAATCCCATAATGCTTTGCACTTAGCCTACAATCCCCATAATGCATCACCAAACTTACTGTTAACTATCCTGTTACTGGCAAAGACAACAACATTTGAGAACTATGTAATATGCAGCTACTCTATTCAAATATTGAACTAATTTTTCAGTGTTTTGAGATTTCCTTAGGTCAAATAAAATAAAAACATTTATGGCTATTCATACTATTGCCCCATTCTGAATATATCATCACATATTTTCAATTTGTCAGGGTATATACTTTGTACATCAAAGCACTTTTTAAAGGGATATATTACTATATTACCCAGTAGTCTTGAACTCAGTCTGTACCTGAAACTACTTGGGAATTTACATTCTCTCACCTCAGCCTCCTGAATGCTGAAATTTTATATATATTCTACCACACCTGGCTTAAAGTCTTCTTTTTAACACCCATCATGGTCCAGGATTTGTTTCACCCTCAATGTGGAGAGAGGTCATCCATTTCCAGATTTTAAAATCAAATCACAATATATTGTTTAATGCTTCAAACATCTGCAAATGAGAATTCCGTGAAGTAATTAAATTTCTTAATTAGATGCACCTTGCAGCTGACGTTAGTCTTAATTGGCAATAATGCAGCTACAGTTTGTTCTGACACATATCTTCAGAAGAGTCAGAAAGAGAACTGAAGGGAGGCAAGAGGAAAATGTTCCCACACAGTTCACGACAGTTCGCACAAAGAGGATCCCATGGCAACAAACAGTGAGGCCCACAGTTGGCTCTGTAAGATCCAGGAATAGACAATGCTTCACCTCAGATTCAAACAAACACTTTCCTCTCTTGATCTGAGGCAAAAGCATGTAAAATCATCTCTTTCAATAGGTTTGGTCCAGCATTCACCTGTATCTTTAAAGCACAAGTGTTATGATGCTCTCTGTTGCCCATGTCAAGGTAATACTTCAAGTTGTGCCCTGTGTTGGTAGCAAACTGACTTGCAGAATCATTGCAAATACAGGATTTGAGTTTTTCTCTCATGAGGACCTGAACCATACTTTGGCAATAGGGTCATGTTAACTGCCATTTTCCAGAAAATTAAGGTCAAGAAAGATTAGTGATTCCTATGGATGATTATGCCCAGTTTGAAATAAATTTTAGTTCCAATCTGTCCTATGGCCTGAGACATTTACTTCTAAATTTCGCTTGAAGCAACTAAGTGTGTTAATTATACGGCTTCCAGTACATTGGAAGTCTAGTTCCTCACTTAAGTGGGTCAGCAAAAGAACTGTGCAATGTGGTATAGTAAAATGGATCATTCACTAGGAGGGAGTGATAAGAATTTTCTCTTCAAACTCTGGCCTTTAGATTTTTGAAAATTGTGGCATGTGTGTAGAGTATTGAGAGAAGAGGGTCATATACACACTAGAGGTTAACCTGGGTTAAATCCCTTCAGAAAAAGCCACGTAAGTATTGAAAATGAACATCTCTCATTTTGGTTTATGGTTTATAGTTTCAATTTAATGGACATTCCATTAAAATAGAGATTGACCGCCCCTTTCTGTCTCCCAGCTGTCATTCATCATCACCTGTGCCCTGACTTAGTAGGTCTAGCTTCCAATTAAATTCCCCCCACTTCATCTAATTTTTTAAGTGTTTATTCTACCACCAATTTATGCTTTAGTCCCTGAATTACACGAGGATCTAGTTCTCAAGGTACAAGGTTGTTTTGCGTATTTACTTTTCTAACTTTGGTGTGTCTTGTGAAGTCTTTCAGTTAAAAAGCTTGAGGAAAACCTTGTTCAGTAGGTTTAGGTTTTGAGTCGGCACTGCACTGAGTGTATGGGAAAGGCTGAAGTGTGGGGAGAAGGAGGGATGGTGGCAGAAAAGCATTTATCTATGCTCTTTCCCTGTTTACTACATTGTCAGAATCTAATGCTGCCACTGCCGTGTAAATAAGCTCACATCCCCAGGGGCTTGGTACTCTAAGTGCAGTATGTAACCTGACAGCGTTATTATAGTCCATGGACCAGCTTATTAGAGACTCAGGCTCTCAGGCCTCACACTACATCTACAGAACCAAAGTGCACGCATTACAGTCTGGGAATCACAGCATTAAGAGTTTCATAGCATCTCAAGGTAAAAAGGCTAGGGACTTTAAGTAAGTCTTATTCATCTACAAGTACCTGCTTTTGTCCCTCACCCCTCAACACAAATTTGTTTCAGAAAAAAAATGCAGTGAACGCTAATGAAGTGTGGAAATCTTTGCTGCTTGGGAAGCAGACCCTCTTCTATCCCATCCTGTCAGTTTCTCTTCCCACTCTCTACCCTCTTCCCCGCCCCCTCTGCTCAAGCGGATCCCAACCCAATCATTCCTTTCCCAAATCCCCAGCTTGAAGGGAAGATTTTGCTCCTCCACAAACTGAGGGAGCAGCTCCTGCTGGGAGGGTAATTGCCTGAAGGACTTACAGTTTACATACCAATACAGCCAGGAACACTGTGCAAAACAGCCCTTTAGGAATGATTGTCACCTTGCCACCTGAGACACTGAGCTGTCTTTTCACGTCACCCACTTTTTTAATGGGAGGGAGGGAGGGAGGGAGGGAGGGAGAGAGAGAGAGAGAGAGAGAGAGAGAGAGAGAGAGAGAGAGAGAGAGAGAGATCGTGCTATAATAAATCTTCAAAGAGAAAAGACGAAAGAAGGATGTTATGAGTGTGTTAGACCAGGCATGGCTCTCTGTACCTTTCAGCTGCCTAGAAAAAAACGTAAGCACAATTCTAAGGTGGCTAATGCAAGCCTGGGTAAACGTCCAATTGGCTGGGCCACATTAGCCTGTTAGGACAGATTCCCATTATTCCTTCCAGAGTCCTTTCCGAAAGATTCCCAGGCTACCGTCCTTCCTCTTTGGGTCTTCTGCAAACTAAAACTCGCAAAGCGGTGGCTGTCTGTGGATTGGCTAGTACTAAAATATCCATTGGGTGGCAGTAATACTATCCTCTTTATGACTTGCAGCAAACCCAGAGAATGCATTCAATCAAATGAACCGATCGTGTAGAAACACTGGAATCATTTATGCATTGCAGTTTCTCTTTCTTGTTTTTGCTTATTCTTCCCTGGGATATTTTGAGTGGATTCTGGCTATTAATCAAGATCTCGTGCTGCTCGCGGTTTGCTTGTCGTTTTCGCTCAGGATTAGCATCATTCAAGATAAACGCAAAGCTGCTTCCCCCCACCCACTCTCTTTTGAAAAATCATTTTTGGGGTCTGCTGAAGAGAGCTAGGACCCAGGAGACACCTTCTCAAACAGCAGGGGTTGTGTGCTTTCACATAGCAGTACTGTACAAGGAAAACCCCGTCGGATCTGTTATTGCGGGATACTTGTGAAATACACATAGGATTCTTATGGCTGCATCCCGGATCTGGAAATTTTACTTGGGGACCAGGAAGATTTGAAAGGCTATATGTATTCAGAAGATTTGCAAGCGAGACTCCGATTCTTGTCATAGAGCTCACAGACTTCTTCACTTATCGTCCGTTTTCCTTCCTTCTGAAAAAAAAAAACAAAAAAAAAACAAAAAACAAAAAACAAAAGAACAAAAAACCCCACACATTTAAATTTTTCTCCTTTTTTTCTGATCTCTCCTCCTTCAGTCTCTCCTTTTTTATTCTGCCTCTTCTTTTTTGCCTCCTAGTATTTTTTCCCCTTCTCTGCTCTGCACCTGGATGGTATCGTCACTAAACAATCGGGCACTTTGAGAACTAACTGGAGACAGTCTTGTAGGGAAGATCTGTATGGAATTATCTGCCTTTATGGTGAACTTGGCATTTGTGAATGGGTATCTTGTTCACAATATTAATTGCTAGCCAAAACAAGAAAAAGAACACGGGAGTAAAACGTGGATTTTTCTGAATACGCATTGTGATGACCAGCAATTGCCTTACCGACTGATATCCAGAGGAGAATAATTTGGAAGACTGTTGTGGGTAAGGTCATTTTTATATGTAGACCCATCAGTGGTGTGAGCAAACTTGGGCGTCTGTAATGAGAATGGGTGACTTGGATGATTGCTGCATCGCATTGATGGCTGTGATGTGGCCGTTATTGGCACTGAATGGAATAACTGCAGTTGGGTGTGTGTGTGTGTGTGTGTGTGTGTGTGTGTGTGTGGTGTCTGCATTCTGAGTCTAACTGGAAATAAATCAAAGAATCACTCCCCAATTATTTTGGTGTGGAAGAGAGTCTTGGATTAATTCTGGACAGACACTCTTTGTTTGGATGCAATATTTGTGGTTCCTGCATTCTGGAGGGATAGCATCGGTAAAAGGAGCACTTACTGAAAAGCCCATTTCAAATGAAATGAGCTACTCTTTATTCTCTAAAAGAAATATGTTTTCAACTCAGTGCAGCATTCTGCTGCATTTCCCAGCCGCAATGGGACCAGGGATATCCCACTTGTCAAGTTCCTAAACTTTAAGGTGATAATCATTGTTAATTGTTCTCCAGGTTGTGGTTATTAGAGATAATTAAATGCTGTGCGATACTTTTCTATCTATTCTAGTGGATTATCATTCAGAGTGAAAAAAGAAAATTCTGAAATGATGAGTAAAACAGAGAATAATAGAGCAATAGTACTTAAATATCACCATCATACATTCTTTCCTAAGTTTGATTGCCCAATAATATAATTATTTACCCAATACCCTAAATAGCTGAAGCTACGACCCACGTGCAGGGGAGTCAAAGGTCTGGAAGTGGAGATGATCCTTTCATTGAAATGCAACTGGCTTGGGAAATGCAGTCAATTACCCACCTCTCATAACCTTAAGTTGCAGATGTGTTCTATCTGCTATTTTACCCTTTTGCTAAAAAGTTAGAGACTACAGCACTCAGGATTCTTAAGCATATTCTGCCTGGGAAATGGGATAAAAAATCGATATTGATGACGTGGTTCAGTGCACTGTACTGCAATGCTAAAGTCCCATATTCAGTACCTATGAGGAGAGAATGGAGCATTTGCATGTGTTATAAATCTCACCTGGTAGATTGATCTGAAGGGAAGGGGAGAAGATATGTGGATATGTAGGAAGATGGATGGAAGTCGTGCATAATCGGTGATTATGTAACTTCATTACATCAGTGAGCTTCAGTCAACGATAGTGAGATTGAATATTGTATAGAGAGAGCCTCCATCACCGTGTTAACTTTTGAAGGCTTGTAACAGCTAAAAGAGGAGGGCAGACAGAGATTAGCTCCAAGGGTCCTGTAAACCTTGATCTCTGCGGCAAATTTAACATGAGTTTTCTCACACTGAGTTTCTGAGGGCTAGCAGATCATGTATGCTTTAGGGCTGGATGGGAGCAATTTTAGCCACACCCGTGGAGAGTCAAAATGTGTCTGCAATGTTTCACAAGTGCCCCATTGAGTATCCTGGGCTGCTGATTCCAGCCAAGGTCATAGTTCTTTTCCCTATGGTTGAAATATGTGACCTCAATTGAGTGGAAAGTTAAATCCACTGAAATGACTAAGAGAGACTGAAGGGAAGGACCATTTAGTGTACTCTCTTGCATTTTCCTGGTAGAGCTTGGTGCAGATTTCTGTCTGGTGGTTCCCTCATAAAAAATGATGATTGCTTCCATGGTGTGTCAGAAATGAGTGCTTCTTACCTTTATCTTTGCCATGACAACCTAGTTCTGGGCCATTTTAACCCTCAGGGAAAAAGAGAAGTAAAAATCTTTAAAGGTAGCAACATCATGTTAAATTTAAAACAACAATCTACCATGCTTTAGAATTCATTGTTAACACAAATCCTAGAAATCAAAACCATTCTATATTCAATTTTTACTTAATGAATGCATTACAAGACATGTTGCAGTCATTGGAGACTTTCACCATGAGATAGGATGAATGCACTGTGTTCTCTATACATAGGAGGGAACAACTGCAGTATAAAATCTCATTTTCCCTCATGGTTTACTTGGAGCTGTGCTTTTTCTCTTTTTTCTTTTCCTTTCCTTTTTTTATTTTTTAAGCAAATTCACATCAGCTTCTTAGGCCTTCTGATGTTTCAGGATTTGCCCCCCACAAATAGATCATACACACACACACACACACACACACACACACACACACACACACCACAAACATGAGAACTGCTGATATTCTAACCCTGGCTATTTTCAGTCTTATCTAGTAGTCCTAGTACTAGTTTTGCTTTGCATTTGTTTTGCAAAGATGACTAGAAGACTTTCTCTATGAGTGCTGAGATGATTCTTTCTATTTTGTTTGATTCTTGCATTTCATTTTTGTGAAGTCAGGGGTATGATCTACAGACTCCCTAAGTAACTTTAGAAAGATTTCTCACCTCAAATCAGATGGTGGGATTGTGGAATGAGATTTTGAGGTCTGATATTTGAGGTGACTTTCTTATTTCTGCAGGACATGCCCAAACATTGATATATTGTGCCAGTGAATTTGGAGGTTTGGTGTTCATATTGTGTAGGAAATTGAATGTGAAGTTAACTCCTGATTCCTTCCTTCAGGGGTCAGGGTACCACTACAGCTGCTTCCAGGCTGTTAGTCTTCAGCTATGTGAGGAAATACAGCCTGCAATGATTTTTTTCCTATATCCTCAATTTTCACAATGTATAAATGACTTCCTCAGTTTTTTTCTGGCTTACACCACACATATGTTGCCCAACAGGGCATCATCTTGGGGTCTTCTAATCCCAATAAAGAATGGAAATAAATATAGATAGGAAAGTCTGTTTCAAAAGACTCTGAGTGTGAAAACAGTACATGCATGTAAATTGTTATGTATTTGCTTAAACACTATATACGCTCACGGCAGGATAGATAGTTTCAGACATTTTAATAACTACTTGTAACCTGTTACTTTAGGAAGATTATGTAATGAAGGCACTTCATAGCTTGATATTAAGTATCTTACAAATCAATAATAAATAGTTTTGCTTAATAGGAAAGCATTTAAACATGCAATCAGTGAGTGGTGTAAAATATAATTGTGTTTTTCTATTTTTTTGGTTTTTTTAACTAAAGTAATGCATTTTATTGCTTTTTTAAAGCTAAAATCCTGTACTTCTATTAGAAAATATTTCAGAAAAAACAACTAGCATTTATGATATGAATATATAAGCTACTGGTTTGTTTCCTGATAAATTACTTCAGTGAAACTGAGAGATTTAGCAAACAAGTAATCATAATATTCCCACAAATAGAGAAAATTTAAATGACATTTTATTGCAGTGTATGTGAACAAATCAGTTATTTTAAACAGATACGCAAAGCATTTTCTAGAACTGAACTTTAAAAAAGATGATTTATATTTTGAAATCATTTAGACTTGTATATTTATTGAAATGTTTTGTATATACATAGTATTAAAATGGACATGATCTTGACAGTTGAGAAATCTCATATTTTCATAACTAGGGCAATTTTATAGTTTGTAGCAACTAAAGATGTATTGATTATTAAGATTTAAAAGTAGCAATTAATGCAGAAGTTATGAAGCAGGTATATTTGCGCTATTTGAGCAGATATAGATAAGATCATGTCAGCATTTTTCTTATTAAATTCCAGTACAATTTTCATTAGTGATATCAGGAATCTCAAAGAGAAAGGAATCTAGCTATAGCATACTGGGTTGCCCCAGGCTACCTGACTTGTATTTCAGGCTCTGGTACTTAGGACAGTTGTACCCTCTGACACTACATTTGACCTGCAAGACTTACAGAAAGCCATAAAAATAGAGAAGCTACATTTTGCTCTGAAAAAGGAGGCAATATGTGTCTAAGTGCTTAAACATACGCTCTACATTAGAAACATATACAAATATAAGGATTCCCCTATTTTATGAATTTCTCAACATATCTTTTCATGTCCTTTTGTAAACCTTTATAGACATTTTCTAGTTTCTATTATACTTAGCTGGTAGGTAATATCATTTGGTAATTAAACAACATAGACAAAGGAAAAGCTTTTGATACAAGATTTCACTCATCACTCGGTTTTGTTTTTCAGAAGTAATCGTTAGTAATTAAAAATAGTTGCATTTGAATCATAGTCAAATATTTTGTGTGGATACTTTAAGGAGATAATTTTCTCCCATTTAATGCCCCTGAGTACATAGGATCTGTTTCTGGCAGGGGAATTACACAAACAAATGCTTACAAACAAACTTGATGCTACCACTTGAATTAGGTCAACAAACCACAAAGCTACTCTCAAGGATCATTTTATTTACTAAAGTATATGGGCTTGAGTACCCAGAGTAATAGAGGAAATGAGAATGTAAAGGCATCAGTGCTGTTTGTAATTTTCTAGTTGCAATAATTACTAACGTTCTTTAGGGGGAGGCAATCCCCCACGTGTCACTGCTAAAGCTGCTTTTCTTTAATGCTTGCATTTTAACATAAACATAATCACATAAATGAGAAGGACATAGTTCATTATCTGAGTTTCTGTATATGGTTTATGTGAATGACTACATAGGCTAAGAATTAAGGTTTTGTGTTTTGGTTAAGATAGAATTGGAAAATGTAAAAATTAATTAATACCATGAATTTAAATAAGTCTTGTGTTAAAATACAGCCTCCCCTTAATTCCTAGTCTCTTGCTTTTTATGTTAAAGATTCTCAATATTTCTTTATTTTGGATGAATCTTATGCATGTTTATCCTACTTTGCTGATGCCTATAAATAGCAAGTATTTCTTTGCTATCCTATATTTAATTACATATATGTGTCATGGAAATACTTTAGCCATAATCTAGTAAGTTTGCAAAGTAATATCATAGAAATGTAAATAGGCTTGTTTATTTGCAAATTCAGTTAATCACCTTACAAATATCCTTTTAATTTTCACCCAGAGAATGCCACCCTGGAGTGTCTTACATTGTGTATAGCATACCATTACAGGCCAACCACATGGCTCAATGGACATACCCCTTGCTGTTTGCCCTGGCCATTGGCTCACAATGACAAATCCTCAGTTGGCATGCGTTTTTGGTTCTGCTGTGCAGAAACACTATTCAAGTGCCAAAACCCTAAGATTCCTAAGGCTTGTAGCTACCGAAAATGGATGACTGAGTGGCTTAGTATTGCCTTCCAATCACATAATCTGAAATTGCCAAGCAGTGAACTGTGGACGAAGCAAAAGGAGGGAGCAAAGCTCTTTAGTATTTTACTCCTAAAGTTTTCATTTTATAACATTAAAAGAATCATTTTTCATGACAAGATATTGAAAATATTTATTATAGTTAACTGTATGTAAACACACACATTACAATAAATGACATTAAATGAACAATTCTGTTCCTATCTAAATTTGAAACTAAAATTAGACAGTACTTTATAATACTAAATCAGGATATAGTGTTTGTTTTGTGTGGATTCACTGAAAATCTTCTCCTGGTCTGGTTAAGCCTAATTAATTGATATATTCTTATTGTACCAGTATTTACATGCAATAATCATTTTGTTAGTAAAGTGATCATCATGAACCAATATATTAATTTAAATTAAATTATATGTTAATTAGGGGCAGGAGAAATGATTTCACAATTAAAAGCACTGACTATTCTTCCAGAGAACCTAGGTTCCATTCCCAGCACCCATATATGGGTGTATAACTGTGCCTCTAATTTCAAGTCATCTGATGCCTACTTCAGGTACCAGGCCGGTACATGGTACACAGACATATATGCTGGCAAAAAATCCACAGACAAAGAATAATATGAAATTATAAAAGTTAATTTAAAATGCTAGCAAGCCATTTATCAGTTTACTTTCAGTATCATTTGATAAAGAAAATTATAATAACAATAAAAATTTTTAAATAAATTAGGGTGTGTATAGCTGAGTGAATAAATGTGTTCAAAAGGCATTGTTTATCTGTGTACAAATGAGAATATACATTCTAGACTGCTTTAAATAAATTTCCATGTATTCAGAGTCAAAATACTTAATATTATATCTGCACATGAACCATGTTCATCAAATGTTGAAAAGGAAAATTAAGCTTGTAGTGTGGTTCTTGAAGTCTCGGAGATAAGCTTGTTGAGTGTGCAGGCTTTGGAGTGTATAACCTCCTGAAGTTCCACCATTTTCACACAGACTTTTAAATTTATGCTTCAAAGGCTTTCATAAGATCATTATGTATGTTTCACAAAATAGTAACTTTAAAAAAGATTGTATTGCTGTCACAGCACAATTCATTTTAATAAATATAACCAGAGGTAACTAGGGTAGAGTCATAAGAATCTAATAGAACTGTGCAAAATTGATGAGTATAAGATGCTCCATTATGTCATTTTACGTAAGGAGATTGAGCCAGTGAAACGAAATTGAGTCTGCCAGATCTTACTGTTTGTTGGCACTCTTATCCTTCATTTATGACTCTGATTTCTTGATAAGGTGTAAGTTCACATATGAGTATTTAATTTATATTACAATATACTTTGACATACCATACTGTCTTCTTAGTAGAGTAAGGAAACACAAATTTCTTTGTTAGAGGTAACATTATTAAATGTAATATTTTAGACTCTAACTCACTTTAGTGACTTGATCACTTTCCTCCTGCCCCACTTGTACTATATGAACTGACATCTTCCTATCTTTGTGCACATCGTGCTGCTCTTGAATTTATGTGATGTCTCTGGATGTCCCAGAAGGGAAGATTTGGGAAAAACAGGTCACTGGTGAGTCTCCTTGCTTTTTCTGAGCAGTTCTTTCCCCAGTATTTGTATATCTCTTCTCATGCAGAGAATTGTTCTGGTATAGGATTCTTCCCTTTTTGTCAGAAAGTGACCCAGAAATGGCTTCTGTAAACTTTTCACTCTCTGGCTTTTAGGACAGCCCACTTTGTCTCTGTTGCATACTGCCTGCTTGCTTCCAAGGGATTCTATTAAGTCTACTAAGGACCCCTTTCTAAATAAGTTTTAGTCACTCATTCCACTTTAAAGACAGGATTTTTTTAAACATCTCCCCTAATAGGATCACTCTCTTATTTGGGCAGCAATGGAGTACTTTTGAGAAAGTGAAGAGCAATATTTATAGGATGGAGAGTCTACAATAACATAACATAACTACTAGCAGGAAGACTTTCAGTTTATACATATTTATCTAGCATCTTTGAATTATCTCTCTGTATTACATGTATTTACATATTTTAGTGATGACACAGAGACCTCTGTATACATAAACACATATAAACTCTTAATTTTTGATCTGTAATTAAAATAGAGTATAAAATTTCATCCCCTTTTTCTGTCCACTTTCACACATCCTGTTTCCTCTCCCTCCAGTCCTTTCCATGGCCTCCTCCTTACTCCCTCTCAAAGTAATGGCATATTTTTCTTTGATTATTATTGTTGCATATGTATGCATAAATAATTTAAAAACCTCTGAATGCATTTAGCATTTGTATGTACATGATATCAAGCCTGACCATTTAGTATTCTGTATCCAATTAGGGGCTTATTATTTTTTGTTACAATATTTGATATATGAACCCCTGATAATATGCTAAGCGGAAAGGTTGTAATGGCATGCTTCACTCCTTTGGACTATAATAGTAATACTTACAGAAATTATGATAGTGGTTTCTTTTTCCTCACTTAAAGCTGTCCTCAGAGGACTACATTTTAGATGATGAGGTGTGTAGAGGACTGTGCAGATCACATTTTCATTCGGGATAGACTTTGCAGTGTACTCCAGACATACTAGGTAGGCAGCTGTTAGCAGTTTCCTGTATGGAAAAATGACACTGGCTAAGAACACTCTGATGTTTACAGCCTCACCTTGAACTTTATTTCTGAAGAGGCACAGCCAGGGGAGATAAACTCAGCAGTAAAATGGGAAAGAGAAAGACCTGGGATATTTTGAGTAAACAAAGCTTCATGTAGCCAAGGGAGAAAATTCGAATATAAAAAACGAATCTGGTGGCTCACAGTGGTTCGCTTTTGAATATCCCTGTTAAACTCCTAATTGTTTTCACCATGAGGGAACTCCTGAATAGTACACAAGAGGAACCCAGCTCCACAGTGCCCAGAATAAATTCATTCAGGGAATCTCTGGGGAGTTTGGACTGCTGCTCTTCCTTCTTGGGATTTTCCAACAGGGTCCTTAATAACAGTCTCAGAGTAAGTTGCTCGTGTTAGTGGGTGTGCTCTTCTCAAAGGACTGAATGGTTTAGTTTAGCTCCCGGCAGCAAGTGCCTGTCGGTCCTATATATCTAGTCACCAGGATCAGGCAGGACATGTAGTAGTATGTCAGTAAATAATTGTATAATAATGCTCAAATGTTTGCTAATTGCAAAGCAGTGTTAGATTTATTTTCCCTCAAACATGTTCTGAAATGTAAGTTGAGACTAAAGCTTCTAATGTAGGAAAGTAATAAAGGAAAATTGTAAACTAAAGGACAGAGGATGAATACTAGTTTATAGATTACAAGTGGCAGAGGAGACTGAAATTATTGGCCTAATCTGCTCCCCTACTTTTGTCCATTGCTTTCCTTTCACACCCCCAACTATAGTTTTTTAAAATTATTTTGAACAAAGGGACCTCCTGCTTCAGTTTTCTGAGTGCTGCAATTCCAGTTGTATGCTACCCCAGTGTATGCTACCAACATAGCAAGTTAATTCACTGTTCAGAAGCAAGAGATACATAAATGAATGATAGTAGATGCTAGGTAATTTAGTCAAAGATGTGGCTGGGAAACAGAACCATATATAAATAAAATTCAAGACAGTTTTCCATGCATACTTCTAAGAGTGGTATCAAGTACAGTTGAAGTTTAGAAAAAGGCCAAAACTCATGAATAGAGAGTATTTAGGGGAGACTTACTCAAGGAGACAGGCTTCATGATAAACTTTGAATGAGCTAATATTGGTATGGATGAGATGTAACATTCTAAATATGGGAGAGATTTAACATGTATGTGTGATCTCTCTCTCTCTTTCTGTCTCTGTGTGTGTGTATGAGAGAGACAGAGACAGAGACAGAGACAGATTGTAAGCAGGACTCAATGGTGTTTAGACAAAGGCCAATACCCTAGCTTCCCTTAATCCACAGAAACAGCTGACCTGAACAAAGGGGAGCTCTTGAATCCCAGACTGATGGCTCAGAATCCAGGATGGGACTGATCCAGACCCCCTGAATGTGGGTGTCAGTGAGGAGGCCTAGGCAATCTATGGGTCCTTGAGTAGTAGATCAGTATTTATCCCTGGCATACAAATGGACTTTGAGTGTCCATCCCACAATGAGAGATGCACTCTCACCCTGGACTCTTGGGGGAGGGTCTAGGCCTTGGCCTGGATGAAATGACAGACTATGGACACCCCCCCCCATGGAGGACCTCACCCTCCCTGGGGAAAGGATTGGGGATTGGGGGAGGGGAGACTGGAGAACTAGTGAGAGGTCATGGGAAGAGGGGCAGGAGAGGGAGCTGGGATTGATATGTGAAGCAACCTTGTTTCTAATTTAAATTTAAAAATAAAAAAGACAAAAAAGAGTGAGATAGTCAAGTATATGAAGATAAGGCTGGAGTCCCAGAGCTCCAGATATGGTTGTGAGGAGCTAGTGGAATAATGTTGTGTGAACTTAGAAACAAGAATATTTACCAAACATCTCACATTTATTCTTAGGAAAAACAGGAACAAGATGAGAGTCTGTATCCCCCAACTACCTTTTTCAATTTTGTGAAGGTCCAAAGAGCTCCTTAGTACTAACTTTACTGCAGTTGAATTACATTGACCATACATATTTTGCAAAGATATATATATATATATATACGTATATGTATACACACATATATATGCATATATATAAAACATATGGCATCATGTGTAATAAGACCAGTATATTTAAATTATATTTTTAGTGAGGTTTGAAAGTTGTCATAGATACTAACACAACATTGCAGTTCAAATATAATTATTCAATAAATAATTGGGAATATTTAATCTATTGTTTTGTTTTTTTGAGACAAGGTTTCTCTGTATTGTTTAGGAGTCTATCCTGGAAATCGCTCTGTAGACCAGGCTGGCCTCGAACTCACAGAGATTCCCCTGCCTCTGCCTCCTGAGTGCTGGGATTAAAGGCTTGTGCCACCAACGCCCGGCTGAATCTACGTTTATTTACAGTAATGATAGCAGTAAAGTGACCCTAGAGTGGCAATTCCATTGAAAGGAATGGGGAAATTGAAGAAAATAACTGGAGAAAAAAGGGAAAAAAGAAACACCTTATATAAAATAGAAATACAGTTTCCAAAATGGTTTTATTCTAACATCATGTGGGGAAAGAATGTTGTTTTAGAGTAGATTATATATTCAATAAGATACTGGGTATTATCAATAGCTAGTGTGAACATTTTTGCGAGTTAGTAATAATTGTAGCAATTTTGAATGGTAGATGAAAAGCAGAGATGAAGCCTCCTGCTAAGAAAAAAAATAATAATCTCATGCAAGCTCAATTTAAAGTATTTTCTTGCACCTACTTCTAATAAGTAGAAAAGACTCATCCAGGATCCATCTTAGACATTTGTCCTCTTTATGTGGACTAAAGATTCAGCCTTCTCACCTCTTCTCCTAGTAATGCTCCTCTGAAGCTATAGCTCTTCTATGCAATTCTTGACTTAGCTTCTCAGAGACAATGGCACCCTTTTGCCTAGTGGTGTCCTTTTTCATCCTTTTCATGTGCAGCACCTGTCTCCACTTCCATGTCCCTTAGTTCTTTCTTCTGTGTGTCATTTGTCCTGTATGCTCATTTCCCCCTACCTTCCCAGGAAGTCTGAGAAAAGTAGTTCCCTCAGGTTTTAACCAAGAAAAGACAAGTTAATACTGTATTAGAAAGAAAAAATAAGTAGAAGAAACCAAGAGGTGCTTTTCATTTCTTATGGAAATGCCAGTAATCTGGGAACTTGTCAATACTGATGAAAACATGAAGAACTATGGTTTATTTAGGCACAAGCTACATGTAATATGCATCATCAATAGAACTTACATAAAAGAACAAGTATCACACAGAGCTCACTGTGATGCAAAGCAATAAATCCTTTCTCTTCTGAAATTCTACCACAGCTTTAGTGATCGTTCTGACTGTGGGCTTGTGGAGGTCACAGGACAGCTTGAAGAAGTCAGTGCTCTCTTCCCACCATGTGGCTTCTCCGACTGAACTCAGGTCTTCAGGCTTGGTGGTAGGCACCTCTACCTATTGAGCCATTTGCAAGCCCCATTGATCAATATCCTTTAGTTTTATTTCATGATCAGAGTTGTTTTATTAATGTTCATCTTACATGTTTTACTCCTTCACCCAGAAAAGTGAGATATACCATTTTAGGGCCCCCTCTATTGTAGTGATGGTGCTTACAATAAGCTAAAGACACCCAAGGCAGTTCTCATTATTGAAAGGTTATAGGCTAATAGAACAGTGTGGTGTTAGCTGCTTGCAGTTCTAGCATTTATGAGGCAGAGGCCAGAGATTATGAGTCCAAGAACACAATGGCCTACATAGTGATAACATGTCTTGGGGAGGTGGGGAATGAGCTTATAGACTAGTGAGGAGTGACAGATGTCTTCAGTTACCTTCTCTGTAAGCATAATTTGAAATGCAGAATTGTGCCTACATTTTCATTGCTTTTAATGCAGAGAAAGAAACCGACTACCACATGGTTGCAATTGAGCCCTAAGCAATTTCTTTGGGAAGTTCTAGATGCTTGATGGTCCTTAAATTTGACATTCAGTCAAGGAGCTTAAATTTGTTTTCTTTTTCTTTTTATTTATTTTAAAAATTGTATTCATTTTCACATCAACCACAGTTCTCTCTCCCTCCCCTCCTCCCACTCTCACTACTTCCACCCCCACGCCCATCCTCTCCTCAGAGGGAGTAAGGCCTCCATTGGAGAGTCAACCAAGTCTGGCATACCAAATTGAGGCAGGACCAAACTCCTTCCCCCTGAATCAAGGCTGAGCAAGGCATCCCACCATAGAGATTGGGCTTCAAAAGACCAGTAGCTGAAATTTGTAATCCCATAGTCAGCAATTGCTTTACAGGGCATAGACATTGTCCTATGCAGTGATGTTCTCAGTTGCCAGACAGACATATAGACCCTGGAGAGAGAAATTATTGGTCTTTGGAAGCTTTGACAAGTTCACGATGTTATCTTAGTTCTGGAGGTAAATTTCACCAACACAGCAGGAAACTACTTGAGGAATGTAAGGAAAGGGCAAAGGAAAGTAAATATATTTGATGATTAGGAATTACTGTATATAGTTTTGTTTTAGGGGATTTTTTCTGAGGAATATAGTGAAATCGGATTATAATTAGTCATTCTATAAATTTCCAGGTCACAATTACATAAGGAACATCTCATATGTGCCTCCGACTTCAGTGCACAGTAAGACAGCTGTTGAAAATCCATGTCTAGTGTGTTGACATGAGACTTTCTTTTCTTTAGCAGTTCATTTGTTTGATTTCAAAGGTCAGGAGAGGATTTTCTTGGAGGTTCAAGAAGGCAGTGGAGTAGTGGGCCACGTTTTCTGAATTTTGACGGTAGCATGACACTTCTTTGATTTGTCAGAGATAATGAGAATCTGCAGAAGGTATATCCCTCAACTGAGTGGCAGTGATTGTAGATGGACTGGCTTGTTTAGAACAGAGAAAGCTGTATTTAAGTAATATTTGCTCAACAGAGATTTTGAATAGGTAAGTGAGGAGGGGACTGGATATGAATTGATAAATTAAAAAATCTTAACAATAAGTTAGCATTGAATTCAAATTTTATTGTCATTTTCTTAAAAAGCTATTCATTTTTTGTTGAGACAGAGTTTCTCTATGGCAGTTTACATTATGGAGATATATTAATTCCATTCTTGAATGCAGCGGAACTGCTATTACTTTAGATTTTAAAATGCTTTCTCCAACTCCAGTGGGGTGATACAAGTGAGGTACTCACCTTCTATTTTCTTCTTGTGAAGATTTTCAATCAGTTTGAATATATTGATACTTGAATTTCCCAGTATTTTTTAAAAAGCAGTTGCCACATCTAAATTGATAACCATTCATTAAATCATAGAAAATCTGGATAGAACTGTATTCAATGTACACCCTTGCAGACCAACAAAAATTCTCTGCAACTAAAATAAAATGTTCATTTTAATAAACAATCCCTTTGACTACTTTGATCCTAAATTCATCTGACATTTGAGTAGATGTCTAACCCATTTCACTTCAAGAAATACTACTGGATTTTGTACATACCTACTCTGTGCTTAATAGCAAGAACAAGACTAGAATTAGCAATTCACTTACTGCCAATTGAGGAAGTACACTCTTAAGCATTTTTAAATATTTGTCTTCTAAAGTAAATTTAGTCCTCTCAGCCACCACTACAGCTACTCTTAAATAATTTGATTTTTGTTCTCTAATATTGGGTTATCACTGGGTTTAAAAAAAGTTTATGATGTTTTTAAAAGATCAAAAACTCAATGAAGGTAGTACTTCTTTTTCCACGACAATAATGAATTCATATGTTGCATTTTTTAAAAACATAAATTGTAACAGGAAAGAGACCCTAACATCTTCTGTGTGTTTAAATAAATATATCAGAGGGGGTCCAGGATCAGAATTGTTCCATTTTTACTGATTGCATTGTGCTATCTGTGGACAGCATACATTTCATAAATTTGAGATATATAATTTTATGCTAGCACACAGTGTTGCATCCATTATAGTAGGTAAATCATGTTATTTAAAGTTTCTTACTCAAAAGAGTTATGTAGGTGGTATGAGAAATGAGTGACAGCTACTGGAACAGACTGTGCATCAGAAGTTATTTAAACCTCATCTATACTTGGAATGGAAAAAGAAGAATTGTTATTTCCTGTTTCTAAAATTATAGTTAGCTTTAATTTCTAAAGATTGTAGTAATTTCAAATCCTAGTAGATATAAGGTCACCCTTTATTGATTTTTGGAACTTATACAAGCATAGTCTCACTAGATGTGAAGCGTTATTAATTATCATTTTGGAAGAATAGGTACAAATGATAAAGCTTCACCATCGTTTGGGATTGGGAAACTAAAAGATATTAGGAAAATTTAAATTGTTTAACTTCACTGAATAACTTCTTAAGTCACAGGTGCTTACCACACCTAGGTATCACAATTAAATATCCAATACTTCAAAAAGGAATCACAGTACCTGAAGTAAATAATTACTTACAATTTTACAGACTATAAGAATTTAAGTGAATTTTTTTGCATATCTACAGATAGTCTCTGAAATGTCCTGTGTGAAACCTATTCTATCATCTAAGTTTATGCTGAGTGTACTATAGCATGGATAAGTAAGAGCAAAAACTGTATTAATTTGAATGCAATATCATTATTATTACTATCACAACAATGATTTTTTGCATCATTATAAAAAGACTTACATTAATTCAGCAGATATTACCTAACCAAACTGAACAGTACAGATCAAGGCAGTGGCCTCCAGGTTTAATGAACTTCAAGATTTCTATGCCCTCTGGTAATAATGCCATGTGTGTGAGTCTTTGCCTGTGACAGACTTCTGTCTTAACTCTTTGTTAATCCAACAGTTAATATAAATAGCTTTGATGTCTGAATGTTCTTCACCACAAAGAAATCATCAAAAAATTATGTGCTCTCAATTCACTAGTAGCCATGCACTTCTCTTATCAAATTTTCTATTTTAAGTGTATTTCTTTAAAGAAAACTCACATTTTACATTTTATGTATTTATTCTTTGTGTATGTGCCAGAATACACAGACATGTGTGACAACATGTGGAGGTCAAAGGAAAACTTGCCTGAGTCATTATTCTCCTTCCCCCATATAGACTCTGAGGGTCAAACTTGGATCAGGAGTGATGACAGCAAGTAACCATACACACTGAGCAATCTCATCAGCCCTTAATGTGATTTTTTGTATTTTCCCCAACTTTCATTAAGGATGAAAGGGTATGCCTAATCAATTTCATTTGCCATGTGGCTTTGGTTCCTCAGAGAGTCCTGGGTAACAGTATAGCTTAGCAGAAGAAATGGGGAAATCACACTCTGTGTCTTATTTTCAGTAAGAGAATAAGAGGAAAGGAAGTGTGATTAATCATACACCATCTCAGTCCTTATATGACATTAGCATTTTAAAGGTTTAATCCATAATATGTACAGTGAAAATCTGTTTTCTTTCAAGGGCTGGGTAAAGGCCCAAAAGAAGTTCTAAATTGCTGGGTCATTTGATAAAATAGCTTGGAGTGCCAAATTGTGAGCATAGTATAAACCCATAACTAAAAATTTGTGGAACATCAGTAGTGAAGAAAAGAATGTTTGAGGACCATTAATTTAACACAATTTTTGATGTGAAGAAAACAGTTAGGTAGCATTCTGTCTTTATAGTGTCAGGTAAAACCCTTATAGCTTTTGTGAACTTTTGCTTCCTTTGATTTCTGCTATATATAAATATCCACTAAGAAGGAGCTTTAAAAAGCAGCATTTATTTCCATTTTGTCACTTTTGTAATAATATATTCTGTGCTGGTTGTAAATATATTATGGTTTACTATTCATTCACATTCAGATCAAGGCAAGTGTGAGTTTCTCTTTTGACTTTGCTGCTTATTAGCTTTATAATCTTTTTTTTTTGGTTTTTACGAGACAGGGTTTCTCTGTATTGTTTTAGAGGCTGTCGGTCCAGCCCAGCCTCGAACTCATAGAGATCCGCCTGCCTCTGCCTCCCGAGTGCTGGGATTAAAGGCGTGCGCCACCACCGCCCAGCTTAGCTTTATAATCTTAAACAAGTGACTTACTCAGTTTTTTTGTTTTCTGAATATCCAAAGAGAAGAGAATATCTACCTTTGGACTTATTGGGGGAAAATGTAACATTTGTAAAGCATATGTTAGGCAGTGCTTGACTAATGTAGCTATGTAATGATAGGAACCTCTTCATTTTATAGTGTTTTGGGATAACCTGTATTGCAAAAATATAACAGCTAGTATATTCTTTAGCCTGGCCACTGTACTTCATAGGTGATTTTCTATCTTCGTCTCTTTTGACCTGTGATCAATGTTTGTGCATTGGATAATGCCTTGGCATATTTACATTCCCTGGTGTTCAAATTTTATTTCTGTTACTGTCATAAAATCTGTAACCAAAACCAACTTGAGAAGAAAGGGGTTTGTCTTACACTTCTAGGTCAAAATCCATCATTGAGGAAAATCAAGGCTGCAACTCAAAGAAGGAAACTGGGGCTAGGCTGCTTTCTCTATAGCCCGGGACCACCTGAATAGGAAATGGTGTCAGGCACAGTGGGCCCTCCAATGTCAATTAGAGATTAAGACAGTCCCTCACAAACATGTTCACATTAATCAACTTGTTCAAACGAGACTCTTTCCTTTTAGATAATTTAAGAAAATGTCAAATTGACAGTTAATGTAGGACACCTGACTTTCAAGATAGCACAATGCCATGGTTTGTTTGTACTTCATTTTGTGTCCTTTTCAGTCTCTTTTTCAATGCTTTTGGCTGTCTGCTTGGTCTGCCCTCCCCTTTGTGACTTCATTCACTCTTGCCTCACTTTGATTTCTCCGCTGATCTTCAGCACATATATTCAACTGCCTATTTCACGTCTCTTCTCACGTAAGAGTAACTTGTTAAAATCAGAACTTCTTTTTAAAAATCAACTTCATTCACAGTTTCTCCATTTCAACCAATTTTAATTTTAGTTTTCCATTATTCATGACAAAAACCCTTGAAGCCATCCATCAGTATGTCCCTTCTCATCCAAATTGTACCCATTTTGTTATTGCTACTATCTTCAACTCTCCAGAATGGGATCCCTTTTCCCCACTTCCATTGGTATCATGTTTGTCGGAACTGCATCTCTTTTCTAAATTGCACTAACCTCTGATCTGACTCCATGACTCTGCCATTGTTCTGGAGAGTCTGCTCTAACTACAACTGCAGCTGTCCTTCGAAAAGGAAGCAAAATCATGCCACTTACTGTTCAAAGTCCTACAGATCTTGGCTTGTGATTTTACTTAAAGTGAACGGAAAATCCTTCTACTTGTTTAGGGATATTCCTTTCCATTTCTTGACTTCATTTTTCTAGCTCACTGATTTTTTTTATATACTTCATCATTTCTGCCTGGCCTCAGTTGGCTGTTAAGTGAACATGGTAGGTAAGTTATTGACTTAGAACCTATGTATTGTCTGTTACCACTGTCTGGAACAAACATTTCCACATAAACTGAAGCTTACAAAACTATGTCATTTTTGTCCTATCTGGCTGACTCTGCGGCTTGTTGGCTATCCCACCTAACTGAATCTGTGAGTCTCACATCCAGCCAGAGACCTTGTATTAAATATAAGGTGGATGGTTATAGATGTCTAAAACCTAAGGCTAAAATATGGCCTTCACAGATATTCACACCTGTGCACATGAACCTGCACATACATGTGTCCACACACATAAGAATTTGCTCACCCACCCCAAAATGCACACATACATGCAAACCAGTAAATGTAAGGTATTACAGCATGGGCTCTTTTAAAATAAACTTTCATTAGCTCATACCACAAGATGAGATTATCAACCTAAAGCATAAGAAGCATATTTCACTTAATTATATTCACCTAATATAAAGCTATATAAATACTCATCAGCTATAATAACTTGCATGTCAGTAAAATAAATTGAGGCTGTTCTTTTTATTTTTATCAATTAAACTTCATATATATTATAAACTTGCACTATAGCATTAAATACTCTGTAATATGGATTCACTTTCAAATACTTAAGGGTAATTTAGCAGATGATGTTTTCACTGTATGTTGGAATATATAACAAAATTTTCTTTTTCCTTCTTTCCTTTTTGTCTAGTGACAATTAGTTTATGTTATATACATTTTTTTCTTTTCCATGTTTTATAAATTGTTGTAAAATTTCTTATTTGCATTATAAATGTAGGTTAAGTCTATAAATTTCAATAGAAAGCATTTATTTTATTTTTCAAGCATTATTTGTAAAATTTTTGAAAAACAGTTATTAGTTATTAGTCATGTATACTAATAAAAATTCATTCTTATATTTCACTCATGTACTTTAGTGTTTTTCAAAGAATTTTCAAACGTTTCACTCTTTGCTAAGCCTGGCATGATGAAAGCAGATGACACACACACACACACACACACACACACACACACACACACACACTCGGGCATGTATATATGTGTGTGTGCACATGAATGTGTGTATTTCCACAACTTCAACATACTGATTGCAGAATGTACTGAACAGTTTATCACCATCTTTTCTTGCTGCATTGCCTTGGGTGTCCATCACATCACTTATTTTCTCTCCTCCATGTTTGAAATGTCCCACTAATTACCTCTTCCTGCTTTAGTTTATTAGATTTTCTGCAATCAGAATAAAGATGAGAAATGGAAGAAGTGGGAGAAAGTATAACGAAAAACTTATCTAAGCCTCTGGATGCTATCATGGATCTATCTAAATGTTTTAAGTTTTCTTCTATTTTAGAAAGAATCACTTTTCCCAGTAGTTTTATTGCCACTCATCCCTGCTTTGTTACTCCTCTGCTGCTTGTGGGTGGATGGAGTTCGACTATTTCAGAATAGTTACTAGTGGGTGGGTTCAAGAATCTCTAGTGGGTTGAGAAAAAAGCCATGTTTATGTAGATAGTGATCCTTCTATTAAAATCCCAAGAGTGAGTAATATTTAATAGCTGTGTTTACCACGCACACAGCAGAGTCCATCTGTACAGAAAATTTCAGGGTACTTTGCCTTCATGTACAAGATTTTTGAGCAGTTCTTATCCCCACAATTTGTTTCTTGGTAGACAAGGATTTCCTCCCAAGGGCATGACATGAGCCTGGATGCCTATAGATCTGTACAAATCTAAGATGCTATGAATCTGTCAAGACCTAGCTTTCCTACTGCAGCGGATCATAGCCCACAGCTTTAGGGCCTTGTGTGCATTTCTTTGATGACAGATGTAATACCTTTAGGTTCACTGGCTTTAAATTGTGGATAGCTTGGGTAAAGGCACTCACATGATATCCTTAGCTGCCAAGTGAATACATTCACTATTTTGATTTGAAGTTCAGTCTTTTAGATTTTATAGAACTAGCAACAGCCTGGATGCTTTGTATATAGTGAAAACTAACTAAATCTAGAGAATACTTTCTGTGTGTCCAGAACATGGGAAATAAGATTTTCAGAATCTAAGCAGTTTCAACTGGTTCTTCTAAAAGCAAAACAAAACATAGCAAAACAAAACAACAAGAAAACACTTAATGTAACATTATGTTTAGAGAATTATGGATTCTAAATTGACATCATTGATTCTAATTTTCTGTATCTTCTACTGGGAAAAATGTCCTACCTTAATCTTTTATACTTACCTTAAACTTCAGAGACTGAATAGCCATTGATGTTCAGGACTCACTTTATTACAACAATGCAACCATCAAAACATGAGGTTTGGGTAGCTACAAATGTACAATTCAATTATAATTTTTGCAAGAGGAGTCCCTATAGTAAAATTACATATATTGTTTTGTAATTATCATTCCAAAATTCAATACCAGGACAATTAAGGTCTAAATGATTCGAGATACAGAGCCCATTTTAAAAGCACATTTTACTTTCATTTTATTGGCAAGTTTTAAGACCAAAATTTAAAAAAACCAAAAATGGACATAATTTAGATGTGCATTTTAATGAAGAAAGCAGAGAAAATGTGAAATGATTTTGAAAAAAAGAATACACAGAGTGAAACGACTTCTATAAATGATGATTGCCCCCCACCCTGTTATTTAAAGAATGAAATAAAGTTACATGCAATGGGCACTACGGAATTCAGTCTGACATTAGGATGTGAACATTTTAAATAAGTGACACATTTTAATTTAAAAATTTGAATCTAATATAAAATGCAAATTGCTGTAGACCTTAATGTAGAAAAAGGGAAAATGTCATGATTGAGTTTGGAGAAATTGTAACTTGGACAGATCTAGCCAGCTGCAATGATGAACAAAGCTTCCTTTATTATTGCTTCAAGAAAAGCTATTGAGTGGGTAGCACAAAGTAGCTACTTGAGTACAGGAATATCCGATATCCCTTTGAGAGTCGTATTTGATTATAGATCTTCCATTTACCCTCTTGTTTCTTTCTAAGTCTCGAAGTACCACAAAAAGATCCCAGGATCCTTGTTGTTGTCCTTATTGTTCTTTTTTTGACCCATGGGATACATCACTGAAGACAATTGTTTTCTATTTAAAGTGATCTTTAGCAGTCTCCGGCTTTATACCTAATCTTTTGAAATCGTCCCATAAGTCTTTGGTACCTACAGCATTCACTATGAGAAGGTTAGTAATACCCCTTGCCTGATTCCCTCCCTCATCTTGTACAATAAATCTTTCTTAACTTCATTTCTACGTCTGACCCAAACAAATTCTTGCTAGGCCTAATCAAGTTCCCAGGTACACATAACATATAGACATCACAGATATGTGTTCCTATTTAATTTTTGCCAAGAAAACGCATAACCATTCTTCAGTACCCATCTCAGATATCTACTCTTAAACTTTCCTCATCTTTTCTTATAGAGCATGTTCCTTTCCATTATATTTTACCCTATCTAACCCAAATAAAATGCTTGTTTGTTGTGGTTATTTAGCTTGTCTCTGTCCCAGCTAGGTTGGGAGCTTTGTGTGGACGGAGATGCCATTTATTTGTCTTAGAAAAATATCAACCCATCATACAGGGCTTAACATAATAGGTCTCAAGGGATAGTGGATTGAGTCAATGAACGGATCTTCACTTGTGGATTTTGCTCAACCTACAATTGTGGGTGCCAACTCAATATGCAGAGTTGGAAACTGCAGCTCTGCCAGTCAGTTTTATGTTCTGCCAGCACATTCTTGGTTGTTGTACAATCCCCACTGATAGGATTTTTCCCAACAGTACTTGGCTTGATTACAGTGTTCATTTAAAAAACCCATATCTGGATTTTTTTTCTGTCTCTACTCAACTTTATTCTCTCAGTTTCCGTACAGCAGGTTTCTGGTGCATCCTGTTGTTACCCATTCCCTCCTGTGTCTCACCCATCCAAGTAACTTTGTTATGAGAGCCTGGGAAGCTGGCCAGTTTCCATCATCTTGTTTTTGGTGATCATGTATTACTGTAGGCATTTGAGTGGTGAACCTGGGCATGCTGCCACAACCAGCAGTGAAGGTGAATGCATTGTGGTGCCAATAAGGACTAAGGCACAGAAATAAATCTATACAGAATTGACTTTGTTGGTGCTTTCTAGTAAAGGAGAAGATTATACATGCAAAATGCCTTGGTAGCAATCAGTGTTATTGTATTACTTGTAGTTCTAGATGAAAGAACACCATTATTCTTCACCTTAACTGCTGTTTTAGCAAGATGTTGATGTTAATGACAAGTACTATGCCCTTGTTGCATTTCTTGCCCACTTTGTCTGAGGCTAGGGAACTGAATGGTAATACAGAATAATCTTTCTCAAACTTAGGTTACACATGGATCTCCTGGGAATTTTGATTCACTAGGTATGGGGTGAAGCTGAGAGTCTGTGCTACTAACAAGCTCCTAGATGAGCTCACTTTGGGAAGAATGAATTCTTCAAAAAGCAATGCTGACTAATGGGGATATTCTTTCTTCATCTTCTTGTCTGTTTGTCTCACTGGCTCTCTATCATTTGTTAATATATTTAATCAACCTATCCACTACAGTCTATATATCTATCTATATATCTATCTATCCATCCATCCATCCCTCATCTATCTATCCATCCCTCATATATCTATTTATCTATCTATCTATCTATCTATCTATCTATCTATCTATCTATCTATCTATCTATCTATCTCTCTATCATTTGTCTGTCTGTCATTTCTCTGTCAGCCTATTTAGGATCTATCTATCTATCAATTTATCTATCTATTATCTATCTGCTTATCTCTATTGATTGATCATCCATCAATGTATGGATGTATTGCTACAGAAGGACAGAAGATGCCCTGGAATAAAGTGAGTGAACTGTATGATTGGTATGTATGTTAGTGTAGCTTGTTACTGATGGTGGTCACATCCCTGAGTTATTTGTATTTTTCCTTCTGCATGTCAAATGGGAGAAGTTGGTCTTGCTGAATCAATCTCTTAATGAAAATGATTTAGTGCATCAAAACTTCAAATTAGTCTTTTAAGGTTGATATTGTTAGGTGAAAAGGAAGTGACGTTCAATTGCCAAGTACTTAGAGATGTGGTGATTTTCTATCAGTTGTCTTTTATACTTGATTTTCCAAAAGACTGGTATTAGAGCTATCAATTGTATTCATGATGTATGTGGTAATCTTATGTTAGGTACCAGAGGTACAAAAAGTATTAAATACAATACCTTTCATGAAATATTCTATAGTTAATTCCATCAAGTATACAGCTTTTCATGGAAGGAATATTTGTTAGTTTTCAACAAATATGCAAAATGCACATTAATAAGCTCATTAAATATATACCTATCACAAATGTTACATGATGAGTATGAGTGTTTTTTGTGTTTTCTTTTTCTTTTATTTATATAACATTGTTTTCATTTGCTTTTACATACAGACTTCAGTTTCCCTTCTCTCCTTCCCACCACCCTGCTCTTCATCTGTCTCCATTCAGAGGCAAGCCTCCCATGGGCTTGAACAAAGCATGGCACATCACATTGTGTCAAGGCTGGGCAGGGTAATCCAGCATGGGGAACAGGTTAAAGAGTACATTTTTTCTTGCCGTGATAGGGATCAAACCAAGAGTTTTACATATGTTAGGCAAGTCCCCTAGTCATGAGCTACATATTCCTAGCTCTTAGTTTTTTTGTTTTTGTTTTTGTTTTGTTTTGATAGAAACTCTCATTCATGAATAAACTGAAACTTGTCTTTAATTAATGGGTGGTGTTCCATTTCCTTTTTCCTGCATCCTCAAGTTACTGGAATATTTGATCCTATCTGGATAACATGTCATATTTTAAGACTGACTTATGATTCACACTCATAACATGATTAGTAGAGTTAAAAGTGATGATTGAAGGTCATCTCAAGTCAGCACATTAGAGTTTCAAAATTCCACTTTAAACATAGAATGTGGCCTTGAGCTCAATGCTGTATTAGGAAAAAAAAGTCCTATTTGTCAATCTTAAAAAGAATATGCCAGAGTTGCCATTATGTTCCCAGGTATAAGACTGTATGTTTAATGGATAATCTCCAGAGTGTGCATGTAGCCATATTTGGTACAAGTATGCTTCTTACGAGAGAGATGAAGGAAAGGACCAAATAACTGGAATATTGGATAAAATGTACTAAAAGCCAAGAAAAATAATCACATGTAATTTAGCTACTAACAAGGTGCTCCTAATGTTCTCCATAAGACCTTGACATTTTTTTCTTTAAATAAAACTTAAATGGAACACAACCATGCCTATTCATCAGTGAATTATCCATGGATGCTTTTATAAGACAGTGGTGTCCAAGAATTGTAACAGAACCTCCTTGGCCTACAGAGCCTAAAATCTCTGCCTGAGAGAAAATAATTGATGAGCCCTTAGAATTTGCAAAATGTGTTTCTGATATTTCAGGGCAAGAAACAAAATGATACCTTTCCAGTCATGAGCCATTTTTCTTTTGACTATTGCCAGCTAGTTCTTACATTGCAAGGTAATTCAAATATGGCTCCTCCCATATCCACATTATATTTACCTTCCCAACACTCTTGCTTCCTAGACATTTTGACTTTGAGGGTACACAGTGGTTTCCTTGGAAATCAGTTGAGGAAAATGAGCCTTACTAGTGGACCCGGGGCCTCTTAGACAGAATATCTTTAATTTTGGTGGGCGAGGATTTGGTCTGAAAGGCAGCAGGCAGTAGCTTTGGGTGTACACACCTTCTTAGTGCCTCAAAACTTAACAAGTTCATGATAGAAATAGGTTTAAAAAAGGGCAGGAGTCTCTTGTTTAATTTGGAAGTCAGGTAAGGTGACTATTAAGAAAATGTGTTGAAGAAGTCATCAATGAACATGGAGATTTTGTTGCATATGAATGATAGACAGTAATTCCAAGGAAAGAAATATAATGAACAGAGCCATAGTGATGATAAAACTTAAAATACTTGGAGGGAATGACTAGAACTTATGGACCAGTGTTTCCCCAAACTTGGTAAAAGCAAAAATCTCCTGGATGTTGAACCCTATGATTCAGAATGTTTTCAAGAAGCCTGTGCAAATGTATTTGACAAGAACCTGTGGAAATTTAGATAAAGGTGGTGGTTGTGACTCATTTTGAAAAGTCGTGGAATAAATACACTGTTTCGTCTCCTTTTGAATGCAGCTCTGTGCTAAAGAGCTTTTGGTATGTAAAAGGCCTGATTTATTTCTCTGAAAACTGTAACTGTCTTGCATGGGCCCTTTTGCCTTATATATTCCTATCAAGGCCTATGGAGTGCCTCTGTTTGAGCCTGGAGTTAGAGAGTCAACTACTTCCCAGGAGGAAAACACAGTTTTCTGACCTTATCTGATTTTTCTCATTGCCATGCTCTAACTCGCTGAGCTTACCAGCCAGTTTTGTTGGAATTCACCATGGAGACAGCTTAATTTTAACTCTGAGAGAACATGGGCTTTTCAACACAAGTTAAATATAGGCTGGCACAGAACATTCCAGAAGCATTAGGTCCTCAGCAAATTGATTTAGCTCCCAAACTTTTTGCTGCTGCTACTCATGTATGATACTTGTACCTTCCTCCTGGTCACTGTCACCTTTCTGTCTTCCTTTGGTCACAGAAATAGAGAAGGCAGGGCTATATCTGCCCACATTAGAGGTAGTCTAAGAGTATAGTTCTCTTAAATGTTATCTTGAAAATTAATAGAAAGAATCCGTACATGTTAGGGCTTTAAGTTGCTGGTAAGCTTTTAGTGTTTGTGTTGACTTCAATGACAACATTTGCCTTAAAAAAATACCAAATGCATTTTGCAATATGTTATATAAATTAAAGCTTTTATTTTGTGAAACGAAGGACTTGGTGATGAAACTGCTGCATAGTTCCGTGTGTTAGTTTTTTTTCCTGATGAGTTTGTACACACACACACATCTCTCCTTTGAGCAGTTATTCATTACAATGCGCAATTTAAACGTCGAGGTCTTTTCAAAGAGTGGGATTGGAATGGTACGTTATCCTCCTTCATTGTAGGACTACAAGTTGGCAGTAGTTTTGTACTTCTTAATAGAATACAGAATTTAGAAAACCCTAATGATTTTCCTAAATATTATAACTTGATTATTAAGAATTTACAAGAATAGAACATCACACAGCAGTATTAACTAGACCCAAAATCTATAAAATCTCAGTGAATAGCTCTAAAATTAGAATAGCCATTCTAAAGGTGTGGAGCTTCATGCTGGATTTTATATTTTCACTATCAAATATAGTTTTGTGTACTCACTTACCCCTTTAAAATGAGATGTAACTAGAGGAACATTAACTGTATATCCTCCTGGATGACTGACGTGTCCCAGCATTCAGTTCTTCCTCGTCACCCAGTACTTACCCTTTCTTGGCAGAATTCTGTCCAATGATTTGAGAAGCAGATGAACATTTTAAAGTACTAGTAATAAAAACAATCTGTCATTATAGGTAAGTGTTTAACAAAAGCAATAATTCAATTAGCAATAGATTAGTAATGTGAATAAAGCAAAGGTAATTTTTAAATTATTTGTATAAATATTTGAAATGAATATTTTATATAAACTTGCATTAATTTATTAAAGTCTGTGAATAAAAAACAAGTATAGTAGAAAAATTAACTTGGAAAAGTTCTCAATAGGATGATAAAAGCCACAAACAGTTCTTTGCATTGCTGATTTTCTTGTAAAGCCAATAGTTCAACTGTGTTCTCAAAAGCCATGTTAGCTTGAAGGTCAGACACTGAACACAGGGGTCACCTCTAGATTTAATTCTCTTTTTTCTTAGGTATTTCTTTTTTGAGGAGACTATGATATAGTTACATCATTTACCACTCCAACCCCCTGATATATCCCTTCTTGCTCTCTTTAAAATTCAATGCCAGTTTTTAATTAATTGTTGTTATGTACATATACAGTTTTTAATTTTTAAAGATGATCTGCTTATTTCTGTAATTGCATCCATTTCTGTGAGATATAAGATATTTCCACATTTAAAACATTGAAAGTATGACAACCTAACCATACCCAGGAATCATTCTATATTATGATCTATTAAAAATGAAAAGCAGAGAAAGAAGAATGAATACTGGGGCCCCCAGCCACGTTCTTTCTTCCTTGTAACTTCAAACTGAATTATACAATATTTCGAATATGTGAAACAACAGTGATGGTTGTACATTCGTTTGCGGTCCTACTTATCTATGATGCTTTATTCTTTTAGTATATTTATTCTCCAAATCCCTTGCATTTATTGCTTGAAAAAGTCATACATAATTTGGGTATTTGATAGGTTTACCCTGGAAATATGAAGTGATTATCAGTTTTTATATGGAAATGCATCAGATACATTTATACCAAGACAGGTAACATTTGCAGCTTTCCTATCAGCTTGCCATAAAATGAAATTTAAGTCATCTTGTAAGATAGAGTACTCACATGTTTTATTGGTGGCCACTTGCCCGCCTCCTGCTCTTGAAATTGACAGTTTGTCCTAGATCTTTGTACAAATCACAGAAACTCTGTTAATTTGTTATGTCCAAGATTTTACATTTAAAAGTTCCCGGTTGAGCAGTTTTCATAACACTTCACTCATTTGTCAATATATATCAATGTAACCTTGTATTGGAATGGATTTCTGTGTAAACTAGTTTAAACAACTGCAATATACAAAATTGGTATCTATATCTAAGTGCATAATAGAAGTCAGTTAGTGAAAATGTATAGAGTTGAAGAATGGGGAATTGCATTGGTTATAGGAAGTGTTCAAAAATAAAAGCCTGTGATTTTCTTTCTTTTCAACAAAAGAGGGTTTCAACAATTGCTTCAGAGAACTTTAAATTGTCCGATAATATTTAAAACACCTAGGGAATAAAATAGTTAAATAAGCAAAAAATATGACAATGCTGATGGCAAGCCAGTGGAAAGGAAAAGAATAGGAGAAAAATGAAATACAAACAAAGGTGATAAGACCAAAAGGTTAAGATGCTTAGGTGATATCTTTGATTTCATTGCTATTATAAAAGCCATGACCAGAAACAACTTGGGGGAGGAACGGGTTTATTTCATCTTATAAATGCAGTGCCTGTTTGGAAAGTATTTGGAAGGCAGATTCCAAATTAAGCAAGTAAAAGACAGCTGAAGTGAACTGCAAGAGGAATTGGGAAGGTTCCTGTGTTCTTAAGATAGAGTTAATTGTATAGGTGATAAAGATACTTTCTGTGAAATTGCAGACCCATCAAAATAAAAAGCTTGGACCAGATAGATGACTGAACAATAAAGAGCACTTGAGTTCGCTTCTCAGAACCAATATGATTTAGCTCACAGCCACCTGTAACTTTAGTCCCTTTTCTGACCTTCTCAGGCATTGTACACAGATGTCCATACCCAAACACAAATAATTAAAAGAATTTTATAATTTTAATGAACGAAATAAAATATATTAAAAATGTTCATAATTATGTTTCCCTAAAAATTCTGAACTTATTCTCTAGAAATTAATCTTTCTCTTTATAAAAACCTGATGCAACATAATTACAATGACTTTTAGCATCCAGGTCACAGAAATGTAAAATTAAATGAAATCATGTTAGAGTATTATTCAGTGTTGATTTATAGGAAGGTAACATGCATATTTTGGTACTAACTTTATGAGTATTATATATTACATGTGATACAATGAACATACAGTAATAAATATATTGTCTATATTAACTTAGTCCAAATATTCACTCCATTTTCTCCCCCTAGTTGAGATGACATTTGGAAACAGAAGTACCATATTATTTCAATTCAGAACCATGGTGTATCAGTAAAACTTTGAAATATCAGATACAGTGATATATTCCAAACCTTGAACAAGTAAGATGTAACTACTCCCAAAGAAGTCACACTTTCATTTCTAAAGCATAAAGAAAATGCTTGATAAAATCGTGCTTGCAGAAACTATACTACTAAAATGCCGCAAGGAAATATACAGGATCATATACTAGAAGAGACAGGTGTGGGAAAAAAAGATATCTACTCGTGGAGGGCTGGAATGGAGTGTTTCCCTATCCCTGTGGGTTTCAGGAAAAATGGAGATGTCAAAGACATGGGAGAGTGACATAAAACATTTTTTAATCTGACATGTTTTAAGTGGCCTCCCAATTGAATTGTATGAATAGGATAATAATTCTAGTGGTGTATATAGAGAACTGATAAATATGAGTCTAGGCTGCCTCCTCATCTTAAAAACACCAGTATGTACTTTGAAAAATATTAAGTAAAAAGGTATTTCTACTTAAAAATAAGAGAGCAATACAGTTAGCTATACCATGTTTTCCTTAAAGGAAATTCTAGTGAGTTAAAAAAAGGGTGAGTTGGTTGAGAAGGGCTAGAGTCAGTGGCATATAACCCTGGTTCTGCTAAAAAACAAACAAACATTGCAGTCCTGCATATATCTCTATAGTTACTTTTACTTATGAAAGTATTATTTACTTGATTTGATTAGATGCAATGTGTTGTTTAAATGAATTCCATGTGGCTCTTATCTTTTATATATATTTTAAAACTTATATAAGTGACCTAGAGATATGATTCAGTGCAACAGTGTGAACCTGAGTTCAAATTTCCAGAACTCATATAAAAAGTCTAGAAAGGCTTTGTTAATTGGTAATACCAATACTTTCGAGGGTAGAGACAGTAGGATCCCTTGGACTTGCTGTCCAATAACCTATATCTTTCTTTAGTGAGAGACATTGTTTCAATGCTAAGCCCGAAAGTCATAGAGCAGATATTCCAGCATCCTCTGGTATTGGCTTGTACACAGATATACTTGAACATACACATATCACACACACACACACACACACACACACACATACACAAAACCCAACATAAAATGAAAGTGATAGAGAACATTATGTAAAACAACAAACAGTTTCAAAACTATAACTTTAAAGCAAAATAAGTTTGAATACTCCATTATAAATTTTATAACATAGTTGTACAACATAAATATTGACATGTAATTGTATCACATATTTGTGAATTATTTATGATTATAAAACCTTAGTTTGTGTACTGAGTTTTAGTTCTGAAATAATACTGAACTTTGAGGTATGTTGAGAATGTAAATTAGAGTGGGGACTTTGGGCAAAGTGAACTTAACATTATGATATGGCTTCAAGCCTGTGGGGACCAGCGAATATAATGTGGTAGTTTGAATGAGAATGACTTCCCCATTAGCTTGTGTATTTGAATGCTTGTTTTCTAATTGGTAGAACATTTTGGGAAACATTAAGAGGTATGGCCTTGTTAGAAGAGGTGTGTCACTGGAGTGGGCTTTGAGACTCAAGGAAGTATCTTAATTGTAACACTTTGTAAAATCAAAAAGCAAATTAAATACTGACAGCATACAATGGCATAATGAGGAAATACTGGAATAAAGCACGGTCAAAACCCAGCAGGGCTAATTCCAAATCCTGCAATTCTATGCCCAGTGTCAAATGGATTGTATGGCCCTTTCCTTCTGGTTTTGTGACTGCAGCATGCTTCTCTGTCTTTGGCTGGTTCCTCTCCTTGTCTATACCTTTACTTGACAGGTTTCCCTTGACTCTGGCATCTCCAACGTTTTGGCAACTCCAACCCAATCCAGGTCTCACCGTCATTGCTTTATATAGTGGACTCTCTGAACCTCCATGCAGGTACTCCCCTGCCACATGTCTGGCATCAGTGGGTCTTCATAGCCTCAGAGAAAGATCACACAACCCCTTTACTCCTATAACCTTTATACCTCTAAAGTCATAAACACATGGCTGATACTGCTGTGTTTGGCTACCAGCTTGGGATGGAACTGTCCCTATTCTTCAATTGCTTTGCTTTGCTTTGTTGATACTTTTTAGGAACAACTAATTCCTTAAACCATTTAATTTTGTAAATTAGAAGCTTAATTGGGTGGTTTCTTGCCCTGAGGGCAACATTCCCTGTATTCCATTCCTTACCAGCACAAGGGTTGACTCCAATATTGCATTTCCTGATGCTCCTTTTCTTCTCATGCTCTGCATTTTGTATTTTTTTTTGTCCTGATTGCTGTTTTTAATTGTAGACCTGCACAGGAATGATCTCTAAGAATCATGTGACAGCATCAAAATTAGGTTGTCTGTAAATCTCCTAAGCTAAGGAAATTAGTCCAAAACTCTCCAGTTTAGCCTTAGGCAGATCCTTATAACAATGGCAAAAGCAGTCAACGTCTTTGCCAAAATACCACAAAAAATGGGCTCTAGCCCTCTTGCTAATTTTGTTCCTCACTGAAATCTCTTGAGCCTGGACTTCATAGTACAAATTGCTCTCAGAACAGTTGCCTTTCAAACTCCTTCTATGATGAGCCTACTTTTAGCATTTAACCACCTTTCTAGCCCAAAATCCTAGGTCTTTTACATTTCTCCTACCTTGACTTGGCAATATTTGACAGTTGTTTTCTTTTGTGTCCTGCTTGTCCAGTTTGGAAAGCATACTGTCAGAAGGCCAGGTAAGGGCAGTTTCTTGTGAAAACAGCTAGCTTTGCCACACTGAATACAAACTCCATATGGAGGTTCTTTGATGCCCATCGTCATTATTTTTTGAAGGAAATTTGTGCTGTCAGGAGCAGGAGCAGATATGTCTCACTGTCACAAAAAGCCTTAGGTTATGAAAGCAATGCCATATCTTAAATGCTATATTCTGTAGGTGTCTGAAGTGTTTGAAGATAACCTATCAAAAATATATCCCTGTTTAACCTTGAAAACATATCAAACATGACTATAAGTTTGATTCTTATAGATGACTAACTACTAACCTGTATTTCTTATTTTCCTTCTTATTATTTTTATTGACAATAGATTATTTCTTCATTCAATACACTCTGACCACAGTTTTCCTTCAGTCAACTCCTCAGAGCACCCCTTCCAAGCTCCTGAAAATTCACATACCCCTGTTTTCTTCAGAAAAGAGCAGGCCTCCAAGAGTTGACAACCAAATGGCAAAACAAGTTACAATAAGAAAAGACAAAAAGCCCCCCTGTCAAGTCCAGACAAAGCAATCTAATAGGAGGAAAAGAGTCCCAAAATCAGGGAAAAGAGTCAGAGTCACACCAACTCCCTCTCATAGGAGTCCCTCAAAAACATCAAGCTAGCATTTAGAACATGAATCCAAGGACCTGGCAGGCCCATGCAACCCCTGTGCTTGCCACTTAAACATGTGTGAACGCATAATTGCTCTGTTTAGTTGATTAGGTGGTCCATGTTCTCCTGGCATCCTCTCCTTGGCAGAAGGAGGTACATAAAATCCAGGATATGAAAAAAGAAATCCGGACACTAACCCAGCCACAAAACCCTTCACCTGTTCTACTAACCTGTATTTGTTAATCATACATTATACTTTTTAAATGTGCTGCATAGGTACATAAATTGAACAAGAGTAGAAAAACACACACACACACACATACAAAATAGCCTTATATCAATGTATAAAAATCCATACCAATGTAAAAACATTTGAGACTGGTGGTTGTTCAAAAATACATTCATCAAACAATCGATCCATGTACCCTCCCTTTGCCTTCAGAAAGAGATTGATCCCTGAATCTAATATCCTTTAACTTTTTTCCTATTACAAATAACAACTTGTAACCAGCCCCTTTAAATGATGATAAACAGCAAATGACCGAAAACCATCCACCCTACCCCTTGGGATTGTGGGTGTCATGCTCTCTAGACTACTTCCTGTTGTTGGAGGATACAGCATCTTTAGGAGACCATGAGAATATTAGTTTAATGCTCAAGTCCTTGGAGAGCTACCTGTAACACTTGTTTAGTCTCTGTGTAATGAAAAAGTTCAGAGCTTATCTGAAGTTTGCCTGGAGTAGTTTGTGAGGCTGCTCCATCAAAGCAGCATGCAACTTTGAAGTTAATTTAGATGAGAATGCTGAGTAAACCACAACAGAGGAATACTGAGAAAGCTAGATTGCCTGAGTTATTTGTCTTTATTGTGGCTTTGTCCTTTGCTACACACAAACACACACACACACACACACACGTACGGCATATGAGGTGTACACAATCAGTTAAAGGTGACTTTTTTATTATTCTATGTTTGATGTTTGAGCAGGTAAAAGTAATCTTTTAATTTTATGAGTCTGTTTGAACTGTATAACCAAACTATATCCATAACATATGAAAGGATGACATGTAATAACAAGTCATGAGAACTCTGTAGCCAACAAGATTTATCATGTTTTACCTAGTCTCAGAGCTGTTCCCATGTAGAGGGATCAGCATATAGGCCTGCCTGTCTTTAGTCTTTCTTGGTTTCTTTTTAATGTCTGTAGCCAAGATTATCAGGAGGTCTCCCCCAACCAAATGTGATCTTTATTAATTTTAAAGAAAACCATGACATTTTGTTTGAAAATAAAGATATAACTTCTCCTCCAAAGCAATATATTTTCTGAGTTTCATTTTAAAGGAAGGATGTTCTTGAAATATATAGGTTTAATTTAACAATTACCATAGTTCAATGTCTCTCAGAAGCTATTTTTTGTTCATTAGCATTTAAAAAATTCATAGTCAATAAAGCACCAAACATGATCCAGACACCCTGTGTATTTTCTATCTTTAATTGGCTTACTCTTTTTACTACTTTATTCTTTCTTTAAAGACTTTATTATTTTTAAATTATTTTATAGATATTTCTATGAATATCTATACCCATTTATTTCATCTTTATAATCTAAGCACACTTTCAACCATTATATAGCTGTTCAGAGATTATCTTGGTCTGGAAATGACTTTCTGTGCATTTCTGACTGTGAGACAAGCCCTAAACTGCCATACCAGCCTCAGTGCAGCTCCTCCAATGCAGAGACCATGTTTACCACTCCAGATCTGGGAATTTGCTGAGTCTGACCACAGGTGTTTCACTTACTGGGCCAGCTGCTCAAGTGCTCTTCTGCACAGCAGGGCCTTTAAAAGAGTTGTGCCTCTGTACGCTAAGCCTACCCAAGTGTGTATGCTTCAAAACTCCTTCTTTTAGCTTTCTCAGCCTACAAATAAATACACAGAGACTTCTTATTAATTATGAAAGCTTTGCCTTTAGCTTAGCCTTGTCTCAACTAGCTCCTATAACTTAAATTAACCAATTTATACTAATCTAAATGCTATCATGTGGAATTACCCGTCTTCCATCTTGCCTTTCCTATTTACTATATGTGTATCCTGGCATCTCCTATGAGCCTAGATTCCCTCTCCTCATCCTTTCGCTCCCCAGAAATCTTGCCCATACCTCCTGCCTAGATACTGGCCATTCGACTTATTACACTAATCATAGCAAATGCATCTTCACATAGTGTACAAATAACCCACAACAGTGGGATTTTGAAACCTCTAAGCCTACCCCTAGTGAACAACATCCTCCAACAAGGCCACATGTACTAATCCTTCTCCCAAAGTTCCACAAGCAAGTGACCAAATAGTAAAATATACGAGCTCATGGATGCTATTCTTATTCAAGACTCCACAAGAAGGAAGCTTAAGTTTATACTATCTTGTTGAATGCTTAGAGTGGCATTGCTCAAAATTCAGTGAAATGCAACAAGACAATGTGGAAAAGAATATCACTGATCAATATATACCTATTTGATATAACGTATGATACAAGTTTTGAAATAAAAACATTTCTAAATGTTTTTACACAGTTAACCTGCGTTCTGAAATAATCTTACATTGAGGTTGTCAGTAGCATCTCCAAGCAGAAGGCTGGAGAGGTACTTAGTAATTAAGAGTAGCCAACTTCACTTGCAGAATATCTGAGTTGGGTTCTGAAGCTCCCCACTGCCTGTAACTCTAGCTTCAGGGAATCAGACCCATTTCTGGCCTCAACTGGAGTGCACACACAGCACACCAGCACACATGAATGCTCTCTCTCTCTCTCTCTCTCTCTCTCTCTCTCTCTCTCACACACACACACACACACACATAAATAAAAGCATCACAAGTAGATTTTCATTATAGTGTCTCATATGATTTGGTGAAGGGCAGTGTTTCTACGTTGTCATGAAACAACTCACTGAACTTTGAAAAATGCTATCTTAGGTATCCAAGACAATGTTATAAATTTTAGTTTGTCTATGTATTTTTACAGAAATGAATCTAAGTATAACAACTACATTTTCCCAGGAATATGCTGTATTTTCCATCTTATATAGTTGTCATCTCACTAGAGAGCATCTCTTGTTCTTTCATTTTAACTACCAGACAGCTTCCTCTCTGGAATTCAGCTTTCTTTCCAGTGATTGACACCCTTCTCTGCTATTAATTTTATGTCACAGCAGAAGCTCTTGATGTTAGAGTTAATTTTTACTTCTCTAGGTGGATAGTGTGAACTATACGCAGTATGAAGAGTTTTTTCCATCCTAAGCTAAAGGTGTTCTTGCCTT
Organism: Mesocricetus auratus; assembly: GCF_017639785.1. Classification (NCBI taxonomy): domain Eukaryota; kingdom Metazoa; phylum Chordata; class Mammalia; order Rodentia; family Cricetidae; genus Mesocricetus; species Mesocricetus auratus. Next base: position 36,646,641 of record NW_024429188.1, on the reverse strand, counting down.
TTAAAGATATTCCAACATTTCTTTCAAACCTTCCTTCTATTTCATTCACCATGGATTTTGATGGGTCAGTAAACCCAAAGAATATTACATACAATACCAGTTTTCTTTGTGTTCAAAGAGGGAATAATCTTCAAATAGATTTAGTAGATGCGTGGCAGATTTTTATTACAGCCTTCCAATTTAACACACAAGAGAAAAACATAGAAAATTTGGTTTATATAATAACAGATTCTGAAAATGTTTAGACCATTGTATAGTTTAGACTGAATACCATCGATTTTGTATCATTTTATCATGAATCTTTTCTCTATCATTGCATATCATTTCTCTTCTTGTCTATTAATCTCTAAGGCACACTGTCGACAATTTTCCTGCTCTTCAAGTTGAAAGATTTTGCAAAAAAGATCTAGTTATAAATATCATCTCCATCACTTTTATTTTGGAGGGGAAGCAAGATGGTTTCTGGGCCACATTGGATGCTTGCCCTTATGTGTATATGGATGACATTCATTGGACTTACTGGATTATTTAAAAAAATTGTAGTTAAGAGAGAAACAAGAGATATGCTTGGGGAGCCTGAGGGAGGGAACTGTATAGAGATATGATGAAAGTCATTATATGTATATGCATGGAATGAAAGTAAATTGTTTTAGAATCCTTTTCTTGGATGTGTTCCCTGAACATCAGACTAAATTGTCTGAGTATTCCTTTAATATCACTGGACCTTATTTTACTCTGCACATTGTAAAAACTCTATGACATCATAGTGTTTATTCATTCATTTAATTTTTTCATCTACTGGGTCAAAGTTACAAAAGAAATGGGACAGTATCTGTCTTGTTCTCAAACACTTCCATAGTATAATGCGAAGAAAATAATACAGTTTCCAGAAATTTTTGCTGGGCAAATGAATGAACACGTGCTGAATTTCACATTTCTCAAATCCTCAGTTATTTTTGGCCCATTATTTTCCATCTTTGTTTTTGGAAACTGCAGCTATCCTTTGGAACCTTCCTTTTCATGGTTTCAATCCTCTCTCACTGCTTTTAACCATGTCATCCTATGAGTAATATACCTTTCCTTTTCTTACCTGTATTTCTGAAGGACTTCTGAGGTCTTCAGTAAGGCTTACATGTGTCTTTGTAGCACACTACCTCGAAGACTACATTCCTTTCCAGACTTCAACTTGGTACTTCCACAGCAAAACCTTTCTATGTAGTCTTTTGAGACTATATCATAATCTCAGCTTTGATATATCTGTATCAGTGAAAACTATCAGCTAAATCCTTGTTTGCTTATTGTTTAATGCATATTCTCATTATACTTTTAAGCAGACAGAATATCTTCACAGCAAAAGTTCCCTATCCTAAATTTATTTACTTAAACATAAGATCAATTAAAAAATTGATTATGGATTTTATTTGGTTTAAATTGCATACATGTATAATTAAAATGTTTCTTAATCACAATTAAATTAACTCCCCAGATAATGTATACTGAGAATGTAGCACTGATATTAATAGTTTTAGATAAGATACTTCTGTTATGTTCAAGAATTAGGGAGGAAGAGGTGTTGGTAAGCTTTTCACTATCCACTGCTTCCTTACTATCTTCTTGTTTTAATATGATTTAACAGTTTATTTTTTAAAAATTTCTTAACATTTACTTATTTGCTGCATGTGCATGCCAACTCATACAGATGGAGGAACCAGGGCAACATCTAGGCATGGGTTCTCCCCTCTTAACTACGTGGGTCTTGGGAATCAAACTCTGATTCTTAGGATTCAAGGCAGAACCCTTTATTTGATGAGGTATACCACTGTTCCTCGTTTACTTTCTTTTGTTCTCATTTACTTTCTTTTGAAAACAAGAATACTATGTCTGTTACACCTAGTTGATAAATTTTAAAGATATAAAAGTGGAAACCTTGAGTAAATTATCTTTTTGAATATTCTTATATTTAGTGATCATTCATGAGATTGTATGATTTTGATGATCTAGGCAGAAATAATCTACTTAAATATTTTTATATAGCATTATGTCATTTTCTCAAATATAATATTCTTTCATATTACTATTGCATAGGAAAATCATTGGTGTAAATAAATTTAAACTATACAGAATCGTACTGAGCAAAAGCATTAAATAATATACCTGTTTAGGTTCTACTTGTAACACATTTATTTCTCTAATATAAGATTTTTTAGTTAAAAAGGAAGAAAAATCAAACACAACAATGGTACTATACAGTCCCCTACTAAAATTTTATCTGTGTGATCATGAATCCATTTGATTTTTATTACTCAGTTAGTAAAGCAGTTCTGTCAGCAAAAGTAGAATATATCTCTATCACAAAGTTTATGAAAGGAACCAAAGCACTTGTGGAATTCTTTTGTCATGAGGTAAAAGTGCTACTGCATAACCAAGGAAATTTATTATAATCATAACTGTTTTCTGTGAATTAAATTTCTAACAAAACTCAATCTTTATCCACAGTAAAATTCTGTTTTCTTTCAAGATTCAATTGAAGGGTACAATTCTAGGTATCCCATTATTCTATTATGTATAAGTTTGTAGACTGATTTGGGGTTTTGTAAAGAAACAAAACCTTAGCTCCTCCTCAAAGCTAGAATCTATTCTGTAATAGTGGCCTTATAACTTAGAGTTGTGAATTACTTATTCATATGGAGTATATGCTGGCTAGTTTTATGCCAACTTGACATAAACTAGAGATATCAGAGAGGAGAGAGCCTCGATTGGAAAAATACCGCCATAAGATAGAGCTGTAGGCAAGCTTTTGGAACATTTTCTTAATTAGTGATTGATGGTGGCAGTCCCAGCCCATTGTTGGTAGTGCCATACCTGGGCTGGTGATCCTGTGTTGTATAAGAAATCCAGTGACAGATGACCAAAGGGATTAAGACTGGGCTGGTTTAACCACCAGAAACAGCTGACCTGACAAGGGTTAGCTCTTGAATCCCAGGCTGATGCCTGGGAATCCAGCATGGGACTGATCAAGACCCACTGAATGTGGGTATCAGTGAGGAGGCCTAGGTAATCTATTGAGCCTTAGGTAGTAAATCAGTATTTATCCAGGGTATACAAATGGACTTTGGACTCCCATCCAACAATGTGAGATGCACTCTCACCCTGAACTCTTGGGGGAGGGTCTAGGCCCTGCCCTGGATGAAATGACAGACTATGGATACCCCCATGGAGGGCCTCACCCTCACTGGGGAAATGAGAGGATATTGGGGGAGCTGGTGGGAGGGCACGAGAGGAGGGGAGGGAAACAGAGAGGGACCTGGAATTGACATGTGAAGCAACCTTGTTTCCAATTTAAATATAAATTTAAACAATATATATATATATATAAAGAAAGCAGGCTGAGCAAGGCATGGGAAGCAAGTAAGTAAGCGACACCTCTCCATGGCTTCTGCATCAGGTATTACCTCCAGGTTCTTGCCCTGTTTGAGTTCCTGTCCTGACTTCCTTCGATGATGAACAGTGATCTGTATGTGTAAGCCAAATAAATTATTTTCTGCCCAACTTGATTTTTGGTAACAGTGTTTCATCTCAGCAATAGAATCCCTAACAAAGACACGATATGAGATGAATATTTTCAGTCTGTGAAAAATGTCAGAAAATCTACCCATTTGCCAGTTTTATAATTTTCTATTGCAGAAACAAGCATTTTTTACTTCAAGTAAAATTCTTAGCTTACCTCTGGAGTCTATCTATTTCTCTGTCAGTCCATCCACCCATCCATCCATCAATGTATCTACCTACCTACATATCTATCTATCTATCTATCTATCTATCTATCTATCTATCTATCTTCTATCCGTCTATCTTATTCCTTTTACATTGTGGCACTTATGCTAAACATATCCTCTGGGTTTCCTTATATGGGTCATGCCATAAAAATATCTATTTGAGCGCTTGTCAGGTCAGATTCTCTGAGAGAGCCATTATACTGTTTATGTATCCTTTGTCCTTGTCAACTTATGATATTTTCATTCATTGTCCTTGTACAAATCAAGGAAAGAATTGTTATGTATGGATACATTTATGGATTTTGGTTGCTCCAGCCCTTACTTGGAGAATTTATTGCAAGGATGTTTCATAATGGCCTGGCACTAGGTCAGAAGCTGTTATCGGTAAATCAATTTATGTTACTCAGTGTGCTTAATGCAGAAAGACAGACAGCATCAGGCTAGAGGCTTTGAGAACGCTAAAAGTTTCTCAGCCACTAGTGATATTTAAAGCGGATCTTTATTGTCTGCCTACATTGTACTGTGCCAGTAGAAATAAGAACAGAAGAAAAACAAAAGGTTGGATTATTGGTTAAGAAATGGCTTTTTACTCTTTCCATACCTTTTATCTCAAAATTGAAAATCTGGCTTAGGGGAATAAAGCCCTGGCGTCTAAATGACAAAGCCGAACAGCATCTGCAAAGTTTTGTGTTCAAATAAGTCCGGAATGCATATCTATTTCTTTATTGTGGATCATTTACCTATTATAGGAACAGTTTTACATATCCTTTAAGTTAATAAGCAATATGGGGAGAACAGAAAAGGAAAGATCTTTGAGGCTGCGCTTAGAAACCCTCAGTGTCAACTAGAACTAAGAACATTTGGTACTTCTTTTGTTTCTTGCTGAGATGCCCTGTTACCACAAAGTCACAGGCTTTAGCCATTTCCCTTTAACTATACAAGAAGAAAAATCGTTTGAACACTGTATGCATTTTAGGAAGACTTCAAAAAATAGTGTCAACTTTTCCAAATGTGTCCATGTCACTTTCTGCTTGTCTTCTCTTTTCTCCATTTTCAAATTTGCTCTCATTTTGATGGGAATTAATTGCGAATATTTACAGGAGGATTAGAGATAAATTGACTCTCTTCCTTTTAAAATTCTTGTCTGAGACAAATTGAAAGCTCACTTTATACCATATAATGGTGTATGTTTGATTCCTGTTCTTTTCAGTTATCAATTTACTTTGAGAAGACACTCTCCAAAAATAGAATCCTGATTTCCCACGACATTACTGCTGTTGATACTTCGTTATATTTTAGGCAAAACTTCCTCAGACAAATGTTTATTGAGTCATGTTGAAATAGTGACAGTTGTACTCTTGCCCCAGCCTACTAATACATACTTGGAAAGGTGCCCCTTCAAACCAAGTTCATTTCAACACCTGCACAAGCAGCTGTTTACACTCTATTCGCCCCTACTACATGGTATTTCTTTCTCTCACCATTAGGCCTGTACCCATCTTCTTGAAACCTTTTTAGTACTCACATCGCATAAATCTTAAAATCCTCTATTATCATCATCTCAATACTGCTTTAATCTATGTATTCCTCCACCACCTCTCCCTTATTTGAGCCATGCATTTGTAACCTACAGCACAAGACTAAGTTTAAGATACGATCAAATTTATTATTCATGAAGTTGCTGATTTTTATTATTTCCTTTTGATTCCCCACACAGTTTATAGCCCTCAGAGTCCAATGTAAGTTATCGTTTCACTTCTAAGTATTGTATCATACCTTTTCTTACCTTTCTTTAGAATAATTATGCCACTGTGAATGAGGCAAGCTTGCACATGGCAAGCTCCACTACTTTGGTTAGAACATAAATATAAATCCCATGAATCATAGGACTGAGAAGTCCTACCTGCATGTGAGCAAGAAGCAGTCTTTACATGGTAACCTGTTACTTGGATAGATCTGAGGATATTAATGATGAAAAGGAGTGGCCAGAGGAACGACTTTTCCCTTCTCAATTGCAGCACTGTAAGTGACTTCTGCTAGATCAAACAGACTATTTTGGGGATTCCTGCTCACCCATCTCCTCTGTGTTTTCAGAGCTGCTGTAGAGCTGTTAGAACAGTGAACTGACGCTTTTTGACTTGCCAAACAGTGGGAGCTTTCTATTTAAATAGTTATCCCTTAGAAGAGCTATATTAGGGAGCTCAAAGGAAAGGATTTAAGGGCCCACACAGAGTAGAGAGGCAGCAGATCAGCCACCTACTGAGTCCTTGTTCCTTCCAATGCTTCAAACTACATATTTGTAAGGCAGACGACCTCCTGCTCACCCAACTGTGTGTTCCTTGCCTGCCCTTTTGTGTTTAGCAAACACATGGGAAGGACAGGTCTTTGCTGCTAATGTGTCTTTCCTTATTTGTGGTAAGTGTTGCCATACAGCCAAGTGGGCAGAGATCCAGGTGTGTTGCTGGCATCCAGGGATGTGACCATAAGAAGAATTGTTTTTAGAATGTAGATGTTCACATATACGTATTTAAAATACATCCTCAGAAAATATGTAAAATGACACTAGACTAAGAACTCAAAATAATAAAAAAAATTAAAATAAACTTTCTTGTCCTTTGTTTAATGGATTCATATTACTTGCAATTAGAATCAAGTTTACCATTTAATGATAAGGGGCCTTCTCTGTCCTTTATTGTGGTCACAATCCCATTATTTCCCTAGTTTTAAAGCTGTGAGAACTTTAATAATTTCTTTGACACTCAATTATATTCTCATGTTTAATTTACTTTTCTTATACCCATTCCATTACTTACCCTAAGACAACAGAGAAAATATGTTAGCACCAGGAAACTCACTTTGCTAATATATGAAGGCTTCTTTTCATATCTCATTGAAACCTGACATTCAGAAGTAGGCCAAAAAATAGGCCTAGGTATGCACTCAGATACCTCTTTTATATTATCATTAAATATCCCCTGGAAGTAATTGCTTCCCTTGGTGAGCATTCTGGATTCTTAGTCTATGCTTTTGGTTTTTGTTTGTTTGCTTGTTTGTTTTGTTTATGCCATTTTGTGCTTTTTTGAGTGCCTTAAAAGGAAAGAGAAAATATCTAAAGTATTTCAAGAGCAAAATCTAACATTACTATGATGTCAACTATTCTCCAGTTTCCTCTTTCTTTTTAAGTGAATGCACAGCATGCCTCTTTTTTCAGTCCTTTCTGTCCCTCTTTTTTTCTGTAATTATTATAACCCATGACTTACAATTCTTTTAAAGAGCTAATTTCTTCCTCCTTCTGGCTTCTGCAGTTTAAAAGGGGGGTAGTTTCCCAGTCTGCTCTTTCACTGCCCCCTTTGTCACACTGCTCTAATTTAGCCTGTCAAACTTAACCCACCCTCTCATCTGGTGTCATTGGTGTGTAAATATTGTCCCCCTTGGGATACTTTCACAGAGTGACTCATTTTAGCAGCCAGTAATGTGATTCTTAAGAGCCTTTGAAGTGCTGGGGACATTTCTAAACACTACCTGAAGCCACACACACAGCCTTTATTCAGATCTTAGCACTTTGTCCTTAGCTGCCCTGAAGACCAGTGGTCCCTCCTTTTGTGCTCTGTTTGGTTTCAATCACTGTACTGCTTGCACCTCTCATCTTGTGGTAACTAGACCCACAGAAATATCTAACAACAGTGAGATAAGGTGACTTTCTAAGACTGAAGCATACACTTTTAGCTACCCTTAATTTGTAAGGGATGGTCCTCTTTCCCACTCCAAGGGGTACGTCATATTTTCTTAGCTTTGTATCCTGCCAGATGAAAATACATAACACAGGTGACAAGTAGAAGATGGCAGCTATGTGCTTTGTGGATTCAATTGTTCCTAAATCAAAAGATTTATGAACTGTACATTTTAAACAGTTCTTGGTTCATGACTCCCTTGAACAGAATTGAGAGGAAGGAAGGAACGGTAAGGCAAATGCGAAGAAAAATGGCCGAGGCTCTTCAATCTTGTGTTACAGATAAAAATTTAACCAAGGTAAGTTGAAGAGGTATAATCGGAAGACTTGAAAACTCCAATTTTAAAGGACAAAATAGAAAGGTCGGGAGTAAATTCAAAGCAGCAAGTTTACGGAGACCTACTCCTTTGCTGCTCACTGATGCAGCTCTTCTGTGGAATAGAAATTTAAATAGAAAACTCCCAGGGCTTTCGAAGCAAAAACATTAAGACATTGCTTTAACAGCTTTACAGATTTTGCCATTTTCATCCTGCCTACAGTGCTAAGAAGTGAGCAGTAATCTCTAGGGTGGGAGCATGGCCCACGGTCAACACCTATGCTCAGTCTGTGCTTTTTGCACTTTCACTTTTCATTTCCCTTAATCAATATTTACCATGTGACAGTCACAGCTTCAGTGGCTTCTGTTTTCTGCTGATCTTTCTGTTGCCAGTCTTTTAGACTTTCAGTCATTTCTTTGGGTATATTAATGTCTTTGCTAATTCTTTTACGAATATCCACATCAATTATATGTAGATTTTTGGGGGGGAGGGCTCTGGTGAACATTTAAGAAACTGAGACTTATTATTAATTTGAGTGACATTTAAAAATCTGCTTGAGTATGCTCTTCATTTACCAGGTCACAGCATTTACTTCGTTGCTTATTTTAAGCAATGGTGTTTCAGGTAATTGTCCTTTACAAGGTTAACTACTGCTGGGTAACAAACCACTACACAATGTAATCTATTAAGCGCTAAGCTCACCAGTTCTTCTGGCTCGTCTGAGCTCAAATGATTTCAGTGGAGCTTGGCTCTGACACTTGTGTGTTGGCTAAGGATGACTGATCTGGGATGATTTCAGTCACATGTCTGAGAGTTGGCTGTATGTCAGCTAGGCCATGTGTCTCTAGTGATCCAGCAGGTTTGCTTGAGCTTGTTTTCCCACAGTGTTCATAAGGTTCTCATGGAAAGAGGACAAAGAACACATGTGTTTACTTGAGCCTAGGCTCAGAGCTATTATGTCATGACTTCTGTTGACTAAAGTCAGCCCCAGACCTATCAGAGTCAAAGGGAAGGCCAATTCGTTCTGTCTATGTATTGAGAGGAATTGAAAAACTATTACAAAACTGCAATGTTGTGGGGATCAGTAAAGAATTCTCCTCTTTTTGCCATTTCCTGCATGTACTAAAGTTTAACAATGACATAGCTATCACAAGCAATTACTTTTTGGGGAACAATTGTTTGATATGCAGGAAATATTGATCCATCATACTTATGAAGAAAATTGCATCACAGAGAGGATTTTTCAGACATCGTAGTTGTTTAGAAGATTGAAAATTGCTACAGTCTTAAGCAGTATGGCTTAAGGAACCATTTTCATTTCTTTTTTTTCTGAAACAGGATTCATTTCTTAAGTGAAAGATTTTTATTCTTCCCAATATAGAATCCAGTGTTGTTTTAATTAATGTGACTCCAAATGAAATGTGTTCAATTGCATTAAAAATGTGATACATTTTCATACTTTGCATCAAACACCACTCTCTGATATCATAGACATACAAAAAGTGTTCCATGCTCAATTAAGTTTTCTTCTTATTATGAAATATAAGTGTTACTCATGAGCTTTGTATTATCTGCTCAAAGAACCATCCTATTCTTTTAAGAAATCTTATTATAGGACTCATTAGAGAATTTTTGAGGTACTTACAAGTTGGCCTCTTTGGGGGGACCATTTTATCCTAAGGAAAGAACAGAAAAATAAATGTATCTTTTAAATAATTTTTATTTTCATTTTACAAAATGCCTTGCACAAGATTACTAAAAATAATACATTATATTTAAGAGGAGGTGACACTGCCAAGGGCAAAAAATTATTTCTTTGCACAAATTCATTGAGTCTCTATCACAAGTGTCCCTTGTATACAGTGAGTAGAAAGGCAGAAGAACTAGTAATGTGAAAAAGAGAAACATGCCTTTTTATTTTTGACTTTGTTCTAATCATATATTAAATAATATATGTGAGAAATATAAGGCTTATGGCTTGAAAAACTATTGATGAAAAACATACTATATTGAAATTATGCAAGCCCATTGCTAAGTATTATCATTGGAGGTCTTTGAGAAAAAGCTTGTTAACAACTCAGGAAAGATGTAGTCTGCTTCACATAAAAATAATTACAATGAACTATGAAATGTACATAAGAATACATATATTTGGAAGATTGTTTCAATTACTTTAACACAATTTATTATTGTGTTAAAATATCTGAAAAAGAATAAATTGAGAGAGCTAGGGTTTATTTTAGCTTATAGTTTTAAGGGATTTAGTTCATGGCAATGAGAAGTCATGGCTATGGGCTTTGAAGCACTTGATCACATTGTATCCCATAGTCAGGAAGCAGAGAGCTATGAATGTTTATTCTAAGCCTGACTTTGCCTTTTTTGTGTTGTTTAGGACCTTAGCAGTTGGAACAGTGTCATCCTTGACAAATCTGGCTTCAGTTGACGTAATCTACATAATCTCTCATTAGCATGTTTTTAAGATTTTCTCCTAGATAAGTCTAGATTACATTAACATGACAATCTAGATTAACCACCACAAGGACATAGAGAAAAGTCCATTTGTTTTTCAGTATAAAGACAAGAACATGATAATTTTCTCCATAGGGAAGAGAGCTAAACATGCTTGATGTTATCACCTGAAACAGGAAAGAACTAAGAATCAGAATTACTTCAAGCATACCCGAACACTCTGTACCATAGCATTCAAGGGATAATGCCACTTTTTTTCAGAGATAAAATTCTATCCCTAGCCTGTTACTACAATACAGTTTGGGTATCAAATGAGCAAGTGCCAAGATGTTTTTTAATGATAGGCATCCATGGCAAAGAGAGGCTCTACACTGACTAACATTTTCTTTACAGCCATCCCGTTCACCTTGTGACAGGTTTGAGCAGTGTGGCAAATTAGTATTTTAATATTGCACGTAAATTTGATTCTCCTTCTCAGCAAATTGTTTCTTGAATTTTTATAGTTACCTGATGTGTTAAAAAACCAGGCAAAATCAGTCTGTTAATTCTAGGAAGATTATTGTTATAGTAGGAGGCCATAGTAAGAAATTAACAACACACATAAATCAATACCAATAACAGAGACTGAAGACAATATGAAGACACACTTTTCTATCTTCTGTATCATGGGATGATTTGCAGTCAGTGATATATCTACTTTTTTGTTTCACTTGTTCTCATCCTCTGGCTGATCTTGGCTTCATTTTTGTTTCAATTTCCCCTAGCTTTCTGTCCAAATAGTATCTATTTCCTTTCCCCAAACCTTAATTCACCCTTCATCGTTCTCTTACTAGAGTAGCTACCCCAGTAGTCCAGCCAGGGTGTTTCTAATCAGTTTCTTCCAAGGGCTTATTTGAGGTTTATTTGATCATCATCAAGAAGATAATTGTCTATCCTTAGAGCTGGATTAAAAGGCAAAGCAGGTAACACACAGAATTGGAAACCATCCTGTTGCAGTGTCTCAATAACCTTGCAGGCAGCACAGGACACTTCAGAATCTTGAAAGTATTTCAACTTCTAACTCCTTTTTTTCTCCACCATTTTTAATCCTTTTTCCAATTCAAGTTTCCCATTCATATATTGCAGTTCATCTGTTCTATGAATTTTAAATGAGATAAAAATAATTCTTCAGGGAGATATTTCACACTAGGTTTGGAGTGAGTGATCTGAGATCTACTTAAGATGCATTATGAATAGATTTTTACTTATGAAGGTATTTCTAATAGAAATATACATGGAATCATTATGTAAAGGGTTATAGTAACATCTATGAATTAGTTCCTTCACAGGCATTGATTAAATGTTGGTTCCTTGATGGCTTCTTTAATTGAGCTTGTATTCAAATAAGTTTGACCGCATTTTAATTAGATTGCTTAATAAGCAAGACAGAGACTTAAGCTTAGATACAGATTCACTTGGAGACTAGCAACTTATGAATCAACATGTTCTGTTGGACATCAGCTTTGTCCCCTATTAAGTATACCTAGCCCAAACATTGTTTACCATTTTGTACCTTCAACTATTTGAATGGGTATGCTATCATATGAAATTGTCCATATAGAGATAGAAGAGAATATAATAGATTGCATGAGAATGACATTAGCATGAATGCTCTTTCCATAAATCTTATAAACATAAATAAAATGTCATCAGAGAAATCAACATGGTGGTGCAGGTTTGTAATCCCAACAATCTGGCAGATGTATCAGAAGTTAAAGAAAACTAGCTATATAACAAGTTTAAGAAAAGTTTTTGCCATATGAGACCCATCTCAATAAAGGGTCATCAAATGTGTTTCCTTATCAAATCTGATATATAGTAACTTCTCATTTATACTCCATGAACTTCTGCTGTTTAAAGCTGAGCATATCTCTCCCTTACTATTGTGTATTATTCACCCTACCCCCAGAGGAATGTGTAGGTTCCATTTACTCAAATGGGATCAGATACTGTCTAACATGGCTCATGGTTAAGGAAATGTGCACAATCAGTGTGACTTAGAAGATAAGGACTATCCATAAGCATCTTAGATGTTCTGGACTTATTTCTTTTTCTCCAAGAACATAACTTCTAAAAATATAATATCTATAATATATTGAACATTTTCAGGGAAAATGTTGTAAGAGCTATAAGTTTGGCAGGTCAGCATACTATTTGTTAACCTAAAAGGCCGTGCTCTGCTTTTTCTCATGTAAATTTAGTTTTGAGTGCTTTCTTGAATGTGAGATGATGAATAGTAGACAATTAGATTTCAGAAACATTGTGATCACATTCTGACCAGTGATTATCTTTATACCAGTTCTTCACACTTTTCTGCTTACTTGCAGGCTATTATTTCAGTGTTTATCCTCTCAATCATGTTATTTGAAAATGTAAATTAGGGTCATGGTAACTTAGGAAAAATATTTAGTGTAGGGCTAAATAGACATGATTCTTATTATATATATCTTGGAATATTATATTTAGTACATAAATAAAATAGCCCATATAGAGGAGAGGAAGAAATTTCCATGCCAACAATTCTATAATTCTTAAAATATTTGCTTATTTATTTGTGTATGTATGAGACAGACAGTGCGAGGGAGGGAAGGAGGGAGGGAGGGAGAGAGAGAGAGAGAGAGAGAGAGATAGAGAGAGAGAGAGAGAGAGAGAGAGAGAGAGAAAACCTGTGTATAGAGGTCAGAGTCAGTTTTCAGTTTTATACTTCAATTATGTGGGACCAAGAGATCAAGATCCAGTAGACTTCTTGGTGGCAAGTGCCTTTATCCACTAAGACATCTCACTGACCTCAATTTATAGTATTAATAAAGTTATATAGAGGAAGTAGAACATTTTGAGGAAAGAATTTTCCCTATCGTTTTCCTCTACACCAAATCTTTTTTTTGGCATATATTATGAAATGTAACAACTTGTTCAGAATTCAAGATCTGAAGTGGTTTAAAGTAGGAAATGCATGATCCCAGCAAAAGAGAAAAACCTTATGATTGAGGGAGTGAGGCATGGCATGATGGGTATTGATGATGAGGAGTGTCTTCCATGAAAAAAATTCAAACTAGCTTTGGCTTTCCAAGAACATGTTCATGATTTATTGCTCATGTGAAATTTCTACCTTGTGTTATCTTAAACTTTCCACATTACTTATTCTCTTAATAGGTTTCCCTGGAAGCCTATTGAATGAAAACCTACTGCTGTGGGAATATAGCTACTAATGGACTTAAATGCAAATGCTTTGGGCAATAATACAAATACGAGTGCAGTGGCTCAGTGGTGCATTTGATTTCTCTCTTCATTTAAGAACAATTAGTTGATCAATGCAGGATGGGAAATGACATTCTTGTAAAGGAGAACTGAAAAAGTTAATATATTGATAATACATGCCCAAGCAGTGGGATGAAGTGGGTATCAGCATGCCATTTAAAACAGCAGTATTTCATTGACTGGTGAAGTGCTGGATCCTCATTGTCTAACACATGGGCAGCGTGTGGAAACTTTGTGCAACACACTAATAAAAGTCCTTTATAAATCATATATATCCCATATAGTGTGTTAGACAGCAAAGTGACTCTAATCAACCCTTTCTTAATGATATCAGATCATCATGTGTAGAAGAGCCTGGTTTTGGTGACCATACAGATAGAGGCTTGCAGTTTTTCCTTTTTGCTTTTTTTCTATTTTGATCCAGAATTTTACCTTGCAGCCCTGGTTGATGTGCAACTATCTATGTAGATCATGCTGGCCTCAAACTCACAGAGATTCACCTGCCTCTACCTCCTGGGTTCTGAGTTTTGAGATTAGAGGCATGGGATCCCATAGCCAGTTCTTGGGTCTATTCTTTTATAACCTTTAAAATTTGTAACCATGGACACTTTACCTAAACATTCTGATTCTCAGAGTTTTCCTTTGTGAAGTAGGACTCCTTTTTCTAAGATAGTTAGTATGAAGATTTGAAAACTACGTAAAACACCTTAACATATACACTGGCATTAAATGAGAATTCATTATGTATTAATTGCCTTCTAATTTCCCACCTGAGAGCAAAGAATGATTCAGCTCAACATTCAGTTAAGAAGAAATCTCAGAATTGTAGCATTATTGCTTATATATTCATTTGTTAGTCCCTTTATTATCACAGTATGTTATTTGCATTATATAGTTTAGCAGTGATATGTATAATTTAACTAGAAACAATATTACTACCATCAGTGTTGATTCCAGTTTGATTACCTGACCTTCAACTAGGTGGGAAGCAATACTATCTTTTCTAATTATAGAATTAAAACAGTAATAATCCTCATATGCTATAATAATTACCAAATAATCAAATCAACAGTTAATTGGATACTGGGTCATATTTGTTGCTATAAATAGGTGATGGAAATATCTGTTAGATATAAAGACAAAAGAAGCCAACGTAGAGCCAAAACAAGTGATAAGTTAAGGAACTGCCTCCAGGAGGAAGACAAGTAGCATAGACACAGGAAAGAAGCTAGCCAGTAAGTTTCAATTTTAGGTGAAATACCAGACTCAGCCTTGTATCATGGGTAATTTCTTGAGGAAAACTTGACCTCTGCGTTTGTCTTCTGTAAAGGCATAGGTACTGTCATTTAGTAAGCGTAGAGCAGCCTTAGAATGTTGGCTGCTCCAAGACACATAAATCCCCAGGAACTTCTAACTCTTAGGGTGATGAGGCTGCAGTGTTCATAGTCAGTGTTCAGAAGAAGCTGGTTTTATAAAGCACAGAAGAGCCAGGCGGTGGTGGTGCACAACTTTAATCCCAACACTCGGGAGGCAGAGGCAGGTGGATCTCTATGAGTTCGAGGCCAGACTGGACCGACAGCCTCAAAAACAATACAGCGAAACCCTGTCTCATAAAACAAAAAATACAAAAAAAAAGCCAAAGCACAGAAGAGTTATGGAACAGAAAAAAAATCATAGCAAACAGAGATGAAATGCATCATGATGCAGAACTAATTGTGTTTAGTTTATCTTTAATGGTTCCTAGAATTTTATGTTTCAGAAATATTCAAGGAGCATCAGGGAGTTATTATTTCCCAGTATGGCAAGGTGTTTTTTTAATTGGACAGCACCAAAACATCAAAAGAATTAGTTGAATAGAATGTTCTGTAGCATGGAAAGTTGATTTCATTGTGCCTAAAAGATTTCTGATAGCAAAGCAAAGATATGAGCAACTATTGCTCTGGTTATCAGTATTATTAAAGTATAGGGTATGTAAAACTTCAGGTTAGTGGCTTATGATCTTTACCATCTTATCAAACCTCAAAGCCCCTTTTTAGTTATGAAAAAGTTTATACAATAAACGTTTAGAAATTCTATATCTAGCAAATGTTTAAACTGCCTTCCTGGTGCAAATCTGAATCCATCATTTCTTCTCATAAGACCAAGTTTGCAATTGAATAGCACTAATAGACTCCACCATATAGTATTAGTTACCCATTGCTGTGTAGAAATACATAGTTCCAATCCTAAAAGAATTACAATCATCTATCATCCTCACATGGTTCAGAGACCCTTAAATAGCTTATCTGGTAGCTGGACTCTTGTGTCTTGCATGTGGTTTCCACTTATGTTTTAGTTAAGGATACAGTCTTCGGAAGGCTTGACTAGAAATGGAGGATCTCCTGTGCAGGTAGATCACTGAGGCCATTGTCAGATTAGTATTGGTTCTTGGAAGGAGTGGGCTCCCAAAGTCCATTCTTGTTCTAGGGATAAATACTGATCTACTACCTGAGGCCCCATATCTCTTTCACACATAGCTTCTAAAACATTGTTTGTTGTGCCAAATAGTCATTCCTATTCATCAGTTTAAAAAAACATTCTCATCATAACAAAATATTTACAGCCCTTCTCACTTTCTTTAGAATATAAGGAGCATTCTGCCCTATCATGAAAGATTTTGGAGATGGGTGGGTTGAGTTGCTTACTGATAATCATGCAACAATAAAATAGTTCATCTCCAAGGATGCAATGAAAGAGTAAAATATGCTGTCCTGTACATATAATATTTTCCCCTAATATTTGTCTTTATGTTATGCTCCTTTAGCTTTTATATCCAGGGAGAACAGTGATCCCTAAGTTTTATGACAACTGTATTCATGTTTAACGTTATAGCTCTCAAGCTTTTGCCATTGTGTTTCTTGCATCATTAACACTGAGCACTTAGTCAGCTAGTCAACATCCTACCTTGTTTAGAAATATTCTCATGATCTGTGTTTCAGTTCATCTGATTCTGAATGCCACATGAGAATTTTGGTGCTTAAGGACACAAGCCAGTCTGAGAGAATATAGACAACTAATAGATTCTATCTTGGTCATGCTCCCTGATACACACCACATCCAGTGCCCTGTCTTTAGCAGAAATGCTTCACATTTGTGTTAATTGGCTCTAATTGACTGAGTTCCTAGGATAAGAGAAACCATGAAAACAGAGGCTTGTCTGCCAGCATAATCCCTACTAATGAGCTCCACTTTCCTTTCATGCTCATGATATTCCTAAATACAAAATAAGAATATGAAAGAAACTCTTTCAAATTCTAAGAGAGACCATCATTTTAATTTTGCTACATTTAATTAATAATATAATTTTGTGGGCATTAAACAATCATGAGTAATATTTTGCCCTGTAAATGCTCTCAGTTTTATTTGAAGAACAAAAATTTTAACTACTGAACATTGACAGCAGATTTGAGAAGCTAAGTAAAACTAAGGTTATTTTATGTTTGCTCTTCATTATCAGTCATCCATAAGATATGAGATATATTGATTACATAGTAATTGAAGGACGAGAACAAAACTCTAAGAAAGATGGCAACAATTTGGTTTTATGGGTAGTACAATATCTTTGGAAAAGTATGAGTACAAGAGGAAGGTGGAAATGGGAGACTTAAGAGATAATTACAGAGATTACACTGGAAGTCAAACCTGAAAACACTTTTATTGTTTCTTCTGACTTTGGTGGCCATTGAGAAGCAAGCAAGTTGATATTGGTGGCATGAAGGAGGTATAGATGAGCTAAAGGCATTTATGATGAAATATTGCTTTAGGGAAAATTAAGCTGATTTACCATATGTGTGGTAGGTAAATGAAGGATAAAGTGAAGACTTAAATATTAAAAATTTAAAAATACAGAAATGTGAGTTAAGATTATGACTATATCAATGTAACTTAATGTTATTTTTTATTTTTGTTCATTTATTTTTTCATAGTTTATGTATATGAAACATTCTGATCATACTCATTATCCCATCTCTTAGTCCCTGCTGTTTCCCGCATGCTCCTCCCTCCTCTGACTCCTCTTCCCACCTTCACATGTGGAGCTATTTTGTTTCGAGTTCTTAAATCTAGGCTTTGTGAATTGTTCTTTGAAAGTGTGATTGTTACATTGATTTTTGATTCAGTAATTCCTTCTATTTCGCTGATATTTATATGGCACACACTGAAAACTTCATTTATTTGTAGGTGTCTGTAAATCTGGTAAAAATGTTGTAGCTTTTAAAATGGCTTGGTAAACGTATATAATCTTGCCAGTATATTGTATTTGAAATTGTTATCAAAATGATTTTGACATGGTTTTGACTTAGTGACAGCTAATATAAATAATGATTCTAAATGTTACTTCCAGATATGTATCATTTTATACTCATACTTTGTTACATTTTAATTAGGATGATAACATAATCATACTCTCAAACTCATGTTTTCTAAAGTAATTCTCATGGTAGATTTGTTCAGCATGATGCTGTATATTTTACCTTTCTAAAGAGCAGATCAATGTGGCAGTACTGAATATACATGTGCTTGCTGAAAGCAATAAATTGGTGATTTTCTCCTCTGTGGGACAGAAACAAGTCAGATGGATATAAAGAGAAAATCCTACAAGTAATACTTTTAAAGCACTTCTTAGTAGCAATTTCAATTTGTCACCAACACTACATGTATTCCCAACTGTTACTCCTTTCATTCCATAATTTTTATTCTCAGATATTTCCATTTCATATCCCAAAGATAACATTTGCTCAAACATAAAAATAACATTTAACTGCCTTTACATGGCTCTTGCAAATTTATCTCCCAGCTCTTGTTTCCCGTAGTTTCCCAGTAGCTTTGAAAAATATCCAAGTTGGCTGAATTCTAAACTGAATGACTGTGACATTCCCATCTCCACAGTAGCATAATTCCAAATGCCGGTTTGCTAGTTCCAACTGATGGCTAATCAACTCTCCTAATTTAACATGACTAATATGGTACTCTTGCTTACCCCACTACTTACATACATGATGAATCTCTTACTGTTTCTGTAGTTAGTTCATTGTTCTATCAAAAAAATGGGTGCCTAATTTAAAGCTAACAAATTTAACAAGCAAAATATATACAAATATATTGTTATTAATAACTTCTTGAAACCAAGTTAGCACTACCACATGGGTGTATGGCCTTCAACTGGGACATGAGAATTCTACCACTGACATCATTTCCAAAGTAGATTGATTCTCCCTCAACAGCCATCAAATGGATATCTTGATTCTTCTCATTACCCAAGTACATAAGTATATAAGTTTCCAGAAACCCTGATTGAAAAAAATGTATCCCTTTAAGCATTTGAAAATGTAATTCTCATGTCTGCCTTTTATTCTATTCTGTATAGTTCTTTGGTTATCAAATTCAAGTGTGTAAATCTACTATCAGAATGGAATATCAGAAAAGAAATATAGGGTACCCACGTTCCCATGTTCACGGGGCCTGGTTTGATCGTTTGCTGGTTCCCCTGCTGTCTGTCTGGCGTCCATGAACTGTTACTTGCCAAGGTCAGCTGTTTCTGTGGGTTTCCCCAGCATGGTCTTGACCTCTTTGCTCATCACTCCTCCATTTCTACAACTTGATTCCAGGAGTTCTATGGGGCTTCTTGCGGTGGAACCAGAATTTATCCCTAGTGCATGAATGTGCTTTGGGAGCTCGTTCCCCCATGGAGGGATACTCTCTCAGCCTAGATATATGGGGGTGGGGAGGAGGGCCTAGACCCTGCCCCAAATGATGTGACAGACCTTGATGATCCCCCATGGAAGGTCTCTCTTTCCCTGGAGAGTGGATGGGGTTGGGAGGTGGGATGGGGGGGTCGATGGGGAGCAAGGTAGGATAGGAGGGAGAGGGAAGTGGGATTGATATGTAAAATAAGATTGTTTCTAATTTAAATAAAAATAAAAGAAATATAGGGCAGATATTTATTTCATTTCAGGTCATAGATGGCATGGATGAAGGATTTAGTGTGAGTCTGACAGACTGCTAGAGGGCAGGCAGATTTTATTATGTGTACGTATTTGTTGGACACATTTGGGTAAGTGTCTTTGGAGTGGTTGGTGTGGATGATGTGGTTCTAAGGTGAGTTTTTTTTAGTTAAAATTATATATTGTGTGTGTTTTATTTTATTTTAATTTTAAATAGCTGGTTTTACATGTCAATTCCAGTTCCCTCTCTCTCCCCTCCTCCCACACTCCCCATCCCTCCCAGCCTCCCACCCTATTGCCAATTCCTTCCACATAGGGGATATCTAGAGTCTGTCATTTCACTCAGGGTAGGTAGGGTCCAGGCACTCCCCTAAGAGTCCAGGCTGAGAGAACATCCCTCTTTTTGCTATGGGCACACGATGACTGTATTCCAGGGATAGACACTGATCCACTGCTCAGGGCCCCATAGGTTGCCCAGGCCTTCTCACTGACACTCACATTCGGGGGGTCCAGATCAGTCCCATGCTGGCCTCCCAGCTGTCGGTCTGGGGTCCAAGAGTTCTCCCCTGTTCAGATCAGCTGTCTCTGCTGGTTTTGCCAGCCCATTCTTTGCCAATTTGCTCATGTGGTTTTATGTGTGCTATACTGCTTGTGTGAAGATTAGAGTGTGACTTATAGGAGTTGGTAAATCAGATGGTGAGGCTGGGCTGTACTTGTACACATATTTACCTCCAAATTTTTTTGTTTCATTTATTATCCACACATAAGGCATAGGTTAGGCATTTTTATAATTCATAAGCACCTGGTACAAACAGTGTCTGGCCCAAAAGTAGGTATTAAGTGAATTATTATAGAATTGGTGAATATATATACTTACATTTATGTTGTTACACTATTTTAAATCTATATAAGGGCAAAGTCTCTTTCATTCACTGTAATATTCAAGGGCATGTAAGGATCATACAGAACCTAACATATGCTAAGTACATAATGTGCCTTTCATTACCTTCAGTATACAAAAAATCAGCACAGGATGTAAATCTTGTCTCAGCTCTTTACTGATTCTGTGGATATAGAAAAACAAGAAAAAGTAAAGAAATTATAAAATTCTAGTTTTAAAAGAATTGAGCAGTCACTTTTCTTTTAAAAGAGTTTTGCCCAAAAGTCAGTTCAGATACTTTATTCTGAAAAAATGCTTTTAATGAATAGCTTGTTGGTGAATCAAGTGTATCATTTTCCTCTTCTAGTGAGGACAGTTACTTGTGTTTGGGGAATTAACCAGTGATAGTTGTGAAGAAGTTTGGGGAATGTGAAATCACCCATTTTATCTGCCCCTAAAGTCAGTCACCATCATTGGAAACAAAATGGAACTTGTTCTTATGTTGTCACTTCATGCTAATAGAAGAAGAACATGTAAAGGTAGCACTCTGCTAATAAGGATGGGTCTGCCCTAGGGCCTGTGTATAAATGGGCTGTTTCTACCACAAATCATTTTGGTATGAAGTAGTGAGTGTGTGATACAGTGTCTGTCTACTTGAACATTTTCCAGTATTAGTTTCCAGATCTATGTGTATTTGACATGAGAGAACTTTTTCTATTAGACATCCAAGCTATAGTAGTTCTTCTATTTAACTATGACATATTATTTCAATTTGGATTGTTAACCTAGGAATTTGTATTTTCTTACTGGCCAACACAAACCAGAATACATGAAGGAGATTACGCCTTGTAGCCTGTTGTCTTCACTTGACCTGCAAACATTAGCCCACTTATTTTATCTTCATGTTGCTTCTGTACGTCAGGGGCAATTTAAGTGCCATGAATTATAGTCTGAGATTTGTAATTATGAACTTAGCAGCATTAGTGTGGGTTGAGTCCAGGTCTTTCTAAACAGACATCTGGGGCTAGCAAATCATTGACTATTCTTAGAGGCATGAAGTCAAAAGCAATCCTGTTTTGATTTGCTCTAACTTTACAATTTCATTTGGAGAGGAAAAACTAAAAGGAAATTTTTTGTTTTATATGTATAATATAAAGATTATTTTACCTGTAATACAGTGTGAAGCTAGCTTTAGAAAACTGACTGATCAACTGGCTCTTCTTTCTCCAGGGGAGTGAAGTAGAGAATACACATGCAGTTTTGCTTACTGAAATCATTTATAGTTGAGAACATATGATTTTGAGATAATTCATATCTTTCATCTTTCTTTCTGAATGCTGTTTTGTGTTTTACACTTTATTACATAATACCACCTTTTAAATTATATTTGGAAGGGATAACACACCATACCATGGTGCCCGTATAATGTAAATATTTAGCATGATGAAGTAACATGATTATAAGGATGC
The DNA here is from genome assembly GCF_017639785.1 of Mesocricetus auratus. Classification (NCBI taxonomy): domain Eukaryota; kingdom Metazoa; phylum Chordata; class Mammalia; order Rodentia; family Cricetidae; genus Mesocricetus; species Mesocricetus auratus. The sequence continues at coordinate 36,624,722 of NW_024429188.1, read as the reverse complement.
TTAAGATACCATCTAGTCTTTCCTTCTTCTTCTAGAAAGAATTGAACATTAGTTCCCCTGGAAAGATTTTGGTTTACTGTAGTCTTTAGAATTCTCAAAGACCATGCTTATTTTATAGTGTATCACCTTTGGAACTATTTGTAACTTGGGTGCCTATGTCTGACTAACAGTATATTTAGTATTGTTCTGTTTTAAGGTTTTACATGGCTTATTAATGTAATAGTAACCCCAGTTACTGAAACCTTGATTCTCAATTCTGGCTGTGGATCTTAAATCCTGGGAACGAAATCTTCTCAGGTGGGGGTCATGATTAAGGGGTAGAATGTGCATACTATATATTCCTTGCATGCTGTGAAGCCCTTGTATATAAGAACAGGATTCTTTTTCTGTGAATTCTCATGGCACACACATAGATAGCATGCTGAAAACTGTTCTGCCTAACCACTTTGTGAGCATCATTCTTAAAAGAAAATAGGGAAAGAGGGTGTATCTAATTGAATGCTTTATATTGGAAAGCAATCAAGTTTCTCTGTGCATGCCTTCCCTGTATGATCGATAATAAATTAGCATTTTATTTATACTGTATAATGCGGTTCTTTCCAGAAGTCTGATTGGAAAGCCAACTACTGTTGTGTTCTCCAAAGTGGTTTTTGATGGAGTGCTAATTATGCTCTACCTCAAGTGCAGTGCTAAGGGGGGACTGCAATCACCTTACTGTAGAAGGAAGATTCAGTTGATGAATCTCTCAAACTAGCTTCATGCTATATTATAGGGGGCAAGGAAATATGAAAGCATATTTTTGAACAAAGAAATATTACAATTTGCATATCATGAACCTCTTTTGCCCTTGTAAAACAGCCACATAGCCAGGGCATGATTTTTTTCCAGTAGAGGGGAAAGTAACACAGAAGAAAATGTGTATCAGTTCACAATACTGTCAGAATATGGGATTAACTGGTGCATAGCACGACTATATTTTAAAGTAAATCTAACTTGAATGAGTTTTTGTTCCAGATGAAATAGCAACTTAATAAATTAGTCCCGAGAAAAGCTATATGTCACATTCATCAAAGAAGACAATAAGTGCAAGTTAAGGCAATATTTTTCACTTACGCCAAATTGAATCTTTTCATATAAGACTTTGCACTTGTATTTAACTTAGCTCATGGTCCTGATCCAGATATTTCTTAATATAACACAGTATCAATTTTCTTTTTTTTTTGAGGTTTTTTTTATTAATATTTTTTTTATTTTCCATTTTAAATTTAGATAAGAAACAAGGTTGCTTCACAAGTCAGTACGAGGTCCCTCTCCCTTTCCCTCCCCTCCTCCCGTGCCCTCCCCCCCATCCCCCCCCCTTATCCCCTCATTCCCCCAGGGAGGGTGAGGCCCTCCATGGGGGTGTCCATAGTCTGTCATTTCATATAGGGCAGGGCCTAGACCCTTCCCCAAGAGTTCAGGGTGAGAGTGCACCTCACATTGTTCAATGGGAGTCCAAAGTCCGTGTGTATACTTGGGATGGGTACTGATCTGCTGTCCAAGGCTCAATAGATTACCTAGGCCTCCTCACTGCCACCCAGATTCGGGGGGTCTTGATCAGTCCCATGCTGGATTCCCAGGCTGATGCCTGGGATTCAAGAGTTAACCTTTGTCAGGTCAGCTGTTTCTGGGGGTTCAACCAGCCCAGTCTTAATCCCTTTGATCATCAGTCCTCCCTCTCTGATACTGGCTTTCTTGAGTTCAGCTCAGTACTTAACCAGCCAGTAAATGAAGTTTCTGTTTCCCAGACTCTCTGGCAATAGGATTGTAGGCTGGCACTCCCCAGATCTATGTCTAAAATCCATATATGAGAGAGTACATGCCATGTTTCTCTTTTTGTGACTGGGTTACCTCACTCAGGATGGTTTCTTCTAGTGTCATCCATTTGCCTGCGAATCTCATGATTCCATTATTTTTTTCTGCTGAATAGTACTCCATTGTGTAGATGTACCACATTTTCTCTATCCATTCTTCGGGTGAGGGACATCTAGGTTGCTTCCAAGTTCTGGCTATTACAAATAAAGCTGCTATGAACATAGTGGAACAGACATCTTTGTTATATGAATGGGCATCTTTTGGATATATGCCTAAGAGTGCAGTTGCTGGGTCTTGTGGTAGGTTTATTCCCATTTTTCTGAGGAATCTCCATACTGCTTTCCAAAGTGGCTGAACCAGTTGGCACTCCCACCAGCAATGGAGGAGTGTCCCCCTTTCACCACATCCTCTCCAGCATAAATTGTCATTGGTGTTTTTGATTTTAGCCATTCTGACAGGAGTGAGATGGTATCTCAGAGTTGCTTTGATTTGCATTTCCCGGATGGCTAAGGATGTTGAGCACTTTCTCAAGTGCCTCTCAGCCATTTTAGACTCCTCTATTGAAAACTCTCTATTTAGTTCTGCAGCCCACTTCTTAATTGGGTCCTTTGCTGTTTTGGAGACTTGCTTCTTGAGTTCTTTGTAAATTTTGGAGATCAACCCTCTGTCAGATGTGGGATTAGTGAATATTTTTTCCCATTCTGTGGGCTGCCTTTTTGTCTTGCTGACTGTGTCCTTTGCCTTACAGAAGCTTCTCAGTTTCAGTAGGTCCCATTTATTAATTGTTGATCTTACTGTCTGTGCTACTGGTGTTATGTTCAGGAAGCTGTCTCCTGTACCAATTCTTTCAAGGGTACCACCCACTTTGTCTTCTAAGAGGTTCAGTGTGGCTGGATTTATGTTGAGGTCTTTGATCCATTTGGACTTAAGTTTTGTGCATGGCGATAAACATGGATCGATCCGCATTTTTCTACATGCCAGTCTCCAATTATGCCAGCACCATTTGTTGAAGATGCTTTCTTTATTCCATTGTATATTTTTAGCTTCTTTGTCAAAGATCAGATGTTCGTACGTGTGTGGGTTAATACCCGGATTTTCAATTCGATTCCATTGGTCTGCCTGTCTATTTTTGTGCCAATACCAAACTGTTTTCAGGACTATAGCTCTATAATAGAGCTTGAGGTCAGGGATAGTGATGCCTCCGGACGTTGCCTTGTTGAACAGGGTTGTTTTGGCTATCCTGGGTCTTTTGTTTTTCCATACAAAATTGATTATTGTTCTTTCAAGGTCTGTGAAGAATTGTGCTGGGATTTTAATGGGGATAGCATTGAATCTGTAGATTGCTTTTGGCAGGATTGCCATTTTTACTATATTGATCCTACCTATCCAAGAGCATGGGAGATCTTTCCATTTTCTGAGGGCTTCTTTAATTTCTTTCTTTAAAGATTCAAAGTTCTTACGATACAGGTCTTTCACTTGTTTGGTTAGCGTTACCCCAAGGTATTTTATATTGTTTGTGGCAATTGTAAAGGGTGATGTTTCTCTGATTTCTCTTTCAGCCCTTTTATCATCTGTATATAGTAGGGCTACTGACTTTCTTGAGTTGATCTTGTAACCTGCCACTTTGCTGAAGGTGTTAATCAGCTGTAAGAGTTCCCTGGTAGAGTTCTTTGGGTCATTGATGTAAACTATCATATCGTCTGCAAACAGTGAAAGTTTGACTTCTTCCTTCCCAATTTGTATCCCCTTGATCCCCCTTTGTTGTCGTATGGCTATAGCTAGAACTTCAAGTACCATGTTGAAAAGGTATGGAGAGAGTGGACAGCCTTGTTTTGTTCCTGATTTTAGAGGAATTGCGTTGAGTTTCTGTCCATTTAGTTTGATGTTGGCTGTTGGTTTACTGTATATGGCTTTTATTATGTTTAAGTATGTCCCTGTTATCCCAGATCTCTCCAAGACCTTTATCATGAAGGGGTGTTGGATTTTGTCAAAGGCTTTTTCAGCATCTAGTGAGATGATCATGTGATTTTTGTTTTTCAGCTTGTTTATATGGTGGATTACGTTGATGGATTTTCGTATGTTGAACCATCCCTGCATCCCTGGGATGAAACCTACTTGATCGTGGTGAATGATTGTTTTGATGTGTTCTTGGATCCGATTTGCCAGTATTTTATTGAGTATTTTTGCATCAATGTTCATGAGGGATATTGGTCTGAAGTTCTCTTTCTTGGTTGTATCTTTGTGTGGCTTGGGGATCAAGGTTATTGAAGCCTCATAGAAAGAGTTTGGCAAAGACCCTTCTGCTTCTATTGTGTGGAACACTTTGAGAAGAATTGGTATAAGCTGTTCTTTGAATTTGTGGTAGAATTCCGCACTGAGGCCATCTGGACCTGGACTTTTTTTGGTTGGGAGACTTTTGATGACAGCTTCTATTTCCATAGGGGTTATAGGTCTATTTAAATTGCTTATCTGTTCTTGATTTAGTTTTGGCAAATGATAGCTGTCCAGGAAGTCATCCATTTCCTTTAAATTTTCGAATTTTGTGGAGTACAGGTTTTCAAAGTATGACCTAATGATTCTCTGGATTTCCTCAGAGTCTGTTGTTATGTCCCCCTTTTCATTTCTGATTTTGTTAATTTGCGTGTTCACTCTCTGCTGTTTGGTAAGTTTGGACAAAGGTTTGTCTATCTTGTTGATTTTCTCAAAGAACCAACTCTTCGTTGCATTGATTCTTTGTATTGTTTTCCTGGTTTCTACTTTGTTGATTTCAGCCCTCAATTTGATTATTTCCTGGCGTCTACTCCTCCTGGGGGAGTTTGCTTCTTTGTGTTCTAGAGCTTTTAGCTGTGATGTTAATTCTCTGGTATAACTGTTTTCCTGTTTCTTCATGTGAGCACTTAGTGCTATGAACTTCCCCGTAGCACTGCTTTCAAAGTGTCCCATAGGTTTGGGTATGTTGTGTCTTCATTCTCATTGAATTCGAGGAAGTCTTTAATTTCTTTTTTTATTTCCTCTTTGACCCAGGGATGGTGCAGTTGAGCATTATTCAATTTCCATGAGTTTGTAGGTTTTCTGCAATTTGTGTTGTTGTTGAATTCTAATTTTAAGGCATGGTGGTCTGATAAGATGCATGGAGTTATTCCAATTTTTTTGTAGCTGCTGAGGTTTGATATGTTGCCAAGTATGTGGTCGATTTTTGAGAAGGTTCCATGTGGTGGTGAGAAGAAGGTATATTCTTTTTTATGTGGATGAAATGTTCTATAGATATCTGTTAATCCCAGTTGGGTCATTACTTCTATTAGACCCTTTGCTTCTTTGTTGAGTTCCTGTCTGGTATTCTTGTCTAGTGGTGAGAGTGGTGTGTTGAAATCTCCCACTATAACTGTGTGGGGCTTTAGATGAGATTTAAGTTCTAATAATGTTTCTTTAACGAATGTAGATGCCTTTGTATTGGGGGCATAGATGTTCAGGATAGACACTTCGTCTTGGTGGGTTTCACCTGTGATGAGTATGTAATGACCTCCTTCATCTCTTTTGATTGATTTTATTTTAAAGTCTAGTTTGTTAGATATTAGGATTGCTACCCCTGCTTGTTTCTTGGGTCCATTTGATTGAAAAATTTTTTCCCAACCTTTAACTCTCAAGTAATGTCTGTCTTTGAGGGTGAGGTGTGTTTCTTGTATGCAGCAGAAGGAAGGGTTCTGTCTTCGAATCCATTCTGCTAGTCTGTGTCTTTTTATGGGTGAGTTAAGGCCGTTAATATTGAGGGATATTAATGACCATTGACTACTCATCCTTCTTCGCTTTGTGATGGTTGTTGTTGGTGGAATTATGGGTGGAATTTCGCCCCTTTGTTCTTTTGGCTGTTGGTAGAGAGGGATTCTCTAATGCTTATGTTTTTCTGGTTGTAGTTAGCTTCCTTGGGTTGGAGTTTTCCTTCCAAAATTTTCTGTAGGGCTGGGTTAGTGGACACATATTGGTTGAATCTAGTTTTGTCATGGAATATCTTGTTTTCTCCGTCTATAGTGATTGAGAGCTTTGCTGGGTATAGTAGTCTGGGCTGGCATCCATGGTCTCTTAGTGTAGGTAGAATATCTATCCAGGACCTTCTGGCTTTCAGAGTTTCCATGGAGAAATCAGGTGTAATTCTGATAGGTCTGCCTTTATATGTTACTTGACCTTTTTCCTTAGCTGCTCTTAATATTCTTTCTTTATTCTGTATGTTTGGGGTCTTGATTATTATGTGGCGAGGGGATTTTTTTTGTGGTCCACTCTATTTGGTGTTCTGTAGGCTTCTTGTACCTTCATTGGCATGTCTTTCTTAAGGTTGGGAAAGTTTTCTTCTATGATTTTGTTGAATATGCCTTCTGCCCCTTTGAGGTGGATTTCTTCTCCTTCTTCTATACCTATTATTCTTAGGTTTGGTCTTTTCATGGTGTCCCATAATTCCTGGATGTTTTGTGTTAAGGATTTGTTGGATTTAAGGTTTTCTTTGGTTGATAAATCCATTTCTCCTAATGTATCTTCAACACTTGAGATTCTCTCTTCCATCTCTTCTATTCTGTTGGTAATGCTTGTATTGGTAGTGCCTGACTGTTTGTCCAGCTTTTCTATTTTCTGCCTTTCTTCAGATTGTGTTTTTTTTTAGTGTCTCTATTTCAGTTTTCAACCCTTGCAGCGTTTGCATTGCTTCTTGCAATTTTCTGTTTATCTGTTTGTCCGTTTGTTGCCTTTTATGAATTTTTTGGTTTGTTCTTTCTTCCATTTCTTGCATTTTTTGGTTTGCTTTTTGTTCCATTTCTTGGATTTTGTGCTTTGTTTCTTCTTCCATTTCCTGCCTTTTTTGGTTTGTTTCTTCCTCCATTTTTTTCATTTTTTGCTTTGTTTTTTCTACCATTTCTTGCATTTTTTGCTTTGTTTCTTCTTCCATTTCCTGCCTTATTTGGTATGTTTCTTCTTCTAATTCTTGCATTTTTTGCTTTGCTTTTTCTTCAATTTCTTGCATTTTTTGCTTCATTTCTTCTTCCATTTCGTGCCGTTTTTGGTTTGTTTTTTCTTCCAATTCTTGCATTTTTTGGTTTGTTTTTTCTTCCATTTCTTGCATTTTTTGGTTTGTTTTTTCTTCCATTTCTTTGAGGGATTTTCCAATATCCTCTTTTAGGGCCTCTATCATTTTCATGAAAGTGCTTTTAAGATCGTTCTCTTCTGCTTCCTTCGCGTTGGAATATTGGGGTCTTGCTGGTGTGGAGTCTCTAGAATCTGGCGGTGTCATATTTGTTTTTCTGTTGCTGACTGTGTTTTTGTATTGTCTCTTTCCCATCTCTTCCTTTAGTGGGTGCAGAAAGAGCCCCTTCCTGGTCTGGGGACCAGAGTTCCCTTTTGGTGGGTGCTAGTAAGTCCAGTAATCTGGTGGTTCTTCTATGCCTTGTCCAAATGCTGGTCCGTGGGTAGAGAAGAAGAACAGGAATCTGGGGCGCTTAGCCTCCTACCTGGTCCCCTGGACCCTATGCTGGGTCCTGTTGTACCTGATCCGGAACAGCTACTCCCCTCCACAGTATCAATTTTCAATACAGAATAATAGATGGGAGAATAGTTTAACTCTATCTTCCATACATATATATATATATATAATACACACACAAATATATATATATGCATATATCTTCCATGTCTTTAACTATTATTTCCAGTATCCATTTTGTCATCAAAGACTTTAGGCATTTCAGCTTATCTACCAAATATTGATGGATGAATTGATATATGCATATGTGTATCCAAACATGACTGTTCTGGCATTGATATAGGATCATAGAGTTATTTTTACTATGTGGGACTTACAAAGCTTGTAAAATCTAAGAAGTGCAATTATAAGAATGTGTTAAACATGAATCCAAGCAACCATATTCTACTGCCACAGAGATTCTTAGGAATCTCGCCTTGATAGTCATAGCATTAAATTCAAACTTTTAAATCAAGCAACTAAAGTCATTTCATAACCAAATGTCATAGGTATTAATTATATAATACATAATTCATTTCTTATATTAAGCGTCATATCAAAGATTACCACTGTGGTATGTAGTCAATAAAAATTTGTTATATTCTGAAATTAATCATCTTAGGTGTGAAGGAAAGTAACTAGGACTTACTCATGTTGCCTTGCCCAAGGTCATTATGCTGGTACAGGCTATGGCACAAGTTATTAGTTTCGGCTTCAGGAAGTTAAAAATGGAAACTTATTGTCTCCACCCATCTCTTCTGTCTCCCAATATTTTCCCCCACCCTCCATTTCTTATAGTGTGATCTCCTTTAAAACAGTTTCAGCAGTGTATAATTTGGTGTACTTCCTCAGTAAAATAAACTCTTTAAAATAATAATAGTGACTTGTTATGGAAAATTTAATTTGGCATAATACACTGCACACAATTCTTTTCACTTGTTGACATACTTATTTTTAGCAATAAACTACAGGTATTATTCTCACTTATAAAATATATTATATAAAAATATCACCAGTCGTTTTTTAGACTTTTATTATGATCATATGAAGCCTTAGGGAACAGATTGTGTCTAGTGTCCCTCCCTCCCTAAATCCCTTCCTCCCTCCTTCTCTCTCTCTCTCTCTCTCTCTCTCTCTCTCTCTCTCTCTCTCTCTCTCTCTCTCTCTCTCTCTCTCTCACACACACACACACACACAAACACATCTCCTTATTTCCAACACATATAATTTAAATTTTTATTAATATAAAATAATACACTTGGAATTCAAATGGGTTTGGGGGAAGACAACAATTCTGCATGGAATTTAATTGATTGTTTTAAACATGTCTGTTATTTCTGATTCTAACAATCTGCCTTCTCCATATATGGATAGGAAATATCACACCAGAGAAAGAAAGTGTTAATATGTCTTTAACAACTGTTATGCATTAGGCAAAGTACTTGGTGTTTGACACACTTAAATGTTACAAGAATCTTTTGAGACTCTTTCAACATTTTTAATTAAAAACGAGGCAACCCAGGTTCATAGAATTAAGTAATTTATACAAACATTTTAATTTCTTACAGAAGAAAATGCAGGTATCCTCAAAACACTGCCAGATCCTTATATTTAGGGATGTAAATGAAGTATGTTTTAAAATAAAATCATTTAAATGGGTCTTGAGTCCAGACATAATATGGCACTTTTGTCTTGTGGCCTGGGAAAAAGGTAGAGGAAGTGGAGATGGAAAATCAGGTCTGTTTGGGACCAAATTTAGTTCTGTTTAAAACATTGAAGTTCCTCCAAATAAATTAAACTCATGACCTTGGTCTACATCAAATGAAGCCAGACAAATTAACCTGACATGCACACTTATATAAGAAATCCTTGAAAATGAGCTAATGAAACCAAGGTACCATATTTCCTGGGAGAAAATTCAAGTAGTGAAAATATGGATTTGTGAGGTACTTTAGTATGCCATATACTGTGCTATCAATATCACAAAAAAACCACATGTAATTGGAAAAATTTGATCTAGAATAATAAAATATACAAACCATGGAGCTACATTTTGTTTTTATTACCTCTGTTACTTTGAACTCTGAGAAAAATCTCCTCTGATGCTCCATCAGGGTTTGGGGGACACTACCAACAAAGTCACCAGACACTTCCTAAGAATAATGTGTGGACCACAAGAAATACATCTCAGTTAATTACAGCATATACTGTAGGTCGAATTTGATTAGAATAAAAATTCTAATGGGAATAGGCAAGTTGTCAACATGCTAAGTTGGTAACTGCTTCATCTTTAACAAGTGTCTGTAAAGGTGTGAGTACACAATAAGCTTTCAAACAGGTAACTCAAAAGGTGCTAACGATTCTCCCTCAGCAGTCACATACATGTTATATATGAGAGGAGATGGGAAAAATAATTTAAAAACTCAGTGAGTTACACTTGAATTATATCTACCTGGGAAAGAGAATAGGCATTTATCCAAGTAAATTATAGGATAAGAAGTTTTGTTAGATAGTTGTCTGTTGTTTCTGAGTGGCAAATATTTTCTGCTTTCTGACTGAGACTCTTGCTGTGGCTTTTCTATTCCTAGGCAAGCATTCTGCAGCATCTAAGTTAGACTTTACCTACCTGACCTGGGCCTCCTCCTGTCTTCTTATGATGACTCTCCTCCTTTGCTGCCTCTAGACTGGCTGCAAAACCTACTAAATTTGCAGTTTCAATGTGGGGTGGCACATCTTTATGGGTTATAGAGGATTGGAAATAGAAATGCTTTACACACACACACACACACACACACACACACACACACACACCACCCAATACCTTATCAGTGCTTATTCTCAGTCACACAACTATTTATAGCGTCCCTTGCTCCTCTCTCAATTCTAGATCTATTACCTTTCTTTATATATCTGACCATTTGGCTCTGCATGTGGAGGCTGAATCTGTTTCTCTCTCTTTCACTATATCTCATGTTGACCTCTAACTTCCTATGCAATTGTCAATGGCCTTGAACTTTAAATCCTCTTTTTTCTACTTCCTGCATGCTAGGATAATAGCCATGCTCCACCACAGCCCTATTTATGACAAGTTAGGTTCAAAGTCAGGATTTCATGCATACTAGGTAATCTGAATACCAGCTGAGCTAAATTATCAGCCCACATATTTTTTTTCAAAGTATTTTATACTTTCTCTACTTATCACATCTCTAGGACTGTTCATTAAATTCTCCACATAGGTTAAATCTCCTCAGTAATGAGCATTTTGTACAATTATCCTTTTAAAATTCAATTACTAAATTCCTCAACCCATGTATTATACCTATATTTTGGTTATTATTATGTCCTTAGCATAATAATAAGACTTTTTAAATAAACAAATAATTTGGGATCTGTAATTTTTCTATATCTAAACCTATTTCCCTACTAAAGATAGAAATGAATTATCAGGCGTTTACACTTCAGACTACTGCCTACCATTTTTACATTATAGCAATGATATATATTGACATTTTGCTTTTGGCATTATTACTCACATTTTGGCTCCAGTAAGTTTGTGATTATGGTAATTTTACCAATGTGGTATTGCTCTGAAATTATTCTAGGAACATTTGAATACAAAGTCTGATAATGGAGTAGAACAAACAGAAAGTCATAAAAATCAAAAGATATTCCTGATGTAAACAATTTGAATATACTGAAAACATTCATCACTAAGAACATTTGATTAAAGATTTAATAAACAGATGAACAATTCCATGTTTGATATTCAAATTTCAAGGACATTTTCTTTAGCAAAGTAGTCAAATGCTTTATAATCTACAGATGATGTAACCTGAGTCGGAGTATCAGCAACAGTATTTTTGTCTAAGTTTTGACATAGTAACCATCAGTAAAGCATTAAATACGAAATACTCAAATTCAAATTAATTGACTATAATGTTTTATTTTTGAACTAATAACTAGAGTATTGACTTAAAACAAAAAATGTGCATTCCATAATACAGTGATTCAGAAAAATGTTAAATTTCCTAAGTGTTTACTTGGAGAAGGAAGAAATTTAACATGGAGGGATGCTCTCTCAGTCTGGACACATGGGGGAGGGCCTATGCCCTGCTCAAGATGATAGGACAGACTTTGAGGATCCCCCATGGAAGGCCTCATCCTACCTGGGGGGCTAAGGAGGTATAGGATGCAGGATTGGTGGGGTTGGATGGGGGCGGCGGAGGAGGGGAGTGAGAGGGAGCTGGGATTGACATATGCAGCTAGCTTGTTTCAAATTTAAATAATAAATATAAAAAATAAATAAATATAAAGAAAAAAGAATAAAGAGGTCAGGAATTTGAAAGAGAGCAAAGGAGGAGGTACTTGGGAGAGTTTAGAAGTAGAGAGGGAAATGATGTGACTATATTAATTTCAATAAAATCTGGTACCCATAAAAAAGAAATTTAAAAGGGGATTATTTCCTATTTGCACAGTTCTTAGGGAACAGTTCTTAGGTGTTTTGGAAAATTTGTGTACATTGTAAAGATGTGTCTTTGCCTGAGGCATCTTCTGATCGGTTTAATAAAGATTTGAATGGCAAACAGCTAGGAAGGAGAGAATAGGTGAGACTTCAGGGGGAGAGAGGGATCTGCAAAGAAGAGAAGCAGAGATACCAGGAGACACTGTAGAAGTCAGACATACCATACAGAGAAAGCGTCATCAAGCCACATGCGAGTATGTAGATGAAGATAAACAGGCTAATTTAAGTTATACGATCTAGTTGGAAAAAAGCTGAAGCTAAGGATGAGCTTTGATAATTAATAAGGCTCCATGTCATTATTTGAGAACTGGCAGGCCTAAAGAGAAAGTACTACTCTACTTAGGGAACAGATGAAGGGTGATCTTAACTATTTGAGCAAATTTCAACTGCCAGTAGGCTCTACCATTTATACTGAAGAAAATTCACAAGGAATATAGAGATGTATCACCCTGGAAATGGATAACATGGAATAAGCCGACAAGGCCAATGAAAGAAGAAAGTATTACAAGTACAGTTTCAAAATAGTTTTGGCAAGGAAAGATCAGGAGAAAGCAGAGTAAGCTATAATAATATTTATAACCTAAAGATGGGCCAGATATAAATGTGTACTTTGGCCTCTTTCCATCCTAAGATATTCTGTATTACTAAAAGTTGTTATGATTTATACTCATTTCTAGGTTTAGACTGGTTCAGGCTCCCTGGTTTTCTTTAAGATTTATTTTTTTTATTTTTGAGAGAGAGAGGGCAGAGAAGAGGAGAGAGAGTATATGCACACATGTGTTTAGATAGGGTTCTCTAGAGGAATAGGACCAATGGGATGGAGCATTAATATACATTAATATACATATGTATTAAAATAATTCCTTTTATCATCTTATATTAAAATAGCAACAATGGTTGTTTCACACTAGCGAGGTTTGGAATTCGTAGTCACATGGTCCTTGAGGGCAAGTGCCTAAGTAGTCAGTAGTCTCACAGTGGATGTCTCATAGTGGAGACAACCTGTGTGTCTTGGTAGTCCCAGTCTGGTGCCAAAAAGCTGGAAGTTTCCAGAAGCATTGCTGATCCTTTGTCAAATACCTCAGCTGGGAAATGCTGCTTCTGATATTAGTGAAGGAGAGCAGCAGCAAAGGGGTCAATCAATTCTGCAGCAAAATTGAAGACAGGAGGGATGGCTAAACAAGCAAAGGGTGTGAATAATATTCTTTCTACCATGCCCTTTTACATCTGGTAAACCACCACAAATGCTGCCCATACACAGAGTGAGTTGTCCCACTTCAATAAAGAGAGTCAGGTCTACTCAGTTGAATCTAAAATTTGACAAGTTGACCATTACAATGTATGTGGATACTCCTGGAGGTCAGAAGGCATCAAATACTCTAGAGCTGGAGTTACTGGTAATTGTGAGTGCTGAGAACTGAATGCGGGTCCTCTACAAAATCAGTAATTGCTGAGTCATCTTTCCAGCCCATGGATCCCTGCCTCTAAATCTGCTTATTTCTTACAGGAAAGAGAGCCATCTAGAACATAAGCATCCTATATAAATACTCCCTAAAATATAATTTAATCCAAGGAGACAAGTTTGTCACTAAAATGAAATAAAAATACTAGCATTTCTGGTAACAATTTACCTAATTAAGTATACTATAATAGGTATTTTCAAGATAAATATGCTGTTTATTCAGGAGAATAAAATTCAGTTGAAGGTAGTTACTGTATCATTGGAAAACAGAAAACAACATTTCTGTAACAGTCTAGCTAATAATATAAAAGATCAAGCAAATGTGCACTGACAATTACACATGGATGGAATTATTAAGTTGTTGTGGTCAAATTTGAATCTAAATGTTTTTGAACAGTTGGAATTCATTTTGCTAAGCAATTTTCAATGTATTGCTGGAAAAGCTTAGTAATTTATACTAAATTAGTATCTCTCAGTGAACATATTCTTTGAAATGTACTTGCTTTTTATACTTATAATGATCTGTGTTTAAGAATAAAACAATCTGTTTTTAAAGGGTTGGCACTAACTAAAATATAGACTGTATAATGGTCAATTTTGTAGCTTCAAACTCTAATAATTAATGAGGGAGCAAATATAAATATAATGAATTAGTGATAATCAAGGACAACTAATTTTCACATAATAGCTGCTGGATGTACTACAATAAAATATTTTTATGTTCAGAGAACACTCTGTATTGTACAATGGTGTTATCTGTTAAGCCTGTGTATTTTTTAATATGGTACATGTCTTCAAATATCTGCCCCATGTTCTAATCAATTTGTGCTATGCACTTGTCCTTGTCTAGAAGTAACAGCTGCCTGAATTACAGGGAAAGGAATAATACAAGATGTCTAAGCTGGAGAGATATTCACCTCCACCCTTTGTTTGTCTAGGAGCCTGATCTAAGAGGCTGCAGAGTGGGAAGGCCCCTATTGTCTGTTAGATCAAATGTTATGCATTTAGATGTAAGTTGATGGAAGGGATAGAAGGGTAATTTTGCATATAGCCTGTATGATGTGGGTATGGATAAAATGCTATTTGCCAACCAATTTGGAAAAGTTTTAATTATTTAAGACCTGAGAAAGCTTTAACCTTTTGAATGCTTGTCTTTTGAACTCATCTCACAGATCAGAGTGAGTGAACCTTGGAGAGAATCTCTAAGGAAAGCTTCAAGCAGGTGCCTGAATTGTGGTTTGTGCTTTAGGAAATCTTCTGCTAGTAATGTTTAGCATCATCAACTGAATGGGCTTGAGCATAGATACAGGGAAATTTATTTCAAAACATTGGAAAATAATCGAGGTAGCAGGTAATGTGCAGAAGTGGATAAGAAAATGTGAAACCTCTTTTGGTGAAATGGTTTTATAGTCAATGACAGTTAGAAAGGGGTGTGACCACAACTGGCATTAGATTTAGACTTCCAGGGTTCCAGCTTAAACCATTATGGAAGAGTATCATTTCCTAAGAGAGGAGACAAGATACAATGTTGTTTGTAGTTTACTTGCTTTGTTGCTTGCTTGCTTGATCTTATTATTTCATATTCTAAGGACAGTTGTATTTCTAAGAAGCAAGCAAAATTGCTAATATATTTATCATAAATAGCACATATATATCACTTTTACTTTTTAGACACACACGAACATGATAATGGAAGAAATGAAGGGGGTGAGCATCAATGCAGGAATACCTGTTATAACCCTTGGTCTTATTTTTGAATCATATTCATAATGCTCAGAATATAATACTACCATCATTTCACAACTGAAAAGTCCCAGTTTACAGAATCCCCCCAACTTAGAGGAGGCATCTGTTCCATTTTCTCCAAGTCAGAAATTGGTAGTATTGCAGTCTAAAACTGGTTCTACATCCAAGGTCTTAGTCTTTGAACTCTATGTAAGTTAAAATGAAAAGAAGCAAAAGAATAAATGTAATGGAAAAGGAAATGATGGAGATTTAAAAAGTGGTCTCATCATTAGGAAAAATGCACATCCCAGTAGAAGGGAAAGCCTTATCCACAAGTAGTTCCTGCCCTCAGCTAGCAAGTTCATCATGTTCACTAAAATAGGTGAGAGGTTTAAGCAGGATATGAGCTCCTGACTGAAGTCAGTCGCTTGCAGGTGACCTCTATGTAGCCTAGAAATGAATTGGTGTTAATTTTGAACCAAAGCATGCTTTCAGAATCGTGCTTCAAAATGTGATTTGCCATAGATCCTCACATGATTTTTGGCCTGGGTGCGTAACTGAGAGTAGTAAGCTGTTAGAAGCTTTTATAGAAGTGCCACTGTATAATGATACAACTGCTGGATCCAGTACTTTCAAATATGCTTGTTTCATTTTTTCAAGTGATTGGTATTGCATTTAAGAAAAAGAATCTTTCTGTGCTGGATTGTGAACAGAGGCACAAAAACTGGCCCGCCACTACAGATCATTTGAGAAGGAATGTTGTACACCTCATAGGTGTTTTTGTTCTCTGGGTAACATAGACTTTCTTTTGCTACTGTGAAGTATTAGGTAACTGTCTTCAAATGGTCATCTATTGACCCCCATATACAATTATAATCAAATGATTTCTGTCATTCAGACCTATACCATAGACAAATCCAGTTTTTGTAATTTAACACAAAACCTCAATTTATGTAACATATTAAACGAATTCTCAACTTGTTTTCTCCTCAAAAGACTATAGCTATTAAACTCCTTAATTACTTCATTTTCACTCTCAGTGTAACATTAGCACTTTAGCACTTCAAGTACAAAGATGATTAATGAGTCTGATAATTCATTTGCATATGTATTACGTCGCAGCTTGGCATAGCCTGAAGCCCATTCTCTGGTTATAGCCATAGACATACCTTCCAATCAAATTATCTTATTGCACATAAAATGTGTAATAATTATAAAAATTTACATAATTATACCCACCCGTGTTTTTTCTATGTAAGTGGAAAGACAATAAATCAAATGCATTCAAATGTTGATAACTTTTGAAACAAAAGTAGGCAATATCTTGATTTTTGTGATATAGCTGTGATGGCAAATTCAGTTGTACTTTGAGTTCAAATATCATGTATCTAAAAGCATATCATCTTCAAATGTTTTAGTGTGAAGGAAAATACTCCCAATTTCTATATTATATCCATGTGAATAGTGTTAACTTGGAGAAAAGAACATGGAATACTCTATTGGGATTCATGGAATAAGATTTTGCTTGAAGTGACTGAAAACATCTATAGGGGACTATTTCTATCTAACAATCCTTGACTTTCATTGGCGGCATGACTCTAACTGTACTTAATTTAATTTTTCCCATCTCCAAAATTCAGACTTGCCCAGCTAGTTCTAGTGCTTAATCTCTTAAATGTGATCGGGATACTGTTTTTTGTTCCTTCTTTCCGTCTTCCTGCTGTATTTAGCACAGTTCTAGCCTTTTCTCTACATACTCTTCACCAAAAAGCTGAGTTCTATCCTGACTCAGTACCACATCTGGAAGGACACATGAGCTTTCGCTCAGAACTCAGAACTGTGCTTGTCAGGATTGTTGTTATGACACCACATTGTAGCCTGTGAAAGGTAAAACACGAAATTCCCATGGGCTTCCTTTTGTGCAACGGAAAAGCAGAACTGTAGACTGTTTTTAGGACTCTAAATCTTGTCTCTGAACTATTCTGTTGAAGTAAGTAAAGGGACAGCATAAATATGCATTGACTTCCATTTGTTTATGTGAAGGAGACATTTAGTTTTGGAACAAAACATGCATTTGTTTCACTGAAATGGACATGGTCAAATTAGTGCAATGAAAAATTTAAAACTGTAAATAGACTCTACTAAGGCACAGGTAATATTATATTACTAACTAAATCAAAACTCTAATTTACAATTATATGGTTATGTGTTATTGATTGAGAATCTTGGATATTGTAAAGAAAAACAGTCAATTTTTAAAAAGCTGACTAAGATAAAATAGGGAGTCTATAACTAGATCCTTACTTGATCAACTTGTTAAAATGCAGGACTCACACAAGGGAACTTTTACTGTAAGTATGCCCTAAGAATTGTATGAAGTATACTTGTATTGAAATATCTAGTTGTTTATGTGAAATACCAATTAAATCAAGAGTCCTATATTTTTATTTACTAAATGTAGCATTTTATAGGTAGCAGAGAAAAATTTTAATACTGCATTTCCTAAGGTTAGTGACTAATGAGATTATTCCCATATCCCAAAATGTCATGGACGTGGGAGGGAATGTGCAAAAAGAAAATCAAGAGTGGGTGCCACTTCTGGAGCATGCCCATATACTCCAGAACTTCCTATGATGACTTGGCCTCTGAGGGTCTAAACTAGCCTGCTTCATGCCTACACCAGTCTACTTTGGCCTACACAAAATCACACTGGCCCACACAGTAAGCATCACACTAGCCTACACAGGCCCACAGTCTCATGCACTTGCCTGGTCAGAGTACTTCCCCAGCAGATGGTGCTGCTCTGTGGAGGTGCACTAGGGTAGTCTTAACATGAGCCTCTATTCCTGTTCCTGTTCCCTTTTAGGATGTGATACCTTTGAAGTTGGATACTGGCATTGCACACTAACAAATGTTTCTGTGGTGCTCCTGCAGGATACCCAGTGAAAAAAGAATATCTCAATGCTTCATGTGTGCAATTAAAACTTCTTAAAATGAAGCAATGAATTCCTCTTATTTTTGAATTGGACTAATGAAAATAATTTAATATAATGATATATATCTTGGACATGTCGAAACTGGTGGTAAATACATGTGGCTCCTATAAAACAGGAAACCCAAGAAGAAAATGTGTCAAAGAAATATTAATTCTACTACTAATAAGACACTTAAATGTCTTGAAAACAAACAGCTTAGCTCCAAAGGATAAAATAAAGTATATTACTTTTCTGTGTGCACAATATATTGAACCCAGGGAATAAAGCATACTTGCTCAATCTACTGCTGAGCTACATATTGAGTGGTATTAATATAAAATATCCTTTGTAATTTTGTAATTTATTTTTTTCTGTAGCTAGGTCTATACTTGGATAAAAGGGAATAGTGGTATGGATGAGTACAGGGAAACACATATAAGACCTTTTCTATCAGCACTAAACCAGGAAAGTTTTATCTTTTCTTAAATAATCTCTTATGAAAATATACATGGTATAAATGAAATATTTCTATAAGGAAAGTGTTATTTCCATGTATTGTATTTTCTGGAAGTTGGTTTATCTCGCTATATAAAATATTTTAGTATTAACTGACACTAGCAAGTAGATATTTCATGTTCTTGTTTTTATTTTTTCCTTCTTATTTAAATTATAAACAAGCTTCTTTTACATGCCAATCTCAGTTCCTTCTCCCTCACCTCCTCCCCTGCCCCCTATCCATTTCCTTTCTGCTTCCCAGGGAGGGTGAGGCCTTCCATGGGGGTCTGTCATATAATTTGGAGCAGGACCTAGGTCCTCCCCCATGTGTCTAGGCTGAGAGAGTATCCCTATATGTGGAATGGGCTCCCAAAGCCCATTTGTGTACTGGGGAAAAATACTGATCCACTACCAGAGGCCACATAGATTAACTAGAACTCCAAACAGACATCCTCATTCAGGGGTCCTGGAACATTCCTATGCGGGTTTCCCAGCCATCAGTCTGGGGTCCAAGAGATCCCCCTTGTTGAGGTCAGCTGTTTCTGTGGGTTACTCTAGTCTGGTCTTGACCACGTTGCTCATCACTCCTCCCTCTCTGCAACTGAATTCCAGGAGTTCAGTTCAGTGTTTAGCAGTGGGTGTCTGCTTCTGCTACCATCAGCTACTGGAAGAAAGGCATTTAAGGTAGCCTCTGGACTATTGCTTAGATTATTATTTGGGGTCAAACTTGTAGATCTCTTGACATTTTCCCAGTGCCAGATTTCTCTTTAAACCTATAATGGCTTCCTCTCTTGTGGTATATCTTTTTTTTGCTCTTTTCTATTCTTCCCCGGACTCAATCCTCCTGCTCTCTCCTGTCCTCTCCCCTCCTCTTCTGCCCTTCTCTTTCTTCTAACTCCCTCTCCCCTCCCCCATGCTGCCAATTAGTTCAGGAGATCATATCCCATTCCCCTTCTCCAGGGGATCATGTATCTCTTTCTTAGGGTCCTCCTTGTTTCCTAGCTTCTCTGGTGGTGTGGATTGTAGGCTAGTACTCCTAAAATCCATATATGAGTGAATACATACCATTTTTGTCTTTTTGTCACTGGATTACCTCACTAAGGATGGTTTCTTCTATTGCCATCCATTTGCCTGCAAATTTCAAGATTCCATTGTTTTTTGCTGCAGAGTAGTACTCCATTGTATAAATGTACCACATTTTCTCTATCCACTTCTTAGCTGAGAGGCATCTAGGTTACTTCCAGGTTCTGGCTATTACAAATAATGCTGGTATAAACATGGTTGAACAGACATCCTTGTTGTATGAGTGTACATCTTTTTGGTATATGCCTAAGAGTGGGATTGCTGGATCTTGTGGTAGACTGGTTCCTATTTTCCTGAGGACTTTAGTCAGTATACACACAAAAAGAAATAAGTATAATTCAACCATTTATTTAGAGCTACATATTATTAATACTTCATTATCCAGCAGTAGTTTATTTGACATATTCCATACTAACAACTTGCAGCTGGAATTCTGCAGTTTCATTTTATTATGGATATCACTAATGACTTCTAATGCCATGGAGAGTCTCCTTTATTATTTTTGTTCATAATTTTAACTCACTTAATATAGGCATTTGTTGAAGTGTGGTAGCACATGGCTATAACCTCAACACTCAAGGCAGAGGAGGAGAATTTTTAGCTAGAAGCCCATTTATGTTACACTGAGGCAGATAGACAGAGAAAATGACTGATGAAATATAACAAATAAAAATAAAGCCATGAGTATTAGTATGTTGTGTACATGTGTTTTGTATTTTATCATTAGGATATTAATCACATCAGTTCTTTAGTCTTTTAAAATACAATTCAAATTAAAACATGGTATTTCTGACATCTACTCTTACTGCCACTGGATTAAAGAATTTTGGGAACTTAACTAAATTATTTACTTTTGTCCATGTGTATTAATTTCGGATTACATTTCCATAGCAGCATATGAGGTATTTTGTTCATATTCATCTCTTCTAAAATTCTTCTTTTCCTATTGAATTTTGTATCCATACCATACTGTATGAATTACATATATCTGCAGGCAATAAATGTTTCATCTATAATTTATATAACATGTAACATTCTGAACTCCTAGTCTTACACTGAGAATATATTTCTACTGACACAGTGCTTAGAGTACCCTATTTCTCCTACTTGGAGTTCTTATGAAAAATACTTCCTTTGGAACGTAGTAATTTACTATCATACTATCCTTTAGTTAAAAAGATGTTAAGTATATACACTCTTGTCCAGGGACAGTATCATTGTATCATGAGACTGGTAATAAAACAGACACTGACCTGAATTTACGTCCTACACATGAGCTTGTTGCTCAGCTTCTCTGTGCCTATTTTATAAGATTTTGGAAATTATAACATTCATTATTTCTCACAGTGGGTAAAAAGATAACAGAAAGAAATAAGGACTTGATGCATGTTTCAAACCAAGAAGCACTCATAAAATTTGCCCTCCTCTGTTATGTTGAACAAAATGGACTTATTTTAGCAGATGTTATATTGTAGATAAATGTAGGTAGTAGAAACTCTGATTATTCAATAAGCAAACTATATCTCAAGTGTTGTTTTATTTCAGGCCAGAATTAGTTACTAAGCTAATCTGGGCTAGAAACTTATTGCAAACTATAATAGAGAATGTAGGCATGATAATGGTATGACTAGAGGAGCTAAGCTAAAACTATGACTATAAATTTTGAAAAGAATGGGAAAATGATAAACCGAGTGAATGTCAGTGCAGGAAATTAAAAGGTCATCTTACAGATATTGCTGAGACTTGAGGCTAAAAAATATGAATTTAAGATGTTTGAATTATATGGACTTGGTTGATCAGATACTTTTTAGTCACAGGAAGAGAGTCACTGCCTTATTCCATGTAATTTCACAATGTCACCATTACAAACACTGGCGTTGGTGTTATTTTTCCAGACATGCCTCCAGTCTAGATCATAAACCTTTTCTATGTCGTGATATCAGCCATCGCATCACCAGGAGTGAGTCTGAGAAAATAAGACTTTCCATGCTAAAACAAGGAATGCACTGTATAGACTGGGATCACTTGCTCACCTTACTCTTCAAAGTAAAGACAAGAGTGTCTTAATGTTCAGAATTCTGCACAGTTTCTGGTACTTTGAACAGACTCAATAAAATATATTGGGTGACCTTTGAAAGGCTTGTGATTTTGGATGAGTGCTCAATTAGATTACACTCCAATTCCTTAAGCTTGAGAAATGAGAACATATAGAGTTGCTGGCTTAAAGAAAATCTAGGAAGGAAATTATTCTCAACTACAACATCTAGGGAAAACTGGATTCCCTCTTTAGTTCATACCTATAATTTTATTCTTAATTTTATGCGAATCCTTGGAAATTTCACAGTAAAGTTTCTCTTGCACATCAGTGTAATGAAATCATAGCAGGGGGGTGAAATTGAGTCTCAGCTACAACTTCACCACTCTCTGATGTAAGGCTGAGTTAATCACTTCAACTTTAACTATTCTTACCTTCAACCCAAAGCATGCACATTAAAACAACGTCCTCATAGGAAGCCACCACATATGAATTTTAAAAATACATTCGTAAACCTTTAAGGACAATATAAATTATAATTATTATATTTATTATTTATGCTACAATGCTTTGTTCTGGTTTATATAATCCAAATTACTTTAATCATGTTGTGTTACTGAGAAGGCCTACATAATGAAGGTTAAGTTTCCATGTTCACAGTTAAAGGAAAGTAATTGTATGTATCTACCACACATGTCTACACCCATAACTCTTATTGAATAATAGTGACTCTATTAAATTAAATTTGTGTGAAATTTAAGTCTGTGACCTCTTAAAATGCCCACACTAGTTCTAAATTCACATCAAATTTAGGTCTTTAGCTTCCTAAAGTGCCCACACTGATTCCTTTACTTGAAAATTATAATTAGTGTTAGTACACAAGTCCTTAAAAAGTTTATTTAAAAGCATCATCAAATAAAAGGACAAGTTAATCCTTGAAATAATAACAAACACATAATGTCCAACAAATAAGTAATTAGAAAAAGGGCTAGCTAGTCATATTTTTATACACAAACATAATCAGCATTGTAAAAATCTCTTCTAATACACATGCCAGCTTGAAGAATAGATCATATTTAATCATCCAACCAATGCATTTACTTTTTGTTTGCAGTCCTTCTATTGTGAAGACAGTGTTCACATGACACTTAGTACTGGCGTTGAAATTTATTTTAGTTTTTTTCCCCCGATTTACTACATTGTGTGGTGAGGAACTATGATGAAAAAGATGTCTGGATTTCTTGTCCAGCTGGGAAGCATAGTAATAAGGATCATTCAGAAGCAATGTCTGGACTAAATTTATTAAACAAGAGAAGAGTGTGTATGAACCAAGCACAGAAGCTTAACAAATCTGGTCACCAAAAGAAATTCATTTTGGCAACAGAAATAAAAAGTATGCTTTCCAGTAACTTTTGCCAGAATTACTAGACCAGAATCTGGACCTTGCTGCTGATCCTTAATATGTGTTTTTTTTTTACCAGAAGGAGTGGTGAAGTTACTGAACTGTTGTCTCTGCCTACCCAATTTAATACAAAACATTATTGAAACCAGTAGGTCTGCACTGGTATTTATTTTCCCAGTGCTTTTCTAAATGAGTTTCATAGTATTCAGAGCATAGTGTTAAATTGATTCACCTATCTCAGGATGAAAATTATAAGCAATTTTGATTAGCTTTTCTATTTTCATCTTCTGACATATTCTGTTACAATGAAAAAAATCATAGCCATATGTTTATACTGGAAATAATTTATATTCAATAGCATTTTTGTGCCTTCACAGAACATAATATCTGCAGGCTTGAGTATTAACATTTATAAATGTATGGATATAACAGCAATAAGCAAAATTCTACAGACATTTTATACTTCTCATAATAGTAAAGTTTATACTTCAGCCCTTAAAATTGAACTTTGCAAAGCAGACTTATTCTTGTGTGTTTCTGTAGTGAAGCAAAGAAGGAATGTAAAAGAAATAATAAAACTAGGAAATGTTTTATGACTACTAAACACAGTAAACTAAAGGTATCTTGGCACCAGGACAGACATAACCCTACTGATCGCTTAGTTAAAAACTGCTAAGTGAGTGAATGAAAAGACAAGCCTTGGTATCATTCCTCCAGGAAAACACTTGCTCTAATAAATGTGTAATTACCACCAACATGGGGGCCCCTGTAGATTGCTTTCCTGCTTTTATCAAGTAGTGTTTTCATACTGATCACTAGTTTCACCTTCCTTCCTTCCTTTCTATTTAGTTCTCTCTTGGGAATACGATACTGGCATAATCAAACTTTTATTAATACTATGATTTTGCTCTGCATCATGGGCCTCATATACAACACCTTTCTAGTAGCAAAGTTAAAGCTGCTTGCATGCCCTCTTCAGCCTACATGCAATGTATCCTGCCTTAATGTCCTACTTGAAGCTCACCTCTGTCCTTTAAAAATTCATTTATTGTAGTTAGCTTTATGCCTCTCCCTCTCCCCATCTCTCTCTCTCTCTCTTTCTCTCTCTCTCTCTCTCTCTCACACACACACACACACACACACCACACACACATACTGCACAACCTCACCAGTACCTCTTCCTAATCTACTTAAACAATCTAAAATAAATGTCTGTTATGTTTACGGAATGGTTATAGACTCTGGGGATGTGTCTTCAGCACAAAAATACATATTTCTCTTTTCATTATTAATTTTATGCCAGCAAAATGTTTTGAAGGAGTAATTTTAGACATCAGTTCTTTTTACTTATGTAATGGCCTTTTATCCTAGGTTTGTTTCATCTGTCCTAATTTTGAAATAGTCTGATTATTTACCTGTATTTCACGTGGGTGACCTAATTTGGTTTTGAAAAATACAGTCCCATGAAGACACATTTACTTTGGAAAAAATAATCACTTCAGAATTTTTATTTTTCCTGAATGAAGGTAGATTTATGTATTAGTAGATAAAAGAAAAGGAACTTAAAAATAGTTAAACCATTTTAAAGTTAGAAAATAAATGTTTAACTTTTAGACTGACCAATAATGCAATGTGAATATCCAGCTCTATTTTATAAAATGTAGTCAATATATGCTCATTTTATAAACCTAAACACTTGGATTATTTTTCTGAAAATATTACTTTAAAATTAGGAATACATATTTCCTTTCCATTATGTTGCAAACCATAAATACTGAAAAAATATCCTACTTAGTGTACTGTAATGGATAATCTTGTTTGTCAACTTGGCATAGCTGGGAAGGACTCTCAATTGAGTATTTCATCCACTGCATTGGCCTGATTGCATATATGTGAGGGATTTTATTGAATGCTAATTGATATGAGAGCCAAGATCACTGTGGTTAGAACCATCACATGGCATATTGGCCTGGGCTGCACAGGAGAGGTAGCAGAGTACTGAGCCAGGAAACAAGCCAGTAAGCAGCATTCTAGCATGGTCTCTGTTTCAGCGTCTCCCTCCAGGTTCCTGCCTTAAGTTCTGTCAAAGATGGGCTCTAAACAATAACTTAAGTAATGCTTGTTGCTTTTGGTCAGTATTTCATCGCAGTAACAGAAAATCTAAGTAGAATGTGCATACAGAAAATTATGAGAACATATTATGTTTTGTAGTGAGTATGCATGTTACCATAACGATATGCCAACATTGTGGACAGATACTTTTTATCTATAGCATCATCAATGTGCAGTTTTTTTATCCCTTCCTTTTATACTTATATGCTTGATTTTAGGTACTACAATGAGACAGTGTTAGCAGACCACTTATAGAAGAGTTTATTGAGGGCTTTCTTACAGTTTCAGAGGGTTAGTCCATAGCCAACATGACAGAGATAATAATGGCATTGGAGCTGTACCTGGAAGTTTACATGTTGAGGTAACAACTATAAGGAAGACAGAGAGAGAGAGAGAGAGAGAGACAGAGAGACAGAGAGAGAGAGAGAGAGAGAGAGAGAGAGAGAGAGAGAGAGAGAGAGAGAGAGAGAGAGAGAGAGAGAGAGGGAAACCTCAAAGCAACTGGGACCAAGAGTTCAATTTTATGAGCCTATGGGGCAAATCTCATACAAACCACCATAGTCTTTAAATGTTCAATGATTTTATCTCATTTCTCTTTTCTAATATTCTAGTCCTTCCTCAATCCACACTGATGCTCATAGGTACATCTCACAGCATCTGTAATTAATGCTCTTGAACATCATTATATCTCTGACTTTTCATAAGATGATTGCTTGAGCATTCTGATCACATTGTGTGTGTTTGCCAAGTTTCTTTTGGTAGGTAAGCATAAGCATTACTGTTATTCTAAGAGATAAGTTATATTAGAAGACATATTTGTAAGACAAATTCTCTTTGGTCTTTATAATAAAAACTTGGGTCATCTATCAGCAGTGAAAGTTGAAGGATCAGAGAAGCAGAGCAGACAGTCATTAGAGTACTTAAATCTACCAATGCTCAGACCAAAGGTGTGATCCTGTCTTCAAGCTGCATTCTCAGACTGACTGCTGCTCAGACTCTTTGAACTCCTGTCTCCTCCTGCCTTATATCCCACCTAGCCATATCACTCCTGCCTCCATCTCCCTAGTGTTGGAATTAAAAGTGTATCATCCCAAATGCTGGGATGACCTTTGTGTGAGGAATTTCTCTTTTAGACAGATTCATTCTCATTTAGCCCAGGATGGCCTTGAACTCATAGATCCATCTGCTTCCTTATTGAGAGCACTGGGATTAAAGGTGTGTGCCACCACGGACTGGCCTCTATGACTAACTAGTGGTTTAGTTCTGCACTCTGATCTTCAGGCAAGCTTTATTTATCACAGCATAAACAAAATATCACCTCACATATTTTCTGATTATATTGTCTCACTGTTTTAGATAAAGCTAGTGAACATAGTACATGTAGTAGTAAATATAACACATGTGACATCCATGTTATATATGCATGTGCATATACATATACAATATATATCATTAAGCATAATGCATTATGAATCTACAACATGTCCAGAAATTTATTACCTATGATAGATAATGTGGAGTAGAAATGATAGAAAGGCAATGACAGCTGAAATGATAATCACAAAGGAGGGTCTTCCTTAGTCTATTGTAATTTTGTTGAAGACACTGTCCATATACATAAATAACTAGAAATCCTATCAACAAATAGACACTTAATGATATACATTCATTGTGCATTTATCATATCCACTTACATTTTCATTCCCATTCTCAATCCCACATCCTTCCATAAGAACCACACTTAGTAGGGATATTTTAAGAATATTAATTCTTGATATTCATGAATACAGAAGTAATAATTTATATTAATTTGTCTTTTCTTTAGCTTCCATCTTTAAAACTTTTGATTTTCAGTAAGGAAACTTTTCATCACTTATGATTTATACGAAATATTTTATATTTATGTTGTCATTATAAATTGGAAATTCCGTGGTATCACTTTCAGAGAGTTAATTGTAAATGTCTATAAACAATTATATTTTGTATTGTGACTTTGTATATTTCAACTTCACTAAATTTATTTGATTTGTTCTAACAAATTGTTTTGATTTGCTTTAGTGTTTTCCACATATATGGCTATACCATTTCAAATGAATTGCTTTTCATTTCTTGTTTTACCATGGTTTATTAATTTTTCTTAACTTCTTGTTCTGGGCAGCCAGTATTATGTTGAATTGTTGAAAAGAGTTGATTAGTATGTCACTGCCTTATACTAGAGTTAGGTGAAGAGAATTCATATTGATTGTTATATTAATTATAGTCTTCCATATTTGACCTCCATTATGTTAAAGTAAATTTCTTCTGAAACTATTTTATTAGGGGCTTATTTTTAATTTTTTGTTCATTTTTAAAATTGTGATTTAATTAAATTCTTCTTCATTCCCTTCCCTCCTTCCAAAACTTCCAACATATGTCTTCTTGATCTCCTTCAAATCCATGGCTTCTTTTTTCATTAATTATTGTAGTATGCATAAATGTATTTATATATTCCTAAATATAGCCTGTTGAGCCCATATAATATTACTTGTATATATGGTTTCAGGGATGACTGTAGGGAGGTTTTTGAAAAACATTTTTAAGTACTTAGGATTTTGTCAAATGTATTTTGTGCATTTAAAAATTATTCAATATTGCTTTTAAATTACATTCTATTAAAGGTGGAAATATGTCCCAAATTATTCAGTGGTGATATTTATTACAGTTAGGGTGTTGCACAACCATGCTCTCTATGTGGCTACAATTCATTTTGATAGCATATTTATCAGAAACTTCTACATTATATAAAATCACTCCTGATTTCACTCTCAGTAGTCCTTGGCAATGACTAATATATTTTCTTTCCTTAATCTGCTTTCTTTCCCTATAGATATACTTATTCTCATTATTTCATCTAAATACAATAATAAAATATATTATTTTCATATCTGCATTTAAGGTATCTAGCACATAGTTTAAGTTCATTCATTCTGTATCATATATCAGTATGTATTTTATAGATGATTAACATTACATTATATTAATAAATCATTTTGTTTATACATATACCTGTTGATGGGTATTTAAATTTGGCTATTCTACATAGTGCTCTTCTGAACATTAAAAGTAGGGGTAACTGATACTTGGTTTATTTCATTTCTGTAATAATTATCTTAGAGTGTAATTGTTGGTCCATCTTAACTACAAGACTTTCAAAATGAGATGAATATGTGTATGACAATATAAAATATCCTTAAATTTAAAAATTAAAGCTTTGCTATTTTTATTTTAAAATACATGTACAATCCTTGATCTTATTGCTGCAATATTGAATGCTCATATATTTAAATTCTAAGAACTAAAGCCTGAAAATTCTTGGAATTTGACACTACACTTAAAACTTAAAATTAAGAATTGAAGAAAATACCAATAATCTTCAGCTGTTGGCTGTGTTTTATGTGGTTCAGGTGACCCTTTGGTTCAAGGTTGAATGTGCCAGTGATCTTATCCTGAGAAAGCACAGATTCTTGTACATTGCTTCATTTATAATTAGGGATAATAAATCCATGGATTTTTAAAATCTTAGAGCTGAAGACAGCTTGTGCAAGAGTCACCCTGATGAGGACATTTTTACATATAATTGCCCAGGAAACTATTCTTTAGGGACCTGGAGTTCATAGTGAATCCCAATATGATTTCTGCCTGTGTATTTTGAGACTTGGAAAATAGAACTCAGAGAAAATTGGAGTGGGCAAGAGAAGTTACCTTACTTAGTGCCAGTGAAGTAAAGAAATTGACATGACTTGTCACAGTAAGTGGGCCTCATTATCCCTCAGTAGTTCCTACCAGACTACCTAGTAGAAGGAATTATCTTCTTCCTGAAGCATAACATATAAGCAAAGGAAAGTAACTCTTTTTGATCCAAACGAGCAGGGGGTAGGAGTGATTAAATCTGAGAATGAAAAAGAAAAGTACATTTAATTATGATAACTTTTGTAGGAACTACACGGATTGTTATCAGAAATTTTAGCACAAAGTCCTGGGCTTCTAAGGCAGTCTCAACAAGCAATGCTTGGCAACCTATTAGTTATTTGCCAGTTACAGAGATTAGCAATAGCAAATCCAGAAATAGAGTTCATCAGTGTAACTACATTGGGAAGAGGAACAAATGAAGGAGTTCAGTGATGACCTAGTCTATTTCATTTTTTTGAAACAATCTTATTTTATATATTAGGCCCCCATTCTCTCTCCCTCCCATCCTCCCATGTCTCCCACCACCAACCCCCCAACCCACCCCATCTACTCCCCAAGGTTATTGAAGCCTTCCATGGGGGATGAGAAAAATCTGTCACATCATTTACAGGAGGGTCTAGGTCCTCCTCCATGAATCTGGGGTGAAATAGTATGCCTCCATAGGGAATAGACTCCTGCAGTCCATTTGTGCACTAGGGATAAACACTGGCTCCACTGTTAGAGGTCCCATAGACTTCCCAGGCCTGCTAGCTGGCACCCACATTCAGAGGGCTTGGTTCGGTTCAATGCTGGTTCCCCAGCTTTATGACTAGGGTACCTGTGCTCACTAGGTGAGGTCAACTGTTTCTGCGGGATTCTCGATCTTGACTCCTTTGCTCATCACTATTCCCTCTCTACAACTGGATTCCAGGAGTATGACTCAGTGCTTAGCTGTGGGTGTCTCCTTCTGCTTCCATTGGCTATTGGTTGAAGGCCCTAGGATGGCATTCAAGGTAGTCATCAATCTCATTATAGGGGAAGAACATCAAAGGAGGCTTCTCCACTACTGCCTAGATTCTTGGTTGGGGTCATCTTTGTGGATCTCTGAACATTTCCCTAGTGCCAGATTTCTCTTTAAACCTACACTGGCTCCCTCGATTAAGGTATTTCTTTTCTTGCTCTCCTCTACTCATCCCCCTCCTCTTCTCACCTTCTCTTTTTACTACCCTGTCTCAAAATAAAACAAAAAAAATATATAAGAAATTTAGTTCTAAGCTTTTCTACATTAAAACTACCAAGCCTGTTTCTAATGTATTACACTAGGTTGAGGTTTAAGTAGACAGCTGGAAGTATGTATAAATGAGTATGTCTGGTCAAGGTGTGCTTCTCTCCCATCACTGACCTGTGGCTGTCTAAGTTCAGGTCCTTGTTGGCCAGGTGAGTAGTAAATTTGTTTTGACAAAATCGACATCTAAGTTCCTGTTTTAGGATCACTTTATTTCTTTCTTGTTTGAAAATGGGAGGTATTCATTTAAAGTCAATCTAGAATAGCAATAGAATCTAGCTACAACATTTCCCATGGCATTTATATTAATTTTCTCTAACAAATTTTCATGGATTTAGTACCTCAAAAATCCAACTTTATTATTTTTATGTCATGGGTGTCATAAGTAAGTATGGTCACATTGGGCTAAAATCTAGGTTGACAAAGCTTCCTTTTTTCCTGTAGGCTTAAAAGAAGAATCTGTTTCCTTCCATGTTTCCATCATCTGCCAGCTTTTTGGATTCTGCATTCCCTCCAGCTATAATCACAGCAGTACCATTACTATACTTAAATTGTTACATATTTTCCTGTACCTGACTCTCCTACTTTCTTCTTTCACTTACAAGAATCATTGCACAGTCATCTCATAATCCATAGTTTAATCATGACTGTCAACTCTGTTTTAGCATTTATGTAAGGCAACATGATCACTTGTACAAGGTATTTGATCAAATAAATTTTTATTCTGTCTAAGACAACTTGACAATTACTCCTTTAAGGAAAACAAAGTACACACTTTCTCTTCAAAGAATTGTAATATTTTATTGACAAATATTTTAAGTCATGGAATAAAAGATTCTTCTTGGATATGAACTCCACAGGAATTCAATTATAATCTCAGTTTGGGCATGATCCTACCCACTAAATGACTGAATAGGTTATTGACATTTTCTTTAACCCCTTGAGGTTTGGTTGAAGTGTTTAAAGACTGTCGTGATACATGTAAGTTGGTTTGCAACTAATATTAATTTAAACTTCTTTAAAGCTGCTTTTGCAAAAAGACATCATTATTCCGAATATATCTTACAAAATACTGTAAAACTTTGTTTTTTTAAACTGTGTTACAAGTCTATCTATTTTAAAGTATTCCAAACCAAATTTAATTATAGCACTCTCTGTCTTATTTTCTTTTTTAAAGTTTTAGGTAAGGTGTATGAGTACTTTGCTTATATATGTGTTTGTGTACCACATGCATGTCCGGTGCCTGTAGATTTCAGAAGAGGATATAAGATTACATGGCACTGAACTTGTAGACTGTTGTGAGCCAGCCACCAGGTGGGTGCTAAAGCCAAAATCTGAGTCTTCCACGAAAGCAGCAAGTATTCTTTACCACTGGCCTACCACCTCAACCCTTCCTCTTATTTACTAGTCTATCCAGAAAGAAAGGAAGGTGAATTATTTTTCTACATAATTATAATGCATTAGAGGCCAAATAATTAGTATAAGGGGTGTCAATAACTGATGATTATTGACCAGTTCAGAAATGGGAGATTATTACCAAAGTATTATTTTTATTATTTTGGATATGACCTCGTTGTATAAAACAAACTGGCTTGAAACTTGCTTGTAGCTCACAATGGTCTTGATCACATATTCTTTTTGCGTCTCCCTCCTTAATGTTGGAATTACAGGAGTCAACAACCATAATTTTTTGTTTCCATTTGAAATAATTATTGAAGATAGGAACCATGTTTTATTTTTGTAATAGTGTTTAGCTGTGATCTGCTTATACCTAATCCTCCATAGCCTTTCTGTAAGGTAATAATATACTTAGGTTGGAACACTACATGCTCAAATAGTAGAGTTTAGTAAGGAAATAATTTTGTTTGTGAGACATTAAGGTAGTTATTAGTTATCTATTAAATATTTATTTATTTTTATAAAGTCTCTTTACCTTCATTTGATAAAATCAAATATAACTTTTGTTGAGATCAATTTGTAATATTTCTGTTTTCAATATGTGTTACTTTATAACCACAAATATTAGACATTTTATATCTTTTATACTTTTTACTTTATCTCCCACAAATATTTTTTAGTTTTCTTCCTATCCTGACTTTGCAAATATACTAAATGTTTCCAAATTTTTAATATATAGAATAAGAGCACTATAACAATTTCTTTATGTGAACAAATTTGCTAGATTACAAATTTACTCTTTGCCAAAAGGAAATTTAAATTTGAATTTATGTTTTAACTAAACTTTTTTACTTGAAAAGTTGATATTTTATAAAACCTTTGCCATATGTAAGGTCTAAAGATAGCAAGAAGTTTATCAAGGCCAAAACTTATGCTTTATTTTGCCAAAACTTAAATAGTTTCATAAGATATACAATTGCAGAAATAAGACATCCATTACAGGAAGCAAGTCTCCAAAACACCAAAGGATCCAATTAAAAAGTGGGGTACAGAACTAAATATAGAATTCTTAATAGAGGAGTATAAAGTGGCTGAAAGACACTTAAGAAAGTGCTCAACATCATTAGCCATTAGGGAAATGCAAGTCAAAACAACTATGAGATACCATGTCACTCCTGTCAGAATGACTAAAATCAAAACACCAATGACATTTTATGCTGGAGAGGATGTGGAGAGAGGGGAACACTCCTCCACTGCTGGTGGGAGTGCCAACTCGTATAGCCACTTTGGAAATCAGAATGGAGATTCCTCAGGAAATTGGGAATCAGTCTATCACAAGATTCAACAATTCCACTCTTATGCATATACCCAAAAGATGCACATTGATACAACAAGGATGTCTGTTCAACTATGTTTAGAGCAGCATCCTTAGTAATAGCCAGAAGCTGGAAGCAACCTAGATGCCCCTCAAATGAAGAGTGGATAGAGAAAATATGGTACATTTATACAATGAATTACTACTCAGGGGAAAAAAACAATGGAATATTGAAATTTGGAGGCAAAAGGATGGCACTAGAAGACACCATCCTGAGTGAGGTAACTCAGTCTTAAAAGGACAGACATGGCATGTACTCACTCATATATGCATTTTAGATATGGATTAGGGGAGTGCCAGCCTACAATCCCAATGCTAGAGAGACTGGGAAACAGGGAAGACCCTAAGAGAGGTATGCGTGGTACCCCACAGAAGGGGAATTGGGTAAGATCTTCTGAGTGGACTGGGAGCATGGGGGGAGGAGAGAGTGATCTGGGGAAACGTGAGGGGAGAAGAAGAGATAGGAGAATATGGTGGAGCAGGAAGATTGAGTCAAGAGAAAAATAGAGAGGAGCAGGATAAGAGATATCATAATAGAGGGAGTAATTCTAGCTTTGAGGAGAGATCTGACACTAGTGAGATTTCCAGAGATCTACAAGGATGATACCAACTGGAAGTCTAAGCAATAGTGGAGAGGCTACCTTAAGTGCCCTTCCCCAAAAATGAGATTGATGACTACCTTGTATGCCATCCTAGAGCCTTCATCCAGTTGCTGATGGAAGCAGAGGCAGACACCCACAGCTAGACACTGAACTGAACTCCTGGAACCCAGTTTCAGAGAGGGAGGTGTGATGAACAAAAGGGTCAAGTCCGGGCAGCTGAAATCCACAGAAACAGCTGACCTGAACAAAGGGGAGATCATAGGCCCCAGACTGATGGATAACAGGCCAGCATGGGACTGACCCAGACCTCCTGGACATGGGTGTCAGTGAGGAGGCCACAGCAATCTTTGAGACCTTGGGTACTAGACCAGTATTTATCCCTGACATCTGAATGGACTTTGGGTGTCCATTCCACATGGAGGGATACTCTGTCAGCCTGGACTCTTTGGGGGAGGGCCTAGGCCCTGCCCTGGATGAAATGACAGAATCTGGAGAGTCCCCCATGGAGGGCCTCACCCTCCCTGGGGAGTGGAGTGGGGATTGGCTGGGAGGCTGGGGGGGATGGTAGGGCCCAGGGGAGGAAGAGAGGAAGAGCTGGGATTGACATGTGAAGCAAGCTTGTTTCTAATTTAAATAAAAAATCCAACAAAAAGGACACCCATTACTGAAATTATGGTTTACAAAGCATCTATCATGTTCCAGGATGTCACGTTTATTACACTTGACATTAACACTTGGAAGGTGTTTTTGCAATTTAGTCATTTCTTTTTTTTATTTTAATTTTAAATAGCTTGTTTTACATGTCAATCCCAGTTCCCTCTCCCTCCCCTCCTCCCGCACTCCCCTTCCCCCCCTCCCTCCCACCCTATTGCCAAATCCTTCCCCATAGGGGATATCTAGAGTCTGTCATTTTACTCTTGGTAGGGTCCAGGCATTCCCTTAAGAGTCCAGGCTGAGAGAGCATCTCTCTTTGTGCTATAGGCACACGAAGACAGTTTGTATAACAGGGATAGACACTGAACCACAGCTCAGGGCCCCATAGGTTGCCCAGGCCTTCTCACTGACACTCACATTTGGTGGGTCCAGATCAGTCCCATGCTGGCCTCCCCACTGTCGGTCTGGGGTCCAAGAGATCTCCCCTGTTCAGTTCAGCTGTCTCTGCTGGTTTTGCCAGCCCATTCTTTGCCAATTTGCTCATCACTCCTCTCTCTCTGTCACTGGGTTCCTTGGGTTCAGTTCAGTGATTAATTGTGTGTTTGCCTCTGCTTCCATCAGTCACAGGATGAAGGCTCCCGGATGGTTATAGACATCAAGTTCATTATCAGGGATGGGCATTCGAGGTGGTCCCTCCACTATTGCTTAGCTTGCCAATTGGTGTTATCCCTTTAGATCACTCGAGGTCACTCTGGTGCCTGATCTGTCTTCGAACCTATGATTCCCTCTTCCCCCTATTCTACCCCCACCCCCTCAACTTCCTGTTCCCCAATGACCAACTCTCTTCCTCTTCACCCCCTCTCTTCTTCCCAGGTCCCACTCCCCCCACCCCTCGCCGTGTTCCCCATCCATTCAGAGGATCTTGTCTCCATCCTCTTCTCTTGGGTACTATGCATGTATGCATATCTTTTAGGTTCTTTCCTGTTTCCCAGACTCTCTATCTGTGGAAGTGCAGACTGGCGCTATCCATGTCTAAAATCCATATATGAGTGAGTACATACCATGTTTGTCTTTTTGCGACTGGGTTACCTCACTCAGGATGGTTTCTTCCAGTGCTATCCATTTCCCTGCGAATTTCAAGATTCCATTGTTTTTTTCTGCTGAGTAATACTCCATTGTGTAAATGTACCACCTTTTCTCTATCCACTCTTCAGTTGAGGGGCATCTAGGTTGCTTCCAGGTTCTGGCTATTACAAACAATGCTGCTATGAACATAGTGGAGCAGATGCCCTTGTTGTATGAACCTGCCTCATTTGGATAAATGCCTAAGAGTGGAATTGCTGGGTCTAGTGGTAGATTAATTCCCATTTTCCTGAGGAATCTCCATACTGATTTCCAAAGAGGCTGTATGAGTCGGCACTCCCACCAGCAGTGGAGGAGTGTTCCTCTCTCTCCACATCCTCTCCAGCATAAATTGTCTTCGGTGTTTTTGATTCTAGCCATTCTGACAGGAGTAAGATGGTATCTCAGAGTTGTTTTGATTTGCATTTCCCTGATGGCTAAGGATGTTGAACACTTTCTTAAGTGTCTCTTGGCCATTTTAGCCTCCTCTACTGAGAATTCTCTATTTAGCTCTGTACATCTGACAGAGGGCTAATCTCCAAAATTTACAAAGAACTCAAGAAACAAGTCTCCAAAACACCAAAGGATCCAATTTAGTCATTTCTTAACTCTGTGATTCTGGTACATTGTTAGTAAATAGGGAAATAGATCTTAGAAGAGCTCCAAATTTTTACAAAATACATTCTTACATTACCAATAAAATAATTAATATGTTCTGGTTTTGAACGTGTAGCATTTTCCCATGAATATATTCACTTGGTTGCTCCTTAAAGGATTAAAGTATGTATTGTGTGTCCATACATGCATGTTTGCATGCATATGTGTCTGTATATGATTCTTTTTGTGTACCTGAGGAGTCATAGTAAAGTGGCTAGTGTCTTCCTCTCTCACTCCCCCTAGCTCATTCGAGTCAGGGGCTCTCCTGATTCTGGAGCTACACTTTTTCAGCAACTTTGGCTGCCAGAAATCCTCAGTGAACTCTTGTCTCCTTTCCCATCCCCAGCACTTGGGTTACAAGAACTCACATGAAACCACACCCTACTTGTTATATGGGTTTAAGGATCCGACTTTGTTCACATTGTTATGCCACAAGTGATTTTAACCACTGGAGTCGTCTCCAGCCCCTAGTTCTTAAACTTACAAACAACTACTAAATGATGTATCTATGACATTGCAAGATTCTATGAAAGCACCTCAACCTTGAAATTTCTGAGAATTTTTATTCACTAGAGAGTTTTGGATAGATTATGTATATAGTTTTTTATAGTCAGGTCCATGCTGAGAGAATTATTAATAAATTTATAATATAAACCACATTTTAGCCATAACATGTTTAAAATATCATTATATATGTCACTATTAGGAAGAAAATAGGAGTCTTTAATTATAAATGTTGCACATATAGATGTGAGACCAATTCTATTACATTTTCATTTACCTAGAAAATAGTTAATCTGAAAGTACTTAATTTAATATGAAGAATAGTTATTAAAAAGTCATGCCTGATATCACTACCCCATAATCTCAGCTACTTGAGGTAGGTAGATTGCAATGTCATGGCCTGCCTGGCCTACAGAGGGAGTACAAAGTTAGTCGGAGAACCTTGTGAACCATACAAATTTATAAAATATAAAAATAGAACTAAATCTGTAGTGGTAGAGCTCTTCAGTAGCATGCATGAGGTGCTGCGTTTACTCCCCAGTGATGTTAAAAATAGATATAAGCAGAAAAATGAGAAAAGGTTTCTCTGGCCCATTTATTTAGGTTATTATGAAAGTTATTTAAAATTATTTTTAATATTCTACTTGTCACAGTGTGAGAACTCAAAAGCTCCTTTCAAAAATTTCTTTTTATTATTTTTTAAAATTTAAAAACGATCTTTCTCATTTTACATACCAATTCTAGTTACCCCTCCCTCTCTTCCTTCTCACACTCTTTCCACCCCATCCCATGCTCCATCCACTTATCAGAGAGGTTAAGGCTTCCCATGGGCTGTCAACGAACTCTGGCACCTTACTTTGAGGCAGGACCAAGCCATCCCCACTGTACCACCCTTGGAAGGGGAAATAAACAAGATCTCCTGAAATATTTCTTAAAAGGAGACTTGTACATTTCTTTTTTGTCATTGTTACACAATCAAGCTGTATATGAGGATTTAAAAACCAGTCTTTACTAATCTCGAAATGAAATTCCTATATTTCAAATACGAGGAAGAATGTTCCTGAGATAATGCCACTGTTTGCATAAAATACAGCAGTGAAACTTTGATAGTTTTTGCTGTGTCATGAACATTCTTTTACAAATTTCTAGGCAATATTTTGATGCCAAAGGGTTCTGGTTGCCATCATAACTTAAGTCATTTTGTATTTGTGTGTACCTTCACCATTTGTTCAAAAAATGGAAATTATAACATTTATGAAGGGTAACATTTTAAAAATTTTGAAGATCAACTAATGCAGCGTATCTGAAGCAGATAACAACAGCAACAATAATAATAGTCTATTTCCCTTGCTTCCCTAAACTACAAATGTACATATAGAATACACACTTGGAACTTAGTATATGTTGAGTCTTTCTCTTGAATAATGACTTCTATTGAGTGCTTATGAAAAATTTATTTGAATATGAAATCCCCTTAAATTTTAATGATTAACTGTTCATCAGCAACTATCAACATATTAATTAGTTCAGTGACAATTGGGATTTTTTTGTTTGAAAGTCATTCCCAGAAAATATTAGGACAGTTTTGACTGGATTATTTGTGAAATCCTTGGAGCTTAACATTAGGCACTAGGAAGTTAAAAGTGAACATCCCTCACTTATAATGTTTAGTTTTTTTCAAATAGGCCAGCTGTAATGTTTTCTAGAAAGTGTCTGTTTAGATAGGTCAATCAATACATTTCTACACTTAGAACCAACTTCAAACTATAATTTTAATATTATGTTTAGTGTATGTGTGTGAGAGAGAAAGAGGGGGGAAGGAGAGAGAGAGGAAGAGGGAGAGAGAGAGGGAGATAGACAGACAGAGAAGGCATACTTGTGGAGGTCAGAGGACAAGTTTCATGTATGGTACACAAGTCATCCTTGTAGTCAAGTTCATAGGGAAACTTAGGTTTCTATGCATCTCTTCATAAAGAACAATCAAATGCAGAAGAGATTTGTTTTCTTCTTCCCTTTTTTGAGAACCACAAATAGAAAGTGCTTCATGTGTTATGTTGAAGATGGTTACTATCTTGTCTTATTAATTGACATTCTGAATAATTACACTTGGTGACTTGGTAAGCTGCTGTTTCCCACTAGTTTGAGATTTGCAGACATGGGTTTTGAACTTTGTTTTGGAAATGTTGGCCTCTCTTATTTTGTATGAAATTTCCCCTATATTGTGCTTTGTTCATATTCTCTTCATTCATTGAAATTACTACCCCCTCCTCAACCCAGACTATTTTGGTCCCATCTTCATTAGATGAAAGGTTTCCGGCTGAGATCATCATGACCACTTTGTTGTCAAATCCACTGCAAATTTTTCATTCATCTTTCATATTTGATCTCTTTGTAGCAATACACATTTGACCATTCTCTTCTTGATGTGATAGCTTCAGATTTTTTTCCTGTGACAGAAAATTATCCTAGTTTCTTTTTCCTCATTCCCTTTCATTTTCTTTTTATGTTGAAGTTATTTTCTCCTAGAGAACAACCTATCCTCTTCCTAGTCATTTTTTTTCACTTTTCACGTGTTGCTCTCAACACATCTTTGATAAACCACCACAGGCTAGATTGCAGTCCAAACATATATTGTTCTGTTTCAATGAATCAAAATAATCAACATAATCTTATGTCCTTACCACATGTCCTTAGTGATCCAAGTAGAAGGTCCTTCTCATATCCTATGCTACCTACTCTAAGTAGTGTATGCTACACTGTCAGTTTGCCTGGATTTGTAATCAGCCAATCATCTGTTGAGTAGCAGTATTCCCCTTTCTCTGCTGCCTGCTACTTGTAGTGCAAGAATGTGTGCACTCCTAGCCACATGGTATCACCACTATAGGTCTGTCTGCCTTCATGCCTATTCTTGCATGATGGAATATAGTTAGGCAAACTGTGAGTCAAAATAAGAACCTATTCCTTAAATGGCTTATAAGATGCTTGGTCACAATATGGAGAAAAGTTAATAGTACATGGGAATTTTAGGATTTGACTCATTGTCCATTTGTGTTTCAGAAGGAATAAGAGCTTTCATATCAGCTATTACATGATTCTTATAAATGAATATACTTCACTTTTTAACACTCACTAAACAAAACTAATCATATAATTCAATCTAAAATAAATTATTGTATTTTACTGAGCATTTTTGCATCAATGTTAATGAGGGATATTGGCATGAAGTTCTCTTTCTTAGTTGTGTGTTTGTGTGGCTTGGGTATCCATGTTATTGAAGCCTCGTAAAAAGAGGCATGGAATACTTTGAGGAGAATTGGTATTAGCTGCTCTTTGAATTTCTGGTAGAATTCGACATTGAGGTCATCTGGCCCTGGGCTCTTTTTGATTGGGATATTTTGATGACTGCTTCTATTTCCTTAAGTGTTATAGGACTATTTAAGTTGCTTATCTGTTCTTGATTTAATTTTGGTATGTGATGTCTATCCAAAAAGCTGTCCATTTCCTTTAAATTTTTGAATTTTGTGGAGTATAGGTTTTCAAAATATGACCTGATGATTCTCTGGATTTGCTCACTGTCTGTTGTTATGCCCCCCCTTTTCATTTCTGATTTTGTTAATTTGCATGTTCACACTCTGCCATTTAGTAAGTTTGGATAAAGGTTTGTCTATCTTGTTGATTTTCTCAAATAACTAACTCTTTGCTACATTAATTCCTTGTAATGTTTTCCTATTTTCTACTTTATTGATTTCAGCCTTCAATTTAATTATTTCCTATCATCTGCTCCACTGGGGTGAGTTTGCTTCCTTTTGTTCTGGAGCTTTCAGTTGTGCTGTGAATTCTCTAGTGTGACTATTCTCCAGTTTCTTCAGGTGGGCACTTAGTGCTATGAGCTTTCCTTTTAGCACTGCTTTCAAAGTGTCCCATAGTTTTGGGTATGTTGTGTCTTCATTCTCATTGTATTCTAGGAAGACTTTAATTTCTTTTTGTATTTCTTCTTTGACACAGAAATGGTAAAGTTGAGCATTATTCAATTTCCATGAGTTTCCATGGTTTCTGCAATGTGTGTTGTTGTTGAATTCTAACTTTAGAGCATGGTGTTCTGATAAGATACACGGAGTTATTCCAATTTTTTTGTACCTGTTGAGGTTTGCTATGTTGCCAAACGTGGTAGATTTTTGAGAAGGTTCCATGTGACCCTGTGAAGAAGGTATATTCTTTTGTGTTTGGATGGAATGTTGTATAGATGTCTGTTAGAACCAATTAGATCATAAATTCTATTATTTCCTTTGTTTCCTTGTTACGTTTCTGTCTGGTAGACCTGTCTAATGGTGAGAGTGGGGTGTTGAAGTCTCCCACTATAAGTGTGTGAGGTTTTATATGTGATTTGAGATTTAGCAATGTTTCTTCTACAATCATGGATGGCTTTGTATTTGGGGTATAGATGTTCAGAATTGAGACTTCATCTTGGTCGATTTGTCCTGTGATGAGTATGAAATGACATCCTTCATCTCTTTTGATTGATTTTAATTTAAAATCTAATTTGTTGGATATTAGGATTGCTACCCCCCGCTTGTTTCTTGGGTCCATTTGATTGGAAAATCTTTTCCCAACCTTTAACTCTGAAGTAGAATCTGTCCTTGAAGCTGACGTGTGTTTCTTGTATGCAATAGAAGGATGGATTCTGTCTTCAAATCCATTCTGTTAGCCTATGTATTTTATGGGTGAGTTAAGACCATTAATATTAAGGGATATTAATGACCATTGATTGCTAATTCTTGTTTGTCTTGGAATGTTGTTGGTGGAGTTGCATGTGGATTTCCACCCATTGTTTCTTTTACCTGTTGGAAAATGGGATTATCTATTGCCTATGTTTTTCTGGTTGTAGTTAACTTCCTTGGGTTTGATTTTTTCCTTCCAGAACTTTCTGTAGGGCTGGGTTAGTGGATAAGCATTGTTTAAATTTGGTTTTGTCATGAAATATCTTTGTTTTCTCCGGTATAGTGATTGAAATGCTTTGCTGGTATAGTAGTGTGGCTTGGCATCTGTGGTCTTTTAGTGTTTATAGAATATCTATCCTGGACTTTCTGGCTTTCAGAGTTTCCATGGAGAAGTCAGGTGTAATTCTGATAGGTTTGCCTTCAGGTGTTACTTTGCCTTTTTCCTTAGCTGCTCTTAATATTCTTTATTTATTTATTCTGTATATATGGGGTCTTAATTACTATGTGTTGAGGGGACTTTTTGTGGTCCACTCTATTTGGTGTTCTGTAAGCTTCTTGCACCTTCATTGGCATGTCTTTCTTTAGGTTGGGAAAGTTTTCCTCTATGATTTTGTTGAATATGTTTTCTGCCCCTTTGAGGTCAGTTTCCTTCCCTTCTTCTATACCTAGTATTCTTAGGTTTGGTCTTTTCATGATGTCCCATATTTCCTGGATATTTTGTGTTCGGGATTTGTTGGACTTAAATTTTTCTTTGGCTGATAAATCTATTTCTCTTAGTGTATCTTCAACACCTGAAATTCTCTATTCCATTTCTTGTATTCTGTTGGTTATGCATCTGTAGTACCTGACCGTTTGCCCAGCTTTTGTATTCCCAACATTCCTTCAGACTATTTTTTATCATTTGTATTTCAGATTTCACTGTTTGAATTGTTTCTTACAATTTTTGTTTTGTCTTTTCCTCCATTTTTTTGCATTTTTTGGATTATTTTTTCTTCCATCTCTTTAAGGGATTTTATCATATCCTATTTGATGGCCACTATCATTTTCATGAAGTTTTTAAATATCATTCTCTTCTGCTTCATTTGTGTTGGGATGTTCAGGTCTTGTTGGTGTAGGGTCTCTAGACTCTGCCAGTGCCATATTGGTTTTTATGTTGTTGTGTGTTTTTATATTTTCTCCTTCCTATCCCTTCTTCCAGTAGGTCAAAAGGAGTGTCTTCCTCTCCTGGTGGGTACAGGACCAGGGTTCCCTTTAGGTGGGTGTAGGCAAGTCCAATGCTCTGAAAGCTCTCCTCTGCCTGGTCTCGTGGGTGGAGAAATGTATTAGGATGCTGGGGTGCTTTGGATCCCGCTGAGATGGATGGAAGCTCCAGTTATAGACCTCAGGAACAGGAAGGCATCTTGGATACAGGCCCTAGTTGATTTAGTTTCGTGGGCTGTGCAGGACATTATGATGCTTGGGTGTGTTGGCTCCTGCTGCTGGGATTGAAGCCACAGTGGTAGACCACAAGTGCAGGCAGCTGACCAGGAAATTGAGTTTTCTAAACATAAAGGTTGTGAAATAAACATCTAAGAATCAGTTTTAGTGCTGTAAAATATCTTAGTCAGTAAAATGTTTGGTAAGAAAGTCTGAGGACTTAAGTTCAGATCTTCAGAATGCATATCCATAGCCCTAATGCAGGGGGTTACTGACACTGATAGAAGAAGCAGGAATACTATTGATAGATCAATCTAGCTAATTTATGAATTTTAGGTTTTGTTAGAGATATTTAACCAAGTAAGATGGTGATAATATCGTATAACACATGGAGTTGAATGTTTTACTCTTTTACACTTTGGAACCTGCCATCCAATTCCCAAATAAATCACACAGAAACATATTCATATTTATGAATACCTGGTCACAACTTGCCTTGGTATTAGCCAGCTTTTCTTACATTAAATTATTCTGTCTGCCTTTTGCCTGTGTGATATTATCTTTCTATGTTCTATAAGCCTTTCTTCATTTCTGGCTCCATGGCTGCCAGTGTAGTAAGGTAACTGGCCCTTTGATGTTTACCTTTCCTCAATTTGCTCCTCAGTCCTGTTCCTAGTTTTCTCCTATTTATTCTGTCTCCCTGCCAGCCCTGCCTATCCTTTTTACTGCCTGGATGTTAGTTGTTCAGCTCTTTATTTATGAGGTATCTTAGAAAAATTAACAGTATTCCAGTGGTAAACAAATGCAACATAAAAGCATGCAACACATTTTTGCATCATTAAACAGTATTCCACCCCATACACAAATGTACTACTTCTTCAACTAATATTCTATAACATTCCTGTCTCCAAGATCCTGCCCTGTTTGAGTTTGAGTTTTTGTTTGCATTTGAGTTTTCTTTGTTGTATAACTTCTGTGTTGTATAACTTTAAGTCAAATAAACACTTTCCTCTCCATGTTGCTTTGGTCACAAATTTCCTTATAGCAATATTAACCATAACTAGAACAAAAAAGTAGATTTACATATCACGCACAAAAAATTACAAATTATAAGTTGCAGTTTCACAATAAGATGAGTTATCCGAAAAATGCAAGAAGATAAAATTTACGACATAAAAATTAAAATACTTCTGAGTCTGACAAAGATGTTATGCAATTCCTATATAAACCTATGAACTACTGATGGAAGAAAATGATAACATAAGTAAAAGAAGATGTTTATGCATTGGTAAAATTTATTTTTAAAAAGTGACAGTCCTACCTGTGTCAGTGTTTTGTTTTGTTACTGTGAAGAGAAGCAGTGACCACAGCAACTAAGCATGTAACTGGTCTTGCTTACAATATCAGACAGAGATTTTATCACCTGCCGTGAAGGAGACTGACACGATAGCAGACATGGTGCTGGAGCAGTAGCCGAGTTCTATGTCAGCATCTATATGCCCCCAGGAAGAGAGAGATTCTGGCTTGGAATGACCTTCTTAAAACCTCAAATTCCACCCCCAATGATATGCAACCTCCAACAAGGCCACACCTCATGATCTTTTTAAATAATGCCAATCGCTGGTAACCAAATATTCTAATTATGGGTCTAATGGGACCTTTGTCACTTATACCACCATAAGTTTGCCTTTATTCCATATGGAGGGAAACTCTCTCAACCTGGACACATGGGGGTGGGCCTAGGCCCTGCTGCAGATGAAGTGAAAGACTCTGGAGATCCCCCTGGAGGGCCTCACCCTCCATAGACAATTGTGTGGGGATTGGGTGGGTGATGGGGGGCAGTAGAGGGGCAAA
Organism: Mesocricetus auratus; assembly: GCF_017639785.1. NCBI lineage: Eukaryota > Metazoa > Chordata > Mammalia > Rodentia > Cricetidae > Mesocricetus > Mesocricetus auratus. Next base: position 36,580,264 of record NW_024429188.1, on the reverse strand, counting down.
GGAAGAGGGGTGGGAGAGAGAGCTGGGATTGACATGTGAAGCAAGCATATTTCTAAGTTAAATAAATATATATTGAGAAAATAAATAAATAAATTCCTATTTGGAACCAGAATGAAGAAATTTAAAACACTAGGTGACCCCCCATATTTAATATTTTTCTGGCTTACAAATATTATTATCAGTAATAAATTAACTCCCCAAAGTGGAATTTCATTAATCTTATCAAAAGCACACAATTTCCTGGTAATGTTTAGGACTTGCCTCCTGAAGTTCAGACATAAATTATAAATGTAGAAATGTCTGTGCCACCCATAGTTACTTGTTAAAAGGAAGAGCATTAGAAGAGTAGGAAAGACATATGACAAATTTAAGAAAGGTGTGCAGAAATTTATATATTCCTAAGACATTTTATGTCTTTAAAACTATAGTTGATAGGTGATTTAGCTAATATTCTTCCACTGGATAGTTGAGATTATAAAACTTCTAAATTTCAATTTCATTTTGTGATACATAACCAACTAACCAAGGATAAGAGGAGGCCTCACTCTATCAATTTTCAGTTTCATACCTCTCAGGATAGGCTAAGTTAACTTTAAGTAGCAAACAGTTGTCAAATATCAAAAGATTCAGTGCTCTAACAAGAAACAAATCAGACTATTTTTCCCTTAGGCTGCATGATTGTTTTCTTTGCAGAACAACTGTAGATGCTGCTCCATGCAGTATTCACACTGTGAACCTGGGGGTCAGAAAACTCATTATTCAGAATGGTAGTGATCATTATGGCAGAAAAGAGAGGAAACCCAAGAGTTTTCTGGTGGTAATTAAATGTTTTCTCTACCAATGTTATCTTCTTTTCTCAGAATTAGTGAAAAGCCCATTGTGCTAGTTTGTTCTAAGGCCCCTTACTCACCCTTATCAACCTTGACTCTGGTTCACAAAGATTGTATTTCCCTGACTATGTTTTCTTCCTGTATGTTACAAGTAGTTTTTGCTATTTGAAGTTATTTATGAGAGTACGGAGGGGCGGAGGTGTGGAGACATAAGATTATTCCACCCATGTTTCTTTCTGTTTGAGACAGAATATCCAGTATCGGTAGCTGTTTTGACTCAGCTACCAGCAGACAGTCCTCATGGAACACAAGCTTCTGCATGTTGCTTTGAATAATAATCCCCTTTGGGTTCCCCTTTTTTGAAGACTCCTTCATAGTTCATTCTTTTAATTTTGGCCTTTCAGGACTTGCAACACATAAGCAAACACTTTCTTATATAAAATTCCCTGGGTTTGGGGATGCAGAGATGGTGCAGCCCTTACGAGTGCATACGTCTCTGTAAAGGCCTGAATTCAACTTTCAACATGCATGAGAACTGTGAATAACTCTAGCTCCAGGAAAATCTGATGCTTCTAGCCTCTGTGCACATCAGCCCTCTTATATACCTTACTCATATACATATACATATACATATATACATATGCATCATATACATATGGTTAAAATAAAATGTATAATTTCTGGCAATGTTAACACAGCCCCTGTTATGTTTTCTTTGTTTTGAGACAGGGTCTAATTGACTAGCTCCAGTTGTCTGGGAATTCATTATCTAGATCAAACTGGCCTTGAACTCACAGAAATCAGCCTGCTCTGCCTCCTGGGCATTGTGATTAAAGACTTGTGCCATTAAGCCTGGCATGGCCTCTGTTTTGTAGAGTGACTGAGTAATGAATCTATGTTAGGATATTAAATCTTATTCTGTAACCCCAGAAAACAGAGAATTAGTGGTTCTTGATGACAAATTATTATAAGTGCCTTGCTCCCCATTTATATTTAGCTTGAAGTCGTCCTATCTAGCCAAGCCTCTAGTATGAGATCTAGAATTTTTTAAGTGATCCAAGGGTACAATATTCTCAGCATATCAAGATAATAGAACATAATTGACTCAATACACTTCATCTTCTCTTCCCTCTTTATGCATTTTGTGTATCAGAAGAAAGACCTAAGGGTAATTGCTGAAACCTTATTCCTCCATAGACTGAACAAACATTACTGTAAACATAACCTTATCTTTTACCATACCAGAAAATATCCACAGCAGTATTCATAAGTATATTGGTGAGGTGCTAAATACCTCTTTTGTGTCAACTTCTTTTGTGTTCAATGCTGTACCACTAATCTAATTCCTGTCTTCTATCAGATAACAATTTCATCCTAACCTTTTCCTCAATATTGTATTTCAATTGCTCTTATAAGGAGCTAGTCCTGTCACATAATCCTACAAGACTTGGTGTCAGCTGTATCTTCAGCTTTATTTACATTGTCTTCATACTCCTGGTCTCACCATAATCTATGTGCATTTTATCCTTCGTTGTGCTTTTTATCCCCAAAACCATCAGCCTATTAAACCCATAGTTGTCATTGTTAACATGTTAACATCCATTTAGAAGTCTTATTTTTTCAGTGTAATTTCCTCAGGAAAGACTTCCTTAAGCAACTTAGTTATTCAAACACACAATTGCACATAAGGTAAACCCTTGCACTACAAGCCATGCAGCCATACCTATACTGTGATTTTGTACACTTATTTATACACTATAGGATGATGGAAAATAAATGCTTTTGTTAACTTGTATCCCAAAGTCTTAGGAGACTCTGATATATAATTAGCAACCAATAAATGAATAAAGATACTTCTCTCATCTCTTTTTTCTCATCTTTCTCCCCACCTCACTCCTCAAAGAACTTTTCTTTTACTCTGTACCAAATGTTGATGTGTGGTTGTCAGATACGAACTTTGTAGTTAATCTATGGGCTATGAATGCTAAATACTCATCAGTCTTTTTGCTGTCAATGGTGTTATTCTGGCACGACATTTGTAATTGTAGCTAAAACACAAAAGTAGAAAGAGAGGGTGCAGATATTGAAATTAAAGCATAGATTTTTTTACTACCAGCCTTGACATTTGTTTGCTGCATGGCTCTGAACTATTCCAATGATCCCATAAAGTCAGTTCTTCCTTATGTAATAAGGAATAATCACTCACATCTTACATAGTAATGTTATGGATAATGTAAGAACCTGACATTTGGAAACTCAATAAATAGGAGTCACTTTGGCTTTTGTTGAAAGCATTAAGTAATTACCAATTTTAATAAGGATTATTAACCAGCATAGGGTATTGAAAATCCATTACAAATTACTCATATGAAATGTTTAAATCAGACAAATTTGATAGTTGATAATTACAAGGTATGATTTTGGAGGATTAAAATACACTTTAGTAAATACTTTGAGAAGAAATGTGTATATAGCACATTAATCACTATATACATGTATGTGTATATGCAACTTTTTGTCTATGAATTAATTTTTAGCTATATTTATATTTTCATTGATGTCATTTAAGTTGATAAATCATATCTGCATATGTTTATTGTGTACCACATGATATTTTAAAATAGATACCTGAGGTGGAGTAAACAGAGGTATGAATATGTTTACATAGTCTCAGGTGAACTTTTTGTAATTTTATCAATTACATTTTTATTTACATTTTTATTAACTTACTATATTTAAAATCCTTGAGAAACAAAAGTCATTGTAGTTTTTTTTTTTAATTCTCTAGAAAGATAATGCCACTGGGGTGAATGGCTTGATCTCTTACTTCCATAACAGGAAAGTGGAGGAAGAAAAAATGTGTGCTTCATTAATGGTACCCTTAACAATGTCTGTCTTGTGGAGGAGGGATTGATGTCATTTTTGGCAACTACACAGCTGATACTGTTCTGTGACATTGCATCATATCCAGTACATTCCTGATACTCTTTCCAAGTGGTAAACAAGCATTCCCAAGGCAGCTTTGTTAGAGCTCTGTTTTGCTATACAACAGGAAATTACCAAGACAGTCTTTATTCTCTTTACTTTAAAAAAGTGTATGTTTAATGATGATTTATTGTGTGAGCCATCTGCAGGTGTGCTTTCCATTGAAATTTGCCAGAGTTAGATATTGATTTTTATAAATTAATGCCGTTATATCATTATGTTTTTGCCAAAAGATCATTATTCCGTGAAATAACTCAAGGGAAAGATGTTTCCAGGCTAAAATGGAAACCAGATTTTTGACAAATGGTGGCAAAATACATTTTCCCTATTTGCAGGTATTCCAAGTATCAAATTGGGTGAATTTTTTTTTAATTTTCTCCATCTGAATTGAGTTCAGTGAATTTGCTAGAATTACTGGGGCTGCTGGTGCCTGAAATAGCAGTGATGACTTACAGAAGGAACCAACAGGGCTGACAATGTTAATGAAGGAATGCTTTAGACCATTCATTTGTCAGCAGGAAACCCTGTTCTGTGATCCATGTATTGAGTCCTTCCCAGCGCAGTGCCTGCCTGTTTTACTTGGAAGACACTAAATGCATCTTTTCAGTCGATATTCAATTATGCAGGACAAGAGATGCTGGTGAAGTAACTACCTGTTGAGGAAATGCACTTCCAAAATGAGTTGTTAAGACTTCTGGCTCAGGTTATCTTCTCCATCTCTAGGTGAATAGCTGCCCTGTTACACTTGTTGATCACACAGAGATGAATAGCTTCCCTGTTACACTTGTTGATCACACATGGCTACCTTCAGCACAGGGTCTCCTCTGATGAGTATTTTCTGCTTTTCTTTTGGCATTACCTTTCTCAGGCATATTCTTTGCAGTCATTGGCTTTTGTTACCTAGGAAACCAGAAAACTTTCTCAGGTTATAATATACTTTTCAGTCTCTACTTATAGACCATTACTAATCAACTGTTTTGTTTTATTTTGCAGTATATTTTTATAACAGTCTTAATGTTTTCACTGTAAGTCTGGAGAATTTGGATCGAGTTCCTTTTGCATGGAGTATGACTAGGTATTTTAATTTAATAAGTTAACCATCACCCCTGTTTTGTTCCACTGGAAATTGACTTAACATATTATCCACTCTAGCCTAATCTGCCAGGCAGGCATGAGGATATTGCTTCCTAAGCCACCTCCTAATTTAAAAAGTATGAAGATTTCACAGGTCAACTCATAGGCAGTATGAACTGGGGATGTTTTAGCATATTAATTGGGCTCAGAAGAATTCACCGCAGTTAATGAAAGTTGTGCTTGTTATCTAAGATAAATGGAGAGTGCTGCTGAACCTTTCTTAGGACAATTAAAAAAACAGAATCAAATATGAATGTGAAATAGTTAAGCAATTAATAGATGGGTGGCAATTCATATTGAGAGAGGTATAAATCCATTTAATCTAATTCCTACCCTCATCAACTAATTCAGGGATATTCACATCTTATTTTAATTGGCAGACTTAGAATTTCTTGCTGGCTAGTAGGAAAAAAAAGCAAGGAGATTTCTGACGATGCTGCATTATCCATAAAATTTCTTTCGTTACTAGTGTACATAGCTATTGTTTTCCTTTTGTCTTGTTGTGTTTTCCTATATTATTTTTGATATCACTTTGTTTAACCAACATTATCTCTTGATCTTTAGTGCTTGCTTTCTACTCATTCTTACTAATAGTTCAAAAACGAATACATGACTTTAGATTGTGGGTCTTCTGGTGTATTGCCCATTCTAACTTGGTCACGATCCTGGGCCCAGGCTTCAAGTATGTTAGTGGGAGATCCTTTAGGGAAATGCAATGCTCTACATAACATACCTGCTAATATTCAAAAGTTCATTGCTATTTGTCAGCAGATAATAAAGAATATGTTGTTTTGTCCTTAATCATACATCATTGTTAACAGTATTAGAAAAACAACTTCTGGTACAGGATGGGATTTTTATGTTCTTCCTGTAACACTAATAGTTCAGAGGAAACATGAAGAGGCTGTGTGCTACCTCTATGCATCACAGTTACTGACCGGACAACAAGACTTTCCAATCCGGTTTTACAGTCCACAAATCTTTTTATTTTTGACCCTATTCTATAGAAAACTACAGGACATGAATTTATTACTAATCAGAAATTTCATGTTTGCTGATTTACAGTCTATTAACACTGCCCTGTAAATGAATCTCAGTTTCCTTTTTTTTTTTTTGAGTTTTGAGGATCAAGTCTAGGGACTTGACTATGCTAGATAAGCACCATAACATTAAGCTACATCTTCGACCACTAATCATAATTGTAATCACCTTGGCTCTGTTTCCTTTTCAAAGAGGTAATTTAAGCATATGTGTGTGTGTGTGATGTGTATATGTGTGTGTGTGCACTCACACAGAGCAATAAGAATTAAAGAAGGTGTTATAAAGTTGAAAGGCAGTGGAGAGTGTTGGCAAAAGTAATAGATGGAAATGAGGTAAGTGTAGTTCTCATGTATAAAATTCTCAAAACAGTAAAATACATATTTAAAAAGAAAATTATTTCAGTGAAATCATAAAATTAACACATGTTAAAAACCTAATGTGATGTTTGAATATATGTATCTATTGTGGAATGGTGAAATCATGTTAACCTGATTTTGTTTATTTTTTAGCTGGTCATTTCTGACTTATTAGTATGAAAATATGATAATATAAAATCTGAAATAAAAAGTATACATTAAACCTCTTCTGAAACCAGATTTCTTATAATTATTTAAAAACCATATTCAGTCACTTATTCCACAAATTCAACAGCTATTTATTCAGTTTCTATTATGCCTAGCAAATACTAAACATTATGGGGTTATACTAACAATAAAGGAAAATTCTTCTGTCATAAATTTACGTATTTGATTTATATATTTGATGTACTATGAAAGGAAGAACTACTTATAGTAATTTATGGAGCCTTAAATTTGACTCAGTTAAAAACAAACTAGCAATATATGTGTATATGTTTCTATTTGTTCATATATATATAATATAATATGTATATATGTTATATATACATATAAACACATATAAGTGTGTGTAATGTGCTTATGAGTTTATATATAATAAAATGCATATATAATATATGCTATGTATACACACACATGTGTGTGTGTAATGTGTATGTGTGTGAGAGTGTGTTCAACTCAGTTAAAAACAAACTAGCAATAGAGGTATATATGTTCTATTTGTTTATATATAATATAATGCATATATGTTATATATGCACATACATACATACACATATATGTGTGTGTAATGTGTATGTGTTTGAGAGTGTATGTGTATTTTGGCACCCAATAAATGGAAGTAATTTCATTTAATATCCTAAATACATTAACACAGTTACTTGCAAACAAGAAGAAAACTATCAAAAAACATATTACAATTTTCCTTGAATAGTATTTTAATTTAAATATTTTGATAATTTCTTTTATGGATGCATTATCTCACACAAATGCCTAACTTTAATCAGAACACTCTCATTTGCCTTTCCTTGCTTTTTATTATACTCTGCTTCTGTCATTTTCCCCTTGATGCACATCTACTGCTCCTTACAGCTATTCCAATTAAAGTCAGAAAACATTAGTAACTGTGTATGTATATTTGCATTTACCCCCTCTGTGATCTTATATTTATATTTAGAAATCACAGGCCCATTCTCAAATAGAGAACTTTATCACCTATTAGAAATATCTTATGACATACTGACTTTTATACATCCTGCTTTTTGCATTCAGTAATAACATATGGGAATATTTCTATGTCAATAGCGATGGCGCGGATATCTTGTATTCTTGTCTTGTGTAGCCACAGTTTTGCCTTAATAGGATTGGGTGGGGGTTTGGGAGGGCTGATAGAGGGACAAGGCAGAGGGGGTGGGAGAAGGAGCAGGGATTGGCGTGTGAAGCATTCATGTTTCTAATTTAAATAAAAACATATATTGAGGAAAAATGACAAAAATAGGAATATAATATTACTTAATTAAAGGGCACATTTTATTTTGTTTTCACATTATTTCCACAGGCAAGTCTTAGGCTTTGACAATACAAAGATTGGTATAGATAAACATCTTTAAACATGTATACTTCAATAGTTCTGTATCTTTGGGAGAGATTCCAAAGTGTGCCAATAGTTGGATAAAGGCTTATATTTTCATGTAGCTGTTGACAGACTTCTTTAGACAAAAATAATGCCATTTCTGTTTGTACAAATATGTGTAGTCCTTTCCTTACATGAGTACAAGCAAATTTTGACAAATTTTTAATTTTAAAATTGTGAGATAGTTGTAGAGTTATTACTCATTGCTAGCTTGAATTTGGCTCTTATACATTTGAACATTTTTATTTTTAATGATAATCTGTGGCCCTTTTAGACATTTCTCCTCTATAAATTATGAGCTTCAGATACTTTTCCTGTTTGAATTTTTTGTTATGTTTATCCTTATCAATTTGCAAATTTACTTTGTATGTCATAGATATGAACAGTATGTGTTTTTACTGTTGATCTTATTTTTAAATTTTATCATTTGTCTTAAATTAACGTATTTCCTATTAAAAGAACATTTGGGAAATTTGGGGAGTTGGATTATACATGTCTGTTTTATAGGTTAATCATATTCAAAAAGTATTTTTTTCTTTGTGAGAGTTTGTTTTTTCTCTAGAATTTTTATAACTATATAATATTTTGAGTTTTAATAGTTACACATGTTTGATATATGAAATAGACAGAAAATTCATGATTTAAAATGAAGGTGTTTTTAATCATCCAGATGAAAGAATATTCATTTATCATATATTTTAAAAATTATTTTCCAAAAAATTTCACTACAGCTATTTATTTAAAGTGTCTTTTACTCTATAGATTTACCATTTCTCCATGTAAAGAATGCTTAATGTTATTTAACAAAACATTCAGTTATGTCTCTTTTCTTGAAATTTCATAAAGGAGAGAGTAGAAAAAAACCATCAAGATAACATTTTGAGATGGCTGCTGATTGACAGAGATCAAGCATTCAATTGTGAATACCCCCAAATCAAAAAAGCCTGACATCTACTGATGACTCTCTCAGCTAGAATTTGATAGGTTCTAACATTCAAGAGTCCTAAGGTTCACATTTCTTAAAATCAAATGAAGAAGCTTGGATCCATTAATCTCCAATGACCTTTCTTTTTCTCATAAATGACAGCACACTGTCAAATCTACTGTCCCATGCATTTGTACAGCATTGTCTTCTGCCCAATGGATCAAATGTTCCTAGCAGAATAAGGTGGACAAGACTGAGGGAAGGATGCAAAGAATATGAATAATTAGGTACATTTGGTGTATATATATATATATATATATATATATATATAAAATCAGGAATAGAAGTAAAAGCCAAGTAATGAGTCAGTAGGTTTACTGTCTTCATGATTTTCTTGTGCAATCACTGACAAGGTATTGACTGTGTCATGATTACACCATTATGTGTCATATTGGTATTTGTGGTTAATAGATGATACAGCTGGGTAGTACTATTGCATGCTTTCTTCCCTTGCAAACTTGTGTGGTATCTCCAGGTATTGTGCAAGCTAGTCCTCAGAGAGGAGGCCTGTAAGTCAAATCTAACTCAGGTGGTCTGGGTTTTGTGTTCAAAGTGCATGGTGTCTTCAGTGGTAAGGACATAACCTTCAGCCCTTGGCAGGTGTTCTGAGAGTTACTGCAACATTTCTGATAAGCTGCTTAAAAGGGGATTTCTTATGTCTAGTATTTGGGATTTTGTTAGATAATGTGTGACTCTTGAGAGGAGTTTTATAAACCCAAGTATTATAACTTCACTTATGCTATACATATGTATCTGCATACCACATTGATATATATATATATATATATATATATATACATATATATAGAGAGAGTAATTTGTGGTAAATACATAATAATATGATTCTTTATGGTTTTTTTCAAAAATCCTTAGAGTAATTTTACTTTGCTTTTTCTCTATCTGTATTGAATTTCTTCCCTCTCCCAATTTAAAGCACAGGCTCATTTTACCCAATTTTCCTTTAAAAAATCTCTTATGCTCTGCTATTTGTTTCTAGTGACCCACTGTGTGATCCCTTTTTACTTTTCTGGTTACTATGACTACTCTGTGTTAAATGCATCCACATCTCAAGAGTTGGAGCTAGGAATCACAGATGAGAGATAACATGAATTGTTTGTCTTTTGGGGTCTCGGTTACGTCAATCACTATGAACTTTCTAGTTTCATCCATTTACCTGCGGGATTCATTTTTTATTTTAAACTGAATAGTGTTACATAGTGTATATCCACCAAATTTTCATTATGCATTCATCGGTCAAGGAACATAAAGGTTTTTCTCTTCTCCTAGCTATTGAATGAAGTAGCAATAAACATGATTGAGCAAATATCTGTGGAGTGGAATGACAAGTCCTTTGAGTATATACATATGTCAATGACTAGTATATCTGAGTTGTATGGTAGATTTATTTTTAGTTTTGAGAATTCTCTACACTGATTTCTAAAGTGGCTGGATCAGTTTGCATTCCCAACAACAGCAAACAAGTGTTCCCTGTCCCCTACATAAAGTTGTCAAGAATAAAGACTGAAGAACAGACAGCAACTTCAATAAATGGTGCTGGAAAAGACTGGTATCCACAAGTAGATGAATGCAACTAGATATGTGTATCTATCACTTTTCACATGTTTTCTTGTTCTTTTATATTTTTCAGACTCTTTGCTTGTTCTCTCTAGTCTCTCTACTTTATCTTGTATTCCTGATGGTGCTCGACCTATTCTGCTTGTAAGACTTTCTCTTGAGTTTTCTACTTTGGATTGTTGAGTTTTTCAATTCCATCTTCATTTCAACTTATGTTAATTATTCCTGTTTTTTATCAAATTTGGTTTTCCGATCCTCTATTATCTTTGCGATTTCATTCAGCCTTAATGTTTGTGTTTTGGGGACATCATTAAAGCATTTAATCATTTTGGTTCATTCTTTAAATTCATTGAGCGCCTTGTATCTTCTTTAATCTCCTTTGAATTATTTGATGGAGTTTATTATTTTTCTTCAAAGTTTTGTGTCTTGGGTTCCATCTTGGTATTTCTTAGAGGAGAACATTTCTATAGAACTGGTAAATTTGCATGTGTGTATGGGAAATATACTGTATTATCCTTTGATACTGTTTTTTTGACACTTGGACATGTGGACTTCTTGTGTTGGTTTTTTGTCTGATGTAGCTACAGTCAGCAGAGCTGGAGAAATTGGATAGTTCTTCTGAATTGAACTAGGATGGGCCAGAGCATAGGATGTGTGCTCCTGGCTGAGTTTGAAGGGTGGATCTGGCACAAGCAGAAAAGGGGATGACGGCAGCAATGAGCTGTGCATAAATACAGTTTGTGGGAAACTATGCTGGACTAGACTTATGTCTTTGCATCACATGGCCTGGGTAGAGGATCTCTAGTAAGGAGTGTCACAGAATCTGGGGAGTTAAAACATTCTGGGAAATGGTTGGGCTCCCATTGTTATTTAGACATTTCTTACAGATATATTACATGATTTATGGTGGTGAAACTCAAATTTGAAAAGTAATTTTCATAAAGAATTTGAGTCACTTCAAAGTTCCTTATTATAATATGTGCAGGTTGTCTTATGATAGTGGTAATTTTTTGAGTATTTAGAATAATCACTATCACTTGAGATAATGAAAATTATTAATTTTAGTGCATATGTGTTATATGCAAAGAACCCTGCAAAATTGCTATGAAAACATAATCTACCTCTTTTCATGTCAATCACAAGTATATCAGTAAGTGGCATACTTTGCAGCAGACATATATTCCTCATAATTTATATTTAGTGCACACATATTTTTAAAGCCAAATTAAACATTAAAATGAAGAAACAATTTTTCATGAACAGACATGGTAACACAAATAAGCTGAAGTCTACATAAATCAAAGTTTATTATTGGTGTATGTATATAAGTTATGAAGACCAATGGATGTCACCAAGATAAGGCTTCTTGGTATATAAAGTCATATAATACTTCATAAAAATAACTTTACACATGGAATCATAACTCTTCAGAATCTCAAAATATGAATTCTGTTCATGTGAGCTCTTTTGTATGATCAATTTACTGATATAAAGCATTTAACAAAGCGTTGAATGCTAGAGCAAGCTTCCCTCTACTCCTGAGAAAAGGATGTAAATTCAAGGATGTGCTAGTCCATTGAGAGAGATCACAGCTAACCTAAGCAACTTAGTGAGACCATGCCTCAAAATGAACAGTAAATTAGAGGGCTGGAGATACAACTCAGTGATACAGTGTTGCTATAGGATGCATAAGGTCCTAAATACAAATATTGTAATAATAAATGAATAATCAAATGATAAGTCAAATTTAAACATTGATCATATTATTTTTAGGCATATACATTTCACTTTAATTTCCATAGTGTATAACATAACATTTAACATAACCTGTGGAATCATTCCTATATCATTTGTCATTCATTATTCATAAGGGCACAGGTAATAGATGGTCCATATCTGACCACTAAATCCACTGAACCATAGGGTGGTTTGTTCTCTAAGTTTTATTAGAAATAAGCTATCTCAAAGCTAATAGAATTGTAATCTGGTGACTATAGTCTTTTAACATTTCAACAGAAAATGCATATTTTTCATTTGGTAATATAAAATATGCCTTCATCATTCTTGACAGAATATTGGACACAAATTTTCTAGTCAATGTGTCTGCTACAAATTTAAGTTTGGCCATTAGTTTCTCTTAGCTTCATCAACATAAGTCTTGTTTCCAGTTGTTGCCACAATAACAACATTTATCCAGAGCAGCAAAAGCATAGTGTTAAATGGGTAAAGGGATACCTAAATATGTAGTTAATATTTATTAATAGCTAGATTGGTTTACACAGAAATTTCATCCAAACATTTTCTTAGAACTGAATTTCTGAATTTTCTTTCCTGTATTAGAGGATGTTTGCAGCCAATGAAGGTAATTCCTGCTAGTTGACCCTGGCTAGCTGACCCTGCTAAAGGACCCTGGCAGGTGGGTGTTGCTTCATATTCTCTTGTCTCTTTATTTGACACATCACAGCTGAAGAAGGGCTTGAGTAGTCTTGTCTTACTGACAGCTGTCAACTGTTAATGAACCATATGCAGTGATGGTAACGTTGTCACCAACTACCTATGAACCATATGCAAATAGTGAACAGAGAGACAAACATTTTGAAGCAACCAAAGCCCTTCATTAACATCATACTAGAAGTCAGAAATTTTAAATTATTTTCAGGCAATACATTTAAAAATAAGTTATTTAAATTTGGTCACCATCATCTTATCTGCATTTACTTTATCCTGTCTCACCAAGTTGAGGGTTATAAGACAAATGTTCAGATGAAAAGGTGGATGTCTTAGCTGTCTAAAATTCAGATCTGGAAGACTTCTTATTGACAGTGAATTTTGTTTTTCAATTTTATCAATGAAAGGGAAATTGATACTAATTCATTTGTTTCTAATGGTAGAAATCTTGAAAAAAGTAAGTCTTATTTAAAAGAAGAATAAAGTTCTGGATTGTCTAACAAAGGAAGAAAATGAGATTTTTAAACATTATTTGGTATGGGATTCTATTGACTGTTTAATAACAATATAATTTTCCTGTAGGCATAATGGCATATGCCTTTACTCCCAGCAATCAGGAAACAGAGGCAGGCACATCTCTGTGAGTTTGAGGACAGCCTGGCTTACAAAGAGTTTAGGATCAGCCACATTTACATAAAGAGACCTTTTATCAAAACAAAACAATCCAATATAAATTTCTACAAAATGAAACAGTGATAAAGTAATTGTAATTACTTACTTTACAGAGTGGAGTGCAAAGTTTAGATCTAGTCTACATAGATTTAAAGTAATGTATAGTAATGATTATTTTTAAACAATTATTTATTGAGCTCCCAAAATGTATTAGATTTTCCTAAAAAACTGACACAACCTGATTTTTAAAAAGCATTCAAGATGTTTTTCCAAAGAGGCTGACGTTCTAGTAATGAACTTTTAGTTCATGATAAATTTATACATTGTTAGTTAATGTATTCTTTAGAGAAGAGGTGCAGTAGAGCGATGCAAGGATTGTCTAGATTTCAGGAATGGCAGGAGGGCATTTTAACCTGATAAACATAATCTAAGTAGTGATAGTTGTCAGAGACTTTACATGTGGAAGTCATTTTGTTCTCACATCATTCGTATGATGTAGGTAATATCATTGTCCTTATTTTATAGATAAATAAAATAAACCTAAAGAAAGTAAAGCATAATGAAATTAAATAACTGAAGATAAAAGACTTGAGTGTTTTGTCTCCAGTCTACTTGTAGATTGCTACTAAAACCTTAACTGCTAATCTGGATAAAATCATGTTAATAGTGAATGTATTTTATGTGATTTAGATCATGTTTGCAGTGAATGTTCTAGGTGTGCAAATACCACTCATGAAACATAGTATGTATGTGCTAAATAATTCTTTGATCTAAGAATAAGTGAATGGATGAAACATATACACTAAATGACCACCTTTGCTTTAATATTCTGTAGGAGGCAGTTATATTCTATAATTATAGATTACAGTGTTGTCATATTTGAAAATGATTAATTATGAGAGTACTGTAAGTGTGCTTTGTATAATTCATATAGCAAAATATTTAAAGAGTCTTGGTCTCACAGTACATGTCAATGAATTTCATTGAGTGTTTTTCTTGAAGAATATATATGCCTCAAGCGCAAAGTCCACGTATCTATGAGACTTAGAACTTTTCTTGATTGTCCCACTTATGGTTCATGTGAGCAGAGACTTAGCACCCTACTGTTTAATCCTTATGTTTTATCTGTGCCTTCTAAAGTCTATACCCAAATCTTGTGATATTATTGAGTGAATTTTCTACAGAAAACATGTACAACAGGAGATGTGGTAGGAAAATATAAGTAGTGTTGGGAAAGGAAGAGGATTAAAGAGAATAACTTCATACCGAAATGAATGTGAAATTAACAGAATGTATTACATATTGAAAATTTTAAGTCAAGAACATAAATCAGTGTGCCTTCTTAAACAACCACTCCATGTTTCTGGCAGCCTTAGGAGCATGAGACATTGGGGACTCTTGCTGGAGAAACGTTTACTGCCATGATGGATTTTGTGACATGTGCTAAATTTTATAGACACTTGGACTATAGATAATTCCTTTAAGTAGCAGTGATTTTGATTACGTGCTATTTTTCTTTGTCTTTGTTGGGTTGTTATTTGCCTCACACTGTTCAAATTATGAATCAGGGCCACCATGGTCTTCATATATGCAGTTTATAGATTGTTGTAAGCAAAGATTTTACTCATATGTATATTTAATAGAAAATAGAATAAAACAATTTAAAAGTAATTAAAATGTTTATCACAAAATTACTTTAGGAGGTTATCATGATACAAATGAGAAAGCCTGTAATTGGTACTGTAAGAAATTTTTCAGTACAACTGACAGATTTTCAAAAGGAAGAAACTCCAATACATCAAGAAACCAATGGCCTTTTCAAGTAATCATTGCTATGGTAGCTCTAACAAAGAAACAGTTTCAAATGCAATAATCTTGTCATGTATGTTTAGTGAATGGCTGCTTCACTAAGTCACTGATAATGAAAATAAAGTCAGAGTGCTTTCAATTTTATGCTGAAATACATTGAATTTCAGTAAATTAAAAAATCTCTCCTGTTCATTATTAATGTAAAAGTGATAACCAGGGTCACACTATTCATCATTTTGAAAGCATGCGATATACTTGTATCACATAAAAAATTATTTTTTCTAGTTATTTATTGTGACTTTCTTACCAAAACTAAACAATACAGTTTGACACATTCAGATTGGTTTGTTTGTGTGTTCTGTTTATAAGAAATAGTTGAGAAGATTTCTAGAGTATTGTCTGGGTAAATAAATATCATTATCACTAACTTTAAAATCATTTAACTTCACTCAGAATCTCCTTATTTACCTCCCATCTTTATAATTTAGTAGCTTGAACGTTACTTTACCTAAATTTTTACATTATTTAGAGACACTTAGTAATATTTTCCAGGTGTGGTGAAGATTATTCTAATATCAGAAGAAGGGGAATGAAGTAAAAAAGTTGAATATTCTGTAATAGTTTTGGGTTAACCTCTGTGTTCATGAAGCAACAGGCAACAATTTAGCGAAAAGTATCCTAATACCCAATATTTCAAACATACAAATTTTGCGTATTGTTTAATCCTTATTTATAACTGAGATGATTGTCCAGACTACTGCAGTATGGAAAATAATATTGCTTATATATTTATTCTCCAAGGAACTATATAATTTGTTACAGCATTTGACTTCTTACTGTTTCTGTAAAATATGTCACATGCTTGATGAGGGTATAGGAAACTATTTATTGTGGAAGGTGCTGACAAGAGAAACTGGCAATCCAGGTGAGTAAGCAGCTTTCCGAGACAGACCGGAAGCCTGAAAGAGAGCATGCATCTCTCCTGCAAAGCCTTTTCTTACCACATCCATATGCCCCTTTAGCCACACCCAAAGTGGGCATGGTCAGCGGCACAGGTATCTAAAATCTCTCCCTATATCTTACATTCATTTTTCTTCTGTTGTAAGCAATCTTCATTTATTTTTATCCTTTCTACTCAAAACTTCATCATATTTCTTCTTTCATAAAAATATCAATTACATATTTGTACCATTGTTTAGTTTCTTATTCAGAATGCCTGTGTACTTCTACACACAAATGGAAATGTGTGCACACACACACACACACACACACACACACAGAGAGAGAGAGACAGAGAGAGAGAGAGAGAGAGAGAGAGAGAGAGAGAGAGAGAGAGAGAGAGAGAGACTCTCCATCAAAATACAAATGCAAATCCAACAAAAAGATACTTCTCTTATGGCACTTTTATCTAAATGGAAAGTAGAATATAAAATATTGAAATCTCACATGGGCAAAGTAAAAATTATAAGTATGTTCACATTAAATGTGGTGGTTCTTCTGTAAGGGAGAATATTTAGACAGTATCTCTAATGAGGTCATAATTTACCCTGCATGAATGAGCCAGACAAATTAGATACAGGGCCAAGTTTTCATGTTTGAATAACAGTAAAAGGACTTTGTGGTAGTCACTTGGATGGCAAGTGTCATCACAGGTCAAGACTAGAGATTTGTTCATATGTCAATTCATGTTTTCCACTGGCAGTAAGGTATCATTTTGATCTAAACACAGTAGGTCCATTACAGAATTATGGCTCTAATGGTAGAATCATTTTTATTTCAAATTTTCCAGTGTGAATGTTTTTCAAAAATGGTTTGTGGCAAACTAAAGTTGGTATTGTAAAGTATGTTGGGAGGATATTACAGTTTTCTCAGATTGATCTATGATTGTGAGAAATTAATTAGTGAAATTTGATAAATTTCAGACAATTTTATTGACAGAGACAATGGGACAATCTTCTACTTCTGTTTGTAATCCAATAGAAATGCTCTGATTATAGTTGATAAATCTAACGCAGTGCCCATGACATTTTGAACCTGAGGTAAGAAAATTAATTATTGAATAAAATCTCAATATGATAAAACACTATAAACAAAACCAGAACAATCAATCTTAAAAAATTTATATTTCTTCATGAATTCCCTTTAAAAGGTGCATAAGTTTTAATTAAATTTACCAGCTTCCCTTAACTGTATAAGATTTTCTGTAAAAGATGTGTCTCCTCTCATGAAAATTCTGATTCTTATGAATCATACATTCTTAAAAGATAGTATTTTTTACATAACCGCAATTAAAGCACCAATGTATGCCTGGTAATTTAGGGACTATATTGAACACTATGACACAAATATGATGAATGATACATATTATTGTCACCCGAAGATCTCACATTCCAATTTTACAGTCAACATAGTCATAACATAAAGGCTCTAATGTATTTCAGATAGCAGAAATATTTGCTTATCAGGTCCTGCTCAATGACTGGTCTTTTATAAACAGGTCCCCCCAAATGACATTTTTCATGTTTCCTTTACAAACTGATTCTTACATACTTACTACTATTGCAGAGGTTGTTGCCCCTTTCTTACTGTTATTCACTCCTCAGTAACAGCAAAAATGGTAAGTTCCTTCTATTTTTTTTTTTATAACCAGTATAGGCCAAATTGCTTACCCATTCTTCTTGACTTTCATAGCATATGTCTGTCACATTTAAAAAATAATTGGAACTGAAAAAAATATAAGATTATCTTTTCCAAAATATGCATACATATTCTAAAATACATATATACATGTATATTTTCATACATATATACATCAAATCATATATATATATGTACATACATATATGTGTGTATTTTCTTCCCAGCTAATTTATTTGAACATATCCAATAACCTGCATGTTTTTTTGTGTCTGTTATCATTCGCATGTAGTGTAGTTAACAAATCTGAACATCAACTGTGTAATTTACTAATAAATAAATATTCCAGAAACATCTGTTAAAACTTCAGAATGAACTCTTCTAGGTTATGTAGATTTAATAGAGTTATGTGGTATATAAAACCAGCTATCATGCCTCTAACTAATTTCCTTAACTGCTGCAACAGAATCCTGAACAACTATTTTGGTGGCAATGATACTAAGAAGAAATATTGACATTTGTATGTATGATCTCTACCTAAATGACATTAAAACAATATACTAATTCATATGTAGTCTGATGTCCCAACGAAGACAAAAAACCCACTAATAATATGAAATATGGTGTTGTGGATACAGAATTTTATACTACATTGACTTTAATGAGATTGTATGGTGAAATGTGTTAGTGCAGTTGTCAGGATGTCTTTTTTTCAAAGCATCAATGTTTTACCTAAAGTCTCAGTGAATAGTTCAAATGAAGTTGAAATTTAGAATAGGAGGAATTGTTGTCCACCAAACTGGTTGAATCATTGAGGATCTCTGTCAGTTTCTTGACTGTTACAATAAGAATTAGACCTTTAAATAAATGGATGAGCTACAGCAAACATTTACAAACAAGTGCAAATGTAATAACTATGAAGCAATAGTAGCTTTCCTTGGGATTTTTTATAAATGAAACCTTAGTATTTCAAAGTTTTCATATTTAGTTACAAGACATTCCTTTCCCGAGGAAAAAAGATTTCTTGTACCCTTAAGTCAACATCCTTAATGTGTACTTAAGGCAGGACTCAAAAGTAAAAGCACTGTAAATCAAGCAGTTTGTGAATAATTTTGATTGTCTTTCATGTACATTGAGTAATGTTAGGTATATTCAAGCATGTAACTGTAATGCATAATTCCCACCCTTGAGGAATCTGAAGTTATATGAGAAGATTTAAAATATATGTAAATGAACTTGATAATATGCAAGTAACAAATATTTTAATAAAGTGGTTTTCAACCTGTGGAGTGTGACCCTTTGGGGATCAAATGCCCCTTTCGTGGGGGACGCATATCAGATATTTACACTATGACTCATAATAACAAAATTATGTTTGTAGAATAGCAATGAAAATAATCTAATGTTTGGAGGTCTCCACAACATGAGGAATTGTATTAAAGGGTCATAGTATTAGGAAGCTGAGAACCACTGACCTAATATGAGTAAAGATTTAGGAAGCATATCTAGAAAAAAGGATACTAAATGCTTCATATATTACAATACAAGTAATCATCATTTGAAATTTAGTGGGAAATAGTGTCCATTGATCTTTTTCCAGTGGGAAAAAACTAGGACATAGAGAAGTCAATGGATAAACGAAGGTCAGTGTATTTAAAAATGCTGCAGGAATTTAATCCCAAAATTCCTGTGCCTAATAGTCATCACAATCAGTCATCTAATACAATAGTGATTGAAAAAAGAGACTTGACAGAGCAGTAGGGACTTGCCTAGTTTTGAGTGCAAGGAATGCTAAAGATGAATAGAAAAGGGGTGGAGTGGGTTTGTAGTTGTGTGTAGGTCTAGAAGTATAGTTGTGAGGAGAGAGAAAGAAGTGACTATGTCTCAAGCACCAGCTTAAAACTAAAGTGAAGGTGGAGCACTGTGAATATATGTATAGGCAGAAGAATGAGTAGCAAATTCTATCTAGATGATTTTGCGCAGAAGGCTAGTAGGTAGTAAAGAGGAATGCCAATCACTTCATTTTTGTAAGCAAGTAATTTTTTTCAAAATATATTTTTATTTAAATTAGAAACATGAATGTTTCACACGTCAGTCCCAGCTCCCTCTCCCAGTCTGTCAAAAAAAAGTCTGTTTAAAACTTACATGATTTTTTTTTTTGGGTTCAGGATTTTTACAACTAGTAAAGCATTCCACAGCAATACTTATACTTCATGGTCTTTAAACTATAATGGTATCCTTTCTGAGGTATGGTCTAGCCTATGTAGCTATGCTGCATAGTTGAGGTTACCTAACTTAGAATTTGTGGTTCTCCTGCTTCAGTTTTACAAGTATTGGTACTGCAGCTGTGTGCCACACACCTAGTTCATTGTTTATAAAACTGAAAATAAAGCGATGAAACATATGGTCCTGCTAAAATTAATAGGTCATAAAACCAACCTGAAAGTCATGAATCTTGGAAAGGGACTGGTTTCTAATGTGTAACAGTGAGGAAAGAAGGGATGGAAGATAGATTAGAGATGATAGATGAACAGATATTAATCAGAACACAGTACACACATGTATGAAATTCTCAAAGAACCAAGTTAATTACTAAAAATGACCTTTAAATTGAGAACTACTGTGAAGCATTGATTTATACCATGGAGTATTTAAAAATGTGAAGGTCATTAATTTTTTATTTATTTTTAAATTTAAATTTAAATTAGAAACAAGGTTGCTACACAAGTCAGTTCCAGGTTCCTCTCCGTTTCCCTCCCCTCCTCCCGTGCCCTCCCCCAACACCCCCAATATCCCATTATTTCCCCAGGGAGGGTGAGGCCCTCCTTGGGGATATCCATAGTCTGTCATTTGATCCAGGGTAGGGCCTAGACCCTCCCCCAAGAGTTCAGGGTGAGAGTGCATCTCACATTGTTGGATGGGAGTCCAAAGTCCATTTGTATACTTGCGATAAATACTGATCTACTACCCAAGGCTCAATAGATTACCCAGGCCTCCTCACTGACACCCACATTCAGGGGGTTTTGATCAGTCCCATGCTGGATTCCCAGGCATCAGCCTGGGATTCAAGAGTTAACCCTTGTCAGGTCAGCTGTTTTTGGGGTTAAACCAGCCCACTTTTAACCCCTTTGGTCATCAGTCCTCCCTGTTACTGGCTTTCTTGAGTTCAGCTCAGTGCTTAGCTGTGGGAGTCTGCCTCTTCTTCTATCAGCTGCTGAATGAAGGTTGTGTTTCCCAGACTCTCTGGCCATGGGATTGTAAGATGGGACTCCCCAGATATATGTCTAAAGTCCATAGATGAGAGAGTACATGCCATGTTTCTCTTCTTGTGACTGCATTACCTCACTCAGGATGGTTTCTTCTAGTGTCATCCATTTGCCTGCGAATCTCATGATTCCATTATTTTTTTCTGCTGAATAGTACTCCATTGTGTAAATGTACCACATTTTCTCTATCCACTCTTCGGTTGAGGGGCATCTAGGTTGCTTCCAAGTTCTGGCTATTACAAATAATGCTGCTATGAACACAGTGGAACAGACATCCTTGTTGTATGAATGGGCAACTTTTGGATATTTGCTTAAGAGTGGAGTTTCTGGGTCTTGTGGTAGGTTTATTCCCCTTTTTCTGAGGAATCTCCATACTGATTTCCAAAGTGGCTGAACAAATTGGCACTCCCTCCAGCAATGGATGAGTGTTCCCTTTTACCACATCCTCTCCAGCATAAATTGTCATTGATGTTTTTTTTTTAAACTCAAAGATTTTTTTATTTTAATTTTAAATACCTTGTTTTACATGTCAATCCCAGTTCCCTCTCCCTCCCCTCCTCCCGCACTCCCCTCCCCCCCCCTCCCACCCTATTGCCAAATCCTTCCCCATAGGGGATATCTAGAGTCTGTCATTTTACTCTTGGTAGGGTCAAGGCACTCCCCTAAGAGTCCAGGCTGAGAGAGCATCTCTCTTTGTGCTATAGGCACACGAAGACTGTTTGTATACCAGGGATAGACACTGATCCACAGCTCAGGGCCCCATAGGTTGCCCAGGCCTTCTCACTGACACTCACATTTGGGGGGTCCAGATCAGTCCCATGCTGGCCTCCCCACTGTCGGTCTGGGATCCAAGAGCTCTCCCCTGTTCAGTTCAGCTGTCTCTGCTGGTTTTGCCAGCCCATTCTTTGCCAATTTGCTTATCACTCCTCTCTCTCTGTCACTGGGTTCCTTGGGTTCAGTTCAGCGATTAATTGTGTGTTTGCCTCTGCTTCCATCAGTCACAGGATGAAGGCTCCCGGATGGTCAGGGATGGGCATTCGAGGTGGTCCCTCCACTATTGCTTAGCTTGCCAATTGGTGTTATCCCTTTAGATCACTCGAGGTCACTCTGGTGCCTGATCTGTCTTCGAACCTATGATTCCCTCTTCCCCCTATTCTACCCCCACCCCCTCAACTTCCTGTTAGCCATTCTGACAGGAATGAGATGGTATCTCAGAGTTGTTTTGATTTGCATTTCCTGGATGGTTAAGGATGTTGAGCACTTTATCAAGTGCCTCTCAGCCATTTTCGACTCCTCTATTGAAAATTCTCTATTTAGTTCTGCAGCCCACTTTTTAATTGGATCCTTTGGTGTTTTGGAGACTTGCTTCTTGAATTCTTTGTAAATTTTGGAGATCAACAGATGTGGGGTTAGTGAATATTTTGATACATAGTTGTAGTTGTCTTTATATATGAAATTATATATATTCTATATATATGGTTTGTGAGAAATACGTATAATATGATTTTAATTTCAAGATTTCAGAGCAAACTAATTTCCAGAAACCGAACCTTTGATATTGGCTATGTACCAGTTCAAGTATATCAAACACAGTTGTAAAATAAACAGAAAAGCATAAGCAACCAAAGAGATTTCCTGGATGGAATCAGGAAATGGCATTCTAGAGAAGAGATAATACACAAAAATTATAAGAATAATTAGTACGTCAAATAATTTGAAGTAAATAGCATGTAAGAAATACAAAAAGTCTGATATTTGGCAGTATTAATAGAGACTACAATGTGAAGACAGTCTAATATATTGTCAAGCTAAATATCAACCCTGAGTTGAGATTTCAATGAAGCTGTGAAAAAGCTGAAATTATTACAACGTTGGATATCACAACGAAGGAAACTTATGGGTTTCTTGTTAGAATTTACTTATGTATGAAGGAAAATAGTGGTAGACGTTTGAACAGAAAAGTGATTAGATAGAACATTCTAAATGGATCGTTCTCACTATGCTGGGAAATGCCAAAATCAGAATGGATGTGGTGTAGCATGATAGAAGCAGAGAAACCCAAGAGCTAGATTATGATCCTTTCAAGGGAAAGATTACAGTGATGCAGGACTTGGTGTTACCTAGCCAACTCATTGTGGTGTGATTCAAGGTTCATTTCGAAGGTAGTGCCCATATAATCTACAGTACAAATAGTAAATAACAGGGGAAGAGGTTTCCCAAGAATAATACCATGATTTGTCCTGAGAAATGGTGAACATAGAGTTTCTATCTTAATTGAAATGTGAGCCCTACACATGGGCAGGTTTAGAAGGGAAATGTTAAATTCGTGATTTTTATTAGACTTTGAACAGAATATGTGAGATAACAGTTGCTTGTATGAGCTTAATTTTCTGTTTTTCCTTTGGTTTTTTGAGGCAGGTTTTCTCTGTATTGCTTTGGAGGTTATCTTAGAACTCGCTCTGTAGACCAGGCTGGCCTCAAACTCACAGATATCCACCTGCCTCTCTGCCTCCCGAGTGCTGGTATTATAGGTGTATGTCACTAACGCCACCTGAGAATAATTTTAAAAAAAGAAATCTGCACTGAAGATAAAAATGCAAAGCCCTCATTATGAATAAAGCAGCATTTAAAACTTTGATGACAGAGAAGATAATCAAATGAGTAGAGGCAGATGAAAAAGTTAAAATTCCAAAGGAACCCTCCAATATTATAATGTCAAATACAAGTATAGATGGATTTATAACATGCTGACAATCAGCTTGACCATTAGGTAAGGTGATTGTAAGTGCTTTCCAAGCAAAGGGGATTATCACTAGGTATATTATTTTTCTATGAATGTATGACACTTCAGTTTCAGCTATGATGTGTACATAAGAAATAATTACTAATGTCTCTACAACATGAAAGAATTTGACCCATAAAAACCAAAAAATTGTCTTTCACTTATCTGAAAACTGAGCTTTATGGAACAATTTCCTTTATTTTGCCTAGAGAAGCAAATTGAGATACCTTCTTACTTGAGGCTGTAGCCTGTAAATGCCTGTAAAGTACATTAAACTAGCAACTCTCATGGATAGCCTTAGGAATATTGTGAGATTTTCTTTATAGCTGAATAATATTCCACAGTATATATGTACCACATTTTCATGCATTTTGAAGGAAACATTTATTAGGGGCTACATCTTAGATTTTTTCCTGGAGTCTCACTAGGTTCCAACCAAGACTCAAGATAATGTAGAGGAAATTACCCACTGCTTGCCCTCATGTCTGTAAATAGAATATATATTTACTTCCCTTTTACTTAAATAAGGATCCAAAGATTTTGTTGTATTTTAAAAATAAACTTTGGTACGATCATAAGTTTTGATGCATGTTATGTGTCTTTGAAAGGAGATTTAATATGTTTGTTTCTACCCTGTGGGAGTGACAGAAAGTACAATTCCAAAGCATTATAGATGTTGTATTATATATTGTCGCAGCCCAGAACAGAAAATATTGGATCTAGAATTTTCCAAACAAAATAACATGTGTCTTTTCATAAAATATAACTGTGGAGAGTTATGAGATAGAAATACTTTTTTTCTCAAATTCCTCCTTGAAATTTGGACTAATAAGTACCTAAGGATCTAGAGGGAATTAACATATAAAAGGTATGTGGAAGAAAGGCAACCGGTTACATAAAAAATGGACTATATATTACAAAAGACAGAGATATCAGTGAAGGTTTCAAGTTCTGATTGTAACCTAGAAATTCTAATGATGTGAAGAGGAACCTTGATTGAGATGTAAAGTTTCAACTTTCAAGAAGCTAAATAACACACAGCAGGAAATGTCAATATCATCTTAGTAGACACATCTTGTAAAGGTGAGTCTCAATGAGTTTTCACAGCATTCAGAACACTATTATCACACATTTTAGGTAAGTAGGTCAATGTTATCATTTATACATGATTTTATTGCTTTAGTGCTGAGTTTTTATGATAATTTTACAAATGCTTCACTAAGAATACACCGAAGTCTCTAGCTGGTTTTATCTTCATTTCTGTTTTACCTGAGAAGTCTTAACTTTCAGTCCCTGCTTAACGACTTGAACAGCTTTTCTTCCTTTCCAACTTACACAGCACAACATCCATTTTTCCTTAAAGACCTTCCATTTTATTGGATAAATTGCATTTTCCTGAAAATTTAGGTGGTAGTATTATTCTTACATATTTAATTATTTCCTTGTAAAATTTAAGAGTTACATTACCATAGCACCTATATTTCTATACCAAATGCTTGCGGAGATCTGGACAATATTGTGGACTTCTAACATTAATTGCAAAAAGAAAGGCTGAGAGAAAAGCAGGAAAGCAAAAAAAGAGGACAGAAGAAAGGAAGACTGGGAAGGAAGGAGAGAGGAAGGAAGGAAGGAAGGAAGGAAGAAACAAATGAACGAAATTTAGGGTTACTATGCTAAGTTATGTCTCAAAAAATGGCTATGTTTTTACATATTGTAATAGGTGTGAAGAATTATTAGTCGTATGGGTGACTGATATTTTCAAGAAAGATGAGGATATTTTGAAAATGTGCTTCGGGTCCTACTTATGATTATACTCATGTAGCTGTCAGTTGAGATAATTAGATCATGTTAAAATCACTTGTGAATATTTTATCACGTATTGGTACCCAAATATCACTCTTGATATTTGAGGCCTGGTGATGGAGTGTATTCTTTTGAGTAGATAATGAATCCATTTACATTTTAAAGAATATATTACCTTCACCCTATTCTTGGTGAGACTGTGACATCCTTAAACTTCTTACCTTAAGTTTTAGTATGCTAAGGTTATCAAACCTGCATTTAGGATAATAATCCTGGAAATACTGATCTTCTGAACATATATGAAATCAAAGTATGTATTCATGAAATTCTTTAAAATCATTTTTATAAACCCAAGAAAATCACTACATAATTTCAAAGGGTGTGGTGAGTAGACCAAGTCCTAAGTGAATGTATGTTGTTGATACAAACAGGGCCATGTCAAGGACTCTATTCTTTCAGACCCATAGAAATCATAAGGCCTTCTTCGACTCAGACTCAGGGGAATGGCAAGGCCATCCCCTCATCTAAGTAGGTACAGCCCAGATGTTGACAGTGTATGCAGAAAATATCAACCACAGCTTCCACCTCTAGGATGAATACAATCTGAGACTGCTCTCCTACAGAGCCTTCCTACTGGGAATAGGTAACTGTTCTCCTTTAATGGTTCAAAATAAAATAAACACCCTGTGTTTCCAGACTGCAAATGTATCATTATCAGAACCCATGACCCACCTGATCCAAATTTTTCTGTATGTGTGTCTGTCATTTCTTCATTTCCCATTGCCATTGTCAGGTCAATACCAATCTGTTCAGGTCATGGCAAAGGCATTCTTAACATTAAGGATAATTTTCTTTTGATATACAGTGACAAATCAAAAAAATCCAAGAAGAATGATGAGAACTATTTCATTATGTATATTAATACAAACTTGAGCACATACTCTATATAAATAGCACCATTATAGTCAACTGGGGTCTACCACTGAAAATATTAAACATATGTTAAAAAATGTATTATGCATTCATATATTCCATCTTCATTTGAAAGACTTTATTTTATTTAATTCTTCACTTATTATTGATATACTTTAATCTATTTATTTCTACTCATAAGATAAATTACTATCCTAGTTCATTTCATATTACTTTTATATAAGGTTAAAGTATTTATGAGACCATGTCTTACAGAATTTACTGAATCATTTTCTTCTTTTGCTATCAAATACAAAACCAAATTACTATGAACATGAAATATTTTATTGCATCTTAATTAAATACAATATAAATGGGAAGTGGCCAATCCATGTGAACTTTTCTAAGCTATAGCTTTATTATGTAGCTCTTTCAAAGACTCTTTCTACGGGAAACATAGAGCAAGTTTATAAACAAAATAAAACTTCCCTTTGCAAATTCCACAATCTATGGACATTTTCCAAAGGAGATTACAACATTTTGTGTTTGACTTACAGGTTGTCTTGTAGCAGTTTTTGGCAATGTAAATTTTGGTAGGTCTTTGCAAATAAAGAAAAGATATAAAAGCAAATAGACACGGAACTAAGTAAGTTTACAAAACAAACATGCCTTTATTTGTTTCAACCAATTAAGATTCTAGGGCTCTCTAAGTATAAGAAAGAGTCCAGAAAAAAATGGTATGATTCTTCCATGCTTGGGTAAAGACAAAAAGTCTACAAATTCCCATATAAGTATCATAAGGCTCACCTCAGCTTTTCTTTGTTGTTGCAATGACACTGGGTTGGAACACAATTTCTTATAAAAATATATGTCTGTAGGAATTTGAAAAGTATTGTAAGGGCTTTAAATAAAAAATGATTTCCAACTACCATAGGTACATACAGTCAATGTGAATCTTCATGCCTGATTATTTTCTTTTACTTTGGTTTGCCAAATATTATATAAATATTTATATAATTTATATTTATATTTAGTTGTTATAGATCAAGAATGTCAGGAAAGTAGAGAAAGCGCAATGTGACTCATAATGAGGACACAATGGATATTGTTGTTATAAAGCACCTACTTATTGTTCAAGATAATATACAGAATATTGTGCTTCAAGTCCAGCATATAGTTAAGGATCTAAGAAATATAAACTTGAATTTAGGAACACAAAATAAATGCTAGAGATCAGCATACTCTTCAAAATGTAAGCATTACATTTCTTCTCACAAAAGTGTTGTGCATTGTCCTTAAAAATCTAAATGTGTTCATGTATGCTACCCATTTGTAATGTTCATTAAGCAGAAACCCTCTACTTGGTGAACTTCAGTAAATGTTGTATTGATTATTAACATTTTGAGGAAACAAACGAGAGGCAAATTAGTTTTTCCAGTGTATTACTCGCTGAAAAATTGAAAGGTGTTACCTCTTGTTGCTGTCATGTGGAGCAGATTAAAGGCTAGTGCAGCATGTAAGGACTGCTCCTCCAATGATTATGTTAGTTCAAGTGAGAAGTGTGTAGGGAGGGGGTCAAATGTAGACCATTCTTCTCAGGAAAGAAAAGAGAGCATGGTATCTGGGGAAATTGTTTTTGGTAACAATATTATTGTGTGAATTTAATCAAATTTTTCCCCTAAAGAATGAATATGTGCTAATGGGAAAAATATGAAGAAGAAGAAATTATTTATAAAAATTCAAATAATACCTTTGTACACCCACAAGTGGCATGTGATTTTTTTCTTTTCGCTCATTCATTAAAAGTACTCATTTCTAATAAAAAACAACCTGACATACAATTTTAAGATTCATCTTCATGAGGAGTTGAGAAGCACTGGATTTGAATTTTCTTTCCTTTTTTTTTTTTTTTTTGGTTTTTATGAGACAGGGTTTCTCTGTATTGTTTCGGAGGCTATCGGTCCAGCCCGGCCTCGAACTCACAGAGATCTGCCTGCCTCTGCCTCCCGAGTGCTGTGAATTTTCTTTCCTAACTTGAACAGCTGCCAGTGTCTGTCTCTAGGATAACTAACTTGCTCACATATGTTTCTGATTATTTCCATTATAAGATAGTCATGGAGTGTCATTCTGTCAACAGAAGTGTCATTATTGAAATTAACAACACTGGGAACAATGCAACTCTATACATGTTTGCTGAATTGGAAGAAATTGCAGATTTTAGTAACATATTTTCAAGGAAGTGTAATTGTTTCCTTTAACCAGTCTACAGGTTTTATTTTTGACATTTTAATTGTTCTTTAAAACACTCACACATGTATAAGATAAATCTTGACTATGTCCTCTCTCTTCTACCTACTCCAACCCCCCCAAGAATACCCACATATCACTCCAAACTTCATTTTCTATTTCACTTTTCTTAGAATTTTTAAATTAGTTTTAAGCTATCACACAAAACAGTAGTTTCATTATGACATTTTCCCACAACTGACAAAAGAAAGAAAGTTTAGATATAGCGTGTGGAAGGAAAACAGTGGTTAATGCCACAGGCATAGAACAATGTGTCCTTGAAACATGCATGTAGAAGCTTATTTTTTTCTTTAAAAAATCCCCATGTAGGTCCACAGTGTATCTCAGCCTTTGTTTTACATCTACCCCTTTTACTTTTGTGCTGGCTAGTCCTTTGTTTATTTGGCACACAAGCAGGAGTTACCTGAAAGGAGGGAAACTCAAACAAGAAAATGCCTCCATAATGTCCAGCTCTAAGGTATTCTGCTGTAGGAGACTGATGGGGGAGGGCCAAGCTCATAGTGGATGGGGCCATCCCTGGCATGGTGATCCTGGGCTCTGTAAGAAAAGAGATAGAGTAAGCCAGGGGAAGCAAGCCTGTAAGCAGCCACCTCTATGGACTGATGCCTCAGGCACCTGCCCTGTTTGACTTCCTGTCCTGATTTTCTTTGGTGATGAACAGCAATATGGATCTGTAAGCCAAATAAACCCTTTCCTCCTTAACTTCATTTTTGGTGATGATGTTTTGGTGCAATAGAAACCCTAACTAAGACAACTTTTGCTGACACACAGAAATAAAACATTGTTGTAAACTTTTCCTCTGAAGTCAGTTTGGATCCTGGAATAGCAGAAATACACAAGTCAGAGAGACTATCCCCATACAAAATGAGAGGAACTAACCATGATGGTGAGGCTGAACCCTCCAGCAGAAGTGATCAATTGTAGGTATTAGATTGGCTCCCCAAAGATCACTGTGCTACATTCTTAGTCCTCTTTTTCTTTTGGTTAGTTTGTTTAGAGATTCATCAGTCTTTGTCAGAGAACCATCTCTTTGATTGATTGACTCTATTGTCTGTTGTTTACTTTCCATTTCATTAATTTCTGCCCTAACTCTTATTATTTCTTACCATATACTGAATGTGAGCATGGATTCTTTATTTTACAGAACCCTGATGTGCATGGATTACTTGAGAACTCTTGAAATTAATGCTTATATTTATTAATTTATTATTATTGGTGTGTGTGTGTGCGTGTGTGTGTGTGTTTGTGTGTAGGTCAGAGAGCAAGTTGCTGGCGATAGTTCTCATTCCATCATGTAGATCAAACAATAATTATCAAGCCTGTGAACTGATAAGT
The DNA here is from genome assembly GCF_017639785.1 of Mesocricetus auratus. Lineage (NCBI taxonomy): Eukaryota > Metazoa > Chordata > Mammalia > Rodentia > Cricetidae > Mesocricetus > Mesocricetus auratus. Next base: position 36,549,754 of record NW_024429188.1, on the reverse strand, counting down.
TTCTGAGCAGATCATCCCTTCAAGAAGTAATATTTCATTTCCCCATAGAACATCCTGTTGTTTTACCTTCTTTCCAACCATCCTGTGTATTAATGAGATTCCCTCAAAAATGGAAGGTTATCATTTTGAAAAAAATTGCAAAGTAACACATGAATCACTCTGTGGAACTCATTCCCTTCACCTCTGTTATTGCTTCAGAGAACTGACAGTTGATATTGAGGTTGTTAGCACTCACAAATCCTGTGACACCAAATTCCCCAGTGAAGAGGAATTTGGACAGCATACCACTGATTAGCAAAGACTATAATAGTTTCTTTCATGAAGCATGCCCCAATTGGGCAAATATAATAATCTGTAATGAGAAATTCAGATGCATGGCAGAGTTCACAATCATCTACTCAGATCAGTGTAGGTGTTTGAGTGGAGTGTTGATGCAAAATCTGAACAAAACATTCTTTCTTGGGAAGTTAAACAATTACCACAATTTCTTGGAAAAGAGCTGGAATTTTCTTGACACTATTTTATGTGTTTATTTCACCTGCTTGCCTCATTCTTAAGATTTTGTTGTTAACTAAAGATTTATTTGCAATACAAATATGTATTGAATGTTAATAATGTGCTATAAAATGTACCAAAGACTAAATATATTCACTTTCTCTTCTATTTCCATATTTGTCGTATCTGTAAATGTAATTTGGTATATATTACATAATGAGTTGTGGAAAAAGTGAAAACTGCATGATTTACAGGAATGTTGTGAAGATTTAAGTAATCCGTACACAACAAAATTTTGTATTCATGACTAAGACTTCTTTGCAATGGGCATTATCAACAGTGCCTCAGTTGATATGGACTGCTGACTATCTGGTCCAGCTTAAGGACCACAATAAATATACATTTACAGTCATTAATACCTCAGAGTTCTGATGGAGATGAATATTCTTTACCAACTTTAGAACCTGTTACCTTATTTTTATTTGGGAAATATGATGCCTGTAGACATTAGGGATTTAGCATAATTATTTCATGTTACGCTAGCACAGTGCCTGTCAATATAGTAGTTTTAGTGAATAAACAGTAAGCTAATCATTGGATGAGTTGCATCATGTTCATAAGACATCCTGTAGCAGGATTATTTTTCATATTCTTTATAATTTATTAAAACACGAGGAAGCTCAACACACATAAGCCAGTGACTTTTGTATATAATTTTCCTCCTTCTTTTCTCCCTACCCTTCCATACTATTATTTTCTTTTTAAAATTACTTTACATAATAACAGATTTCCATAGGGGACTTTCATCTCTCTTTCAGTTTGATTGATTGTCTTTCCTATTTACCCTGCTCCTCTCTCTTCTTCCCTCCTGCACTTTCTTCACTATAGCTTTCCTCCTGGGTAAGCCCCATTGCACTTTACTCTATTGTCTCTCCATCTACAGAGAACCTCCAATACACCTGCCAACTCTTATGACCCCCTTTCTAGAATTACCTGCACTTATTCCCCCCGTGGATATGCTTGTTTAATGAATCTATCATCCAAATGTGAGGAAACCCAACAATCCCACTTCTTGTTTTGTATCCAAAAGAATCTACATTCTACTAAAGAAATCATTCCTATTTATCAGGGCTCTTTTCACAATGCTAAGGAAATATAATCAGTGAAGATGTCCATCAACAGGTGAATGGGTAACAAAATCAAGCAAAATAAGCTTTTTTTAGCTGCAAAGAAAAAATAGTTATGAAACTTATGGGAAAATCAATGGAGTTGAGAGACATTATATCAAATGATGTAATCCAGTTTCAGAAAAGTAAATACACGATGCTGTTTCTTTCATTTTCTACCCTATTTTACCCATCATTTTCTTCCTTCATCATATTCCCTACTTCTCTCTACTCTTTTTCTCATTATATTTCTTTGTTTTCCTTATTTAGGACACTGAGATTATTCCCTCCACCATCTGAGTAAAGGCATGTCAGAATCACAGAAAGTTGCCTAGATAAAGGAGGCCATGGTATTTTTGAAAGGTTTTAGAGTCTTTAACTCAGTTCTCACTCAATTCTAATAGTGAATTTCATGGCTCGGTATGCATATACACAGCTTGGAAACGACTAAACTAAAATAATCTAGCATTTGGAAGTTATAACTTTCCAATTAAAGAGGACAATCATAGCAACAAAATTCTGAGCCATAGCTTGAAATACTTGTTTTTCAGCTGTCATAGGGAATTCTAAATAAGGCACAAATTGTGATTACATAATGTACAAGTGTACAGGTTCTTTGAAAGTCAATCATGAAAACCAACTCTTTATTGGACGAGTAGCCAGCATTATTGATTATTTTCAGTGATTGTGCTTAGTAACTTTATTCTAAAATATGTAGTTTTGCAAATCAGAATTTGGAAAAGTAAAGTGATACATTTAATATAAGGACTGATCTGCTGGGAAACTACAGATGGGACACATGTGGGAGTTTCTTAGTAACACAAAGAAATCCAATCAGAACTTAATCTTAACTCTATTGCCTACAGGAAAAAGGAATATTATCACTTGTTTATGGATTTACTTATGTATCCAACAGTCACATTTTCTTATTCTTCTGTACACCTCATCTCTAAAAGCATGAAAGAAAATCATTTTTGCAGAAGAATCAACAAAGGTATTTGTTTTGGAAGTTCTTTACCACCAGTCCACTGCCTTCGAGCGCCAAATAAGCACACAGACACTTTATTAATTTTATATCTGTCGGCCAATGACTAGGGCTTCTTATTGGCTAGCTGTGTCTTAATTATTAACCCATTTCTGTTAATCTATGTATTTCCACATGGTCTTATCTTACTGGAGATTGGTCTGGACCTGTTGCTCCTTTGGTGGCCTACATTGGGAACATCTTTGGCAGGCTTTCTCTTTTCCCAGGATTCTCCATATCTTCTAGTCCCACCTATAAGAGAAACATATACAGAAGGACATCCCCATCAGGCATTCTTCCCTCTCCCATGCACAACTCAACTTTGATATCTTTTGATATATTACTTGTAACGTTGTTTTTTGTAGTTTTTTAATTTTAGAAACAATTTTATTGTGCATATCAATCCCAGTTCACTCTCACTCCCATCCTCCTATGTGCTCCACTGACCCCCCCAACCCATTCCCTACTCACTCTCCAAGGATAGTGAGACCTTCCATAGGAGATCATCAAAGTCTGCCACATTCTTTGTGGAAGGGCCTAGGCCCTCTCCTGTGTATCTGAGCTGCAATAGTATCCCTCCACAGGGAATGAGTTCCCAAAGTTCATTTGTGCACTAGGGATAAACACTGGCTCCACTGTTAGAGATCATAATTAAGTTTTGTAGCACTTTGCTTCTTTTTTTTTTTTTGGTTTTTACGAGACAGGGTTTCTCTGTATTGTTTCGGAGGCTGTCGAGATAAGCAAACTAGTGATCCATCACAAAGCAAAGTATGACGGACCTCTTTTTAGAATGTGACAGTTCCAGGTTTAATAAGTCAGAGAGTGATAGGTAAGTTTACATATTAATAAAATGACAATGAAATCTTTAAATATAGGTTCTATATTGGTACTTAATATCCAATTACGTTAACATTTTATGAGAGGTACATAGCTTTTTTCATACAAGGCTCAGTGCATTAATTAGGTTTACTAAGTCAGAGAATGATAGCTATGCTTTTTTGATGCAAGGCTCTGTGCATTAATTTCTTAAGGTTTTTTATTATAAGGAACTGTTATCTTTTCTCATAGCATGGAATGGCTGTTTACACACTGCAAATGTTTAACCTCATATGTTTTTTTCAGAATTACTGTTTTGTTTTTGTTTTGTTTTTTGCTAGAGTTCACTCCTTGCCTGCTAAAGACACTAAACTGTTACTTTGCCCATTATAACAAGAACCTCAGATTTTATATAGCTTTTAATCTGTAGGTGGTTTATCTTTTCATTAAAGTTTCCTGTTTATAATGAGCTTAAAATAAGCTTTAAGTCCTTTTAAATGTCTGACTTTTCCACTAATCTATACTTTTGGGAAATATTTTATGTAATTTTTTATTTATCTTAATATGAGCCATTTATTTAGTATATAAAATTTATTTATTACATAAACTTGTCCATTCATTCAGTTATTTGGTATGTGTATGTTTGTGTGTTTGTGGGTGTATGTGTGTAGGCTAGAGGATAACTTGTGTGAATCAGTTCTTTCATTCTACCATGTAGGTTCCCAAAATTGAACTCAGGTCATTCAACTTTGGGTCCAAGTTCTTTTTACTTGCGTAACCATCTTGCTGGCCCCTTAGTATTTGCCGTAAGCCATGTAGCCCCCTTTGAATGTTGATTCTTAAGTTTGAAAATTTTATGAACCTTTGGGGCTGGAGAGATAGCTCAGTGATTAATAATACTTCTTGGTATTTGTTAAGTGATAAAAATGTGTCATCAAGTTTTTAAATGAAAATTTAATAAATATATACATAATTTTTCCTGTTATTTTCTATTATTTCTTCTCATTTACTTTACTCTCCTCCCTTCCCTTCTTCCTTCCTTCCTCCTCCACTCCCTACCTTCATTCTTGCAGTCCCGCATAGCTGCTCACAACTATCCATAACTCCATTTATAATGGATTCAACAATATCTTCTGATACCTGAGGGTCCCAGGCAGGCATATACATACATACAGGCAAAATACTCATACATATAAAATAAAACAAATGAATCTTAAGAATATTATTAATCAAGCAATTCTAAACAATGTGTGTTTGTGCCTCCCTCTAGTCTTAGCACTCAGGGAATGGAGTAAAGAGGATCATGGTAACTCTTGGTTATATGTACACAGGAACCTTTCTCAAGAAAGAAAAAGAAAGAAAGAGAGAGAGAGAGAGAGAGAGAGAGAGAGAGAGAGAGAGAGAGAGAGAGAGAAAGTAGGATAGAGAAGGGGGATGAAGGGAAGAGATAGAATAAAAGAACAGGAGAAATTTTTGAGGTGTGTTTTTATTAAATTTCCATTAAAATTGATACAGCATATTTTATCACTTAATGAATACCAGTGTCAATATATGTTATGTTTTTCTTAAAACTTAATGTATTATTTCGACCAAATTTTCTTAAATGACATTGGACCAATAAATCTTTTGAATTTACCTAAAGAAAATAAAACAAGTACCTTTTTATATTTGTGAGAATATATGAATTTTAAATATATAAAACACAACATGCTGCTTTAATGTTAGTCACATCCAATATCAGACTGATTCATGAGCATCATTCTGTCCAATTAATTAATTGTTCTTCCAAGTGATCCTATATAGTTAAGACTTCAAATTGCCTGATAGTACTTTGTGATAAATGTAAATGTTTTTACCATTTGTTTCAATTACAAGTTATAAGGATTGTTTTATAGACAAAGTGGATTTCTAAAACTAGGAAAATCATGTTTCTTCAATAAGTAAATCCATTTGCTGAACTTCATTTTGCTGTATCGGTTATTTCTTTGAAAATTTATGACTGAGGCAAAACAATGATGACGTTTCAGACTGAATTTTCCTGCTTAACTTAGTCAGCACACACTGACCTTGAAAAGGTAGGTAACTAGTCCTTTAACATAGTTTTCTTGAACATATATTATATTGGATGTAGTTATAATGAAGACAGGAAACTTCATATTTAAATAATAGAAGATTTTTCTTTCTATTCTTTTTTACTGTGGATGTATGTATTATATATTCAGAGAAGAATTGCACAGTAGTTCCAATAGAAAGTATTGTTTACATTTTCTGCTAATTCATCAAAAACAATAAAAAGACATTTACTCAATAGCATCTGTGTCTTAACCCTGATACATTATAAGTAAAATGAACAACAAACACTAATTTTCCATTTCTCATATAATGGATTATACTTCTTAAACTGGAATTCATGATGCTAATGTTAAGGTTATGTTAAGTCATTCCATAATATTTATTATTTCATTAATAAATACTAATTACATACATACTTCTATTTTGTGCTGATTAAATCCAACCTACCTTTATCTACTCCCCTTCTTAATTTTATTATGTAGTGTTCTATTTGAAAGTACATGTGGTAGTTGACTCTGGATGTTTTCTTGCTGTGTAGTTCTAGGCCTGATGCTTAAACATATATGTGAACTTTGAAACCATAGTCATGCAATGCTTGTGATAGACAGTTTTAGTGGATACCTAATAACTTACTTAAACCAAACAAATAATTAGTCTCAATTACAAATGTGTATATTTGACACTAATTAATGAATGTGCCAGACTTTACACATTGGTTTAAGTAGAATTGGTCTTAGGGCCACTAAGATCAATTTAAGTGTTGGCAAAATGACAACAAGTAGGAAATGACTAAGAAGTAAGAATTCTCACTAGCAGAAAGACTAATTGGTATATTAGTGATAAAGTACTTGGTGGGTGATGCAATAATGATATCTTCATATTAAGAGGCCTCAAAATAGGATCACCAATTCTAAAGCTTTTAATTATATATAATTACTGTGTCAGATACACATTTTTAAAAGAATATCACATTCACTTGTGCTCTCTTTCCTTTTAGTTTCTTATTCATCAGTTGAAAGGAAAACAATCTAATAGAAGCCCACAATTGTTTTACATTATATTTTGAAAAGATCTCACATAACTGAGTTAGTTGAAAATCAAGAGGCTTGTCTTAAAAAGACAGTCACTGATTGCTAGCTGGCATTTTTCCATTTCCTTCGATGTTTTCCATGCCCTCTTATCTTCTCCCCCATTTTGAAGGTAAAATCTAGAAAGGAAGAATAAAAATGGAAAAGAGCATTTTTACTATGCCATCATATTCTGTCTTCTTTGAAGAGCACCTAACACTCTGAGGAATGAGTTAAAAGCTAAGATGGTACAATGAGACTAAATGGTGTGAAAAACTCAAAATGTATAAAGCACTCATCTCAACCAAGTATGTGAAGGTTCACTAGCAGAGAGAGAGTGAGAGAGAGAGAGAGAGAGAGAGAGAGAGAGAGAGAGACAGAGACAGAGAGAGAGAGACAGAGACAGAGACAGAGAGAGAGAGACAGGGAGAGAGACAGACAGACAGACAGACAGACAGACAGACAGAAACACACACACACACACACACACAGAGACACAGAGAGGTCAGAAGTCTTCTGTGAAAAGAGTGTTAGAATAGTGGTTGTTAGGCAGAAAGTTGAGGTAATAAAAATCCTATAGAGTATTTGTTTTGTTTTTACCCTGAATATTTCATGTCTAATTTCTTTTCTCCCTTCTCCTGGGCATGTACTGCCTAAGCCCAGACAACTCTCCTAATAAAAAAAAATTTTTGAGAAAGATGTCAAAGAAAATAGACTTTCTCAAGAAAAGATGTCAAAGGAAATTGTTGAATGCAGCACAGGGCAGCATTAGAGCAGAGTGGAAGAAGATGATAAAGGTCCTATTCAGAAGTTCAGCCCAGAAAAGTGGGGCAAGAATCAAAGAACACTACAGACAGGAATGAGTTAAGCAAGGCATGAAGATAATCATAAGGAGCTGGAGTCTGAAACGGAAAAAAAGGCATGCCTGGTTAAGAGGTTTAAGGCAGAGTTTGACCTACTTAGAAACATATCTTTGTCAACAACTAGACTTTGGACTGGAGGGGAAATGGCTCAAGAGGTCTAGGACTAGGTTACTCTTTCTGAGAACACATTCTTCTGAGTGAAGTAAGCATTCTAAATGCCTTGCAAGTATATTAGTAAAATTAATAATAATATGAAAGAATGTTCCTATTTTAAATATTGTTTATAATGTTACTTTTAGGAAAGAGGTTAATCATATATAGAATTTTAATTTCTGTTTTTGTTGAATAGCAATCCTCATGTAGACTATTGGAAGAATATCCTGTATTTATGATTTTTCTTAACAAGGTGGAATTTTATTGCTGGTCAATATATAAAGGTGGTCAAGCTCACCTTTTATATCCCATAAACTCCTTTTGTTCTCTATCTAAAAAGAAGAGTCTTTAAATGACAGAATAATATATGCGATTGAGAGTTTATATACTAGGTTTAATTCATGTAACTGGAATTGTATGATGCTCTAAATAGTTCAAGACTCCTTTTTAATACCTTCTTTGTAAACATAATTTGCTTCATAGTTCAGCTGGATAGTTGCTTCCTTTCTTCTTTCCCTTTTGATATTGTAATAAATCATCCCCCCGTCTTTTGCTTCCTCTGCACAGTCCCATATGAACCTCATTGTTCTCATTAAAATCCATGGCCTCTTTTTTCTTTAACAGTTCATAAATGCATATATGTATATTTCTATACATATATTCCTAAATATATCCTGTTCAGTCTGAATGTTACTTGTATGTTTGTTCTCAGGCCTGAGCATTTGGTATTGGGTAACCAGTTGGTGTGCTCTAAGCTGGTGAATATATTTCTCTTGCTTTCTCTACTCCTTATTTACCTATAGTTCTTTCCTCTGGCAATCATGCTGGTGAGATTTTATGGATGTAGTTTCTGACACTAGTAGAAGACACATGCTCACTAGTAGAAACTCCATGGTCTTCTGGCTATTAGAATCTTTACACTACCTCTTCCAATTTGTTCCCTGAGCCTTAGCTGTAGGAGTTACTTTGTAGCTGTACCTATTGGGACTGGGCTTTCCAAATATGCATTTTGATTTTTTATAATGGTCTCTGTCTATTGCAAATGGAAGTTTCCTTGATGATGGGTGAAGTCTACATTTAATTTGTGACTATAAGGACAAATATGTGAACTGTGTACCAAAAACTGTTGATCATTCATAGACGTTGGGGAAATGCAAATCAAAAACCTTTTAAATTTCATTTTGCACTAGTCAACATGGCACAGATCTAAAAAAGAACCTACACCAAATGCAGGAGGGGGTGTAGCAAAAGGGGAGCTTTTATTCAGTGTTGTTGGGATTGCAATTAAATGCTGAAAATGCTTGGTACTGGAAACCTAGTCAGCTACCCAGGGCTGGTGAAGTCATGAATTTTGGAGGAAAGCCTACAGTGTCTACTGAACTACTATACTGTTTTTGGCTATAGTTGGTTTTTGTGTTCCCATATGAACTTTAGGATAATTTTTTAAAATTTCTATTTCTGTTAAGATTGAGATGGGGATTTTCACTAAGTGATATTGAATCTTTAATAGTTTTTGGTAAAATGATCAGTTTCACAATGTTAATTGTAGCAATCCATGAGCACGGGATGATTTTCCATTTTCTAGTATCTTCATCCTTTCCTTCGCGGCTTCAAGGTTTTCATTGTAGTGTAAGGTTTTCATTGTAGTGGTCCTTCATTTCTTTGGTTAGGTTTAAAAATACCTTTTTGTTTTCTTTTAGGATATTGTTAATTGGAGTGTGCAGAGTAGATTATTTTTTTTTGGTTTTTAAAGACAGGGTTTCACTGTACAGCTTTGGAGCCTGTACTGGAATTTGCTCTATAGGTTGGCCTGGATTGAAAGAAATCCACCTGCCTCAAACTCCTGAGTGCAGGGATTAAAGGCATGTACCATTACCACCTGGTGAGAGCAAATTCTTAAACATTCTGGAGTTATATTTTGCTGAGTTGAATCCAGTTCCATTATTTGGTATCTGTTTAAGTATATAAGTGCTCTATGTCTATTTCTTATTATAGTACCTACAAAATAACTCATTAATCATTTATATTTTATACAAGACTTGGAGCAATTTATTATATGTATGTCATTTAATACGTTTGTATGAGTATGAATCATATACGCTAAGAATAACTGCAAGAGACATTTTATAGCACTAATAGGATAATTATCTAACACTCTGTGATCTCCTGGCCTGGGGACTGAAGCCAGGTAGACTCACCCTAGTCCCTGGAGGGCCAAGGAATCAGCAGCCTAATGAGAGTGCCAGTCTACTCCTGAACCCACTCAGGGCAGATGGTATAGCTCCCACCCACCTGGAGAGAGAATGCATCAGACATGTCTGTATCCGTTGTGAAGCCTATCAGATTATTGGACCTTAATGCACCCAGCAGAAGAGAACCTTGGACCCATATCCACCAGGAAAGGAACAGACCCCACCTGCACTCACTGGAAGAAGGGATGGGAATTTAGCAATATAAGAACACATCAACAACATAAAAACCAATATGACAACACCAGAGTGTAGGGACTCTACACAAGCAAGACCTGAGCATCCCAACACAGATGAAGCAGAGAACAACCTTGAAAACAACTTCATGAAGATGATAGACATGCTAAAAGAGGAAATGGGAAAATCCTTTAAAGAATTGGAAGAAAAGACAAACAAAAAGTCGCAAGAAACAAAACAGTGCACGATTTGAAAGCTGAAATAGAGACAATAAAATAACACAGTCTGAAGGAACACTGGAATTAGAAAAGCTGAGTGACAATGAGGAACTTCAGATTCAAGCATAGCCAATAGAATACAAGATTTGAAAGAGAGAATCTCAGGCTATGAAGATTCACTAGGAGAAATACATTCATCGAACAAGGAAAACCTTCAGTCCAACAAATCCCTAACACAAAGTTTTCAGGAAATATGGAACCCTGTGAAAAGGTGATATCTAAGAATAATAGGGATAGAATATGGGGAATAATCCCAACTCAAAGGTGTGGAGAACACATTTAACAAAATCATAGAAGAAAACTTTCCTACCCTAAAGAAGACATGTCAATGAAAGTATAAGAAGCCTACAGAACACCAAATAGAGTGCACCACAAAATAGTCCTCTTGCCACATAATAACCAAAACTCCAACCATACATAATAAAAAAGAATATTAAGAGCAGCAAAGGAAAAAGGCCAAGTAACATATAAAGGCATATCTATCAGAATCACCTTAACTTCTCCATGCAAACTCTAACAGCTACAATGTCCCGGATAGATATTCTACAAACAATAAGAGACCATGGATGCCAGCTCAGAGTACTACACTCAGCAAAGCATTCACTCACTATATATGGAGGAAACAAGATATTCCATAACAAAACCAGATTTAAACAATATATATTCACTAATCCAGCCATACTGAAAGTACAAGAAATAAAACTTCAACCTAAGGCAATAGATAATCCATCTTTACCAAAAGCCAAAAGAAAAAGTAGGGTAAATCCACAAACAATAACACCACCAACAACAATCAAACAAGAATTAACACTAAATTGTCCTTAATGTCCCTCAATATTAATTGTCTTAATCTGCCTATAAAAAGACACAGGATAACAGAATGTATACAAAGACAGAATCCAACCTTCTGTTGCATACAGCAAACATACCTCAACTTCAGAGACAGATAATACCTCGGAATAAAAGGTTGGGATAAGGTTTTTCAATCAAATGAACTCAAGAAAACCAAAATGTTGTAGCTATCCTAGTATCAAACAAATTAGACTTCAAACTAAAAGCAAAAAGAGATGAAGAAGGTCATTTCAAATTCATCACAGGGAAAGACCATCAGGAAGAAGTCTCAATTCTGAACATCTATGCCCCAAATACAAAGGCACCTACATTCATAAAAGAAACATTACTAAAGCTCAAATCACATATAAAACCTCACACACTTGTAGTGGGAGAATTTAACACACGACTCTCACCACTAGAGAGGACCACCAGAAAGAAACTTAACAAAGAAAAAAAGGAACTAACAGAAGTTATGACCCAATTGGGTTTTACATACATATATAGAACATCCCATCCAAACACAATAGAATATATGTTCTTCACAGCACAACACGGGACCTTTTCTATAATTGATCAAATACTTGGCAACATAGCAAACCTCATCAGGTACAAAAATTTTGAACAACCCCCTATATTTTATCAGATCACCATGCTTTAAATTTAGAATTAAGCAACACAAATTGCAGAAAGTTTACATACTCATGGACATTGAACAACATGCAATTGCACCATTCCTGGGTCAAGGGAAAAATAGAGAAAGAAATTAATGACTTCCTAGAATTCAAAGAAAATGACGATGAAACATACCCAAACGTATGGGATACTTTGAAAGCAGTACTAAGAGGAAAGTTCATAGCACTACGTGGCCACATGAAGAAACTGGAGAACAGTCATTCTAGAGAATTAACAGCACAGCTGAAAGTTGTAGAACAAAAATAAGCAAAGTCACCCCGGAGGAGTAGATGCCATGAAATAATCAAATTGAAGGCTGAAATCAATAAAGTAGAAACTAAGAATACAATACAATGAATCAATGAAACAAAAAGTTGGTTCTTTGAGAAAATCATCAAGATCAACAAACCTTTATCCAAACTAACCAAAAAGGCAGTGAAAGAGCATGCAAATTAACAAAATCAGTAATGAAAAGGGGGACATAACAAAGGACAATGACAAAATCACCAGAATCTTCAGGTCATACTTTGAAATCCTGTACACCACAAAATTCAAAAATTTAAAGGAAATGGATAATTTCCTGGATAGATATCACTTACTAAAATTAAATCAAGAACAGATAAGCAATTTAAACACACCTATAACCCCTAATTAAATAGAACCAGTCATCAAAAGTCTCCCAACCAAAAAAAGCCCAGGCCCAAATGACTTCAGTGCAGAATTCTACCAGAAATTCACAGAGGAGGTAATTCCAATATTCCTCAAAGTGTTCCACACAATAGAAGCAGAAGGCTCTTTGCCAAACTCTTTCTGCGAGGCTACAAGTACCTTGGTACCCAAGCCAAAATGACACAACTGAGAAAGGGAACTAGAGACCAATATCGCTCATGAACATTGATGCAAAAATACTCAATAAAATACTCGCAAATAGAATCTAAGAACACATTGAGTGGACATTGGGTGGGGGCTTGGGGGGTTGATAGGGAGTGGGGGAGGGAGAGAGACCTAGGATTGACATGTGAAGCAAGCTATTTCTAATTTAAATAAAACTTGAAAAAGAATCATAACCTATAATTATTCACCCAAAATTCTCCTACAAATAAATATAACAATCAAATTCTCATTATAATCATAATATATATGTTTTTATTAATTGATTTTATCTGTATGAGAGTTCTGTATATGAAGGTGCAATTGTCTGTGCAGGAGAATTTATACACATGTGGAGGTCATAGTTGAACTTTCAGTCTGATTTTTATGCATTGTGTTTGAGGTGGAGTGTCCAACTGAGGTGTGGGGCTTTCTGAATTGGATGAACTAACTGTCCTACAAATCCTGGGTATTTGTCTATTTGTACTTCCACACTACTGTGAATTCAAATGCATGATACCATGACTAGTGTTTTTTTTTTCACATAGAGCATGGGAATAGAACCAGAATAGATTTCCTACTAAGCTGTATCCAAGACCTTAAAAATAATCATCATCCCTCCACTCCTCCTCCCATTTACTTTAACTTCTTCACTTCATTTTTTTAGTAATACTTAAGAACTGTTGCTATTTATTATCTAGTATTTGATTTCTTCCTCATCCTCCTCTTACTCCTCTTCTTCTTAAGACAGGGTCTCACTATGTAGCTCTGTATGACCTTTAACTCACCATATACACCAAGTTGGCCTTGAACTCAGAGATATCCAGCTGCCTCTACATCCCAGGTAGTGGATCACACATGTGCACCACTTGTTGTGTGTTCCTGTTTCTCCCTGTTTATATCCTGTTTCTGCATAGCTATGTCACTTCCTGTCTGTCTGTATAGACCTCCAGATCTCTATGGTTAACTAGTGGCAAGTTCTATTCTCTGACCTCCAGTCACCCTTTATTTATGCAAGAAAAATATCACCACAGCTAAGCCTGGCTTCTCACTGCTTGTCTTATATCTAATCTAATTGAGGTTTTAGATCTATTGTTTCAACTAACTTCTCCCAGTAAAGGACCTCAGTTGTCTCCACATTGCTGAGCCCAATAACGAAAAAGTCTTTAGTTCTTGTTTAATTCATTTTTACTTTGACCTATGAGTTACCATTTACCTCACACTTACTTGATAGACTTTTTGCTTGTCTTAGGTTTCTCTCAAGTTCAACTGTTCCTTCTCAGTCATCTCTCACAGTTGTATATCCTTTAAGAGAGCTCTATCTGAGTAGTTGAAAAAGTCAAACTATTCTTGATCATTTCACCAAGTACTATGGTATTCAATACTGTTTTCTGAAAATTGGGTAGTTAATACTTTTATGACTCTTTCCCCTTGTTTCATAATTTATACCTCTAAATCTTCATTTAATATGTTCATGTATAACACACAAATGCACACATTAGGTTAAGAATAGCCAAAACTGTAGGGCTGATATTATCCTTAGAATTGGTTATACTTACATCTCTTTGATCTATCAGTTTCTCTGATACTGCAGTTCTTGCTATTCAGAACACTTCCGATTTGTCTTTCACTTATCTTATTCTGATATACTCTATAATAAATATACCCAACATTCTGTTGTCTTGACCTTCACAATAAACCCAGATGGTGACTACATTCTACTCTCTGTATTTATACTACCCTGTATAAGATCACTAGCATTTCTTCCTTGGATTTGTAGTAGCAGCTGGTCTGCTTGGTTCTTCTCTTTTTGATTTCTAATGTATAATAAAAACAGAAGCCAAATGTTAGTAAAAATCCTGTCAGTCCTCTCCATTAATCCCTGCAGTTGGTCCCAAATGCACTTAGAGTAAAAGCCGAAGTCTTTATATGAATTTGTAGGACCTGGATTCAATTGTATTTCTTATGTCATCTCCTACTACTTTCCTCATCATTCATTCAGCTCTAGCCAGAGCAGTTCTTCAATGTTTTTGATATATTCTAGACACTTATCCACCCGAAATACTTGCATTTAATATTCCTGTGCATAAAACAATTTTATCTTACATGTTCCCATCATTTGTATTTCTTTCTTCAGGTCTGGGCTCAGATGTTATTCTTGGAATATGTCTTTGCCTGTAGTTTTAAACTTTTACTGTTCCAGCCCTCCACTGTTATCCCTGTCGCCTTCCATTTTCCTTATAGTGCTCAGCATTTTTCCAAAACCATAAGTGAGTTATTTATTTAATGTATCTTTAAATTTTTTAAACTATTAACTCATTTAATAGTCTTGTGAGTTGCATACAGTAAATTGTACATATTCAGAATTTCAAAGATTGTTTTTTATATTTATGTACAAATTTCAGCTTTCATTGCAGTCAAGACAGAGAAATTAGTCAAAGTCTCAAAACATTTCATCTTCATGTTCCCTAATTATTCTTCACTATATCCCATAAATTTCTCTCAGAAGCTAGACTTTCTTCCCCCTCCTCTCTGTCACACACATAGGCTTGCAAGTATAAAAATGAATGAAATCTTTGAGGTGTATTTTCTACTGATTTTTATTTTTATCTTTTTATTTAAATTAGAAACAAGCTTGCTTCAATGTCAGTCCCAGCTCCCTCACACTCCCCTCCTCCCCCCGCACCCCCATGAATACCACCAACCACAGATTCCCTCTCCAATCCTCAAGGAGGCTGTGGCCCTCCATGGGGGATCTCCAGAGTCTGTCACTTAACTCAGGACACGGCCAAGGGCCTCCTCTGTGTGTCCAGGCTGAGAGAGCATCCCTCAATAAGGCATGGGCACCCAAAATCCGTTTACATGCCTGGGATAAATACTGTTCTTCTACCCAAGGCCCCATAGATTGCCTAGGCCTCCTCACTGACACCCACATTCAGGGTGTCTGGATCAGTCCCTCTCAGCCATCAGCCTGGGGTCCAAGAACCCTCACCTGTTCGGGTCAGCACTCTGTGAGTTTCTAAAGCATGGTCTTGACTCCTTTGCTCTTCTCACTTCCCTCTCTGCCACTGGGTTCCAGGAGTTCAGTTCAGTGTTTAGCTACGGGTGTCTGCCTCTGCTTCTATCAGCCACTGGATGGAGGTTCTAGGATGGCATATAAGGTATTCCTCAATGTCATTATCCAGGAAGGGCATTTAAGTTAGCCTCAACAATATTGCTTAGGTTGCCAGTTGGTGTCATGTTTGTATTTTTGTGACTAGATTACCTCAGTCAGAATGTTTTTTTTTTTTTTGTGCTGTCCATTTGCCGCCGAGTAGTACTCCATTGTGTAAATGTTCCACATTTTCTCTATCTAGTCTTCAGTTGAGGGGCATTTAGGTTGCTTCCAGGTCCTGGCTATTACAAATAATGCTGCTATGAACATACTGCAACACATGTCCATGTTGTATGAATGCATATCTTTGAGTATATGCCTAAGAGTGGAATTTCTGGGCCTTGTGGTAGACTGATTCCCACTTTCCTGAAGTAATTCTCCATACTGATTTCCAAAGTGGCTGCACAAATTGGCACTCCCACCAGCAGTGGTGGAATGTTCCAGTATAAACTGTCATTGGTGTTTTTTATTTTAGCCATTCTGACAGGAGTGAGATGTTATCTTAGAGTTGTTTTGACTTGCATTTCCCTAATGGTTAAGAATGTTGATCACTTTCTTAAGTGATTTTCAGCCATTTTAGCCTCCTCCATTGAGAATTCTCTATTTAGTTCTGTACCCTACTTTTTAATTGGATCCTTTGGTGTTTTGGAGACTTGCTTCTTGAGTTCTTTGTAAATTTTGGAGATCAGCCCTATGTCAGATGTGGGGTTAGTGAATATCTTTTCCCATTCTGTGGCCTGCCTTTTTGTTTTGTTGACTGTGTCCTTTGCCTTATAGAAGCTCCCCAGTTTCATGAGTTCCCATTTATTAATTGTCAATCTCAGTGTTTATGCTACTGGTGTTACGTTCAGGAAGCAGTCTCCTCTACCAATTTGTTCAAGGGTACCTCCCACTTTCTCCTCTAAGATGTTCAGTGTGGCTGGATTTATGTTGAGGTCTTTGATCCATTTGGACTTAAGTTTTGTGCATTGCAATAGACATGGATCTATCTACAGTCTTCTACATGGCAGCATCCTGTTGTGCCAGCCCCATTTGTTGAAGATGCTTTCTTTTTTCCATTGTATAATTTTACCTTCTTTGTCAAAACTCAAATGTTTGTAAATGTGTGCGTTAAATTCATGGTGTTCAGTTTGATTCCCTTGGTCTACCTGTCTATTTTTGTAGCAATACTAAGCCGTTTTCAGGAATACGGCTCTAAAATAGAACTTTAAGTCAGAAATTGTGATGCCTCCGGACGTTCCTTTGTTGAACAGGGTTGTTTTGGCTATGCTGGGTCTTTTGTTTCGCATAAAAAGTTGAAAATTGTTTTTAAAGGTGTGTGAAGATTGTACAGGGATTTTGATGGGGATTGCATTGAATTTGTAGATTTCTTTTGGCAAGATTTTCATTTTTTATGTGTTGATCCTACCCATCTAAGAGCATGGGAGATCTTTCCATCTTCTGGTGTCTTCTTTAATTTCTTTCTTTAAAGACTCAAAGTTCTGGCATACAGGTCTTTCACTTGTTTTTTAATTGAAAATTTCACACAGTATATTTTTATCAGATTATTTCCTGCTCTTCCCCTCCTCTTCTTTCTATGAATTCAACTATATTTTTCTCTCTTAATAAAAGGAAAAGCCACTAAAATATTTATTCCCTCTCTGTTGGCCAACTGCTCCAGAGCATGAAGCCTGGCATGGCGGATGGATAATACACCCAGTGTTACTCATTGGAAAAAAATATTTTACTTCTGTCAGCCTTTATCATTTTTGAATAGCTGTTATTGGCTATGGGTAGGATTCTGTATAAATTTACTCTCCTCTGTGTTGGGATTTTTTTCTGGCTTGTGCCTTTTAGGTTTTGTGCAGCTATAACAGTCTTTGTTAGTTTTTGTGTATTTCTACCCTATTGTGACTGGAAAATTTTGAAAGGGCATAGAGAACATAGAGCTATAAAGGGATGAATGTAAAATATAATAGGAAATTAAGGAGAGTTGAGGATGGGAAAGCAGGCTAGAAAAGGGAATATTGGAATGGATAACTAATTTTAAATACCTTTGAAAAGAATCCATATGGAAACCTAGTTATGCAGAAGCTTCATATATGTATATGTGTGTGTAATTCATTTATTTTTAATAAATTTTATTTAAATTAGAAATAATCTTATTTTACATTTCAATCCCAGTTCCCTCTCCCTCCCATTCTCCCATGCCTCCCACCCACCTACCCTGCCCCCGGCATCTCATTCCCCATCAAGTCTCCAGGGAGGGTGAGGCCTCCCACGATGGATCATCAATCATCAAAATATGTCAAGTCTTTGGGGCAGGGCCTAGGCCTTCCCCCGTGTGTCTTGGCTAAGAGAGTTACCTTGCTTTTGGGTACATAGTACTCCAACGTGACATCAAAAGCTACCTAATAAAATCCGTAGTACCAGCAACATGTTATATCTTTTTTAATTCACATGGACTCTGCAAACACTACAGGCTATTGTCAATCCTACTCATTATCCACTACAATCTGACAGTAAGACCCTATTGTTGAAGACACCACATGCTTAGGTCATCAATCATAGAGAAATTAAGCTGGCGTTTAACTAGGCTTTTCACCTCTAGAATTTATAGTGCTGAAAGGTATTATAGAAGCTCCTGGAGGAGAAAAGTAATCATTACTGTTATCTGGCTAATATCCCTAATAGTTTTAATAGTGTCTTTCCTACAAGATATGCCCTGTGAAGTAATAGTGGCACATATGTCAGGGAAGTAACAAATCACCTTTTCATTGGCTTTAAGGTTCGTACCTGACGTTGCTAATGAGGCAAAGAACTAGAGACATGACAGATCATGTCCTTAGGAAAAACCTTCTTCGGTTATTCTGCTAAATTAATATAGCAGTGAAAAATGGTTAATGACATTGCTACATTCACAGATCAGTGCATTTATGAACATTGACCAGAGAAGTTTCATCTTGCAGTATATTGCAAGTAAAATAGAGACTGACAACTGAACAACATGGAGGAAATGAGATTTTTGGAGTGTTCAACCCTAAATGGGATGTACTTATCTCACTCCTTTCCACATTCCTCAGGATCTGTGTTGGAGAGGGGGCAGCAATATTGCAATATCAACAGGTGGTAGACAAATTTAATGAAATAACATTTTCCAGAAACTAACAGGACAGATCCATGCATTTTACTTTTGCTCTGCATTCTCCTCCTACTAGTAATTTCCACTCTCTCCAGAAACTCTTAATTTTTTGGTTTAATCAGTCCTTACCATGCGGTAAGGCACTTAAAAAGTATGAGCAAGTGAATGAAGGGAATTCTGTTGGATTTTATTTTTACCTACAAATATTATAGTGAAGAAGGTTTTCTAGTAATGTAGTTTCGCTCATGAAGACACAGACAGTAGATAATACCACACCAGAAAACCCCAAAGAAGGGAAACACACACACACACACACACACACACACACACACACACACACACACACACATGATCACCAAAACCAGCACCATCAACAAAAAACACAAAACCAACAGGAATTAACAATCATTGGTCATTAATATCCATCAGTATCAATGGACTCACACACTGATTTTCAATTTCTCATAATTGGTATTGTATAGTTCCCTATCATAAAATGTAGATACTCTGTCTCAGTATTTCATAAGAATGTATTTTTCAACTATCTGGATAAAGCTTGAAATACAGTAGCTATATGTTATATTTTCTGGCAAATCAATAAAAGCATTCACACTCCAGTGCATTTACAGAGTATGTTGTTTAGAATTTTTCTTGTAATCTTTGTGGTAACATATCCTAAAAGTAGAAGTGCTGAAATAATCAGTCACACCAATAAAAAATACATAATTGAAAATTATCAGAAATAAGCTGTTTTATGAAATTAGTTATTTAATATATTTCTCATTTATGTGTCTCTTATGGATAAGCGATATTTTCTGTGATTATATACTTATTAATAGTCTATTATGCATAGCATAATATTCCCATTTGGGAAGAAATGATGGTTGTTAGAATGCATATAGTCCTTTTTATTAAAATGATGGCCCATTGATGATATTCATGAAAAGGGTACTTGCCTTCTATAGCCTCTTTTACAGATTGGTTAATTTGCATGATTTATATCTTAAAACTTCATAGAATAGATGCACATAAAATATTAAAATGGCTTGGTTATGTCTCAAACTTACAAAGCCCAATAATGTCTTCTCTAGTGGATGGACTTTAACATTCCTCATTGTGTTTAATGACCATTGATAGTAAAACAGCCTGTATAATTATGCCTATTCCCAGGAGCACAAACCATCCAAGTGAGAATGCAAAATGAGCTCCTGAGATAGGCATAGAAGGAGTTATATTTACATTTTATTTCATAAATTTGAAAAAAATTAAAATACATACTCTATGTATGAATTATGTATAGATATCTAGTGGTAAACTATATGCAATATGGTGTCTTCTTAAAAATGGTTTAACAAAATACTGTAACTATTTCAATTCTTTTAGCTTATTTTCATATTATGAAAGTTTAATGTAATGAAATGTCTAACAAAGTGGAATTTGGGCTATTAAAAGAACCACAGGAGACTTGGAAAGATTACTGAATCCTCCATGTTTTACTGTCTTTCTTTCTACAAGTATTAAGAAAACAAAAGTCAAAGAGTTATCATTTATAATCTGAGTTGAATAGTTGCCAGAAGGGGTTATATACCAATAGATAAACTCCAACATTCACTTACATATTATATTAATATGGATATTTGTGTATAAAATATTATGATTATTTATTTTTAAGTAATTTCACATTTGTATGGAATGCATTTTGACCATTTTCATTACTGCCTTTCTACACTTGTCAACAACCACACTTTCCCACAAATCTCTCTCCCAAATATGGGACTATATACTTAGTTTAGTAACACACAAAGATTAACTAGGGATATCTCTGTGACCATGGGTTTGGAGTTATCTGTATGTAACTAGAGAGTTCAGCAGGTGTCACACAATTAAAGACAGTGGATTATCTTCTCCCATAGTCTATTAATAGTTAATAGTTCAAGAGTATAGAGCCCCATGAGATCCTTTGTTTTTATTGATTTTGTTCTCATTCTTATATTACTTTATTATTTTAAGATACGTACTCAATAGTAAGTATTCTCAATTTAAATGGATAAGTTGTACATTTAAAACAATTCATTTAAAAATATGTTGAATGTCTTCTGAATTCAACCAGTTTGCCAATCATAGGTGATTGATACAGTTATGGTGATAGACATTGTCAAACAATTCATGTTCCAGTCTTCATATTTACATTCAGAAAGTAGTGTATGAAATTGAAAAAAATATAAAAACTGGAAGGAAGGCAGAGATGGAGGAGCAATGAGCAAAGGGATGAAGACCAGGCTGGTGAAACCCACAGAAACAGGTGACCTGAACAAGAGGGTGCTCATGAACCCCAGACTAATAGCTGAGAGGCCATCGTGGGACTGATTCAGATCCCCTAAACATGGGTGTCAGTGGGGAGGCCTTGGCAATCTTTGGGGCCTTGGGCAATAGATCAGTATTTATCCCTAGCATCCAAATGGATTTTGGGAGCCCATACCACATGGAGGGATGCTCTATCAGCCTGGATACATCGAGGAGGGCCTAGCCCCTACCCTGGGATGATATGACAGATGTTGGAGATCCCCCATGAAGGGCCTCACCTTCCCTGGAGAGTGGGGTTGGGGGAAGCGGGGGAAGAGGGAAGTAAGAGTGAGCTGGGACTGACATGTGAAGCAGGCTTGTTTCTAATTTAAATAAATAAAACAGGAAAAAGTGGAAGGAAGATATAACAAGGGGAAATCATTTGAAAGGCTTCTTTCTTTGCCAGTCATTCTTGTTTCTATCCTAGGTCTCTGAGCTATTGTCTATACTCTTAGAATGGAGCCAACCTAGCATAATCCTTATTAGTGAGGTTTCATCAAACAACTGAGAGGAGCAAATGCAGAAACCCTCAACCAAACATTAGGTGGAGCTCAGGGAATCCCATGGAAGAGGAGGAGGAAGGATTGTAGGAGGCAGAGGGGTCAAGGATACTATAAGAATATGGCCCACAGAGTCACCTAAGCATGGCTCATAGGGGATCACAGAAACTGAATCAGGGGGATCAGGGAGCCTGCATGCCTCTGAACTAGGTTCTCGGAATAGCTGTTATGGATGTGTAACTTCTTGTTGTGGGACTCCTAACAGTGGCATCTGGGACTGTCTCTTACTCTTTCACTTGCTTTCAGGATCATTTTTCTCATAATGGTTTGCCTCATCCAGCTTTGATACAAGGGTTTGTGTCTAGTCTTATAGAAACTTGCTATGCCATGTTTGGTTGATATCCCTGGGAGGACTGCTTTATTCTGAGGGAAACAGGAGGAGGAGTAGATATGGGGGAGAGAGGGGGTTGTGTAAATGGGAGAGGGTGGAGGAGAGGAGGGAAGGGTTCTGTGGTCAGGATGTAATATACGAAAGAAAAATGGAAAGAAACAAGTAAAATATTATGTAGAATTTAGCTGGGTGGTCATGGTTTAAATCTTCAATGTCGACACTTTGGAGGCAGAGCCAGGCATATCTCTGGGAGTTTGAGACCATTCTGGTCTGCCAGAATTTAGGCTTTTGTACTGTTCTGCCTTTGGAGTTCTGAAAACACATGCTCTAAGCTACTGTGACTGAGAGCACCACCTTTGCCTACTCAATATGTTCCCCTTTAAAAGGGCCCTGCCTACCTCCCACCTCTCTTTCTCTCCTTCTCTGTCTGTCTGTTCCTCTCTGTCCCTCTTCTCCCACCTCTCTCTCTGTCTCTTCCTGCTTGCCTGCTGCTCCTGTTGCCAGAGGCAAGTCTTTCTCCGCCCCTGCCCCCTTTTTCCATTCCCTTTCCTCTAGTAAAATAACCATCCACATGACCTCTGTCCCACGGTGTCTTTTTCTCTCATGTCTCTTTATAAAATTGTAACATGGAGCACAGAGCAAACTCCAGGACACCAAGCGCTACACAGAGAAACTCTGTCTCAAAAAAACTAAAACCAACACCCCCCCAAAAGAATTTAGAATATTGTTAGAACAAAAGTAACAAATGTATTAATATTATTACATAGCCAGAAAATCACTTCCCACACATATCACTTTTGTATCTTTCTAAATACCTAGCTACTGTAAATTTATTAACTCTGTTTCAAAGTTTAAAGCATCATTGGGAATATTAGTCAAATAATCCACCAGTCTTAGAAATTTTATTCACATGATCATTATTTAACTTACTTCAAGAATTTAATAAGATCTGCTATGAACCAGACATTCTGTTGGACATGTGGTAGACGCCAAGACAGTTTTTCTCTCCTCATGGATCTTATATAAATAATAAGTAATGATTATAGTAGGCTAGTAGGTGTTTAGTGCTATGGGAACTAATTAGGGGTGTCTGAAAATAAAGTTATTCTCCAGGGTAACTAAACAAGATCAAACTCATTCCACACAAATCACAAACAGGTGAAGTGATCTTAGTGTATATTAGGTTGAAGGAAAACTGGCTTCAAAGACCAGAATTCATATAACATACTTGGTGTTTGCAAAGGATAGGAGAAAGCTCTTTGTGGCTGGCATGAAATAAAGTCAGTAAGTGATAGAGTTATGGGTGGTTTGTAAGGATTTAGGAATCAAGAATTTTTTTAAAATCTGTAACGTCGGGGTTGGGGGCAGAAGTGTTTGCTGGTGTCTGTCCACGTGGATTGTGTCATTCTTAGACAAATAGTGCCTTTTGTTAGTAGGATTGTTATCCTTTTAATTAGCATTCTAATTGGTCTTTCCATCCCTGTTGCTTGTTCTCAAATTGATCTTTCCATAATGCATGCCCTGTCTTGTTATTCCCAATTTGAAATTCTGTGGTGACACACCATTAAGCTTGCAAAAATGCACAGGTCTTAAGTAATATTAAAGGTTCTTCATAATTTGACCTTTGCAAGACACCTAGATGTCACTCTTCTATGGGTTTTAATACTCTACTCATAGTATACCTAAATATATATTTCCCTCTTTTCATGTGTATTTTTGTTTAATTCTTTAAAATTCTGTGACTTCAATATCCGTGGATATTTCCCTTTTCTTCAACTCCATCTAAAGTAAAAAATATGCAATTGGCATTCTGTATATTACCACAATCTTTTTTTTTCACAAAAATGCAAATTAAGTTATTTTGTTTTATATTTTGATATCTGTCTTTCTTTTTTATCATTTTTTATTTTAATTTTAAATAGCTTGTTTTACATGTCAATCCCAGTTCCCTCTCCCTCCCCTCCTACCGCACTCCCCTTCCCCCCCACCCTCCCACCCTATTGCCAAATCCTTCCACATAGGGGATATCTAGAGTCTGTCATTTTACTCTGGGTAGGGTCCAGGCACTCCCCTAAGAGTCCAGGCTGAGAGAGCATCCCTCTTTGTGCTATAGGCACACGAAGACTGCTTGTATACCAGGGATAGACACTGATCCACAGCTCAGGGCCCCATAGGTTGCCCAGGCCTTCTCGCTGACACTCACATTTGGGGGGGTCCAGATCAGTCCCATGCTGGCCTCCCCACTGTCGGTCTGGGGTCCAAGAGCTCTCCCCTGTTCAGATCAGCTGTCTCTGCTGGTTTTGCCAGCTCATTCTTTGCCAATTTGCTCATCACTCCTCTCTCTCTGTCACTGGGTTCCTTGGGTTCAGTTCAGTGATTAATTATGTGTTTGCCTCTGCTTCCATCAGTCACAGGATGAAGGCTCCCGGATGGTTATAGACATCAAGTTCATTATCAGGAATGGGCATTCGAGGTGGTCTCTCCACTATTGCTTAGCTTGCCAATTGGTGTTATCCCTTTAGATCACTCGAAGTCCCTCTGGTGCCTGATCTGTATTCGATCCTATGATTCCCTCTTCCCCCTATTCTACCCCCACCCCCTTTCTTATTGTTTGAAATCCCATGCAGGAAGGATCGTTATTTAACTTGACACATGTTTATCAATACTAAATGCTAGCTTATTCTAAATACTAACACAATACATTATATCCAAGATCTATTATCTGAATAGTAAAAGTATCAACTCACTGATTAGTTAACCATGTGAGGAAAGTACTTCTTTTTAGAGTAAAATCTGAGGTCTATTACAGTCTAATCTAGTACAAGTACTGAGTAATAGACAAATACTTCTATGCCTAACATAGTTGAAAAGATTGGGTCTTAATGTATGATGTTGTACTCCAAAAATGTTTCCTTACAGTTTAAATTCTATTGCTTTCTGAAAGCCATCAATGTATTCCACAATGGGGTGAAACTATGTACTAGTTTAGTAGTATTTAAACAACAATAGAATTAGCTCATCATCTTATATGTGTATATTGTACCCCAAACAATATTGACTATTTGTTCTTAGTGCAGCACACTTCCTAATAGCTGAGCTTTTGATACTATTTCCTGTGCCAGCAGCTCTTATTTTTCCTTTTCTGAAACATGAATTTTTAATCTTTTTCCTGATTTTTAACCACAATTCATCTAATTTCTATTTTTTCCAGATGCAAAGTTTAAGAGATTTATTGTCATTGACATACAAATGCTAAGTAAATACTTAGATGTATCAGATTGGAATTCAGAAATGCAACTCATTTTGGACATGAAAATTTGAGAGTTATCAGCCTAAATAAACAATTTGGGCCATGGATCTCAATAAAATTGCCAAGGGATAAAAATGTAGGTAGCTAATAGGCATTATTTTCAAAATGAACTGTTGTCCCCATAAACAATTTAAAGTAGAGCAGCTTACTAGATGGTGGTGAAGGTGTAATATACAAATTATTTCTTAACAAGAAACATCAAAGAATCAGAGTGAAGAGCATGTTATTTATTCCATTTTTGAATCTGTAAGTAAAATTAAAAACAGAATTAAAAATCATCTACTAAGTAATAGAGGAAAATAATTACATGAAACTGTCTCTGAAAACACTTTTTAAAAATATAGAAGGTAGAGAGAAGATATTATCAATTTATCAGAATAGGATCAACCCATCCTTTTTGTAACCAAAATTAAAATATCATAGTTATGAGGCACTCCAAGATGTTTAATAATTTCTTTGAGAATAAAATCACAGCAACTTCTACTATTTTTATTGAAAATATTTTCATATAATTAGTAATATCAAGGTTCCCCCTCTCTTGTCTCCTCTCAGGTCCTGCCCACTGTTAGTATTCTGACATATGTACCTTTGGAGTTTTGACAAGATAAGCCATCAGATGCAGCCACTAAGAGCACCACCTGTACAATTTCAATATGTTCACTTGTAAAAGAGCCCTGCCCACCTGCTGCCTTTATCTCGCTCCCTCCTTCTCTTCCCCTCCCTCTTTTTGTCTTCTACCATTCTTTTCCCCAGGGACCAGCCCCTGCTCCCCCTCTGCTCTCTCTCTCCCCTACTCTGGCCCATTTCCTGCCCTTTTTCCCTTCTCTTCCAATATACCTCCCATGCAAGTCCCGTTGTATGGTGTGACTTCTCTTCGGGGGTGTTTTTAAAATACAATTCCTACCTCTAAACCCATCCAGTACTATACCTTCTTTCTCTTTCTCTTTACATAACAATCAGGCTAATAAAACAAACAAACCAGGAGAAAATAGACAGAGGAAAAAGACAAACAAAACCACGATACAGGAAACACATATACAATCCACAAAAACAAAAACAAAAAAACACAAAACCACAATAGATAAGTACAATACATATAAGATAAAAATACCTGAACAAAGTTCTATTTTAACATTAGGAAATTAACTTAAGAAAATTTTCACCATAAGTCTTAAAATATGTTGAAAATACAGCTTCCAGAATGAGTTCTGTGAATGAACATGTGTGTGTGTGTGTGCTTGCAAACACATATTTTTAAGGGAATGAAAAAAATAGATGAGAACTTTTCTCATTTTCTTGTTTGCTGAGTTTCAACTGTGAGTTAATGATTATATATGTATTATTAGTCTTATGTTATATTACAGATACAGATACTTGGAACTCTGTTGATGATTTCAAAACCACAGATGATATGATATTATTGTTAATATCAAAGATGTGAGGAGAAAGACTCCACATCACCATGACAAAATTAATTAAAACAAGCTGTTTTATTTGTTTACAATGGCTGTCTCCCCCTATGGTGAGATTCGACAGGTCAACATTGAATGTGAGGAAGATATGGCTTTTATAGCTCAGGGGTACGAGGTTTCCAAATGGGTGATTTGGTGGGCAAAATAGGTATGATTGCTGGAGCAGAACATCATACCACGTTAGTTCAAGAACCTTTTGAAACAGACATGGTTGCAAGGTGGGCATAAAAAGTAGTCATAATAACAAGTAGTCAAAACTAGTTAGTCATAGGTGGTGATAAAACCTTTTGAAATAAAAGGCATGGTTGCCATTCCTAGAACAGGCAATACAGAACCATTTGAAGTTAAGATTACAGCTGTGGTATAGCCCAATCCTTGAAAAGCAGAGTTTTAATCACAAACAGGAATCAACCTGGTTTGTCTTTACTATAAGATGGCTTTTAAACCTAAGATGGAGGCAGGCTGGTTCTTCACTATCAGAAAAAAATGGGCCATTAAATCACAACATATTATATTCTGAATCAGTATCCTTTATTGTATTTGTTTTTTATTTTAATTTTATTATACAAGCATCTTTGTAATAGTTTTCTATATCATCTTGTTTCCACATGTGCTTCTGTTCCCAGGGTAGACAAATTCTTTGTCTAATTTTAATCACTGATTGTACGAATTTTCATTGGTTTCACAAAGCTTCTTTTGCTTAACAACATACAGCTATGATATGCTTAGGTCTGTTTTTCTCTCTCATCCCTCTCATTAGTCCTCAAATCTCATTAGCAAGTTATATTGTGGCATAAACTCTTGAAACTTGAAGACACCTGTGAGTTCAAGGCCCCTTGAGATGTTCCTCATTGACATATTTCTTTTGTATTTCTGATTTTTTTCCTGTCTTTGAAGTCATTTATTTAGAGGAAAGGATGGAAGAAACATGGCAGAGAGAGAAAGAGAACTAAAGACCTTTCATGTTAAGTATTATCAATATTGTTTCTTAAAGTTCTTTTCAGCTATGCCACTTCAGCATCAGATTCAGCTGTCCTATTTAGTCTTGTCAAATGGATTGCTTTTTTCTCCGGCATTGTAACATTTCTCTGCATAGCACTTTATTCTTATCTGACCTGCTTCTTTGCTTGTCATGTTTGTACTTATTTCATATGTTCTCCTCACTTGTTCTTTTCTATCTTTTTCTTTTTACTTTGGCTCTTGGCATATATTAACCCCTACATTGAAACATTAATTCTTCTCCTTAAATGCCTCTTCAGATAGAAGTATGCAGCTTATTCTTTTGGGCATTTCAATATTCTTTTTCCCTGAGGGGCATTTTAGTATGTTCCTTCGTGTTATGAATTGTTTTCAAAGTAATAGATCATTCTTGTTCATATGTATATATTTATGCACATATGTATATTAAGATTTTTCAATATTAAACGAGACTATTCCTGTTCATTCTTCTAAAATGCACTGATTTATTGTGATATTGACTGCTATGAAGACATAGACATTCTGCTATGCCAGTTTTCACTCAACCATTTATCTAACAATTCTGAAGGCTTCCCTAATTGATCTTTGTTTTGTTATAAATTCAATTACAAGCATCTCAAATCTTATATTCTTACAAAGTGATTCTAAGTGTGTTGAAATACGAATTTGAATCACTTCTAGTTACCTCTATCCTTTTTATCTTTTCCTGGAACACATAAGACTCCCTTTTCAGAATATAGAATCCCCGATTTGCCATTGAACTTTCTTTCCAGGATTCTTTTTAAATATCATATATTATTTTTACAAAATAAATGGTTTCATTATGTCATTATAATGCATGTATGCCATGCACTTTGATCATTCTCACACACATTAACCTTTCTAGTCATCCTTCATCTCCAACTGGTTCCTTAACTTTCTCTTTCCAAAGAGTACCCATTGTATTTTCATGTCCTAAAAAAAATTAAATCTGTATTATGCACATGGAAGAATCTGTGCAATATATATGTTTCTAAATCTGATTTATTTTACTTAACATGACGATCTCCTGATCGATCCATTTTACCAAACATGACATAAATTGATTCTTTTTTATTCTTTCTCTGTTTATTTTCAATCCAATATTTCTCTCATAACTTTAAACCTACCCCTGCAATTGTACATGAGTAGCCTATATCTGCATTGTTGGTGTGCTATCTTTCCCTTCTCTTCCCCAGAAAGTATTTCTTGCTCTCATTCTTTTTCCTTTTGCATGCTGGATCCTGAAGATAACCCAATTGTGTTTGCTTTTCTTGTCCTATGACATGGCCTTGGTCACTTAGTTTTTATTTTTGCTGGTCAGTCTGTTATCAAGGGACATTGATTATCTAAACCTTAACTTAGTTTTTCAACCTCTCTATTCTTAAATGGTCTAGTGAGAGTTATATCATGTTTTAGCTGTCTTTCATATAACAACAATAATATTTCTCTTCAAGTTAATGAAAATAAGCTTCAAACTTTGTGAGATTTCTCACTAATGGTTTCTGACTGCAGCCCAAGTTTCCAAATATCTCTATCTTTTACTGAGCTGCTTTGTACTTAACTATAATTTCAAAACCAAGGTTTTAATCTTTCTCTTTAGATAATTAAATCTCGATCAACCTTTTCTTTGTTCTTATATATTATCTAAAAACATTTTGTTTGAAATTCATAGCAAGAAGTTTTACTTACCAGCATTTGAATGACTGCAAAGGTTTTCTGTGAACTTATTATAGTTGTACTAATAAGAAGAATTCAGTTTTCTTTGTCCTTGGACTGTAAATTTGCCACCCAAACAACCTTTATATTTTTAATGTTATGGAAAAATAAGCTATAAACTTTAGCTGGGAAGATTAATTGAAATCATGAGATGCTGTTGAAAAGCTAAATTATCATTGTTACCTGAGAAATGTATGAACTCTATATTATATAGTGTGACTAAAATATTATAATTAGAATGGTATAATTGGAGGGTCTTATTTGTTATTGTGAAATAGAGAAATTGAGGTTAAAACAACTCAGGCTATTCCAGGTGTCAGAGAAGAAAGATTTAGCACTCTGACTGAGTTTTTATAAAAGATATGTTAAGAATGATAGTGGAAGGCAGGCGTTGGTGGCACACGCCTTTAATCCCAGCACTCAGGAGGCAGAAGCAAGCGAATCTCTGTGAGTTCAAGGCCAGCCTGGTCTACAGAATGAGTTCCAGTACAGCCTCCAAAACAATACAGAGAAACGCTGTCTAAATCCCCACTCAAAAAAAAAAAAGAATGCTAGTGGAGAAGGGTTGTAGGTGGTTGACTACCAGAAATCTAATGGAAATAAAAATGACAGAAATTTCTTAGTCTGGATATCCAGGATGATGTTGATATGATATTGAAAGAGAAAATTACCTAGCCTAGTAAGTAAAATAAAAAGAAACTTCAAATTTCCCAGAAAAATAAATTATTTTATTTGAAAAATATGGTAGAATTCTATTAGAGGAGCATGAGTCTAGAAATATGTAAAACTTAGAGACTGATCAAGACATCACATATAGAAGTGTTTTTGGAAGATGCTATGTGACACAGTTCTTCAAGTCCAACGGCTACTCTGCTGTTTTCAAAGTGCCAGTGATCAGGATACATTTACAGATAAATTATTATAGTTGTTCAGTGCAAAGTCATAATTTAGAATCGAGTTTCAAAAGAAAAATGATTAATGCTTCCCAATATTAAAATAAGGACAATGAAAACTATGTTTTTATATTCTTCTGGTTATGTGCAATAATTTTTAAAAATAAATCATTTTTCAATTAAAATGCCATGACAATTGCCCATTTTGTGACTACTCAACAAAGGTAGCCTTTGACGTGTATCCTTTCATCCTAGACTCTCAAAAGTATTCTATTGTTGATATGACCTCTTTCTATAAAATACAAAAGACTGATTTTAAATAAATCTCTTCACTCTAAGAATAATATACACAATCCTTATTCGATGAGGTAGATTTCTGTTTTGTTTCGTTTGTTTAGAGTATCACTGGGATTCATCAGCATTTCATTATTTCTTGCAGGGTAGGAACACTAGATCTAGTGCTATGGGTCTTCAATTAAAAATTCAGACAGAGCATAATTTAGCACCATTTACACTTGAAGAAGAATAAAAACTACAATAGATTTGGGCACATCAAATACTTTAGAACCCATAAATTCATAGACATACTACCAAAAGGAACTCCATTAGTCATCAATGAGCATCACTAGGAGCTCAACTCATTATCTAGGAGAGAAAAAAGGAAAAGAAGCATGTATTTGGTTTGCATTTTCTTGCATGTTTTATGTTGCTCACATTGGTGGTATTGCCTGGGTGCAATGAGGGGTCTGAACCAAATTAGACATGTACTTTAGCACTGTGCCACATTGCAGACTCTGGGAAAACTCCTTTTTGAAGAATAATTACACATAGCAAGTACTAGAAAAACCCATAATGCAATGATCATCAAGCCTTTAAATTAAAGATTTCTGTGGCCTTTAAGTGTTGAGAAGGCCTGTATCCCTCTTAAATATTGATTAATCTTTATATCACCAAGCCAAAATCAGAAACCATATGAAGCGTTTTATATGGAAAGTATTTTTAAATTTTAATTACATATATTTTAATGTACATATTTGTGTGCCACATATATAGTTTGTGCCCAAGGAGATCAGAAAAAAAGAACATATTCCCTGAAAAAGGAGTTATTGACAAATGTTAGCCTCCAGGTGGTTGTTGGAAATTGAACTCATGTCCTCTACAAGAGCAGCAAGTGCTCTTAACTGATGAGCCTTTTTCCTAATCCTTCATTTTTGTTTAACTTTAAAAATTTTAACTGTATGTTGTCATTGCACATGGCACTGCATTACCTCAGGAAAATTTCATGGAAGTATTTATAGTATCTCCTGTTTCTCTTCCTTTTAAATTATTTTCAATAAAGACTTGAAATAACATTTCTGGGACTCAAATTGTTACAGTATTTTCTGAATTTTTAGAGGGAAATTTTTTCTTTATTTATGCCCAGATGAGCATTTGATAGTCATCTGCAGCAAATAGAGGCTTTATTTTACTTACATTTTTATTTTTCAGTTGAAAATTTCATAGAATATATTTTGATCATATTCACTCTCTATTCCTGTCCTACTTCATCTGTGATCCATCTTCACTTCAGCAACCTCAACAATTTTTTTGTCCACTTGTTTTTTCGAGACAGGGCTTCTCTGTGTAGCTTTGGAGGCTGTTCTGGAACTAGCTCTTGGAGACCAGGCTAGTCTCAAACTCACAGAGATCTTCCTGCCTCTGCCTTCCAAGAGCTGGTATTAAAGACATGAAAACACTATAGTCTCTTCTTCTCTACATGTGGAATACTTCTGGTTCTCTGTATTAGTTGTCATCTACTAAAAAAGGAAGCTTTTCTGATGAGGCTTGAGAGATGACAAAAGTAGTCAGTCTGTTTTAAGTTTCATTTCTTTCATGCCCACTTCAGTTAGGAGACCTGGGCAATCTATGAGGCCTCTAGTAGTTGGTCAGTATTTATCCGTACTATAGGAATGGACTTTGGGATCCTATTCCACATAAGGAATACTCTCTCAGCATAGACACATGGGGGAGTGCCTAGGCCCTGCTCCAAATGATATGACAGACTTTGAAAATCCCCCATGGAAGGCCTCACCCTCCCTGGGGAGCAGAAAGGGGATGTGATAGGGGTCATTGGGGGGCTAGGGAAGAGGGGAGGGAGAGGGGACTGAGAATGACATGTAAAACAAGCATTTTTCTAATTTAAAGAAAAAAAGAAAAAAATTGTGCCCACTTCTCATGACTTTATATCAGTATAATCTTCATTATTTAGTGAGAATATAAGCTAAAATACTATATCCATGGTATATTACTGTAATCAATCATTAGTGTCAGAAATGATTAATCATTGGATATTAACATATAATATGTTGGTGCAATTATCTAGTTCTAGATCATGTTTACTTTTAAAATATATTTATTTTTACTTTTTGAAATTTTCATAAATGTATACAATGTACATTGATCACAACCACTTCCTAATTCACCTCCTACTCTCCCAGGATTCTCTGATCACATCTCTCTTTTCCAACCCCATGGCCTTGTTTTAATTTTTTTATTAATTTATTTTTAGCCCACTAGATTTAATTAATTCTGTCCATAGGCACATAAGTGTGGGATCATGCAGTAATGCATGGACAACCTTCTAGTACCCACAACCTCAAACAAATGTGACTTCCCTCCCAACAGTCATAGATTCCCAGTATTTCCTTAGTTGATGGTGGAATTTTGTGAGCCCTTCCTCTCTGTGCTGCAGGTAACTACAGCTTAATAAAGATTTAGGAGTGTGGTAGCAATGGCACATTCAGAAAACATCATTTTACATACCTCCTTCCCAATCTCCAGGCCTTAATATTCTTTCCACTCTTATCAATTTTCCCACAGCTTTTGAGGGGACATTATAAAATGTCCCATCACAGTTGTTTAGTCTCATCACTTTGGATTTTCTGATTATCTGTGTTATTCACTATCCTCTTTAATAAGAAACACTTTTTTTTACAAAAATTGGAAACAATTCAAATCTGTGTATATAAATGTAAACATTCAGAAGGCATTTTGACAATATGACCATTTAGAAAAAAATCAGTAGATTCTTCTCTATGGTCTATGATTTTTATTAGCCATGAGCTTTGGCCATGTTTACAGTATAGGGTTTGAATTCCTTCCTATGAAGCTGGCCTCAAATCCAATTAAGAGGGCAGTTGGTTACCTACATAAACAGTCTTGCCACCATCAGTGGGCACAATTTTCCTGGCATGTTGGTATTATAGTATTACCAATTCGGCACTACATAAGACCATTGATGTCTTTGATACCAAAACAGCCTGCATAACACCTTCCAGCACTTTGAAAACTAGACAGCCCGCAGATGAGAGTCCTGATTATTATTTACTGTATTGCAACCAGAGTGTGCATCTTCAGCAATAGGGCCTTACCATCTAGTTAAGGTGGACAGTCAGCGAACAGGCCTGGGCAACCTATGGGGCCCTGAGCTGTGGATCAGTGTCTATCCCTGGTATACAAAGAGTCTTCGTGTGCCTATAGCACAAAGAGGGATTCTCTCTCAGCCTGGACTCTTAGGGGAGTGCCTGGACCCTACCCAGAGTAAAATGACAGACTCTGATATCCCCTATGTGGAAGGATTTGGCAATAGGGTGGGAGGGTGGGGGGGAAGGGGAGTGCAGGAGGAGGGGAGGGAGAGGGAACTGGGATTGACATGTAAAACAAGCTATTTAAAATTAAAATAAAAAACGATAAAAAAACTAAAAAAAAGAAAGAAATTAAAGAAGCCCTCAGAAAATGGAAAGATCTCCAATTCTCTTGGATAGGTAGGATCAATGTAATAAAAATGGCAATCCTGCCAAACGCAATCTACAGATTTCATGCAACCCCCAATATAATCCCAGCACAATTTTTCACAGAACTTGAAAGAACAATAATCAATTTTGTATGGAAAACCAAAAGACCCAGGATAGCCAAAACAACCCTGTTCAACACGGCAACGTCCGGAGGCATCTCCATCCCTGACCTCAAGCTCTATTATAGAGCTATAGTCCTGAAAACAGCTTGGCATTGGCACAAAAATAGACAGGTAGACCAATGGAATCGAATTGAAAACCCGGATATTAACCCACACACGTATGAATATCTGATCTTTGACAAAGAAGCTAAAAATATACAATGGAATAAAGAAAGCATCTTCAACAAATGGTGCTGGCATAACTGGAGGCTGGCATGTAGAAGAATGCGGATCGATCCATGTTTATCGCCATGCAAAAAACTTAAGTCCAAGTGGATCAAAGACCTCAACATAAATCCAGCCACACTGAACCTCTTAGAAGAGAAAGTGGGTGGTACCCTTGAACGAATTGGTACAGGAGACAGCTTCCTGAACATAACACCACTAGCACAGACAGTGAGATCAACAATGAATAAATGGGACCTCCTGAAACTGAGAAGCTTCTGTAAGGCAAAGGACACAGTCAGCAAGACAAAAAGGCAGACCAGACAATGGGAAAAAATATTCACTAATCCCACATCTGACAGAGGGTTGATCTCCCAAATGTACAAAGAACTCAAGAAGCTAGTCTCCAAAACATCAAAGGACCCAATTAAAAAGTGGGCTGCAGAACTATGTAGAGAATTTTCAATAGAGGAGTCTAAAATGGCTGAGAGGCACTTGAGAAAGTGCTCAACATCCTTAGCCATCCGGGAAATGCAAATCAAAACAACTCTGAGATACCATCTCACTCCTGTCAGAATGGCTAAAATCAAAAACACCAAGGACAATATATGCTGGAGAGGATGTGGTGAAAGGGGGACACTCCTCTATTGCTGGTGGGAGTGCCAACTTGTTCAGCCACTTTGGAAATCAGTATGGAGATTCCTCAGAAAAATGGGAATAAGCCTACCACAAGGCCCAGCAACTCCACTCTTAGGCATATATCCAAAAGATGCCCATTCATACAACAAAGATGTCTGTTCCACTATGTTCATAGCAGCATTATTTGTAATAGCCAGAACTTTGAAGCAACCTAGATGCCCCTCAACTGAAGAGTGGATAGAGAAAATGTGGTACATTTAAACAATGGAGTACTATTCAGCAGAAAAAAACAATGGAATCCTGAGATTCGCAGGCAAATGGATGACACTAGAAGAAAGCATCCTGAGTGAGGTAACCCAGTCACAAAAAGAGAAACATGGCATGCACTCTCTTATATATGGATTTTAGACATAGATCTGGGGAATGCCAGCCTACAATCCCATGGCCAGAGCGTTTGGGAAACAGAAACTTCATTCGGTGGCTGATCGAAGAAGAGGCAGACTCCCTCATTTTAGCACTGAGATGAACTCAAGAAAGCCAGTTACAGAGAGGGAGGACTGATGACCAAAGGGATTAATACTGGGCTGGTTTAACCCCCCAGAAACAGCTGACCTGACAAAGGTTAACTCTTGAATCCCAGGCATCAGCCTGGGAATCCAGCATGGGACTAATCAAGACTGCCTGAATGCGGGTGTCAGTGAGGAGGCCTAGGTAATCTATTGAGCCTTGGGCAGCAGATCAGTACCCATCCCGAGTATACACACGGACTTTGGATTCCCATCCAACAATGTGAGATGTACTCTCACCCTGAACACTTGGGGAAGGGTCTAGGCCCTGCCCTATATGAAATGACAGACTATGGACACCCCCATGGAGGGCCTCACCCTGCCTGGGGAAATGAGGGGATAATGGGGGGGGGGTTGGGGGGAAAGCACGGGAGGAGGGGATGGAAAGGGGAGGGACCTGGAACTGACTTATGAAGCAACCTTGTTTCTTAACTAAATTTAAACTGAAAAATAAATAAAAAATAAAATAAAAAAAAGAGCAATAGCAATAGCCTGTATCATTTTGGGTGCCTCTGAACTTCCCTGGCTAATAACTAACAAGGAGGTAATCCGTACCACAGACTTATAATTTCATTTCATACCATATGTCTTCTGAAATCCACAGTGCTCTAAAATGTAAAGTAAGTCTTTTCAAACTCCTTTTTTACAATTATATTTTAATTGGCTTACAAATTAGAGAGGTTTTGTAAGGATTCATCACACATTCTTAAATTTGGTATCTCTACTCTTTATCCCTCTGTCCCACCAAGTCCCTGCCCCATCCTTGCTTAAACATTTTATCCTAATATTTCTCCTGTTCCTTTATATCACATGTGTTCCACTATCTCCACTTAGAGTGTTTTGCTTGGGTTACAAAATCACAGTTCCCCATGTAGTTTCTCCATGTACCTTTAATTTAAGTCTATCACTGACCACTGATATTACCATCAACGTCTGGACCTTCTAGCTGTAGTTTTATGCCTCTCTACCTTTATTTCACCAATTTTCAAATATCTGCCTACCTAAATACAACACTCCTTCCAATGACTTGTTTCTGGTTTCCTGGTTTCTGTATGTACTGCAAGTTAAAAGTCACAGAAGTTTTGAAGCTAAGGCTTTTAAATGGTGACAGAGTGACATTAATACGTATAATGCTTTCCATTTTCCTTAGGTTTTATGAAATAATATGAAACCCCATAAAGTTATAAAGCAATGAATGGGAAAATGGCATTGTTGAAAATTATGTTGTGGGATGGCTCAGAAGTTAAAAGTACCTGCTGCTAAACCCTATGGTCCTATGTTCACTTCTGGAACTCATAGTGGAAGGTGGAAATAGACTCCTGAAAGTATTCCTGTGACATCAATTAGGCATGCCATGTGACATTCACATTACATGTGCACACAAATGTATACATATATTTATATAAGTACATATATACTTAGTAATTTTGCTTTATTATTTTATTATAAATTTTATTAAACTTATAGTTTTAATAGAATGTATTTGTACTGTATTTATATCAATTCAACCATTCTCACCAGCTCCTCTGTTATCTTTCCTGCTTAATTTCAAATTAATAGCCTCTTTTATAATATATATACATTCCTTGAGTGTATATATCATATTCATATTCATACCTGTGAATAGATATATAAATATAGCCTGATGAGTTCATTTAATATTTATATATGTATATTATATAAAGTGTGTGTGTCTGTGTGTGTGTGTTTAGGGCTGATTTCTTGGGATTGAATAACTTATCACAGTTTCCCTCTGGAGAAGATTGATTGATTCTTCTCCAGCAGTCATTAATTGCCTGTAGTTCTTCATCAAGGGGTGGGGCCTTTGGAGATTTCCTTCAGTCATATTGTCATGCAAATTGATGGTGTCATTTTTCAGTATTGTATGGATTTTGGATTTCTTGAGTGCATCTTCCTTGTCATATATATTTAAGACACTATCTCATAGCAAACGTCCTGATTCTCTGGGTCTTTCCATCCCCTTTTCTCTAATATTCCCTGATTTTCGGGGTAAGGGTTGTGTAGTGGATGGAATCTTTGGGGACATAGACCCCCAAGTTCTATTGTTTTCTGCATTTTAACCACTTGTAGATTTCTGTGATGTTCTATTTACTATGTAAAAAGAATTCCTTCGATGAGGGAAGAGAACTACAGTTATCTTTAGGTCTAAGCATAAGTAATAAAAATACATATGTATTTTCTGCTTACATGTACATATACATTTAAAAGATAAGACACATACATAATTCAGGAATTTAAATTTTTTTAAATTTTAAATATAAGTTGTTTTGAGTCACTATTAGTTAAGATTAAGTCCTGACTTTTCTGCTTACTAAATCATTACCTCACATTTCTTAGCTTCTATTTTTCTTTTACAATATGAGTCTAATAATAGCTATAACTTTTAGGTAAGGACTAGAGTAGAAAAAGGAAGTGTATTTAATTACCTTACCAAAGAGTTCAACACACTGTGTCAAGAAGCAGCAATTAATATGAATAACATCTGTGC
Organism: Mesocricetus auratus; assembly: GCF_017639785.1. Lineage (NCBI taxonomy): Eukaryota > Metazoa > Chordata > Mammalia > Rodentia > Cricetidae > Mesocricetus > Mesocricetus auratus. The sequence continues at coordinate 36,511,245 of NW_024429188.1, read as the reverse complement.
TCATATTCAATTCCAAGTATATTCCAATTTAAATCTACAGAGTTAAAAGATAACAAGGTGTTAGAGAGATAACTCAGTAGTTAAGCGCACTGGCTGCCCTTCTGTAGAACAAAGGCTGGATTTCCAGCACCCACGTAGCATCTCACAACTGTCTGCTTCTAGAGTCCTAGGGTATCTAATACAGTTTTCTGGTCTTTATAGGTACAGGCTCACACATAGTGCATAGACATACATGCTCACATATGAAATATTTTTTAAAAAATTAAAATCTAAACAAACAATGAATGGAAAAATGACTTAGTAATTAAGAACATTTGGTGCTTTTGCTGAGGACCTAAATTCTGTTTTCAGCACTCACATGTCACAACCATCCGTAAATCAAGTTCCAGGAAATCCAATTCCCTCTTCTGATTGCCAGGAGCTTCAAGCATTCATATAGTGCTTAGATATACATGAAGTCACATAAATAGTTTTAATTTAATTATAGCAAAATTCAGTGAAAATCATAATCTTTTAAATTGCTAATTTTGCTTTATTATTGTTCAGAGGACAGGACCTTGTTTTTTCAATTGCTAAACTATAAACGGAATATAACATTCTGAATCATGAAAGATAGCATAGAAAGGGAATTAATTAAAATCTTATCAGTATAGAAGAGAAAATATGGTTATTGCATAATTGCAAGAAATATTGAATATACTTACTCATGACAGTTTTGAAAGTAGGCTAATTTAAATATGAAAAGGAATTGTAAGGCTGTATCAATTTCATGACATACAGGAAACCACACAGAAATATACATGCACTCAAATTCAGGAAAACTTTATTGATTTATGATGTCCAGTTATGTCTTTTTCACCTTTTTTCACTAGATTTCTTCATTTCAATTAGAAACAATCTTATTTTGCATATCAATACAAGTTCCCTCTCCCATCCATCCTCCCATGCCCCCCACCAATCTCCAATCCCATCTCTCTTCTGCTCCCTAGTGAGGGGGGGGACTTCCATGTGGTATCATCAAGGTATGTTGCATAATTTGTGGCAGGACCTAGGCCCTCCCCCACGTGTCTAGGCACCCCTCTGTGGGGATTGGGCTCCCAAAGTTTATTTGAATACTAGGGATAAATGCTGTTCCACTACCAGAGGCCTCTTAGACTGCCCAGGCCTCCTAACTGACACCTACGTTCAGGGGTCCTAGTTCTGTCCTTTGTTAGTTTCCCAGCTGTCAGTCTGGGATCCATAAGCTCCACCTTGTTCAGGTCAGCTGATTCTGTGGGTATCCTCAGCCTGGTCTTGACACCTTTGGTCATCACTCCTCCCTCTCTACAACTGGATTCCAGTAGTTTGGCTCAGTGCTTAGCTGTGGGTCTCTGTTTCCACTTTCATCAGCTACTGGATGAAGGTTCTAGGATGTCATTTAAGGTACTCATCAATACTATTATAGGGGAAGGGCATTTAAGGTAGCCTCTCTATTATTGCTTAGATTGTTTGTTGCTGGCATTCTTGTAGATCTCTGTACATTTACCTAGTGCCTGATTTCTCTTTAAACCTATAACGGCTCCCTCTATTATGATATCTCTTTTCTTACTCTCCTCTATTCTTCCCTGACTCAATCTTCCTGCTTCCTCATGTCTTCTCCTCCCTCCTCTTCTCCCCTGGTCTATCTCCTAACTTCCTCTCCCCTCCCCCTAGTCATTTCTCGTTGGATTTTCTCTTGCTGTGAAAAAAATAGCATTAATTTGGGGGTTCATAGTTCCAGAGAGTTTGAATTCATGACCATTGTAATAGGGAACATGGCAACAGTTAGGCAGGCATGTTGTTAAAACAGTGGCTGATAACTGACATCAAATCACAAGCATGAGGCAGAGAGAGCAAGAGACAGAGACAGAGACAGACACAGAGAGAGCATGCTAACTTGGAATGAATGGTGTGGAATTTTGAAACCACAAAGCCTACCTCAAAGTGGCACACTTACTCCAAAAAGACAGACTATACCTCTTAATTTTTCAGAAAGTAGTTACACCGACTAGAGAGCAAGCCTATAAGAGTCATTCTTATACAAAGTACCACAAGGCAATATGCTATATTTATATGTAGTGCTTTAAATGTTTTCTCAAGGCTTATTTTAAATGTGTCCATTTGTCAAATTTTAGCCTCACCACCAGCTCCACCATCCAGATTCAAGTAAAATCTTACTGTGAATTATAGTTAAATTATTATTATAAATACTTTATCCCAACTCACCCTACTAAGAGAGACCTTAAGAATGATTATTTCACCATATTGTTGGGTAGGTTAGAGTTCTCTGAAATTAATGAGGAAAATATCTAGTCTATAAAGAAACTAGTTAAGTTAAGGAAAAATATCAAGTTAGTCAGATTTCTTATTTTATTAAATATACCATCAACACTGCCAGTAAATCACAACTCGACTTCCATAAATAAATGGAAAATAAATTGCTAATATTTTCCCACTTGGAAGCCTAGAATCTTGTTAACAACAAAGCTAATTTATTTTTAAAGGTATCAGATTCTGGGAAATATAACAACCACTCAGAGTGTTTTGCTAGAGTGGCTTAAAAATCTAGAAAGATATATTTCTTTAATAAAAATACTCTAAAACTTAGATCATCTTCATCAAGTCTCTTCTAGTATACTGAAATGCTCTTTAGCTTAATTTTCAAAGTCAAATCTGATTGTAGTATAATAAACCTGAGAAACTTAATTATATAAAAATTACTGATGCATCAATCATGAACATATCACTTATAATATAAAAATCTTGCCTGAATTAGTGCATATTAAAGCAGTCAATTGTCCCTGTCTTTTGGTGGTAAGGTGAGCTGGTATTATTGTTAAATTCTGTATAGGGCTTACAGTACGTTCTTTTATATAAATACAATACCAGGTTATACTGTCTTAATATTGGGGAACAATGATACTGGACAAGGACATTCCCATACAGAACCGTGCAATTTTCCATTAATGTCATCCTGAGATGATATCTATGTAAAAGAAATACTTTGCTGCAGCAAAGTAGATGAACTAATTAGCAAAAAGCAAGGGGCATGAATTTGTCATTGCTAAAACCAATATGTTGCTACTAGAGACACGGGTTGAGTAAAACGACTTTAGGAAAACTTACTGTACCTTAGAAGAAAATAATAAATGTCATTTACACCTAATGTGTTCATCTTTAACAGGTGATGTTCAAAAGTATTTGACATATAGCTATAGACATAGCTCATTGGTTTTATCACTGTCTACTATCCTGGAGGGCCCTGGTTTGATTCCCAGTACGCACATAGTCAATCAATATCATCTGTAACTCCACTGCTAGGAATGTCACCTTCTTGTCACAACACAGAAGCACATACAGGCAAACACCTATAATACGCTATAATACGCATATAATAATAATAATGATATTATTTTATAGGTCAGGATTTCCCTTTTAAAAAGTGTTTTTTATACTTGCGTTTGGACATTTAATTTTTCAACATCCTTATGCTTGGGAGGATATTGAAATTTTGTGGACATAAGCAGATCACACTTTTTATTGGTAGATTTGATCTTAGAATATGACTGAATCCAATCCAGCAGTAACTTCTAATATTCAACTTTTTATTTGGTTATTAACAATAATCTTAACTGGGCTGACTTTCAAGTTTGTGAACAAGTGAGATAAATGACATCTTTATATGGGAGAAAAGGGTAGCGTGTATAAGGTTAGGACATTTGTTTTGTATTGATGTGAGAAACTACTGTCTCACCTGAGCAACAGATTAAAGGTTATAATATATGTCAGTTTGTATCCTGTTAGATTTGTGGTTTCACACAAAGACACGTACATGTTCTGAAGATTTAACTGGTTATATTATATCTAGTGGGACAAGCTTCATAACTAGTAAGTCTCTGTCATACTTTGTGACCTGGTTGTTGGCTTAAAAGAATAAGCCTGCTGCAGGGAGGCTGTGGATGGGATGTATTGTATGAGAGACTAAATATACAAAAAATAATTGAAATGGCATGCTTAGTAGATACACCACTGAGACAAATTGTTAATATATTTGGGTATTTGAACTTGTAAATCTCTTCTGAAATAGTACTGTTTAAAGTTGTGCAGTGTGAAGTGAGTTAATCATTGAGTATTTTGTGTAACTCTGCAAATGCCCACATATCAAACCAAGTGACAATTATTAATTCTCTAAGTGTGTCCCATAATATGAGTACTTCTTTCTCAGTTAGGGTTTTATTGATGGGAGGAGACACCCTGACGACAACAACTCTTATAAAGGAAAATATTTAAGTTTAGCTGGCTTCTGTTATTGTCATGGTGGGAAGCTTGGAAGCATGCGTACAGACATGGTGCTGGAGAAGGAGCTAAGAGCTCTTACATCTTGATCTACAGGCAGCAGGTAGAATTAGACACACTAGGTCTGGCTTGGATTTCTGAACCTCAAAGCCCACCACACTTCCTCCAAAAGCACCACACCTGCTCCAACAAGGCTAAACCTCCTAATAGTGCCACTCCCTTCAAGCCTATTCTCATTAAAACCACCAAACATGAATTAGATGCAATAAGGCTAGGCACAAACAACTCATATCAAGATTGGACAAGGCAACACAGTAGGGGGAAAACGGTCTCAAGACCAGGAAAATAATCAAAGACACTGCCTTTCACTGGTATGAGTTCCACAAAGACTCCAAGCTAAGCAGCTACAATGCATATGTAGAGGACTAATCACTGACCCATGCAGGCTCCATTTTTTATAAAGAGTAACAAGAAGGAGCTGTTGCTTGAAACAGTTGTCTAAAGCAATATTTAAAGAAAATGGATATTTGGGAATAGGCCAAGTTCAAGGACATGTACAAGCATTTCTGTTCATTCTATATACTATTTGTTTGTAGAAAAAAATTACCAGATCAACTGAAAATCAGTGGATAGCAGTGTTTGATCTGAGATTTCTGAATTCAAATTCTTGGAATGTACATAAAAGGTAGACAGTTTTGCATGTCTATAACTCTAGCATTTGGGGTCAGAGACCGGTAGAGCTTATGAAATCTTTGAACAGCCAGTTTGGCTGAAATGGCAAACTTCTGGTTGAGCGAAAGACGTGTCTTAAGTATATGGACTGTAGGACCAGTCTTAGTGGTGCATGGGAGTCCAATGCAAAAGGACATCTGTATGTTTGAGACAGCCTGCTCTACATAACAAGTTCCAAGACAGCCATGCTTATATGGAGAGACTCTATCTCTGGAAAAATGTTTATATTTTTATTATATATATATATATACATATATGTGTGTGTATATGTGTATGTGCATGTGTAGGTGCATGCTGTAGAGTGATTGAGGAAGCGCTCTAAGGCCCTCCTCTACTCTCTGCATTAACACACATACTTACACACACACACATATTTAGTTGTATAATCAGAGTTCCTTTGCAATCAATCCTAGGTTAAATGCTGTAAGTTATATATTTTTGATGTTATACCAAGGTTACTGATAGAGTTTTCTCAAGGATATGACATTTATAAGAACTTTTAAAATAAAGTATGCTTTAATAAGGAGTCTTCATTGGTTTTTTGATACAGTATACATAGAAGCATGAATAATGAATAATTGTGTAATCATATGTGGACTTTGTTAGGGAATTATTTTTTCTGGTAGATAACTGAAATAACGAGAGGAATTAAGAATAATGGAGACTATTTTGGTTTCAACATATATATTGCAATATATGCAAAATTATGTATCTATATTGCACATAAAAGAACACATATGTCCATGTAGACATGCATATACATATATATATGTATATATATGACATAAGTACAAGTGTTTGTGTATACAAATATGTATATTGATTTACTGCTTCTTTTTATTTTATTGCATATGTGTTTCCTGTGTGCCCATGTTTAAAAATCTAAACAGGGATTTTATTCAATGACTTCTGAAATTTTTTAGAATTCATAGACTTTCTAAAATATAGGGCAGATATCTTAATAATCACTAATTATATGCTGGCTTTTAGTATTACAGAAGTCTTGGGATTTAGATTCATTGTATCTTTGAATTAAATGAATACTACTGATCTGAATCATACAAATATATGTGTATATGCATACATTACATATGATATCTTAATGTGGCACAATAAATCCTTTGCAGGATTTTTAAATATCATATTTATAAATACATACTAAAATATGATTTTTATAGTACACTTTTTATTAAACAGGTTATGTGCATTTCAATTTACTGGCTATGGTTGTAGGTTGGTAAAATGAAACACAATTTGTTTGGCATTCTTACTATAGATCTAGTTCTACAAAATTCTGGTTTTCATCATCTTGACTTCATTGATTTTATGTACTTTGATCTTTACTTTGTATTATATAAAAGTCAATATGTTGATCCACAAACATGTCTGCTGCTTGGACAGTAGTTATTTTTGAACTGGCTCTTTCCAAGCACTTTAATGACACTGAAAATTGGTACTGTGTACTCCTGTCAGAACTTCCTATTCATAAACATGAAGAATTACAAAAATAATGGGAAGAAAGTCCTATTGTGTCTAATTCAACATTAAATTAAAATTGTTTGTGAGGAAAGATATAAAAAGCAGGTCATTTATTTTGTTTGTGTGTTCCCTGAAATTTTAATGTTAGTGTTGATAATATATTGTAATTAAAATTTATGATAAGGATTTTTAACCTCCTAAATCAGATTTCTTTTATGTATATGGAAATGTAAGTATAGCAGCTAATTTTGTTATGCAAATTGTGTATTCATATGTAGGTGGGAAGCCTAAAATCAAATTGTTGGCCCTAAGAAGTGTTCAAATACAATTTTTAAAAAAATATTATAAAGTTTCAGTTATAAAATGCAGCATTTGGGCTGGGCTTTGGTGGTACATGCCTTTAATCCCAGCACTCGAGGGCAGAAGCAGGCAGATTTCTGTGAGTTCAAGGTCAGCCTGGTCTACAGAGCTAGTTCCAGGACAGCCTCCAAAACAATACAGAGAAACCCGGTCTCGAAAAAAAATCAGCATTTGTGTTTTTTTCTACTTATAAGTGAGCCAGAACAGTTTCCCATATTCAAGTTGAAGGAATGGAAATGCTGAACCATATTTGAGAAAGCTAAGAAAAAATGTACATTTCTTTACTGATTATTGGCACACTGAATATCACAGAGATTTCATGTGAAACTTTGCACCTATCTCTACAATTAATGTGATACACATAGACTGTTCAATTACTCATTTGATAAAGCATTGTTTGATACCATCTGTCTTCTTAAGTTTTAAACTAATAAGAAACAGAAAAAAAAGTTGTCATTTGCTGATACACTTCCCAGTATACTTTCTTGAGTACAGAAGGAGATTAGTATGAAAGTTCTTTTTTCACATAAATTAACTAGTATATAAAAATTAATTCAAAATCATAAGACTGAGGAATATTGCAAGATTACATTATTTTATATGTTCCAAGACCAAGCTGTAATGACCTTGTTCAAGTCTCATCATAAAGACACTTAGGCCTATGGAGATTAAGTAACTTTGGAAATACCTTGATGACAGTGGCTACTGTGGGTGATGTGAACCTAATCTTAACAATTTACTTCTTCCACATGTTAACATGCTATCTCAGATGTCTTACAGTATAAATTAGTATTCTTTTAATCCATATCTGAATGCTGTCTTCATCCAATTTTGAAAAAAAAGCTGTTATTTCCTTTTAATCTCAATGTTTTCAGATCTCTGGAAGAGTGAAAATGTTTAGTCAACTTGAGAAGAAGTATGATAGTGAGTCACTTATGTGCATATGGTGAGCTGGGGAGGATGTGGTTTTTATTGCTTCTAAAGCTTACACAATTTTGGCTCCAATCTGTAAGCAAAAAGACACACAATTACAGCTACCAAATCAAGAATAGAGTTTTGAAGGAAGACTGTATAATATAAAGAACCTCACCAGCTAGTGGTGGCACACCTTTAGTCCCAGCACTGAGGAGGCAGAGGCATGCAGATCTCTGTGAGTTCCAGATCAGCCTGGTCTACAAACCTACAAAGAGAAACCATGTCTTGAAAAACATATATACATCCTCACACTCATTTTCTATGTTGATTGATTCAACTGAAATTATATACTTTCACTTGTACTTTTTGAAAGAATGTGTTATTTCTCTTTGTTATATACATTTTATTGTTGAATGCAACCAATGATTAGCCTTTTCTTTCAATTCAAAGTTTTATCTTTCCAGTGTGTATAAGGAATTTTAATTTTTAAAGCCATCTTTTTACATATATTGACATGTTTGAGGAAACAGTGGCTATAGTCTCTAAGCAGAATGATAGTGTTTTACATGTTTATCAATGTATTCTTTATTTATAAAAACAATAGTCAGAGCCGGGCAGTGGTGGTGCACACCTTTAATCCCAGCACTCGGGAGGCAGAGGCAGGCAGATCTCTGTGAGTTCGAGGCCGGGCTGGACAGATAGCCTCCAAAACAATACAGAGAAACCCTGTCTCGTAAAAACCAAAAAAAAAAATAGTCAGGAATATTTAGGTAGACCAAAGACTATTTAAAAATGATTTTGGTATTTGATACAGTATGACATGTTTTATCCATGTATATAATATGTAATGATTAAATCTGGCTTCATATAAATATCAGGTAAAATGTTTATTATTTCTTTGATCTCTGTGAGTTTGAGGCCAGCCTTGTCTACAAAGTGAGTTCTAGGATAGGCTCCAAAGCTACAGAGCAATTCTGTCTCAAAAAATAAATCACTCTGCTGTGCTCTACAACACTAGAATATACTAATCTTATCTGATTGTAATTCTGTATGGGTAAACCAACTTCAGTGCCTCTTCTTCAATTCTTTCTCAGATCCTAGAAACCAATGTCCTATCCTCAATATACACATAATAAACTTTTTTTGCATGTGTCTTCAGTATTCATTTGTTTTTGCAGACACACATGCATACACATGTACATGCATGTGGCATGTGGAGGCCCAATGTTAATGTTTGATGTTTTTATTAATGATTTTTTCTTTATATATTGAAGCATAGTCTCTTGTTATTTCCTTGTAGAGCAGGGAATCACCCCTCCCCCTTTACTACTGAGACTATAGGTGGACACCATATGTATGTACTCAGATTTTGTGTGTGCTATAGAGATATGAACATTGTTCCTCATGCATGTGTGGCAAACATTTTATTGATCCATCTCCATTGTTTGAGATAAATCAGTATTATTGATTCTGAAAGGAAGGCTAAAATATATTATGAGATGCATTCGACTCATGCTAAGGAAATCTGTGTATCTATATATTTTTGAAAATTACTGGTTTATAAATTATTTAAACTCACTTTTTCCAATTATATACTGAGGTCAAATGAGAATGTATTATTAATGGATTTTTATAAAGTTATCAGTTATAATTTTCAGAGAAGCAATGAATATGCAAAATATTTTTCATAGATGCCCACTGTTATGCCACATATTTGCATGATGAACATAAAAAATAATGGTAATATTTTGCATCATGTAGTGTTTTGTGAAAGTCCATCGAACAATATCAGATGAAGGATATTAACTTATTTCCCTGAAGTAACATATCTGGGATTGAAGCTCTGAATTTCAAAACAGAGGGCATCAGGTTTTCATTATACCACTAGGCCTTTCCCGAAGGCCAGTGGAAGATTACGCCCTACCCACTGTCCTTCCCAACCTATAAATGACCACATTCCCAAGATCTCAAAATTTAGTTTCATGATTTTTTATGAGTTACTTAATTCAAATTCTCAGCTTTTGGCAGGATAATTGTCAACTCAGGATATTTATAATAAGCAATGTGTTTAGAAGAGAAAATCAAAGTGAGCAGATAGAAGACAACAAACACATTCGTGGTTGTAGCTGCTAGAATATATTACTTGCAGATGAATTTCAGAAGGAGTATCAGTCATCATGAATTAATTTTCACATGAATCAGCTGAAGAAAAAAACAACAATGAAATGAAGTAAAATCACATACAACATAGTAAAGAAGATTTGTAATATCCTCAGTCTGACATCTTCTTTAATGTAGGAACTTTTAGGAGCAAAGGCAGAACCTGAATAGTAGCATAATCTTGGGTAATGCCTTCCTTGGATACCTTTACACCTTCCTTCCCAGACTAGAGGTTCTGAAAGTAACATTTATTTGCTAATAATAAGATTTTTCTAAGCAGTGATGAATATCTTATTGCAAAGTAATCATTTACAATATTGGACATTTCATAATCTGTTAAACATCAAATTGATTAAAAAACCATTGAGCAAACTTGATCTGAACAAGTATGACCCCTATGAACATGACAAACTTGATGGGTGAAAGCTCAGGAGGCCTCAAAGTTTCACAAAACTGTAGGCTACTGAATAAAGCTAGGAGCAGGAGAGGTAGCCTACCCCAGGAAAGAGCATACCAATAGGCTGTCAATGCCAAATGGTTAGCCCTGGAAGCACGTATACATGAAACATTATACAGAAATATAGTGTGTGTGTGTGTGTGTGTGTGTGTAGATGCAATATCAATTAGTGGAAAATTGAGGCAAAGATTTTGAAGAGGAGAGGAGGGGTTTATATGCTAGTGTTTAAAATGATGAGGAAAGGGGAGGGAGAAATGTTGTAATTAAATTGTAATCTCAAAACTAAAAGTATAAAAGAAAAGTACTGACCATGCAATTTAGCTTTTATCAAGAATTACTTAGGATAGAAGAAAACCATTAAGAACTAGTTGAGAAAACAGCATTTTTCACTGGTACTAGAAACTATGTACTGAAAGGGATTTTCTACCTAAATGTTATCTGAAAGCATTTTAGTATTGGTAGACAGAAAATTGATAGTGTTTCCTATTAAGAAAAATTATCTCAAAAATAGATAGAAAAAAGAGAGAAAGAGAAAAGAAAGGAAATACCCTCAAAAGCTAAAGTGAGATATTACAATCTAGATAGCAATATGAATGTAGTTCTTTATCAAGTTATAGCTATTTCAGGTACACAGTCTGGATAATAAATTGCTGAAGACATGGCTGTTTGCATAATGTTAACCATAAAAAAACTATTTTTACCTAATTTCCCAAGGTAAAAAATAGACATGATTGAAGTAATAATGTGTACTAGAATTGAAAATTGTTCTGATTTCCCAAGTCAAATTTATAAACCCTATTAAATAGGAGTATTAAAACAATAGCTTGCATTGGATTTACTAGGGAAGAAATAGAAGACCTGCCTGCAGCCAGGAAATATGATCCAGGGAAGAATTTCATACCTCAAGAGTGTAACACTGGATATGTTATCCTGGCTAAAACACAGAGAAGTGAGAGAGAACTTGATACTTCCAATGTCATTTCATGTATGTCTCTTCCTTAATCCATTTACGGAACTCCTCTGTGGGGCTGTTTAAACAAAGTTAATTTTGAGTAAACACGAAATTATATTTCAGTTGAATGTGTAAGGAAATATGCTTCTGCCTAGGATGTTATCTAACTATCACAGTATAATATTGGTTTATGTGTTAACATTATATAATATTTGTGGAGAAATATATTTCATATTTTATACCACCAGTGTAATGTTATGTTTTATTTATATATTTATATATGTATGTATGTATGTATGTATGTATGTATATGTGTGTGTATGTTTGTGTGGGAACAATTTATTTGTAAAGTTTCATTATCTACCAATATGTTCACCCAATGAACCTCAAAACTTATGACCCTATGTTTTTAAATTCTATTTATTGTAAAATTTATCAATTGAAATTAAATACAACCATCCACCTTCTCCCCATTTTATTCCAGTTTAACATTACCAAAATAAAGCATTAACTTCTCTCACTTTTTATTTTTATTATTTTATCCTGAAAATATAATTTTTCATATTATATCTTCTTCCACCTCCTTCAGCTCCTCCAAGATTCTACTCACATTACTCACCCAACTTTATAGTTTCTGTCTCTGTGTCTCTGTGTCTCTTTGTGACCCCCCCCATAAAAAATACCCAAACCAAGATAATCATACAATGCAACAAAAATACCAAAAGAAACAAAAACTCCACAAAAGTTAGCCCGAGTAGGCCTGATGCGGCATCTCAGAATTTAATTTCTTTGGGATATTTATTTTATCATATTCTTACATATTACTCTGCCTTTCTTTTGTACACTTAAAATTCTGACTCTACATTCTGCACACTCTGCTCTCACACATTGAACTTGCTTTCTTTCCACTTGATACTTTAAAACTCACTGAAATCAACATACATGTTTATCACTAAATTTGCCATTTAATTTTTCTTTCATTTATAGTAGATGACCTGTGATCCAAAACAAATTCCAACATTTGTTTTTCAGTGTTTCAGAACATTTTCATGATACATAAATGTAACCTTTTGTCACATGGTTATGAAACTCACCCATTTTGACAACTTTATGGATGCCACAGAATATTATATAATGGAGTACTTCAGAAGAACTTGGCTCACCAAAACAACTAAGCAGGGCTCACATGTCTTCACATAGACAGCATCAGCAAGCAAGGGGCCTGTATAGGTCTGCAGCTGGTCCTTAGCATGTATGTTATAGCTGTTAGCCTGGCATTCTTATGAGACTCCTAACAGTGGAAGCTGGTATGTCTCTGTCTCTTTTGTCTGCATTTGAGACTCTCTTCCTCCTGCGGATTGCCTTGTCCTGCCTCTATATGCGGACTTTTGCCTAGTATTAGATCAACTGTTTGAAGAGGAAACAGAAGGCGAGAGGTTCTGGAGGAGAGGAGACGTAGTGGGGATCTGTGAGAAGTAGGGTGAGGGGAAACTATGCATGGGGTTACTATCTGAGAGAAGAATATTTTCAATAAAACGTTCATACACACAGAAGCAGATTGTTTGCAATTAGTAAGTTTGTCATCTCACTTTTCATTGTCTCCATATCTAAACATAATTGTGTGTTAATTCATTGTAAAATGTTTATGTTAAAGTCCTAACAGTGAGAGCAGGGGAAGGGTTTGTTTAAAGGTCCTGCAAGCTTCTCTAACACAATACCACTGTACCCCATCCATTATTCCACTGTTTTTTCTTCAGATACAGGTGGGCATCCCCTGGATATTAGTCAGCTATGATATATCAAGTTGCAGTGAGGCTAAGCCCCTTCTCTTCCATTAAGGTTAGATGAGGCTATCTGGTAGGATATTTCCAGTTTTCTTTATTCATCTAAGTTAATGGTAGCACAGAACATCTATGTTATCCCGCCATATCTGGGGGAGATCTTTGATTCCTCTAATCAGCACCTATGCCTATTGTTTTAATAAATAAATCCTATTATTGCCAAGCTATAAACTGATTTTAATGACGTTAGATCATTATATTGTTAAAATCTAGACTGAGCTAGTATCAATTCCTGTCTTTGCTCCTACGTTATACACCTCCTTCCAGGATCATTTCCCCATGTCTCTTCTGTTATTTTTCAAACTTGACATAGGTGGTCAAGCAAACATTAAAAAATGAACAACAAATACTTGCTCTTGAACTCAGTATTTTAGAGCAGCCATAACTACATATGACCACAAACTGGGTGGCTTCAAACATAGACATTTATTCAACAACATTTCTGGAAGTTAAAAGTAAAGAATGGTGATTTTCTTGAGGCCACCCTGCCTCTAAAAGCTCTAAGAGCTGATCCTGCTTGCTTTCTGCTTGGATTCAAGTGGTCATCCATATCCTTTGGCTTTCTTGTCTTACCATCATATTGATCATCTCTACCTCTCTTGTTAGTTGGCTTTCTTCCAGTGAGCATCTGTCAGTGTCCTTCTAAGGACAGTAGTCATTGTGTTTAAGAACAACCACAATTTTCTGGGATATTAGTGAAATTATATTGGAAATTAATATATTTCTGAATAAAAGCATATGAACAGGTTTCAAGGACAGGATTTCAACATCTTGTTGAGTGACATAATTCAGTCAATTGGCCAGTGGGATTTTATTTTCATCGCAGACTCAACCAGCAACATGATATAGAAAACGGCAACATAGGTTTTGGAAGTACTGATAACAAATGCTGACTTACCTGTTATCTTCTAAAGTATTGGAGGTAATACTAATTGATATATAGTGTTTCCAGATATGTTGGTAAGAAGGGCAGTCAGTCACATTAGTCAATTCTAAGAAAAAGCTCAAGCAGAAAAAATTATATTATACAAGTTAGGAAGTTAAGAAAGAAGCAACGAGATCAAATAGTTGTAAAATAATTTATATTCTCTTTGATGAGATAGTGCAGATAGTGCACTAAGGAAGCAGAAACCTCAGATAGTGAAAGTCTTTGAGCTGAGTGATTATAGCTAGTACATAGCTCAAAATCACATAAATATCACATGGAAAGAATTTCAGTTCAGGAACAAATTTTGCAAGCACACTTTACCACAGAAAATGTGAATTCTGTGTGTGTAAATATATATGTATATATATTTTTATATATACATATATATGTATCAAAACCTCAGAAGTAATTTCTTTTATTGATAATTGACTATCACTTTGTCAGTATAAGACAGAACCTAATTTTCTAGTCACTTTATCTTGAAAGAGACATGATACTCTATATAGGCAAAATTAGCAAATACCTGATTTATAAGTAAAATTAAGAAAATTGTTCATATTTTTGGTTGTGAGCCTAGCCTTTAACGGCTGAGCCATCTCTCCAGCCCACCCTGGTATACAAACTGTCTTCATGTGCCTATAGCACAAAGAGAGATGCTCTCTCAGCCTGGACTCTTAGGGGAGTGCCTTGACCCTACCAAGAGTAAAATGACAGACTCTAGATATCCCCTATGTGGAAGGATTTGGCAATAGGGTGGGAAGGAGGGGGGAAGGGGAGTGCGGGAAGAGGGGAGGGAGAGGGAACTGGGATTGACATGTAAAACAAGCTATTTAAAATTAGAATAAAAAATGATAAAAAAAGAAAATTGTTCATGTAAACATTATATATATATATATCTAGCACTTCACAATATTCAGTATAGAATAAATGTTATTAAAATCATCAAAAATAAATCATATATATAACTATACATATATAGTTATAAAATACCACATTTATCTTTAAGCAACAAACAAAAATGTTCATGTTAGATTTTCAATGTCTGAGATATACTAAATTCCTTTCATTACTATAGGAAGTGATCATAAAATCTTTTGTTCTAAGTCATGTAAATGTACTTGAAAGTGATGTAATGTAAATGAAAGTGATAAGTATGAAATGGAACTTGCTGGGCTAAAATCATGGTATTGACAGTTTTTGCTTTTTGGACCTTCAGAGAAGTAACTGTTGTATAAATCTTCCAGCTCCTGGTAGTTGGTAGTGGCAATGCTTGGCTAATAGCTTCATCACTCTGATGTCTCCTTTCATTACCATATGGTCTTTGCTTTGACTTTGGTATTCTAGTCAGTATTTTATAAGAACACTTGTGATTATATTGGACTCACCTCATATCATATCTAAGGATAATTTCCAGTCTGTTTTAATGATCACTTTGATAGAAACAGAGAGCTGTCTATTTTTAATCATTCTTTTTCTTTCATAAGAGAATTCTATTGACACATATGACAAATGCTCAAATTGCATTATGTGGCAGATTCATTGTTAGATTCTCATTGAGTAACTCCAGGTGATTGTTTTTCAAAAGGTGACCATTTTTGCTGCATTACATGTTCTAAGGACTGATTTTCTTTTTATTCAACAAAGCATATCTCTCTGGGAAGTGATTACACTTGTGATCAAGGGAGACCAGACATGCCACAGATCACTTGGCAACATTTCAGGACATGTTTGCTTGTGACAACTGCATAAAAACTCTGCCAACTCTCATTTGATGGTAGAGGCAGCAGATGTACCTCATCATCCTATAATTTGATATACTGTTCTTAACAGCAAGAATTATCCACAAAGTGTTCATGTAACTGTAGGTGGAAAAAACACTATAGAGAACTTTGAGAAACACAACTTACTGAGGACCTTATTTGGAATTATATTACATAGACCAGTAGCTTTGGTAACATTTAGATTATTGCTCTCTGTGAAAGCTCCTTGTGTGATCCCAATGTAGACTAAGAACCGAGAAACAATTGACTTTCTCCCATGCCCAGTTTTCTGATCTGCAAAACTAATATGGGTGCAGATAGAGAGTTTTACTGGAAAAATAAACAGTATTTTGACATATTCAAGTACCCATAGATCCAGAATAAGCATAAAGTCACCTTTTCATCAAATTTGCAGTGTTTTGTCAATGGATTGAAATTTTAACACACAGAAATGTGATATGGGTGAGCGAATTTATTCAACTGTCCGTTAAACATATTGGCAGGAAGATTTCACAAAGGATGGAAGATTCAACCAGTTAGGCTTATGTTTGCTGCTCAGATTAATGATGTTGGAATGCATTTGTTTCTCTTCCCTGCCTTTATCATATGTCTCATCCAATCTTATTTCAAATCCCAGAAAGTTTCCTTGATATAAGTGTTTGCAGCTGAATTCCAGTGGAAGGCGTGTTGAACACCAAAAGTGTGAGAAAGGTGAATTAGAAAAGGGAAATGGAAATTGTGTGCTGTTTTAATTTATGTTGCCTATTCTTGTGCCCAGTGCACTTACCATTTTAGCTAGTCAGTTTCATCCACTTCCTGGATTTTCTCCTGTCACTGAGTAAGTATTAGTTGTATTGAATTTCTTCGAAATTTTTGGCAGGTGTATGAAATATTTATATTTTTTCAATAGTTCCAAGCAAATTAAACTTTGAATTCACAGTTAATTCAGATAAAACTATTGCTATTAAACAGTCCTGTGTGTTTTGTGGCAACAATAAAGGTAATGCAGCTTCAATCAAGGTACATATGTTTAATGGTTATGTGCCTATGGTTATGTTTGTTTTTCACAGTAAACTCTTTATCTGCCCATTTTGCAGATAAAGGAAGTAGGATATGGCAATGATAAACATCATTACTTTGTTAAGCTTCTCACACATAATAGTAACGTAAAGCTGGTCTTCCTTCCATATTTATTCAGATGTATCCCTGTAGTTCTAAGGATTTTCTCAGCTATAGCAGAACGTATTAAATGACTGATTTTGCAGAAGATTATCCTATAAATTGCAAACTCTGTTATTGTAGACTCTCCCTATAAAGGTGCATCGCAGTTACCATCCCATCCCATCCCATCACTGGAAGAAAGATCTAGAGTCTCAGAAAAATATTTTGTTGCTATAGCAGTTGTTGATATTTATGTGGAAAATTACTTTCCATATATCTATGAAATTTCTGTCATTATTCTCTGTCTTGTGTGTTCCAGGTGTTTGTCTGTGTGTGTCTCTGTGTGTATACACTTGAGTGCAGAGGCACATGTGTGCATGTGTAGTGTGTGTGTGTATGGGGGGTGCACATGTGTAGGCTTGAGCTCATGAATGAACATCTTCATCAATGGCTTCTAGTATTATTTTATTTATATTTTGCATCAAATTTCTCACTGAACCTGGAACATGCTAATTGACTAGACTAGATATCCAGTAAACCTCAGAGATCCTGTTGTCTCTGTTTTTGAATACACACTCCCATGCCCTGTTTTAATGTAGACACTAGGGATCCAAACTCAGATCATTATACTTGTACAGTAAGTAGTTTCTTCACTCAGAAATCTTTACATTGTTCACCAGTTTTCTGATTTAAACTGTATACTACTGAAAAATAAATGTATTAATAAAGTATGATCAAAAATATAGTTACTAATGTTAAAATATAAAAGAAGAATGTCAACTATTTTATTTAACTCACTAATTCATTTGAAAATTGGAAAGGATGCTACAACTGATACAGAGAATTTGCTGGAAATCCACAAGTTTCTCTGCAAAAAAAGGAATATTGATGAGAATTGACTTCAGTAGTCCTATATATAATACAATAATCTATTGCATTCTATCATACAAAACTACTCTACATTTCAATGAGCAGGAAATATTTGCATTGGCATTGATTATCTTTGGACATTCTGCTTACCCTTACAGAACTGTAAAATATCTCATTCAAACCTAAAGGTGCCCATATGTATCAGATGAGGCATCTGTTGTTAATTAATATGATATCCAGTAATCTATATTGCTCATTCTCTGCTTTTTTATGCCTTCAGTATTTCCTTAAATCACTATATTGCATTATTGTCTCATCCATTCTGCAATATACAAAATATTCCTTCAATTAATCAAAGAGTTTAGATTCCTTATAATAATATACTCAATACTCTAAAATAACAGTAGATAGTATATGTGAGTTTGATTGCTCATGCTATATTTTAATAATGTGCTTACAGCTATTGTATTATTTTTATTAGTGGCCCAATAAAGTAGAATTCAGATCTTGGGAATATAGACTATCATAGGAAGAAAACAATTTGTACAATATGCTTTACTAAGATAATTTCTGTTTAAAATGTATGCTTTGGCATACCCAATTAAGATTATAATTGACCTTGATTCTAATAAATTTGGGACAGTTTGATACTCAGAAACTTTTTCCAAGGAAAATTTAAAGTGGAACACACATTCAAAAATAGACACACACATTCACACAGAAACACTTGCATGTTGTCTTTGACAGTTGGGAAGCAGGCGTTGCAGATGCATGTCAGCAGGAAGAATGCATGCCTCTCATACACATAGGCTTGGGTCCTTTCTCCAGCCATTCACAAAAACAGAACAACACAACAACAAATGATTACAACAGGCCTGAAATAAGTAAAGGAAAGAGAGAACATGAGGCAAGACGGTACCTAGTTGAGACTAAGAAAGGAATATGTGGGTTTGTGAAGCAGATGAGAGGCAGTAGAGGAAAGTGAATATGAGAATATGGTAACAGTGCATTGTTTACAAGTGTAATACTGTTAAAAATTAAATACATAGGGGACAAAAAGACTGTTTAGCATCTTTTCACAACCTGATATTGTGAATTATTTCCTAGACTCATTCCAGGAGTCTGCTTTCTTATGACTTTAAAAATGTTATAGAATGCATTACAGTTATTTGTACGTATTTGCCTGTGTGTATGCTTATGCCACGATGCATGTGTAGAATTCAGGGAATCTTTTTTGATTTGGTTTTCCCCTACCAGGAATACCACTATGGGCTTCAGGTTTTGTAGCAACTGCCTTTACTCACTGAGCTATCTCATCAGTCTTTCTTCACCTTAGAAATATGTTTGTTTTGAGAGTTGCATACAATGTGCTTTCTTTTTTAATTTTTTATTTAAATTAGAAACATGCTTGCTTCACATGTTAATCCCAGCTTCCTCTCCCACCTGTCCTCCCTTGTCTCTCTACCAACCACCCCAACCCCCCATCCAATCCCCAACCATTCCCTAGGGAGGTTAAGGACCTTCTTGGGGGTATTTCAGAGTCTGTCATTCCCCATGTGTCCAGGCTGAGACAGCATCCCTCCATGTGGAATGGGCTCATAATGTTCATTTGTACACCATGGTAAACACTGATCTGCTACGCTGAGGCCTCCTCACTGATACTATATTCATGGAGTCTGGATCAGTCCCCTGCTGGCCTCTCAGCCATCAGACTGGGGTTCAAGAGCTCCCCCTTGTCCGGTCAGCTGTCTTTGTGGGTTTCACCAGCCTGGTCTTGCCCCCTTTGTTCATCACACCTCCTCCATCTCTGTCACTGGGTTCCAGGAGTTCAGTTCAGTGTTTAGCTGTGGGTGTCTGCCTCTGCTTCCATCAGTCACTGGATGGCATATAAGGTAGTCATCAATCTTATCATCAGGGCGGAGCTATTAAGGTAGTCTTTCTGCAATAGATGGAGTCATTATAGGTTTGAGGAGAGACCTGACACTAGTGAGATTTCCAGAGATCTACAAGGATAACACCAACTGGCAATCTAAACTAAACTATACAATGTGTTTTCATCATGTTATGCCCCCAAAATTTCTTTCAGATGCAATTCTTCCATACCCACTAAACTTTTAATACCTGTTTCCCAAACCCCCAAATCCAAGTTGTGCTGTCAATATATCCTTGGATATGTGGCTTTCCTTTCAAGCATGGTTGACTTATCAAGGACTACACTCTCAAAGAAAATTAACTCTCCCACTCCAACACCTATCAATTGCTAAATCTCTTTGCTAAGTGTTGGAAAACATAGCCGTTAACATTTTATTTGTATATAGATGTGCATGTGTGTTTAATATTTCTCCAAATGCTGGAGAAAGTTTATTTTCAGAAAAGAGATTTTTCTCACGAATAATTTTAAATATTATGCCTTTAGTAACTTGCAATTGGAAATTCTAGAAAAGTGTCTACTTTTCCTCTCCATATTAAGTCAAGCTCACAACTTTAATATTCATTGCTTTATGTAAATGAGCACTTGGGCAAAATACTTTATCTGTGTCATGCACAAATGGATACTTAATTTCCTTATGAGACTGAAAAAGTAGTTACTTTAATCTTGAGTATAGTGATGTCAAAATGTTAAGGATTAAATAAAATATAGAGGATCATTTTTAACATAGCCAATTATTACACAAGGAAGAAACACAGGAAAAGAGCATATAAACATGTCTACAGTGAAGTGTCATTATTAAACAATCACTTTAAAGGCAATGATTTAATTTAATCCTTGCCAAACTTTGAAGTAGGAGTTTATACCTTAGTATGTTGACAAAATAGGTAAAAGATTAAGTAATCATTTCCAGTCCTTATACCAGTGCTAAGAGAAAACGTGAACTTACATATGTGAAATAGCTTCCTTATCCTAATAAAAAGCTAAGACTCTATACTTACCCAGCTCTTTCTCATTTCTAAATTTCTTCTCTCAACAAGGACAAAACAAACAAACAAACATAGATTCTTACAATTTTACTGGTAAATTACCTAACTATTAATCTCCTTGTACTTTTCTGCTGGTAAAAATATGTATTCCAGCTCTCCAACAGTCATAACTTTCTAATCTCTTATGAAATTTACTGACTTCCTCTGGCTTTATTCACTCTCTTCCTCATTTTAGATAGATGTATTGATCTTCCTCCTACTTAATTATAGACACACCTTAACTTCTGAACTTTCACATATGCTCTCCATATCCCACCACCAGTGCAAATAAAACTGATTTTAAACTAACGTCTTCCAATCGTGCCTAAATGAGTCAAATAAAATGACTGGGCATTATCACAAAGACGCTTTTAACTCTGAAACTCCTTGTGCGTTTTTAATTCTCAAATCATTTGTGGCCTCCTAATGGTGTCTTTCATTTTTGCTGGATTTATTATCTCAAATCTATCTAGATTCAGCCTCACTCTCTGCTGACAAATTTTGCCTGTCTCATAAATATCGGTAGGCCACTGTCTCGAAAGTATAAAATTCCTCTTAGTTTTTTTCTTTATTCTTTTTATCATAATTTATATTTTTGATAACAGCTTTGATTATAGCGTTACTAGCTTCCATCATCCTACTGAACCTTTGGATAATATGTTTAATTAAATATATGGAAAATTTGACAGGAAATTGTTTAGGGTATTTAATTTATCATAGCCCAAATATGATTTCATAGAATGTTTTACTGCCATCATTAAAAATTTCCATATATTTCCAGTATATAAACAAATGGTTCCATTTGTATCACTAATTCACATTTATTCTCTATTAACTGTCACTCTCTTAAGGTTGACTCTATCTCTCTTTTGTCACTACTTGAGAAACCCTTTCCTTCAGCTTCAACTATGGTTTAGAAAATACTTCATATTATTCTCTAAGATGATACCTTGGGTAATATAGAACAAAATCCAAGATCTTTCCTAACTTGCTATTCATACTTGAGACTCATTTTTAACTCTTCTCATCACAGTCCAAAGCAAAATTCACCCAGTGAAACTTGCAATTTTATTACTTATGTTTCTCTTTTCAGGAACAAAATATTGCAAAAGCAGCCTTAGGAAAGAAGAGCGTATTTTTGCTTAGAGTTTGAGGGTGTTAAGACAGAGAATGTATGACAGTAGATGTAAGAAGCAACTTGTTACATTGTACTGCTAGTTGAGAAGCAGCACAGTTAATGTTTCTTCTCTCTTGTCCCCATTTTATTCAGCCTAGCTCCTCAGCTCATAGTATGTTGCCATCCACACTTGGTGTTATTTACCCATCTCACTTACTGTAACCTAGAAGTAGTCTCATAGACATGGTCAGAGGTTTGTGTCCTAAGTGATTCTTGGATCATTATTAACTTTCACTAGATCCATTTTTAGAATCTTCCTATGGTTGCTGCAACAAATATTACCATATTTATTCCCCTTAAACACCATCTGCTTTTGGTGGAGAAATTTCCTGAGATAGGATTTAATATAGCCAAGAATGACAATAAACTTTTACTGATATTCAAGCCTCCACCCCAAGTACTAGTATTGCTACACAATAAGTATTGTCAGTTTTAAACAAAATTTTTAAATCAAAATGTTGGCATACCTGTATTTTTTTCCTAGTTTTTAAGGTCCTGAGTCATCTCTGGCACATGGTCTTTGAATTTCAGCCGGTTTTTTGGTGGAGGAAATTATTCTGCTTATTAGATTAATAATTTTGCTTATTCTTTATCCTAAACCACAAACACCATTTCCTTGAGAAGTCTCTCCTTCACATCCTTCATGAAATGTTATTACTTTTAAAGCACTTTCCTATAGCTTTACCACACCCAACTAGAAGTGAAATTGATAGGTTTTCCCCTCTACTCCTTCTGCACATCATATTCACCATATGGCAATAGAACCAGTCTAATTAAGTAGGTAAGCATTTGTCTCCTTTATTGCCTTCTTTATTAGACATCCTTTCACTGCCCTTGGAATAGCATCTTGTAAATAGTTAATGCTCACTATATATTTATCAAATAACAAGTTTGAGTGAGAAAAGTGAAGTGCAGATAAACCAACCACATTTACTCATTCATTCATGTGTTCTTTTTTATTTACTCATCATTCCTTGGTCATTGGAAATAAAACCTGAATGAAACACATATTCATATCGTATCATCAAGTCTACCAGAATATAAAATAAGTAAATAAAAATAAACAAATATTATTAAGTAGGATGTATAATGAGCTGGTGTATATAGAAAGCTTGAACAGAAGGGTGTGTTAATAGACAATAGTAGACATCAACCCAAAAGAGAATAAGTTATTTGCTTCAAATATCACAGGTGATGCATGGAAAATAAGGGGTAAGAACCCAGGCTAAGTGGTGATCTTATTTATTGTGATGTACTCATTTTGCCTATGATTGCATTCTGGTATACTGGAAAGCAAGAAGTGGATACTATTCTTAACAGAGAAGAGGTGAGTAAGTTTATATCTGTTCATCCAGAAATTGAAACTATTTAAAATTGATTCATTGTCATGATAAATGTTAATTGTCAGTGTGGCACAGAAAAATGCTATCTAAGAGGAGAAACCTTCATTGAGCGTTTGGATAGGTCAAGTTTACCTGGGGACATGTTCGTAATGGATTATGTTGATTATTAATTGAGAAAAGCTGGATGAACCCATGCTCAGACAACTATTCCTGCAATGTATTTTAAATGGTATCTAAGTACGAACCTTCTAGTATACCAGAGAATGAGCTAGCAAGTACTATTCCACCAATGTTCCACCCTCAGGGTTCCTACTTTGAGTTCATCTTCCCTCTGTGATGGATTGTGATGTGGAAACCAACAAACTCCATTGCTTCCTCTCCCCTAAATTGCTAAGGGTATTTTATCACAGCAACAGAAAGGAAATAGAGCATAAAATTGTACCAGGAATGTGGGTGTTGTTATGATGAACCTAGCTGTGTAGCTTTTTATGCTTTGGAATATTTTATTACAGGATTATGTAAGATTTTTGAGCTTTGGGCTGTGAAAGATATCGAGTGCTCAGAGATGAATGAGCTGTTGTAAGATCTTGGAAGATAATGTGGCCTGTGGAGGCCTGGCTGGTGAGCTTTCTGAAGGGAATAAGGACTTAATTGCAAACTGGTCTGGGGGCTATTTATGTGATATTTTAACTAAGAATTTGAGTGAGCTTATCATGCTGGGGCTAAAGAATCAGCTCTGATTAATAATTGATCAGCATCCTTGAGGTGAAATTTTCTATGAATAGGAATGTGTTTCAACAGATTAGGCACTGAGAGGCTGTAGTCCAAAGAATCTGTATACACATTTGAAGTTGGGAGCTGAGCTTGGCAATACCAAAGATATTCACACTCATGTAATATTGGTTTTTGAAGGCATGAGAATTGCAGGATTTTAGGGGTCAAGAAAAGAAAGTGAGGCTTGGCATCGTATGGCAATGTTGAAGTCCCTGCAGAGATGCCACTACTAAAGGTGAGGCCTCCGTTGTAGTAAACATATCAGAATCTTGGAGATGCCAGGAACATGAAATGCCTACCACCAATAGATAAGGAGGAGAGTCAGTATGAGCCAATATAAGACATGTGGAGTGTGCTGTGGAAGGCAGAGATGAACAGTCTGGCTTCTCAAATGCTTTGGAGCCCATAAGATCGTTAGTGAGTCCCTGAGGACAGACATTTAGCTAAATTGCTGAACTTCTTTGCTTTGCTTAAGGGTGATTACTATGTGTTTCAGTTCTTCCCTTTTGGTATAAGAAAGTATATATAACTTGTTTGTTTTTTTTTGTTTTTTTATAGGACCCCTACAAATGGGAGGTTTTAAACCTTTAAAGTCATTGAACTTTTAAAGCATTGGCAAATTTTAATTAATCTTTTATTTAAATTGAAAATAATCTTATTTAACATAACAATCCCAGTTCCCTCTCCCTCCCATCCTCCCATTCCCCCACCAAAACTTCATCCCACCCCCATCTACTCCTCAGCGAGGGTGAGGTCTCCTATGGGGGATTGTCAAAGTTCGTCACATCTTTTGGGGGAGGGCCTAGGCCCTCCTCTGGGAATCTGGGCAGAGAGAATATCCCTCCAAAAGGAATGGGCTCCAAAAGACACATTCATGCGTTAGGGATAAATACTGGTTCCACTGCCAGTGGCTCCAAGGACTGCACAAGCCTCCCAACTGACACTGCAAAGAGTGTGTGACATCCAGACATGGAGTGTGTTTAATATTATACTTACATGAGTTCTTCGTATAAAGGGTTAATAGTCACATGTTTGTGAGTCATATTGACAAGGAGTAGGGTGTTCTGGTTAGCCTTGGTTATTAATTTAACATTTCCCAGTGTCACCTGAAAGAGGAAACCATAATTATGAAATTACCTATATAAAGTGAGTATGTCAGCATATATATGAGGGACTGGCTTTATTAGAAATTGGTTTAAAGAGATACAACAAACCACCCAGTACCATTCTTTAGTCAGGAGATCCTCTAAACATGTACTTTTGAGTGAGTCGTGAGCAGCATTCCTCTATGACATCTGCTTTTATGTTTCTGCCTTTAGTTCCTACTTTGTCTTCCCTCAATGAAAGATTGTGACTTGGATGTATAAGCAAAGTTAAACCATTTTATTTTCTCATTGCTTCTTTTTTATCATAGTAACAGAAAGGAAACTGGAACACTCAAAATATCATCTTCAGTGTAACATTGAGAAAAAATAAGAATTTCAGTAAATGTTCATAATAACACCATTTTTCATTTCAGTTTTTGTACTTACAATACCCAATATCCTAAACTATAAACTATAAAATTTCATAAATCAATAATTTACAAGTTCCATATTACATGCTCTTCAGAGAGGTTGATGAAATCTCATGTTGTCGTGTTCTGCCTCTCCTGAATTTTGAATAATCCCTCTATTCCTTGTAGTCATGTTTTATACTGCTTACCTTTTAGTCATGTTATGCTTATCGTTGCCATTAGATACACTGTGGTGGAATCACAGTGCTTAGAAGCAAGAAAACCTTATGTGGTAGCCCAATTCCATGCCTCACTGTTTGTACCATTCAACTTACTTTATCTCATCATTTAAAATGTATCATTCTATCATCACAACAGGTGTGAATACAGTTAAAGTAATGAGCTAGAGATGATATAAAGCATGTTATAGCATATTTTATGATTTTTTCAACCTCTTATTATATCTAATTGATGAGTTGAAATCAACTGTGAGTATATATAGCAGGAAAACAAAGAATATATAGGTTTGTACTATTTATGCTTTTAAGCATTAAATGGATGTCTTGGAACTTATTTCCTTCTGATAAAGGAAGCTATTAGGTATATTTTCATTGATATTTCTGGATAAGAATTTTAATTTTGCTGACAGCACAGCAAGTCACAGATATCTATGGTTGGTCATATTTAATCTATGTTTTCAGTTTAAGATACAATAAAATTTCTGAATGACATTTGTTAAGATTATTATAGATTGTCCAAGACATTAAGCCTATGAAATACATTTAAATATTTTTTGCTCATATATAATATAAAGAGATTTAATTAAGGATCTTGATGTTACAACACTGATGCTTTCTAAACCAATTTGAATTTAAGAAATAGAATTGCAAACTAGTCTATGTATCTCACATAAATGAAATGGATAAGAAAACAGTATTTTGAACAAGAGTAAAGTAACATGATAGTTAAACTGTAAGGGCTTGCAGTTTATACTTGGATCTCGGAGTTTCTTGGGCAGCACAGATTAAACTCACACTGAGAAAAGAACTGCTTCTTGCTGCTAACTAGAAGGCTGAAGATACCATCTTGAAGATTTCCTTCAGCTCTAGTCAGTGTGGTGGCTGGAAAATGGGATTTGAGTTCTAGCTAGTCTTGCAATGTAATAAGGCATTGACTTTGACATTCCTGATGAATTGATTATTTGGAAGAGCTGCATTTATATCTTTATGTGAAATCTGGGTCCTTGCTTTAAAAATTGCCATTATCATGTAAACATGTGCTAGAGTGAAAACAGCTTATCCTTTTGGTTATTTTAATTTTTTTTCTGATTTTGAGACTATATTATTATGATGAATCAAGTGAATGGATTTTGATTTCTAAAGGCTAATGCATTTTAATGAACTTTTATTCTTGTGATTGAATTAATTATTTAAAATCTTCAGATATTTGAAGATGTGAGAGATGAAAACTGTGGTTGTCAAACTGCAATTTCAGCTTTCTCATATTCAGCAAACTCATAGTGATAGACAACTGGCTAGAGCAGTCTTCAAATGTCTTGCAAAGAATCTTGCACTGTCAGGGGCCTATAATATATCTGAACTGTTTTCTGACTTGCTACGTTCCAAATTCAGTCTTGCAGTACTCAGCTCTTCTATTTTCATGTTATAATAAAAAAGAAAAGAAACAGTAGATTGGTATGTTCTAAAGACTTCTAAGGGGAATGAACAGATGCTGATCCAAGAGCACAAAATTGCCCCTGTACATGGATAAAATTCTAGGCATCTGATATACACTTAATACTGTGCTATATACTTGACAGTACATTTTACAGATTTTGATACCTCAGTGATAAAAGGCAACTATGTCATGTGATAGATATGTTAGCTTATTTGATGGTGATAACCATTTTGTAATGTGCATGCATATCAAAATACCACATTGTACCCCTTAAATGAATGCAATCTGCCAATTTTCTATTTGTAAAATTTGAAAATTGATGATATTTTAGGGAAAGAATGTATAGTTGTTTATTTTAAAGAAAATATTTTTCCTTTTGGAAATGGAAACAGTATTACAGTGTTCTTCTTAGTGACCTAAGCAGACATTTATAGTAGATGATGACATAAGTTTTCGTAGATGTTTTCGACAGTATCTTCTATCAGTCAACATAGACAAGTGTCTTAAATTTTTTCTGAAATTTGGTTTTCAATGTTTTTGAAAGATGGTTGCAGTATCACAGGTCATCAGAGACACACAATTGATACAATTTTGTTTCTAAAGAAAAATCACACTGTGTTCCAGAAATGGATATTGTAAAATATTGATTTCAGTAATGTGTATTAAAATAAATTGTAAGCAAAATCAAGACATTGTTTTCACGATTTAAAGAAAAGTTGGGTCTCTGCATTGGGAGAAATTCTGAACCCTAATTGAATATATGATCTGAAATCATTCTGAGAAGCTTATGGAAATATACTTTGACCATTACTGACTTTGATTTAACTTACGAAGTATAATTTATTCGAAACTATAATATAGATACTCTTTGTGATATTCTTTCCTTATTGCCTCAAATATCCATGAGACAAAGCTTCACAAGAGCCAGGCACATTAGTTCATACCTGAAACCCCACCACTAAGGTGACTAAAGCTGGAGAGAGTCATGAGTTTAAGGTCAGCCAAGGATATATAGCATGATTCCAGAAATAGATGTATACAAAATTCTTATAATGTACTACCAAATCTTTTAAATTATGTTTCTTTTTCTTTTTCCTTTAAAGAACAGCCTTTAAAAACTGGAAGATGAAAGCTCCGATTCCGCATTTGATTCTCTTATATGCTACATTCACTCAGAGTCTGAAGGTTGTGACCAAAAGAGGTTCTGGTAAGAAATGCCCCTTTTAGTTCTCATTTTTTTTATCATTTAAAGTGACTGAATATATACATTATTTATGAGAAGTTTAGAAGTGTTAGGAATATCCATGTTATGTAGATATCTTAGGTATATAGGGAAATAGTAAGGGTATTAATAAGCAATCACAAGTGCTAGTGTGTGAAAATAATGTGACTTATCTTGTTTATTACAATGAATTTGAACCTGGGATAGCTTCTATAACAAACATTTTCATTTAGATTCTATTAAACAATGTGATTTTTGATGTTCTCTTACAGAGTATCATTGTTTTATGGAACATTATTATGGATTTTTTACCTTACTTCTTAATACTATTATTTTCTTATTAGCTATGTCTGTAGTGGTTTCTTTCAAGGGCCCCATGTCAGCTGTTTTGTTGGATTACTTACAAAGATTTAAAGTAAAAATAGCGTCATTTAAAAAGAGAATGTGTCATTTACTCTAATATTTTTGCAAGAAAAAGAATAAAATGGTAATGAAACATGATGATGACACAATTATTGTTGAAATCCAGACTATTTACATGCTATTAGGCACATTATTGTCCAATTGTCTATTCATAGTTGGAGTTGGGGAACATATAGTTGGAGTTGGGGAATCATATAATGCTCAAATGAATACATGTTGATGATAAGTTCTGTCTATTAGGCTATTGATATGATTTAGCATTGCCATTTTCCCACTTCACTTGGGATTATTTTAATTTTGAAGGTATAGCTTTTAGGCATAAAGAAGAATGGAGGAATTGAGTTTAGTTGCTCTAGCTAGAGTGTGATCTCTTTGAGACTTCAAGAGACAAAGGCAAAGATTGTGGTGAGTCTCAAAAAGTCATAGTGCTGTGATACCATGATTTGGAATAATATAGCCTCTGCTCCTTGTTGATGGGATAGTGGAAACTGACACGTGTAAAGGAAGTGGGCAGTCTTCAGCTTTCGGGAACCTCCTCCTGCACATAAAGCTTGGCGTGAAATTGGGAAAGGATTTGTGTGTGGGTTCAGTAAAAGTTAGTTTAACTGAGCCTATTAGTTACCATAGAAATTTTGATGATGCTGCTTTTAGATGAATTGCTGTGGTAGTAGGAAATGTAGAAAAATAATGTTTGTAATTTTACATTTTATTTCCTCCATTTTTGTAGATAGTTTTGGATGCAAGAAAATAATAAGCTGATATTATGATTGTTGATTAAATATTAAAAGCTTCATTTTCCTGTTTATTATAGCTCATTGCATAAAATATGCTTTTTCAGTTCTTTCTGCATATGTCAGATGTATGATTTATTGAAATGCAAATGTGACCTTTTCTCATCATAAAATAGTGGTGACAGGTCTATTCTATATAAGCTCTGCGTTAGCAGCAAGAACTTCTTTGTTTTTTAATCAAAGTGGTGCTTCCTATGTTTGAGAAATTTAGAGCAGACCTGGAAATACGGGACAGCTAGACAATTCATATATCTTTCTCTAGAGACTTAAAAATGGTTCAATGACTTGTTTCACATGTAAACTTCATTTTAATGATATGAATCTAAATTATGAGACCATTATTAAGATGATGTCCTAAATTAGACAGGAATTCTAATATCATGCACTGTTCAGTTTACGAATGTAATTGTCACATACCTACTTCTCACTTCTCAAACCAAATGTGTCATTATATACCTATGTAAAACAACAAAGAAGGTAAGTGAAACATTTGCCTTGCTAATTCTTCCCTATAATTTCAATTGGAACTGCTTCCTCTCAATGTGTGTGTGTGTGTTAAGATTCAAATGAATGTTAGTCTGTTCAGGTGGTTTGGCGGTCGTGAGTGTAAAACTTGAAATACAACATTGTTTCATGAACTTTCATAGCATTCACTCATTTTTAACTATGCTTGTTACCATGGCTGCTCTCCATAAGAGAAACAGATATATGTAGCTTACTGAATAGAATCATTACTGAGGAGTGCCCTTGGCATCTTCACAACCATCCTAATTGACAACACCAGAGGCACCAAGGTCTGAGAATCAGAATCAGTTTTTGATGTTTGATCTTGAATATTAACTAAGATAGCTACTTATTTCTATTCTCATTTATATTTGTTTTGATTTTATGAATCTTTACAAGGTTCAATAAACACAATTCAAGATCCAATGCTTTTCAAGTGTGTTATACTAAAATATATTATTTTTGTTTCTATGTGACCAGAGGAAAAAGGAGATATTTCAATTATTAACAATATATAAACTTGACTAAAATTCACAATGGAATGTTGAGTTTTATGGTACATTAATTGAGTGTAGTGGTTGCTTAAGACTTTAACATAAGGTCATTCCATAAAAATTTAGAAAGAAGTATTTGTTTCTCATTAGCAAAACTAATTGGAAAGCAATGGCAGCTCCTGTACAAACAGAGGTACAATTTTATCACCTTGGCTTATATCCCTCCTGCTATTAATTTAAGGAACAAATTATATCGCATAAGGCACTTATAATACTATTGCCTCCTGAGTTATAATATTCAAAATATAAATTTATATTTCATTTTAAGTAATCATTTCTGATATGTGTGTGATGAGGATTGAATCTGGTCTCTCAAGTAATGGCCAAAGGGTGTGCATACATTAATAATCAAGTATTTTTCTAGGATCAAATATTCAGCTGTTGCTATACAATAGATCGTTTATTATGAAACAATCTTACATGTAAATATCTAGGCAGTACTTGAAGGTACAGACTACTAATATTGCCACTCTCCACAAATGTGTGAAATATCACAACAATTTAGTAAGTAAGCATGGAGTTTCTCTCAATTGTTATTTTTTTTACAAAAGCATATTAAGAAAATACTTGCTTTAAAATTCCTTACGTCTCAGATGCAACGGGCCTAGGTTGGTCCCATGCCAGCTACCTAGATGTCTATTAATAGTCCATGATATCCTACATGGGCGGCTTTACCTCATCTGAATGGAAATTGAGAAGGAGCAAATGGCGGGTGATAGAAGGGAGGTGGGGGAAGCAGAACACGAGGAGAAGAGGGCATTATACACTGTCACTTATTATTCCTATTTGATTTTTTTCCTTGCTTATTTCTATTCTATTCACTACCTTTCCTCCTCTCCTATATTGTCCACTTCCTTATTTTACTATCCTCTTCTCTCCTATCCATACCTGGAATCCTTTCCCCTCATTTCCTTGTCCCTTCTTCTTTTTCCATCCCTCTGACCCTGCTTTTTTATTTTATTGTAGATTTCCAGTAAAAACAACTCACTTTGATATTGCTGTTGTGTCTTTGTAGAACTGATTTAATCAGTCTTATGTATGATATGCAAGGCGGACTATCACAGAAGTACATGCCACATCTCCATAGGTGAAGTTTGTGATCCTGCCTAGTGTTAGAAATATATATATATATATATACAACAACACAGACAACTGGTTCTTTCTAACTATAAAATATTATAATTATTTTGTTCAGAAAGGTAAAGCCTAAAACATATTCTTTTCTATCACATAAAGTAACAATAACAAATCAACCAGGGTTCCTTTATATATATATTTTTTTTAATTTATTTATTTTTTATTTTATTTTCCAGTTTAAATTT
Source organism: Mesocricetus auratus (assembly GCF_017639785.1). Taxonomy (NCBI): domain Eukaryota; kingdom Metazoa; phylum Chordata; class Mammalia; order Rodentia; family Cricetidae; genus Mesocricetus; species Mesocricetus auratus. Next base: position 36,479,076 of record NW_024429188.1, on the reverse strand, counting down.
AGATAAAAAACAAGGTTGCTTCACAAGTCAGTTCCAGGTCCCTCTCCCTTTCCCTCCCCTCCTCCCGCGCCCTCCCCCCACCCCCCCCCGTTATCCCCTCATTCCCCCAGGGAGGGTGAGGCCCTCCATGGGGGTGTCCATAGTCTGTCATTTCATATAGGGCAGGGCCTAGACCCTTCCCCAAGAGTTCAGGGTGAGAGTGCACCTCACATTGTTCTATGGGAGTCCAAAGTCCGTGTGTATACTTGGGATGGGTACTGATCTGCTGCCCAAGGCTCAATAGATTACCTAGGCCTCCTCACTGACACCCAGATTCAGGGGGTCTTGATCAGTCCCATGCTGGATTCCCAGGCTGATGCCTGGGATTCAAGAGTTAACCTTTGTCTGGTCAGCTGTTTCTGGGGGTTAAACAGCCCAGTCTTAATCCCTTTGATCATCAATCCTCCCTCTCTGTTACTGGCTTTCTTGAGTTCAGCTCAGTACTTAACCTAGTTTTGATTTTCAATCAGTTGTATTTGTTATTAGTTTTATTGCTTCTTTGAGAATTTAATATGATGTATTTTTTCACATTCATCTTTTAAATAAGTCCTCCCAGATCCACCCTTCCTTTCTTGACCACCTAACTTTCTGTCATTTTAATTTTTTAATCCCTCTAGTTATAGAAATATCTTAATAAGTGAATAATCAAGTGATTTAGTAAGTGATGAGTGGTTTTAGTATTCAATGAAAATGATAAAGGGCCACCACAGTATTACAAAAATAATAGCAAAACAAAATAGAGGTATGTAAGAAAAACTGTAGTTGATTGAGTGTGGTTCTAGACACTTTTAATCCTAACAAAAGCCTGATTTGCATAGTGAGTTCCAGGCCTACAGTGTGTACACAGAAAACCTTCCTTTAAGTAAGAAAGGAAGATAGGTGGGTAGGGATGAAGGAAGGAAGGATAACAAACAAAAGAACAAGCCTGTTTTATTTCTTAAAAAAGAGCTCGTTATAATATTGTTTGAGTCTAGTAAAGGAGGAAAGAGAAACTCAGGATAAGCAACCCATGGAAAATGCTAGGGGTTTAAATGAAAACAAAGTACTTTTATAAACTATGTTTTTTGAAATTTTGGAATATAGTCCACAATCTGTTAGAAAAAAGGAGAAGTAACTCTTCAGATAGTTCTGCAATGGAATTTTACCGGACTTAATGCTGACTAAAGTGGTACTAGTATTACTGTGCCAAGAGCTTAGTTTTGACCATATTGATCAGAAATTTCCATTTTATGGAGTAGAATGGAGTAGAGCTCTTGATGGTGGACACATGAAGTGTTGATCATAGGAAAATGTTCTCATACTTATTAGAGCATATAGAGAGGGCTAAGTGGCCATGTTGCATGAATCATAAAGTTCATATTATTCTATAGAAGATTAATGATACATAAAAATTCCATAGAGAAGTAAGTTGTTACTCAGTAAGAGGATTGCTGCAGGAAGTGTCTATTCTCTTTATTCTAGGGCCTGCCAAGAGACACCTGTTTGGGGAAAATGATTTAGAAGAAATTCTCCCTGACAGCATGAGGAAGACAAGCCTCAAGAGGTTTATTGAAACTACAGAGTTTGGGCCCAGATAATTTCTAAAAATAAACAGTAGATAAATATCCAAAGACATAGTTTAGGGTCTAACATTTGTTTATTTATGAATCTTCATTTATTTAAGTAATAGATATTACACTGCTAAGCAAGATAAATTTAATTTTATAGAAAAGAAAATGCCATGTGGGGGGGCTTTTACCTAATGCCAACGTGATTTATGATTATTAGTTCTCTTGGGCCTTCCTGAAAGTAAATGAACTTAATTCTACATAATTAAGAGACAACCTAGTCCCTCAGCATCTGCCTTTTATTATATTACCATGTGTTTATTCTCAGTTTGTCAAATATGTCAAAAAGCATGAGGCATTTCTCTTTATTTTCCTTTGGGATAGTTTGTCAAGCAAAACTTCTGAGCTTTTCCTTACCTTTTAAAGTTAAAAATGCAGAATGTTTATTTATTGAAAAATTATCTTATACTTTGTACTTTTAAAAATAAAGCATGAAATGAGATATATCACAAACTCCATTATAATGGAGACAATGCCTTTAATTATAGTAAGTCTGACAAATATATAACCCAGTACCTAACCAGAAGGTCATCCAGTTTCTTTTTATAATAATCATTTATGGTGTACATTTCAATTTCATTGCCAACTTAACAGTCTCTGTCAATGCCACTTTATATAATTGCTATAGATTAAAGCCAGTCATGGTGAATTAAGTACATTCACAGTCAGTTTGCATGAGTAAGAGAAAAGACAACATGTATAACACTTTAAAGATAACTAAGATCTTAGGGGATGTACTATTTCAAGTTAATAAATACAGAAGAATGGCACAGTTATGATGCTTAAGTGTCTAATCATATTTATTGGGGTTAACCATTCAAAGCTGTTGGGATTTGGGAGATTATAGATAAGATTCCCTCTTTTCTTTTCCTTGCTTTTTCGTTGCATTTGTGGTTGCACTGTCTCAGAGTTTTCTCTGACTCTGACTCTAACTCTTTTGCCTCTTTCTCCCACTTATAAATACTTGAGATTATTATGGGTATTCTAAGATAATTCAGGATGATACCCCTAGTAATTAAGTCTGTAATTTAATCAAATTTGCAAAATACCCTTTTTAGGTGATATAATATCATAATCACTGGTTTTAGGGATAAGAATGTAAACATATTTCAGCCAACTTTATTTTGCTTACTCCAACTTATGATTTACTAATTCAAACACAAATCTCACTGAACTGGATTGAAGACTATAGAAAGAATGGGCATTCAGAGCCCAGGCAGAAATAGGAACAAATATGTTGCATAGTTTTTGTTAGATGGGTCAGAAGATCCTGAGGTACCTGTAGTGAAAAGGGAGGAACAAGAAATGAAGGTCAGAGGAAAGGGAAGAAAAAGGAACTATGAAGGAAAAAATAGCAAGCAGACACTAATGATGCTTGAAAATATGGGCATACTTAAGTTGCATTCTCACTCCACAAAATGCTTTTAGAAACAAACATTTTCCTTGTGTTCAATTGAAAAAGTATTTGTTCTTTCTAAGTGGTGGGAGAAGAATATGAATACAAAAATGACAATAGGAATCAAAGTAACAGCAGTGAGAATAGGAAAGACAGAAGATACAGCAATTTTTAAAGTCAGAAAACATTGAGGTTGATTATGAGTTGGACATAGGAGGCTATAAAGAAAGTGGCAAAGAGAATCATTTTGTAATGGGAGGATTGTGATTCCATCAGTCATACTAGAGGTCTCAGAAGCAGAGAAACTTGAGTGACTATTTACTTAAAGGGAGCAATAAGAATTATCTTCAAAAATACAATGGGGTAGTAGAAAGTAAAGGTATTCAATGTCCCATAAGGGATTTTGGGTTTTATATTGTAAGGTAAAGTTTTAACTCAGTGTTTAATTACTTTAAATCTTTTCCATAAGAACTTTAGTTTATATGATGAAGACCTATTTACTGCTGTTTTCTGTGTATGATTAAGATGAAGCTACTTGTTGTCTATGTAATGAGGCTATAAACATCTGAAGAACTCCAACAGGAAATCTGCCTTAACACAGAAAGGAAGAGACAACAGAGTGAAATATAGTCTTAGACAGGTAATCCTCCCCATGAGAAAGACTGGTGGGATTTATGATTGACCAGGGAAGAACTCAATGAAAATCATACCAAGATTTATTGAGAGCATGAAAAGGAGTAAAGGGGAATGATAAAATATGTTTCTGAAGGAGAATTAATAGTATCAGGTGGATATTTTGGATGGATTATGAACTAATTTGAGAATATGCATTGATGGTGTTGCTGATTACAGAGGGAAGGAGGGCAATTTATTCAGACTAGGAGATGGAATAAGTTTAGTTGTGGCGACATGAGCCATGGCAGTGGTACTATTGAGCGGATGAATTTTTGCCCTAAAGTTCCCCTGGCTGTTGTGACAAATATGACATAGAGGGTTTCTTAAAACAATAGAAAAAATTGTCTTGAAGTTTGGGAAATGAGACTTCTGAAATCAAGAGCCATGCTTCTAAAGACCTGGAAACTTCATTGGCTTTCCTAGATTCTGCAGGTTTCAGTTGGTCCTTGGTTTGTAGATTTCACTGGACCCTTACATGGCATTGTTTCTAAATTTCTCACATAAGTACCTTTAGTATATACTTCTGATAATTCTTAATGATTATCTTGAAATTCTTTACTGCATTAGCAAATAGACTTCAAGTTCAGGGACATCTTCTCAGTGTTAACTGGACATACCTTTTAGGAGGGAGAACCTTTCATTAGATTATAAAAGTCCAGGCAATAGGTATATGTTTTGTTTATCCACATATTGAGGGTAGTGTGGTGGAATAAGACCGTCTAGAGAGAACAGAAAGGAAATGAGAAGGATCGACTGACCTTGAAGAGGTTGCAAGACAAAGAGCAGCCTGTCATAAAAAGTAATGAAAAGAAAGATTGAAGAGAAGAAAGGAGAATCAGGACTTTTCTGGAAACCAAGAGAGGAAAAGTCTTCAAAATGAGAATGATTTAAGTTCAGAAGTTAAGTAAGAGAGTGAAAATGAATCACTAAATCAAAATTTAGGAGGGTGGAAGTTGAGAGTAAAAAAGTATGAAAGCAGTTGATTTAATTTGTATATTTTTATTTCTATTTGCCTTTTTACTATTTCATAAAGTAATACTGCATTTGCATAATTTCCCCTCCTCTATTATTTTTTCAACTCTTTCCACGACCCCAAAAATCTTCTCAAATTTATGTATGTTTATAAACTCCCTTGTTATACAAAAACAGTATATAAGAATGATATTTAGTTTTAAATGTTTATTCAGTGATTTGGAACTTGGAATATTTTTTCTGTTTCAATAAAACAAATATAAATTCCTGGTTGTCCATATTGGTGAAAATTTTATTACTGAAAATTTTCCCAATCAAAATGTCTTTTATCCAAATTAAAGTATGTGTGACAAACAATAAACCCAAGATAGGGCCATACTATTATGTTTTAAATCCCTTTACGTTATACAAAGAGAAGCATATTAGACACTTCTATAGTTAATCTTCATGTTAGCTCTAAACCTGTTTACAGTTTATCCCTTAAGAAAGCTGATATTGGCATTCCAATTTTAATCTGCAATGATCCCTAAAAACTCCTGTGTTCAATTATTTTTCCAGAAATGGTTTAGGTTGATCTGTGACAATCATGAAATTTATAGCATAGGAAACAAAGGCCCTGAGATTTCAACCCAAAGCCTATTAAACATTGTTTAGTGGAATAAATCCATGAATCTCTCAATTCCTTGTTTCCCATTCATAAAGAAGAAATTTTAATTCATAATAACATCAGGACAAATGATGGTTCATATTTTTGTTAATTTATCATGTACCAATGAACATTTTCAGAACAGACTCAGTGCTATAAAAATGACATTTTTGTTCTGCAACCTATTTTATTTATTTGAAAATTGATCAGGAATTTTGATACAGATAAGGTTTGGGACGAACACCCATAATTTGAATTCATTGTTTGTTACTTTCCCCTTTCTCCTTTGCAGTTTGTCTTACCACCATGAACCAGAGAGTATCAGTTTAAAACAAACTTTCAGTTAAGGAAAAACATGAATGTTGGTTAGTGTTTAAGAAGCAAGCACATTTTACAACACTAAATTTGTTTGTCTTGATAGGCATGTTGTTGCTACAGGCCTTTAATCCTGGCACTGGGGAGGCAGAGGCAAGTGGATCACTGTGAGTTCAAAGACAACCTTATATTAATAGTGAGTTCCAGGCCAGTGAGCCCCTTTGCCAAAAAAATTTCCTTGCAGGATGTAGTGTATAGATGTAAAAGTGACTTTGACATTTCATAATAATCAACTGTGTTTTCATTAGATTTTAAAAACAGAACAAGACAAATTTTCTTCAGTAGATTTATGGTCTTTTATGATAACTGTGCATTGTAAGTGTTGACTGAAGACAAAGTTACTAGACAATATCTCCAAGTTGTAATATCTGAGGGTCATATATAAGGATGTTTTCAAAAAGCTGTGACCAAAGCTCTTCTCTAAGTTTTCTTCACATTGCTTATTATCTGTATTTTACTAACCACATGACAGTAGTTTCTATTTAGGTTTGTTACATTGATTTATTTTAATCTCAAATGCACATTTCAGTTACTTCCCTATGTGTGATGGAAATATTATGTGTGTGGACAGTAACGGGAAATTAGATTTGTATATGCCAAGAAAAAATTTCCATATTGTAGAGAACTCCTTATTTTTTCCTTGGAATGTATTTTGTATCAGAAAAAAAAGGCTTCTAGGATTACTCCAGTTTTTCTCCTAAATATATTCTGTAAAGTAATTGGACTCTCCAATGCCATCTTGTGGCTTTTTGTCATTGATAAAAATGCATCAATAAACATGAAAATAAAAAAGCAATTGAATGTGGTAGCACTTTTTCAAGGAATTATTAATCAGAAATTAACTTGATGCTAGCATCTCACAAACTTGCATTTTCTCCAAATTCTTTAGCTGTTTTGCTACATGTTTCATGCTATAGTTTATTAAGACTGTATTGGGAGTTTTAAGGAGACGTCAAAGTTCTATTATTTTAGAACATTATTTTCATGTCATTGTCTTTATAATTTGAAATTGAGATATAATTACATATTAAGGTATACTAATTTGTAGCCCTTTTCCATCGAATGTAAAATGATGGTCAAGTATATTTGTATACAAAGTTTCTTCTATTCCAAGCTTGCCAGTTCATATTTTTATTTCATGCTTTTTAAAAAACATCAAACTTCCCTACGTATATAACCTAAACTGCCTTGTAGTATACTATTCCTTCTGCTTTTGTGATAGAATGACAGGATCCTTAAAACCAAAAAACATTGTAACTTTAATAGTTCAAGAATCAAAACTAGATAAACACTAAGTAATTTTTTCTTGATAATATAACTAAGAGTTAGTGGTAGATTATTAAAAATAAAGAACCTTTATGGACAATTTTGTAATTCCTAGCTTATATTTTCCTACTATTCATAGACTGTTTGCAATAAAATATGATACCACTTGAGTACAGCAAAGCCAAATGCAAAGAACTATTAACTAGGCAAAATTATCTTGCTCAAAAATTGTTGTCTTCATATCTTCCAGAAGAAAGACTAAAAGGAAAGATAGAAATATTTTAAAAGAAAACGTTCTAGTCAGGTGTAGTGGTATACATCTATAATCTCAATATACCAGAGACTGAGTCTGTATTATTGCTTCAAGGTGGAGGCCAGGATTGTTTGTACTGTGATTTTGAGTCTAGCCTGGACTACTTTGTCAGAGGTTGGAAATGGAGGAAATAGTTTTAAATACCTTTGCATTTGGGCAATGGTACTAAGACTAGAAAAGGATATAAAAATGATATTGGTTGCTAGTAATAACTGGAATCAATTAAAATTAGTGGTTGTACAATGGAAAGAGGAAGGTGAGGTTAACTCTGTTCTTATTTAACTAAAAAATCTGTTAAGCATTAATAGCTAGCATAACATTTCTAGTTTTTATTCTTTCTTATCAAATACATAGATAGATTTTCAACATAATGTATCTTTTATAATTTTTAAAACAATCTTATTTTACATATCAATCCAAGTTCCCTTTCCCTCCAGTCTCCCCACTGTCTCCCCATCTCACTTCCCCCATACATTCCTCAGAGAGGGTGAGGCCTCCCATGGGGAATGAACAAAGTCTGCCACACCATTTGGGGCAGGACCAAAGGCCTTGCCCTTTATCTAGGCTGAGCAAGGTATCCTTCTTCCAAAAAGCCAGTTCATGTACTTGTTCCACTGCCAGCAGACCCATAGACCACCCAAGCCCTCCAACTGACACCCATGTTCAGGGGGCCTAGTTTGATCTTATGCGGGTTTCCTAGCTGTCAGACTGGAGTCTATGAGCTCCTACTTACTCAGTCAGCTGTCTCTGTGGGTTTCCCCATCATGGTGTTGACCCCTTTGCTCGTCACTTCTCCCTCTCTACAACTGGACTCCAGGAGTTTGGCTCAGTGCTTAGCTATGAATCTCTGCTTCTGCTTCCATCAGTTCCTGGATGAAGGCTTTATGATGCCATTTAAGGCAGTCATCAATCTCATTGTATGGGAAGGACATTTAAGGAAGCCTCTCTACTATTGCTTAGATTCTTGGTTGGTGGTCATTCTTGTGGATACCTGTGAGTTTCCCTAGTGCCAGGTTTCTCATTATAACTCCCTCTATCAAGACATCTCTTATTCTACTCTCCATCTCTGTCCTTCCTCCAACTTAACTTTCTTGATCCCACATGTAGTTCTCTTCCCTCTCCCCCTCCCCATTCTCTCTGCTACTTCCCTCCTCCCTCCTCCCCCATTCTCCCAATTTACTCAGGAGACCTTGTCTGTTTCCCCTTCTCCGGGGGTGGGTATATATGTTTCTTTTAGGGTCCCCCCTTTTTCCTGGCTTTTCTGGAGTTGTGGATTATAGGCTGCTTATCCTTTGTTTTATGTCTAATATTCAATTATGAATGAATACACTACATATTTGTCTTTCTGTATCTGGGTTACCTCACTCAGAATGGTTTAGCACAGACATTGAGATTGACCTCCTAAAACTGAGAAGCTTCAGTAAGGTAAAGGAAACAGTCAAGAAGACAAAACAGCAATACAAATTAGGAAAAGAGCTTCACCAACCCCACATCTGACAGAGGGCTGATCTCCAAAATATACAAAGAACTCAACAAACTAGACACCAAAGCACCAAATAATCCAATTAAAAATTAGTGTACATATCTAAGTAGAGAATTCTCAACAGAGAAATCTCAAATGACTGAAAGGCACTTAAGATATTGCTTAACACTCTTAGACATCAGGAAAATGCAAATAAAAACAAATCTGAGTATACCATCTTGCACCTGTCAGAATGGCTAAGATCAAAAACTTATGTTGTAGAGGACATAGAGTAAGGCAAACACTCCTCCATTGCTGGTGGGAGTGCAAACATGTACAGCCACTTTGGAAATCAGTATGGCGATATCTCAGGAAACTGGAAATCAATCTATGTCATTTCACAGCAATACCACTCTTGGGCATGTACTTCAAAATGCACAATCACACCACAAGGACATTTGTTCAACTATGTTCTTACCATCATTATTTGTAATATCCAGAACCTGTAAGCAACCTAGATGCCCCTTAACTGAAGAATAGATAAAGAAAATATGGTATATTTACACAATGGAGTACTACTCAGTGGTAAAAACAAAAAAAAAACAAAAAATAAAAACAAGAAAAAGCAAAAAACAGAAAATAATGACATCTTGAAATTTGCAGGCAAATGGATGGAACAAGATACTGTATCTTTTATATTTTATATTCAGACTGAATACAAATGACAGCTTTAGAACCAAATCTATCACTTGTAGCAGAAATTTTCAGCACAGCATACCCCTAAGGTCAATTTCTCCTCAGAGATCTTTCAAATATTTTCTGGTTTTGTGGTTAAAGTGCAGGATTGTATCAATAAATCTTCTCCTGGAAATTTATGTGAAATCTTTAAAGTCACACACCAGAAGACATGGTTTTCAATAAGTATGATAGTCACACACACACACACATATATATGTACACACATGCACATAGATATATAAAATTATAAGCAAGGTAATTATACATGCACAAAACACAATTTTAACAATGGGCTACTTTATGCAACATGTAAAACTTTGAAGGAAGTTAAGATATATGAGTGCTGTGTTTTATAACATATTTTTTATTTTTATTATGGTACTAAGTAGTCTAATCTCATTGAAGTAAAATATACACATTAGCGAACATGTCTCAGAATCACTGCACTATAAGGCATTATTGCATAATTAATGCATTATACATGTTTGTATTTGGCTGCTGGATTTTAAAACATCATCACAGCTCTCTGAAATTTCCTTTGGTGATTTATGTGTTTTCCGTGACTCTTTTCAAATAGAAGGAGTTCTTTGAGGAATCAAGTCTGTATACTTAAAATTTCTTTCCGGTTTACAAGCTCTCACTCTCCCTGTATCTTGCACAGAGCATTGCAAAGTCAATTGTTACACAATCCAGTGAAGAGTTTTATAAGGGTTTGTATTTCCCTGGAAATGGGGGAAGTAATTTTTTTTCCTTTAGCTGTTGAAATGATATGACCACTCCTGATTATCGAAGCTAATCCGCACTGGAATTAAATAGCTAAAGATAGAATAACTGATGCTGGAAAATGGATCTTCAGATGAAATTTCTTCTATTTGTTTAAAGGGTACTTTGTCAACACATTTTGTTATTTATAGGAATTTTACAGAGCTTTCCTCCTTATCCTTTGAAGATTTTGGCGCATGTGTGACCATGTAGGTCCCTTTGCAATGGAGCCCTAAGCTCAATAAATGAATCCTGAATGAATGATGTCTGGGAGGAGTGAAATGTGAGCCGTAGCAGCTGTTTAATGCCTGTATTTCTCCCAAGACAGATCACAGCAAACCTTAGGAACACTGGTGAATTGAAGTGGCCCACAGAATTGAGGGTGTTTTATTTTAATTCAGAACATGAATTAGTTCAATTTGGCAACTGGCACATTCATTCTGCCACTCTATAACTGACATGCCACTCTGCAATGAACAGTGGTGACTTACTGTTTATTTCAAAGGCATGTTTTCACTTTCTTTGGGAGACATGCTTGGTTTGTTTTGTTCAATTTTTAATGATACATGATTTTATTTTAAATTTCTTTGGAAACTGCTTTGTATCCTAGGGTTTCCGGCTTTCTATGGATTGAGAGGAGGTTATTACCTTCTAAGTTTTCAATTAGGAAAACAAAGGAAGTTTGGTAGCTCCACTGGGATCTTGTAAACCCTTTGAAAACATGTTCTGAATGAGACAATTTTTGTGCAACTAGCTCTAATTGTCTGTGATGAGAAAATCTACAGAAGCTAATTGAAGGGAGTCTCATTGTGCAGCATGTGTGGAGTGATCCAACTTTGATTTGCTCCTCCAAGTTGTTTACTGTTAACTGTTCTGGTTGCTATTGTTGTACTTGGTTCATCCTTCCATTTAGCAACTAGAATTTTTAAGCAATGCTGTCTATTTAATGAACAATTTTATAATATGAACTATTTAAAGATCTGGTTTATGTTTGCAACACACAGACCTTAACAAACTCTGTGTGCTATGATTCCTAAATCATCACTCACTCTTTATATAAAACTTGTAACTTACTGATGTCTTTATTTTCCCTTGCACTTTACCACAATGGTATACAAATGTGTTTTGAGTTTAACATTCTTTTGTTCTGAGTTACAGCTAGCACAAGCAAAATCATATTTATTTATCACACTTTATTTCTTATAATCACCTCGTGAATGATAACACTGTTGACATATTCTGAATGAGATAATAACATATGTTTCACTAAAATGATGCCTGACTCATAAACTAGCATATAATGAGTTTATTTAGGCAACTATTTTAATTTTGATTAAATTCTTTGGTTTTTGTTTTATCCTTTTTTATGCCTCCCAAATCTGTTTCTACATGACTTGAAAAATAAAACTTTGAAACTTAGAATTTTATTATGCAGACCTCATATTATCCCAAGTTGATTAAGCCAGACAGTATAATTAAGGAAAAAAATCTTTGTGTCTGTCATTCTTTTACTTAACCATTCTAAATTTGAATTTTACTTTGTGATCGTTAAGCACTCAGAAAAAAATCATATTTTGGGTATGACACCTTTTGTATTTAATTTAAGATTTAAAAAAAACTCCCTAATGTTTGACTTCTCTACATAACTTACTGTGAGATTTAGAACTTGGGAGGAAGTGAGTTGTCTTTCAGATGGAAGGGAAGAGAGAAATCCCAAGAGAAGCAGGCAGCAGGAAACACAGTATACGAAGCTTGTTAAATAGGTCATGTAACATTGGGGTAGCGATCAGTGTCTCCCACTTCTCCTTCCCTTGCCGAATGATACACTTTGTTATTGTACACTTCAGTCATAAAATATTACCTGTTCACCTCACAGTTGACAGAGGCAGAAAAATAGGAGGAAAATTGTTTAGGGCTTAGATAGTATCTGTTCTCTATTGTGAAGAAATTTCTGATCAAGTTCAAGATTAGAAATAATGACCAGGCTGATGAGACCCACAGAAACAGCTGATATGAATAAGGGGAGCTCATGGACCCCAGACTAAAAGCTGGGAAACCAGCATAGGGTTGTTCCAGATCCCCTGAACAAGGTTGTCAGTTTGGAGGTATGGTTAATCTATGGGACTTCCGGTAATGAATCAATACTTGTCCCCAGTACAAGAATGGACTTTGTGAGTCCACTCCACATAGAGGGATAATCTCTCAGTTTGGACACACGGGGTAGGGCCTAGACCTTGCTCCAAATGATACTACAGACTTTGAATAAAGGTGATGGGATAAGGGCTTGGTAGGGTGGCATGGGAGGAAGGGAAGGGAGAGCTGGGATTGACATGTGAAACAAACTTCTTTCCCATTTAAATTAGTAAAAGGAAAAAAAGAAATAGTGATGTTAAATTCACATCTTTACTTGAAAAAATTATCCCAATGTTGTTTGAGAAATTATAAATGGGACCAATTAGTTCAATGAATAATGACTAAAATGTAAACTTGAGCACATGATTAAACTTAACTTAAATGGCTATATCACTGCCAATTGCAAAGATATAAAATTAAAATAATCTTGTACTGATACAGGAACAAGTGAGAAACAGCATTCGTGTATTTAATATAAATGGAAGTTCTCCTATTTTACCTAGATAATTTGGGAATTATTCATAGGATTTGTATGATTGTACTGTTATATATTTAAATAATGTAATGTTTAAATTACATGGATATTAAGTAGGACACATATTTTAAATAAAAAATAAATAGTTCAGAAACACAAATAAAGTATTTGTTGCTGATATGTAAAATACATTTTTAATTCATATTTTAGTTTATGATCCCTGGGTGAAACCTTTTTCAAGGGCTATTTGTGGAAGAGATTAAGTGTATGTTTCTCTATGTTACTGGTTTCATTCAGTAACTGAATATACTTCTCTTTTATCCTCAAGTATCATGAAAAGCTATTATAGAGTTAATACTTCTGAAGAAGTATCTTACTTGAAGGGAATGTTTTGAGACATACAAATTAAAATAGTAAACCCATTATATATCAGGTTTTACAAATACTTCTTAGTGTCTTATTTATTTTAATAGTGGTGGTTACATGTATGTTTAATTTAATCAGAACATTCTATGAGCTCACTAACTGATATAAAGCATTTATTTTCATCCAATAATGGGCCTGTCTTTTTAAACTGTATCTTCAATTCACCACATAATGTTCTGAGTAGTTTACTATGCATCACTACTGTTCTAGGCACCTAGGATAAAAGTATTGGTGCTTTTCTTAATAGAGGATATAACTTTAGTGGAGTTAAAATTTTATAATGTTTAATGTTAATAAATTTAAAAAACCAGAATAGTAGAGATTCACTGAACTAGTTACATCAGATAGAGTGTTCAAAACTGTCTCCTTGTGAAGATTTCATTTGGGGTTGTGAGCAAAGCAGATTGAATCGAAAGGGACAGTGAGTACCAAAGGCAAGCAGCAATAACATAGAAGAATCATTTGTGAAATATAATTTAATGCATTCATGGTTGGCCAGATAAAGACAAAGAGAACAGAATGCAAAATTTTTGAAAATTAGACATGGCTCCTTATGCTAACTCATGAGTTAGCTAGTATATTTATTTTCAGTGTAATATGAAGGCATTAGACATAATAAAAGGAAAAATGAGAGGCTATGATTCACATTTCAACATCTATATGTGTGTGTGTGTATCTACATGTGGGTTGTATGTGCACATGTATGTAGGTACTTAATGCTGCAGTTACTCATGGTTGTGAACTGCCGGCTATGGATATAGGGACCTGAGCTCAGTTTCTCTGCATGAGTAATACATGCTGTTAACTGTTGAACAATCTGTTTAACTCTGTGATTCACAATTGTTTTCAAAGATTGTTATGGCTGTTGAATTAGAGGCTATATAATTCATCCTAGAAACAGACAACTATTACTAGGTCTCAACTGCAACGTAAAAGATGGCAAGCTAAACATTGGTTGGATACAGTTAAAAAGTAGAAGCAACTAGAACTTGAGAAATTGGTTATAGAGCACGAGGATTTTATGAGATTTTTGTAAAGAATATTGCTGACTACTTAACTACTTTTTGGGAGCAAGTTGTTTGATGAGGGGGCTATTTACTGAGATAAAGGAATTTAGAAAGCAGTTAGTTTCTGTTTTAGATATATTTAATTTGATAAGCTTAATGGCTTTACTTTTTTTAAATGCCATTCATTTTTTTAATTTTATGAACTAACCCCAGTTCCTCCTCCATCCCCTATTTTTGCCACCTTTCCTTCCACCCTCCCACCCCCAAACCACTCCTCAGAGAATGTAAGACTTCCCTTGGGGAGTCAACAATGTTTGGCATACCTATCTGTTGGAGGGGATCTCTGGCAGTGGGACAAGAACTTATCCCAGGTGCATGAGCTGGCTTTTTGGAGATCATTCCCTATGGAGGGATAACCTTGCTCATCCTCTGTCCTAATGGCTTTTTCAAGTAGACTTCAAGTAGGTCTTTGGACTAGCCAGTATTGAACATCAAAATGGAAAGAACCATTGGCATGGAAATTGTACTTAAGAATTTTGCCTGGAATTATCAATCAAGCTGAGTAGAAACATACATAAAAGATAGATTGTATAGCAAACAACTATGGGGTACTTCAAAAATTTGGTAGATAACTAATAATTCAGATGCGAGAATCGTAAGTTGGAAGACTGAGTGTGTTAGCTCAGAATGACTCAAGGAAATGAAATAAACTATTTTGGAAAGGAATTGAGAAAGAGAGTAGGATAAATATAGGTTACTGCTTATTGAAATTGGACCAACATCCAGTAATCAGTGATGAAAAGTAATGAATGAGTATGACAGAAAAGTATGAAAGTAATGATTAGAGAGTGATGAAATGATCCAGCCATGAAGTTTTGTTTGTCAAATTAGTACTGAACAATTACCAATTTAAATTTCTATGCTGCGGAGTAGTATGCTATTATGTAAATGTACCACATTTTCTTAATCCATTCTTTGGTTGCAGAGCATCTAGATTTTTCCAGGTTCTGGCTATTATGAATAATGCTACTATGAACACAGTTGAGCTAATATCCTTGGGGTATGAGAGTGTATCCTTTGGATATAAGCCCAAGAGTGGTATTGCTGAGTCTTGAGATAAATTGATTCCCAATTTTCTTAGAAACCACCGTACTGATTTCCAAAGTGGCCGTACTACTCAGTGGAAAAACAAACAAACAAAACAAAACAATGACATCATGAAATTTGCAGAAAAAAATGGATGGAATTGAAAAAATAACACATTCTGAGAGAGGTGATCCTTACCCAGAGAGGCAAGCAAGGTATGCACTCATAAGTTGATATTAGACATAAAGCAAAGGATAACCATGACCCCAGAGAACCTAGGTAACAAGGACCCTAAGAGAGACTCACATGGAATCCTTGGGAATGGGAAATAGACAAGAACTCCTGAGAAAATTGGGAGTGTGGGAAGGGGAAAGGTGAAAGGGAAGGTGGAGGGTAATAGGATGGGAGAACATGGTGAATAGTATAAATTAGATGCGGGAAGGACAGAGAAGGAGAGCAAAGAAAAAGATATCTTGATTGAGAGAGTCATTATGGGGCTACTGAGAAACCCAGAACAAAAGAAATTCCCAGGAATCAACAAGGATGACCCCAGCTAAGACCCTAAGCATTAGTGTAGAGGGGACCTGACCTGGGCTTCCCCTTTATCAGATTGATGACTCCCTGAATTATCATCATAGAACCTTCATCAAGCAACTGATAGAAGCAAATGCAGAGCTCCACAGTTAAGCACTGGACTGAGCTCCTAGACTTCAGTAGAAGAGACAGGGAGTGATAATATGAGCAAAGGGTTCAAGACCATTTTTGGGATACCCATGGAAACAACTGACCTGAGCTAATGAGTGTGGACTGACAGCAGGGAAATGTAAATAGCACCAAACTAGGCCTTCTGAATGTGGGTGACAGTTGTGTGGCTTGGGCAGGTGGGGCAACTGAAATCAGATCAATATTTATCCCTAGTGCTTGAACTGGCTTTTTGGAACCGATTCTCTTTGGAGGGATAATTTGCTCAGCCTAGATATGGGGGGAGGGAATTGATTCTGCCTCACAGAGATATTCTAGGCTTCCATTACTCCCCATGGGAGACCTTAGCCTCCCTGAGGAGTGGGTAGATGGTGTAGTAAGGGGAAGGTGGAGAGAACAGGAGGAGAGAATGAATAGAAACTGGTATTGGTATGTAAAATGAGAAAAGATGGTTTTAAAAGAAAACAGAAAAAAATAAGAAAAAGAAGTCAGAAGTTTATTACATAAGATTATGCTTAATCTTGTTAACCACATTTTAGAAATGAATTGAAATGCAAAGGTTGGTTATGACAAAAAAATTCTATACTGATGGTAGCTTGCATGCATATGCCATTAGATATCTAGAAATGATTATGTTGCATCAATGGGAACTACACAGAGAACAGAAGCATAGAAATCAAGCTGTTTTAGAAGGTAAAAGAATCTATTTCATGCCAAATTATTTGAAATGTGTTTTACAACCCATATTCATTATGCCCACTTTCTTATTAGGTCTATTATGTAATGAGCTGTGTTAATTATTCTTGCCACCTGCATCTAATGATAATAGATGTGAAATTGCTGATAGGTACAGATGGTCAGTTTGAAAACAAACAAAGAAAAAATGTTTTCTATCTGTTGATCAAATCTCATATTAGAAATGTTTAGACTATGAAAATAATCATCATCTCTCTTTTTAAGTATATACAATAAGTGCATGTGATGGCTTCCTTGAGCTCAAATATACATTTATTTCATTTAGGTCTAGATCTTACATACTCGTCAATCAGACATGTCATGTAAAAACACCATGATTTATTACTCTCTTTGTTTGAGGCCTTATGTAGTTGAATTATTTCTATTTAAATAAATCGTTAACCCTTTTCAATTTAATTTGGTGAATTGTATGAAAACATATTTTAATCTCAAAGTAAGACTTACAGACCATACTACTTGAAGGAATGTGGATGTTGGAACTTTGGACTGGGAAAGTAGTTGAATGCTGTAAGTGGGGTTTAATGAACCACCCTAGTTGGAACTTGAAATATTTAATTCTGAGAGCAGTGTCAGCTATGGAGGTTCATTTCAAGGTAACAGATGGGAATCATATTAACAAATGGGTCAGAGATAATTCTTGTGATAATTTGGCAAAGACTGTGGATGTTGTTTGATCTTGTCCTAAGAATATGCCTGAGTCTAAATTGAAGAGATTTGGACTAATTATATTGTCAAAGGAGATTTCAAGGCAGCCTAGTATTGATTGTGTCCTATGGTTACTAGTGATTACTTATATGCATACCCATAATGAAAAACAGGGACAAACTGGACGAAATCAAATGCAAAATATACAATTTGAAGAATTAAGAGGTGTGACCTTGTAAGAAATGATAAGACACTGGTGATAGGCTTGGAGGCTTTAAAAATTTCACCCCCTTCCCAGGTATCTTTCTCTGTATCATGCTTGCAGATCAAATATAAGCTCTTAGTTCCTGTTCTAGTGCGAAGACTGACTGGATGCTGCTGTGCTTCCTACCATGATGGTCATGTTCTCTCCCATTGGAACAGTGAGTCCCAAATTAAACACTATTTTATAAATTTACTGATGTTTTTCTTCCCTATAGCCTATGCGTTTCTGATTAGGTTTAAAATATAAACAATGGATTCCCTCCTATACAGAGGGCCTTAATGTTAATTCAAGAGCAGTTGCTTACCTGGACATATAATCATGCCACCATTGATCAGGAGGCAAATTTTATTGTCATGTGGATAGTTGACACTGGGTAACTGATACCTTTTGTCCTCTAGAAACTTCCATTGCACCATCCAATACAATGAAAGCTAATCAGGTTTTTTTTGTTGTTCTTTGACATACACCTCTGTGTTAGCCAGTGTTCTATTGCTATAAAGGTACACCATGACCAAGGCATCACTTATTAAAGAAAATGATTGATTGAGGGCTACATCCTTATCCTTCACCAGCAAGATTCTGAGTTTGGCATGGACATTTGAAACATCAATCCCAACTCACAGTGACATACTTCCTTTGACAAGGCCACACCTCTTAATCTTTTCAAATTGTTCTGCTCCCTCTTAAACATGCACTCAAATCTATGAGCCTACAGAGGTCATTCTCAATCAAATTAACACAATCTCTTTCAGGTATAATCTACATGAAATCGCAGTATTAAGAGCTGGAAGATCTGTGCTTAATCTCTTGGCTAATTCTAGTCTTTTTTGTTTTTGTTTTTTGAGAAATGTTTTTCTTTTTTTGAGTCTATTTTCCCTAGATGCAGTCTTCATAAGAAGTTACGTAGTACAACAGATTTGTTCATTTGTGTCCCCTACACACTCTGGGACTACACAGTAACATCTTTTCTAGAAACTCTCATCTCACTTATCTGTGTCTTTTTATATGTTCTCTTATGATTGTTAAAATAGGCTGATGTGGATAGCGAAGGCTTTTCTTCTGAAGAAATAAGGGTCACTAATATACTTCTAGAATGTAGACATTGTTATGTAAAAGATTCTGGCATTTTCAATAATGCTTGAACTTCTCCTATCGGAGCCATGGGGGATGTTTATAGCTTCTTTGCTATAAGAATCTTATGGGTTTCCTGGGAGTGAAACACACAAAAATGTGTGAGCTCATGCAAGAAAGTTACTAAATTTTATTTAGATGTCAGTTTACTTTCATTCTCAAGCAACTCATCAAATTTATATTAGAGGTGTTCTTACTAGTATGGCTCCCTGGCTTCTGCAACTCCATGAATATTCCTGTCTGTTCAGAGCTCAGAATAGCAGTTTTATTCTGTTTCACTCAGCTTTCTAATGAGTGTAAGAAAAGTCATTGTATTTCACTCTTTTCTAGCTTTTTTTAATGTAAAGTCATGGGTGATTTCTTCTTAATTCTTTATATATAGGAGTTGAAATCAGGTATCAGGTCTCTTTCAGTTGGATATTTACCAAAGGAAAGTTTCTTTTTTTTCATGATGGCATGTGAAAAGTCTATTTTGGTTGTGATTTATGTGGGTGTGTTTTTGAAATGGTTCTGCCATTTTCAAGTCTAAGATTTTATTTTTATCATTTTCTCCAGAATGGATTTGATTAAGAAAATAAATCTTTTGGAATATAAATTATCTACCTGGAGTAAATTTTGGTCAATATTATTGCCTTCTCCTTTTAGTAGAATAGACTGCATAGGATACTACTTGTAAACAATCTTGTTTTAATACTATGTCATGGCCATGAGCTTAACTTTTAATATACTGAGTTAACTTGCAACAATGTAGATAAAAAATTAGTATTATAAATCTGTATTTTCCTCTCTTAGGACCCTAATCTCCAGGGTTTTGATAATCATGAAAATGATTTTCTCAAAAGCTTTTTTAAAATGAATAATATTTTTTGCCCATTTTCCATTTGTGGGTTTTTGTGTTTGCTCTTTCAAATCTCTCCCCTCAGGGCTCAGGGAACCCTGCAAAAGTGGAAGCAGAAAAGATTGTAAGAGCCAAAGGGAATGGAGGACACCAAGGTACCAAGACACTTTAAACATAGCAGGGCCAATGGACATAGGAATTCACAGAGACTGGGGCAGCATGTAAAGATCTTGTAGGGATCTAAGCCTGATGGCGTCCTAGAGCTGAGAGGGGAAGTGAACTCAAGCCACTATCCCTACCCTAGAAGCTCCATTCAATTAGATAACCACTCACAAAGCAAAATTAGTTGTTTTTGAACAGATTCTCATTGGATATACAAACCACTCTTAAGATCAAGCCTCTTGCCCAGAAGTAGATGGCCAACACAAAACGCTCATGTCAGTTTATAGGATCTCCTTTCTTTCTTTCTTTCTTTCTTTCTTTCTTTCTTTCTTTCTTTCTTCCTTCCTTCCTTCCTTCCTTTCTTCCTTCCTGTCTGTCTGTCTGTCTGTCTGTCTGTCTGTCTGCCTGCCTGCCTGCCTTTCTTTTTTAGTTTTATAGGTCTTTTTCATGTATATTTTAGTTTCTGATTTTATGTTTTTATGTGACTCCTTGTGTATGAGAGCATATGTGTCTCTTCATTTCTCTATATAAATTTCTTGTGCTGTTTTTCCTTTGGTTCCTTTTCTTGCTTGTTAGTTTGTTATGTCCCATTCCAGTTTGTTTGCTTGTATTTCTTTGTAGAAAACTGTTTTATAATGAGAGAGTGAAAAGTTATGAGTTTGTGTGGGGACGGAAATGGGGAGGATCTGGGAAGAGTTGGGTGAGGGGAAACCATAATCAGAATATATTTTATGAAAAAGATCTATTACAATAAAATCAAAAATGGCATTGATATATGCTACATTTTGGTTTATTCCGCACTCAGGATATGGCATATTGGTGTCATATTGTGAACCTCAAGAAAATAATCTTCAATCTTGGTTGTAAATTTCTAAATATGCTTAATAGTGATTCACATTCCAACATATTGCATCTTCATTCTTCCACATACATTGTTACTGATCATAGAACACACAGATACATATAGGCTACTTCATCACCAGAAAAGGTTTTACAGAATACAAAACAGAAAGTAAGGCTATTAAATGTGAAAAGGATCATGAGAATGTAAAAGTCAATACTTGAGCTGGAGGGTGATATAAAATATTAAAGTGATGATTAAAAATATCATTATTATTTATATATTATCAGTCTATCTCTAAAATGTGAGACAAGTAGCAATTGTAAAAGGAAGACAGACAAAATCAATTTTTCTCTCTTGCTCTCTCTCTCATTCTCTCTTTCTGCCTCTCTTCCTCCCTCTCTCCCTCCCTCCCTCCTGACAGTGTACTAATCTATCACATCTATGACCTTATGAGTTGGATATCCTTTGCAGTAACCTAAGAGCCAGAAACCATGAACTTCCAACAGTTTGTTTGATGGAGGTCACCCATGTATCAGGCAAACCCTTCAAGATGATGGATAGGTAGAAAGTGTTAAGATACTACCATTCTGAGAAAACAACAGGTTGCCAACATTTCATGGAAAACCACTAACAGGCAACAAATAGCAGAAGTATAGTGCAGAGTATTTAGAGAAATCACTAAACCAACACAGCCAGTCCTACTCCAAGCACACACGAAATAAAGAAATGGAAGCAGTTACTGTCAGACAAGAGATTTGTTGCATTAAGCAAGAGTACAAACATGGAAAGGTTTGAAATCCATTTTAATAACTGTTTTGAATATATTGTTTACTGTTGTGACATTGTCCTATATGCACACTACTAGCTATTTCATCTCAGTATCTAAGCAAGTAACAAAATAATTAAATTTCTCAGGTAGTATCACTAAACCTTCCCTAGATGATGACCTATTTGTAATGTTTACTTGACATATAGCTGAAGAATAGACATGACATTTGCTGAGAAGAACTTTTCTTTTTGTGAAGAGAGTTTAAGATCATTGGGTTGTAAATGGCAACAGGATGTTTGGTATGAATATGACTGAGCAGTTAGTAATGTGTGTAATTATCATGACTGTCTGAAACCTCTGAGAACCTTTTCACTTAGGATCATCATTTCAACTGCTGACACCGAAATTATAAATCAAATGATAGGAAGAGAAATCCTAATGCCAGACACATATCTTACTCATACCATCAAGACTAATACTGGGTTTCAAGACAGGAATTTTTAAAAGGAAACTTTATACCTACTTAGAATCTACTGGAAATCATAACATTGCACTCATACAAATTTAAGGAAATGGGAATTGCTACCTTAAAAAGACATGTTTTGGGATATTGGAATTTAAAATTCTCTATTTTAAGGAAATAATGATGGGTATTAGCTGGGTAAACAAAAGCTGTAGAACTTAAAACTTAAAAAGCCTTAAATTTCTTATTTGTGTCATAACCAAAACAAGAACATTGAAACATAGGAGATAATACCAAATGTAAGTATACTCTACTGTAAAACTTCCAATATGAATAGGCAGGTTTGCAAAATAATCTCACTAAATTAATGATTTAGAATAAACTTAAATATGTTACATTATTAATGTTTTATATGGTACTATAACTTTACAACCACATCATATATGTTTTAATCTCAGATGTTGAAATTTGGCTGAGGCCTGACAATTTCTTGGTAATAGTTGAGGCTTATCACTTGTGTGGTTTAGGGTTTGATTATTATTTATGGTTTGATTATCATAAATTCTGAATGTAAATTGGGTTAATTTTGAAAGGTCTCAAGGAAATATTTTAAAAGGCATTTTAATATTGTATGTATATACATGATGAGTGTGTGTGTGAGCCTGCATGGTGTATATGTGGAGTCCAGAAGACAACTTCAAGGATTTGTGCCTCTGATCTTATATTTACATGGATTCTGGGTATTCAGTTTAGTCACCAGCCTTGCATGGCAAATGCCCTTAGCTACTGGTCTCTTTTCCTAGTACTTTTTATGGAATTCATATGTGCTTATAGTTCTTATGTTTAATTTCCTGAGATAAGTGAAGCTATATTTTTTTCTGATTTACACACTACTACTAGCTTCTGAGTTTCTATCATTTTCTTTTTGGTTGTTCTTTAACTTTCTCAGAAATTATAAGCCAATAAAAATGATATGTACATGACTCATGATATTTTAAGGATCAATAGATGTATTAAAAACTACATATTGTACTTAGATTTATTTTTCCTTAGTATTTATTATGAATATGTAAGGGCTTAAGAGGCATGGTAGTATACTACCATTGTTTGTTCCTTTGAATTGCAGCCATCTAGTCATATATTTGAGCATGTTCATCATAAAACTAATTTGATTATTTTATTAAAAAACAAAGCAAGCAATATATACATACATATTAAGACATAGCATATATGTATGTCTTACAGGTTCAGGTGTAAGTTAAAAAATCAACAATTCCCTTATAAAAACTAGTAATGTTTCTCAGTGATAAGAGTCCTAACCACAAATGGGCAAAATCCTTAGTTCAATCTTCACTTAAGAGAGAAGAAGGAGGAGGAAAAATAGGAGGAGGTAAGAATGAAGGGAGTAGGAAGGATAGGAGAGGAAAGTAGAGAAGAGGAAAGGAAAAGAAAACTGGAAGCCCAAATAGAGAGATCAGGAATATAGTGAATGAATTCATAAAACCAGAGTGTTGGGTGGGAGAGATGCTGTTTCTTGGTATATCTGCATCAAGGTAGGAGGAAGTTCACTGGTAAGCTGCTGCATCATTTTATTAACCATCTGAGTTAGCCACAAGTACACTCTGAGATTAATGGCCCATCTATCTTCCCTCAAAAACCAACCGAAGTGTACATACTAATTACCCATAAGATGCCCTGGGACAGACAAGAGAAGGAACTCTGAAATTTTAGTGTGGATTCCTCTGTAACAGTGCGATATTCACAGTGATACAGAATTGACAGCAAGAAACACTGTCCAACACAGATTGCTAAGAATTGAGGCTGATAGTGCAAAAAAAGGTATCAGGGAAGAATCACAAAAAATTGGCTACTGAGAACTTACAACATTAATAAGATAATGACTATTGGACACATGTTTATTAATCAAAAGGACACAGGAAAGTATAGTCTATGTGCATGTACACATAAAAAGTTACCGAAGTTCCAGTATATTTCTTATAAATATAGGAATAAGTAAAATAATGAACATATTGATCTATCTCTTTACTTTACTTGAAATAGAGTGTGCATGGTGGCCTGGAACTTTCTGTATATCACAGGTTGACCTTGATATTGTGATCTAATTGTTTTTCCTTTGGGGATGCTGGGATTATAATTATATATCACCATACTCCCCCTCTGTTCTTTAATATTTAAATTATGAGCATTTATTTGTTGTATCATTCACAGAATTAGGATGTAGTCACAATTAAGAGGCCCTTATTTAGTCTACATCACAACATATAACACTAATATCAGCCTCTCATATTGTAAAGTCTTTTCAGTTCCCCAAAGACAGAAAGTTTTCAGAGTATTAAGTTCTTATACACAGTATTATGAATGTACATAGGAATCTAAATATATAAGATAAATCAGTATGTTGCAATGTGGGAAATTTTGACTTTAGGCATAAAAGAATCCCACATACTTTTTACTGTGTAAACAATATTTCCAAGATATGCACCCCCAAAGCCTTATTTTTATCTTTAACACTTTTCAGAACTCTGTCTTTCTTAAGTCTTAGGATAAGATAGCTGATTGCATAGTGGCTGAACATACCAAGTGCCACATAATAAAGGGACACATTTGGGTGAGATTTGGTGATAAAGGATTCACCTTTTTTGTATTTTATCAGTGTCTTAGTTAGGGTTTGTATTCCTGTGAACTGGCACTATGACCATGGCAGCTATTATAAGGAAAACATTTAGTTGTGGTATCTTATTTATAGTTTCAGAGGTTCAGTCTATCATCATCATGGCAGGAAGTTGGCAACATGCATGTAGACATGGTGCTGACTACATCTTAATCAGAATGTCACAGAAAGAGGACTGTAACACTGAATAGCATCTTGAACATAGGAGACCTAAAAGCCTTCCCCCACAGAAACACGCTTCCTCCAACATGTTCATACCTACAACATGTACACACCTCCTAATAGTGCCACTCCCTGTGGTGACCATTTATTTCAAACCACCACAATCAGTTACTATGCTTTGGGTAAAGTAAATAGAAGACCCTAGAAAATTTATGTCACCTGGCTTAAGTTATAACAGATATGAATAGATTCTTCAGCCAGAAAATTTTCAAAAATTGAGCCAGAATTTGTGATACAATTAATGCCCAGCTTCATTCCTCTGTAATCATATACTTTGTGTTTCCTTGCTTCCCTGTCCCCATCTTAGCATGTTTGGCAGTGGCGCAGTATTCATTTAGGAGGTACTGAATTCTGCATGGGAAGATTTACCACAAACAAGTCCACAGAGTGTTAAATGAAATATTCCCCTAATTAAGATTGTATTCATAGCTTCATATCACCTTGGCATAAGCTTTCCTCAATGGCTTGTAAATTAAAATTAATGTAACTTTTCAATTGGATATGATCAACTTGACTAAGCATTGGCAATCTGTAACCTATGAGGGACATGTGGGTTATACTGCAGGTTGTTGTGAAGCCAGTGTGTTGTCTTCATATGCGTTTGAGGGTTTTAGAAATAAAAAAGAATAGTGACACATTATATAGCCTACATAGTCTATATCTACTATTCAACCTATAATTGCAAGAAGTTACAGGTGCCTATGTTGGGGTCTTCTGTGATATGAGGAACTGTCTTAATCTTGATGCTTTCCTGTTTATGTAATGTAAGTCCTTCCATGTAGCACTCTCCTTCTGAATTAGTTCTTCCCATCTACATGCTTAAGCTATGCTTTCTACTTCTATTTGGTTTGTGTTGGGGAAAGGGTTGTCAAGGAGATTTCATTAATTTATAGAAAATACTTAAGGAAAGCTGACTAATGGAGAGAGATGGGATGAAAATTCTCTCCTATGTTAAAGGATCTGAGGGTTAAATGTCCCTTGGAGAATACTCGGTTCAGCTGTATCTTATTACACAAAAGTAAATAAGTCTAAGTAATGGAAGAGTGTGTCCAAGGTTATAGTCCGATGGTAAGTCATAATCATGACCCAATAGCTTGGTGCTATATCAGTTCCATTAACTCCTGTTCCTATGGCAATGGTATATCTTTGACTTACAGCCAGCTCAACCATACACTCAGATGCTGTATCCATGCCAGCCCTGTTCAAGACTGTCATTTTATACTTCGAGTTTCCCAGCAGCCCACAGTCACTACTGGAAAAAGTGATCATGAATTTCCTTAAAGAGATTTTCTAATTTCGATTGTCTGTTTCCTTCACCAACCTATCTTATAAAGTTTTGAGAGACCGTTTTAATAGTATTTCCATGATCTTTGCCAATAGTGATGTTTCAGTGAGTAAAGCCTTGTTAGGCTTGCGTGTCTGTCTGTCACGCTATGTGTGACAGTGTCTTACTCTGTCTTTATGTGTCTTTGTCTCTCAGTCTCTCACTCTGTGTGTGTCTGTCTCTGTCTCTGTCTTTCTGAGTCTCTGTATGTGTCTGTCTCTTTCTGTGTCTCTATATATTGCTCTCATTCACTCTATGTGACTGTCTTTCTGTGTCTCTCCATCTCTCTGTCTTTTTCTCTCAGTTTTCCATTTGTTATAGCTGCTTAGTTTCCTCAGCCTCAGACTTACCTTCTGGCTTTGCTATTTTATTTTCCCTATTTCCTTGGCTCTAATTATTTCTGCCATTGGCTAAGCATGCATATTCCTAGAAGAGTGTTTTTCCAATATATATTAAGACAAAATACCACAAATTTAGTAACTTAAAATAATACAGATTTCTTATCATAAATATCTGGAGAACAGAAGCCCAGAATGGTTCATATGTGTTAAATTCAATCACTGACTCCCCATGGGAAGCCTTACCCTGTCTGAGGAGTGGAAGGGGTGTTGGGTGGCGTAAAGGTGGTGAGATCAGCAAGAGGGGAGAGAGTGGGAACTGGGATTAGTATGGAAAATAAGAAAAGATGGTTTTAAAATAAAGAGAGATGAAAAATTATAAAAGAACACAAAATAAAAATATTCAATAAGATAGCAGAGCTGTATCCTTTTCAAATATTTAAGAGAGAATAATTTCCTTGCATCTGGCAGTTTAATGCTATCCACATCCCATGTGTTGAGGCCTTTTTGCTTTATCTTCAAAGTTCATTGTTCCAAAGTTTGCTTCTCTCAGTGTATCTCCTATTTCTCATACTGATTTTCCTTCTCATTAATGTGACTATGATAGTCACAGTGAGCCAATAAGAATTGCCCAGAATAATGTTTTTGCCTCAAGATCTTTCAAATTTTCTAAAATTTTTCATTTGTGTGTATGTCTTAGCTGAGGTATTAGTGCAAGTGTGTGATGGTATGCATGTGAAGGACAGGACAGATAACATTCTTGTAAGTTGGTTTTCTCTTTCTGCAATGGTTTCAGAAGTTCAGGGGTTCCAATGCAGGTCCCCAGGCTTGTGTGTGCCAAGGTGAGTATTTTCTGAAAGTTTTCCAGGGGATATATTCTACTCTGACTTATCAACTCTGCAATAGTTTAGCTCTAGTCTTGTGTATGATTGTGAAACCTCTGGAAAGAATATAGTATCTGACAGGACATAGCTCTTTAAACGTATTAAAATTGCTTTGTGGCCAATGCTGATTTTATATTAGTAAAATAGTTTCTTTAAATGTGTTACATAATAATTATCAAAAACAATGTTGGCAATTTGCTCATCGCTCCTCTCTCTCTGTCACTGGGTTCCTTGGGTTCAGTTCAGTGTTTAACTGAACCATCCGTTGACTGAGGGAAGCAGAGGCAAACACCCACAGTTACACACTGAACTGAACCCAAGGAACCCAGTGACAGAGAGAGAGGAGCAATGAGCAAATTGGCAAAGAATGGGCTGGAAAAACCAGCAGAGACAGCTGATCTGAACAGGGCAGAGCTCTTGGACCCCAGACCGACAGCTGGGAGGCCAGCATGGGACTGATCCAGACCCCTGAATGTGAGTGTCAATGAGGAGGCTTGGGCAACCTATGGGGCCCTGAGCAGTGGATCAGTGTTTATCCCTGGAATACAAACAGACATCGTGTGTCCATAGCACAAAGAGGGATGCTCTCTCAGCCTGGACTCTTAGAGGAGTGCCTGGACCCTACCCTGAGTGAAATGACAGACTCTAGATATCCCCTATATGGAAGGAATTGGCAATAGGGTGGGAGGCTGGGGGGGGGATGGGGGGTGCGGGAGGAGGGGAGGAAGAGGGAAATGGGATTGACATGTAAAGCAAGCTATTTAAAATTTTTTTAAAAAGTAAAAAAAAAAAAGAACTTACCAATGTAATTAACACATGCCTCATAGGCTCCTTGGAACACAACACTCGTATAAGGAAGCAATAGAAGATTATTTAAATTCACCTTTTGTGAATATACTGACTTGAATTAAGTGACTTTAGTACTCACAAATAAAGTGTTGGCCACAAAATACAAGAATATTTATATGGTGCATTAATTTGATGGTCATAAAAGGCATTCTGATTATGCACAGTCATTGATGAAAAACGGAGTAAGAGTACTCAGTTTACATTTTTATTTATGAAATAGCAAATATGGTAGTGACATCATATTGGTCATTGTTCTTGAATACAGTTATTGTGGAAATCAATTATCCCTTGTACCTGAACATATTTCCATGATTTAAAATCTGTCACCTGTTCTTATTTTGACACAAACATCTATAACTATTTAAAATTTCATAGTTTTCTAATTCATTAATTCTTCCTTGCTTCTGTTAAGTGTTATAGATGTTCTTAAATAACAATCTCAAAGATCATGAGGATTAATGTTATCATGGTAATATTTCATTTGAAAGCATATAGTACATTCTGGAGAGCTTTTAATATTTGAATATATAAACATATACTATAATTAAATAACTCTTCAAAAGTTAAAATGTACTTGGAAATTATTTTTGTTTATTGACAGTATTGAATAAGTATCATGATAGGTATAATTCTTTAAATCAGCATTTGACTAAGGTTTAATTACATTCTGATAGGCCCATGGGTATTTCAGCACTTGCTTATCAGAAAATTTTATGAATTGCAAGTCTTTGGAGTCAGGAAAGAGCTAGTATAAAATGATACCAAATTTCTATTTCTCTGAATAGTGATACTTTATCAATAAAATATTATAGCTGTATAACAACCAAATGGAGTATGATTCTATTCTGCTCTTAAAGAAAATTTCTGTCATTTTTAATATTCCTGTATATTGGCATGACTTACTTATGAGATAAGAGATTACGAAATTAGTGGGAACTGTATGTTCTTTTGTAGTTTAAATTTAAAGAGATGTTTTTGTAAGAATCATTTTTAGTTCATTACTTTAGACCAGTGGTCTCCTCTGAAGGTTTAAAGATAAGCAGTAATTATGACTCTGAACTTATAAAGTATGTACTGTGAAGAAGATTGTTGGACAAGTTCAAAGAAGATGTCTATTGACAGAACAAGTTCAGTGTAGTTAAAATTATCTTGGAAGAGCTTTTCACTTAGATTTCATTTTTTACCTAAAGAAATGTATTTATTTATTAAAACTCCAGAGTTTATCTTGTAATAAGTAATCACCCATAATCATATAAGAAGGAAACTGCACAGGATAAATGTGAAGATTTTTGACTTGAAGTATATGTTTAATTGTTTAACTATAGTATTTGTCTATATATACATAATATATCAAAACTTGTAATAATATGTTATGTAAGCAAAAATGAGACATTTCATTGTACCTCATTGGTATATATTGATAATACATTTGAAAGAAATACATTTCATTTTCCTAGACCTACTCTGAATTTGAGTTTCCTTTCAAATTTAATTTGGCATTCCTTTGCTACAGTGAAAAATGCCATGGGTTGTTTTTTAGGATTCTTTGTCTTATAAAAAATGATATGGTGACATAAGAATATCTGAATAAAAATAAATTAAAATATAGCATACTACAACCAAATAACAGGCCACGGAGCCAACTTCCCAGTGGAAATATCAAGTGAGTCTGAAATCCTCTATTGTCTTCATCAATAATTTTGCTCCTATATAACCTATTACTGTGGCATTAAGGGTAGCTAAGACTTACTAGTTTTATAGGCAAGCTTCCTTTCACTATTTCCAGAGCCCCAGTCTGTGGCCTTAAATCTGCTGAGATCATTAATTATCTTTGTAAATGTTAGCAAGGAACAGTGTGGATAATTACGTTAAGTTTAATTGAACATAGCAAGTTTTCATATGGACAATTGAAGCTATTATTTGTGCAAAATATGCAGTTCACTAATTAGGACACTTTCGAGATTTTTTTCATGTACTATATTTTCATGGTGAGTGGCAACGTATATGAAACATAATTATTTTCTTCAGCCATATATTTTTGATGAAATGACCCTTTCCATAATTCCCTAAATATTTATGTTAGCTAAAAATCTCGATAATCTAATTCATATTTAGGTTTATAAGCTAAAAATTTAAGGGTGTGTCATAAGATATTATCTCATTTAAGTCATTACTCTAAGACAACACTGGACTAATTTAAGCATCCATTTATTCGATGACAGTGCTGCAAATCTGGCTAAAAACAGAAGATAGCCATATAACAAGCATAAGATGAAATAGTAAGGGGTTTTGCTGAAAGCTGTGAAATATTTCTAATTTGATTCATGTTTTTTTTCATTCTTTCACTCTGTATTATAAAGAATGTTAGAGTTGGGAGAAGGCTCAGTGGGAAAAATATTTACTTGCCACACAAGTGTAAGGACCTCAGTTTCAATCCGGAGAACCCTTGTGAAGCCAGGCACAGTATCATGGCACTCGGTCCAGCAAGCATGGTATACTCAGCAGCAAAACAATGAAACAGACAGAGAGACAGACACAAGCACACACACACACACACACACACACACACAGAGAGAGAGAGAGAGAGAGAGACAGAGAGAGAGAGAGCGAGAGAGAGAGACAGAGACAGAGAGAGAGAGACAGAGAGAGAGAGAGAGACAGAGAGAGAGAGAGAGAGAGAGAGAGAGAGAGAGAGAGAGAGAGAGAGAGAGAGAGAGAGAGAGAGAGAGAGAGAGAGAGAGAGAGGACCAAGGCAGAGACGATGGGACAGAGAGAAGAAAAAGAGATACTGAATTTTAAAATAAATGTATTACCGGGCTGCATCGATGACTCCAAAGTTAAGACTGCTCTTTCAGAGAATTAAGACTGCTCTTTCAGAGAATTGGTGTTTAATCCTCAGCAACCTCAATAGGAGGTTTACAGCCACTAACCAATACAAGAAAAATAACTTTAAAAAGAAAATCATCCTTAAGTATGTTTATGTTTTTCTAGAATTTGAAAAATTAAACTTATCCTTTCTTGCTATGTCTCGTAACAGGAAAATGTTTTGTGGCAGCCATTTGTATGTCTAATTAATCTTCACTGTCAGCAGTACTGAAAATTTTATTAATTTTTCTCAGGTCTTATAACAGAAATGGTGATGGAGAAGTTATTAAGATGTGGGCTGTTCTATACAAATGTGAAATGTCATTAATGTTTTAATATTTCTTCTGTTAGCTTAAGTAAGAGATACTTCTAAGCAACAATTGTGTGTTTTCCTTCTAGAAAATTGTAATATATTTCTTAACATGTATTTTTCTTCTAATGCTCTGCCTCAAATTTTATTCTCTAATAGTACTTGTGTGCTTTATCTTTAGCAAATTTATGTTGCATATTTTCAAGTTTCTGTTCATAACAGTTTATCTCAGAATTTTAAATTGTGTTCAGCTCTTATATTGAATTATGAAATTAGTAATAATTATGATTTTACTACTTTCAAAGTTAATATACTTTACTTGTTCTAAGTTAAGGGGTTAACTTAGAAATTAATGCAGCCAAATAAATTCTTACCTAACGGTAATCTAAGTAAATGTTTAATTTTAAAAATTAACTGGAGTTAACAGTTTAGATTTTGTCAGTTTTGACACATTTGCAATATATCTTTATATATGAATATAAGTCCTTATAATAATTAGTCTCTTACACCATGAAACAGGTAACAAAATATTTACTAAATTTTAGTGTTTGTTCCTTTTGTTCCATCTACATATATTTTGAATAAAAATTCCTTCTCCCCAATGTGATTTATGCATTTGGAGTTGATTTTGTGCATGGTGATGGATTCTAATACATATGAATATCCAGTTTTCTCAGTACCACTTGAAGAAGCTATTCCTTCCAATGTGCATTCTTTGCATCCTTGTTAAATATTAAATATATGCAATTATATGCTTGTACATTTGAGTCTTCTACTTTGTTCCGTTGATCTATGTGTCTATTTTTATGCCAGTACCATACTGATTTTACTACCATAGTTTTGTAATATACCTTGAAATTTCCTATAATTCTTCTGCTGTCATTCTTTTTCTTAGGATAGGTTTGATTATCCAGGGTCTTTGATGCTTTTATATGAATATTTTTTCCATAATTTCTATGAAAAATGCCAGCCATGGAAATTTTGGTTAGCATTGCATTGAATATGTAAATTGCTTCTTAAGGAGGATCATTTTCACTAAATATATTCTAAAAATACACAAGTATGGGAGATTTTTCCATTTTCTTGAGTCTTCCTCAATTTATTTCTTCAAAGACTATATGATTTTATTATAGAGCTCTTTAGCACTTTGTTTAGAATTATTCCTTGATATTTTTGAGGCTGTTGTAGATGGGAATGTTTCTATAATCACCTTATCTTAGCATGCCTCTTATTAGTGTGTAGAAAGACTACTGATTTTTGTAAGTATATTTTCAGTCTTGATACTTTGGTAAAAGTGTTGATCATTTCTAAATGTTTGGTGTTTGAATTACGGAATCTCTTATGTATAATACTATTAATGAACTGGATATGGTTCTGAACACAGAGTTCTCAGAAGAAAAATCAGTTAGAAAATGACTTTAAAAGTTATCAAGGAAGTGAAAATTAAATTGCTTGGACAATTTTTCTAACTATAACCGAACATCTATGATAAAAAATGCTGTGAATGTGGACAAAGATAAACACTTATTCATTGCTATTCATTGTTGCAAGGAAAGTCACTCTAGAAACAAATATGGAGTTTCCTCAAGAAGCTAGAAATAGTTCTACCATATAACATTCTTGTCCCATGCTTGAACATATACTCAAAGGACTCTATCCTTCTACATAGATACTTGCTTATATAGTAATTTAATTATAAATTTATATGTAGGTTTTTCAAAACTGTTTGCACTGTTAAGGTTTTAAGAACACAATCTCCATACATCAGAATATATTTATCCTACTTAAAATTTAGATCTGAAGTATTGAAAGACTTCACTTTCTGATGTTCTTCTGTTCAGTACTTGGAATGTGTATTTCCTCTAAGTACTCTTTTCAGAATCCTTTTAAGATAATTATTCATTTGACCATGAAAACCCTTTCTTTCCAAAATTAAACATCTGTTGTCATTTAACAAAAATAAACTACAAATAGATGATCTGAAAAATTCTTCCAAGTTTATCTGAACTTGAGGAAAATCAAATCTGAATCACTAAATATTTTG
The DNA here is from genome assembly GCF_017639785.1 of Mesocricetus auratus. NCBI lineage: Eukaryota > Metazoa > Chordata > Mammalia > Rodentia > Cricetidae > Mesocricetus > Mesocricetus auratus. Next base: position 36,445,595 of record NW_024429188.1, on the reverse strand, counting down.
AAAACCATAAAGTTTTGTGACAGTAAACTGTAATAGGTTACCCTTATTTGGAAAACAAATAACATGATTTTTTTCTAATTATATTTCAGAAAACTAAAATTAATTTATAGCCTTATAATTGTGTATTTGTGTTCACGGAAATTTACTATGTATGTCTCTAGATCAATACGAACTTAATGTAATTTCAAATATCCCTATTATTGTCTATTATGACTTAATTGAATTTCCTCACAGTGCCTATAAGTCTTCATAAGATTTTTACATTTAACTGGTTTCCTTAAAATTCTTATAAATTGTATAGCATAAGTGGTCACAGATAGGTAAATATTAAAGCAATTGTGCTTTTCTCCAATGTTCTGTACAATTAAGGAAAGGAAAACTAGATGCAAAACCTAACAGAATGGACTTAAGTAATTTATGAAATGAAATATTAGTTTAAGGAAAATATATAATGCAATGACCATTTCAAATTGTTATATCATTATATTGAAAACTTTATTCTCATCAAAAGAAAATCTTAAGTGAGTAATCATTTCTTTGGAATTTATAAATGAACATGTATGCACTCAATCAAGCAGTTACATTTTTCTTATTCTTTTTTCCTACATGTCAATTCACCCAACTGTTATACAGCTAAGGTAAAATGTGTTCTCACATATTTGTATTGATTTATGATTTGTTTATTCATTTATTCCTTCAATCATCCATTCACCAATTTATTTTTGGAAGTGCTAGACATTAAACTCATGGTCTTGATCATGCTAGATAAGTACTCTAACCCTGAGCAATGCTTCTAGTCACTATGTCCTGATTTCTATAGGACTCAATTAATTTTAACTCTCCTATAGTGGTTTACCAATGGGAATAAATATTATGAAATACTTTGTCTTCCTTCTTTCCTAAATTTAATGAATTTAAAATTTAACAGCATAAGTTGTTCTCTTTTATATTTGATTCATTGAATAAAATACATTTTATGCAAATATTTTTGCAATCACCACTTTATTATGATAGTTAATTATTAGGTACTTTACAAAAATTTAAGACCATAGCTCCTTAAACAGGGCATAAAGTGAAAATAAAATCCATACAATGGTGGTTTATAATTCTTGAAGAATGGTATGCAAGTTTGGTAACATTGGAGAGATTTTCCAAAAAGTAGTTTTAGCTTCTCCTTGAGTGATTTCAGTTGGCTTTCCAGGATGAATGAAGGAATATTACAACACAAGCAAAGAAAGATATATAATGAATGTGGTAAAAAATAGGAATTTATACCCAGATGGGACCAAGTATTATTGGTTTGAAATTAGTGTGATATGGGAGCAATGTGTCAGAATATGAAGTCTAGTTTCAATATCTAAGTTAGCTATATGTTTTGAAGACTTTTACAAAGGAATCAAAGCCTGAATATTCTGACAAATAAACTGCAATCTAAACTTTTTAAATATGGATTTTAGTTAAACTTACAGGTTAAATTCCATCAAATTACATTTATTTATGTTAAAAGAAATGGAATTTAAATAAGCATATATGGTCTGAGCTATGTTTGCTCAGTGCCCTTTTGCTTCAGAAGTTTCACTTATTCATTATGTTATTTGAATTATATGTTTATGAACCTGTAGAAAGTATACAGCACAAATACACACTGGAGTGTCTCTTTATTTGTATTCTTGAAATCTTTAAATTATTTTATAATAGTTTATTAAAGTGTTGATTTTATACAATATTTATTGGGATACTTATTAAGTATATGAGATTATATTTCAGTATGTTGGAATGAGATCATTTGTGTTATTTAAACAAATATAGTTTCCTAAAAATAGAAGATCCGCTTTGAAATGTTGATGCCTAAAAGACAAAATTATGTGGATGAACATACGTAAGCTTCAGATAGCTTTTCTTGTACTAGGCATTTAGCTGTCGTGCAACTGTTAATCAGCACAGGCCTTAAAACAGCTGCTATCAGATTAATTAGAGGGAATCCAGGAAATAATTCAACTGAATGTAGCATTCATGTAAGTGTGTTGAGGGCAATTAAGAGTAACTATAGTCATTACTGAGACTTCCAGGAAGTGTGCCAAAGGGATTGAGAGTTACAAAATTCTTTTTATTTCCCAGTTTTATATAATATGTTATTTGTGTATGCATGTGTCTGTGTGTGAGAGAGAGAGACTGAAAGAAACAAAGAATAGTCATCAATATATAATATTCATGCTAACAATAATTACAAATAACTAAAATTGAAATGTTTGGTTTGTGATGCAACTCACTTCTCTCTTTAAGCTTGTGGGACTGGTGTAAAACTAGTCCTCTTATCCAGTCTCTTGTGAAGAGAAAATAGTGTACTTGCACCAAGTATTACAGTGAAGCAGAAAGAATTACGTCCCATTTTTGTGCTACTATTGTTATAGCAAATTAAAAGCTTAAAATAAAGAAGGCAATATTTCATGAAGACCACACATTTAAAATCATAAAATATAATTCTCCTTCTAAAAGATTTAAGTCATCAAGAAGTTTGTATTTACAACAGCACAAACCTGGTTGCTCTGGTATTCATTATCATAACTACTGCATACATAAGATATTATATCAACATTACTCACAGGTTCCTTGCTGCACATCTCTTGTTATCACTTTGCTTAGATTTACACTGCTTCCCTTAACAAACTTTGCCTGAGACTGACACATTCAGCAAGTACAGGAGGAAGCTGTTGAAGAGGGATCCTGGAATGTGGGTATGATGTATAGGTTTGACAGATTAAGGAAATGATAGCTATTCTTTCTTTTTAAATTCATTTTAATTGACAGATTGAAATTATATGTACCTACCTTTTCAAACTTCTGTTTTGGTAATTATGTTCCGTGTAAATTGACTAAATCAAACTAATTTACAAGACTATTATATCAGGTAATTATCACTCTTCATTGTTTCATAAGCTTGCAAGCTGAATTTGCAGAGGTTTGTTTTGTTAATGGTAAGAAAAGAAATTTTGTATGATTACATTTTACTTTTTGCAGTGCTTTAACCTGCTTCTGTATCTTTTATTAAGGGTAAGTTGTAAAAAGAGATGGACTGACAAATCCCAGTTATGAAATTTTAGATATGCTTTGTCTAAGTGGATATTCACTGGAGTAAGAAAAACAATGCATAATTTAAATTCTGTTCAAAAAGGCTGGTTTTGTAACAGGTGACTCTGTTTTACAAAATGAAATACAAGGAGGAAATTTAACTATTATTTCTACTTATGTCTGTCCCCTCACAGATATCAGGGTGTTATGATGTCTGTGGAAAGCAAGAGAAGTTGTTTGGATGATAAGGTTATTTATTTGTTTGTTTGATTGATTTTTGAGACATTGATTTTCTGTGTAGCACTGCCTGTCCTGGAACTCACTCTATAGACAAGGCTGTCCTTGAACTCACAGAGATCCACCTGCCTCTGACTCCTGAGTGCTAAGAAAGGTTATTTTGTTTTCACAACTTGCTACCATACTTAATGGAATAAAGGTTTTTGAGAGTTGCTTTTAATATCAAGTGTTTTATTACTATATGTCCTTCCCACTACAACTGCAACATTGAATCCTTCCTTATTTATATGCTATACTAATACTCCTGCACGCCACCTTTCTTCAGTAGCTGACATATTGATAAAGCATAGTAACTTCATTCTTGGAGACCCCAAATTTGCTCCTGGAAAACTTTGAATTTCATTTTGTCTAAGTTAAACATCTTCATCTCTACCAGGAAATCTTCCCCTCACATCTACAAGTGTTTTGACCTTATATTTGCTTTGTTGTCATCAAAATTAAGAAACATAGATTATGTATTTTTCAGTTATTTGTGTTGCTAACTCCATTTCCCCTGAAATAAATGTCCCAGAATTGCCATAGGAACACTATTAGTTGGTATGTGGAAATAAAGAAAAATAACAGTATTTTAAGAATAGTAACCATATCTCAGAACACCCAGCATAGACTCTCATTTGAGTGGTCTAGAGGTTGAGCCCTGAGGGTTTGCACATCTGGTAAACAGTGGAGTGTTATATTTTTGACAGTAAGTACTAGAAATTAGATCTTAAAATTCCCTATTCAGTATACTTTCCAGAACACTACACAAAACCCAAGATTTGAATTTTATAGTATTTGAGCAACTTGAACAAAGATGAGAAATCAGATTTTGACTGCTGGAAACAATAGCAATATTCTCCAAATAAATATACAAATCAAAAGAACTGAAAACTCAAACGTGGCCATTTTAGGACAGAACTTATGGTTCACTATCCACCAAAGTCTCAAGATCAGATAAAATATAACTTGAGGAAGACCATACAAGCTAATATTTTTTCTGTTGAAGGGACTAAACATGTATGGTATAACCAGCACAGTTTTCTGCTGTTGTTATAACCTTATACTAAAAATTCCCAATGTCAGTAGCTAAAATAGTCATTTCTATTCTAAATTCCAGATAATTAGTTCATATATAACCAACATTTATGAAGATACCTAGATTAGTTTTATATGAATACATAGTCATTACTTAATTACCTTCATAAACATTGAATTATACCTGGAACTTATTCAAAGAGCCCACAGATATATAAGTATCATTGGCTTATGCATACTCAGGTATATATGTTAATTTCATTAGTAAATTTGTGAAGTTATTTCAAGTTATCTGAACTTGCAAGTACATTTTACATTTTTATTTTATGTTTATGGCAGTTTTGCCTGTTTGTATGTTCGTTTGTGCACAGTGTGTGTGCAGTATCTTTGAAAACCAGAAGAGGGCATCAGATCCCCAGCTTTCCAGCTGTGAGCTGCCATGTAGTTGCTGGAAATTGAATCTGTGTCCTCTGGAATAGTTGCCAGTGCTTTTAACTACTGAGTTCTGTCCAGCCCCACAAAAGCACTTTTTAAACATTGAAAGTTTAAAGTACCTTCAACCTACATCCTGTCTACAAATCTTATTTTTGTGTATAGAAAAAAACACGTAAACTACATTCAACAAAATTGTATATATTTTCATTACTTTTCTGAATGTGAGTGTGATGTCTTTATTCTGTGTTATTGGGAAATTTAAACTTCTGTATCTCAGTTCCGTTCCAATGAAATCACCAATGAGAATAATGCTACAGAATGTGACAGATACAATCAGACGTGAGAAAAACTTTATATTATATATTTGAAATCAACTACTTCAATGTAACAAACATAAAACCTAATTTGCAATGGAAATATATTTCATATTTATCATTGTGTAATTTTTGTGTTGCTAACAGGCATACTTCAGCATAAGAGATATGATGAATAATATGTGAAAAAAGAAAAGTATAATTTCAGAGGAAAATAATTTCAATATAATATGAAAATATTACCAGTACTTGTCAAAATGTGAGTGAATATTCTCATAATCTTAAATTTAAAGTAAACCTATAAATCTTTTATAAATGTTCCTTTTCTGTTTTTATTGTGGCCAAGTAAACAACATTTAATGTTATTGTAGATACATTTATTCTCATTATGGTTACAACAAGGCCTTTAATAACTGGGAAACTGTGATTTTCCTGTAAGTATTGTACCATAATATATATCTTAGCATGATAATTTACATGACAAAAATCCAATGCATACACTAAATTGGTCACCATAACATATATTCTAGTTGTAAACTTATAAATCATACAGACATATTTTAAAGATAATTAGAAACAATGTGCAACTGTAAGGGCTGGAAGAAAACAAGGTATAATGATACATATTTAAGTAGTGTAGGGTAATGTTGAATATGTTTTATTTAAGTTTCTTAAATAGAGAAAAGGTTTTTTGCTTACCAAATTTTGTATTTCTATTATAAATTAAAAAGCAAGTAAATAGTAATAATTGGTTCTCCACTTTTGGAACATACTGTAATTTTCTATAGAGTGGTTTTTAGAAGCTCTAAAATGAAACCTAGTACAAGAGTATCTGAAGTACATTAGATAAGACTATTCTTTCGTTTGATTGTTTGTGGTTTTTGTTGGTGGTAGTGATCGTGGTGGTTTTCTTTTGTTATGGCAAGCAAAAGAACACACATGGCTTCATTATTTTCAAGGTAGTTTTTGGTGTAGAATTTGTCTATTGAGTCTTTGAGAGTTAAAAGAATTGGGGCTCAATGTTTAAAAGCACTTATCCAGAAGACCCAGTTTCAGTTTCAAGCACCCACATAACTCCAATTCCAGGGGATGAGACTCCTTCTTCTGACTTCTGTGGGCACTACACAGACATGATATAGACATACATGCAGTCAAAGCACCCATACTTATAAATTAAAATAAATTTAGAAAAAGTTTAAAAGTATTAATAAAGGACCATATTTATTTGAACTTATAAAGTAGAATTTGATATTTCAATTAGAGATTTTTATGAATATAGAAATAAAACACTAAAATTGTACAATGATTTTGTCGTTTTAAACTCTGAGATCCAGATATATGCGTGAACTGAAGTGAATCTGGGACTCAATGGCAAATGCTGTGGGGAGAAATGCAATAATCTAATTTCCCCAGCTGATAAAATAGCTCTAAAGGCTTACCATGGCTTCTTACCTCCTCCATTATATCTATCAATAACTAAGAAAGTGTCATCATTTTCCAGGCTCAATGTAGAGCCCTATATATTTTGCTAATTACATACTTCAAGAATAAATATTTTATTATTATATTGAGAAGGACGCCATTTGTGAAGCCTAGAACTGAAGTCATTAGAATTAGGGATTATGTGTTACAGAGCTAACTTAAAGACTGTTTTAAAAATATGTCTAAATAAGGTTCATGCCTCTAAAATTAACATCTGAGAGGGAAAGTCATGAATATTAATACAAATTCAAGGACATCCTAGTTCACACAAAGAGTTTCTATACTAGCCTTAGCTATATGAATCACTGGTCTAAGAATGTTCCAATATAAAATTAAGTTTATTATTGTAAACTATGAACAGTTCAATATAGATAAAATGTGTTCTAAGCTATTGTAACTTTGAACAATTATTTCATGTGAATTAAAATAAAGGCAAATGTAATCTCATGAAATACATACACATGCACACATATGCACAATATATTGGATTTTTCTATGTTCTAATCCAGGCCCTGCCACATTTTATCTATATCCTTGGGAAAATTATTTAAAAAAAACTTCCAGGAGTTCCTGTGAAAATTTGAAATTCACCTCTAAAATAACACAGTACATGGCAGACAATCAACAAATGATCTGGTATCCTTCCTCTTAATTACCACATATGACAATTGCAATGAGTTCATGTATATTGAAGAGCTTCACATATGCTTCTCGAACAAAGGAAATTATGAGTTACTGTGCTATATTATAAATTTATAATTCACTTGATAATAGCTTATCAGCGTGAACTGAGAGTAAGAGAAAAATTCTAATTACTTAAATGCAATGTATCTCATTGAAATAATATTCCATGGTAATATATGGAATGTAATGCCTTTGAATTTTTTTTTGCCTTGACAATGTAGATGGTTCTCTTTCAGAATTCCATTGTGCTTACAGTGGCTACTCAAGATTGTTTCTGAATGACAATCAGAAATGATTGCAATAATCAAAATATAGATGGATAAGATGCAAAAAGTTGAATCTTTTTCTTGTTTGCTGTTTTTGTATCTAAATCAATTCTAAATTAGCATTCACAAATAAACTGGAAATTTAAAAACACTCCTATTTCCTGTTACATTTTTCAAAGTCTGGGAAATAATTACATAGCATTTACTTGTTTGCTATTATCTTAAAAATACTTAGGGAGTCAGTTTTCTATATGAAGGAGGAAAATGTAAAGTAATTGTTATATAGCTAGGGAAATATTCCCAAATATTTGCAGAGTTGAAATTAAAATACAGATAGCAATCTGTAATTGCTCAATGTGTCAATGAACTATCCTTTAATGCTTGCTGTTGCTACATGTAGTAGTTGTCAAGTATATGGATTTAGTTATTAGGAAAAAATGTTTCACTCTCATTATTTGTTATTTTTTGTAACCAAAGTGGTAGTTAAATGCATTATTTACTGTGAGTATTTTGGGTAACATGAGTCTTAAATGTTTCTAGAAAACAATATTAAGTCTCAGATTTGTATATTCCATCCTAGTTTAAAAGCATAATATATAAATTGATTCCTAACTGTAGAAGTTTCTGATGATCCAAACCTTACTTGATTTGTAGATTTGTAGTACACATAATATTTTAGAATAAAATATGAAGCTAATCTCTTCTTGGTGAAAAGAAAGGGGTTTAGAATATTCTCAGACAAGTTATTCAGAGCAGTATGTTAGTAAGGCTTGCTATTTTTGAGTTTCAGCTGCTTGTTCATTACAATGATATTTCTGTCAGGCAGTCTGTACTGGGAATTTGCTACTTGAAATTTAATTCTTTGAATCACCTTCTAGATTGTTTCTATAGCCTTTTAACTAGGCTTCCTGATTTTCCTATTGATCTTCCACGTCTGGCTCTCTAAGCTTCCTATACTAACTCTTTGCCTCTTTTCCCAACCTTAATAAACTTGCCACTACATCTGTACCCATTGCTTTGTCATTTTATTCCTTTCCTTCCAGGGTTTGAGTCTGCATGCTCTCCTTAAGAATCATGTCTGACCTTATGATTTGTTTTGCAAATATAATGTGGTAAAATTGACAGAAGGTAATTTCTAATCTTAGATCTCTGTAGACTCAAATGCTTCCTCTGGTTTTCTTGGGACTCTTCTATGATAAAATGATGTACTTGAGGCTTACGCACTCCAGTGAACAGTTAGCTAAATATCAGGCCATTCTACATCAAACAAGTATTTCTTTGATGCATGGGCATTTCTTTCTGTGGTACTATACAAATTAGTCTAAGATATTAGAGAGCCTATGGAAGAGCTGAAATTAATCAGCCTCTATAATTTCTGTTACTCCATCTTATGAGTAAGTCTGTAATTTAAAAAATCTGTGTCTGACAGGGAGGGATTGGATATGGAGGGGAGGGCAAGGGATGGGAGGAGGGGAGTAAGTGGGGAGAGCAGATGGTGGTAAAACTAGGATTAGGATATATTGTATGAAATAAGAATATATTTTCAATTAGAATATGTCACTCTAAGTAATTTCCTAAATGACACTTTAAATTTTATGTGAGTAAGTACTTTTGTATTTGAAAATGTGGCTTAAATTATCTGAAATGTGGAAAAAAGAAGTGCTGACATTTGATTGAAAGACTGCTATCTTGAGAAATTGAAGATGCAGTTTTTATTGACATTGTCTTATCATGTGCAGTTTGGTAGGATTCACTATTGACTTTCATATCAGAATTCTTGACAAAAGCTTTGATTCTCATTTTTAAGACTGTCTGTATCTTGAGTGATTTTTTATAACAAGTGCCAAGAAAGGACAGAAAAGATGTTCTACTGATGTGTACATGACAAGTGAAATATCATAACCTTTTAGAAACCTTTATTGAATTTAATTCCAAAACATATAAGATGGTACTAGGAGCAAAATGTGTTATTTGTAGTGTTATTATAAGGGCACTCCAAATGTAAAGATATGATATCCATGCAGAAAGAATAAAGTAGATTCTTGCTCATTAGATTATTTCCCTCAAAGTATAGTTGATGTTCACATAAACATAGTGTATGTTCTGTCTAAACTAAATGTGCCATGTTGAAATAGATACATCTATCCCATTAAATACCATTAGGGTTACCAAAATTGTCAGTTTGCCACATTAATTTTATTTGTGTATTTTTATGTGTATAGGATATGGGTAAGTTTGTGTGCATATTCTTGTGTATGTCTATGTGTGTCGGCATTCCATTGGGGCCATTTGGAGATCAGAAGATATGCCTGATTGCTGGTTCTTACCATATCACATAGTCAGAGAGACATGATGTGTAATAGGGTGGCCTATAAGCATCCATGGAATCTTGTCTCTGCTATGTATCTCCCCTTATGCACACTGGATTTACAGTACTGCCATACTCACAGTTGTCTGTAGTCTGAAGATTTGAACTCAGGTGTTCATGCTTGCATAGGATGTACTTTTACTCCATGGTCCATATCATTACTATTTCATGTAGCTAGGGTTGGCCTTGAACTCCTGATTATCCTGCATCCACTACGGAACTGCTGAGATTAGAAAAATGTGTTCAAATATCCAGGTTACATGGTTCTAGACACCAAGCTTAGGCCTTTATGCATGCTAGGCAAGCACTTAACAAACTTAACTACACCCCAGTCCCTTTTCATATTATTTGTAATACATATTAATTTATGTACTAGAAAGATATACATTGGTCAAAAATAGCCATACTTTAAAATCTTTGCCTGTCTTATTTGAAGTCATATAACCATGTTAGATTAAATTAAAAATAATCTGCATGTCTAAATCAAAACAACTCAATATTTAACTAAGACAACTCAGGATAATTTTTAGAAGGTATGGGGAAGCAGGAAGCATGAGTCGAGGTAAGAATAGAGGAGAGCAGGATGAGAGATACTATAATAGATCGAGTCATTATAGGCTTGAGGAGAAAGCTGACACTAGTGAGATCTCCAGAGATCTACAAGGATAACACCAACTGGCAAAATAAGCAATAATGGAGAGACTACATTAATAGCCCCTCCTTGATGATAAGATTGGTGACTACCTTTTATGACATCCTAGACCTTCATCTAGTGACTGATGGAAGCAGAGACAGATACCCACAGCTCAACACTGAACTGAACTTCTGGAACCCAGTGACAGAGATGGAGGGGTGATGAACAAAGGGGACAAGAACATGATGGTGAAACCCACAAAGACAGATGACCAGATAATGGGGAGCTGTTGAAATCCCAGGCTGATGGCTGAGAGGCCAACTGGGGACTGATCCAGACTCCATAAATGTAGTGTCACTGAGGAGGCCACATAAATCACTGGGGCCTTGGTTAGTAGACCAGTGTTTACCATGGTGTATGAATGATCTTTGGAGCCCAATCCAAATAGGGGGATTCTCTCTCAGCCTGATCACATGGGGAAGGGCCTAGGTCCCGCCCTGGATGAAATGACAGACTTTGGAGATAACTCCAAGGAGGGCCTCACCCTCCCTGGGGAATGATGTGGGGATTGGGTGGGGGGCTTGTGGGGGCTGGTGGAGGGACAACAGAGAAGAGTTGGGAGAGGGAGCAGGGATTGACATGTGACGCATTCATATTTCTAATTTAAATAAAAACATATATTGAGGAAGAAAAAAAGATAAAAAAATATCCAGTATACAATTAAGTTAATGATAGTTATGAGTGTCAACTGATTGTATAATCTACTGAATACTTGAAAGCTAAAGATACAGGAATTTTCTTTTACTGCAAGATCTTATCAGAGGAATACAATATTTATCCTCATGTGTGAAGCACAAGTAAGTCAGTAGATTTCATTAAATACTTAATATCATATTTTTGTGTATTAAAATATATGAGGATGATAAAGTAGAAATTAATCTTAAAGGACTACATTTTTAGGGCCTTTTTTTAGGTTCATGATGAAACTGAGTAGAAAGTACAGAGATTTAGCTAGTCCTATCACATTATGATAAAAGCTCTTTACTGAACCATCAGTCTTCTTTAGTATTCACATTTAGGGTACACTCTATGTGTTTGGCTAAGTGTATAATACCATATATAAACACACCGATAATCCCCAGGGCTTTGACTGTGCTTCACACTCCTACCCCACCAACCTGACCATCATGATTCTTTTTACTGGCTCCACAGTTTTCTTTGCCATAATGTTATAGAGTTGGACATCATATAGCCTTCTAGTATTGTTTTTTAACTTAGAAATATACATTTTGTTTTCTTCCATATCATGGCATGATTTGACACCTCATTTCATTTCAGCACTCAATAATTTTCCCTTACCTGTATGTGCTACATGTTATTCACTTACCTACTGAAGAACACGTTGTTTGCAAAGGGTTTCCAATTTGATTAAAAGCATTTAAGCCATCCAAGTGCCGATTTCTGCATAAGCATAGGTTTCCAACTTACCTGTGAAAATCTGAAGAGAACAACTGTTTATTATAGGCTTAGTTTTACAAGAAACAGTAGAAGCTTCATTGTCTTCCCATATAACACTGCCATTTTATAATCCTAGCTGCAAATTCTAATTCTGACATTTATGTATTCTAATCTTTCTAGTATTTGATGCTAGTATTCTTACTTTTAGATGGTTTCATTTGTTGTAGTATCTCATAATTTTTCAAGGTAATGATCATATTATTCTTCCTAAAAAAAGCATACATCACTGAATGTAAAGTTAAAAAATATCTGAACTGAAATCACTACTCAGCATATGAACGTTAACTTTGTTCTACTTTAACCCAAAATTTCATGGAGAATCATTTGAATGTGATGAATGTTCATGTCATCATAGTCTAACTGAGGAAAACCTGGGAACTGACTACATGAGAAGGACCTTCAGTTGAGCTTTTGGATACTATATTTGTAGTGTTTGGAACTAGCCTAAGTTTCTGGGTTATCCAGTCTCTGGCTCTAGGCCATCCAGGCATTGCAGTGCATGGGGTCCTTCTCATGGTATGGGCCTCAAGTTAACCAAACTTTAGTTGATAACTCACACAAGTTCTGTCTCACCATTGCTCCAGCACATCCTGCAGGTAGGACAGAATGTAGGTGGAGGGTTTTTTGGCTGGGTTCTTGGCCATGTTTTTTCTTTCTGTAGTCTGCAAAGTACCTTCTTGTCCCAAAGAGACTAGAACACAGAGGTAAATGTTCAAATGAACTACCAGTTTGACCTCTCTATATTCAATTAGCTGTTTGAATGCTGCCCTAGGCAATAGAACTCCCCTGTCAGTACTTAGAGAGCAACCCTCTATCCTAATATCACACTTGGTTGTTTAGGGATTGCCAAGGCGCCCTCTCCCTCTCAACCAACAATTCAAACAAATGCAATCAAGTGCCACCACTGGAAATCTTGCCTTGCTATAAATGGTGAGCAGTTCAGACTGTCTATCTTCCATTACTAGGAGTCATTGCTGGGGTCATCCACATAGATTTCAGGAAATTTTCACCACATTGAATTTTTATACCTAACTGAAATGTCCCTACAATTACAATTGTCTCTCCCAGTACTCTCTTCCTCTATTCCTCCCCTGCCACACATATACCTGATCCCTCCTGCCCCCATCCTCACATACCCTCAGTGGACCCATACAATCTATAGTATTGGCCCTTCCCAGGGAGATCCATGCTTCCCCCTAAAGCCCTCCTCTTTATATAATCTCACTGAGGCAGTATATTGCAGCTTGATTATAATTTACTTGGCAGCTAATATCTGTTTATAAGTGAACACATGCTAGATTTGTCTTTCTGGGTTTGGGTTATCTCACTCAGTTGCCAATAGCTTCTTAGCTAGAAATCAAACTTCATTCACGTTTCATGTTATAATTTTGGTTGTCTTCATCTAGCATAGACTTGTACATATTATACAACTGTGGATGTGGGTTTCTGTCCTGCTTGGTCCCACAGCTCTTTAATCCCAAATAAATAGACAGAGGCTTATATTAATTATAAACTGTTTAGACAATGGCTTAGGTTTCTTATTGACTAGCTCTCTCTTAATTATTAACCCATTTCTGTTAAACAATGTATTACCGCGAGATGTAGTTTACCCATAATGTTCCGGTATGTTACTCTTTCAGCAGTTATGTGACATTTCTCTGGTGACTCCCCTCTCCATTCCTCTTCCCAGAATTCTCCTAGTCTGGTAACCCCCCCTATAATTCCTGCCTGGCTATGTTCTGTCTGTCCATCTGCTAAGACAGCTTTATTCATCAACCAATAAGAGAAACATATATTCACAGCATACAGAATGACGCACCACCATCATACAAGTGATGTGAGTTTGTATGTGCAACTGCCTTTCTGTCTGGAAAATACTTTTTCATCACATTCATTCAACACCTCTGACTCTTATGATGTTTATGTCCTTTCTTCTGTGATGACCCCTGTGCCTTGGGATTGGGCCATGTGATATAGTTGTCTCATTCTATGCATCATTAACAATTATGAATCCCTGTGTTCATCATCTTGTTTGAAAAGATGCTTCTATAATGAGCATTTAGAAATGCACTAATGCATGTGTACCAGAATTGGTTAATATTATGTACATTAATAGAATAATAATAGTAGTTTCTCCCCTAGGGCCTTTAACCTACCTTAGTCACAGGTTCTTCACCCTGATAATGGTGCCAGATATGAGTGTCATGTAGTCTTAAAATTTGATCAGTTAGTGGTTGGTTACTCCTAATCCTATATTGTTTGTGCTTTTATTACAGCAGTGGGTAGATCTTACTAAGCCAGTATTTGTAGCTTGCATGATTCACAACAGTGTAAAACTGATGATTATTTTTAATCTCCAGTAGTGAACACACCACGTATTCTATCTAGTACTATGAAAAGTAGTTAAAAGGCATGCTGCTTCCAGGCCAGTACCAGCTCCATCTCCATGCTCCATGACTCCAGAAAGTGGTGGTTTAATCAATGTTGTTTTATCATCAGATGTATTCTTTCTAAAGAAAAACTAATTCAATAATGTGGTCTTTGTATTTTCTATATTTAACAGATTACTTCTTTGGATTTATGGCCCAACGCTTATCTATTTTTTAAAGGGAATCTGTTGTGCTTAGTCAAAAGCTGCTATGCATTACCCACTCAGCAACAGTGCTGTATAGTCATGGGTACTTGGGATGATCCAGGCTTTAGTTTGACCTTTGAAAATTAGTTCTGAATTAGAGACCATCACTAGACAAGTAATAATGTATAATATGAAAACATATACTCTTACACAATCTAGAAGAAATGGAAGGACAAAGAAAACAGCAAAAAAGAAGGAAATTATTTTCAATGTTTAAGGCCTCGTTATTATAATTGCTGACACCAGTCTGCCATTAAAATGGTCTCATTTCCTCAAATATTGTACTTTCATATGCAAAGTGAGCAGTCAATAATTTTGCTAACATGACCTAATTTTTAGAGCTAAGTGTGTGTATGTGATTTCATTCTGAATCTATAATCCTTTAGACCTCTGATTCTTTTATCAGGAAGACAATATTATTGTAGTGTAAAACCTAGCACTTGTCTCTGTAATTTTCAGCATTTTCTGTTTTATACAATCTTTTATATTCATGTATATAAAGGTTGGAGCTTTGCTATTGTAGGAATGAAGAATAATGAAAATATTTCCAAAAGCTATAAAAGCACATTCCTTAAAAAAGGTTTTTTTTCTTAAAAGGTATTAAAAGCTCACCATTGTTCTATTGGATGTAAGTACTAGAACTATTTTAAAGAAATAGAATTGTGTTAATTATATTTTAATACTTAATGTTCATTAAAATATTAAAGCATACATGTTACTCTAGTTTTAAAATCATCTGAATTACCTGAAAAAATACAATATTATCTACAATATTATCAAGATATATTAAAGTGTTTATGAGAGATAAGTTGCCATCATTACTGAGAACTTTTGTGGGTCTAGTGTTTTAATTTACAGAAAATCATGAGACTAAGAAACTTAAAAAATTTGGTATTGAGTTTGAGTTTGTTTTCATATTCTATTTTTTCAAAGTCTTTTATAAACTTAGAGTACCCTTCAAAATGTGATAACCAAAGAGGTTGTTAGATATTGCATGACGTGGTGGCAGAGCATTTGCCTTCCAAGTGTAATGTCCCTGTTCCACTCCCACCACTAAATATTAATAGGAAAGATCATGTTGATGAAACTAAATGTAATATTATGACTTAAGAGTTTCAGCTAATTTTTACTAAAAGAAACAGTCAAAGGATGCAGTTCAAAATCTATCAAAATTTCTAGACTAAAAAATTTGATAATCAACCTAGAGGCTGGTTGATATATAAAATTAATGAAAACGAATAAAACAATAAATTTAGAGGCACAGAATGATTTTAAATTATAATATTCTCATAATTTAATCTACACTAGGGTGAAAAATTTATAGTTCAGCACTTTCTCCATAAGCACTATTTACCCACATGATGAAGTGACATGTGCTTCCAAGAGCATTCTGTAAGGGCTCCATTAATAATAGTTAAGAAAAAAACAGCTGACCTGGATAAGGGTGAGCTCATGGACCCCAGACTGACAGCAGGAAACATTTATAGGACCAAACCAGGCCCCCTGAATGTGGATGTCAGTTAAGAGGCCTGGGAAGTCTATGGGGAACAGTATTTATCCCTAGTGTACAAATGGAGTTTGGAAGCCCATTCCCAATACAAAGATATTCTCTCAACCTAGACACACTGGGTAGGGACTAAGCCTTGCCCCAAATGATGTGACAGATTTTGATGATCCCCATGGAAGGCCTCACCCTCCCTGAGGAACAGAAGAGGAATGAGATATGGGGGGGTTGGTGGGTGGAATGGGAGGATGGTAGGGAGAGGGAACTGGGCTTGACATGTAAAATGAGATTGTTTCTAATTTAAATAAAAATAATTAGAAATAATCTTTAAGACTACCAACACTTACTCTATCATATGCTTGTACAGTATGGTGTTAGACAGCAAGTTGACTATTCATTAATATAGGAAAATGTCATGAATATACATTAAATAAACCAGACCCATTAAAATATCTGCTGTATAATTATAAATGGATAACATATATAAAGGGGGAATACAAATCTACTGTGTGTCAGATGAGTATAACATTTAGCTTTGTGAATTTGAAGAAAAGTATACAAAATTCTCATATTGCTGTGTTGCAGACTTGTTGACATTGGGAAAATTGCTCTATTTTTTGTGGTATATTTTGTCTATATTATTTACTTTAAAATATTTAAATTTGAAAGGTTCTGTGTTCAAAGATACTAAAAATCACAGCAAGTATTAGTGTTTCTGAAGTCACTAATTAGACTTTCCAGGTAACACTTTCTCATTTCCATTTCCTGTTTCTTTGGCTATCATTCTTTTCAGAATCTCAATAGGATATTACTCAAAGATTTTTCCTATGAGCATTAGATATGTTCAGTTGATATAACAAACAACTATAAGATATGATGGCCTAAAATGACAGAAATTAGTTTAATCATCATTTTGGAAAGTATAAATGGGAAAACAGTGCTACTGATGTAAAATTAAAATGCCACCAAGGCAAATTATCTCAGATTGATTAGAGATAGGGTATATACACTTCCTTTTCCATTTCTGAAGACTACCAGTATTTTTTGGGTTATGGTCACATTACTCCAAATTTCAAAACTCATCATCTTTAAATCTACCATTTGCCTGCCTTTTTCCATTGCCTCCCTCTTAGAATGACATATGCAATTGCATTTCAGGAACTATTGGAAAAATGTATAAAAACCTTCCCATCTTATGTTCTTTACTTGGTTAGATTTATGTGGACTCTCTTTTCTCTATGCCAAACTCTCTTTTTACTCTCGTCAGATTTATAGGTTCAAGGGTTAGAGAGCAAATAACTTTGTGAGTGACATGTTTCAATTTAGCAACACTAATGATATTTATCAGAACCTAAATGTAATAACACTGTTAACAAATTTCTAATATCTGGATAGCCTTAATCTAAAGACAGAAAAGATTTCCTATGCTTACTCTATCCTTAAGTCTCATACTACTTCCAATGTTGTACTTTCTTATTTCATTGCTATGAATTTATTTGTTTTTGAAACAAGTTCCATCTTATTTTTAATGTTTACCACTTCCCGTCACTCTTCAGTTTTCCTTAAATTTCTAGAGAGATTTCATGAAGTATACTGTGAAAATACTAGGGTTTTGTGAAACTATTTGAAACCATCCATCTTATCACTTTATTTTATTAGAGACAAGAAAATAGTGCTTATGGTAAGATAGTATTTTCTCTAAAATTATTCAAAAACACTGAGAATAAAATGTCTATCTTCACTCATTTTTGCTTTATAATATCTTAATGTGACTCTACATGGAAGTTAGTGCTACTATTTAGTATTTTCTTTCATTATGTATTTTATTTTAGATTTGTTTTGATTTGGTTTTTGGTTTTTCAAAACACGTTCCTGTGTTTATTAGTCATGGCTATCCAGTATTCACTCTATAGACCAGGATGGCCTCGAACTCATAGAGGTGCACCTGTCTCTTCCTTCCAAGTGGTGATATTAAAGGCATGCACCCGCACTGCCTGGATGTTTTCAAAATTATTTATTCATTTATTTATATGTTTATTAATTTATTATTTTTAGTATTTTCTTACTATAGCTATATTAGACAAGTCCCAAAAGTCCTTGATCCAGATTTCCCTAGAGCAGTGATAATAAGCAGAATGATTTAAGTTTTCAAAACATGTGAATTTTGCCTAATATCTATAACCTTTATATTTCAGCACCAATGAATATCATTTAGCACCTTTCTATGAAAGCCATTTTTTAAGTGTCCTGGGAATACTATGTAGCAGATAATGTTTCTTTCTAAATAACTGATTCAGTCAGATTTCTACCAGTATGTACAGATACTACTTAGGCCAACAATCTGACTACTTGAAGTATCAGACCAAATTAAAACTCCCGTCCAACATTCAGATTACTGCAGAGACTGATTTCCTTCTCATCACTGTCCCTCCATATAAGAGTTATAGCATAGGGACCAGCATGTCTTATTGATCACATTGTCACATAAATTTCTGTTCCTAATTCTCTTGTTTTGTGAAGTTTTGTTTGAATTATCTGAGTGGTCAAGAATTTTAAATTTTAGTTCACCAATGATAATTAATGCAACAGAGAACATAAGTAACTACTAGCTCCAAAATGTTCTGGATGTATCATACCTTTGATTTTTGAGGAGCAACGAAGGTTCTGCCATAGTAACTATCAACCTGCCTGAAGTATTAATACTGCACTGTAATGAAATACTTCTTTTCAATATACCATGTCTCCTTTTCCTCCAAAAGGACATTCATTCATTGTAGGAGGGCAGGTCTTTCCAAGATCCTGTCTCTTTCCTTTATAAGTGTCACATATTCGCCTATATACCCTAATTTACCCCAGAATTCTTACATGTATCTAATCACATGTTTATATATTTTTCTTTAAGTGGAAGGCTTGAAAATGGTTTATCATAAATACTTTGACATTTCTTCCCCTTTCTTCATATTTGTCCTCAAGTCTTTCATAGGAAGAGCATGAGAATCTTCAAGAAGCTGTATTCTGTTCTGGTCACTTGCCATTTGAGGCTGGTATTTAGTGCCCTTCTAGATGGACTGTCAACAAGTGTAGTAAAGTATAGTTTCGCCTACATTTGTCAATCAGAACTTGTTTGTTTACACAGTTTGACAAATCAAGGCAGTTCAGAGGATCTTTGCTGGCTTCCTGCAATGCTATGTCTCAAAACACTTCCTCTGCAATTTGTGGCAGAGGCTCCACTTAGCAACTCTCACTTGCTAAGGAAGTAGGAAGTCTTGACACCCTGCTATTTCAATTGAGTCTATCAATGTTTTGCTTTGTTGTGTCTGTCCTTTATCAGGGCAATGGGATAATTTCCAGTACCACATATAGCATTTTGTCAAGTATCATTGTAAAACATGTGAAGGGGTGGTAGTTACTCAGTCTCTAACTGCATGCTTGTTTTTCAAAAAAAAGAGTTATGGGTGGGAAGTTTCCCAGATCTGTTATGTTGATATATTAACAAACATTTGTACCACCTATATATCAGAGCATGTAACTTAAACAAGTGATTTTGAGGATATATTTTATCTAAATCTTAGTTCAAAAAAACCTTGCCTTATCAAAGTGATATCTGTACACTACACTGCTTGCTCTATGTCGACAATTAATAACCTACTTTTATTAAAAGCATCAGAGAATGCTGATTTTATAATATCAACTTTGAATCTTTACAATCCATGAGCATGAAATGGTATGTTAGTTGCTATCAAAGGAGCAGTTGAAGGTCAGCCTGTAAGCTGCATCAATACTTCCAGCATTGAGTCTTGTAAAAATGGCACTTTATTGTTATTAAGTAGAGGTTCTTAAAAGGCCCATTAACTTTGGTGACCACAAAGTGGCATATCAATAATAAATTTGTTTTATGTAAATGAAACCCTAAGATGACACTATCATCATATTGCTTTGTACATGTAATCAAAATTGTCAAAGACACTATTTGATATCTTCACTTGACTTCTCAGACAAAAATGTAAGAATAGATTAGCAATTTATATCTCATGCATTGAAGACAAATTACTTCAATGAAAATTCTATTATAGCTTAAGAAAATAATCTTGAATTTGACACACTGAGATGACTTGGAATATAGTTATCTAGCAGCACCTTAAAATGGCAATGGGAGACATTTAGAGACTTTGTTACACTTAGTTGCTACACATGACCTTTGGAAACACAATAACTATCTTCTAACAGAATAAGAGCATAGAAGGATTTCAATGGAGCATTAAGTACAATTATTTAAATTGAAGCTAATTTTAAGAACTAAGACTTATGACAAAGATAAAAGAGATTTCCAAAGAGACAAAGGTGTGGAAATTTATCAAAATAAATCTCTTTAATAATGTGGTCTATCCTGTTAAGAATATTTTAAAATATTCCCAAAAGCATCCCATTTTTATCTCTATATTTTTCCTTAATGTTTGAGAAATCTTTAATATACTGACTAAAATTGAAAGGATGCAATAAATTGTTGTATTTTACCATATGCAATCTATGATTTCAAAGCAGTTTTGATTTGCACCAACATAATCACGGTAATTTATTTTTTCTCATCATTCAAAATCAAGACTACTTAATATGTTAAAGTTGTCTTGCCACTTTATCCCATTATATATTTAGCTGGTTTATATATCATTTTCATTTGAGCACATGGACAAAACTCATGTGCATACATATTAAATCACTCTAATATTTATATAGAAACCTTGTCTCAAAAAAACAAAAAAAAAAACTTAAGGCATGTCTTGTTTCTTTCTTTTGCTGTTTTGATAAAATACTCTGGCAAAACAGCCCATGCTTTCTTTTAGCTCCCATTTCAAGGAGAAAGTTATGGCTGCTGATCACCTTATATTTACAATGAGGAAACAAAGATAAATGGACACATGCATATGTCAGGAATGCTAGTGCTTTTTGCTTTTTCTACTCTATATGGAGCAGAATCTTCTGGCTAGGAAGTCTCCCCCACCACAGTTAAGAAGTCTTCTCACATCAATTATCTTCTGAAGTTACTTGTAATGATCAAGCAAACATAATTTGTGCATAAAATCTTGCCTTGTCATGTTCATTGATTGTGTGCTTTGGGGTGGTTTTCTTAATCCCTCAATCTTCCTCTTTAAGTCATAAAGTAAGGCAACAACACTCTTCTCCCATAGACAATTAACAATATATAATATGAAGACAGATACTCTAACGCAGTCTAGAAAGCACTGGAAGGAGTTTGATGGAATTTTTTAATTATTTTAATTTTAAATAGCTTATTTCACATGTCAATCCCAGGCCCTCTCCCTCCCCTCCTCCTACACCCCCCACCATCCCCCCCCAGCCTCCCACCCTATCGCCACTTCCTTCCACATAGAGGATATCTAGAGTCTGTAATTTCACTAAGGGCAGGGTTCAGGCCCTCCCCTAAGAGTCCAGGCTGAGAGAGCATCACTCTTTGTGTTATGGACATACAAAGTCCGTTTGTATGCCAGGGATAAACACTGATCCACTGCCCAGAGCCCCATAGGTTGGCCAGGCCTCCTCACTGACTCTCACACTCAGGGGGTCTGGATCAATCCCATGCTGGCCTCCCAGCTGTCGGTCTGGGGTCCAAGAGCTCTGCCCTGTTCAGATCAGCTGTCTCTGCTGGTTTTACCAGCCCATTCTTTGCCAATTTGCTCATCGCTCCTCTCTCTCTGTCACTGGGTTCCTTGGGTTCAGTTCAGTGTTTACCTGTGGGTGTTTGCCTCTGCTTCCATCAGTCACTGGATGAAGGCTCCAGGATGATTATAGACATCAAGTTCATTATCAGGAATGGGCATTCAAGGTGGTCTCTCCACTATTGCTTAGCTTGCCAGTTGGTGTCATCCCTTTAGATCACTAGAAGTCTCACTGGTGACAGATCTGTCTTCTAACCTATAGTTTCCTCTTCCCTGTATTCTACCCCCTACTCAACCTTCCTGTTCCCCCATGACCTACTTTCGCTTCCTCTTCTCCCCCCTCTCTTCTTCCCAGCTCCCACTTCCCCCCCACCACAGGCCATGTTCTCCATCTGTTCAGATGATCTTGCCTCATTCCCCTTCTCTGGAGTACCATGATTGTCTCTCTTAGGTTCTTTCCTGTTTCCCAGACTCTTTGTCAGTGGAAGTGCAGACTGGAACTATACTGATCCATGTCTAAAAACCATATATGAGTGAGTACATGCCATGTTTGTCTTTTTGTAACTGGGTTACCTCACTCAGAATGGTTTCTTCTAGTGCCACCCATTTGCCTGTGAATTTCAAGATTCCATTGTATTTTTTTCCACTGAGTAGTACTTCATTGTGTAAATGTACCACATTTTCTCTATCTACTGTTCAGTTGAGGGGCATCTAGGTTGCTTCCTGGTTCTGGCTATTACAAATAATCCTGCTATGAACATACTGGAGCAGGTGTCCTTGAATGAATTTGCATCTTTTGGATATATGCCTAAGAGTGAAATTGCTGGGTCTTGTGGTAGATTGATTTCCATTTTCCTGAGGAATCTCCATACTGATTTCCAAAGTGAGTGTACGATTTGGCACTCCCACAAGCAGTGGAGGAGTGTGTAGTAAGAACTTTTATTTAAACTTGACAAAGATTATTTGATTTTATTGACTGTGGGATATGAGGGTAGTTTTATGAGAATGGGTCATTTGATTGTATTATCAAATTGTGAGCTGTTTTTTGCTGAATAGAGGTTATAAAGAATTAAATATTTAATGTTATCCAGCATGGAAGAGCATTCAGAGAATGGGATTTTTTTTAAATACTGAAAGGTTCAGGTTTCCCTGCTGGTGTGGCAAGAGATAGGACCAGAGCAGGTTCTGATAGGTACTGACTTTTATTTACAATCATTTATAAATATAAAGGTAGTTTAAAACAGTAAATCTTAAATCATAAAGATGATTCAATTGCAGGTACACTTTAATAATATCAAGTTGATAAGACCTGTTGGCAAGGGACCAAAACTGGAAGCAGATAGACCTATTAGGACAAAGGACAGGATTCTGGCATTCTAAGAAAACTAAACTGAGATAATTGCTATAAGGATGAAGGTAATAGAATGCATAGAAAGAGAGAGATAATCAATAGAATTGGATCATCAATTGGACACTGAGGTGGAGGGGAAAAAGATATCCGGGATAATGAGGGAACTTAAATGAAACAATATAGGAAACAAGATGTGACATTAGATTTATTTTCATAGGTTTTCTTTAATACTGAGAAAAACAATTTATTTCAGATGGGATAGCAGTACATAGCTCCACACTGGCCTCAAACTTGTGATCATCTTAATTCAGACTTGTGTTCCTGGTTCAGAAATTGATTTTAAAATAGTAAGTACATGCTAATTATATGTTTAATAATTGTATATAATAATGATCTACACAATTTTTTAAAGATACATTTCAAAGACACCCTTTCTAGTAGTCTGTTAATTTGTGGCCTTTATTAAGATATAAATTTGAAAATTTATAGACAATTCATTTTCTGCTCAAAAGTAGATTTTCTGCTAGGTTACCACTCATACATATTTATTTTTGTTTTTTAAATAATCATGCCCAGAATGGGACTGATCTGGACCCCCCAAATGTGAGTGTCACTGAGAAGGCCTGGACAACCTATGGGGCTCTGAGCTGTGGATCAGTGTCTATCCCTAGTATACAATCTGTCTTCATGTGCCTATAGCACAAAGAGAGATGCTCTCTCAGCCTGGACTCTTAGGGGAGTGCCTTGACCCTACCAAGAGTAAAATGATAGACTCTAGACATCCCCTATGTGGAAGGATTTGGCAATAGGGTGGGAGGGAGGGTGGAAGGGGAGTGCGGGAGGAGGGGAAGGAGAGGGAACTGGGATTGACATGTAAAACAAGCTATTTAAAATTAAAATAAAAAAATAATGTAAATCATCAATTACACCTGAAAAAAAAATAAAATTCTCACTACCTTTTAAAAAAAATAATCATGCTCAATGAAAACAGACATTAGCTAGATATTAATATAATTTTGTAAACTAAGCTACTACTAATTTGTGATTTTTTCTAGTGTATTATAATACTTATGATCAATTCAAAATGATAATAAATTTAACACAGCAAACACACCAGAAAATGCAGGAAGTGATGAAGATAAAATTATACCCTTGGCACTGAGCAGGCTACTCAATCTCTATGACAAAACCTCTATTTGTCAAATATGGTTAATGATTTTATGGAGCTCATTAGGTTTGTGAGTATTTTTTCAGAGTGAAAAGTTAAACAAAAGGAAAATTCACATAACAACGTCTGCCATTGTAGGCTCTCAATTAGTTCAAGTTATATTAAAAGAATATATATACATATATCACGAATAATTGATTTATTCTTCATCTATTTTGGAAAGGTAGCAATTTACTATATTTATCCAAATTGTTCTTACAACGTTACTTATCAAAGATATTTTGGACTGAGGCAGCTGTCCTCACAATCAAATGTAGATATATTATAATAGCATCATAATATTAACCAAGCACTATCTATGTTCTGTAGAACATGTTATAATATAAAATGTATGATAAAAATCTTTGTTCCCTATTATAATTTTTAATTGTCTAATAAACTTTTTTGTAACACATTTTCTCAGTAACACTGTTAAATATTAAAATATTATCCAAACATATTACCTAAAGTATAAACAGATTAGTATAATTTTAAATTTAGTATATTATTTTAATAAAACAAAGAATCACTTATGATATAGTTTAATAGAAATTTTCCAGATTCCACCATATTGTCTCTTCCCATAAAAAATGAACTTTACTATGACATTCAATAGGCCCTATGGGAGGATAACATGCTAATAACACTAATGTCAGGATGACTATATAGTTATTCTATGTGATGTTTTTTTGTTATAAGCAGGCTTGTTTGAGTCATGACTAAGAATTATAATGAATAAAACCAAAAGAGAACAAAACATGGAAGGATCAAAAAGAAGAGATAATTTTCTACTTAAAAGGTATCTACTTTTTTCCAACATATGCTCTTGGTATTTTGAACCAAACTGAAGACATTTAAGTAAAAAAAAAATAACAAGATTGTGAGGGTTGAGTGAAAGAGCACTTCAGTCTAGGAGAAATGCACCTTGTAATGAAGTACAGTGGATTCTAAGCAGAAATTGCTGGGAGCTACATGAGGAAGAGAAAAGAATAGAAACAAAATGAAGAACATCCAGATTTACAGCATCCCTGAAGGCAGCCAAGGGGGTGACCCCATTACTTTCATTGGGCAATTTGTTCCATCTCTCCTCACACATACCTTCACTAGGACTTCTAAAATAGAAAGACGCCCAACATTCTTCAGTTCTTTCTACTACCTTTATTAAGGCTTCAGAACTTTGTGTTTTACTACTTTTAAATGTTGGTTTAATTTTCCATATTTTCCTGTGTTTTTATCTCCTTGACCGAGATCATTGAGTAATATAATAACAGGACATTTTTTTCTAAATGCAAGTTTTTACAAATGACTTGGCAAAGACTTCTAAAACTCACAGTATCCTGCAGCAGTTGGATAAATTAGTAGTTTTTTTCTGTCTAAATGTTTAATGCTTTTGAAAGGTAACTGCTAAGGAAATAGTTTGAAGAAATAACTTTAGAATGACAAATGATTTATGTCTAAATTGTTATAAGCATTCCATAGAACCGAATAACCAACAGCTTAGGTTTTTACAACTTCAACAGATATTTATGACACTTGCATAATTTGATTTTAGATTTACACTTTCTTTGTGCAATCTCTATGTGAAAACACATAGGAAAATTTAAATGGTACCACAATTATTAGAAAACTTTTAGAATAGAACTGTAAGTTTTGTAGCATGCTGCTATTTTTTCTTTATTGAAACAGTGCTAGTGGGATCTTCATTTATAAGTAGATGTAATCCTATGAGCTGTGTAGTGTAACCCCTTGAATCTTTTTTTTTGTAAAGTGATGATTAAAATGGACATAGAAAAGATAAAAACACATCTGCATTGTTAAGTCAATTTGTGTAAAAGGCTACAAAACCAAACAGCTGCAATGCAGTCGCTATCTCCAATGAATTCAGGTGATTGCAGTAAGAATGTGTTACTTTGTCCAATAGTTTTTAAAACAATTCAACAAACAAGGATTTCTTTATATTACTTCATTTTGTAGATTTTCCTTTCACATGGCTTCCTTTAAAGCACCTGGCCCCCCTCTCTTCCCCTTCTCTCTTCCCCTCCCCCTCTCCTCACAGGGCACAGTTCAATCTGGTCATGTCCACTCTGGACTTTCCCTGAGGTCTCTGTCTCTGGCTGTGCTCTCCCACATACATCTACAATAAACCTTGTCCTACATCATACCTAGGAGCAGTTCTGTTCTTCTTTTCCTCTCTAGTTCTTTTTTCGCTTTCTTTTTTGTTTATTTTTCAGTTTAAATTTAGATAAGAAACATGGTTGCTTCACAAGTCAGTTCCAGGTCCCTCTCCCTTTCCCTCCCCTCCTCCCGTGCCCTCCCCCCACAACCCCCCCAGCTTGATTCTTAAGGAGTGAATGAGAAGCACATAATAGTAAGAGAAATGTATGCAATAAG
This sequence comes from Mesocricetus auratus, assembly GCF_017639785.1. NCBI lineage: Eukaryota > Metazoa > Chordata > Mammalia > Rodentia > Cricetidae > Mesocricetus > Mesocricetus auratus. The sequence continues at coordinate 36,418,751 of NW_024429188.1, read as the reverse complement.
CAGGAGTGGGAGCAAACTGCATTAGTTTTTAAATTGACTTCAGGACGAGGCTTATTTTGATGAAATAACAGAGCAGATAATGTAATCATAGTTGACAAACCACGTAGGTTATATTGTGCCTTTTAGAGTTCCAAAGGTTTGTAGTTTACAACAGGAATTGACTAATTTTTCACTATTTGGCCTTGTTATATATTTTTCACTTTTTATTGTTGTGCTGAGTTTAGAAAAGCATTAGGTCACAAATATTTGTTCAGGTATGAGAACAGGTAGCTGCAAGCTATGGTCTGTGAAATTTCTTAATAGAGATGTGTTGCAAAAAATGCAAATTTCCTTAGACATGTTCCATAATTAGATAACAACTACATAGAAAGGGATCTACCATAACTGAGTTTCACATATATTAAAGTTTGAAAACCTTTAAACTGTACATTGTATTCTGTTATAATGACCATTATTTAGCAAAATGCTGAAATGCATATGCTTGGTTGTTAGGCTTATCTGAACTTTAGTTTTAAATTCTTGTTTCATTGTGATTTCACAATGAAAAAGAAATTTCCATTCTTTCAACATCCATTTGCTATGTCTATAAAATTTGAGGTATAAAGTGTCTTTTATCCTTTCTTGCTTCAGACTCCAATTTAGATTTTAGTCATAATACTGACATATTATTGGTAGAATGATCCTCCAATTTCATAACTGTCTCAGTTAGCATAGTAAGTTTTATGATTACATCAACATGTCTGTGTTTGAGGTTTTTTCTTGCAATTCTATAAAATGGTTAATTTAGTTATCAAAATTTGTACATGCTACATTATTATATTTAAGCTTAATTTTTAGTATTTTTGTGTGTTTGTGAGCATGTATATATGAGTGTAGTATGCAGACATCCATGTTTTATACAGGTGTGGGTGTGGAAACTGGGGGATAATATTGTGGAGTCAGATCTCTCCTTCCATCTTTGTTCTGTGTATCCAGCTCAAGTCACCAAGTAGCACAAGTACGTCTACTTACTGTGGCATTTTGGTGGCCCAGTGGTTTTAGATGTCCTTATAGAATAATGCTTTTTGAAAAATCAAATAAAAATACGTGTGATCATCTTAATAGGTCATGTGTTAAACATGGAACATGAAACACTTTGAAAAGAAATGACTCATTATTAATTGTTGACTAGCTTCTAGCTTTTATTTTATTTTATTTTATTTGTCCTCTCTTGATACTCTTGGAATTTAGTCATTATATCTTGTGTATTTTCACTAACTTGTTCATGGCAATTTGCATTGTCCCATGTTTAAAAAAAGTTTTAGGAACATGCATCTGCATCAAGGATAATCCTATCCAGAGGAATTATAATGTGACACAAGTAATTATTGTCTCTAAGCCTCATTATCTACAAAATATAAATACGACATTCTCTTCTCTTAATAGTTTTATAAGAAAAACCTTATTGCTTTCCACTTCTATCAAGTATATTCATGCACAGAGAATAGGGTACTTGAGGGTTTTCTTTCTTTTTTTTTCTTGTACATGGATAGGGATTCTAGACTGTTCTCCTCAAGATGAATGCTTGAATACTTTTTCAGCCACTGATCTGAAGGAAAAGTTTTTTTCTTTTTGGTTTTTACGAGATAGGGTTTCTCTGTATTGTTTTGGAGACTGTTGGTCCAGCCCAGCCTCAAACTCACAGAGATCTGCCTGCCTCTGCCTCCCGAGTGCCGGGATTAAAGGCATGCGCCACCACTGCCCGGCAAAGGAAAAGTTTTTTAGGTGCCCTGAGCATAAGTTTCTTTATAAGGAACCTCGTAAAACATGATGAGAGGAAGTGTGCTATCACCATAGACCACCCAGCAGCATATACTCTCCTGTGAGTTACTATTTTCTATATCCTTATTAAGAAGGATTAGAGGTGATCTTAGAGTCATGTAAACAGTAGATATTAACAGTACAGTGCAGGAATTATTTGGCACACTGACTTCTTCCTATTTATTTCAGATGTGTTATCTCTCCATGTTTCAAAAACTGTTGCTGTAATTGGTAGAGGGAAAAATAAGTGTATTAGTATGGTGGGCTGAATGAAATGGCCTCCCACACACATATCCTCACATATTTTAATATTTGTTTCCCAATTGTTGGACTGTTTAGGAAAGACAATGAGGTGTGACCTTTTTGTATCTAGGAGGTTTATCACTGGGTGTATGCTTTGAAGTTTCAAAATCCCAAGCCAGGCTCAATCTTTCTCCATTTGTCTCCAACTTGTAATATGATGCAAATTCTCAGCTCCTGTTTTAGCACATTGCCTGCATGCCTATGTCCCTGGTTCCTACCATGATGGCCATGAACCCTAACCCTCTGAAACTGTAAACAAGTATCTAGTTAAATGTTTCTGTTTTTATTACTTGCAATTGGTCATAGTGTCTCATCATAGCAATGGACCTAACTAAAACATGTGGTTATAATTCACATAGCTGTGACAAAATGCCCAAGAACCACCCGTAGGGAAGAAATTGTATTCCCACTTACAGTTGAAAGGAATCCAGCAAATTACGGTAGAGTAGTCAGGACAGCAGGAACAGGATGCTGGTAATAATACTGTATTCACAGTTGGGAAGCCAAGAAGGTAAACAGAAAACAAGGCAGGGCCACCATAATAGCTTTCTCAAAGTTCTACTTCCTGAAAGTAACATAACTTTCCTAAGCACTTAGGATCCCTTAAGCCTCTATGCAGGTTCAAGGAAGTGTTCACCAAATAGAAAGCTGCAGTTTACTTTGGTTCAAGAAAAGTGCCAAAATATTCCACAATACAATTAAATGTAATGGTCCAAAAGTCACCTCTAATACTGCTATCCATATTTCTTTGAGGAAATATTATTCTCACAATCCTGTCAGTGGCAAAGTGGCAAAGAAGTATAAATTTCCTCTGTGGCCCAAATTGGGAAAATAACCCGATTTAAAAGAGTATTAATCATCTCTACCACATTTGAAAAAATGAATGAGCTCTCAGAAAGAAAGTTCAGGCCTCCCACTTTGTCAAATATAACATGATTAACCCTAGAACTGCCAATTATGAGCTCACACTTATCTGATACCCTCCACTCAACTCAAGCTGCCACCTGGGGCTTCATAAACATGGATAATGCTTCTCTGCTCAGAATTGAATTGATAATTGGCAGCAGGAGATTCTGCAAGCTGCAGCTCATTTGTATATCCATGCTTAATTGAATTCTTATTGATTGAAACACACACTCATTTTTCTGTTGTCAGAAAAACTTGACAACATAAAAGCTGGTTCCACTGTTAAACCAAGATATTCTACAAGATTTGTTTTAAATATTCTGCCTGTCTTTTCAGAAGCCTCAAACTAATTTTGGTTTCCAACTGCTATTCTTCTTATATAACTTTGAAGAATGTGGTGAGCAAAACAGCTATGTGATTTTCCTGAAAGACTCATATTTAAAGCAAAAGAATTGTAAGGGTGCTAACTATTATAGCAATCTGGTTATTTTGATTTTCCAAATCTACTATTTTGTGACCTTGGATGTGATTCAGTTCTTTCTATGCATTTAAAACATCTGACAAGAAATTAAGATACAAAAGTACATAAATTTATGGCCTCTACTTTCAGAGATTCTTGTTGGGGGGCAATCAGAAAGTGAAATTTAAGCTCTAGATTTATAATGAAACTCACCAGCTGATTTTGCTTAATATATAGACATGAAACTTGCTCTTTTGAAGTGCTGCATTAGTAAAAACCTTATTTATTTTGAACTTGTTTTCCTGAAATAATAAATTGCACAAACTTCAATTTTTAGCATCTTTGTACTTTAAGAATAAGACTATCCATTTAATAGAGCAAAATTTGTGTTTACAATGTTTCTGCTTCACTTCTTATATGAAAAACACTGAAACTATTAAATAATTCATAGAGTGTTTTGGAATCCTGTCAGTCTCTGTGTGCTTCATATTCTGGTTTATGAGTCAGTTGAGTGGGGAATACATCCATTTTGAATGTGCTGCAGAATGTCATATTTAATACATGCAAAGACCATTATGGTAGTTGTCCTAATATAAAATTCACCAAAATAAAGAATAAAATGTTATTACAAACAATTGAATTGTCTGCTCTAATCCCTTTCCTTAAAACTCTGCAGTAATAAAAATGAATAGAGTTGATTAAATCATACATTTTGAGTTTGTAAACTAGAGGCAACATGAGTATTGTACATTCCAATTATGAAACCACTAAGTACAAAATTCCTTCCAGTAATGAACTTGTTCTTTTTCTCTTCAAAGGGCATTTACTTCATCAGGTTCAGAGATGCCAGTTGCATGCATGTCATTTTGAAAGTGAATAAGACTGAATACTAACCAAGTGTTCTTAGTTCAATAGACTAGATAAAATGTGAATGCTATGAGCACAGGAAGCATGATTATTCATCTCTCTGCTTTAAAATGGCCTTCAATGGAAATAACAGGAGAAATACCCTATAGCCATAGAATGATAGTATAAAATATAAACAACATCATTTTGGTGTAGAGAAAGGCTCTCCTTCACGAGGCTCATCCAAAGACTGAGGAGAGATATTGCTATAATAGAGAAATGTAGCAATTATGACATATTTTCTTTAGGTCAGATGGAGAAGGAACTCTTGGTTTGTAGGGGAGAATAGGCAAGACTAGATGGAAATGGGTGCAGGGAAGTGGGATCAAAGGGTGGCATGATAGCATGATCACACAGTTGATTTGGTAAAGTGTTCATTCTGACATTGGTCAGTGCTCCCAGGAACCTTCAAGGAAACTGACATATTCCAGGATGAGGGTTTGTGAATTTCAGAGGACAAGATGTAGGAGAGAGGCATTAGGTAAATCTTGTGAAACCACTGTGTTAGGAAAGTTATCCAGATACCTCAGAAATACGGTGGAGTAATCATTTATGAGGTATAGAGTGAGAACGGAGAGGCTGTGGATCTGGTTTTGTCAATGGACAGACATTTGTGAGTCTTATTCAAGTCTTATAGAAATGGTATGAAACCATGAAAAATACAAGGTTCTAACCATTGCTGTTTTCCAGAGTCAGAGAATTTAGCTGAGCTTCATACAGTAGCTTAGGTATCATCTATTGATTGCTTGGCCCTTGACTGCATACTCAAACATCCTTTTTACCTTATTCTTCATGGCATAATACTTATTCATTATTCAGTAATGAAAATAAAGTCCTAGAGATGGTAAATACATTACTATCATTTAATACTAAATCAGAAATTACAAGTGGCTGCAAATGATAGAAAAATCAAACTAAGATGTCAAACTAATATAAATTGTTAATTAATAATTTATGCAAAAGTTATCATTATATTTATTAATTCATATAAGAGTGATTTTTAAAAATGTATGTTTCTCTTTGCATTTGGAAGACAATTTTACTAAAAGAATTAACAACTAAACATAAAATGTTAACATCAAAAATCCCAGTGTGTTAAGGTATTGATAAGACTCTGTGTTATTAAACAGTTTGAACAATTAAAATCTACTGAAGTTAGAAAGCAATCAAATTATAAAATATTTCATACAGCTACTAATTCATGCTGAAGGTACTGTCCTTGCAAATAAATAATGCCATACAAGTAATGCTTTTGTTTAAAGACTTTAAGTCTAATGAAGAATTTATGAAAATTATGTATCATATAAAGTTGTTATAGGAAATATTTTGTCAAATGATAGACATAGAGTAGAAGGGAAGACAAAGTAGTGAACTTGCGTATGGGCAACATAGTATTAAAGAAATTGAAAATTATGTAAATAAAGACTAAAACTGTCTGGAGCAACCTTATGAATGTGGATAGATGATTTCTAGCTTATCTTAATACCTGTGATTTAGTAATCTTATGAATACCTCAAATATGTCAAATACAGTGTAGTTTTCTTTGAAAAGGCAATGTTCTAAAATGTGGAAATATCTTCCCATTATTCCATCCTAAGCTGCAATAATTTATGAGTAGGGTTCATAAACTGGGGAGTGCATATGCAAGAAAAAGTTATTAAATATATAATATCACTACTTAATTTAACATTGAGGCAAAAATTCTATGTAATTTCAAACAGATATGCATTTTGTGTTTTGAAATACTGAGATGGAATGAGAAGAAGATAGGAATGAACAAGGCCCTAAGGCTGAAATCTTTACAAAAGCCTGACTGTGGAGGTATTCACTTCCCATGTGAACTCTCATTCTCTTACTTTTAAACTTTATGGCAGGCTCTGTTCTATTCCTTTGGACCATGCTGTGAGATCATGCAGAGAAGTTCTCTCTGCAGTCTGCTGAGAGACATTTCAAGTGGGAATTAAACTTGTTCAATTCATATATAAATGAGCATATTATATGCAGAAGCTACAGATTGTATTTCTGTTGTGTGATTGTGAGCTACTTGATTTAAACATGTAGTGTGAATTAAAATGTTACCGGGAGTTTAAGCTAAATTGTTTCTAAGGAGAATAATCTGTGATATTAGGACATCTAGCCAACATTGAGCTATAGAGTTTGGAATTGTGAGAGAATTTAAAGGCCATGGAATCTAACCTCCTTGACAATGCAGGAAATCCCTTGCAACAGAGTCGTCCTAACTGGTCATACAATTTCTATTTGAATAGCTTCTGTGTTGGCAATCTTACTCCAGCACAGACATACCACATGCTATCTTTGAATAAGCCTAACTGTTGAGAATTTTCTCATGCTCAACTAAGAAGTTAAGTACTTGATTTGCACGTTTGCTTTGAAAGACAACTAAAAGGAAAATAATGGAAAATATCAAGAAATCTCCGAATTGAATTCTAACTATGGGGGAAGAATTAATGTTACACTCAATCATCATTTCAGACTATTTAAATTCCTATCATCAAGAACCTTAATTTCTGTATAATCAAATTTTCACCAAAAAGTATTTTATTGGAAGAGTATAAGTTGTTACATATAATACAGGTTTTTCTTTATTTTATCAAGCTCAAGAATTTCATTGCCTTTATAATATCTGTGAGTCCTGTCTTATTTCATGGACTTTCCATTTACTTCTCTTCTAATAATATCTAAACAAATTTTGACTCTATTTGAATTCAATTATTTTACTTCAATTTATGCTTGTTTATTTTTTCCTTTGAATTATCTATATCATCTATCTGGTATTTTCATTTAATAAAAAAAAGATGTAGCATTTTGGCTTACACTCTTTTATCTGCATTGGTCATGTTATCAGTTTTGGAGTAAAAGAAAGTATGTGATTCTGTGGTCAAAGCCTGTGCTGCATGCTACCCAAATGATTTTTGGAAGTCATCTGCTACAGTGACCAATGGAATTCCATACTACAGCCAGTAAATTGTCTCAGGAGAAAACTACTTCATGAGGACTTTAAAGTACACATTTAGGGCTGGAGGGATAGCTCAGCCATTAAAGGCTAGGCTCACAACCAAAAATATAAAGTACACATTTATGCTCTTTGATCCTAAAGTGAATCATAAGATAATACAGAATTTTCATGGTTTCTCAATTTTATTCTCCACACAAGTGATCTTGTGTCAAGCTGTTGGCAATAAAAGTTGTGAATTTGCTTTTCTGATATGATCATGTTGTAAGGGATGCCCATCAGTGATCAGTGTGTTTGGAAATTTGACCTCAGCCTCTTACGAGTTGGTCATGTACATAAATGGATTATTGATTTATAATAGTTCTAAACCTACAATTTTTGACCCCTTGGGGGGGCAAATGACCCTTTCACAGAGTCACCTAAGATCATCACAAAGGACATATATTTATATTATGATTCATAATTGTAAAATTACAGTTTTGAAGTAGCAACGAAAATAAGTAGATTAATTGTGGTCATCAGAACATGAGGAACTGTATTAAAGTGTTGCTACATTAGGAAGGTTGAGAACCACTAGTTTATAGAGATATTATCTCTGATGGGTATGAGCAAGAGAAAATATGGTTTCCTATCATTTTATCTTTGCATAATTTGTCTGGTATCTATAAAATTCAGTTGAATTTCATACTTACTATCAAGTGGATATATGGTAAGGTCTGTATAGTATTCCAGTCTTCATGTTTGCTTAACTTATTAAACAACTTGTAGTCAGGTAGGTCTTTCTTTTGGCCACCAGATCCCAAATAATGACATAAATACATTTTATTAAGTGTGAAAGTTTGGCCTTAGGTTAGGCTTGTCCTCAACTAGCTCTTGAAACTTAGATTAACCCATGAATATTAATCTACATTCTGCTACACGTCTTTTTACCTCTGCTCTGTACTGTGTGTCCCACTTCCTCCCTGACTGACTGCCAGAATCTCCACCTCTATGATTCTTCCACTAAGTTCCCCTCTATTCCTGGCAGTCCCACATCTAGTTAATGACCATTCAGCTCTCCATCAACAAATCAGAAAGTGCTTTGACAGAGACACATCTTCATAGTGTACAAAAAGATTATCTCACAACGGCAACTGGTCTAGAGAGTGTATGTGGTTTATGGAAATGAAAATATCTTAATTAAAGTAACAGTTATTCCTCCTATCTATTCAGTATGGCCTACAGTGCATCACCTTTCCAAGGCAGGTTTCTTGGATAGGTGAATGGCCGTGTTGAAATTATAGGTGTCCACTCAGAGGTAGTTTTTGTTCTTTGGGCTTTCCTTTAATAAGACTTTAATATTACGGTAATGTTATTGTTAAATATAATACAACATAAATTTTGTGTTCAACACTGATATATTCTTCCAATTGGAGGAGGTTATTAATAGTGTTAGTGGAAATTATTTCCACTTAATGTCTATAATTGCTAAAATGCAGGAAAATTGTGCAGCTCAAAGCTAGAGAATTTTGTTTCTTCATGGAGCCACCAACTTAGAAAAATAAGGAACAGAATTGTCTTTGTTAAAATTATTAAAACACTCAAGATGGCATAACATTCTAGTTGACTCCAAATCCAATAAATTCAGTAGTAAATTGTCATATTTTGCATATGATCAAAGAGAACTCTTAATTCTGGCTTATCCCTTTATATGAAAGGGACTATGGAACATGTCTTCACTGCTCTAGATTTTGGAATGATGTTTGTTGAGTAGGTTTTTGATCTACTTAACACAGAATGATGAAGAGAACTACAGTTGGGACCCCGTATCAGAACAACTGAGAACAAAGATGAGCACCAGTGTCTATTATAGCATGGTGCATACTTCAGAATTCTAGGAAGGTTCCAGAGGGAACAGAAGATTAGGGCTCCTTGATAAGAAACAGGAAGTTTTTTCTCAAGAGATATTTCTTATGATACATTCCAAGATATTGCATATTCTCTGTAATATTGCAGAAATCTCCAGAAAGTCTGTTTGATCCAGTTGTTGAAGATCTCTTCCTGAACAAAGCAAGTACTTTGAGAATGAGAGAGTGAGAAAGATATTTTGGTTTTAAGTGGTCGACGACTCGATACAAGAACAATAAAATAAAAAGCTACACAGAAATAAGAATGAACAAAATAAATCTATAGGCACTGACCCCACAGCAATATAAGATGGTGAAGAACAGGATAAATAATGAATGAAAAATGTTAAAGATGACCATGAAGGTAGAATAGGAAATTTAAATGTCAAAAGCATAAAGTGACTATAAATTCATAGCATTTAATAAACAATATAAAATAAAATAACCTAAATGGAGTGGTGAAGACATAAAATAAAAGCAAATGATTTATGCATGGTTGAAGTCCTTAGCTCAAAATTGATAGTTTACAACTTTATTAACGTCCATATACAACCACAAATATATAACTACAGAAGATAATCGTATCAACTGTTATAATACTTGTTAAGACTTCCCAACTGAATGTTTAGAAATAAAATCTTGACCATGGATCTTTTAATAAGGATGAGAAAAATCTCTATTATCAAAAGAATTTACTACTTACTACTCGATAAATAGATATAATGAAAATATTGGCTATTGATGATTTTATCAAATATAAAAATTGAAAATACAGGACAATATAACAAATATAAATCATAAACACACAAGTAAACATTATATAGAATGAGCAGATTGTATTTATGTAGCCATAAATTTGAGAGACAACAGAATGGTAGGTGTATATGTGAGGGATTGGAAAAAGAAAATGAAAAGGTAAAAATTATATAATTATACTATAATTTTGAAAAATAAAAATAAATATACATTTTATAATAATGGAAAATTTTGTTCTCCGTTACTCCTTTGGGTCTGTGTAGATATAGCATACTTGAAATGTAGCAATTATCAAATAGAAACTGAATTTATTCTATTTGAATTTAAATAACCAAGTGTAACCACATACTGGACAGATAAAAGAATAAGCCTGGAAATATTGCTAATCACAAAAGAACAAACCTGAAGGACAAAGAGTTTTTACTGTGTTTTTTAAACAAAGTTTGTTTAATATATTCTTTTATTTTATTTTTATTACTTTATTTTAAATAGCTTGCTTCACACATCAATCCCAGTTCCCTCTACTTCCCCTCCTCCCGCACCCCCACCATCTCCCACCAGCCTCCCACCCTATCCCCACTTCCTTCCACATAGGGGATATGCAGAGTCTAAAATTGTATTTTCAAGTATAGTAACTTTAGAGACACAGGTAAGTCATAATGAAAACTTTATATAAATCTTATTCCCTGCTTCATAATGTTTCTACAACCTTGAGTTATGTAACTAACATCTAAAATAAAATAGTAAGTATTCCATTTTTTATTTAATATATTTAATTAAAATATTTTATCATTGCCATAAAATTTCCTCCTTCAAACCCCTTCCATGTTACTCAAGTTGATAGACTATGTTTTTTATTGTTACATATATCCTACTGATTTCCTGATTCCATTTTCTTTGCTTGAGTGTATATAAGTTCAGGGTTGACCACTTTCAGTTAGTCTCTCCCAGAAACGCACTCCCTAACTTGTTATATAGACATCTTTATACTCATTTGAAAGCCACAGAAGTGATTTTTCTTCTTTTATGCATGTGTATGTGTACATGTGCATGTGTACATATGTATTTGTTTGTACTTATTGTGTGTGTGTATGTTTATGGAGCCAGGAGACAACCTCCAGTGTCATCCACAGGTATCCTATTTATCTACTTTGAGACAAAATATCAGCCCATCTCAGGTCTCTGTCTCCTCAACATAGGAATCACAAATGTGTCCTACTACACCCTTATTTATCACACAGGGTCTGGGGATCAAATTCAGTTTCTCAGGCTTGTGAGGCAAGTACTATGCAGTCTGAGATACCTCTCCATACCCTAGGGATTTTCACTTGTTTATCATTTTGGTGGTAGTTAACCCCGGGGTATCACATATGCTAGACAAGCACATTATCACTAAGCTAGACTCTGAGGAATACAGTAATATTTTTTTTAGAATTTTCAACTGTATATAAGTGTTGAAATAAAGGATTCATTGAGCAGCATACTGTAGATTGACTTTTTGTACTTTTTGACATTCACTAAAGTTGATATGTATTGATATGTATTGCTCTGCTCCATCCATAGATGTGTATGTACATATACATATATTTATTTTTAAGTATACCTTTTAACTATAAATTATTAATTTCCTGTATATCCAGGAAGAAATGTAGTGAAACAAGCAGGTTGAATAATATTAAGATTATTATAATCATGTTCAGAATTATTCAAGATTTTTTGTTGAATCATTTATAAAATTTAATGTTAATATTTGTTAGGATATAAGTAACAATTTTCTGAACTTAGGTTTTACTTTTTATCAGTAGTTTAAGAATATGTAAACAATGAACTTCTAATGAAGAGGGCTACTAGTTATATTTTTGCCTAATTTCTAGTAATACATTATAGAGGAACATCAAGAATATCAGATTGATTGTTGATTTGAGAATGAGTACTTCCAAATTAGGCTAGGAATTACTGGTAGGGTTCTGATCTCAATCTTGATGAAGTAATGTGGTGTGTTGTGTCTAAGGACTCCGTACAATTAGCTTTGTCATCATAATGGGCCGCACACTGGTAAATACCCTGCAGATAGTCCTAACGATATTTCAGAAAGCTCAATGGATATTCTGTCATTCCTTTAGCACAAGGTTAAGGTACTCATTTCACTTTAGCATTAATGAAGAACAAGGAACAACTGCATGAGTAGAATATTTGTTACTGATTATGTTTTACTGCTAGACGATGACTGGGCTGGTGAACATGCAGAGGGCTGAAAAGCATATATGCCAGGTACTACATATTAAATTTTCTTTCTGCATATAAAACTATGAGACTCTTTACCCTTGCTATCATCTTTTATACTTTTTTAATTTAAATAAAAAACAAGCTTGTTTTACATGGCAATCCCAGTTCCCTCTCCCTCCCTTCCTCCCCTGCCTCCCACCAATCGCCTATCCTATCTCATTTATACTCCCCAGGAAGGGTGAGGCCTTCCATGAGGGAATCTTCAAAGTCTGTCATCTATTTTGGAGCAGGGCCTAGGCTCTACCCCATGTATCTAGGATGAGAGAGTATACCTCTATATGGAATGGGCTCCCAAAATCCGTTCGTATACCTATCATCTTTTATCATGAATGGAATAAATAATTTTAGAACTATGGAGACAGTTTTGGAGATATCAGTGAAATGAATTGTGGGCATTCATGTATGGGATCACTTATGCAGAATCCTTTATAAACTACTTTTTGTCCATTTTCACTAGTATATTTTCTCAGTGTTGCTTTCATTTCTCTTACTTAAATATGATATCATTAAATACTACTATAATATTTATATCTCTTTAGAAATTGACTTTTTTCTCAGAAATGAGTTTCAATTGTGGTTATTAAGCTAACATTGAAAGAATAACAATTTAGAACGGTTAGTAAATACATACATTTTTCTACTTTTTCTATCTTTCTACATTTATTTATTTATTTATTTAGTGTGTGTGTGTGTGTGTGTGTGTGTATGAGCATACCCTACTCTGTGCATATCAAAGTGGAAGTGAGAAAGAACTTGTAGATATCAATTTTTCCTTCCCCATATAAATTCAAACTTAGGTCTTTAAGCTTACCTGCTGAGTACCTTGCAAAGTCCTATCTTATCTTATAAATAGAAAAGTTACATTTGTAGAGTATACTTTTACTATTACCAGAAAATTAAGATTCAGGTTAAAGTTATCAGTTATTTCTATTAATTTCAATATTTTTCATTGCACAATAATTATTTATAACGGAAGTTATGTATATACTCTCTTATTTTGATCATTCTCAGGGTCAAATAAAATGATAGTAAATTACTATGCTGCTGTAGGATATCATTAGAATATACTAATAACACTATGTTTACTTTTATTTAATATAGATATTAGAATATAATTGTGACTTTACATTTGTAAAAGTCAAACTATTCTCAGAAGATAAGGCAAAGCTATATTGAAATGAAAATATACATTGAAAGTTTGCATATATAAATTTAAGAAATAATGGTTTTTGGTGAGATGTAAAACAGAATATCGTTAATGATATAAGATATCGTTAATGAAATAAAAGAAAAAAATCAGGTGTTGGTGGCTCATGCCTTTAATCCTAGCACTGGGGAGTCTGAGGCAGGCAGAGCTCTGTGAGTTTGAGACCATCCTGGTCTACCAGAGCTAGTTCCAGGACAGTCTCCAAAGCCACAGAGAAACCCTGTCTCAAAAAACCAAAAAAAGAAAAAGAAAAGGAATATGTGCATGTGTGACACAGTATGTTCATAAACAGCTTGGCATGGTGTATTTGCAAAGAAAACATTTCTATGTGAATTTGAAAGAATAGAAACTACTGAGCTGGAACTATCTTGAATGAAGCATGTATCTTTCTACATTTTTTCTGAATATCTAATTTTTTACTCATCTTTCCTCTCCATAATTTTTCAATTTATTAAGCAAGCCGCCTAAGGAGAAACAGTCTCCAGAAAAAAGTAACATCTTATTAAGGGATTTTAGTACTTGGCTACTTTTTTTTTTAATAGATTCACTCTCTTTGTTCACCTTTTTAAAGGAGTCATTCTAAGGAAGCTTTCCCACAGGGAATTTATAGTATCCAGAGATGTCTCCTCCCCCCCTTAGTCTAGACACTTCTTTGCTGAAAGAAGCTTTTTTTATCCGCACCTATTGTACTCCCTTCTCACTGTTGTAAATCTTCGATATTTTCTTTAATAGGACAGATTACACTAGAAATCTGGTTCTAATACAGGAATACTATGTTACTTGAATTTCGATGTGGGTTTTTGTTGTTGTTATTTAGTTTTTACCTCCTAATCTGTAAAAACTGATAGTTGCTTGACCAGAACTCTCTTTCTTTGTTTGCATTGTTCATTTTTTATGTTTTAGCAATACACATGTGAGACAGTCTAGATAAAAGAAAATCTTAAATGGCCATGAAATTGTCATTCACTTTAGAACAGACACCTTAGCTTAAATGTCGCTGCTACTTTAGAAACTTAGGGTCTTTAATGTGTGAAATATTCTCTACAATAGAAATTGGATCTGACCCGAAAAACCCAATATTAAGTAAGATTCAGTTTCAAGAGAGATGTGGGTAATTATAGAATAATTTATTTTATGAATATTTTTAAATGCATTTTAGAGAATGATATATTACGTTTAAATTTTCAAGAATTCAAAATACCAGAGAAATCTATAGAGAACACATTCTACTTTTTATTTTTTGCTCTATAGTGTAACATGGGCTCATTTTTCTATTGAGCAAATTTTTTTCCAAACTACCTAATGGTCTTGCTTAAATAAGATGTATTTCCCAATTAGTTTCATAATTCAGAATCACTCAATTTATTATTGGTTTTAAAGTATGAAAAATGTTGCTGAATAATATTTGGTAAACTACTGAAAATATTGTATGTAGCTATTATAGTGATTTTATGTTATTTTTGAAAAGGGGTCTTACTATGTACCATATCAGGGTTTTGAGGTTCCACAGGATGACCTTCTGCTTGCAGTCTCTCTCCCTCACCATCCTGCCTGGAGTACCACACTCAGTCCATTTAAATCATTTTATAATGAAATGCTTTACATAAAACATTAGACAATATCAAATTGGCTTACATCACTGTAATTCTAAGAGCTCTAGTCTTTCAATTGAGGAACAGATAATTATTTTTCCCTCAGTACAAAGCACCTTTGAAGTTGTTACATGAATGAATGGTTATAATGTACTTTTTTATTTTGTATAAGTGGGGTATTCTTTGTCTGGAATCCTGAGGACCAGAGGTATTGGCTACTTTAGATTCTTTCATATTTTCAGATAGTAGCATATAAATAATAAGCTATCTCATAGTTCACACTTAGGCCAAAACAATAAATTCATGTCATTAATATATACCTAATATACATTAACTGATTATTTTTATATAATTTAAAAGTCAATTACATTTTAGACATGAAACAGTTTGTGAGTTGAAAGTGCTATGGGTGTGGGTTCATGCTTTTCCCCCAGAGACTCTGAACAAATTGTGTTGGGTACTTGTTGCTTAACTGAGGCTGTTATTATTTGTCAGCTGCTAAATGTGCTTTGTAGTATCATGACAGAGTTTAAGAAGTTTCAGAATTCATAATTTCAGGCTTGTAGATTGTAGGTATTTAAACTGCAATGCATAAATAATAGTGAAAGCATTTATGGAAGCTTATAATCCTTTATTAAAATCAGAATTTATTCACTATTAGTAATATTCATTCATAAATTTCTTGACTATGCAGTCATAGTTGACTTTTATGCAAGACCAATTCAAAAATGATTAACGAAAATTACAAGATGATCTATGATCTAAAGGCATGCACACACACACATTTGTATATATATATAATGGAAACATAACATCATGCCAATGTAAAAAATATTATTTGCAAATGAGTAAATTTTATAAGCAAATAATAAATATAAGGGCTGGAAATGTATCACTATAATGAGAGTTACAGCAGAATACAACATGAGACAGTTGAAGCAGGATTATATTAAGAAAGAGGAATAGAATTGTAGGAGTCAGAGGAATTGAAGGTACTGGGGGAACATGGCCTACAGAATCAACTAAGAAAGGCTCATAGGGGCCCACCGAGACAGGAGCAGCAATCACAGAGCCTGCATGAATCTGTGCTAGGTCCTCTGCATATATACTGTGTTTGTTACGTTGGTGTTTTTGTGGGACATTGAGAGTATTGGGTACTTGTGATTCTTTTGCCTCCTCTTGGGACCATTTTCATCTTACTGGGTTGCCTTTCCTAGCCTTTTTTATTTAAATTAGAAACAAGATTGCTTCACCTGCCAACCCCCTGCTCCCTCTCCCTGGCCTCCTCCCCTGAATCCTCCAGGCCCTCCAACCTCACACTCAATCCCCACTCTATTCCCCAGGGATATCTTTAGGTACATATTGGTCAACAATTTGGAAGAAGCTACCCATTCCTGGAACCAAGCTTACTTGTTACCCTGTGCTGTCTAGTAAGAGTCATTGTTGGCCCATTTTATGATAAGTCTATTTTATCTCTTTTTACATGTTTACCTAAACATAATTTATACAGTAATAGGTTTGTACATTAGTTCAATTATTTTATATTGTTTATGCCTCTAAGATTTTCTTTTATATCTCACCCAGCCCTCCCTTCCCCTATTTTAACCCTTCTTGTTCCCTCTTCAGGTTTTATGTCAGTGCATTCTGTCCCCTTTCTTTGAAAGCCGCCCCCAATAACCTGTAGTAATTGTATTACCTATGTAAGTATTTCATATCTTTTCACATTCTGAAAGTCCTTTTGTGTTAGTATTTGAAAGCATTTTTCCTTGCTAAGTAAATTTCCTATTTCATTGTCTATAAAAGAATCTCCTGAATACAAGATACTGATAATTTTAGTGGAGATAGGCACTAATATTTTCTAACCCAAGGCCGCATTGCTTACTCATTTTTCATCCCAAGAGTGCCTTAATTTTAGCTTTCACATTTAAATTTTGGTTTGTTTTGAGGTAAAGTTTGTTCATGGTGTAAAAAAGAGTTTCAATATGATTCCTTTATAAGTAGATATTTAATTTTTCTGGTTCGTTGCATATTTTATAGTCCAGTGAAAAAGACTGGCGCTTTTCAATCTTTGATGTTCAGAAATATCACCTAGAGTTCATGTTAAAAGTGATTATTTTGATATCGTAGAGAAACTTCAGAGTCTGTCACTTTAGCAAGTTCCCAGATGATGTTAGTAGTGGCCCTAGGACATTTTGAATACCAAGGAAATAGACAACTGCTGAACAATTAATTCTAAGTGCATTCTAAGTATTCATTTACTTTTATTCACTTCTTTGAAAATTGGCTTTCTCTGCTATTCCCAGTTTGGAGGAGATTGCCACTTCTGTACTACTTTTAGGATTGCATCTCATTAGGTGCATCCGTAAGCAAGAAAATTGCTAGGTGATATTACTAGCTTGACGTTTTAGTTCCCACCCCATTGGCTACATTGGTTCCAGTTGTTTATCCATCAGCTATAGCTAAGCTTTTAGAAAGCTTACTGTGTAGTAGCTGCTCCTAGAAAAAAGGCTAGAGACTTCTTCAATTTTCCAGTTGTTCTGCTGTCTAATGCCAAATAAAATTTGATCATCTTTCCCCTTATGTCTAAAGGGAAAGTAAATTAGTAGGACTCAGAAATTCTACAAATGAGTATTAGTGTGTAGTGTTGAACTAAAACGTAGGAAACTGTGTTTCTGATTATTACCAGATCCTTGTGTCTCAAGTTCAGCAGTTCTGGATAATTTATGGTTTTAGTAAGAGCTGTTATTGGAACATGTGCAGTCCTAGTACAAAGACTGAAGCAGTCACTAGAAAGATCCTGAGTCTTTGTGGGTGATTTCTCAGAAAATTAGGTGCCCAATAGAGACATTTTAATCATCACTTGTTTCTTGAACATACTATAGGTGCTGAATTTATGTTAGTTTTCCTCCCTTTCTCACCTTTCCAGAGAAAAAGATTTTCTGTGATTTACATATAAATGACCACATATAATAAAGTGACTAAATTAAGAATAAAGCAAGAGCCCTCTAATGGAAAAAGAACATGATTTTTCTACAAAGTTGAGGCTAAAGATGGTTATTCTTATTTGGATAAGGATTTAACTGTCATATTTCCTGAAACTTCCAAGAAACTGGGATTGATCAAACTGTGTTTAATATTTAATATGCAACAATGAAAATGCATATTAGTTTTTTAAAGGAGAAAATATGTTGTCTATTATGTGACAATCATATACTGAATAGATAGAATAAATATCAACAATAGAATGACACAATTAGCAAAATATCAAGTAATGGACAATTTTTCTCTCATGTTTCTTAAATTTGAGTTTCTGTTCCCTATCCAACCCCACACTTTAGGTATTTGTTACATCAACATCTCACTTCCATGTACCAATGTTTCTATTACTGTTATGTTTCTCCTCTATTCAAATAATCATAAATTAATGGCTTAAACAATTTTATTATATTGAAATATGGATATCTAAAGTTCAAAAATTGTTTCAATTTTATGAAATCAAGATGTCAAAGACTGAGTTATTCCTGCAGACCACAGGAGGAATCTATTTGCTTTTCTTCTCCTATTTCAAGAGATTACATTCTCTGAATTGTGGGTCCATTCTCTGTCACCAAAGGCAGACATTTCAGGCCTTATCATTGTTTTCATTGATTATATTTAGCTCCATTTTGCTCTATTGAGCATTTTCTAATTAGATTGCCCAATCTGGATAATCCAAAATATTTTCCCATATTCTTATTCATGTATGTTGCTTTTAGTATTTTCCAGTAATTTAACAACTATCCTCAATTATGAATGAATATAAAGCTAAAGTTCTTCCATGGCCAGATCTTATTTTGGCATTATGAATATATGGCATGATCAAGGGCAATAACTCCAATAGAAAATCATGAGTGCTTTCAAGTTCACTAGGGATTCCTGGATCCTCTGGGACCATGATTGATGATAACATATGTAAATACTTTACTTCACATTGATATTTTCTTAGCCTTGTTCTATTTAACATTCCATCAGTCATGTTGATTGTTGCAGAATTTTATAAAATTTCTCTTGAGGTTTGATTTATCTAGAAATTTTTATTAACTTCACCAAGTCTATCATTATTCTACAGTATCTTAATTTTTTAATAATGAATTTGACATTTTTTCTTTTGTGTTATCCTTCTTATTGATCTCAAAAATAGAACCATACAAATACTGTGCACCCTTACTTACATTTTATCCCCCTTTACATGTATGTGTTTATATCATTCTCTCACTTTCTATACTTGAAATTATGGGAAATATACTTAATTTTGTCCCCTGTTGAACTTGTCTACCTACAGTAGTTTTCTGAGGCCAAGTTTCCTATTTTTCCATTTTACTCAAGCAGAGTGATAGTGGTTAGTTGAGGTTTGATAAAATAGTATCTTCTAATAATAAAAGCAGCAACATAAAATATGAATAGGTTTACCAGACTTTGATATGAAAAGCATTTCTCTTCATGTGTCAAGGTTCAGTAATAAAGGATTATAATCCAAGTGCCATGTATTTTTCTATATAACATTTAGATAAGCAAAAAATTGACGCATAATAATAAGCTTGTAAGTGTTCTTTGGTGCTAATTTTTACACATGTATGAGCATAAAAATAAAGTAACTGAATGGAGACAAATAGAATGTAATAATTGAGGATATAATAAACAACTATGTTTAATAAGGGTCATGATTTCAAATCAAACACATAAATCTTTCATTAGCGATAGTAACAGATTTTTGTGGTAATATTCAGTAGCCAGAGACTTAACTTTTATTTTCAATTTTTCTGTATATTATAGCTTATATATCCTGGGCACTTAGCAATTTTATTTACATATTGGAGGAGCTTTAGCACCAAATTGTCAAACGTGAATACTTAATCAGTGATAATTACAGAAAACAATAAAATTAAAAGGGACCATTGTCAGGATACAGAGACTGGGGAGCAATAGAGAGAGGAATAGCAGGCTACAAATAGTCCATTCAGAGAAATAGGAAAAGGGATATCCTTAGGGAGATGGAGAAGTTGAATACAGAAGGTTGGAAGAGGATGAAGGGGAATTCAACAGGTAGTTTGAAAGTATGAGCTGTATTGTATGTTGAACAAGAAAGCGAAGAAAACATCCCATTTATTTTAAACACTTATTTAACTTAACTAGTCTTCAAATTTCTAGGGACAACATAAGCCAGTACATATTATTAAATACAATTTAAAAGAATAAATCTCAGAGTTAATAATAATTTATGATAAATTAATCCAATAATTTCATTGGAAAGTAGCACAATGTAAAATAGTTTATCTAACACGTTTTAAGTAGTTTATTCAAAATAACTTTTTCCTCTGATTTTCCTCAAAAACTCTTATAGCAGTAATTTATTTAGAAAACATTCATCTTTATTTCTTTACTGCTTGTCAGTCTTTTAATTCTGAGCAATCATTACAGAAAGTTTGCCCATTCTATGTAAAAGTTTTAGGGACAAAAGTAAAGAATGCCTAGTAGAAACCAGAAACTGCTAACTCTGTTTGGACAGTATGTTGTCCTGTAACTTGTATTAAGTAAGTCTAAGATGCTAACATGAGATGGCATATAAAATTGGAATCAGTTTCTGTATGCATGAAGAAAGACTTAAATGTGAAAAAGTAAATTACCTTATTCTTTTCCTCGGTTTTTGTTCTGTCTGAACAAGAGTTATATGGCATCTGTGTTTTTAAGTTTCTTGAATGTAGCACAAAACAAACATGCCTGAGTGTATTTATCGTAAAATATGCAAGAACAATTAATTTTCTAGTAGATTGACCTTTAATGTGTTAGACCATTACAGTCTTTGAATGATAGATTGAAAGAAATCCTGTTTCTAATAACAATTAATTTGAAAGTCTTAGGGAAATATAGTGATGGAAGAAAAAGAAACAATTGGCCAACATTACATTTCAAATTATCAGATTTAAATAAACTTAAAAAGATACAGTAGAGACTCATGCACTTGGGTTAGACACTAATATGGAGCCATTTATTAGGAACAATTTAAGACATAACTAGTTTTCATGTCATTGAATTAAAGTTCTTAACATGAAAATAAATAATAGGTGAAAATAAAACTAAATTTTATTCAGTATTGTTTTATGCTTATTTTGTCATTTAGGGAGCATAAATTTAGATCAATGATTATATCAATTTAGGTATTTAGAAAGTAGTTACTTAACAATATTTTCCTTTTCAGTTAGTTATATCACTATTTAAACATTTTTAGAAAGAAATTAAACATTTTTATTTTCAAAAGTAGCATACAATGTATATAGTGAATCTTTAAAATATAATTTGTTTTAATATATTATTACCCTTTCCCTCATAGCCTCACAACTCTAACTCTCCATCTGCTCTTGTAACTGTCACCTAGTCTCTGCCCATTTTTATGTCTATATAGCATAAATTCTAATTGGTATTAATAATAAAAACTCTGAGTCAGATATAGGGGTAAATGCTGAAAGACCAGAGAAGCAGAGAAGTCAGCCACCAGCTCTTACCTCTACAGAATCTTCAGAACGTACAGGTAATCCTTTCTCTAGGACTCCTCAGACTGAATGCCTTATAGTCCTCTCTCTGCCCAGCCATATCCCTTCCTGTTTTCACCTCCCTAGTGCTGGGATTAAAGGTGTGAGCCACCATCCCACCACTGCTTGAATCTATTTCTCTTTTAGATGGGATCAATATTTTGTAGCCCAGGGTGACCTTGAACTAACAGAGCTCCATCTGCCTCTGTGTCCTTAGTGCTATAGTTAAAGGTCTGCACCACCACTGCCTGGCCTCAATGGCTAATTAGTGGCTTAGTTCCAAACTCTGATGTTTAGGAAAGCTTTATTTGTTATGTTACAAACAAACTATTACCACATCTATGTTTTTGAGCTACCAATTACCACTTTATTAGACATTTAATTCTTCTTGCTTGTATTACATCTTGAGCTGTATAATTTTCATCTTTTCTGCTTTTCTTCATCCCTTCCTATATCTTATCATTGGATGCAATCATTGAAGAGTAACCTTAATTGATTTGTGCCATGCTTCCTACTATCTGAAATTCTGATAGCAATTTTTCATTTATTCCACTTCATTAATACTATTTGAAATGCATGTTTTGAAAATTTTATGAGCATATATAAAGTGTCTTGTTCATATCTACTTCTCCATCCTCCCCATTCAACTCCACCCAGGGTCTTCCCCATTAAACCTTACTTCGGAATTTAGGTATTTGTTTTAGTTAACTCAATCACTCATTCATTCATTTTGACTCAGTTATCAATTCCTAATTGTGCATGGGTGAGGAGTCACATAGGGTTATTGGCAACCTAATATTAGCCAGAAATGTCCAAAATATAAATAGTTCTCCTTTATCCATCAGCCATGAATTGCTAATAGCTCCTAAGCTCAGAATGTGTTCTCAATAGCCACTTCCTATTTCATGCTATAATTTTTAACTTGTTTAATCTAATACAAGTCTTGAACCAGTAGCCACAGATGCTGTGGAAATTCTTGTGTATAATACTCACGTCATGACTGAAAGATTGACTGCACTTTTCACTGTCACATAGCTCATTCATTCTTTCTCTTCTCATTCCCACAGTATTTTTTGAGTCTTGGGGAGAAGCAGATATAGATATTTCCTCTTTATAGCTGAGAATTTGCAGTTGCTTATTTTCATCACTTTACTAGTAATGATTCTCTACATTTAGTGACTGTCCAATGCAAGGAGAAGCTTCTCTGAACAAGGTTGAAAATACCAAATCTATAAATAGAAACATAAAAATTTAGAAGGAGATTTGATGATATGACCATATAGAAAAGCAAGAACAGTTGGCCCTTCCTGGAGTCTAAGAACTTTCTAGCCATGGATTTTCACAGTGTAGCAGGCTTGAATCAAATATTTGAATCAGGTCAAATATTTTCTCTTATTTTGAGATTTTCATTTATTTGGAAACAATCTTGTTTTACATATGAATCCTAGTTCTGGCGCCTTCCCATCCTCCCATGCCCACCACCTACCCCCTCATCACACTCCTCATGTACTCACCAAGGAGGGTAGGCCTTCCACGGGGAATCATCAAAGTCTGTCATATCATTTGGGGGAGGACAAAGGCCCATCTTTGTGTATCTGAGCAGCAATAGTATCCTTTCATAGGGGAATGGGTTCCCAAAATCCATTTGTGCACAAGGGATAAATACTGGTTCTACTGTCAGGGCTCCCATAGACTGCCCAGGTCTCCTAATTGACACCCACATTCAGAAGGCTTGGTTCACTTCAATGCTGATTCTCCACTTTTAGGAATGGGGTCCTTGTGCTTCCACTTTTTCAGGTCAGCTGTTTCTGTGGGTTTTATAACATGGTCTTGATCTCTTTGTTTGTCCCTTCTCCCTCTCTACAACTGGATTCACGGAGATCAGCTCAGTGCTTAGCTGTGGATTTCTGCTTCTGCTTCCATCAGCTACTGGATGAAGGCTCTAGGATGGCATTTAAGGTAGTCATCAATCTCACTATAGTGGAAGGGCATTTAAGTTGGCCTCTCCCCTATAGCTTAGATTCTTAGTTGGGGTTATCCTTGTGGATCTCTGGAAATTTCCCTAGTAACAAATTTCTGTTTAAACTACAATGATTCCCTCTATTAGGGTATCTCATTTTTTGCTGTCCTCTTTTCTCCCCCTGCCCCCACGACTCAGTCTTCCTGATCCCTGATGTTCTTCTCCCTCTCCTCTTCTTGCCTTCTCTTTCTCCTCCCTCCCCCACCTCTGTGATCCCAATTTACTGAGGAGCCCTTGTTACTTTCCACTTCGAAGGGGGATCATGTATGTTTCTATTAGGGTCCTCCTTATTTCCTAGCTTCTTTGGAGGTATGAATTGTAGACTGGTAATCCTTTGCTTGACTTATAGTATCCATATATGAGTGAGTACATACAATGCTTGTGTTTATTTGCCTGGGTTACCTCATTCAGGATAGTTACTTCTAGTTTCATCCATTAGCCCTCAAATTTCAGAATTTCAAGATTTCAATGTTTTTTTTTCTGTTGAGTAGTACTGCATTGTGTAAATATACCACATTTTCTGTATCCATTCTTCAGTTAAGGGGCATCTTGGTTGCTTGCAGTTTCTGGCTATTACAAATAATGCTGCTATGACCATAGTTGAACAGATGTCCTTGTTGTATGAATATGCATCTTTGTGTATATGCCTAAGAGTGGAATTGCTAGATCTTGAGGTTGACTGATTCCCATTTTCCTCAGTATCCACCACACTGCTTTGCAAAGTGGCTATACAAGTTTGCACTCCCACCAGCAATGGAGGAGTGTTTCCCTTTCTTCACATCCTCTCCAGCATAAACTGTCATTGGTGTTTTTTATTTTAGCCATTCTGACAGGTATAACATGGTATCTCAGGGTTGTTTTGATTTGCATTTCCCTGATGGCTAAGGAAGTTGAGCAATTTCTGAAGTGTTTTTTAGCCATTTTAGATTCCTCTATTGAGAATTCTCTATTTAGTTCTATACCCCACTGTTTAATTGTATTATTTGGTTCTTTGGTGACTAGCTTCTTTAATTCTCTGTATATTTTGGAAATCAATCCTCTGTTAGATGTGGGGTTGGTTAAGAAATTTTCCCATTCTGTGGGATGCTGTTTTTTCTTGGTGACTGTGTCCTTTGTCTTACAAAAGCTTCTTGGTTTCAGGAGGTCCCATTTGTTATTGGTGATCTCAGTGTCTGTGCTACTGGCGTGATGTTAAGGAAGTGGTCTCCTGTCCCAGTTTGCTCAAGGGTATCTCTCACTTTCTCTTCTAAGAGGTAAATTCTAAGAAGAGCTTATACCAATACTCCTTAAAGTGTACACGTAAGGATGTACAATTGCTGTGCCATTATTTTGAACAGAGGATAATTTTCAGCAGATCAAACTAAGACTGACAGTCTTGTTAGAAGATGCTTTTACCTACTGAGCCATCATGCCCCCCTCCCAGTCTTTTTCTAATATCTATATTTCGCCAAAAACATTTTAAGCAAACATTAAAACAATTAGATTAGTAACTATAATATACATAAATGATTTATCTTCATTGTGCTTATTCTTTCAAAAAAGGCAACAAACGTCTTTGTATTTATTATTCCTCAATATATAAATTAATGTTTATACGGAAGTGCACATATATATTTCTGGAAGGTAGTCTTAAACTTCACATCCAGTTTTTTTTCCACAAAAGTCCTTGCCTTCAAGTAGCATGTAAATTTGTATAATACTGATTACTGGCATGTTTAACCCAACCTATATCAATATTGTAAATCACAATGTTGGAGGAATTTTTATTATTTTCTCCTTTTGAATATTCAATGTGCAAGCAATATGTAACTTGATGCCAATCACACTCCAGATTAGTCTAACCTTGCAAGAAGCTATTGAATTCCTGAAAAAAAGTTGTCATCCAATGATATTTATATGAAATAATCAATTATGATTTTTCTTCACTCATGAATACTTTTAATTAAATGTGATTATTTCTGTTTAGAATTCAAAGTATTTTATTGAAGTATTGTGAAGTATATTGGTGATGGATTTTGTTTTCAGCATATATTTCCATGGATATGGCAAAAACTGACTTAATTTCTTTTGCAAATTTGCAAACTCATCAGAAGTTATAAATCCATTTAAGAGTAAAAGACGTTTGATGATAACATCTTAAGCTGTTTCCACCCCAAGAAAACACTATAAATCTTCATGAATTGGTTTTCTTTCCATAACATGTAATGTTTTAATTTTACCTGGCAACTCCTTATTACATTTCAAATGGTATATTTGACCAAACTAATATCACATTTTAATGTTAATTGCATCAGATGCAAAGAAAATGTCTTTATTTGATAAGGACAATTAAAATACCCATAATGGGGGTGCTCTTTCATCCTGGACACATGAGGGGAGGGTCTAGATCCTGCCCTGGAATGATATGATAGATTTGGAGATCCCCCATGAAGGAACTTAACCTCTCTGGAGAGCTATGTTGGGATTGGGTGGGAGTTGGGGGGGCAGATGAGGAGAGGAGGGAGAGGAAAATGGGATTTACATGTGAAGCAAGCTTGTTTCTAATTTAAATTAAAAATTTAAATAAAAATACCTATAATGACTTGCTCCATCCATGAAGTCTAAGAATGTGTGATTTAAGTAATTGTCATTGTAATATAAAATGCAGATTGTTATTATGTGATTATCCAACTTGAAGAAATATGTTTCTTCTTTATTTTCTAATTCTCAACATTTTCAAGGAGCTGTTTGATACAAGAATATTTGACCCTTTTACTTTGTTCAATCCAATATGAAAACATATCCCTGATATTTGTTAAAATTCTAACAGCAGCAAAAATCTTTGGATGGAATTAGTAAATGTAAGCTTAGGAACCTGCTAGAGTATTCTCACTTTATGAGTCCGTACATATTTGTCTTTTTCTACTATATTTACAGAAAAAAATGAGCAAGCAGAGATATATACTTCAATATAAAGTCACAAAGGCTAGAACAGGTTTCAAAAAAAGTACAACTAACAGTCCTATTAGCCCTAAAGAGCTTACTGCACTGAAGAAAAGAAGATATGATTTTCACTTAAAAGTCAACCAAATAAAAAGAGTCAGAAAAGATTTTGGAATCAGTTTTCCAACAAAACATTTGTTTTTCTAGAACTGTTTGACTATGGCAATTCTAAGACAGATGAGTAATGTAGATAACAGTGACTGCTTAAGTGTTCTTATGAGTAACCCTAATTCATCACTGTCTAATGGTTAATAGATTTAGAGTGGCTGCATTAAAACAACAAGAACAGTATTTTTTCAAAAGAATGTAATTTGTCTTGTTTTTGTCATGTTGGCAATGGAAAAATAGTTTTATTTTGATAAAGGTTATAGAATTTATTGTGAGGAGATATCTGATGGCATTAAAAGGTCTTTCTCAGAGCAATTTCAGAGACCAAAATTACATATTGTGGCTGATTCTCTTGACACAGTTGGGCACCAGACATTTTATAGAGGTAGAGCAGAAAATTAATGGGTTATTTTTAACAAGTAAAATGAATTCATAATCCAGATTGAATGGATGCTGTACAATAATTAGATTATAAATATTTGAAATAAATTAAAATTTCTCTTCTTAAAAAGTAACACCATGAGCTATCCAACATTTAATTCTTGGTCATACTTTATTTGGTTAATATCCCTAGAGGCCTGCTGTTTTTTGAAGGAAAATGCAGGAGTGGATCTGGGAGAGAGGGTTGGTATGGGGTTGCAGTAGGATGAGTGGAAATAGGGGAAACTGCTGTCAGAATGTATTATATGAGAGAAGCATAAATAAAAAAGTAACCCCATGTGTCCTTAGTATTTCCATCATAGAAAAAGCCATGTTTATAGTTCAGGACAATAACATATAGTGGCATGACAATTCATTTGCTGCTTACGGATTTTAATGGAATTTTTAGGAAATGATATTATTAATAAAATATTATATTTTTCTGTAAATTATTTCATTCTTATAATAGTGCCTCGTTGTTGTTACCACTAAATTAGAACATGATATGTACTTATTTTTGGTACAGAAAAGACACAGAATTTGCATGAATCACTAATTCACCTAAATTAAAGTAAGTGCTCCCTGCATTACGGGCCACTTTCTCTCTCTCTCTCTCTCTCTCTCTCTCTCTCTCTCTCTCTCTCTCTCTCTCTCTCTCTCTCTCTCTCTCTCTCTCTCTCTCTCTCTCTCTCTCTCTGTACATATATATGTATGTATGTATGTATTTTTATTTTATTTTTTTAGATTTTAAAACTTGTTTTATTAATTCTTTGATAATTTTATACAATGCATTTTGATCATATCCATGTCCTCTCCCATACCTCTTTCCAGATCCACCTCTTCTCATCCCCTCCTCATTCAACTTTATATCCTCTTTAAAAAATAACAATCATGAAAAATAATGAGCAATATTTCTGCAGACTATATACTCTTATGTGGCTCTCTGCTGGAGCAGTTAATCTACAGAAAGCCACCGCTTTAAGGGAACTCCCTCTCAATCTCAAAGTATAGTCAACTGCCAGTAGCTCCTCAACTACAGGGAGGACTTTGTGCCTACCTCCCCTCCATGGTGAGGTTCTATTTGGCTTTAGCTTGTGACAGTCTTATACACACTGTCATAAGCATTGTGAGCTCATACATACAACTTTATTGTTGTGTCCAGAAACAATTTCCTTGTAGTCATGACTCTTACATTTCTGCCCCCTCTTTTGCAATGATCTCTGAGGAGGGTGTTTAATGTAAATGCCCCATTTAGAGCTGGATATGCTAGTCTCTTACTCTCTGCACCATGGTCAGCAGTGGGTCTCTGTGTTAATTTCTATCTACTGCAAAAGAAAGCTTATCTGATGATGGTTGAGAAAAGCACTGATCAAGATATAACAACCATTAATTACACATAGGAACTCAATAGAAATGAATTTAATAATATATCTATATAGCAGAGTAAGGGTAACAGGTGCTCCTATAGGGTCTACCACCTGTCTAACCACAGATTCATGGCTTCAATAACAATACCAGATGTGGGTTTAATCTTGTGACCTTAAGTGCAATCAGAAACTGATTGGTTACTTCCATGAAATTTGTGCCACTACTGGGGGACCAGGTAAAACCGGCCCTGCTTCCGGGCCTGCATTGCAGTGCCTTGGGATTACCTGAGAACTGCACAGAGCTTCCAATTCCAGCAGGAGCCAAGCACCCCAGATTCCAGGTCTTCTCTTCCACCAATAAGACCAGGAAACCAGCAGATCCAGCAAAGGGACCAGGGGACTAGGTGGGAGGCTAAGCACCCCAGATCCCCAGGTCACCTGTTTCTGGGGTTAAACCAGCCCAGTCTTAATTCCTTTGGCCATCAGTCCTCCCTCTCTGTTACTGGCTTTCTTGAGTTCAGATCAGTGCTTAGCCGTGGGAGTCTGCCTCTTCTTCCATCAGCCACTGAATGAAGGTTCTGTTTCCCAGACTCTCTGGCCATGGGATTGTAGGCTGGCACTCTGCAGATCTATATCTAAAAGCCATATATGAAAGAATACATGCCATGTTTCTCTTTTTGTGACTGCGTTACCTCATTCAGGATGGTTTCTTCTAGTGTCATCCGTTTGCCTGCAAATCTCAGGATTCCATCGTTTTTTTCTGCTGAATAGTACTCCATTGTATAAATGTACCACATTTTCTCTATCCACTCTTCCGTTGAGGTGCATCTAGGTTGCTTCCAAGTTCTGGCTATTATAAATAATGCTACTATGAACATAGTGGAACAGACATCCTCGTTGTATGAATGGGCATCTTTTGGATATATGCCTAAGAGTGGAGTTGCTTGGTCTTATGATAGGTTTATTCCCATTTTTCTGAGGAATCTCCATACTGATTTCCAAAGTGGCTGTACAAGTTGGCACTCCCACCAGCAGTGGAGGAGTGTTCCCCTTTCACCACATCCTCTCCAGCATAAATTGTTGTTGGCATTTTTGGTTTTAGCCATTCTGACAGGAGTAAGATGGTATCTCAGAGTTGTTTTGATTTGCATTTTCCGGATGGATAAAGATGTTGAGCACTTTCTCAAGTGCCTCTCAGCCATTTTAGACTCCTCTATTGAGAATTCTCTATTTAATTCTGCACCCCACGTTTTGATTGGATCCTTTGGTGTATTGGAGACTTGCTTCTTATGTTCTTTGTAAATTTTGGAGATCAGTCCTCTGTCAGATGTGGGGGTTAGTGAATATTTTCCCATTCTGTGGGCTGCCTTTTTGTGTTGCTGACTGTGTCTTTTGCCTTAAAGAAGCTTCTCAGTGTCAGGAGGTCCCATTTATTGATTGTTGATCTCACTGTCTGTGACACTGGTGTTATATTCAGGAAGCTTTCTCCTATACCAACTCCTTCAACGGTTCCACCTACTTTCTCCTCTAAGAGGTTCAGTGTGGCTGGATTTATGTTGACGTCTTTGATCCATTTGAACTTAAATTTTGTGCATGGTGATAGACAAGGATCGATCCACATTCTCTTACATGCCAGCATCCTGTGGAGTACAGGTTTTCAAAGTATTACCTGATGATTCTCTGAATTTCCTCAGAGTCCGTTGTTATGTCCCCCGTTTTATATCTGATTTTGTTAACTTGCATGTTCACACTCTGCTGTTTGGTAAGTTTGGGCAAAGATTTGTATATCTTGTTGATTTTCTCAAAGAACCAACTCTTCGTTGCATTGATTATTTGTATTGTTTTCCTAGTTTCTACTTTATTGATTTCAGCCCTCTGATTATTTCCAGGCGTCTACTCCTCCTCGGGGAGTTTTCTTCTTTTTGTTGTAGAGCTTTCAGCTGTGCTGTTAATTCTCTAGTATAACTGTTCTCCAGTTACTTC
The DNA here is from genome assembly GCF_017639785.1 of Mesocricetus auratus. Taxonomy (NCBI): domain Eukaryota; kingdom Metazoa; phylum Chordata; class Mammalia; order Rodentia; family Cricetidae; genus Mesocricetus; species Mesocricetus auratus. The sequence continues at coordinate 36,388,229 of NW_024429188.1, read as the reverse complement.
ATGTGGGTACTTAGTACTATGAACTTCCCCCATATCACTGCTTTCAAAGTGTCCCATAGGTTTGGCTATGTTGTGTCTTCACTCTCATTGGATTCTAGGAAGTCTTTAATTTCTGTTTTTATTTCTTCTTTGACCCAGGAATGGTGCAGTTGTGCATTATTCAATTTCAGCGAGTTAGTAGGGTTTCTGCAATTTGTGCTGTTGTTGAATTCTAATTTTAGTGCATGGTGGTCTATTAAGATGCATGAAGTTATTCCAATTTTTTGTAGCTGCTGAGTTTTGATATGTTGCCATGTATGTGGTCGATTTTGAAGAAAGTTCCATGTGGTGGTGACAAGAAGGTATATTCTTTTTTTATGTGGATGGAATGTTCTATAGATGTCTGTTAATCCCAATTGGGTCATTACTTCTATTAGACCCTTCTTTCTTTGTTGAGTTTCTGTCTGGTATTCCTGGCTAGTGGTGAGAGTGGGGTGTTGAAATCTCACACTATAAGCGTGTGGGGCTTTATAGGTGATTTAAGTTTTAGTAATGTTTCTTTTACAATTGTGGATGCCTTTGTGTTTGGTGCATAGATGTTCAGAGTTCAAACTTCATCTTGGTGGATTTCGCCTGTGATTAGTATGTAATGACCTCCTTCATCTCTTTTAATTGATTTTATTTTAAAGTCTAATTTGTTAGATATTAGGGTTGCTACCCCCGCTTGTTTCTTGGGTCCATTTGATTTTAAAATCTTTTCCCAACATTTAACTCTCAGGTAATGTCTGTCTTGAGGGTGAGGTGTGTTTCTAGTATGCAGCAGAAGGATGGATTCTATCTTTGAATCCATTCTGTCAGCCTGTGTCTTTTTATGGGTGAGTTAAGGCCATTAATATTAAGAGATATTAATTACCATTGATTGCTCATTCTTCTTTGGTTTGGAATGGTTGTTGGTGGTGGAATTATGTGTGGAATTCCACCCCTTTTATCTTTTGGCTGCTGTTGATAAAGTGGGATTACCTAATGCCTATGTTTTTCTGGTTGTAGTTAACTTCCTTGGGTTGTAATTTTGTACTAGAACATTCTATAGGGCTGGGTTAGTGGATATGTATTCCTTGAATCTAGTTTTGTCATGGAATATCTTGTTTACTCCATCTATAGTGATTGAGAGATTTGCTGGGTATAGTAGTCTGTGCTGGCATCCATGGTCTCTTTGTGTTAGTAAAATACCTATCCAGGACCTTCTGGCGTTCAGAGTTTCCATGGAGAAGTCAGATGTGATTCTCATAGGTTTGCCTTTATATGTTACTTGGCCTTTTTCCTTAGCTGCTCTTAATATTCTTTCTTTATTCTGTATATTTGGGGTCTTGATTATTATGTCACGAGGGGACTATTTTTGTGGTCCACTCTATTTGGTGTTCTGTAAACTTCTTGCACCTTCATTGGCATGTCTTTCTTTAGGTTGGCAAAGTTTTCCTCTATGATTTTGTTGAATATTTTTTCTGCCCCTTTGAGGTGGTTTTCTTCACCTTCTATACCTATTATTCTTAAGTTTGGTATTTTCACAGTGTCCCATATTTCCTGGATGTTTTGTGTTGGGGATTTGGTGGACTTAAGATTTTCTTTGGTTAATGAATCCATTTCTCCTAGTGTATTTTCAACACCTGAGATTCTCTCTTCCTTCTCTTGTAATCTGTTGGTAATGCTTTATCTGTAGTACCTGACCATTTGCCCAGTTTTTCTATTTCCAGCCTTTTTCTATTATACGATGGTCTCCTGTCTATATCTATACCTCCTCTTTTCATTTTAGCTTAAATATTACTCCCTTTGGGAAGTATTTGTGGGTGTTGAATTCAATCACTGGAAAGAGCGTAATAAGAGGGACAACAACCTCAGCAAGTTGTTATCTGACCTCTACATACACACCTTAGCATGGGCATGCACATACATGTACACAAAATAAATAAATGTAAACTATATTTAAAACTTGAATTTTTATTTTAAAATCTTTATTTTCCTAAATTTGAAATCTATTGTATTAAAAGTGAAAGTGCTCAGGAACTGAGTAACATTCATAGCCTAGTGAATGTTTGTTTTGTAAATAGGATACTAAGGGTTTCCACTAAAATTTCTTAACTTTTTGTTTGTTTTTATTGTCTTTCCATTTTGCAGTTTGTGATTATTCTGTATTAAAATAAATTTCTCATTGATTTATGTTCTACCATATTCACTTTAATTTTGGTGACAGGTATTTTAAAACTATTTAAAAGATAAGTTTACAAGATGGTATCCAGTAGCATGAATTTCTTTCTTTTCTAATGTGGATTTCTAGTGATCCAAAAAGATGAGCAAAGTAACTTAGCGACTAACAATTGACTATACACATAGATCCTTGCAAGTGTACTGAAATTGTGAGTCACACATACTATACAGGGGAATATTTTACATTAGAATGGAAAACGCATACCAGAAGAGGTCACATACAATTCTTTAATCTATCTAAAAATTGTTAAATTTTAGCTATGTAAACTTGATTCTAAGGAACACATGCTATTTCAATTTTTAAACTGCACTTACAATTTTAGATTGTACCTCATAATTTCATGCTTAACAGTTGCTTGAAAATCAATTTCTGTTTCAGTATAAGGAATCAAAAGCAAGTTATTCTTTAATGACTGTTTTGTATCCTGTATGATGCATGACTACAAGGAGAATGATGTCACTCTAAGGTCAAGGAATGCTTAGGGAAAAAGGCAAGGGCAGTATCTGCAGTGGTACAGATAAATGGACATGTTTGTTTCTTTCAAACAGCTCAGAAAAATCTGATGAGGCAGCTCTACTGCTTGAAGCTTTGGTCTAATATATAATGTCAGTTCCGTGTCTATAAAGTAGTGGTATCAGATGATTTGCCAATTGTATGCTAAGACAAATTGAATTGTACACACTTGTGAATATTTACAAAGTTGATTTCATTGTTATTTTAAGAATATACTATGATATATATAACTGACAAATTGTACCATAGTACTAAGTATATTGACATATAAGACTGGAAAGTAGACAAAAATACTTTGTAAGGTATTTTGAATGATATATAAACTAGACTTGCCAAACATCAATGGTACATTCATATATATATTAGTAAGTTTAATGTAAAATACTGTGGGTGACAGTAAATACCTAGACATTATCTGGAATGATTCACATAGATGAGGTAAGCATGTCCATTACTCTCATAAAATTAACCCTCAGAAATTAATATGAGAGATGAAAAGAGACCACACATATCAAACAATCATAAATTATTTAAAAGATGTCAAACATTCATCACATAGTCATCTTGTGTTGGACAAATTTAGACAATCTCAATTTCATTATTGTAAATCATTTTCCCCAGCAGATAATCTTAAACCATACATCCAACTTTATACTTTGTTTTTGATGCAAAATGGACATCTGGAAATGAAAATATAAAATAAATTTCTTCAGAATATTACTACATTTTATTTCACACCTAAAACTTCAATAATGAGACTTCATATATCTTTTACATTCTAGTAAGGTTAAAATGCCTTAACTTTTGATAGTATATGTTACTTATTAAACACTTTGAAGGTATAAACACTCATAACTATGGAGTAGATTTTATTACCCCAAATTAATCAAGTGAGATTGGTACAAATATTTATAGTACTAGTTTATGTATTCTGTGAGGAATCATGAACTTTACAAGAATAATATTAACCACTGGACAGAGACACTATTTGCTTATTCTAAATAGTTAGCAAGTGAATATATGAAATATAAAATATATTCTTTGAATTGAAAAAAGGTAAATTATTTATTTTTCATCATTTTAGAAAGTGTTTGGGAGTCTATAGATCTTGTACAACATAAATGTAATAGGTAACTGGCAGATTTCAAAGTATCATAAGCTTTTCTTTATAATTTGGCTGCAGTACTAACAATAGTTTTGAGAAAAACTGGTTGAAAATTAAAGTTTTGAATGTTTATAACATCTTGACACTGTTAGAAATTCAATCCATATGTGCAATAATTGATTTCACCAGAAATACTGGAAGTAAATTGTTATATTTTCCTCTATATGATTGATGAGGTAACACAAATTGCCAACAAGATTAGATTTCAGCAAAAATATTTTGCAAAGGCTGTGTTCTTTTCCATCCAATCATGCATTTTGGCATTTTAAAAAATCTTTAAATGTGATTATTAGATTATCTAATTTATACATTTGTGGAAATTAAATGGGATACTTTATGAAAAATAATTTACAACAAAATGACACCTACTAAATACTCAGTGCTTTTTGTATATCTTTCGAAGCTTAATATTTATATTTTTAACTGACAATGATAATGAAAATAAGACTTCACTAACTTCTAAACAGTTCAAAGGATAAAATATTAGATAGCTGTTAATTTGAAGTAGCTAATAAAGAACTAAGTGTAATAGGCTATTTATCTATAAAATTAAAACATTAAACTAAGTACTATTTAAGGGAATGATCTGTTTTAAAAAAGGTGATTGTGAATGTGAATAACATCAAATTTCTTCCATATTGAGAGTTGCTATTAAACTGGATTGAGATCCTACTTTTAATCAGATTAATGTATAAAGCCTAAAATAGTAACAGAAAGCAGAATCAGATTTTGTAAGCACCTTAGTTATTGATACCAGAAATACTGTGTAAATGTAAGAAAATTTGTTTTGTGATGAAATCCTGCCTCTATTGACTTTGCTTGAATGACTATTTGAAATTTTACGCATTAGCATTCTGTAACTGTGCACTAATTGTTTAAAATATTTTCAGCACCAGCCAGAGACCTTTCTTCATCCAGGCTTATGATAATCAGGAGGTGGTAGTCTCTAAATTCAGAGGTGGGGAGTACCTTTGATATATCAACCCAAGATAGTCTTTCCTGCTCTAGCTCTGCAAGAGGTGTGACACTAAGACATTTTAGGAAGCACTTGCAGAGCTTTGTATGGTGGAGGCTGTAATTCCTTTGGCCAAGTATATTAACTAAGCTGTCTGCATTTACAGTAAAATAAGATGTGAAGCAACTTGAATTGAAAGAGCATGCTTGGAACAGCCAGTTTTTAAAGTATAGATGATGTATTATGTACGGGAGTGTCATATGTTGTAAGGATTTTGAAGATGAAATAGAGCCATAAAACCAAATCTGTGTCTCCTCTAACCTAGGCTTTCAAAGTTATCTGATTTTATTGTATATTTATTATTTAAAAAATTAGAATTTAAATATATTATGAATATGTTCTTCCCATCCTGCAAGTCCTTTCATATCCTCTTTCCATCCCTGCCCACCCAACTTTAAGTTCCTTCTAAAAAACTACACAAAAACCTATCACAGGAACCCACCCCACAAAGAAAGCACAATAAAAAGTACCCCTTGTAAAGAGAAGCCTTTTCCTTGAGAGAAGCCTTCCCGCCAGCCTGGGTCTAGAGCCGCATCAGTCCCAAATAAACACACAGGAGGCTATATTAATTATGAAGCTGTTGGCCTTGCTTGTTTCTTACTGGCTAGTTCTGACTTAAGTAATTACCCTATAATTGTTAATCTAAGTATTTCTCTTACCGGAGAATAGTTCCGGGCTTCCTACCCCATGGCGTTACATCTTGACTCTCTGTGTTTCTTCTTCCCAGAGTTCTCCTGGACTCCTAGTCCCACCTATCTTGGTTCCCTATTGGCCCAACAGTGCTTTATTGACATATACATAGGACTTCCCCCATCAACCCCTAACAAAAACCCAAAACAACAACAAAAACCTCACCAAACTGTAACCAAATAAAAAGCACACAAACCACTATGGAGTCCATTATATGTTGGTCAACACTCCTGAATATGAGTCCTGACTGATTTCCCCTCTCCCTGCAAGTATAAATGATAGCTCAATTGTTAACCTTTACATTAATTGTTAAGTTTTAATTCATCAATCCATCCATTCATTCATTAAAAAATTAACAAACTAAAATACAATAAGATAAAACAAAAGTATCACATCAATTTGGACAGGACAAGCCAACAGAAGGAAAAGGGCCCATGAGAAGTCACAAGAATAAGAGACCTGTGTGTATGAACATTCAGGGATTCCATAAAACGCTAAACTTTAAGCCAAAATATATATGCAGAGTACCAAGAAACTGGTGTAAACCTGTGCATGTTATATCAGTTTCTGTGGGTTTATATGAGCTTTGCTAATGTTGATTTAGATTACCTCATTTTCTTAGTGTCCTCCATTCCCTCTGGCTCTTAATGCTCTTTTTGCTTCCACTTCCACATGGTTCCCTGACCTCTAAGGGAAGGGGCTTGGTGGAGACTTTCCATTTAGGCCTGAGTAGTTCTGAGTTCTCTCAATCTCTGTGTAATATCTGGCTGTGGATCGCTGCATTTGTTCCCATGTCCTCCAGGGGCATTTTGCTAATTATTGAAGCAGGAGTCCAAGATCATATTCTCATCTGAACGTACTTTTCCTTAAAAAAGGTTGCCTTCACTACCCAAGAAACTGTTGATTATTTGTGACATGTTTTGCTTCATGATACAGAAATAATTTTTCATATATATACAATAGATGTGTGCATGCGCACACACACACAGTGAGAGAGAGAGAGAAAGAGGGAAGGAGAGAGAGAAAACTTCATAAATTCAGCATTATTTGAAGACTTAGAAAAGAAAATTGTAGCACCCCACATTTCCCACTATTATGTTTTTGTTCCACATTCTAGAGATTCTTGTTTCCTCCTCCTTGGAGTAATGGTGAATTTTTCATTTGTGTTTTGGTGCATAATTTCCATGATTAGTAGCATTTTTGACACAACCATATTTGAGTTTCTTTTTAATATATACTTTATAGCAACTTGAAATTTATTTGAGACCACATTGCAGCAGTGGTAGGCTATAATAACAGTTCCTACAGAATGATTCTTAGTACAAAAGATAAAGATGTATAATCCACAAATATTAGGACGTTTTCAAACCTTATAGGAATAAGTATTTAACCAGACCCTCAATAGCACTGCATTTCAAACATGCAGCACCTGTGTTGGAAGTCATTGCAGAAATGTTTCCTCATGGACATGTGAAAAATGGACACCTATGAACTATCTATGCTTTTTTCAAAATGTAATAGCATATATAACTATATTATATATATACATTAATTTAAATTTAAATTAAATACAAGGTTGCTTCACATGTCAATTCCAGGTCCCTCTCGGTTTCCCTCCCCTCCAACTGTGCCCTCCCACCAACCCCCCAATATCCCATCATTTCCCCAGGGAGGGTGAGGCCCTCCATGGGGGTGTGTATAGTCTGTCATTTCATCCAGGGCAGGGCCTAGACCCTCCCCCAGGAGTTCAGGGTGAGAGTGCATCTCTCATTGTGGTACATTTACACAATGGAGTACTATTCAGCAGAAAAAAAACAATGGAATCCTGAAATTTGCAGGCAAAAGGATGGCACTAGAAGAAACCATCCTGAGCAAGGTAATCCAGTCACAAAAAAAGAGAAACATGGCATGTACTTTCTCATATATGGATTTTAAACATAGAGAGTCTGGGAAACAGAACCTTCATTCAGTGGCTGATGGAAGCAGAGGCAGACTCCCACGGCTAAACACTGAGCTGAACTCAAGAAATCCAGTGACAGAGATAGAGGACTGATGACCAAAGGGATTAATACTGGACTGATTTAACTTTCCTCCATTTTAAAGATTTAAAATACACATAAAGAACATTTGCATTATGGTCCATCCAGTGGCTCCATTCATCTCTTAAACTGAGTTACTCTTTATAACATGTATGAATTTCTACCAAATTATTACTCTAGAGTTTATTGAACATGTCTATTTAAATGTACATTTATATAAAACACAGGAGATTACCTTCTCAAAGGTATAGAACTAGTTTCCATTTTTCCAAGAGCACCAAAAACATTGGCTTTAAAACCTGGCTTCCATTTTGCTGTTGTTACTTTTGACTTGCTTTTTAAATGAGTATTTTCTTTAAACATATTGACAGTCAATTTGACAAGCTGTCACTTCTGGGAAATGTCACATTTTCCATTAGTAATTTTCTTCTTTCAACAAACAATATTAGTCACCTGTTATAATTTTATATACCTCCCTTTACTAGTAAAATGAAAACTTTTAAAACTAAAATAGTTTTAATGGTGAAAGTATACTGAAACAAAACCTAGAGTACTGGAAGTATTACCATGGTTATGTAAGTGACCAAAGTAAAGGAATACTTTGGGAAATAAACAAATGGGAATATGTTAACAAGAAATGGGCATTAATTTTTGAGGGATTGATGTAAAAGTTCTAGTATTGTCATACAGGTGAGGGAGCTGGGATTGGCATGTCAAGCAAGCTTGTTTCTAATTTTAATAAAACAAAAAAACTTTTGTAATTTTCAAGATGCTTTATAAAATTCAGGCGTTATGGTCATTCATTGGAAGAAATCTTTATTCATTGAATGCCTAACAACATATATTCTACAACTACACTTCAAATAAGATCTGAGAATGAAAATGGAATGATAAGAGAGAGAATACAAAAGAGATCAATCTATTATGTGTGTAAAGGCCTCCATGCTTTTAGAGCTGAGGTTTGAATAAATGATTTCTATACAATGGCTAAGGTTAAAACATCCCTGCTAATAATAACGTTCTTGCATTGGAACACCAGGAAAAGGAAAATTAGCGGGCCTGATGCCTTGCACAAAACAATATGTGTCATATGAAGTAATGGATACATAAGTTGTTTGATAGAGTCCTTATAACTTTTGTAAGGGGTGTCATTAAGCTTTTTGCATTTTTAAGTGTAATAAAAAGTCACAGAAATAAGTTAAGCAAGAAATTGACATATTTTCCTAATTTTGGGATATAAAAATATTATAATGAACAGGAAATCAACAAATATTATAGGGAGAAAATTAGACCATTCTTGCTTAAGTCCATGATCATGTATTTACTCCTTTCTAGTGTAAATGGAATGAAAGATACAAAAGAACACTACATGTGCTTAATAACCGAGAAAATAACATGCTTGTCTATGGGGACATTAACAATACTTCAACATCTGTTAATGCCTGCTACCCTTAGGAAATTTATTTCATCAAACCTATACTGTTTCAATCCTTATTAACTTATTTCATAAAGGATAATATACTTGACTGTGATCTCTTCAGTCAATGCTCCTCTGCTCATTGCATGACTGTGAGACAGCCCACTGCTCTCTGTAGAGTCATAGCTTATAAATGTGACATTAAAGACATTAATACTATCTGAAAATGCCTTTTCTGTCATAGAATTATTGTCATTTTCCTAGAAAGATGCTTCCTATAACACTGAATTTCAGAGAGTAACTGTAAAATTTATACAGAAAAAAAACAATTGAAAAGACAGATACATTTTCTCAATATGTGAATTTGGGAATATAATTTGCTTAAATTCTAGGTCTGCCACTTATTAGCCATTTGCACTTGAATAAAGTACTTGTCCTTTATCATCCTGAAAGAGGAATGTTGACAACTACCTCATTAAACTGTTGTTTATGCAAAACAAGCCACGAAAAAGGTTATAACTGACATATACTAAATATTCAATGGATCATGGGTATGAAATATAAGTAAAAATGGATGGTGTGGTTATCAGATTGCTAAAAAACAATACAATGGCAATTATTTGTAAAAATACAAAATCTAAATGACTACTTGACTATAATTGGTCAAAATAGTTTATTTGGTTTCAGATTTAAGAAAATATATCATACTAAAGCACAACTCTATTTGGTTAGTTTCATAGATTTGCATGCACAACCACTTAAGTCTGTCTACTACTGAATTGGCACATAATAAATTGTAGCATCCAGATTTAAAGTGTGAGAAGAAAATAGTTTATTTTTGAGAATGCAGTACATAACATCAAAGTTTTTTACTCTTTTCTTCTCATGTCTAATATTATTTGTATCATTTATTTCAGAATCTGTCTGTTTAATAAATAATTTTCTGATAATAACAGGTCTTGACAAACCTTAACAACTTCAGGTCAGAGAAGTGGATCAATGTAGCAAGGCCCTTGCAGCATAAATATGAAGACATAGTTATATCCCTGGAATCCACATGGAGTGGAAGGAAAACTGACCATACATAGAGTTGTTTTTTGAATTTCATCCATGAACTATGGCATGGCCCCCCAATAATAATCATCACAATAAAATGATAAAGCTCACAGGTTCCTTAACAGTTATAGTTTATAATGTACTTTGTTTCAGTCATATCAAAGTTGAGCACTTTGTTAAGGTATAAACTGCCCTTTTACAGTACAGTTGAGAGTTGAGGTTAATGTGTTCTTTGCCTATCCTGAATCTTTTTAGGCTCCCCAGTGATAACATTTTGAATGATGTACATTTGAAGTGGTGATGCTTCTTAGAAGTAAAATGACTGTCTTTTAAACATTGTTCTGTGTAATAAGTAGACTTTCTCACATGAAATTATAAATTTCTACAATATCATAAGTCCTTCTGACAGTTTAGCAGTGACAAGTAAAAAGTCCCAGTAGAGCTGCAGCTTTAGGAATTTGGTACTGCTCTGAGTCCAGGTCAAGCTTTGACAGTCTCCTAGTCGCTAGAACCTAGCAGAACTTAGATGCAAAGAGCTAATTGTGGAACTATGAACAAAATACTTGATTTACTAATATCTGGCAGTCAAATACTATGTACCCAAATACAAGCCTATGTGTTAACAATTGCTAGATCAAAATAAAATTGTTCTGCTTGCATCTAAAATAAAGCCTTTGCAGCCTTCCAAATTATTGAACGCAATGGGCCTGCAGTAGTGATGATAAAACATGAGCATTGTAAGGCAGCTTTCATTCCAAGAATTCCTCTATGGATCATTTTTCACATAAAATCATTTGCTCTGTGTGCTGGTGGAAGAGAAATCCCAAGACTTGATTATTAATTTGTGAGCATCTACTTCAGGCAAGGGATAAATTCTGGCTTTCTACGTGTTAAACTCTAGCACATAAACATTGGGATGCTACTTTGCAGTTGAAAACAGGTTAGAGGATGAAGGAGGAGATGCAGATAGATGTGGAAGAGGAGGAGTACATATGTTGATGAAGCTTGTATGAGTTTCTAAGACCAAGGCTTATAACAAAATGATTTGCTAAAAAGACTTATTATGAAAGAACTTGGATGATATTAGACATGCAAAAGAAAAGAAGGAAAAACATTCTCTGATATTGTTATGTATTGCACTCACCAAATAAAGCATTCTAATTAGATGAACTGTTTTCTACACAATTTACACATTGGAAGTGCAATTTATTATTTTTCTTACCTAAATAACAACTATATAGATTCCTCAAGCAACAAACAAAACACCAGTAGAGCCAATTTTGAAAGTATGTGAATTTGAGTCAGAATAATTTCAGTGTAAATGGGCATACTTATAGTTTTTTAATTAGATTGTTCTACTATTTGGTTATTTTTGTCATTTTTATTTTTGAATTTAAATTAGTAACAAGGTTGCTTCATATGCCAATCCCAGATCCCTCTCCCTCCCCTCCTCCCACACCCTCCCACTAGCCCTCCACCCCCAAACCCAATCCCCACTCCTTTCCCCAGGTAGGGTTTGACCCTCCATGGGGGTGTCCATAGTCTGTCATTCCATCCAGGGTAGGGCCCACCTCTAAGAGTCCAGGCTGAGAGAGCAACTTTCATTGTGGGATGGGCACCAAAAGTCCATTTGTGTGCCAGGGATAAATACTGATCTACTACCCAAGGCCGCATAGATTCCCATACCTCCGCACTAACACCCACATTCAAGGGGTCTGTATCAGTCCCATGCTGGATTCCCAGTCATCAGCCCCGGGATTCAAGAGCTCCCCCTTGTTCAGGTCAGCTGTTTCTGTGGGTCAAATAAGCCCTGTGTTGACGCCTATGCTCATCAGTCCTCCCTCTCTGTCACTGGGTTCCTTGAGTTCACTTCAGTATTTTGCTGTGGGTAACTGCCTCTGCTTCCATCAGTCATTGGTTGAAGGTTCTGTTTCCCAGACTCTATGGCTGGGAATTGTAGGTTGACACTCCCCTGTTTCAGGGCTAAAATCCATATATCAGTGAGTACATAGCATGCTTGTCTTTTTGTGACTGGGTAACCTCTCTCAGGATGGTTTCTTCTAGTGCCATCCATTTGTCTGCAAATTTCAAGATTCCATTGTTTTTTCTTTTTCCGCTGAGTAATACCCCATTGTGTAAATGTACCACATTTTTTTGTATCCAGTCTTCAGTTGATGGGCATCTAGGTTGCTTCCAGGTTCTGGCTATTACAAATAATGCTGCTCTGAACAGAGTTTAACAGATGTCCTTGTTGTATGAATGTGCATCTTCTAGGTATACACTTTGTAAAAATGTATTTTATATATGTGATACATAACATATACACAGACAAAGCTATTGTAATGGTTAATGTTATCTTTCAGTTACATTAGATTAAAGATTGTCCAAGTGATTAGTAAACCATAACTCTGGATATACTTGCAACTGTTTTCAGAGAAAATTTTATCATAATTTCTCCAACCTGATCAATGGATTATTCATTGGAAGGCGGTGAAATGTAGAAGGTAGGAAGGACTTAGTCAGAGGATGTAGTTCACTAGAAACACTTCTGGGTGCCATCCAATTCATTGTCCTCTCTTGTACTACCCTCCTAGTCACTGTTATTTCTCCTCTCTCTCTTTAATATCTGCCAGGAACTAAAGAACAGCTCTCAACTCACTCCTGTCACCAGATATACTGTTCAAATTCATGCAGCCAAGTGACCCTGTGTTAACTGATCTAAGTCATCAGTCAAAATAATTCTTTTTCCATCAAATTTTTCCTGTCAGACATTTGTTCACAGCAATGCAAAAGTAATCAATAAATATACTGTATTCCAATATAACAAAAAGGGAGGAAAAGCATTATTTTTTCCTTCCCCTCCACCCTCATCTCCAAGAGGTCATTCACCTTAAATATTCACCCTTCTAACTTGTTCTGTTACTCTCCCCATTCCTTTCTGCTCTCCAGGGACATACTTGTCTGATAAGAGCTACATTAGCTTCCTCTCTGCCATGCCATTCATGTCTCGCTATAAACCACCCTTTAATGGTCAGCAACCTAATTAAACTACCTGATCTCCAAATCAACTTACCCCAGGATCAAACTACAGAGAACCATGTGAGGGAATACAGGAAAAGAGACTTCCAAGTCAAGAACATATCTGTCTTTTCACTTTACAAAATATCGTGAAAACATATTGGATCTGTATTCACACTTGAGGCTTCATTTAATTCTTTAGCACACTGCTTAGACAAAAACTGAAGAATCACTTGCTATTGGTGTTGAAAAGAGAAAACTGGGGTTTTTGAAACATATTGGCATTTTAGCCACTTACTGGGTGCAACGAACATTTACAATTTGTTCCATGATAAGAAACCTTCTTGAAATAAAACAAAACAAATGTGTACTTTTAAGAAGCCATTTTATTATCTTGCCTTAGATGTTAATGTAAAAATTAATGACAAAAAGACACGGAGAACCATTTTCCCATGTTAATTTGTTTTATAATATTTCAATATTTTATGTGGTAAAGAATGCAATGATGAGACAAGGGATAATATAGCTTAGGACTGGAATCATTTGTAAAAAGAAAATAATTTAAATCTGCTATTATTTAAAGGAAATTAAAATCTACTCTATTAATTAAAGTCTGTAACTAAATGTACACAGATTATCAAATATGAATTAAGTCTAGCTGTCTTAGATTTCATTGGATTGGAATTGAGTTCAATTTTAAATATTATTTGTGTATAAATAAAATTTTGCCTTTCTAAGTATTGTGAGTACATTTGTCATTTTTTGCCCATTCAAAATTTGCTTTTGTGTGTGCTTCTTGCTTTTGTTTTCTTGTTTGTTTGTTTTTTGAGGCAGTATCATTATGAGTTCCTTCTACTTGTCTTGAAGTAGAGTTTATTCAGGCTCCTTTCAAATTTCCATGGAATTTTTATGATTACCTTTGATATCATGTAAAATGGGGCCCTTAAATATTTTATACCCCTTTTCCTTCCCTTCCCTCCCCTTTGATGTAATTTTTAAAAGCAGCCTGTGAGAGAAAGAAGCCATGCAACAGAGCTTGAGTGTGTGTTTGGGGAATTTATTGGGGAGAGTGAATGGGAAAAAGACAGCGGGGAGACTGGCCTCTGGGGTAAGGAGCAGCAGAAGAGAAGAGAACAGCAGAGGAAGAGAAAGGTGGGCATGACCTTTTTAAACATAGTCCATGTGCACAGGTGGTGCTCTTAGTGGCTGCCTCTGAGGACATATCCTGTCAGAACCCAAGGACAGGCAAATACAGATGCCTGATATTAATACTCCCTTTTCTTTCCTTCCTTTTCTTTTCTCATCTCTTCCTTGATGATTTCTTCCTTTCTATTCCTTTCTTCTTCAAAAAATTTCTTTCCTTTTTATATAAACTTAGGTGAATCAAACTCATGTCATAGTGCTTGTGTTACAAACCAAGCCTTCTCCTTAGCTATATTCCCTTTTATATCTGGTGAAGTGTGGTATAGATGACAAGTTTTTGTATATATTTAAATTAAAAGAAAATTGTAAAATGTCTTATATATGATAACTTTATTGTTACTACTTTTTGGCCAAGGAACCAGGCATGTATTCCAGAAATGAAATAGAATTCCCTCACAAATCAAGTGATATAATAAATCCTCATTTTCTCACCTGAGGACATGCATTGTTGAATAACTTACCTTCCCTTACTACTTCAGTTTTTGGTATAACAAGTGCTTGAAATTGAATTTTAAGTTTCATGTTACCCCCATAAAATGTACAAGAATCAAAACCAATACTGTGATTTACTAACATTGTATAGTCAAATGGTAACAGCATGAGGCATTGCCTTTTCACAATGTATATCACTTTATGTCAAATTCCTATATACCTTCCAAAGCAAAATCAGCTTTTTGATGGAATTTCCATTTTAAACCTCTATTCTCAGCACCAAGCAAAAATTGTAGGCAATGCTGTAAATGCAGATGCAAATGCTCTTTTTCAACTAAGTATTCAACAGAATATTTTTGTTGCTGAAATTTAACTGATTTTTGATGTAAGAAAGTCTTACAGACTATCTGATGTTTAAGTACTTTGTTTATTAAAGAACAGGGTCAACATCCTTATTCTGCACTTTAAAGTTTTAGTATCACTGTACATTATACCTACTTTTAAAATTTTGAAACCTGTAGAAGGCAATCATTCATGAATCTAATGTATTTCTTGATTAACTAAATTGATATTATTTGTCTTAAGACTCTATTGTGGATTCCTCCTGAAATTTGTATTTGGAAAGTTTAGTAATTTCCTCAGGAATTTAATATCATGACATTTAAATAACATGAATTTCAGTTAAACATGGAGAATGCTTAGTGGAGTAAATGTGACCTATAAATTTGTTAAATTAAATTGAGGAAAGTAAATTAGCTTTGACTTCTACAGAAACATTTGGGTTTTCCCCATGGAGAAAATAGAAGATTGATAATATAATATTACTTATTTTCAACTTTTACTTCTATTTATATGCTATCTAAATTCCAATAATAACAATTATATTGATTGTTGAAATTCTAGAGCTACATATAAAATTATACATTTTTATATTTAAGTTTGCATTGAAGTTTGTGAATTGATAGACCTATGGACATGTTTATAGATTAATGCATGTATAGTGAGATGTTAGTTGTGGAATCTAGAGAATGTGAATACGAGTTTTCACTGTATAATTCTTCCAACTTTTCTGGTCTATGAGAATTTATTGTAATACAGTGGATTAGACATTTAAACTGATGTCAAAATAGCCTTAATACATGGTTGATTTATAATTCCATAATATATTAATCCCCAAACATTTTATGTTCCATTACTTGTTTTTTCTTAAAAACACTAGGATTTGTTGTATGTAAAATATGTAAGAAATATTTATTTGAGGTAAGTTGGGACAATTAGGTTCATGATGCCAAAAATTTAATCATAATTTTAAGATATTGTATGGTAGTGCACATCTTTAATACTAGCACTTGAGAGGCAGAACTATACAAATCTCTATTATTTTAAGGACAGCCTGGTCTACATAGTAAGATCAAGAACAGCCAGAGATACATAGTGAGAACATGTCTAGATAAACAAAACTAAAAAGTACCAACAGAAAAAAACCCTAAAAACTAAAGTTTAAAGGTACATCATTTCTTTATATTTTTCAATAGATTGGATGTTCACTTGCCATATAGTTATAAGCATTTTTTAATATTTTAGAGAGCTTGGAAATATTAAATTAGAAAAAAATGTCCAATTTTGGACTCATAAGTTCCTGGGCTGAACACAGAGAATAAGTAAATACATATAATTATGGGCTGCATTTAGTCTTATAAATACTCTATGTACCTTTCAATGTCTGTATATAAAGTAAAACTATGACTCATGTAGTTATATATATGTGATTTTTATATATACTGTAGCAAATATTTTAATCAGTACTGTGAATAATTTTTATAGGTTTAGTTCTAATTTTATTGATTTTTTATGTATACTCTTCATTTGCAGTTACTAAAATTTAAGTTACTGATTTATATCAATTTTGAAAGCATATTGTTACATTGGAGTTCTTTTTCTTTCTTTTTTTATTATTTGAAATTTAAATAGCTGGAGTTCTTCTATTTAACCAAAGTGAAGACAAAACAGTAAATGACCTAGGTACTCTTTTTAAATGCTGGTAAAGAAAATAGGATTAATATCAACATACAATACAACTGTAAGTAGCAGTTTTAGTGTGGGTTTTTTATACATGTGTGTATGCCACGTATATGCTTGTCAGTATGGAGGATTAAGATCAATTTCAGGTGACTTCCTCAATCACTTGCCAACCTTGATCATTTGATATTTTTTATTGATTGTATGGGTGTGTTAATTTGAATGAGAATTTCCCCCATTGGCATATACCGCTACAAAATTCTCTTGGGGCAGGTTCACTTTACAAGTAGCTGAAGGGCCCAGGTCACCAGAATAATAAACCTACCTTTTGTAATTTCTCCATACTGGATCACATTCTACAAAACATCAAATGAATTCATCCTTGAACTAGGGTCCTGGAAAACAGAAGTGATCCTCTAATTTATACAAGTATTGTTAATATGGGTTTTACCTGAAACAGTGTACTGCAAATGAGTAGGCACATTATGTCAACTTAAGGATTTTAATATAAAGAATGCACAAAAGAAGAGAAAGTTAAATTTAATTTATAGTCTTGGAATATTCCAGTGATACAGAAAATAATGTTATCTTTGACAACAGAAAAGTGTTTTGAAATTCTTTGTATAGATACTTTCATTTTCTAGTTTTTTTTTCCAGTAGGATTTCCTAGGCTTTGGTTTGAAAGAACAAATTTTGCTAACGATTATGAAACCTTGTTTTGTACCTTGTGGAAAAACTTAACACACTTTATGTGAATAAGAAACAAAAATATACTTTAATGTTTATACAAATATTAAAAGTATTTTACAGTTCCAATAAATGCTGTGATCTATTGTACTTTTAATTCGTATAGTGATTGTACATTTCCACATGACTTAATATTTAGAAGGAATCACTAATATTAAATATTAATTTTAACATTAACTATAAAGTAAATTCATATATTTAAGTGCATTTGAAATTGCATAATGGTAAGCTTACTCCCCAAAATTAGCCACATATTTATAATTTGAACAGGTAGGTCATTTGTGCTAAATGATATTAAAACCAGATTTTCTATTTTTACTAAATATTCTTATATTAATTATAAGAATTATAATTATAATTAAGTTCTGAGCACTTATGGACTTTATTGTTCACACATATGAGAGAGAAGAGAATCAAGCTGTAATGTGCATGTGTGTTTTATATTGTGAAAACAAACAGGTATTATGTTTGTTCCAATACCTTTGTATTTGTTTATATAAACCTTTAAAGTAATTAGCAATCATAATAAATATTTTCCAATGACTAAGGAATTCCTAAGAATCAAGACAATGACACCTTGGAGCTTCTTGATCATTCTAAATCTGTGCTTTTTAAGTAATTAACTCTCACTGATAGGAGATAGTTTATGCCACATCTAAATCTTCAGAGTAGTAGCCATGACCTATTTGTGCGTGTCTACATTTGTTGGTTTTTAATTTTAGTCATACTTTACTTGACAATTATATCTGCTTTTCTGATATAGTGTGATGTTTAAATACATGCATGTAAAGGGTAATGATGAAATATGGTCAATAAAAATATACATGACTCTCCTAAATATTTTAAACAAGAATCAGAATAATGTCATTGCTCTTTAGTTCAGACTGACCTCAAAATCATATCTATCTTTATGCCTCAACATCTCCAGTGCTAGGATTACAGATGTGTTCCATGATTCCTGCCATTTATCGACATCTATTTTCAATCACACATTGCTCTCTTTTAAATTAAGAAACTCATACATGACTATAATGCATTTGTTTCTTGCTAAATTTTTATAAGATTTGTTTTGTCTATGACTTTTAGGATTAGTTTTTGTAAATTTTTATGTTCAGTATTACGCTATTCTTGCTTGAGTCACTGTGATTATTGGAACAAGTTTCTTACGTTCTCTGCATAATTTTGTAGTAAGGTAGCACATCATCTCAAATATGTGCAACAGAGCAAAACTTCTCATCTGATTGCTAGGCAATGAAACTGGTGAAAGGAAGATATGAAAGAGCATATTTGGAGTCCCACTATCTCCACTGAGACATAACTATCTGACTTAAAGACCTTGAAGATGCCCACATTCTTATAGATTTGATCACCTCCCAGAAGCAGCAAGAAAAGGATCAAGTATTTACTATATAAGCTTCCAGGACAACTACATATTGGCATTTTCATTTCATTGGAAACACAGGAAGAGATTGTCAATCAGTTTTAAATTATAACTAAAGAATAAATTTCTAGACTTAAAACAAAAACCTGAAAACGCTTGAATGCATAGTGGAGATTTGACCATGACATTCTTTCTGTGAAAGCAATTTAAAATATCTGATTTTCTAAGGGAATATTTATGACCAAAACTATCACATAATTTGATATTTTGATGCGGTAGAATTTGTGAAAGTGTGTGTGTGTGTGTGTGTGTGTGTACAAGTGAGAAATACTGCCAAGTTAATTTTACTATTCAGATTCATGTTACAAATTGGTTCATATGAACTCAGTTAAAGGAATGACTTTCTTGATTCTATCTTTTCATAAAAATTATTTTTACAAACTCTCATAACACTGATGTGCTGGTTGGTTTTCTGTCAGCTTGAAAATGCTTCCATCAGATTGACCTGTAGACAAGTTGGTAGGGCATTTTCTTTGTAAATGATTGATGTACTAGGACCCAAAATACTTTGGCCATGACATGCTTTCAGACTGTGGCCCCGATTGTATAATATACCAGAATGAGTTAACAATGGAAAATAAGTCACTAAACAGCATTTTCCATGGTCTCTGTAGTCCCTGCCTACAGATCCCTGCTTTGAAATCCTGCCTTCCCTTCTCTTTGGTGGAATACATAAACCAAATAAACCCTTTCATCCTGAAGTTATTTTAATTCATGGTGTTTATCATAACAATGTAAAGCACAATGGGACACATGGTAATTTATTCCTCTTCTATCATTTTAACAACTCTCATATTGTAAGGCAGTATGAAAAGTAAACACTTTAACTCTGAAACAAATGCTAAAGCTTTATTTTCAATACATTATGAAAAAATAGGAAGATATTTAGAATTTAAGCATTTTTCATTACAAACAAAATATTTTAATGTAGTATAAGGAGGGTTCATACATGTATAAAGGTTTCACATTTAAATTAATAAAAACACTATCTACAAATTCCATTATTTAAATTAGTATAAAGTAAAGCTATTGCAATATTTTATTAACAGTCATTAATTAGTATTTAACTACCCTATTTCAAGTTAGTTGTAATTAGTTACCTAATGATGTATATATTATTAAATCAAACATGAAAATCATATTTGAAAAGTATTATATAATTATTTTAAAATTATTAAAATGTAATTTAATTATTTAGTATCTACTGTTTTATTGCCTATCAAAAATAATAGCAACATAAAATTATTTTTCCAGTAGCTTTACCTGTGCTCTATTTAAAGTTGAATTTGCATGTATAACTATATGCATTTATACAAGATAGGCTCTGCCTAATGATAGTTAGCATTTTTATAAATTACTTCTTTTCATATAGAAAGACATTTATTTCCAAATGTATAGTTTGTGCACATTAATTTTGTTAAGGAAATGTTCTAATGAATATTGTATATCATTATTTTACCTGCCACCTCTGAAATCAATGGATTTCAATATCATTTACAAAATCTCCATGTAGTGCTATTTTTCCATCTCATGTCTAAAGAATCCCTAATATTTAATAATTTTCTATAAATTCCTTCCAATTTAATAATGAAATTGAATTTAAGATTTTCGTTGATCTTTGCCGATTCAGTAAAAGCAATAGTGTATTTTCTGTTTTGGCTGCTGCTTTAGAGAAGTAATACTCTGCTTTAGTTCTGGTTAATCTTAAATGTTGGCAATAAAGAAACAATTAACCCAAATATAAAGTACATAGAGAAAGTAAAATGTCTTCATGGATCCCTTGAGAAAGAACTATTTAGCTTTTACTGTTCCTAATTTTTACCAATGACTATATAAGTGGTTTTATATACCAATGAGTATATAAGTGTTTTACTTTTTTTTGCAATTCTGCTTATTTGTAATGCTAGAAGGTAAGGATTTAAAGTAGAAAAAGAAGGAAATCTTAATGTAAATGCTCTAAATTATTTCTCTATGCAATTTTAAATGTTATGTGTGAACTTATCTTTAATTTGCTACTTTTATTTTTAATATTTTTTATTCTTTGTCAATCTTGTACACTTAAACAATTATTTTAAAATTGTCTAAATTATCACAAATTCTGATGTTAATTCTGACTGTCCCCCTCCCCACAGCATCCTCATCCTCTATTATAAAAGGGGTAATATTTAATAGTTGGCTTTATTTCAAACTTCTACAGATAAATGGACTCTGTAGCAATTGATGTTTTTCCAACATCAATTTTCCTAAAAGTTGAAAAAGATTATTTGAAGGAGTGAAATATTCTAAGTCTATGTAAGTCAATGGTAAATCATATTGAATGTCTTGTAAACTAGTTTATATGTCTCACTGCAAATTAATACTGCATACTTGGCTTTGCTGAACATTCCAATTTTAAGACTACCACAGCCCACATTTAGTATTAGAAATAATTCAGAGCATTACAAAACAGGAACACAACATATCTGCAAGACAAAATTAGACATTATTCTGCAATGGAAATGTACTCATCTGTGTATTCAAGAATAATGGTATTAGAACATACAGAATACAACCCAGTAGTTCATAATGGCCAAATTTCTTGAAAACCTCATTTCATGTACAGAGGTCAATATTAACTAAAATTGCTCCATAGTGAACATGCAGTATTTGAAGACCATAGCACTCATGGATGTCCAAAGGTAACATATCCCCAGAAACTATATAAAGCTGTACAAAAAACTATATAAAACTAAGTAAACTGTATGAAGCTCTCTCACTCCTAATATCAAGGCAGTATAATGTTGGTATAAACATAAGAACCTAAATTTATAAATAAAATCAGCAATCAGGAAATAAATCTCTTATGTTCAATTGATTTTTACTAAGGTCAGCTGTGTAAACAAATGAAACATTTAGTCATCTGGTATTTCTGATTATATTCAATTACTATTCAGAAGTCTCCTTGCACATTAGGAAGAAAAGAAAATTGTACTCTGGCATGAATATACCAAAATATTATTTATCATCATGTGGCGATATATCCTGTGTGTACATGAGGTAAAATACATACTTTGTTTTATGTCATTAGGCTCTGACAAAGACCAGTACTTCTCTTTCTGCTACTTGAATAAATAAAAATCCAATAAGTAGTAAATAAAGTACTAAAGCAAAAATATAAGGTGGGCTGTGTAACTGCTATTATGGACAGTATTGCTGCTTACTATACTATAAAAACTAAAATTATTGACAGAGCCAAGAAGAAAGAGTGACTTTTATGTACCTATAATATTTTACTACTATTTATAATTAGTATTTTGGGAAGTCGCATATTGAAAACAAGGTCTTATGCAATAAGGGAATCTTTTTACTTCTGAGCAATATTCTTATCCAGTTACTGAACCTATGTCCAAGTCTTTACTATACTTCGTGAATTTACTTTTCATTTGTCTGATATTTTGAATCAGGGCCTAACTACATAGTCCATTCTGGCCTGAAACTTACCATATAGACCATGTTGGTCTTGAACTCAAATAAATCTGTCTTCCTCTAACCTCGAAGTGCTGGGATTTAAAGTGTGTGCCACCATATCTAGCTAGGACATGAATTTTATAAACATATTGTTATCCCTCTCACACAAATTCCTGAGGCCATAAAGGACATCTACTATTCTTCACAAATGCAAATATATATGACTGTTGTACATTTTAACATAACTGAAATTGAAAATATTGTATAATTAATTAGCTATTGTCTTCATGATTCCTTTAAATATAACATAGCATCAAATCTTTCCATCAATGTATCTAGACTACAGAAAATTCTAGTATGTTCAAATGCATTGTTAGATAGAGAATGATAAAGCTCACATTTTACTCACAATCATCTAATAGTAACAGAGTAGAAAGTAATCCACTTATTGATCAGCCAGTCATATCTGAGGTATAGATATTCACTTAGGTTACATTTTGGGTTTTGTCTAACAAACTGAAAGCAGTTACAGTTGCACTCCATTCAGGCACTCACTTGGCAAATAGAGCACCCTTTATATTTAATATGTGAATACAGAAATAACTGGAAAAGATAAATAGACTCTCTGAAAAGGAAGAAAATCACATCCATATAAGTATCTCATATTACCTTTTCCTCAGCTGCGCTGAAAATATGAAGCACGTTGGAATGTTCATTTTATATGACTCTCAAGTTCCTGTTCTCATAAAAGCAAAATGAGAAACAGTAAATTATTGTGAAGTTTAGTAATAACAGGAAAGAAGACCTATATTTATGAGAAAAATATTGAGTAACATTTAGCCAAAAGATCTTGAAATTCACTTGAATTGATTTTTGTTAACCAGTGTTAATAAAACTTATTTTTCAATAAGAGAGCCTATACCTAATTTCTGCCTTTTTGCTATTCTTCCCACAAGTATCTCATTTCATATGAACAATTTAGAATATGATGTTGGCATATAAAACATTTTATACCTTGCAATATTAGAAGCAACTGTAGAAAATTGTGGTGTAGTTGACATACATCTGTTATAAATCTTTTAGAAAACAAATAAGTATTTGATTATATTTCGACTCTTTGGGGAAAATGAAGATTCTTAAAGTAATGTAAACTCTCATCCATTCATATTTGTTTATGTCGAATGCTCATGATTAGCCTTTTCTCAGCCATTTGTAATAGGAGGTAAATATCTGTACTATTTCAAAGAATACCTAATCATTTATATGAACCAATATTTATAGAAAATAAGAATTTTTTATCATCACTTTTTTATTTTAATTTTAAATAGCTTGTTTTACATGTCAATCCCAGTTCCCTCTCCCTCCCCTCTTCCCGCACTCCCCTTCCCCCCCCCTCCCACCCTATTGCCAAATCCTTCCCCATAGGAGATATCTAGAGTCTGTCATTTTACTCTTGGTAGGGTCAAGGCACTCCCCTAAGAGTCCAGGCTGAGAGAGCATCTCTCTTTGTGCTATAGGCACATGAAGACAGTTTGTATACCAGGGATAGACACTGATCCACAGCTCAGGGCCCCATAGGTTACCCAGGCCTTCTCACTGACACTCACATTTGGGGGGTCCAGATCAGTCCCATGCTGGCCTCCCTACTGTCGGTCTGGGGTCCAAGAGCACTCCCCCTGTTCAAATCAGCTGTCTCTGCTGGTTTTGCCAGCCCATTCTTTGCCAATTTTCTCATCACTCCTCTCTCTCTGTCACTGGGTTCCTTCGGTTCAGTTCAGTGATTAGTTGTGTGTTTGCCTCTGCTTCCATCAGTCACAGGATGAAGGCTCCCGGATGGTTATAGACATCAAGTTCATTATCAGGAATGGGCATTCGAGGTGGTCCCTCCACTATTGCTTAGCTTGCCAATTGATGTTATACCTTTAGATCACTCGAGGTCACTCTGGTGCCTGATCTGTCTTCGAATTTTAATGGCATGTTCAATCAAGCTATTTGAAAATTTTTATAAGAACCTTATTTCTTGAACAAATAATTGAGTTTCACATGAAAGAAAAGCGGTTTCTCCTTAACCAGGGAAAGATGAACCACCACATCTTTTACTTTTTATTTTTTTGTGGTGTTCTTTTAAATTTCAATTTCCTTTGCATTAAAAATTCAAAAGATAGCCGGGCGGTGGTGACACACGCCTTTAATCCCAGCACTTGGGAGGCAGAGGCAGGCAGATCTCTGTGAGTTCGAGGCTGGGCTGGATAGCCTCCAAAACAATACAGAGAAACCCTGTCTCGAAAAACCAAAAAAAATTTCAAAAGATAAATTCAACAACTGTATAATATCAAAATGCTTTAATAACTTTAATAGACAGGAATTGTATCCCATTCTAGTATGGAAATTCATCAGTAGGAAGCATTAGTCAATGAACAAACTTAGATGTGTGCTAGACTGAGGAAGTTACAATTATCATTTTATTTTATTCAGTCAATATTAATATTAATGAAGTCTTTCTCCAGATCTATGGGATGCATTTGACATTTTCCATGGCTAAATTTGAGTAGATTGTTTATTTGTCTTGGTTACTTCAATAATTTTATTACTGCTCCTCCTACTATTGTGTGTGTGTGAGAGAGAGAAAGAGAGACAGAGAAAGAGAGAGAGAGAGACAGAGACAGAGAGAGACAGAGACAGAGAGAGAGAGAGGCAGGCAGGCAGGCAGACAGACCGACAGACATATGTGGTGTGTTAGTGTGGGCATGTGTATGCTATGGTTCCCATGTTGCCCATGTGGTGGTCATAAGACTCCTTTTTTAAAATATCTATATATTTTATTTAAATTAGAAAAAATCTAAAGGACAAGGATTCCATCTAGTGAGATGAAGTATAGCATGTTCAAATCCATAAGAAATTATAACAAAATATTTACCTGTTGTGCACTAGAAATGATTGCACAGTCTGGGCAAGTATTTGTGTGTGTGGCGGGGGGTTCTACAAGAAGATTTAATCATATAATTTATGAGTGGTCTACTCGATTGGTATTTTTGTGCTGAAGCCTGAAGAGATGGCTTAGTGATTAAGAAAGCTTATAGTTCTTGCAAAGTACCCAAGTCCCCTTTCACCTCATACATTCTGGGTGGCTCACAACCACCCTTAACAGCAACTCATGACCCAAGAGCATTCAGTGCCTTTGGGACCTGTAGGAAAAAGCACTCATATACACATACCCACATACAGAAACACAGATACACACACATACACATAATTAAAAATAAAAAAATTAAATACAACATATAAATTATGTTCCAATATTTTATGAGAATGAATGTATGATAAACATAAATATGTATATGGAGCAAACTTCTGTTATCTTACGTTTTCTCATTTATTTATGTTTTGAGATTATAATATAATCACATAATTTCATCCTTCCCTTCAAACCCTCCCATATATATCTACTTGCTCTCTTTCCAATTCCTGCCCTCCTTTTCTCATTAATTATTGTTACATAAACACATGTATATTTATATATGTATATACTCCTAAATATATAAATACATCCTGCTCAGACTAAAGACAATGTGAAAATTAACTACATTGAATTTTAGCTAAATTTTAGCATGGATATGTTCAGTTAATTTGGGTATAGAATGGTAATTTCATTACTAAATAATAACATATTTTTGATGGTCATTTTAAATTGGTTCAAATAATGAAGCCTGTACATACCATTTTAATTAACAGTGACCAAACTATATTTGAAATCTATGCATGACTTGAACTTTTACTATGTCAATATGTATAAATGTACACACACACACACATATACACACTTGCACAGACACCCACACCCACTTAAAATTTTGGAGAAACTTCTTGCTAAAACTAACATGCTATTGATTGTGTGTCAGTTATTTATTTATTTATTTATTTAGCATAATCTGCATGTTCACCAAAGATCAGATATTTTGAAAATATTACAAGGTATATGTTACTGGAATATATACAAATACTTTCATATATTTAAATCTATATACTTGTGAATAACCAGGGTAAGAAATATAGAAAAACTATGTATTATATATATAAATAAAACTGAAATGTAATACAAACAATAGTGAGTGAATCAGTATTTGGGGCAATGTGAGATATATAGTTCCTGTATTTAACAAATGGAAGACATAAAATACTAGGTAAGAGATAAGATCAAATCTTGAATCACTGTATGTTGCAGAAATAGCCAAATTCAAAATGACTAACTTGCTTAATATATTCCTAATGTATGTTTATATTATTTCCATGTGTACATACTAAATTTATTTATTTTGTATTATATAAAGTAAAATTCTCTTTGCAAGTAAAATTTCATAAGAAAAGGTAGTCAGTTGTAATTTCATGTTACTCATTCATTTGATATTCAGGTACTGTCACTTAGTAATTATATATTTTTATAGAATTTGCTTATTTTGATGTTGATTCTTTACTTTCCTCATGATTTTCTAAGCACTAATATATGCAAACATATTTTTAAAAATTTTTTCCAGGGAGCACACTGTACCTTGTAAGAATTCAGGCTAGCCAAAAATATTGCAAAGAATGAACTTATCCTTCAGAGTCTAGTAATTCCAGAGCATGATTTATCTAAATAGATTTTCCCATTTCAACCCACACAATATTTATTAGGCTCCTGTTATGTTCAAGGCATTATACTAGATTAGGGACATAAAAGTGAGTAAGAGAGGGTTTTCACTCTCAATTTCTTACAATTTAGCATTCCCTGTGAAGGCAGTGCTCATATATTTAGATGATTGTATTACGTGATTTAGTAAAGAACATGGCCATGATAACACTTAATGAAAGGTCCATTACCACTTGCTTATGTTTACCACAGTGTCTTTTTCCTCTAAAAGAGTTCAATGACTTTTTATCAATGCCAGTTGTTTTATCCACTTAATAATTTTTGACACTAAAAACTTGAAATGGAAAACAGTGACTTCTGCACACATGTATACACACCAGGGACACATACATTTAGCAGGCAAACATTTGTTTCTCTGTATCCATGGAGAATCAGTTTAAAGAACTCCTGTTTATACACACATCTACATATCAAATTCACTTTTGTAAAATGGAAGGTTGTTAGCATTGAAACTACACACATCCTCGCTCCCATATACTTGATGCAAATATTGTGTAGTTATTAGGATATCTTGCTTAGTAAATAATGACAGGAAGAATCAGTTCAGTAAGTCAGTGGTTGATTTCTAGGTTGCAGTTCTCATGGATATGGAACACCAACTATAGTTACATATATGCACCAAATAATAAAACAAATAGCCAAATGTCATCAGAAAATAATGGGAAATGATATTTGGTGGGAAGCTTAGTGAAAGCTTCCGAAAGAATGTACCATTTGTGCTATAAATTTAAGAATGATGATGGTTTTCGAAATGAGAAAATGAATGAAATGAATTTCCAGCACGAAGGAAGAAAATGGCTGAATTATTTCAGTATCAGTGAAAGTTTACTCATGCTTTTATACATTACCTAGCAAGCACTAAATAAGTAACATCCAAAATTGGCTTATTTCTAATTGCAAAGAATCATTTATCAGAAGAAATAACACTTTTGCAAACCAACAATCTATGATTTAGGCTTATAAACAAGTATAAAATTTATGCCCATTTCAGATCAAATAGAAATGAGAAAATGATTATTGTTCATTATCTCCTTAATCAATAAATACTAAATTATATATTGAATTTACTCCTTCACTCGTTTTCTTTCCCCCAAAATGAAAATAAATCCTACTACTTGATATATAAATTTTAAAGTCATAACTTCATTTAACCCCTCAGTTGTGAGACTGTTGATGATGTGTGAACATTTGTATCACTTAAACATGCTCAATTTCATTGTCACTTTCACACAATATTAATACAAAGAACTTCAAATAAACTTTGAAAAAGAAGAAATTGAATGTACAGTGCATCAAAATACTTGAAAATAACAAGCAAACTTGTAAGCTGTTCAACAGATCCAAATTATGAATGCCATAAGCATTCTGCCCTCATATACTATACATTTATTTTTGCTTTATTAACCTTTTAGCATTTACTAAATTAACATAAATTGTGCTTTCATATAGTGCACATGAACACTAAATAGCTATGCTAGCATATTAATTATTTAAACTGTATAAATGATCTTTAATTGTTCTTTATTTTGGAGAAATAGTAGTTGTATTATCATAAGGTTTCTTATTATTTGTAACATAGTTGCAAATGATTTTCTTAGTTTGGAAAAATCAATTGAGGCTTCTGGATGGCTAGAAGGGTCAGCTTTATTTTTCATTTAAACTACTTAATGACAGTAGCTTCTTGGTAGCTCTAATGGATTTATTCCTAGACAGTCCTTACCCATTAAATATCTATAAATCAGTTAATATTTGTACCTCATAAAAGATAACATTGTATTTATGTATAACCTAAACACTCCTTCCTGCATACTTTTAGTCTACACACTATTTATGATACCTAATAAACTTTAAATTAAATGTTAGTTAATGACAACATCAGTACATAATCAGTGTTTATAATTTTAATATTTTATAATGACAGTTTATTGAATCTAGGTTTATGGCATCCACAGAGAGATTACTGATATTGACTCAATAATAAGAAGTTTTTGAAACATGACAAGTATTTTTTATTGAGTAGTTCAGGGGTTTATATAGCTAAATGAAACAGGACTATTGCAAATTTAACTCTGAAATCTGTGCTGTTTTCCTTATTAAATTGTTTTTTATTCTTTCTTTCCTTTAGTAGTTTACAGTTATATTGTTATATGTTCATTTTCAGTTCTTTAAAAGTATTTGATGCATTTTAGAGTTTTGATCTAATAAGATATCTGTACAAATATGTTAGTTTCAAATAACTTCAAATTACTAATAGTCAACTGATTTGACATGACGAATTTCATATCTTTTAATCTTAAATTGCATTTTTATACCTGTGATATTTTGTTCATGATCTAACAAATAAAATTTGTCTGAAGATCAGAGTGCAAAGCTAGCCATACTTTCGAAATGTAAATTTAAGGGGACTACTAAATAATAATTCTAATATTTGTGTAAGATGAAAATGGTTTGAAGGGATGTTTGTAGGTTATATACAAGTACCACAAAACTTTACATAATTTATTTGACCATCTAATAATGTGTATTGAATGCGGAGGCAAGACTGAAACCAATTTCCATTGACTATCCCTGAGGGGTAACTATCACTGTACAGTTGCTTCTTTGGAAATTTTTGCTTTCATAATAGACATATGTAACTACTAACTATTTGTTTGATGAAATTTAAAGAAATTAAGTACAGTAGAATCTGATTAAAATAAATGAAATATGCCTTCCAGAATTTTCTTTCCTGTGGGTTTCCCCAGGATGGTCTTGACCCCTTTGCTCCTCACTCCTCCCTCTCTACAACTGGATCCCAGGAGTTTGAATCAGTGCTTGACTGTGAATCTCTGCTTCTGCTTCCATCAGCTACTGGATGAAGACACTGTGATGGCATTTAAGGTAGTCATCAATTTTATTATAGGAGAAGGGCATCTAAAGTAGCCGCTCCACTATTACTTAGATTATTCATTAGGATCATCCTGGTGGATTCCAGTAGTTTTCCCTAGTGTCAGATTTCTCTTTGAACCTATGACTACCTCTATTAAGGTATCTCTTCTTGCTCTACTCTAATCTTCCCTCAACTCAATCTTCCTGATCCCTCATGTTCTCCTCACCCCTTCTCCCCTTCTCTATCTCCTGACTCCCTCTCCACTCCCTTCATGCTCCCAATTTGCTCAAGAGAGCTTGTCCCTTTCCCCTTCTCCAGGGGACCATGTATCTCTCTCTTAGGGTCCTCCTTGTTTCCCAACTTCTCTGGGGTTGTGAAATGTAGGTTGGTTCTTCTTTGCTCTATATCTAATATGCAGTTATGAGTGAGTACCTATGGTAAAATACACCTGATGTAAAATTTACATGTCTATATTCTGACTTAGATACTCATTCCCTATATATGTATATTCCTGTGTTTCTTCTTAAGAACTGATTTTTTAAAATTATGTAGCAAGGAACTGAAATCAAATCATTCCTACATATCAATGAATCAGAAACTCAAATTGTAAATTTCTTGTCTAAAATTCAAAGCTTAGGCAGGTCTGTATGTTCTTTATACATTAAAATCCTAAAAATAGTTTTGTGGTAACAAAACACAGAAGTCTAACTGCACTTCACCTTGTTTCACTTATCCTCCTCCTTGTTAAGCAGATTTATTCCTTTAATAACATATTTTGTATGTGGATTTCTAGACAGTTTTCTCTATGTATTCATGCCTACATAATATATATGCATAGATTTGTATAAACTATCCTTCATAATTTTCATATCTTCTTATTTTGACTTGGTTATACATCAAGAAAATATTTTCATGAATGTATATTTAAATACAATATAATTTTAAGTAAGTACTTTCAATACTTTAATGCTATCTTAACTTCATGAATAAATATTTAAGGATTGAATAGTGGAGAATGGTATAAAGGAAGAAATACAACAATACTCCACTACTTCAGTCACCATAATGATTTTCTCCCCAGGAAAAAAAATCAACATAAGACTTTCTCACTTTTTTTAACATAAGTTACCTGGATATATGTTGAAGTATGTCATTATGTTTGTTCAATAGTATGCTATGAAAGTTTATTTCCTGTATTAATAATGTCCATTTATCATGTGTATATAATTTTTCTTAACTTGAGACATGACAGTCTTCCAAGTTATAATAATAATTACTGTTTATTTCCCCACTGTTAGGTTATATAGTTATTTTTAAAGAAGCATGCTACAATGAGTTTCTCTTTCTTAATTACTGTTTTTTGTAAAAGGTCTTACTCTATTGCCTAAACTTCCCCCTGCCAACTTGTCAAGTGCTGTGATTTCTGGCATAAGCATCTCCACCTACATTCTTGTTTTTCATATCTTTGCATTTGACTGGGATAACTTTGACATATATTCCTTAGTCAAGTTTCATGGAAAATTTGTTTATTTCATTCCTAAAGATTTCCAAATTATTCTGCTCTAGTGAAGTTTTACATACCACAAAGAAGATTCTTGTTCCTAAAGTATGTTTACACTTTTGAATTTCATATTAATATTTTAATATTTCACAGATGTCCACACCTAAATTTGTTCCCCTTTCTCTAAATATAGATCCTGTCTCATATTGTATTAATATAGCCAAGTAAATTACATAAAATTCCACAACTCTGTTATTTTTCTCTAAATTTCTGGACAAGTTACATATTTTTATGAAGAAAATTTGGTGTTACATATATCTGTGTCTCTCTGGCCCTCTGTCTTAATCTCTGTGTCTCCTGTTTCTGTCTCTCTGATTGTCTGCCTTTCTCTCTTCCTTCTCCCTCCCCCCTCTCTCTCTCTCTCTCTATCTCTCGTGTGTGTGTGTGTGTTCCATTTTCTTTTTTAATATTCCTAGAATGTACACCTTTGTTTTCCAGCAGACAAAAAGTGTTTTGTCATATACTTGGTTTCATAATCTGACTATTTGTGTGGAATCATAAACTAATTCTTTTAAATAGTTTTAAAAACCTGTACATTCTCATGTAGCTTAAATAAACCTATTTCTTATAGATTCACAAATTCAAAGATCAATATAGATGAATAAAGAAGTAGCATATAATTCTTTTCTTCTGTACTTATTTATTTCTCATTTCCAATAACTTATGTTGAGAAAGAACTTTAACATTCTCTGTTGAAGAACACATATAATGGATTTTGACCTGAAATTGTAATATAATTATCATTTACATGAATGAATTTTGTTGTACTTTTTAATATGAAATTAGCATATGCATTTCAAGCTGCAGAAATTCAGGCAAATTATACTTTGACCATTTATGTCATGGCCTCTTTAGTTTGTAAGAGGAAAATTAGCCCTTTATTTGTAAGTATGAAGAACTGAAAAAACAACCTTTGCATCAGGGAATTTTCTTAACTGAATAAAGAATTCTTTTGTGTTGCAGTTCTCTCTTTTACATAGTAAGGGAAACTACCCTTAGGAATTATTTTGTAGTCTCTAATGATAGTTTCAAAACTTCACAACTCACTGAACTATGATAATACCTCAGAGAGTTGCCTTTGATTTTATTTTCAACCCTCTCATTCTCTTCCTATAGGATAGGCATTGATTTCAGTGGAACACTCAATTTGGCTCAGGTAGCAATATATGCTTATCAGAGAAGTGAGTATTATTCTATTAAAAATGAAGCAATCTATGTACTTCCGGCAGTTATGTCTTTGTATGGTTTTTTATTAGCCATGCAGATATTTAGCAAAACTATGTGTAATAAATAAGTCTGTTAGAAATACAGTTTTATCATGATGAATAATACAAAGTTAATCTTTCCTCCTAACACTTTATCCATTATTTGATGAATATTTACTTTGTGCCTATTATACTTATATTACTATATGATACATGTATTCAAAACTGTAATTCTTTGGAGTAAAGGATTATGTAGAGCTTCTTAATGACCCACATATTAAACAAATATGAACATAATTAAGATAACTTGCTTTTGTTTTCAAACACGTATCCTTCTTGGTCTCAAAAGCAGTTATTTTGTGATTAGACTTCTAATGACACTTCTCAGTATTTATAATTACCAGCTTATTCTTTCTGCTTTTCTGGAGAAAGGAGTGATTATGCTTTAGAAAAACTGATTAGTCATTTGTGAACTGTAGTCACTACTCCTGCTCTACTTATTTGCTACTTTTCTTTAAATGTGCAGACTGAATTCTATGGTGATGGTCTAGAGGTGTTCAGATGTCATTTACAGCTAAGAAGGCTGAAAACGTGAAATTTTGATGGTAGAAAGCAGACTGCCATTCCTTCCTAAAAAAATCATACCCATGCTGACAGTCACCCTAATACCTCCATATGAGTCTTACAAAATAAGAGTGTTGTGTCAGCTCTACCTTTCTCCCCTCATAGGATTTTTTGTGGTTGAATTTGTATGTCATCAGCTTAATTTCAAGTTTACTGTGTCCATACCATTGTGCATTGTATCACTTAAACAATCCTTATTATTTTGATATAACCTCATGTTTAATGCGTAAAACCTTTAATGTTGAATTATATTTCAATTGATATATAAGTGTACACACTTGTCAAATGAAGTACAGAATTTTGATTGATAAATACAATGTGTATTGGTCAAATTATCTGTTGCTCCTAACATTTATAATTTATTTACGTAAAGATCATAATATTTCAGGAGTTCTTGTCCCTTTCCTGTTTTCTGGGGGACCATGTATGTCTTGGGGTCCTCGTTTCCTTGCTTCTCTGGGGTTGTGGATTATAGGCTGGTAATCCTTTGCTGTATGTCTACTATCCACTTATGAGTGGTTACATAACCATGTTTGTCTTTCTGTATCTGAGTTACCTGACTCAGGATGTCATTTGGTGGCTTCATTCTATTGGACTTGGCTTAAGTTACCATTTAATGTTCTGTGAAGGGATTTACTAATGGCCAGAAACATCTTCTTAGGATTTGTTTTTTTACTTTTTATTAAGGTCAAAGATATTCAGATTCAAATTTGGAATTTAAACATGACTATGTCTTTATTTGATTTTACACTCATATCCAACTTACATGTTCCATATAACAACATTCTTACTAATACTTTTGGCCAATAGGAAAGATAAGCATTTTTATCCTTTTCTTTCTTTAATAAATAAAATTTCCCTCATCATAAAACATCTTTATTTGCATTTTAATGTTTATAGAGACAAGCTAATATTGAACAATCAGACAAGAAATGTTGAGCCTAGAGGAGAGATTCATGCACATTTTGTCACTGCAATATTCTGCCCTTGGTTACTGTAAGTGGCTTCTTCCTTTCATCTCTTAGTTTTTGCTGAGTGGTAGGAGGCCATAGGGCATGCTATCTGCTCCTTAGAAAAAAACAAAAGGAATTTTCTACTTTTAAATGTTGCTTAAAATTCAATTTTGATTATCTTGAACACATACTTTACTTAGTAAAATATATGACTATATGCTTGCAGGTTTATTTATAGTCCCATTTCAGTTATACTCAGAACATAGACAGCCCTCAATGAAGAGTTATTAATCCTATGTCAATAGGTGAATATTACTATGTAGAAGAATAAGTTAAATGATGAGGTATAGTTTATTGATAATTTGTCAGGCATATACATAATGCCATCAGCTATAAAGATATTGTAGAAATTTAGCTAGGAACCTCAGACATCCTAAAATACTCATTTCAAATTGTATGGAAGTTCTGGTTGTACCACATTCTAACTGTGTTGCTGATTCTCTTTCTTCAAGGACTATAGGAGGTGAAGAGGTCAAACTCATAGAATTTGAGGGCATATTTCCAAAAGAATAATATAATTGCTGATAAATTATTAATAATGATTGTCAATGTTTAATATTATGAGTTAAATACTGGAATAAAAGTTATTCAATTGTATAATGAATATTAAGGCAGTGCTTAAAAGTAAATTTTTATTATTTAAAAATTTTCATTTTTCATCTTAAGTGCCAACCTCAGTTCTTCTTCCATTCCCTTTTCCCTTCCCTGACTCCCAACCTTCCCACACCTATCTACTCCTCAGAGGGGGTAAGTCCTTCCTTGGGGAGTAAATATAGTCCAGCATACCAAATTGAGGCAAGACCAAGTCTGTCGGCCCTGTATCAAGGCTGAGCAAGGTATCCTACCATAGTGAGTATCTTGATAGAGGGAGCTATTATGGGATTAGTCAGAAACCTGGTACTAGAGAAATTCCCAGGATTTCACAAGGATGACCCCAGAAGATTCCTAGCAATAGTGAATAGGGTGTCTGAATGGACCTTCACCTTTAATTGGAAGTAAATTTTATGTGTAAGATATAGAAGTAAATATTTTACAAATGCTTCAAATTTATTTTTTGTTTGTATGTATGTTGTGTCAGTGTCTAAGTGTGTATTGTATACATATAAGGAGCTATGATGTCTTGGTCAGCTTACAAACCAGTAATCAAGGTATTATTTTATTATTTTGATACATTTGACTTACTTAATAACAGGAAATTGATTTTAGCAATGCCATACAATGCATACTTGTTTTCTAAAATGAAAAGAGTCTGTTTGTCTTACCAGACATATTTATATCATACTTAATTGTATCAAGAATGTATAGCATATATTGAGCTCATGGATTAAGACTGTATGCTACAGTGTGGAGTGAATCACATGATCTCCAATGCCAATTAAATCAGGTATTTCTGAGTGTAAAGTTGCTATAGTTTAGATTTACTTATTTATTTTCAAAAATATGTAGAAGACATTGATAAGAAAAAAATCTACAGAATGAATGGTATGTTTGAGCTTAATACCTACATTTTAGAAATTTCATTAAATCATACAATTGTGCAGTTTCAAACTGGCTTCCTGGATATTCTCAAGGGAATTGGAAATATAAATTGAGTTATTCAGGCAAAATATTGAATTTCAACACATTGTTAAAAATTTGTTTTCCATAACCAGCTAGCTTACATGGATATTTTTATTTACTGTAGCTATTGGGGGCTAGTTCTTGGGTGATTTGGGATGTAATACTTCAACAGTCATGTACTGATTCTTTAATCCTATAAATATATGCACTTTAATTTTTGATGTTTGGTTTATAATCTTGTCTAGGCGTTGTAAATAAATTTTTAAAAATGAAACTATTGGATTCTTACAATGATAGTATTACTGCTTGTCTTTCCAGTGCTAAAATTCTTCATAAAATAAAGAAATTATATTAGTGAACATTTGGGAATATCATTTCATAATATAGCACTATGTACTTAGGGATTTTGACATGTTTTTGGTTATTTAACTTCATTTAATGCTTTGAAGGATTTGTTTCTGTTTACTACATAAAATCTAAATTGTGTAAGCAAAATTCAGATTTTTTTAAGAGTCAGGAGGGCACTCTAGTGAATACTGGTATAAAAGTCACAAGTTTAGTGCACACTCTT
Source organism: Mesocricetus auratus (assembly GCF_017639785.1). Lineage (NCBI taxonomy): Eukaryota > Metazoa > Chordata > Mammalia > Rodentia > Cricetidae > Mesocricetus > Mesocricetus auratus. Next base: position 36,351,695 of record NW_024429188.1, on the reverse strand, counting down.
TATATATCCAAATCAAAATCAGGATAAGGCAAGGAGGGTTCCTTACCAAGATGCAATGAACAACCAAGTGTAATTACCTTCTCAATACCCAAATCATCAAGTAACCACACCCTAAAACAAGTGTACAGTTGTCAAGGCAAGATAGACAATAGCTAAGCCTTAGGCTAAATTTCCTGTTGTTAAAGTAAGACATCCATTAGCTACTTCTTAGACCAAATATCCTGTTGTTTAGCCTTGAACTAGCAATAGTGGGTTTGAATACTCTGACGTACGACAAAACAGAGTCATCTCTGTGGGCCCTGAAAAAATATGAAAGTGTCTTCTGACACTCTTTCCACTATGTTGTTCCTAGGGACCAAACTCAGGTTGTTAGGCTTGACTGAAAATGTCCCTACTGTCATCTTCCTGGCCCTAGTTTATGTTTTAAGAAGATAAAAATGAAGTAATGAGAATCCCTAGAAGAACTAATTAACTTACTCAATAAACAGTCTTTTGTTCCACAAATATTTAAGATTATGTATTATCAGCTTCAATGACAATTTTACTAGAATTGAAAGGTCCATTTTTTCTGTTGTAATTTCTCTTTATTCTTACTTCACAATTTTTAAATTCGCATCATTTCACTAAGTAAAATTGAATATTAATATAATGTAAATACTGGTCTTTTCATATAACTTCACTAAAATGAAATAATGTACAGGAGAAGCAGTGGGCTTCCAGTCCTTAAACTATTATTCCTCAAAAATCTATCCTTGAATAAATCTACTTACATTTACACATTTTGTATCTCAAATCTTCAAGATCCTCCAGAAGTTATCTCATTTGTTCTCAGCCATGTAGCACTAGTCTAAAAATGCATGAAGAATATTTTATGTGGTATATATTCTTTGCATAGTCAGTGGGATGAAAAATCAAAGATAAATATAAATATTGATATCGAGTATAGTTAAAACTTGTTGTTTCTTTGGATATTCAAAGGGCTCCCAACTTTTCTTATTTACTATCTCTTGGCTTCTAATGATGAGTTGACTCTTTTCTTGCAACCATTTCCATAACTACTGAGGTATATTTTATTTATTATTATTATTTTAAATAGTTTGTTTTGCATGTCAATCCCAGTTTCCTCTTCCTCCCCTCCTCCCGCACTCCCCCACCATCCCCCCCCAGCCTCCCACCCTATTGCCATTTCCTTCTACATAGGGGATATCTGGAGTCTGTCATTTCAATCAGGGCAGGGTCTAGGCACTCCCCTAAAAGTCCTGGCTGAGAGAGCATCCCTCTTTGTGTTATGGACACACGATGTCTGTTTGTATTCCAGGGATAAACACTGATCACTGCCCAGGGCCCCATAGGTTGCCTAGGACTTCTCACTGACTCTCACTCTCAGGGGGTCTGGATCAGTCCCATGCTGGCCTCCCAGCTGTCGGTCTGGGGTCCAAGAGCTCTCCCCTGTTCAGATCAGCTGTCTCTGCTGGTTTTGCCAGCCCATTCTTTGCCAATTTGCTCACTGCTCCTCTCTCTCTGTCACTGAATTCCTTGGGTTCAGTTCAGTGTTTAACTGTGGGTGTTTTTATACAAAGCAGAATGATCAGAACAGAGGATTCTGTCCTTTACCCCATTTTTACTCCAATTTACCCATATAGTTTTGTAACAAACCACATAATTGGAAAATTTTGATTTACCCTTGTACAATTTTGAGATATTGGCCAAAAAGAAGGAATATTTCATTGCAAACAAGCTTAGAATTCTTGATGAAGTAATTGCTTAGAGTCAATGGAGTATAATGCCACTGCCACTCAAGGCCCTCCTTTGTAATCTCTAGCAGGTAATCTATAAATCCCAATGACCTACAAGAGCAAGACATGGACTGCAGGTGTTCAGACACCATGATATCATTAGGAATAATCAGTTCATGGCTGCTGTGTTTTCTCACTAATACATGGGTAGAGTACCAAATTCTTGAGCGATGTTAGATTGCTCTTTTATCGAGCTCATTAGTCTTGCTCTTTTATCGAGCTCATTAGTCTTAGACGAATTCATTAATCATTTAAGCTTAGAAGAAAAATGTAACCTGCGATGTGGCAGAATGATCAATAACACATAAGTGTGTGTGTGTGCGTGTTTGTGAAGAGAAAAATAAGGAGACTTCTAAATTATAACCTAGGGTTCACTGGACAGGTCTGGGACCATATGGTTTTTGCAGCAATACCAACATAGACATCGGAAAAAAAATAAGAACAGTCAAATATAGGTGCCTTATACAGTTAACATACAGTATTTTGTACCATTTTGATGTATCTTTTTGCTCCAGAAACCACAGGTAGCACGATGAACTCTTACCGCATGTTAATGGGTCACTATTCTTCAATCTATACTATCTCTAGTACTTCCACATTTCTATGGTTATTGATCACAATTTATTTCAGAAATGCTTATTTTCATCTGATCTGTTGAAATTATCTCCTAACAGCTTTTTCTGTTATTTTACCCAGTTCATCATTCATATTGCCAATGATATCTCTATAAAACAGTCATTTTCTTTTCACAGTCCAGACTTCTACCTTGCTTATCAAAGTAAATCTGCATAATTTAACATCAAAATAAACAGGTGATAAAGTATTGATATGTATCAATATATGATATACGTCATATATTATTATGATATACATATATTTGCACAGGAAATACCTGATACAAATAGGTGTCTTATCTTTTCAAATTCAAGGAACATGCCCTCTAACTGTATAGACCCACACAGAACAGAGAAATTATTTAATGTTCCCTCATACTTCTGTTTAATCATAACAATCACACATTTACAGATTCATTGACTTCCATTCTCACTCTCCTATACATTTTATGTATAGTGAATCTAACTAGCCATTGTAATTTTAAGTTTCTCACACTTCTCTTCATTGTCACCTAATTGCTTATGTACTTGTCTCTCTAAAATCTCTTTAACTCTCATGAGTTTGCTCAAAAATTCACACATAGTATTTCTCTAGCATATAATTCATACTTCCATGATTGTATGCATGCCATTTTTCATGTGTGTGAATATGCTATCTTGACTTTTTGACAATCATGTACTTTTCTAGTTTCATGGCCCAGTGACCATTCCTAAACCATGTTCGTAAATATTTATTGAATGAGTAGATTCTGTCTCTGTCAACTTAATGCATTATATCAACAGCATGAAAATCTGTCTGCCACTGTCTGTAAGTCATGTTTGAAAAATAAATCCAAAGCACCTTTGTGTCGATATTGTAATTTTTGCATACAATATGAGAGTTGATTATTAATAATTTATGATTAAATTAAATATGTGCCCTTGCTTCTTTCCATTGTTGAATCATTGTGTTCATGCAAATATCTGAAACAGGAAGAGACCTTTGGTTCTTTCACATTTTGAGATGAATATTATAAACACATGTTATAAAACACTAGCTTTGCACCTTAAAGATTTCTATTTTTGTTCTCTGATTTGTTAAGAGAAGCTTTCCTTGAGAGGAGCCTTCTCGCCCGCCTGGTTCCAGATCCGCATCAGTCCCAAATAAACACACAAGAGGCTATATTCATTATGAAGCTGTTGGTCTTGCTTGTCTCTTACTGGCTAGCTCTGCTTCAAGTAATTACCCCATAATTGTTAATCTAAGTATGTCTCTTACCGGAGAATAGTTCTGGGCTCCTACCCCCATGGCGGTTACATGTTGACTCTCGTGTTTCTCCTTCCCAGAATCCTCCTGGACTCCTAGCCCCACCTATCTAGATTCCTATTGGCCAGACAGTGCTTTATTAGCATAAGACTTCCCCAACATCATTCATTTCTCCCATGATATTTTTTTTAAAAAGCAAATTTAAAGTTATTTATACCTGTGTATTAGGGTCTGATTTTTCTATGAAGTTCTAAACGTTGGATTATATCATGTTGATTAAGTTTGTCTCTACTACTTATCCGTATCATTGAAGAGGTTGAAAGAACATTTAATACTTGTTTTTCAGCATGGCAAGTGAAAGGAAAAGAAGGGTCAGAAATTAAAGAGCTTGTTGAGGAGTACAAAACAATATCTCAAGTCTCAAAGATCCCAATTTCTTGCCAAAATAAGACCTTAAGTTTTGCCTCCATCTGCATGAGACCCAAGTTGGTAAACTTCCTACACCCCACCCCACCCCATGCTCTCACTATGGTGATATATACTGGCCAGAGAATGTTTTTCTGCCTTCTAACTATGAGTCGATATACATTAATCTACAGTTTTGGATCAGAGTTTTCAGATAAACTTACCATTTATCCATGCTCACAGTCTTCTACCTCATACCTTTCTCTCATCACTCTGGTGTCTACTCACCCTAGCTCTACCTTACTGGTCAAGGCTAGACCTACTGTCTTCCTGGAGATCCAACTATACAGGTGTTAATACCCATCAAACCTGTGAAAACACCTCTCTGCCCTTGTCTTTTTTATTTTTTATTTATTTAAGTTTTTTCATTTTACATGCCACCCACAATTCCCCTGCCTTCTCCTTCTTCTGCCCCCCACCTTCCCTGTACTCAACCCCCCCATCCACATTAGTAAGGGTAAGGCCTCCCATGGGGAGGCAACATAGACTAGCATATTAAGTAGAGGAAGGACCAAGCCTCCCCCCCACACCCACCCACTTATCTAGGTTGAGCATGGTATCTCTCCATAGGCAATTGTCTCCAAAAGGTGCTCTAAGGATAAATCCTGGTCCCATTACCAGTGACCTCTCAGACTGCCCAAGCCACCTAACTGTCACCCACATTCAGATGGCCTAGTTCTATCCTAAGCAGTTTCCCCAACTATCAATCTGGAGTGAGGGTACTCCTACTACCTCAGATCAGCTGTCTCTGTGGGTTTCCCCATCATGATCTTGACCCCTTTGGTAATATAATACCGCCTTCCATTCTTCACCTGGATTCTGGGAGCACAGCTCACTGCTTAGCTGTGGATTTCTGCATCTGCTTCCATCAGTTATTGTATGATGGTTCCATAATGACATTGATGGCGGTCATCAATCTGATTGCAGGGTAAGCCCAGTTCAGGGACCCTGTCCACTACTGCTAAGAGTCTTAGCTGGAGTCATCCTTAATACAAATGAAACTGGTAAATTACACAATTTTCTTTTAAAATTAAGAGCTCATTGGTCACAATTTTTTGTTTTACATGTAAATTTAGTTAACTATGAATGCTTATGAAGCACTACTGCATAAATAATAGTTACATTCTTGCTCATTCATTTAGTACATATTTTAGCTGTCCATTTGTTACTATGAACCAATCACACTGTTTTAAGAAACTTGAAGTATATTCTTCCTCATTGCTCAGGTGAAGAATAGAAATGTTAATTTTGTTAAGTTGATTGAGAGGTTTTAGGAGATAATTCACATCTACAATAAGTTTTAGATAAAAATATAGTATGATTTTTCATGAATGTTCAATTAAACTATCCTTAAGTAATACTTTTAATACCAATAATTTCTTCATTCTTATATTTTAGAGCTTAGTGTAGTCCATGTGAGTTGGCATTTTTTCTTAGTTTAATGGGTGAATATCAGATGATCAGAATGGATAGGAAACTCAGTTTATGCTATTTGGCTCCTTAATACTCTGTCTCTTCCTGCATCTAAGGTATCTGCCTTTATATATTTCCAACATGCTTCTTCAAAGCTGTTTAGTTTAAAAACTGAGAATTCAAAACTGTTATATATAAAGTATATGGATATGTGGTATTTTTATGGAGAGAAATATTGGCAAATGATGATGGAAATGTCTTAAATATAAATATCAACATAAATATATATATAAATAAATGTACATGGAATATGTATTCTTACTTGAAACCCAATAGAAGTATAAAATGAACACTTTATATTGATTCAGACTATGATTTTGTTACTTTTAGTCGTAAATACCAAATAAAATTACCATTAAGACCATCATCATGGCCTACAATTTTTACATTTGAAATATAAGGTCATCAAGCGAAAGGGAGAAAAATCCTAAAAAATCAACTAGTGAGGTGAAAAGAAGTCAGGAATCAATGGTAAATTTCTGTAAATTATCATACTACCAACTATCCAAATATTAAAATCAAGACTTGATTGTTAGACTTATGAATCTAGTAGTTTTTAGTGACCTTGACAGACATGGCCTCAGAAAATGTGGGCAATAAATACATAACTCAAAGAGAGATCTGTACAAGAGAGAGAGAGTTGAGTAGAAGAAATGGAGGTGACACAGACTATCCTTCTCCAAATGAACTAGTTTCACTTTTAATAGCAACAAAGAAATGGATCTGTGACTGTGTGGGGGAAATTAAGTCAAAAAAGATGGTTCTGAGAATGGAAAAAATAGCAGAGAATTCTGGTGGGAATAATCTAAGAGAGGAAGTGGTTGGTAATTCAGGAGTGAGAGAACTAATTACTGGAGCTCTGCCCTTGAGTAGGCAAGAGGGAAGGGGATCTAGAGCACAGAAGGCAGAGTTTGTAATCATAGTATGAGCTGGAAAAACAAGGATTTGTGCATCAGTGCAGCCATGTGGAGAAAGATCTGATAGGACCTGGAGCTTCTCTTTTGATTGCTTCAAATATCTCAAGTAAATGAGAGGCAATTTTGTTGATAGAATTGAGAAAGTGTTTTAACTTGGAGGAAATAGAAGAGAATAAAACAGTTATCTTTGTCTTAAATGTTTCTAATCATTGAAATTTACTCTTGTTTGGAATTGTAATGCCCAGTTTCTATCCAAAGAAACTTAACTCAGAATTCTTATGCTATGTCCTATATTAGTGCTTTAAAAACATTCCCTAGTAAACAGATGTACTTGATGTTAATTAAGATTGAAGGTCATATGAGGTGTCAACATAAAGTTAGTGGTCCTGAATTTAAAGTGAAAACAATCAGAATAGTTATGTGCTTTCTTCTAGAACTTCCAATAGAAAAAGTGTGAGCAAAGTATGAGTGGTGTGTTGGAAATATCTGGTTTTAGCAAATGAGCAACAAGACTTAAGGCAAGCTAGAAGGATTGATAGACATACAAGAATATTCTTACAACACACTGTAAATATAGAATTTATGAGAGAAGTGAGCATATGAAATGTATATATTATCAGTAAAACCTACTAGATAGGTATATTGCAAGCTTTGGTGACAGAAAAAGTTTGTTGCAATAGTTTGTAGAGTCACCAGGATAAGTAGAATCTGAGAGTGTGATACTTAAAACTGAATTTATAAAAACATATGGAGTATGAATTTATGGCCAAGGCAAAGTGGAGAAGAAGATACCTTGAGTTGAGAGCATAGTGAAAGGTGAAGTCAACGTGGTGAAAGCAATACTATTTAATGTGGCAGGGATGTATGAGGTATTATATACTGCCGAGGAACAGAGAAGCATAATTTAATGTCTTCTCGAAATGAGGGGAAGCTGCCTGCTCTGATGTAGCTTCATTTTGAATTTACATGTAATGTTCCCATGTTAGCACTTCTGCTTGGTCATGCTTTAATAAGCATACTTTCAGTCCAATGAATTATGAATTTAAATTTAAGTAATGATCCTGTTGCTGTGATGGGATTCTTGCTTGTTTCCTTCTTACATACAGAAACATAATGGAAATAAATGTTGTATGCTAATAAAACACTCTTAAATATATCCAGTGCTAAAACTACCCTAAGCCTTCAATCTCTCACAAGTTCCTTGGAGTTGATTGATGACTATTTCAGATCATTCCTGGAATGACAGTGCATGAGAACAACGTGAACATTTAGCGTGTACAGCAGAAATTTTCACCTTTGAATGAGATAGCAGACATAGCTAATACAATGAAATTGACTAGCTATTTCTACAGCAGTCACCAAACATTGCAAATCATCTTGAATCCCAGGAGAGTCATGAGTGATTCATTGATTCCAAAAGGCTCTCTGTCACTTGGGGGGCATTCTTTTTTCCCACATGCAATGTTTTAGGTGGATTGTTTTACAAATGTGGGAAAACTGATTTCTCTGCCATTCTCATTTTTTTCAGCACTCAGAATTAATGTTTTTACTACCAATCTCTATGCTAATTAATTAGATCATATGCCCATGCCATCAAATGTTACTGATCAATGTTATTTGCACATATTTATTTCAAGTCAAATTGTGTTAACGTGTGAAGAGTATTTTGTTCATTTAGTATCATGTTTATACGTAAATATAACAATTACATTCTTTATAAATTGCATGTATGTGTTTTATCAAATATGTGCAAATTAGAGTTGGAATTCCCTAATATATATCAAGAACTTAACATTGTCTGCTAAATCTCTTTAGCTGGTTTCTAGAATGAATTATTTTATTTTAATTTGTTTTTAGAGAAATTATTCATGAAAAAGTTTTTGGTCAAGAATTGATTTTCAGGTGGGGTGTGTACATATTCAGGTATAGGATAACTGTATATTTTTGCTAGCACCCTCTCACCAAAACAGGCCTAAATCTCAATGTTTTAGAATCTGGTCAAGTTTTGCATTTAGCTCCATGTAACAACTGTAATACTCCTGAATACTTATTACATTAGGGGAAATATATATGTTCTCATCCATCATTCCATTGCCTTAAAAAGTGAACTCTTGGTTAACAATAACAATAAATAACTGATAAACAGAATTTATAAAAGTTTATAAATCTTGCACATTTACAATAAAATGAAATTTAATAATGGTTCAAGAGTTATAAACCTGTACATTTTCATATTATACAATATTGTTTATCCAATTGTTTGCTGATTATGTATCTTTCTTTCTGTTACATACACATTCACCTACATTTAAAAGTTTATATATAATATTTCTTTTTCTAGTCACTTACTATAGTTGTCATGATACTGAATACTGCTTATGACTGTCTCACTCCATAACTAGGTGTTCACATTTTGCAATGGGCTAGTTTGAGTTGCTTTCTCTTCTTGACTGTTTACTATGTCTGACAAGAATGTAGACAATTTCTTCTGCTAGGTGGCATTCACTGGAGCTATGGGAGGACTTTAAAGAAGCCTTTGCCTCCAGCAATTTTTACATGGTCTTCAGCACAGCTGAACTAATTTAGTTCATTGGTTAACATTGATTCTCCATCTCTTGAAGCTCTGCTAGTTTTTTTTTTTTTGGCCAGGCAGTAGTGCAAATACTTTCATATGACCCTTTTTATCCTCTTTACCTACTTCAAAATCAAATCAGTGTCTATGGGCTGCTACTGAGTTTCATTCTTCCTCATATCTTTACCATATAACTCCCTACTTATGCTAATGCATTAAACATTTATTAAGCTTATATCATACACAAGGCTTTTGAAGATAACTGAAGGATAATGTATATACTTCCAATTGATGGGCATTTGCTATTCTATTTTTCTCAAGAACTGACTATTTAAAATAAATCTGATAAGATAGCAGTGCAGATCAAAGTATCTGATTTCCATTGCATTATTCTTCTTCTAAATCCAAAAAGTTTAATGTCCATTGCTGAAATAGACTGATTATATTTTGTAGTGTTTCTTTTTTATTGTGATCCTATCTTTACTATTTATCAGGTCTTTTATGGAGCTTTCTATTATCATTTGTAACAAAGTTCCTCAGAATCTAACCTATGCACAAGTGATTCAAGACTTGTCTTCAGTCTTACGATTTCCACATTTATCATATAGTAATAATTACAGTGCCTCCCTGAAGGAGTTGTTGTGATGTTTAACACAGCCATTATATTTTAAGTTCTTTGAGTACAGAAACCTGCCATAAGAATATTATTCATAGGCTGTTCTACAGTAATCCAAATATAACACCAAACTTTTTTTTTGGTTTTACGAGACAGGGTTTCTCTGTTTTGGAGGCTGTCAGTCCAGCCTGGCCTCGAACTCACAGAGATCCGCCTGCCTCTGCCTCCCGAGTGCTGGGATTAAAGGCGTGCGCCACCAACGCCCGGCAACACCAAACTTTCTACATTCGGTACATTTCATTGTAGAGGTTCCTTTTCACACACATGCAAAACTCATTATTTAAATAGTTTGATTTTTAGAGAGTTTGAGATATAGCTTTGACTTGCTTAAAGACAAGGAAATAAACTAAAAAGTTTATTATCACCCTAGATAATAATGTCAGTTCTGAAATGCAATGCAATGACCTGGCCACAGGTCAGTGCTTCTGTCACTATACCTGAGTGCCATCAACCTTGCTCGTCCTTTAGTTAGTCTTGTTCAAATTTTCAGCCATATCAATGATAAAATGAGTGCTCATTCTTAGAGAGCAATACATAAAGTTAAATCGCATTCTCTATAACATTAGTATGTTCTAATTGTTTCAAATAATATGTTCAAATATGAAATAGCATACCCTTCTTCATATGCTTTGATAAGACTCACATTTCTCTGATTGTCTTCAGTTGTTCATGTGGATCTTTTCTCTGTCCTATACACATATCTGAGAGACTTACTACAGAAAATCCCTGGGAGTATCATCCTTTTTCCTTTCTAATGTTATTGATAGTGCTAAATCCTTAGATTGAAATTGCATTAAGCAAATGATATCCATTGCCCCCTCTGTTTTCAATATTCTAGTGATAGGTAATGTCACTCACCTGTTTTATGAATCCTAGGAGTAAAATACTTCTGCCTGTCCCCTTTTGACCTTTCAAATTGCACTCTCCTTACAATTTATATTCAGTTTTGTTTTGTGTTTTGAGAAAAACCGCATGCAGCCTAGTCTCCTTTTGAATTCACTATGAATTTGAAGCTGGCCTCAAAAAAGATCCTCCTTCTTTGTATCTTCATGGCATTTTCCATTCATCCTTTAAGAAAACTGATTAATTTTTGCTAGGTGTTTGTTTTCATTTTCATCTCAAATTAGTCTTATATAAAATGGCATCCATAATTAAAAAATGTTTCAATTCAGTATTTTCTTGGAATTTATCTAAATCCACTGAGTAGTTTTGTATAACTTTCCAAACATTGTTCAGATCATTTGATGCCTTGAAAGTTCTTTTCATGGAAAAATATAGTATAGAAATAATACAAAAAAGTATATAATGATATAACAAGGACATGAAAATATGCCCCGAAATACTTTCCTAGTTAAAATTTTCAAAAGTGGAAGTGAAAACTTCTCTAAACACAAATAAAACAACGTTTTTGTCAATGTTATTTTTTAAATTTTAAGTACAAAAATTTAGTTAAATATTTTATGGAGTAACTTCATAATCCTGTAATGGGGAACATTCAAAAGGAATATGTGTGGCATAAGTTCAGAGTTTTTGAACAGTGCTGTCAAATGTTTGGTGATAAAGAGTTTCTGCATTAGGTTAATGTGGACAGCAGTAGCCACATGTCTATTGAGGATTCAAATGTGGATAATATAACAGATGTGATGCTGAAATGTGTTTTCTTTTGACGTTCATACTTTTCAATAGCTATGAATGATGTTAGCTACTACTCAATACCCACTTTACTACACAGGGAGAATGAGGCACTTCATGGGGGATCAACAAAGTCTGTCATATCATCCAGGGCAGGGCCTCGGCCCTCCCCTATGTGTCCAGACTGAGAGAGCATCCCTCCATGTAAAATGAGCTCCCAAATTTGATTCTACTGCCAGGGCTAAATACTGATCTAGTACCTGAGACCTCATAAATTTGCCGAAGGCATCTTCACTGTCACCCATGTTCAGGGGGTCTGGATCAGTCCCATGCCATCAGTCTGGTGTCCATAATCTTCCCCTTGTTCAGGTAAGATGTTTCTGTGGGTTTCACCAGCGAGGTCTTCACCACTTTGCTCATCATTCCTCCCTCTCTGTCTCTGGGTTCCAGGAGTTCAGTTCAGTGTTTAGCTGAGGGTATCTGCCTCTGCTTCTGCTTCCATCAGCTACTGGACAAAGTCTCTAGGATGACATATAAGGTAGTCGTCAATCTCGTTATCAGTGTATGACATTTAAGGTAGTCTATGCACTCTTGTTTAGATTGCCAGTTGGTGTTATCCTTGGAGATATCTGGAAATTTCACTAGAGACAGATCTCTCCCCAAATCTATAATAACTCTCTCTATTATGGTATCTCACATCATATTCTCCTCTATTCTTCGTCTACTCAACCTTCCTGCTCCCCCATGTCCTCCTCCCTGTTCTCTTTCCCCCTCAATTTTCCTCAGCTCCCTGTAGCCTCCCTCCATGCTCCCAGTCCACTCAGTAGATCCTGTCCCATTACCCTTCTCTGGGGTACCAGGAATATCTCTCTTAGGGTCCTCCCAGTTTCCCAGATTCTCTGGTAATGGGATTGTAGGCTGGCACTCCCCTGATTCATGTGTAAAATCCATGTATCAATGAGTACATACCATGTATTTCTTTTTGTGACTGGGTTACCTCACCCAGGATGGTTTCTTCCAGTGTCATCCATTTGCCTGCAAATTTCAATATTCCATTGTTTTTTAGTGCAGAGAAGTACTCCATTGTGTAACTGTACCACATTTTCTCTATCCACTATTCATTTGAGAGGCATCTAGGTTGCTTCCAGGTTCTGGCTGTTCCTAATAATGGTGGTAAGTACATAGTGGAACAGGCATACTTTTTGTATGAATGCACATCTTTTGTGTATATGCCTAAGAGTGGAGTTGTTGGCTATTGTAGTAGACTGATTCCCATTTTCCTGAGGAATCTCCATACTGATTTCCAAAGTTGCTGTATGACTTGGCACTCCCATCAGCAGTGGAGGAGTGCTCCCCTTTCTCTACATCCCCTGAGTATAAACTGTCTTTGGTGTTTTTGATTTTAGTCATTATGATAGGAGTGGGATGGTGTCTCAGAATTGTTTTGATTTGCATTCCCCTAATGGCTAAATGTTGAGCACTTTCTTAAGTGTCTCTCGGGCTTTTTAGACTCCTCTATTGAGAAATATCACATTAGTTCTGTAGCCCACTCTTTAATTGGATCCTTTTGTGTTTTGGGACTTGCTTCTTGAATTCTAATAAATTTTGGTGATCAGCCCTCTGTCAGGTAAGTAAATATCTTTTCCAATTCTGTGGGCTGCACTTTTGTCTTTTTGACTGTATTCTTTGCCTTACAGCAGCTTCTCAGTTTCAGGAGATCCCATTTATTAATTGTTGATCTCAGTTTCTGTGCTACTGGAGTTATGTTCAGGAAGCAGTCTCCTGTACCAATTCATTCAAGGGTACATCCCTCTTTCTCTTCTAAGATGTTCAGTGTGGCTGGATTTGTGTTGAGGTCTTTGATCCATTTGGACTTGAGTTTTGTGCTTGCCTGCATGCAGTTATGCCAGAACCATTTGTTGAAGATGCTTTCTTTTTTATTGTACAATTTTAGTTTCTTTGTCAAAAATCATGTGTTTGTAGGTGTGTGGATTAATTGCAGGTATTTCAATTTGATTCCATTGGTCTACTTGTCTACTTTTGTGCCAATATCAAGCTGTTTTCAGGACTATAGCTCTGTAACAGAGCTTGAAGACAGGGAGGGTAATGCCACTGGAATTCCTTCATTGCATAGGGTTATTTTGGCTATCCTGAGTCATTTGTTTTTCCATATAAAGTTTAATATTGTTCTTTCAAGGTCTGTGGATAATTGTGTCAGTATTTTGATGGGGATTGCTTTGAATCTCTAGATTGCCATTTTTACTACCTATCCAAGAACATGGGAAATCTTTCCATTTTCTTGTATCTTCTTTATTTTCTTTCTTGAAAGATTCAGAATTATTGCTATACAGGTCTTTCACTTGTTAAGTGAGAATTACCCCAAGATATTTTATGCTGTTTGTGGCTATTGTAAATGGTGGTGTTTCTCTGAGTTCTTTCTCAGCTCATTTATCGTCTGTATATAATATGGCTATTGATTTTTTTGAGTCAATCTTTTATTATGTCACTTTGCTGAAGGAGTTCTTGTGTAGAATTTTTGGGTCACTTATCTAAACTATCTGATTTGCATATAGAGAAAATTTGATTTCTTCTGTTCCAATTTGTATTTTCTTGATTTCCTTTACTTGTCTTATTGCTCCAGCTAGAACTTCAAGTAAAGAACTGAAGAGGTATGGAGAGAGTGTACAGCCTTGCTTTGTTCCTGATTTTAGAGTAATTGCATTGAGTTTCTCTCCATTTAGCTTGATGTTTACTGTTGGTTTACTGTATATTGCTTTTATTATGTTCAGGTATGTTCCTGTTATCCCTGATCTCTCTTCTTTATCATGAAGGGATGTTGGACTTTGTCAAAAACTTTTTCAGCATCATGTGTGACGATCATGTGGTTTTTCTTTTGTGGTTTGTTTATATGGTGGATTACATTGATAGATTTTCATATGTTGTAGCATCCCTGTATCACTGGGATGAAGTCTACTTGATCATGGTGTATGATTTTACTACGAATGTTGCTTCAATATTCATGAGGGATATTGGTCTATAGTACTGTTTCTTATTTGTGTCTTTGGGTGGCTTTGGTAACATGGTAATTGTAGCCTTGTAAAGAGAGTTTGGCAAAGAACCTTCTGCTTCTATCATGTGGAACACTTTGAGGAGTACTGGTATTAATTTTTCTTTGAATTTCTTGCACTGAAGACATCTGTGCCTGGGCATATTTTTTGATTGGGAGAATTTTGATGACTGCTTCTGTTTCATTAGGCATTATTGGTCTGTTCAAAATGCTTATATGTTCTTGATTTAATTTTGGTAAGTGATGTTCATTTGCTATAGATTTTCCAATTTTGTGGAGTACAGGTTTTCAAAGTATGACCTGAAGATTCTCTGGATTTCTTCAGTGTCTCTTGTTATGTTCCTCTTTTCATTCCATGCTCTCTCTCTGTCATTTGGTTAGTTTGGATAAATGTTTTTCTGTCTTGTTGATTTTCTCAAAGAGCCCACTGTTGATTCTTGTTATCTTTTCTTTGTTTATTGATTTTTTTCCTGGCATTTGCTTCTTTTTGTTCTAGTTTTCATTTGTGCTGTTAATTCTCTAGTATGACTATTCTCTAATTTCTTCATATGAGCACTTAGTGCTATGAACTTTCCTCTTAATACTGCTTTCAAAATGTCCCACAAGTTTGGATATGTTGTGTCTTCATTTTCATTGACTTTGAGGAAGTCTTTAATTTGTTTCTTTGTTTCTTCCTTGACCTAAGAATGGTGCAAATTCCTGTTGTTCAATTTCCATGAGTTTGTATGGTTTCTGCAATTGTGTTGTTGTTGAATTCTAACTTTAAAGCATGGTGGTCTGATAAGATACAGTGGCTTATTCCAATTTTTTGTACCTGTTGAGGTTTGCTATCTTGTCAAGTGTATAGTGCATTGTAGAAAATGTCCCATGTGTCACTGAGAAGAAGGTATATTCTTTTGTGTTAGGATGGAATGTTCTATACATGTCTGTTAAACCCAATTGGCTCGTAATTTCCGTTAGTTCATCTGTTCCTTTGTTAAGTTTCTGTCTGGTGGACCTGTCTAGTGGTGAAATTGGGGTGTTGAAGTCTCCCACTATAACTTTGTGAGGTCTTAGATATGACTTGAGTTTTAGAAATGTTTCTTTTACGAACATGAGTACCTTAGTATTTGGGGCATAGATGTTCAGAACTATGACTTTTTCCTGATGGATTTTTCCTGTGATGAATATTAAATGACCTTCTTCATCTCTTTTGACAGATTTTAGTTTGAAGTCTAATTTGTTTGATACTAGGAGAGCTACACCAGCTTGTTTCTTGGGTTCATTTGATTGGACAATCTTATCCCAACCCTTTACTCTGAGGTGAAGTCTGTCTTTGAAGTTGAGGTTTGTTTCTTATATGCAGCAGAAGAATCGATTCTGTCTTCATATCCATTGTGTTAGCCTGTGTTTTTATAAGCAAATAAATACCATTAATATTGAGGGAGATTAAGGACCACTGAGTGTTAATTCTTGTTTCTTTTTGATTTGTTGGTGGTGGTGTTATTGTTTGTGGACTTACCCCAGTTTTCTTTTGGCCTTTGGTAAAGTTGGATTATCTATTGCCCATGTTTGTGTGAGCATAGTTACCTTCTTTAAATTGAAGTTTTCCTTCCAGTATTTTCTACAGGGCAAGATTAGTGGATATGTATTTTTTAAATCTGGTTTTATTGTGGAATATCTTCTTTTCTCCATCTATAGTGATTGAAAGTTTTGCTGGGTATAGAAGTCTGGGCTGGCATTCATGGCCTCTTAGTATTTGTAGAACATCAATTCAGGATCTTCTGGCTTTCATAGTTTCCATGGAGAAGACAAGTTTCTAGCACATGAAAAAAAAGTTTGTTCAACATAGCTATCATCTGATAGGGTCTCACATTGTAACAGAGCAAGAGGACAGCAGTAAGAATTTGATTTTATATCTAAATTTCACCATTAACACATTAATGAGAGTAGACTCCTCATAATGTAGCCCCTTCTAAAATGTCTTGATATTTGGTAGGATTTTTAATGATGTTGATGTCTAATTGAGGGTCTAAAGCATGCTATAAAAACACTCTACTGAACTACATGTTCTACCTGCTCATGCTTCACAATATATTGACAAGTCAATCAATATTAAAGATGAATTTTGGAGAGTATATAAAACACAGAAATGTATTTTTATATATAACACATTACTTATCTATATTGTCTTTGGTGAACTTGAGTCTGACCTTTGCATGTTTGGAAAACAAATGTGAAATGAGTTTAACTGACTGTTCCTTTGAGGTAGTGAATAACAGTCAATAGCACAATATGAATAACATATCTTGTTTTGCTTAATGGGTGTATTTTTAAAAGTTACCTACTTAGGGAAATAGCAGAAAATAAAAAAATAAATGTTGAGAATGTAGTATTACTATAACAAGTAAAACTCTCAATTATTATAAATGGAGAAAACAAGATATTCCATGACATAACCAGATTTACACGATACATATCTGCAATTCAGCCCTACAGAATGTTCTGGAAGGAAAACTCCAACCCAAGAAAGTTGACTACACCCATAAAACCATAGGCAATAGATAATCCCACTTTTCCAACAGTCAGAAGAAAAAAGGGGAGGGGCAAGAATTCACACACAATGCCTCTATTACTAACAAATCCAAAACAAACAAGAATGAAAACTAAATTTTCAATAATATGTCTCAATACTAATGTTCTTAACTCATCTATAAGAAGACACAGGCTAACAAAATGGATACAAAGACAGAATCCATCCTTCTTCTACATACATGAAACACACTTCAACTTCAAAGACAGACATTACCTCAGAGTTAAGGGTTCATTGTGGGGAGCTGCCGTCGTTCTTGCTGGCGAGACGGTAGCGCGGGACAGTTCATATTTGTCACAGGAAAATCTATCAAGATGAAGTCTCAATTCTGTACATCCATGCCACAAATATAAAGGTACTGCATTCAGAAAATAACCATTACTAAAACTCAAAGTACACATTAAACCCCATATACATATAGTGGAAGACTATAACACCCCACTGTCACCCCTGGAAAGAAATACCAGACAGAATCTTAACAAAGAAACAAAGGAACTAACAGAAGTTATGACCCAAATGGGTTCAACAGACATATATAGAACATTCCATCCAAACACAAAAGAATGTACCTTCTTCTCAGAGCCAGATGGAACCTTCTTTAAAATCAGCCACATACTCAACAATAAAGCAAACTTCAGCAGACACAAAAAACGGAATAATCCGCTGTATCTTATCAGACCACCATGGCTTAAAATTAGAATTCAGCAACAACACAAATTTCAAAAATCCTACAAATTCATGGGAATTGAAGAATTTTCAACTGTATTTCTCCTGGGTAAAGGAAAAAATAAATAAAAGACATCCTAAAATTCAATGAAAATTAAGGCACAATATACCCAAACCTATGGTACACTCTGAATGCAGTGCTAAAAGGAAAGTTCATAGCACTAAGTACCCACATGAAGAAACTGGAGAATAGCTGCACTAGAGAATTAACAGAACACTTGAAAGCTCTAGAACAAAAAGAAGGGAAAACCAATGAGGAAGAGTAGATGCCAAGAAATAATCAAATTGACAGTTGATCAATGAAGTAGAAAGAAAGAAAACAATACAAAGAATCAATGAAACAAAGAGTTGGTTGTTTGAGAAAATCAACAAGAGAGACAAACCTTTAACCAACCTAACCAAAAGGAAGAGAGAACATGCAAATTAACAAAATCAGAAATGAAAAGGACAACATAACAACAGACATTGAGAAAATGCTGAGAATCATTAAGTTGTGCTTTGAATCTACAAAATTGGGAAATTTAAAGGAACAATTTTTTCAATAGATATCATTTATCAAAATTAAATCAAGAACAGATAAGCAATTTAAATATACCTATAACCCCCTAACAAAATAGAAGCAGTCAATAACAGTCTCCAAACCAAAACCAGCTCAGAGCCAGATGGTTTCAGTGCTGCTTTGTACCAGAAATTCAAAAAAGAGTTAATACCAATACTCTTCAAATTGTTCCACACAATAGAAGCAGAAGGATCATTGTAAAACTCTTTTTACGAGGCTACAATTACCTTGATACCCAAAACATAAGAACACAGTTAATAAAGAGAACTATAGACCAATTTCCCTCATAAACATTGATCCAAAAAAATCAACAAAATACTGGAAAATCGAATCTAAGAGCACATACGAAAAATCATACACCATGATCAAGTGTGCTTCATCCCAGAGATGCAGGCATGATTCAACATATGATAATTCATCAATGTAATCCACTGCATAAACAAACTGAAAAGGGAAAACCACATGATAATGTCACACGAAGCTGAAAATTCTTTTGACAAAAATTCATCACCCCTTCTTGGAGAGATCAGGGATAACAGGAACATACCTAAACATAATAGAGGCAATATACAGCAAACCAATAGCCAACATCAAACTAAATGGAGAGAAACACTACGTGATGCCTCTAAAATCAGGAAAAAGACAACTTTGTCTACTCTCTCCATATCTCTTCAATATTGTACTTGAAGTTCTAGTTAGAGAAATAAGACAACAAAAGGAGATCAAGGGGATACGAGTTGGAAAGGAAGATTTAAAACATTCACTGTTTGCAGATGATATGATAGTTTACATAAATGACCGGAACAATTCTACTGAGGAACTCCTACAACTAACAAACATCTACAGCAAAGCGGCAGGATACAAGATTAACTAAAAAAAAACCAGTAGCCCTACTATATATAGATATTAAGGGGTCAGAGAAAGAAATCAGAGAAACATATCCAATTACAATAGTCACAAACAGCATAAAATATCTAGGGGTAACTGTAACCAAACTGGTGAAAGACCTGCATGACAAGAACTTTGAATCATTAGAGAAAGAAATTAAAGAAGATATCAGAAAATGGAAAGGTCTCCTATGCTCTTGGATTGATAGAATCAACACAGCAAAAATGGAAATCTTACCAAAGCAATCTACAGATTCATTGCAATCCCCATCAAAATCCCAGCACAATTCTTCACAGACCTTGAAAGGAAATTACTCACCTATGTATAGAAAAACAAAAAACCCTGGATAGCCAAAACAACCCTGTACAATAAAAGAACTTCTGGAGGCATGGCTGACTTCAAGCTCTACCATAGAGCTATATTAATGAAAATAGCTTGTTATTGGCACAAAAACAGATAGGTAGGCCAATGTAATTGAATTGAAGTTCCTGATACTAACCCACACACCTATGAACACCCGAGTTTTGACAAAGAAGCCAAAATTATACAATGTAAAGAAGAAAGTATCTTCAACAAATGGTGGTGGCATAAATAGATGCCAAACATGCAGAAGATTGCAGATAGATTAACATCTATTGACATGCACAAATCTTACATACAAATAGATCAAAGACCTCAACATAATCCAGCCACACTGAATCTCTCAAAAGTGAAAGTGGGAGGTACCCTTGAACAAATTGGTACAGGAGACCACTTAATGAACATAACTTCAGTAGCGCAGAAACTGATATTAACAATTAATGAATGGGACCTCCTGAAACTGAGAGACTTCTGTAAGGCAAAGACACAATCAAAAAGAGAAAATGGCAGCCCATAGAATGGGAAAAGATCTTCAAAATAATCTAGTCACCAAAACACCAAATAATTCAACTAAAAAGTGGGGTACAGAAATAAACAGAGAATTCTTGTAGAGGAATCTTAATTACCTGAAAATACTTAAGAAATTGCTCATCTTCATTTGCCATCAGGGAAATGCAAATCAAAACTACTTTGAGATAACATCTTATACCTGTCAAAATGCTGAAATCTAAAATGGTAACAACATTTTATGCTGCAGAGGATGTGGAGAAAGAAGAACACTTCTCCATTGTTGGTGCTCCTTTGCAAATCAGAATGGTGTTTCGTCCAGAAAATGGGAAACAATCTACCTCAATATTCAGCAATTCCACTCTTAAGCATGTACACAAAGGATGCACATTTATACAATAATGACATCTGTTCAACTATGTTCATAATAGCATTATTTGTAATAGCCAGTACATGGAGGTAACCTAGATGCCCCTCACTGAATAATAGATACAGAATATGTAGTACATTTACACAATGAAATACTACCTAGTGGTAAAAAACAATGAAATCTCGAAATTTAAAAGCAGATGGATAGAACCAGAAGAAACTATCCTAAGTGAGGTAACCTAGTCACAGAAAGACAAACATGGTAATTACTCACTCATATATGGATATTAGACATAGAAAAAAGAATTACCATCCTACAGTCCACACCTCCCGAGAAGTTAGGAAACAAGGAAGACCATAAGGGAACATAAGAGAGATATACACAGTCCCAAAGTGAAGCAGAAGTGGACAAGAGCCCATGAACTAATTAAGAACATGGGGGAGGGGTGTAGGAGAAAGAGAGTGGGAATAAGAGTAGGGAGAAGGAAAACATGAAGTATCAGGACATTTGAGTGGGGAGATGAATAGAGGAGAGCAAGAAAAGAGACACATCAATAGAGGGACCCATTATAGGTTTAAAGAGAAATCTGGCACTAGGGAATTGTACAGAGATCCACAAAGATGACCCCAACTAGGAATCTAAACATTAGTGGCTAGGCTACCTTAAATACCCTTCCCCTATACCGAGAATGATGACTACCTTAAATGCCATCCTAGAGCCTTCATTCAGTACCTGATGGAAGCAGTAGCAGCAATCCACAGCTAAGCATTGATCCAGACTCCTGGAATTCAGTTTCAGTGAAGGAGTAGTGATAAACAAAGGGCTCAAGTCCATGCTGGGAAAACCCACAGAAAAACTGACCAGAGCAAGTGGGAATACATGGACCCCAGTCTGACAGCTGGGGAACCAACATAGGACCAAACCAGGTCCCCTGAATGTGGATGTCAGCTAGCAGCATTGGGCAGTCTATAGGGCCTCTGGCCATGGAACCTGCATGCATTCCTAGTGTACAAATAAATTTTGGGAGCCCTTTTCCCATGGATGGATACTATTTAACCCTAGATATATTGGGGAGGGTCTATCCCCTGCCCCAAATGACTTGTCAGATTTTGATGATTCCCTCATTGAAGGCCTCACCCTCCCTGAGGAGTGGATGGAAAATGGGATGGGAGGGTCAGTGGGGGGCATGGGAGGATTGGAGGGAGAGTGTACTGGGATTGATATCCAAACTAAGATTGTTTCTAAATTAAATAAACTATGAAAAAGAAAGGGAAAAATTTTTTGGTTTTTACAAGACAGGGTTTCTCTGTATTGTTTTGGATGCTATCGGTCCAGCCCGGCCTCGAACTCACAGAGATCCGCCTGCCTCTGCCTCCCGAGTGCTGGGATTAAAGGTGTGCGCCACCACTGCCCAGCTGAAAGGGAAAATATTAAATGTTGTTATTAATAAGAAATGAATACCATTAGGGATAATCATGCATGTTGCAGTATTTACAGGTAAGTCTAATCACCTTAAATGCATCATAAACTGTTAGAATGTGGCTACACTAGGAAGAAAAATGACAAATATAAAGATCATATACTAAATAATATTATTGCAATACATTTGATGATGTTCCTGAAAGGTAAGATTTCATTACATAATTTAATTTTTATTCATAATAATGTAAGTACATTTTATTTATCTTATGCACAACATTTAACTTCTAGCAAACACCATGTTTAATATGGAAAAATCTGCAATGCATGGTGGCCCATTCATTTAATCCCAGTACTCCAGAGATAAAGGCATCTGAATCTTTATGTGTTTGTATTCAGTCTTGTCCACACAGGAAGTTCCAGGACAGTTAGTGCTACATTGTGATATACTATCTTAAAAACAGTTGAAAGCAACTTTACTATTCATATATCATAGCACATTAAAATTTTGCCACAATTCTTTGACTAAATAATAGAGATATAAAAGGAATACTTGAAATTGAAGTATGAAATGTTTTCTTTTTCTAATATGTAAGTAGTGAAACAGAACCTTCCAGTGAATATGTAAGTCAATTTATGTGTGAAATCAGGAAAGAGTTACAAGAGTTGTGTGTGGATTGAGTAGAGAAATAGTGACAAAGAAAGATAGTAGGGAGGATACCTGGTGAATACCAGGATCAGCCCATGTTTATTATTCAAAGATCTTCTATATTCCCATCAAAAGAATTTCTTTCCAATGATACAAGGAAAAGAATGATTACTTCAGTACCCAAAACATCAAGTGACTATATCCTGAGTTAAGTATTCTGTTGTTTAGGCAGGGTATCATCAACCACACCTTAGGCCAAGAATCCTGTTATATTTACATCTTAGGCCATACATCCTTGTTTTTCACCTTGGAAATACAAGGCAGGTAAAGCTCTCTGAACTTAACTCAAAATAGAAAGGAGTTAATTCTGTGAGCCTCCACAAAAATATCTACATATGTATATACATACATGCATCTTTATTCCTGTATTATACTATTTGAGACATGTTAATTCCTTTATTGAGTATTTTCTAAGCAGAAGATAAAACTCATGTACTAGAAACATCTTCCTATCATCAGTCTATTTAAACTCTGCACATAAAATGTTAATTTAAATTTATGCAATGAATTTTGTAGAAATTGTGTAATATTTCTTACACATTATCTTTTCCACCAAGGTGTTATTTCTCTACATTGTATACCTGATAAAATGTAGGTTTAGTAACTGGCAGAAAATAATGTAGTTAGAAATTTTCATAAATAGTATTCAAAATGATCTGATTCCATAATCCACATTCTTTCTACTTAATTGCTTATTAAAAAACACATGTATCAAAGATTTAATTTGGATCATCACAGAACTGTTTTCTCCTTTAACTTGTATGCATAAGAATTAAAAGTGAAATCACAGTATAATAAGGGGTGGCTAGAGTATCCTCACTATTTTCTCATAAAAAAGGAAATATTTATGAAAAAAATAAAGAATGGGAATGTTACCTTGATGATTCCCAATGGAAGGAGTAACCCTCTCTGAGGAGTGGATAGGGGATGGGATGGCGGAAGTGGTGGGGGGAATGGGAAGTTGGAAAGGAGAGGGAACGGGGATCGATACATAAAATAAAATTGTTAAAATCAATATACACAACCAAAGAAAAGAAAGAATTGGAACTTAATATGCTGTTTTTCTAAATAAAAAACAACAAAACACTATTTGTTTTCCTGCAGAGAAATGATGTCTCTTTATATTTTTCCTTACTGTTCTTGAGGGGATGATTATTTTCTTCAGATTACAAGCAGTCAATTGATATTAGGATGTTTGATGTTAAGAGCAAAATTCTATTAAGGGGTTTAGTGATTTAGATTTATCCATGAAAGATACATCCTTATTAATGTTATCACTGTTCTGGCCTATATGAAAAGTTCAGTTTCAATTTGCATACCCTATCTTTCAAATTTTATGGAGAAAACATTTCCTTAAGTAGTATTTATTATATTGTCCATATTTTAAGGTCTGTTTCCCAACAATTTTAGGCCCTCACATATACGAATGGTAGTTTGCTTTACAAGATCCTTGATGTGTCAGAGACTCAGTCCTCTGTGCTTCTTGGGAAAATTGCACAGGCTCATTGTAGAAGTTCCTGTGGGAAACATTTTAGCCCAGTTCTGCTGAAACAACAAAATTGTATGCTGGGTTCTTCGTAAGATAAATGAAATAAAAATTTGTGAAATTCTGACATCTCACCTGTCCCCTTATCCCAGTAAAATTCCAACTAATCTTTTAATAAAGAAAAACTTACAAAGAAAATCAAGACACTGGCATAAGCACACACATTACACATCATACCCAACATGCGCATGCACACACACACACACACACACACACACACACACACACACACACACACAGTACTTTGCATCAATCATCCTCCTGTTAAATTATAACAAAGAAACTCATATACTGCCTCTTCCTAGACAACATAAATGTCAGTGTTATCACGATATTATGCTACACACAGCCCCTCTGGCTACCTAACCCTCTCAGCCTTCTTTCCTAGGTTATTAAATTAAAATAGCAAATCAGAAGTCTCATGTAGGAAAATTTCAACAAATATATGGATTGACTTTGTCAGTTATTAAAACAAGTGTACTGAATGCCCTCTGTGTGTGGATCAGGACAAGTGGTCTAATCAAGTTCAACTGTTCTGTGTCTATTTGGCTCAGCTTAATTAAAATTCAGACCTGCTTTTGAGCAAGCCGCAGTGGTTTGGCAGACCTTCAAAGGGCTATACTACAGCAAACAATAAAAGTGATAAAGACACACAATAACAGTCAATACAATGGAAATGCCCCTGTAACTCACAAATCAAGCAAAAGGTTCTTCTTGATGTCTTTTCATCTGTTTCTGATTATAAAATTTTCCCCTGGCTTTATTTGTAACTTTGTTTGGAATCTTATTATCGATGGGCTGCTGCTTTTTACATTTAATGGAGCAAAAAAAACCCCAAAATGCAGATAATTTAAATTTGTGCAATACAAATCTTTTAAGATATTTACAGATGGTGTTTTAACACTTGTACATGAGCATAGACTTGCATGGAGGGTTGTTACTTGTATGAGGAAGAAAGCCCTTAATTCGTCTCCCATTCACTTGTGTGTGGGAGATATATTCTTGGTGATCATCCCTTTTTTTTCCAGTTCATTTGGCAGACTGCCTTGCTCCCAGATTTTCTCACAAACCACCATCTGGCATTCGCACTGTCCCCCACATATAGCTCCATCAGGACCTCCTCCAAGCAGGCTGGAGAATTTCACAACTTCAGGGCATGGGAGTATACATGCAGTTGCAGCCACTTCAGGGACGATGTCTCACTTGCCACCCACATATCTTTTATTGCTAGGAATTTAGTGGTAATAAATGCATGGGCTTTAGGGATCGGGCTTCCTGGGAGGCAATATTAATTCAACTTTAAATAGTTGCATGTTTCACTAGTATGAATTTGAAGAAGAGAGATTTGAAAATCCTGGTCTGAATTCAATATCTTCATCTTGGAGAATTACTGTACCCAATTTTTTAATTCAGTTAACATAAATGGGAACATAAGAGCAGTAAATGTTGCAAATATCTGTGATTTGCTGCAGATTTTAACATAGTTAATCACTGTTATTTTGTGTGTCCTTTGTGTCCAGGTCTAGTTCTGGATCTTTCTTTAAGCACTCATGTAATACTTATAAAGGCATATTCATCATTGTATTGGATTTGTCAAAAACTTCTATAGTTGAAAGAGGTTCCCTGGGATAGAGCCATCACAACTGTTCACAGAATTCTGGCCAACACAATGGTTGGTTGCAAGTCCACGGTTTGGTGAACTGTTGCTATGGCTCTATCTCAGTGCATTTTTTATCAGCTATAATGAAAGCATGTGATTTTACTTTTGTGTGTGTGTCCATTACCAATCAAACAATTAATTTTATACCTTTGCAACTGCTTTTTTTCTTTTTTTCCTTTTTTGAGACAGGCTGATACAAAGATGGATGAAATTTGAAAATACAACCCAAAGCAGATTAATACTATATCTACTGAGCAATCAAATGAGTAACAATTTGTAGAATAGGGTGCCCACTTGAAGATGGCTTTTTCAGCAAGTTATACACATTATATTTCATAATATAAAGAATAGTATGAACAAATATATGTGCTCAGTAAAATCTAAGATCAAGAAAGGCAGAATGTAAGTTTGAAGGCATCTTTAATAGATATATGATTTCTACAGTAGATTACTCATAGCAGCTTTTGTATTTTATATCAAGTAATCATAGAGGTTATAAACATTAAGGTAAAGTTGTAAATGCAAAGTAAGCAATTTTAAAGTGCCCATGTAAACTGAATGTATAGCATAATCAATGATTAGTCCTGAAATTTCTTCTCATTTCTTTGTGTAATAAATATTTGAGAAAACAATTTTGTCTCAACAAAATGAAATAACTTTCAAATATGACATGACTATTTAGTTCAACTTTATTACAATATAGCTTACAGTTGATGATTAGTCATTTATAGTTAATTATTTTAATCAGTCATGAAAAAAATCAAATGAATGTCAGGCTAAATAATTCAAGCATTCAATAATATCAACATACTGAATACTTTGATAAGATCTTACATTTTATTAAGTGCAGGTACTTGTTGATAATTTTTATGTTATATAATATAATGTGCATGACTTAGGTGAAAAATCTGTCTCCTAGAGGCTACCCTGTTCTCCAAATTGTTACTCATTTGATTGCTGAGTAGATATAGCATTAATCTGCTTTGGGCACTATTTTCAAATTTCATCAATCTTTGTTTTAGCCTGTCTCTTTTCTGAGCCAAATCCTCTAGTGACTCTTTGAGATCATATCTAGAATAAGATTACCTCATTGTGCAGAGTTAAATAAAAAGAGAGAAATTTCTCAAAGCTAAATCAATAATCCTATCATTGATAAATACAGCTTAGTTTACCTGAATAGGAGAGATCTGTCTCAATTGTGAATTAATCTAAAACCCATTGACATTTTAAATAGTTTTGTATTTCAGTGAAGCAGACAGGTGTTTGTTCCTTTTCAGCTTATTGTCTGGAATTTGTGTTTCTTACTTTTATTCCTGTTGCTACTTTTGGAGGAATATTTAAAAATGAGACTGGAGTTGGTGCTGAAAAGCTGTTAGAAGAGAAAAAAATTAAGTAGTTATACCAACTGTGAACATACATTGAGGACTTTCCATATGCAATGTCAGACAACATGTATGAAGCCAGGGTTATGGTGATAGCTTGCTTAATGCCACACGTTGGGCACCATAATATAAGCATTCTTAACTGGATTAAGTAATAAAACCTGCAGTCAGATATAAAGGAAAATGCTGGTAAATCAAAGAGAAAAAGAGAAAGCCATAGCCACACCTTACCTCCTATTGTCTCTGCAGACAAGAGAGTTCTTGTTTCTTCCTGCTTATATCCCCTCTCTGCCTAGCCATCTCACCTCCAGTCTATACCTAGACATCTCACAACTTGTTTGTCTGTATGGATCTCCAGTCCTCTATGTTTAGCTAGTGGCAAGCTCCATTCTCTGCTCTGTAGACAGGCTTTATTTGTACAAGTAAGATAGGATGACCTCATGTATAGACTCAAAGTGGTAGATATGATTGTTTTGCAAGTCCCAACTAATAGATGGTTTATTGATATGTAAAATAGTTCTATTTTGATCTATTTACATACATTGAATATTGTAATTAAACATACTCATTTATTAATTTCATATGTATGTTTATGTGTGTGTCTAATTGCACATGTCCAAAATATATGTGCGTGATTTCCTGGAAGTCAGAAGTTGCTGTCAGATCCCTTGAAATTGGAGGTATAGGGAGTTGTGATCTTCAATGTGAATGTTGGTAACCAAGCCCATATACTTTACAAAAGCAGCAAATGCTCACAACTTCTAACCCATCTCTCCAGCTACTAATATGTTTTTGTTAATTCTTTAAGAATTTCGTACTAAGTATTTTGACAATATAAATTCCTCCATTTGTCTGCCTACCTCATCCCAGAACTACTCCATCTCCCAACTCTCCCAATTTCTTAGTCCAATTACTGCTGTCCATGCACTTATGGGTATAGAACTATTCACTGGAGTATGGTAAATCTCCTAGATGATTTAAACCATCAAATAAAGCTAACTATCCTTCCCCCAGAGCTGTTAACTGATAATGACTATTCTGTTAATGGAAAAGGCTCATGAGTTCTTCTGTCCTCCATGCTGGAGTGCTAATTGACCCGTTCTTATGCAGATCTTGGGTAGTCAACCATAGCTGCTGGAAACTCATCAGTATTATGGTCTTGTAATTTCGACAAGAAATTCTTTCTCTCTAGTCCTCTCTGGTCTCTGGTTTTTACCATCTTTCTGCCACTTCTCCTTAAATGGACCCTGAGCCTTTGAGTAATGATATAGAAGTCATATTTGTGTCAGCATTGAGCAGATGCTCAATCTGTGCTTTTTATCTATGTTTTAGCTACTGTTCTATTACTGAGACAAAACACCATAACCAAGAAGAAGAATTTAATTTGGGGCTTACTTATAGTTTCAGAGAGTTAATCCATGACCATAGTGTCAAGAAGCATAGCAGCAGGCACGCAAGTATGAATATGGAATGAAAATTGAGAGCACATACATAATCCATCAGTTGCAGACAGAGAGAGCTAACCGGGGATGCCATGACCTTTTGAAACCTCAAAATCTACTTCCAGTGATACAACTCCTGCATGAAGCTCATACCTCCTAATCCTTCCCAAACACAGCTCAGTTAACTGGTGACCAATCATTCAAAAGTATAAGCCTAATAAAGTGATTCTTATCACAGACCAGTTGAGAGTTTCCTTGTTAACTGGTGTCAGGGAAAATATTCTGATGAGGTATGAGAGTGGAACTTGTTTGTATAGAGAGAGATACAAATTTAAAATTATGGCATTGATACATGACTGTCAATAGCTGCAAAACTCTGAAAACTACAATATATTTGTCACAGGAAATAGGTGGCAACATATAAAGCCATTATTTTAAAAGACCATCAAAAGGGGGCGGTTCTGTTCATCTGATATTATCTATTAATAAATCTCAACTTTGGTTTTTATGACAAAAACAACATATAAAGTCCACTAAGTCCAAATTTACCATTATTATATATTAGATAACATATAAGTTAAAGCACAATGAAAATATCAAAGTATTATAGAAATGATAAATGACTTAATATTTGCTATTAAATATGATTTCATAGTTCTTGAAAAGTTTATTCATATTATCAGTGAAGTTTTGTTAAACATTTTGACAAGCATAGTTTGAGATATTGGCGATATATTTTGAAGTAACAGAAGAAGAACAACGCACTTTTGGGTATCCTTACATTTTAGTGTAAATATGAATAATAAATAAAAAATCTTATTTGTAAGTATAAAATTGCAATAAATGATATGATAAAATTAAACCAGGAAATGTCAACCAGATGATAAGGAATTCTTTCAAAGGTGTATTTAGTATTGAAAGTATTAGTCATACCAATACATGTGGAAAAAATTATGATACAAAAGAAAAAAGTTTTTATAGACTCTTGAAGATGGAATAAGGACTGCATAACCAATGAGAAAAAGATGTGTAATTTGTGCAGCAACAGTAGTTTTTAATGTAATTACTATACCAACAAAAACAATATTCACTTAATTAGTGGCATTGTATTCATGGTGATCATCTAGATTAGAAAATTACACTGTAGTTAAATTAGATTTTAGCATCTGGGATAATTTGTTGAAAGATATGTGGTAGAATCTAATTCTTTTAATTTTAAATTTATTTGTGAATTTGAAAGTATTTGCTAATAATTTTTAAATGACAAACCAATGAAAAAATGTGAATGTAGAAAGAGACCTAATTAATAGAAACTTTGCATCTCTTCAGCATAAAATATTACAAAGTAAAATAATCTTGCAATGTGGAAATGACAGAAATCAGAGTTCCAGTAAGGACACCAGGCTTCTGATTAACAAGTAATTCTGAAGTACATTAGATCATACTATTTGAAGTGGTTTGGTATGTGTTGTGCATGTATGCATATGCGTTTTCCTCTTTGTGATATGCTTATTTCCAAGTAACTTAACACAAGTGAGTTATGTTGATGAGATTAAGCGGAATGAAGATTGATTTTATTGAACTCTATAAGAATTTGTAAGATTGCCCATGGAAGGCTTCACCCTCCCTGGGGAGCAGAAAGAAAGGATAGGATGTTAGTGAGAGGGCAGAGGAGCAGGGAACTGAGAGGGAGCTGGGATTGACATGTAATACAAGCTTGTTTCTAATTTAAATAACAAATAGGGAAAAAGAATTTGTATCAAAATAGTTGTATTTAATGAAGGTTTGCTGAATTATATTTTTAATAAAGAGTAATGATGAAGTATTTGAGAAATTTAACTAAATAATTTCTGCCTTATAGTGAAGAGAATTTTAATGCCAAAATATGTCTTCATTAGCATTTATTTATACAGAATAAAAAATTTTAAATAGAAGATCACTTCCAATTCTTGGAGCATTGTAAGAAAATAGTGAAGAATAGAGAGCTGTGTCATGTATATTTTGTTTATCTTTGAAGATTTTGATTGAAAAATTTCTACCTCACCATTTAAATGATTTATACATATGCAAATTTTCATGTACCTATGATATAAGATAACTATCATGCTATCATTTTTCCTATTAAATACATGGAACAAAAAACTATTATAACCCTTCACTAAGAATATTTTGAATTTATAGTTAATCATATGTATTTACAAATGTGAACATCTTCTCAGTTCTTCAGAAATAAAAAATATTAAAGGAAAATATTTTATGATTTTGATAGGTATAAGTGTCTTTTGTAAGGATGTCTATTGCCTGCAAACAAAATTTCTCAGACATATATACTTGAACACATTTTTAGAAGCACCTATGAATTTATTTGAGAAGAAGAACAGAGTTTGAAGGAACTATTTCCCTACAACTTTGTATTGTTGTGTGATAAAAATGTCTTCTTTGAGGTTTTCACTATGTATCTTCAAGCTCGTGTTCACACTATTGTTGTCATTGTATTGTAAATTCCCAGAAACTAGGCCAAAGTTTTAGAATCATTTCCTCTCACTATTGACATATCTCAACATCTCAGTAAAAGTTTTCTGATAGTGTTCATAATGTGCCTAATAAATTTGTTAATCTGGACTTGAACGTACATTCTCTTTTTTACCTCTTTAACTGTAGAAAAGTGTTAGGCCAAAAAGAAAGAGAATACTCTAGATGGTAGATGCAGATAGGTAATTCAGAAAAAATCAAAATAGCAGGGGTACCCTATATACTCCCTTCGCATTGACAAAAACTCCAGTGTAATAGTCATCAGCTTCTATGAACCAGGAAATGGTTCATTCTGTGTTTGCATACTTACTAGGATACAATTCAAGTATTCATAAAATTAACCAATTTAATATAAAATTCATATTGCAGCAGAACCACAGAGTTGTAGAAGCATTACCACAAAGAATTGTAGAAGATTTATATCTTCCTACTATAAAACACATGAACAAATAACAGAAAATTCCCATTTCATTCATATCACACTGGTCTCCATGCTTCATTGCCAGATACCCAATCAATCTACTTTACTATGGATAATACTATTATAGACAATTCATATAGAAGAAATCACATATTTGTCTTTTATGTCTGGTCTATTTACTTAATATAATGATCTTTTAGTTCATTCATATGGTATCGTGTATAATATGCAATTTCTTTACATACAAAAACTATGAAATGTATCATGTAATTTCCATTCTTCATTTCATCCTCATTTAGGTTGATTCAGCTTTGGTAAATTATGAATAATACTACCGAATGACTTTTTTCCAAAGTGACTATATCATTTTATGTAGTAATCAATGGTGCATTAAGACCTGGATTACTTCATATTTATTCACTAACTTTTGCTTATGTAAGGAGTGATTAAATAAACATAAGACAAATTGTATTATTTTAGCCATTTAAAGTGTGTAATTAAGTGACATTTAAAACATTCAGAGTGGTGTATAACAGTTATAATTATCCAGTTTCAGAACACTTTCATTATCTGACTCTTGTCATTATAAGGAGGATAAAGAGGCAACTGATAGTGATTTTCATTTAAATTTCCCATATTGCTAATGATTTTGAGCATTTTGAATGTGATTATGAGAACTATGTCTCTGAAGATAGATTTATTCAAGTCTTTTGCCAGTTTATATTAGGTCATCATTTTATTGTTGAATCATAATAATGATACAACTATCTGTTGCATCAACAATAAATATCATACATAAATACTCAACTCTGTAATGATGTCATTTTAATATATTGAACATTTATCTTGGGTTTTCCAGTCTATGCACATAGAGCATCTTTATAATTTCAGAACATTTGACAAATACCCATTTGTGACAAAGAATGTGGGAAAATTTGGATAAAACAATTATGTATGGAATACACATATGAATAATCATGGAAACAAAAACTAGAATCATTTGTACATGATCCTAGTCAATAACTTGTGAACTTGCTTAGTTAGAAACTGCCACCAAATGTTTTGAAAAAAACATTATTAAATCACAAATGTGTGGAAAACATTAAATTAAAGAGTACTATTCTACATCTTCTGTCATCAATGTGTTTATTATTAGAGGATCACTACATGGCTACTAGACCTGTATGGAATTTTCTGTTCCACTGTTTAAATGGAATGTATTTTATTTAAATACATTCTTAGTATCAATTATTGTACACATATATATTGAGGAAAGCTTTTTCTCGGTGTATTGTCATACTTCACTTATGTAGAATATTACACAAATGATCATGGGAAGAGTAAGCCAAGTAATGATGCATAACAGTCTTCAGTATTTGTACAGATGTTATTCTACACTTTCTCATATAAATGTGCTCTTTGTAAACCACTTCTAGGGTGGTAATAATCATATTTAAGAGTAAAATGAAATGATGATAAAACCAATATTTAATTCACATTAACAATTTTAAATTTGAGTCTTTTTCTGAAAATATTAACTCTTGAAATCCCAGATCTTTCCCTGTACTCCAAAATGATATTTAATTTAGGCAATAGTAAATACACCTACTCTATGTGAAAATGCTCAATTTCAAAGTGAAGTTTAAATAAGTCTCCAAGACATTGATGGGATCCAGATGGTGCACATTTGTTCTCCTACAAACGTTATGATTACTTTGGCTAAAGCAACCACTCTCTGCAATTAACGTGTTGTCATGACAAAAATACCCACCCACCAAAAATTGTGGTTGGGTTTGTCTGAGGAAGGTTTGTCCCAGGCGAGGGTAATTTCTCCACTGGCCATTTTCAAACTCTGTTATATTTAGTGAAGTAAATCCATTTCTGTGGATCTAACCTGACAGAAAACAAATGAACTAATGTTATTTTTCTCCACTCAGGATGGCTTAATTGCCTTAAAAAATTCACCTCTGAGAAGGCCTTCTTTTTTGCCCAGCATCAGAAATAACAACTGAGACTATTCAGGGGGAAAATGGCACTCATCCAAAAGAATGTGAACTCAAACACAATTCCTAGATTGAAAAGGATTGCAAAGGAGGATTATTTCTGCCAGCTTTGGTCACTTGATAGCTACAATTCTCCTTGTCTAATATGTCATTTCAACTCTTCTTCAACTTTCTAATGAGAATCCTGCATTTAGTGCCTGTACATAGAGGCAGAGGGAATGAGTGAACTTTCATATTATTTATAAGGTAGTAAATTGAATATAGTTTATACTATGCTTAGCCTTTAGAGCATTGTTTTTGCATTAACTGTATAGTAATTTAAAATGGACATGTATTGCTTTTAGAAAGACAGTCTGGAACTTGTGAAATGGTAGGATTTCTTTTTGTAGTGAGAGAGAGAGAGGAGTGTTTATCTGAATAAACATGAGTGTTTCTTTAAAGAATCAGCCTGTTCTAATTTATCAGCAGCCAAAGGAAAGGTAAATAGCTCTGATGTATCTATTCCATTATTTGTGAGACACACAGTGTTCTATGCTGTGAGACTGATGTTATGAAAGACAAAACCTGTGCTTTCTGTGCCCTCTTTTCACAGCAAAGAGAAAACTCATGCCTGACTGTATCTATCAAAAAGGAAGTTAAAATAACTTTAGAGAAGGCCTAGGATTTTATACATTTTCATAACTTTCTGTTGCTAGCTCAAGAATTTAGCCAGAATGAATAATGAACACTGTTATTTGTGAGCTCTCCAAGTCCCTACAGATGTAATGAACTTGACCCTTTGGCCACATAGAAGGAATCAGGCTGTTAAAGTCCTACATCAAGACATGTTCATGATTATGAATTTGCTGCAGTTGAGATGAAAGAAACTTTTTCCCAACTGCAGAGTCCCCTACTTATAAATAATTATTTTTGTTTTATATTCTTCCTCTCCATTACTGCTCTGAAATTCCAAATCAAATCTTGAAGCTTAGTTTACCTCCAAATCAATCAGTTAAACATATCTCATGATTCTACTGTTGACTTACACATTTCTCCATTATTCTGTTCTGTTTTGCCTGTTCCCTCATATTTATGACAGTCCAATTCATGAACTGATGCAAACTGTCCTTTTGTTTCTTTTAACTGGTATTTATTCTTTTTTAAATTTTTATCTGTTTATCTATCTATCTATCTATCTATCTATCTTTCTATCTAGTTGCTTTTTCAAGACAGGATTTCTCTGTATAGCCTTAGAGCCTGTCATGGAACTCACTTTGTAGACCAGGCCAGCCTTGAACTCAAAGATGTCCACCTGACCCTGCCTCCCAAGTGCTGGGATTAAAGGTATACACCACCATCACATAGCTTTGAATGGATTGTTATCTCTTTATTGTGAACCCATTGAGATTTATGTACTTTTACTCTATTATTAGTTGTGTATCTATTAATATTGGACACATTTCTCTGTAGTGTATCAGCTTATTGTTTTAGTGTCTCTTCACTATGCCAGAAGTTCATTGATTGGCTGGATTAAGAATCCAGAAAGCTCTAGGAGCATGTCTCTCTCTCTCTTCCACCATCACTGGGTTGGCAGATTTGTGCCACCAAACTGTATTTTTTTTCATATGGGTGCTAGGGACTGAACTCAAATTCTCATGATTTTATACCAAGTATTTTAATTATGGGGATATATTCAAAGGCCTATTCTCATTGTTTTTGCTTTTTTATAGCTATCTTTTTCCATGTCCAAATTTGACATCTATTTTCTTCAAGCTTTTATGCATCCCATTCGTCATCCTTTTCAGACCATCTTTTTCATTCTCTCAGTTATTTTCAAGACAGACTACACTCTGTAAAAGTTCTGGCTCTCCTGGAACTCACTCTGTATACCAGACTGTCATGAAACTCACTCACAGAGTTTTGCCTGCATCTGCCTCCCCAGTGCTGGAATAAATTGCTTGATATAGCACCACTGGGCAGACACTCTTTGTTGTATTTTAATCTTCTTCATTTCTAGAGTGGAGCAGGGCACATTCTCATAAATATTTGGTCCATTCCACCTCTTCAATCCCATCTAGTATGATTTTTTAAAGAAGAAGCTTTGTCTTGATCACTGTTGGACTCTTCCTAAGATTCCTTACTCATTATCTACAGCTTTCCCAATGTTACTTAAACTGTGCCCCTTTAATCTTGCTGAAATTAATAAAAAACACTCATTCTAAACTTCTAGCAAACCCACATTAATTTCAAACTACTCACACACATCTGTGGAAATTTTGTTCCTTGTGAACTATTGAATGCTTAATAATACCTGTTGGCTTTTAGATTTCTGAAATTACTTTGCACTGAACTAAAATTTTTAGGACTGGGAGATAGCTCAGCTATTAAGGGTTATGCTCATAACATGAATAAATAAATAAATAAATAAATAAATAAATAAATAAATACAAGAATGGAGATTCTCAGAATGTCCTGTTCTATGACTAAGTATTGTGAGGGATTAGTCATGGTCAGGTAACAATATTTGTGAAGGTTAATGTTTAATGTTAATGTCTTTCCTATTATGGACAAGCTTTCTTCACATGTCAATCCCAGCACCTTCTCCCTCCTCTCCTCCCCTGCCCCCACCAGCCCTGCCCGCCTCCCACCCACTCCTCATTCCACTCCCCAGGGAGGGTGAGGCCCTCCATGGGAGATCTCCAAAGTCTGTCATGTGGTCCAGGGCAGTGCCTAGGCCCTTCCCCATGTACCAAAGCTGAGACAGCATCCCTCTATGTGGAATAAACTCCCAACGTCAATTCGTATGCCAGGGATAAATATTGATCTACTACCTGAGACCCCATAAATTGCAGAGGCCTCCTCACTGACACCCAAATTTAGCAGGTGTGTATCAGTCCCATGCTGGTCTCTCAGCCATCAATCTGGGTTCTTTGAGCTCCCCCTTGTTCAAGTCAGTTGTTTCTGTGGGTTTCACAAGCCTAGTCTTGACCC
Organism: Mesocricetus auratus; assembly: GCF_017639785.1. Classification (NCBI taxonomy): domain Eukaryota; kingdom Metazoa; phylum Chordata; class Mammalia; order Rodentia; family Cricetidae; genus Mesocricetus; species Mesocricetus auratus. The sequence continues at coordinate 36,315,171 of NW_024429188.1, read as the reverse complement.
CTTTGATCATCACTCCTCCCTCTGCAACTGGGTTCCAGGAGTTCAGTTCGGTATTTAGCTGTGAGTATATTGTGGACTATCCTTTTGATCAGAAAAAAAGCATTAAGTAATACCATAATGAAAAGAAAATTAATGAAATTTACATGAATTTACATTCACATCCCTTGTTTTCATCTAGCAAAATTACTTTTCTTTCTTCTGTAATTGCTACTCTAGAAGCCCCAGAGAAACATGGCAGTAGTATGATGCCATCTTTCTTCTCCATTACACCTGCATTCTTGTTCTGTAAACCCAGAGCACCTTGTAAACTGGCTCTTTGTCTTGTTTATCTTTCTGTGCCCACAGTTACAGTTGCTTACAAAAAACAGGTGTTCAAAGGCTGCTTTCCGTATGGAATTGAGTAAATTTTGGGAACTATGCTACATTAAAGATTCTAATGATTTGCTTTTATTCAATAAAAAGATTTTATATTCCAATTTTTCACACTGGTGTTGTGTCACTCACAATACAACATGCTCTTCCATAACGACAGCAAATGTATATGTGTACAGCTGCTCAGTTACTAATCATAACTTCTTTTGATATAGTCTTAAAATATTAATTATATCTATTAAAGTGAGCAAGTATCTTGTTTTTCAGTAGTACTCTTTTAAAACAACTTTATCTTTCTAGTGGATATTTCTCAGAAAAGACACCATTGTTCAGTGTCTCTGGGCTAGGATACTTTTGTTAAATAGTTGCTCCTTTGTTGGGAGAAGGATAGATCCTTAACTCCACATGACCTTCATATGAATTTTTAACCCCCCTTTCAGATTACCATTAGTATGTCATAGTGTTTATATGCCTTCTGCACACATCTATTCACTACCACACTTCTCTCCGTTCTTCTCCAGCCATGATGTAATTTGTACTGAAAAATGGAACATAGCACATGGAAAAGAATATCCATTTTATTGTATTCTAAAATTATGTATATATTATTGGAAATTCCTTCTGGGAATCACATCTAAACTACTACACTTAATGAAGAAAGCAATTGATTCTTAGGATAATGAAAATGGAAGTGGTCTTAGGGAGACTGAGTGCATCAATGAGATGTGCAAAATTTAGAAGGTTACTTACTTCATAATTACAGAGGTAATAAGCCATAGTGAGTGTATAACCTAGGTATTCTTATATAATTATGAAGTCATATGCATTAGTGATATCACTCCCACTTTCATTCAGTTGTGTGAAATAGTATAATTGCAAAATGGAAATTTTTGTATAGAAAATTAGTAAACATATGATGGGAAATATACTCATCCTTCACATGAAAACAGAACAATATTAAAGGGGCATTACTTACAAATACTTTTTGAAATAAATATTATGATGATGAATTTGATAGCACTGCTTTTCGCATTAACAGACTGAAAATTTAAATGTATATCAGCATCAACTAATAAAAATTGAAATTCAAAGAAGAGGGAAAGGGACCTGGGATTGAAATGTAAATGTATATAAGCACCAACTAATAAAAATTGAAATTCAAGGAAGAGGGAGAGGGACCTGGGATTGAAATGTGAAGCAAACTTGTTTCTATTTTAAATTTAAAAATAAAAAAGACAGAGCCGAGCGGTGGTGGTGCTCGCCTTTAATCCCAGCACTCGGGAGGCAGAGGCAGGCGGATCTCTGTGAGTTCGAGGCCGGGCTGGACCGATAGCCTCCAAAACAATACAGAGAAACCCTGTCTCGTAAAAACAAAATTAATTAATTAATTAAAATAAAAAAATTAAAAAGACATACAAAACAAAAAATAAAAGTTTAAAAATAAAAAAATTGTTATTCAAACAATGCAGAATTATTTATCAATGGAAATCATAAAATCAATATTAGACCATGAAATGGTTATTATACATAAACATGATCAAAAATTGTAATAAAAGGGTGTTTTACTATGTTATTTTACTTATATGATGCTGTAAAAATCAGACAGTTAACACAAATGAAGACAGTAACTACTGAACACATGCAGTATAGTGATTAAAAAGGTTTTGAGGTGGGCTTCAGGTTCAAGTAGTATACTGTTTATTGACCGAATTTGTGTCTTTTATTGACTGGATGTGGCAGTTATTAAGTTTAGGATACATGCACTTAAACACACACACACACACACACACACACACACACACGTTTAAATTGAAAAAGGCACATTATTAGCTATATGAAATAATCATTTGATTCTTAAAAATTTTAACTACGTATATTTTATTATTGTTTAAATTTCCAGTAGAAAATAGAATCAGATGAACTGTTTCAGTATTAATGTTGAATTGATAATATGAGTTTTATTTTACTTGGGAGGGGCTAATACTAAAAATACAATCAGGGTTCTGATTTAAGAATACTTTCTGCTCTTGCAGAGGATCTGGGAGGGGTTCTGGGCATTCACATTGGACAACTCACAACTGGCTACACTAGTTCCAGGAGATCTGACACTTCTGGCCTAATCAGCCACCTGTATGCAAGTGGTACACATGAGCTCAGACAGCCATACACACATACATAAAAATAAATTAATAGTGCCTGACAGTTGTAGTAATTCATGCATGTCACCAAAAAATGTCCTAAAATGAAGAAGTCCAGAGAGTAATTTTGTATATGGGAGTATACACATGTATACACAGACATACATATGCACTCATGTTCACTATTTACCATGTAATAATATTTGTGATTCATTGGAACACTGATTGAATTTGTAGGTAGTAGTAAAGCTGTAGAATTTTTATTTACTGAAGCATTTGGAAATTACCTTTATGCATCAAAAGATACAAATATGTTTTAATAAAAGGGAAATAAGATACAAAGTATTTGCAAATAGAATGGTCTTTGAAATATATTTAAAGTGAGTACTGTAAGGTTAAATAAACCATTTGGTAAATATTTAGGGAATGAAACTGATGGAATTTTATATTTAGATAATGAAGGAAGATAGAGAAGCTGTTGAGAATTATTTCTGAGATTTTATTCTGTAGCATATGCTGTACAATATATCTCATGCATGATTAGAAAATAATGTTAAAGGAAGTCTATGTTCTCCTTGAATTTTACTCTATGTGTTTGCATGAGGTCAAATATAGATTGGAACTATATCTGTATTTAATGCTACAGTCTCAGTACACACTAGTTGTTTCAGTTAATTGAAGATAAAAACATAGTTGACAGAAAGCTGATTGCTTATATGCTAATGTGACAATAGTGTAAATCATAATATTTATAATACCTCTTAATTTAGTAAATGAGCAAAACAAAATTGTGTACTCTGTGAGCAGTCTTCACATAAAAGGTATAGTTGGATTAAAATGGTCATGACCAATGCATCTTGCTATATTGGAAAATAAAGACATCTGTGTTAACTCAATATCTTTTAAGTGCATTTAAATATCATAGCAGAATATCTTAAAAATTAAAGGCTTCCTCTAGAAAATGTATTATCTTTTCATGTATAATCTAATAAGGATAACAGAGAAAAACATGTTTTATAATACCTTGAAATTATAATGTAATCATATCATTTCCTTTTCTCCAGTGACAGAGAGAGAGGAGTGATGAGCAAAGGGGTAAAGAATGTGCTGGTGAAACCAGCAGAAACAGTTGACCTGAACAAGGGGGGGGGCTCTTGGACCCCATACCAACAGCTGAGAATCCAGCATGGGACTGAGCCAGACCCCATGAACATGGGGGTCTGGTTCAGTCCCCTACACTCATACACTCCCATGTACCCTCATTATTGTCTTTCAAATTCTTCGCTTTATTTTTAACTGTTTTTAAAGCTTTTCATTATATTTTATTACATTTTTTTAGAAAAACGCTTGCTTCATAGGTCAGTCACAGCTCTCTTTCCCTCCCCTCCTCCCACACCCTCCCAAAATTCCCCCCAGGCTCCCACCATATCCCCAATCCCTTCCACATAGGGGAAATCCAGAGTCTGTCATTTGGAAGCAGAAGCAAACGCCCACAACTAAATACTGAACTTAACCCCTGGAATCCAGTGACAGAGAGAGAGGAGTGATAAGCAAAGGGGTAAAGAATGTGCTGGTGAACCAGCAGAAGCAGTTGACCTGAAAAAGGGGAAGCTCTTGGACCCCAGACCAACATCTGAGAATCCAGCATGGGAATGAGCCAGACCCCCCGAACATGGGTGGTAGTGAAGAGGCCTGGACAGTAGATCAGTATTTATCCCTGGCATACAAATGGACTTTGTGTGTTCATACCACAAAGATGGATGCTCTCTCACCCTGGACTCTTGGGGGAGGGCCTGACACTTCCCTGAATGTTTTTAAACATTTAATAAATAAATAAATTTATTTTTACATCCCTGTCACAGGTTCTCCTCCCTTCTACTCCTAGTTCCTCCAACCTGCTTTATTCCAAACCCAAATCCACTTCTCCTCCATTTCTTTAAATATTTTTTTATGATTGAAGATGAGTTCTTACATGTTTTTTATATTTTTAATTTTCATTTATAACAATTTTAAATCCATTAAATAAAATCATATCAAACAAATCAAGCAATTTTCTTGTTGGCATATATCAGAATATCCCTGAAAACTTTTAAATATATCTCACTGTGTTTTGAAAGTATGGATACCCAGGCCTCAATGCAGCACAAAAAAATAAAGACCCTGTAGGTATTACTCAGTCTGCCAAAGCAAGCCAGAGACTGACATTTGTGAATAATTGTTCTATATCATTCATTTGTAGCAAATATAACAACATTGTGTGTTCTAGTTTTATAGTGATTGTCATTGACACTTTCAAGTTATTACCTCCCCAAATAACTTAGTTTTTTAAATTTTTTAATTTTTATTTTTATTTATTTTTACCTATCAAAATCACTTTTTAAATTTTTTATTTTAATTTTAAATAGCTTGTTTTACATGTCAATCCCAGTTCCCTCTCCCTCCCCTCCTCCCGCACTTCCCATCCCCCCCAGCCTCCCACCCTATTGCCAGAGTCTCTGGCAATGGGATTGTAGACTGGCACTTCCCAGATCTATGTCTAAAATCCATATATGAGAGAGTACATGCCATGTTTCTCTTTTTGTGACTGGGTTACCTCACCCAGGATGGTTTCTTCTAGTGCCATCCACTTGCCTGCATATTTCAGGATTCCATTTTTTTTCTGCTGAATAGTACTCTATTGTGTAAATGTACCACATTTTCTCTATCTACTCTTCGGTTGAGGGGCATCTAGGTTGCTTCCAAGTTCTGGGTATTACAAATAATGCTGCTATGAACATAGTGGAACAGACATCTTTGTTGTATGAATGGGCACCTTTTGGATATATGCCTAAGAGCGGAGTTGCTGGGTCTTGTGGTAGGTTTATTCCCATTTTTCTGAGGAATCTCCATACTGATTTCCAAAGTGGCTGTACGAGTTGGCACTCCCACCAGCAGTGGAGGAGTGTTCCCCTTTCACCACAACCTCTCCAGCTTTCACCACAACCTCTCCAGCATAAATTGTATTTGGTGTTTTTGATTTTAGCCATTCTGACAGGAATGAGATAGGATCTCAGAGTTGTTTTGATTTGCATTTCCCGGATGGCTAAGGATGCTGAGCACTTTCTCAAGTGCCTCTCAGCCATTTTAGACTCATCTATTGAGAATTGAAAATTCTCTATTTTGTTCTGTAGCCCACTTTTTAATTGGACCCTTTGGTGTTTTGGAGACTTGCTTCTTATGTTCTTTGTAAATTTTGGAGATCAGCCCTCTTTCCGATGTGAGGTTAGTGAATATTTTTCCCATTCTGTGGGCTGTTTTTTGTGTTGCTGACTGTGTTCTTTGCCTTACAGAAGCTTCTCAGTTTCAGTAGGTCCCATTTATTACTTGTTGATCTCACTGTCTGTGCTACTGGTGTTATGTTCAGGGGGTCATGATCAGTCCGATGCTGGATTCCCAGGCATCAGTCTGGGATTCAAGAGCTAACCCTTGTCAGGTCAGCTGCTTCTGGGGGTTAAACAAGTCCAGTATTAATCCTTATGCTCATCAGTCCTCCCTCTCTGTCACTGGATTCCTTGAATTCAGCTCAGTGTTTAGCTGTGGGAGTCTGCCTCTGCTTCCATCAGCCATTGAATGTAGGTTCTGTTTCCCAGACTCTCTGGCTATGGGATTGTAGTCTGGCACTCCCCAGATCTCTGTCTAAATTCCATGTATGAGAGAGTACATGCCATGTTTCTCCTTTTGTGACTGGGTTACCTCACTCAGGATGGTTTCTTCTAGTGCCACCCATTTGCCTGCAAATTTCAGGAGTCCATTGTTTTTTTCTGCTGAATAGTACTCCATTGTGTAAATGTACTACAGTTTCTCTATCTACTCTTCGGTTGAGGGGCATCTATATACTTTTATGTCTGTGCATATGTAAATACAACCTGTTCAGTCTTATAAAGTTCCTTATATCCATTTGTTTTCAGCACTAACTATTTGCTATTGTATACTATTGTATACATAGTTTCTGTGCTCTTTCCTGGGGAAAAATATTTTTATCAGTTTAAGCATTTCTTACTTGCCCATGGATCTTTGAGTAGGGTTAAGGATTTAAAAGATTTTCTATGTCTATTTTAGCAAGTAAATTGTTGTCATCCTCTTTTAGGTCATGTTTAGGCAGCTGTGTTGGTGAAATTTGATGAGTGTAGCTTCTGAAATTTCTAGAAGTCACAATCTCATAGGAAACTCAATGTTCCTCTGATTCTTACAATCATTATGCCCCATCTTTTGCAATGATACATGAGCCTTATTTGCAGGAAGTGTGTTATAGATGTAGCAGTTAAAATTGGTCTGAACAACATGAATTTTAATGTTTTGCAAATGTTAAATGTTACAAGAGAAGGTGAAGTACATGTCATGAGAAATCCACAATTGGTTATACTCAAATTATCTTAAGAAAAGTAAAAGTGTAGGCAATGAATCCAGAAGCAAAATGATAAAAGACTTACCAGAGTCAACATTTAGTAGAAATTAATTATATTTAAGTATTTCATATAATGACTAAGAAGGCATAACCTACAAGGAACAGTTAAAAAACACATCTTCAAATTTGCTAAAAGTATGTTTTGACTGCTTCTCATGGCAAGAAATGGTGTAGACATTCTTGACATAATAAAAATTAAAGCATACCAAATCATGTAATTTAATGGATCCATTGACCTTACTTCATTTTCTTTATTTATTTTAACTTCATTGTATATTCCAATCACAATTCTCCCTCCCACCCCACTTCCTCCTCTTACATCCCTTCCCAGACCACTTCCCATCCACTTTTCCCAAAGGGTAAGGGATACCATGGAAAATCAACGTTAAGTTGAAGTAGGAACAAGCCCCTACCCTCTGCATTAAGGCTGAGCACAGCATCCTACAATAGGGAATGGACTCCAACAAGCTAGCTCATGCACCATTGATAGATATATCCTGATAGTACTGCTAGGGGCCCCTCAGAGAGCCTAAGCTACAAAACTGTCTCCCACATGCAAAGAACCTAGCTGAGTCCCATGGAGGCTTCACAGCTGTCAGTCTAGTTTCCAAGTTTCCATGAACTTGGTTCAGCTGTCTCTGTAGATTTCCCCTTCATGTCTTGACCTCCCTTGCTCATATATTCATCCTCCCTCTCTTTGATTGGATTCCCAGACTTTTACTGGCCCTTAGTTGTGGATTTCTGAATCTGGTTCCATCCATCACTGGATGAAGACTCTATGATGACAGTTGGGTAGTTACCAATCTGATTACAAGGGAAGGCCAGTTCAGACACCATATTCACTATTGATAGGAGTCTTAGCTAGGGTCATCTTTGTGTATTCCTGGGAATGTCCCTAGTACCAGAGTTTTCCCCAAACCCATAATGGATCTCACTATCAAGATATCTTTCATTGCTCTCCCACTCTGTCCACCCCCAACTCGACCATCTAGTTCCCTAATATTCTCATCTCCCATTCCCTCCCCTTTACCACCCACCTCTGATCCCAGTTTACCCAGTAGATGTCATCCAATTCCCCTTCCCAGTGCAATCCATGCACACCTCTTAGGGTCCTCCTTGTTATACCTAGCTTTTCAGGACCTGTGGATTGTAGTCTGGTTAACCTTTGCTTTAAATTTGGTAAAGTGAGTGAGTACATACTATGTTTGTCTTTCTGAGTCTGGGTTACATCACTCAAGATAGTTGTTGTTTTTTTTCTGACATCCATTTGCCTGCAAGTTTTATGATGTTATTGTTAAATACAGCGGAAATATACTCCATTGTCTAAATGTACCATATTTTCTTTATCTATGCTTCAGTTGAGGTACACCTAGGTTGTTTCTACGTTCTGGCTATTACAGTTTGCTGCTATGAACATTGTTGAACAAGTGTCCTTTTATTATGATTGAGCATCCTTTGGGTATATGCCCACAAGTGTTACCACTGGGTCTTGAGGTAAATTGATTTGATATTTTTGAACTTAAAATCATCTAAATAGATCTGTGAGCAGTATGCTTAGCTGTGAACTCATATTCTTTTTTGTGAAAACAATTGATTTGTTCTTTCTATTAGCAGTAGAAACCCCAGTTTCAAAATATTAACAACATGTAGTCAAGACATTTATTAAAATAAACATCTTATAACCAATTAAACAGAAAGCAGTTATTCACTTGGCATGGTTTAACATATAGAGAATTGCTGAAGTTTCACAATGCTTTTTAAAATAATATTGTTCAAGATATACTTCTGGTTTCCTAGTACTAAAAATTGGGATAATACAGATGTGATGAAACTCCAAAATTGCAGTGTTTAAACATGTATGTGTAATTATATATGTATAATGTATAAAATACAAAATCCTATGTAAGTTGATATTACATTCTTTAAAGAATTAGATATATATTTAACATTCAAATATACATTATTGGAATTAGGTGTATTTTCCTCCCATTTGAAACTCTGTTCAATAAATCCTGGCAAGAATTCATGCTGTATTTTCCCTCAAGGCCTTGAAAAATAGATGTCTTATATCATGTTTTATCAACTCTTTAAAATGAGTAAACTTTAAGTATTGAAAATTACATAAAACAATAGCAGAAAACAATTCTATACTGCCAGAGTTTTCATTATGAATAGTGTAGTAATATTGACGGTAATTTTTATTGTAGCAACAAGAAGGTCATTTGAATATTCTTGTAACTTCTGTTTTAAAATCAAATGCCTGAGGGGTCAAGGCTCACATTTTTCTTACTTTGATTTGTTTATGTTTATGAGTAAAGAAATACCTTCATTAGAAAATTTTGAATGTGAAACAATAATCAACATAAGAAAGTCGCCATTAAAGGCAACCAGTTGATTCATATACATTAAAAGTTTTATCACACATTTATTTGTATTGGCATGCAAGGGCACATGTTTGCCATTACACTGCACTATAGTGCACATCTGGAAGCAAGTGGCCAACCAATGACAATTGCTTCTCTACTTCCATCATGTGGGTTCCTGGGGTGGAACTTAGCTCATCAGGTTTGGTTGGAAATGTCTTTCCCTTACTTACTCTGTTGATACTTTAATTATCATGGTTCCACCATTGCCTTTAAAATTCACGTCTATAATAAACTGAAAACATAAGAAAACCTGTAGCCTGATTCTTGACATCATCAGTTGAGGAAAATGAATTTGCTAATATAAAATACTGAATCTTGATGGCAAATTGATGAATGCATTGATATGATATTTTTTAAATTTTAGTTATAAACATATATGTAAAATGAGAAATTCAAAAGTCATGTTTCACAAAATCATTTGTAGGATAATTTTAATGAGTCTGTCTAGATCCACTTTCCTTTTTTCTCATAATGTTAATTATTCTGTGTGGAGAGTCAGTAAGAAATATTGCTTGCTTCCTTGTCCTCCAATTTCCAGCTGAGGGTGACCCATAAGAACATCAGAAAGAGATTTATGAGTGAAAGAAAATCGGGTGAGGGGACTTTTATCTTTTTGTTCCACTTTTGTAAATTGATAATTGGGGTGACCTAGAGATCAGATAAATATTCACAGATCCTAGCTCAAAGACCTCTCTTAGAAGCTTTGTCACTATCTCTTGGTCTTGGTATTTCCCTGGAAAGTTTTTTACATCCTTTAACTATGCCTTCACTGTGCATGCGGGCATCTCTCTCTCTCTCTCTCTCTCTCTCTCTCTCTCTCTCTCTCTCTCTCTCTCTCTCTCTCTCTCTCTCTCTCTCTCTCTTTATCTATCTATCTATCTATCTATCTCTATCTCTCTCTCGCTCTGTGTGTGTGTGTTTTATTGAAGTTTCCTCAAAGTTTCCATCCAAACACAGAGTTTGATAGTTTTCTATACATAATAAGTAAAACTCTTGGAAAATATTTGTTACTAAGTGGAAAATGTGAGAGCCTGATAGCTACAGAAATAGTATTATGGAACACTCAACGTCTCATACTTCTGATATGTCAAATTTATACCATTTACATATTTATAAAATCCCTATATCCATTTATTCTTAATGGTAATAATGTATACCTCAAGTATTTGAGGGGTGCTTTTAAAGGAAGCCCATTCATTTTGTTGCTTTGTAAAATATTTTATGTAGGTTGTATTAAAATTTGGAATTTGACTCTGTATGTAGCAATTGATATGAGTTCCATAAAAGCACAATACACTACTTGTAAATTTCTTTTAGATAAAGATCTGGAAGTTATTTGGAACATTTCTGGCCCCTACATTTTAACACAATCAAATCCCCTCACATATCATAAAGTATATGTATACATTATTAAAGTAGTGACTAATAAAAGGTAATTTGTGACTAGTGGAAATAAAACTTAAAAGAGTTTTCTTTCTGTTGTCAATAATTTCAAAGTAAAATGACCAAAATTGCGTACACATCATTGGTAAGAATTTATGGATCATATGAAGACATCAGAATTAGCCATTTGTAAGCTGAAGATTTATGACAGATAATTTTTGACATTATCTTAAGAGTCAATATTATGTTATGCCAAGATGGCTTAGTGGGAAGGGTGCTTGCTACCAAGACTGATGACTTGATTTTGATTCCTGAAGGCAACATAGTAAAAGGAATGTATGGACTCATGCAAGTTGTCCACTGATGTTCACACAAGGGTCAAGAATCATGGGCCCTCTCCCACATTCATGAATAAACACACAAGTAAGTTAATCTTATTTTTAACAAAATAAATAGACATTACTAAATATTTTAGAAACAAGAATGTCATGATATAATTAAATATCTATTCAAGTCACATTTTTAAATTAAAAACTTCAATCTGTTTCACAGAATACATAAAATGAAGACTATACAAACTGAAACTCTATTCTTGGTCCTATGGAAATTGACTATGGATGACAATTTGAAAAGTAGTTCAAAACATTGTGTAAAACTTACAATTATCCTGTAGGCATGGATGATAGAAAATAATGTCAGTTAGTTATTAACGATGGAAACTTTGACTGTAGTCTCTTAAAAAATTGAAGTGCAGCCGGGCGTTGGTGGCGCACACCTTTAATCCCAGCACTCGGGAGGCAGAGGCAGACGGATCTCTGTGAGTTCGAGACCAGCCTGGTCTACAGAGCGAGATCCAGGACAGCCTCCAAAGCCACAGAGAAACCCTGTCTCGAAAAAAACAAAAAAAAAATTTGAAGTGCTGTTTCCATTCCTATTCTATTCCTATATATTTAATCTGGAAACAATTAAGTTATAGGTTCATAAAGATCTGTGTGTGAATGAACATAGAGCAGAACACAACCTTCTAACACCTGGAAACACTCCAAATCAAGTTGAAGAAAATGATTTCTATATGTTGTTATTCCATTGCTATATATTTAATTTGGAAGCAATTAAGTTATAGGTTCATAAAGAGCTGTGTGTGAATGAACATAGAGCAGAACACAACCTTCTAACACCTGGAAACACTCCAAATCAAGGTGAAGAAAATGACATTCTATATGTTGTTTTATCTGTGTAACATAACTCTCAACATTGAATGAGCTATCATTTTCTGCAGCAATATAATGAAGTTTATCCTGAGTTTAAAAAGCCAGCCCCTTTCCTGATATTCACAAATTACATGTGAGATTCTATTTTACATGAAAGTCTATAAATTGCAAGCTAATATAAATCAACAAAAATGTATGTATGTATGTATTTATTTGTATCACATGCATGTCCATTCATTCTGCTGCTTTATTCAGGCAGTTTTTTAAAATCATTCTTTGAATGTGATTGAACTTGATTTTTATATATGATAAATTGCTGAATATTTAATTCATACATGAAATTATAGGAAAATAATATATTACAATACAGACATGCATGCAGGGTTACCTCAAGAGGCCACATTTTTTATTTATGAAGTTTCAGGTAAAATTATTCAATAAGTCTAATTTAGGAGTATAAATTAAAAATATTTAAATGTTCTATATTGTTTACCAAAATGAAGTTAGTAATAATGAATTGCTATATCATTATTTTAAGTCATCTGTGTAAATAGGCTATGTTTACTCTAAAAGGAATTGCTTTGAAAATTCTGATGCTTAGATATTTAAATGCCATGGTTATGCTATGATGAATATTTAAGTCTTTAGAGCCAGACACACTTGCTGCTAATGTCAATCAAATCTAAGATGACCAAAGGAACCCTGCATTCATGAATAAGTAATCTTTCTCCCCAAGAGTTTTCTGAATAGTCTAAGAACTCCTGTGGGAATAGGGAGAACCCTCTTTGGATGACCTTTTGTCTAAAAGTGGAGCAATCACAGGAGCAGATGTAGTATATTAGAATCTGCTTGACCTGTGCATAAGGATTTGTATGTTTGGACGCTAAGGAAACTGCTTTGCTTGATTCTAAAGTGTAATCAACAGTATTGGATCACTGACTCGGTATCTAAATCCTGTACCAATCTTTGGAAGTAAATCCTGGGCACCAAATATGAATTCTAAAAATATTTAATAGGTACTATTATTTTAATTCTATAATGACAATTATAATACCCCTCCTAAAATTTAAAGGTCAGCATTGTACTGGAGATTTGATTGGACATTTCAATTGGCTGTATTACTCTACTTGAAAACATTCTCTGCATACAGCAATAAATTTTGTTTAAATTTTAGATTGTATTGTAAATGAATTGGTTTGTTGGATATAACTGGTGGCTCTGGTAGGACCATTGATACTGAATTCTAAAAAATATGTTATTAGTTGAGACTTAATTGTGTACCCCTTTTAAAAGACATACAGTGTATTTCAGGAATTGTTAGAGTAGAAAAATAGAAATTAAAATAATTGATAGTATTTACTCATACAGCTATTAAACTTACACTTATTGAGATAAAATTTAATAAATTTTATCAAAAACCTATTTTGTTTACTGGGGTATGAAATATACACTATATGGTATATAGTGTATTATCAGTCATTTTTGTTAGCAAATGATGAATAATTTAGTCCTCAGACATATATAAAATTGGTAATACACAATAGATGTGTTAAGTGCTATTTATATACATGTATTAATTCAGTAGAGGTTTGTAGCTCATTTCTAGTGCTAGATAATCAAACTGTGTAAAGCTGACAGATGGGTTTCAGTGACAAAGAAACACAATGTTATTGAGTGATACAACCTTTAGTAAGCAGTTCAGAGGGGACAGGGAGGCAGGCAGAGTCATTGAAAAGACATGGTAAACCCCTCAGGAATGACTAGTAGCTTGGAGATAATGACTGTTTATGTGTAAAGTTGCATGATACATTCACTAGTTTTATATATGGAATATTAATACTTCATAGTTTACCAGCAAAAACATGTAGCTATTCAGGAAAATATAATCACATGGAAAACATTGCACTTAAATGTGATGGATTCATATTCATATTTCTTTTTTTCTTTAAATTAGAAACAAGCCTGCTTCATATGTCAATCCCAGCTCCCTCTACCTCTCTTCCTCCCCTGCGCCCCAGCAGCCCCCATCCCATCGTTCCTCTGCTCCCAAGGGAGGGTGAGGCACACCATGGGAGATCCCCAAGGTCTGTCATATCCCGGACAGGGCCCAGGCTCTCCCCCATGTGTCCAGGATGAGAGTACATGCCTCTGCATGGAATGGCCTCCCAAAGTCTATTCGTATGGCACGTATAAAGTGATCCATTACAAGGGGCCCCTTAGATTCACGAGGCCTCCTCACTGACATCCACATTACGGGGGTCTGGATTAGTCCCAGGCTGGCCTCTCAGCCATCAATCTGGGGTTCATGAGCTCCACCTTGTTCAGGTCAGCTGCTTCTGGGGGTTTAACGAGCCTGATCTGGAGCCCCTTGACAATCACTCCTTCCTCTCTGCAACTGGATTCCAGAATTGAGTTCAGTGTTTACCTGTGGGTGTCTGCCTCTGCTTCCATCAGCCACTAGATGAAGGCTCTAGTATGGCATATGAGGTAGTTACCAATCTCATTATGAGTAAAGGGAATTTAAGGTAGCCTCTCCACTATTATTTAGATTGCCAGTTGGTGTCATCCTTGTGGATCTCTGGAAATTCCCCTACTGCCAGATCTCTCCTCAAACCTGTAATGGCTACCTCTATTATGGTATCTCTCATCCTGCTTTCCTCTATTCTTTCCCCAATCAAACTTCCTGCTCGCCTATTTCCTCCTCTTCACTCCCTCTTCTTCTCCCATCTCCATCTCCCCCCATACTCCCAATCTCCTCAGGAGATCCTGTCCCCATCTCCTTCTCCATGGTAAACATGTATGTCTCTCTTAGGGACATCCCTACTTCCCAGCCTCCCTGGCTGCATGGATTGTATGCTGGCAATCCCCTGCTCCATGTTTATTATCCATATATGAGTAAGTACATACCATGTTTGTCTTTTTGTGACTGGGTTACCTCACTCAGGATGGTTTCTTCTAGTGCCACCCATTTGCCAGCGAATTTTAAGATTCATTTTTTTATCTGCTTAGTAGTTCTGCATTGTATAAATGTACCACATTTTTTCTATCCACTTTTCAGTTGAGGGGCATCTAGGCTTCCAGCTTCTGGCTATTACAAATAGTGCTGCAATGAACATAGTTGCACAGATGTCCTTGTCATATGAATGTGCATCATTTGGATATATGCCTAAAAGCGGAATTGGTGGATATTGTGGTAGACTGATTCCCATTATCCAGAAGAATCTCCATGTCAATTTCCAAAGTGGCATACCAATAGAGAAGTGTTCCCCTTTCTCCACATCCTCTCCAGCATAAATTATCATTGGTGTTTTTGATTTTAGCAATTCTGATAGGAGTAAGATGGTATGCTAGAGTTGTTTTGATTTGCATTTCCTTGCTGGCTAAGGATGTTGTGCAATTTCTTATGTATGTATAGGTCATTTTAGAAATCTCTATTAAGAATTCTCTATTTAGTTCTGTACCCCACTTATTAATTGAATTATTCGATATTTTTGAGACTAGCTTATTAAGTTCCTTGTAAATTTTGGGGATCAGCCCTCTGTCAGATGTGGGTTTGGCAAATATTTTTCCCATTCTGTGGGCTGCTGTTGTCTCTTGTTGACTGTGTCCTTTGCCTTCGAGAAGCGTTTCAATTTCAGGAGGTACCATTTATTTTTCTACTGAAGTTATGATCAGGAAGCAGTTTCCTGTAACAATTCGTTCAAGGGTACTTCCCACTCTTCTAAGAGGTTCACTGTAGCTGGATTTATGTTGATGTCTTTGATCCATTTGGATTTAAGTTTTGTGCATGGTGATAGAAATGGATCTATCTGTTGTCTTCTACATGCCAACATCCAGTTATGACAGCACTATTTGTTCAAGATATTTGCTTTTTTCCATTGTAAAGTTTTAGCTTTTTTGTCAAAAATCAAAGGTTCATGGATGTGTGGGTTAATATCAGGATTTTCTATTCGATACTATTGGTAAACCTGTCACTTTTTATGCCAATACCATGCTTTTTTCAGGATTATAATAGAGCTTGAAGTCAGGGATGGGAATGCCTCTGGAAGTTCCTTTATTGTACAGGGTTGTTTTGGCTATCCTGTGACTTTTGTTATAAGAGCTCTGTAATATAATTTAAATTTTGACATATTTTATATGATTCATTGTGAAATTATAAACATGCTTATATACATAAAATATATATGCATATATGCACAGATATTATATCTTCATTTTAATACATGTCTTTATTTTCTACAAGAATATATTCATTGTATGAAAACTGTAGTGAATGAGAAATCATGTAAAATATTGTAATTCATTGTTTTGAAAAATTTAGAATTATAAACAATGTTTAATATTAAACCAACATGTCACTGTGTTCTAAACACGTGTCAAATGAGTATTACTCTATTGTATAAACAGTAACCAAACAATCCAATTCAAATTGTACTCATTGAAACCAAAGAGAATCATTCAAAAACAACAAATACTATGTAGTTTCTCCGTCATTTTAAAAGAACAAGATAAAAAGAATATTCTCAATAAATAGTGAATCAATACCATACACTGCCTCAATGAATTAATTGAGAGTGGATTCATACTCCCACAACCAGTTCTTGTATACAAAAGTGAATGTGGAGTTTTTAATCTCAGTGTAATAAGTATTTATCTTTTGAAACTCTTTAATCATCTGAGTATCACCAATGAAAAAACATAACCCAGGTGAATCCAAGAAGAGAGGTTCTTCTTCAAGCTTTTAGGAGCTAGACATTACCATAGCAACAAGAGGCTTTCTTTTGAAAGGTTTTAATACCACTGCTTTATTTTCTAATGTAACAGAGGTTTACAAAAGCACACTCAATAGCTTTGTTAGGATTTTATGGAGTGTCAGTATAGCCATCATTGGTGTTATAATGAAGTAGCCTTAAATTTATGCAGCAAAATCAGTATAAGTAAAAAGCCACATTTTAAGCAGTAAGTCAATTTTGTGTTAAATATACCTGCAATACCTGCATGCAATAAGAAGTATTGGTACTTGAAAAAAATGAAGTTCCAGTATTTATGAAGTTTACATATGTTTTTACATATGTATTTAATATATATTTAAACATCATAAAAACTAGAGCTTTGTATACTGTTTATTTCATTTCTATGAACTGTAGTCTTTATTTATAATGGTATTAATTGCATACATGTTATTCATTTTTGTAAAAAATTGTATAATTTAATATATGCTAAATCTTCTTTTCAACTGTTTATTTTAGCATATAAAACATTGGGTGTCTTTTTGACAGTTTGGTATATGAACACCATTACCCTCTTATTGACTTCTGCCAAAGACTCTGACCCTATTTTAGTGATCCTTTTAAATTTGCTCTATTTCCCTCTCTTAAGCACTCTTCTTCCTTCCTGATTGATAGTCCTCTTTTATGTTTTCATACTTTTACACCGCATATCCCCACAGTCCCCTCACACACTTGCATAAATACATTTATCTACCCACATATAGGAAAATAATGTAGTAGTGTAGTATTTGCATTTAATAGTTTGGCGTATTGTACTTAAAAGTGGTGTTCATTCTTATTCATTTACTTACAAATGTGACTTCAGTTTTTAGATTTGACTAAAATTCCATTGTGTATTTGTACCACATTTCTTTTATCCATTTACCTTTTATGAACATCTTAGCAGTTTTCATTTCTTAGCTAATTTTCATGTTATAATTTTCAAATTTCTAAATGGTACTTACGTTGTTTCTTTATTTCCTCGAGAAATTCATGTATGTCTTTTATTTTATTACCTCGCAAACCAGACCAATTTCCCATATGAAATCTAGCTACGTTTCAGGACATATAATTAATCAATGTTCATTGGATTTTATGTTAATTAATTAAGCGCAATATTTACTTATGCATACTTGTAAATATGTTTTGAAAGCATTCTGTACTCTTTTAACCGAGAACATGGAAGAAGTATGACTAGATTGGTTTTATCATCTCTGCGACCTGACTATGTTGTGACATTAAATAAAGGATTTTTAGGGAGGTAAATTTAAGATGAAACAAACACAATAGCATGTGCATTGGATATTCTAAAAGCATCCAGGAGCAGTATCTAATTCAGTATAGGCCTCTAAAGCATCTAAAGTCATCATGCCTTGATATTAAAAATAATTGGGGCAGGTAAGCCTAATAATTTGAATTTCAGGGATCTGAATGAAGTCAAATCCATTTTAAACATCTCATACTTTATCTGAATTGACTGATAATGACTCAGAAGCATGCTCTCAGATTCAAGGTTTAGAAAAAGCAAATATTTACTAGCTATATGTCAGAAGAATGGGCTATAAGAGTATTAGAGAGCTTAGACAAGCAAAGGTAAGCGGTAAGGATTTGGATTACTCATAAAAACAGGCCTAAATGGAATAGAAACCTATAGACAAAGTATGTCATGGTTGCTAGATGCTGAATGGTGTGAGGTATAGAAAATATTGCTAATGAGTACATGCTTCTAGAGTTCGCAACATTCCTAATGCTGCAACCTTTTAATACAATTCCTCATGTTGTGGTGAGCCCTATCATAAAATTATTTCTTTGCTAGTTCAAAACTGTAATTTTGCTACTGTTATGAATCATGACACAAATTTCTGATGTGCGACCCCAAAGGAATTGCAACCCAGCAGTTGAGAAACAGACCAATGAAAATAGTGTGGTATTAGATACTGATGATTCTCATACAGCAGTGTTGATATAGTCTAAAGCAAGGAAGTATCCAGTTAAGTAATCCAAGTTTTTTTTGTTTGTGGTTTATATCTCCAGTGTGCTATTACACTGTCATGTTCTTAAATAGAACATCACCTTGTGATAAATAAAAAGGTATAAAGTCCTAGAGATACTTAATAAGACTTTCAAGATTAATATTTGGGTTGTTGGAGATGGCTGTGATACTAACAAGAGGGGAATAACCCCCAAAGTAACAGTGGCAGATGAGAGTAGAAATGAAATTGAATATGAAGCTTATAAAGCACTTGCTCAAAATTAGGAAGATAAATTACTTCATATAAATTTAATGAACTTATCTTGAGGATCATTGCCACAAGCCCCTTATATGTCTGTTTTAACATATATATATATATAAAATATATTTATAATAGTTTCATGTATACATGTTTCATTTGTCTGTCCACAAATTTTTCAATGAGTAGAGATTATTAGATGGTTGCGTGTGCAAGCTTATAACTAAAAATCCCAGCATATCAGATATATGAGTATAGACATTAAGAAATATTTGGCCATTTTCTCCATGTCTTCCAGTGGAAATTGTTATTTGTGATGACTATGAGCATGAGAAAATTATCAATGACCTAGAGCTTTAGATCAAGTGCTGAAAATGCTTATGGTCACAGAGATTGAAAAATCGCACTCTAAAATGAATCCAGAACAGGGTATCAAAGATTTTTGGGAAATACACTTAAATATGATTTACAGTCAGAATGAGTAAGTATTTGAATGTATGTTTGCAAGAAGTTAATGTACAAAGTATTAGACAAAATGACAAATATTTTGAAACCAAGATATAATTCAATTAATGCAAAATTAATTTGGCAGTTAAATCACTTCAATTACTGTAGTAGCTGACTTTCCACATTACTAAAGTGTGGATGATAAAGGAAATACAATGAAGATAGAGAAGATCTACTTTATTAATTTTTATTTAAATTGAAAACAATCTTATTTTATATATCAATCCAATTCTCTCCCTCCTGTCCTTCCATCCCCCTAACAGAGAAGATCTTAAAGAAGCAGCTGGACGGTTGTGGCACACGCCTTTAATCCCAGCACTCGGGAGGCAGAGGCAGGCGTATCTCTGTGTGTTCGAGGCCAGGCTGGACCGATAGCCTCCAAAACAATACAGAGAAACCCTGTCTCGTAAAAACCAAAAAAAAAAAAAAAAAAAAGACAAGAAACCTCTAAGTGTTAGCATCACTTTTCTTATACAAAATCACTCCTCATTAACAAAATGTCATAAGATTTTATAGAGGAAGCCTATATAACTACATTTTAAACTTTCCTAGGAAACTGCATCCAATTTCTAAGCATCTCATTTATTAATGTACTTGAATTAAGACTAAAGGTCAGTACATCAAAATGTCTCATCCATTCCATGTTTCTTAGTGCCCTTTTTAAAAAGGTTAAAGTCACATACCAGTATTTTTGTAGAATTTGATGATAAAAGCTGGGCATTTAATGCTACCTAATCTGACAAAATGTGTCAGAGTTTGATGAACTTTCATTGCCATTTATTCTGCAGCTTATTCACACTATTTCTTATTCTTGGTAAACCATTACTTTAAAACATATACATAAATGTCCCACACATTTTCCTTTAAAAACTATACACAGCCGGGCAGTGGTGGTGCACGCCTTTAATCCCAGCACTCGGGAGGCAGAGGCAGGTGGATCTCTTATATGTCTCAATTAAAATAATACTTAAAGTTTCCATTATTCTTTCTCACCAAGCACCTAAAACTCAAACTCATCTAGCAACTCATTTCCTTATTGAAGAAGAATTTAATGCTTAATCCTCCCTAAGCAAGTATTAGAAGAGGCAATGGAATATCCTGGACTCTTTATTTAAAAAATTACTTTATAGAAAAAATAAGCTCCTATTAATTTTAATGTGCAACAGTGCCATATTATCTCTAGTGAATCATCTATTGCAGCAAATACTTGTTGGCGTAACCAATTTATCATACTTTCTAAAGTTTTAAGAGAATCTCACAAAAGAGTGTTACTAAAAGCAATAGCTGACCTAAACTTTTTACTTCATATGAAAAGATGGACAATTGACACTCCCAAAAAACCCTACTTCAGCCATCTTTATTTATTTGCCAGGACATTATGTCGATGTCAATATATCTGGGGAAAAGACTGTCATTAATCTGCAAGTGAGGGAATAAGTAACCATGCCAATGATCTGGTATCTGAATGTTAATACAAATTAATTTTTGTTGCATCTTTCTGTATCTTTAATTTTCTCCTGTTTTATTTGCAAAAAATATACAGTTGTAATGTTCAAATATACTTATATAGCATTATTAGATATTGGTCATTGTGAAATTTTCTTGTTGTGCTCAGAAAGATAGGCACGGACACTGCAGTAGTTGGACAAAGGCAGCACAGATTGGTGTAAATGAGAGCACACCAGCTATGAATTTGCCAGTGTTCATTTGCTAAAGGGATTAATTTATGCATCTGCAAATAGGATATAACTAAAAATTCACCTCTTTTTTCCAAGACAAATAAAAACAGGGACCTTGAATAGCTTTCTTTAGAAATTTTATACAGTCATTTTAATTTTAGATTCTGTCCCTTATGTTTTATGCAAAATAGGACAACTGACAGTGAGTGTGAAATGCAGTTGTATTCATAGTACGTATTATTTCACATAGATTACCAATTATCTCTTGAGACTTTCATACAGGTTTTCCTATGGGTTTTCTATTAAAAAACAGGTGAATATTTTAGTTAGAGCTCTGGAGAATATATTGTTTCCCTTCAATTTAATCATTAAATAGTTGTTGAGTTCTTATGATCCACTAAGTGCTGCTCTAGATTCTTGAAGATCAATCATCAGATGCAGGAAATATTCCAGATAAGGGTTTAGGGAGATACTGCAGTCAATAAGACACTCATGAGACTAGTTGATGAACTCAGTTCCAATCCTTAGAATCCACTGTTGAATCTTTGTAATGCTAGGTATGATGTGATGGAAGACAAAGGTAAGTGAATCCCTAAAGCTTACAGGTTGGTCAGCCTAAATGATTTGTTGAAGTTTCATGCCAGTTAAAAAACATGTCTCCTAGAGTCTGAAGACACATGAGAAATACAATTGAGGATGTCCTCTGATGTCCTTGTACAAATGTTAACCACACTCAAGAACACGTGCATGTACACACATACAAGATCCTTGCTTTTGTGTTGTCCACAGTTGCTGATGAATATTTAAATTATATCTTAATTTTAGTTCAATGTTTACCAAATTTTATTTCCTTATCTCTATTTAACCATGTTTTCCTAACGTCAGTATTCTATCATTTCTGTGGTTTTCAGAATCTTCCTCAAATACTACCTCTTACAGGAAGTTTACACAGACACAAACCCCACTTTATTCTTCATACCATTTAGAATAAGGACTTTTTCCCTCCAATTGTAGCAATGTCTTCAAACACATATAGTCCATAAAACAGGCCATAGCAATACAAAGTTAATTTATCTTTGACACTATACTATGAGAATGTATAACAAAAACCTTTTAATGTAGTATGTATTGCCAGTAGAAGATGCTAATAACTCACTGAGGAATAGAAAGAATATCTCCATATGGAAACATTGGCCAATTACAAATACCAACACGATTCGTCACATTTGAAATCAGACAATCCTGGCATAAGTTACTACTACAATTAAAAACATTCTTGTATATGGTTTGATGATCAAAAGTAAGTGAATAATTCATTCTGTGTTCACTGTAACATGGTGTATAGGAGTAAAAAGAATTGTAGAAAGATGTTCAATATTACCACTTTTCACTTTGTATTTTTAAACATTATTCCAAATAATTGAATAATAAGCTTGTTTTGTATTTCATATCTATTAAGTCATAAAAGGTGAACTTCCTTATGTTTTGTTAGAAAAAACACATAGTATCATTGCTAGCTCTATTGTTTGTTTGATATGAATGAGATCAGCTGATATTTAATGATTCTACTACTACTTAAGAGTCAGAAGTCACAAGAATGAGCTTCTTGTGTAGCAAATTCTTTTATGCAGTAGTTATCAAGATTGATTTACAAACCTCATGCACTATAATAGTTTTAGTTCTATAATTTTGATTATCATTTCAAAGCAAATTTTGACCAAATATCTTATTTGTGTATGTGGTAATATATTATGCTTTATTAAAGCTTGCCTGAGGATTCAGAAAGCAAAATCAGCTACAAGTCACAGGAGCCAGCCACACACGTTTAATCCCAGCCGCCAGAAGCAAGTAGGTGATGGTGTACAACTTTAATTGTAGGACTCAGGATTAAGAGGTAGACAGATTTCTGTGAGTCCAAGGCCACCCAGATCTACACATGATTGATTCAGTCCTAAAGAGAAACAGCTTACACAAACACAATCTCAGAACCTGTGATCACACACCTTTCATCCCAGCATTAGGGAGGTATATAAGACAAGAGCTTTCCTTCCCATTCTTTCTGTAAGGCTGGATTAGTGGATATGTATTGTTTAAATCTGTTTTTTTCATGGTATATCTTGTTTTCTCCATCTATAGTGATTGAAAGTTTTGCTGGGTATAGTAGTCTGGTCTCTTAGTGTTTGTCGAATATCTATCCAGGACCTTCTAGCTTTCAGAGTTTCCATGGAGAAGTCAGGTGTAATTCTAATAGGTTTCCCTTTATATGTTACTTGACCTTTTTCATTTGCTTCTCTTAGTATTTCTTTATTCTGTATGTTTGGGTCTTGATTTTTATGTGGCGAGAGGAATTTTTCGTGTTCCACTATATTCGGTGTTCTGTAAACTTGTACTTTCATTGGCATGGCATTCTTTATGTTGGGAGAGTTTTCTTTTATGATTTTGTTGAATATGTTTTCTGCCCTTTGAGGTGGGTTTCTTCACCTTCTTCTATACCTATTATTTTTAGGTTTGGCCTTTTCACAGTGTCACATATTTCATGGATATTTTGTGTTAGGTGTTTGTTGGACTTAAGATTTTCTTTGGTCGGTGAATCTATTTCTCCTAGTGTATCTTCAACACTGAGATTCTCTTTTCCATCTTTTTTATTCTGTTGGGTATGCTTTTATCTGTAGTTCCCTATCATTTACCCAGTCTTTCTAATTCCAGCATTTCCTCAGACTGTGGATTTTTTATTGTCTCTATTTCAGCTTTCAAACCTTGCACTGTTTGAATTGTTTCTTGCAATTTTTTGCTTTGTTTTTTCCTCCATATCTTGAATTTTTTGTCTTTTCTTCCATTTCTCTAAAGGATTTTCTCATTTCCTCTTTTAGAGTCTCTATCATCTTCATTAAGTTGTTTTTAAGGTCACTCTCTTCTGCTTCATCTGTTTTGAGATATTCAGGTATTCCTAGTATAGAGCAAGGACTCAGTATCAAGCATTCATTCTCCAGCCACATTGAGGATAGGAAGACATTCAGTCTCAGGATTCTCTAGTCACACTCAGGAGGCAGCAGGATCAGTCCTTTCAGCCTGAGCTAGTGGACCCCGACTTTTCTTTTCTGATATTCAATTTCAAGTTTGAACCCCAATATATGTGTCTGGGTTATTTATTTTTGTGTTACACATGTACATGAAGTAACTATTTTTTTGACAATTGTATTTTTTTATTTTAAACTTAAATTTAAATTAGAAACAAGGTTGCTTCACATGTCAATCCCAGGTCCCTCTCCCTTTCCCTCCCCTCCTCCCATGCCCTCCAACCAACCCCTCCCCAATACCCCCTCATTTCCCCAGGGAGGGTGAGTCTCTCCATGGGGTGTCTGTAGTCTATCATATGAAGTAACTATTAAATAGATATTAGTTTGTTTTATGTGAGTCATTAATCTTTTCAAAGATACTTTAATTGTAAGTGTATAAATTTCTATAAATTATGGGTAAATATTATTTCTCTTATATAAATATCTTATGAGATGGAGGCAAATAGAAGTAGAGGCCAAAGGACATTGGCATTAGTGTGGAAAAGAGCTAATTTTCATGCCTTATTAAGCATTTAGACCATGAACATATAGTATATATCATTTACATGGTTGTTTTTAGTTTATTTTCTGAAACTGAACAATAGTTGCATAAAAGTTTATTCTTTTTGTATATTTCTTTTCTGTGTGAGTTAACTTCTAAAATAGATTAAATTCATTTAGATTTTTCATGGTTGTAATATTAGTAAATTTGGCCTGGCAGTGGTGCTGCATGTCTTTAATCCCAGAACTCAGGAGGCAGAGGCTGGCAGATCTCTGTGAGTTCGAGGCCAGCCTGGTCTACAGACTGAGTCCTGGGATGGTCTCAAAAGCTACACAGAGAATCCCTGTCTCAAAAATAGGAAAAATAGCGAATTTGACAAGTTTGAGACAAATGATCAAATTAAAACTTTCATGTTTTGAATTTTATATTTCAGTCTTCAGGGACTGAATATAAAATTCAAGTTTGGTTGCTCAGGAATAAAGAGCTCTAGCAATGAGAGCAGTATGAATATAATAATAATTATTTAGAGGCCTGAGGCCAACCCTACTGAAATAATTAAAAAGAGCTAGGAAGTATTCATGACAAAAGAATGTTAGGAGAAGGCCAATGACAAGATGAATGTTAATTCAAAGTACTAGTGAGAATCATCTCTGGGACTGCTTTTGACTGAGTGACTCACTTTTGTAAAGTCTCAATTGTGCCATCTATTCTCCTTCTGAGGTATTACATTGTTTTTCAATTATATCTTGTTAAATAATGTGTTAATTTTTTGTTTTATAAGAATAGTACTTAGTTTGTTTTGAAATGAAATGCTTTAGGCTAGTAATCTATTTTAATTTAATTGTCCAAGGACAATAAGTTCTAATATGTTTCCTTAATTTACAAAATTTTTGCATTGTACTTTTAAATTTTGTATTGTTAGTTCTTTACACATAATAAAGCAGTAATGTGTACTTTAGTCACATAACATAAAGCATGATGTTAGGCTTATTTGGGAAGCTGAAACACAACTCCTTAGACATACAAATCAAGTTACTTATTTTTCTTTTCTAATTGTTATTACTCATTTCAGATAATAGTAAGCATAGTAATTGACAATTTTATTTCAAATCAAGACATCTTTAAGTATTCTTATGGTATCACAAGAATTTCATGATGGGAGTTCGATTTTAAGAGATAGTTTTATTTTGTGTATTTATTTTCATATTTCAATTAAGAGTAAATAGACAAGAAGATAAAATCTATCCCAAAGATGGAGAAAGGCTATTGTAGATCAATTAAGTTTTAATGAAATAAACAGTTCACCATTTGTATGATTTTCATCAATCAACTTAAAAGGCTATGTTGATATTTGAACAGGCATTTTGATGTGGCATTAATACAAGGACCTGATATACAGTGTTTACACAATGATATTTTCTGAACCTAAAACTGTGAATAACTGCTAGTAACCATCTCATTTGATGGTAGATGATAATTAAGACAATTTTTGATAAGAAAATGTTATCACACAATTATAAGGATCATCTATGAATTCATTGTTATGTTAATAAATTTCCCATTTGACACAAAGTGACTACTTCAGCATTTACCCGGCTAGAATTCTCATTTTATTGTCTTTCCTTTAGATGATTTTCTTCTGTTGTTTTTGTTTGAGTGGTTGCAAATAATGTACATTAATTTCTCCTTACAAATTTAATGAATGAAAACAGTATTTTGAGCTGTGAAGCATGGAGAATGTTAAGGAATTCTCTAAAGCAAAGTTTCTTCATATGGAAAATATAAATAAACAGAATGAGATATACAATACATAAGTAATACCTACCTATCCACATGTATGTCAATTTGCCTGCAATTTGTTTGTCTATGTGATGATCATGTCTAGTACAGTAACTGGAAAATTTTAGGCAATTAAGAAATAATAGGCAGGGGGTTGGGGTGCACGCCTTTAATCCCAGCACTTGGCATCAGAGGCAGGTGCATCTCTGTGAGTTCTAAGCCAGCCTGGTCTACAGAGCGAGTTCTAGGACAGCCTCCAAAACAATGCTGAGAAACCCTGTCTTGAAAAACCAAAGAAATAATAATAATAATAATAATAATAATAATAATAATAATAATAGGTTTTGGAGGGGGAAGAGAGAAAGACGTAAATGATGTAAATACAGTATGCGAATTATCAAAGTAAATTTTAATATTTTAAAGGAGATATTGGTCATCTCTTCTTCCATATTGTACTTTCAGAAATATATTTCTCATATCTGTGAAAGCTATGAATTGCAAACTTTGATGGGGATGTTTCACATACTACACAGTGAGAAGTATGCAATTAGTAATGCATTATATAACATGCAAAACTAAATATAATGACCATCTATCTTTAATAATTTTCGCCAAACAGTATTTTTGAAAATGAAGAATTTAAGTTAACTAGCAGTGATTTTTAAAATGAATATATTTATTTTTTAATTTTTTTGTTTTTGTTATAATATGATTACATCTTTTCCCTATTGTGTTCCCTCCACCCACATTCCCTTATAAGTCTTGCTTGGCAAATTCCTATATCCTTCACTAATTTTCCTTAAAAATAATTCTTTGGGATGAAACATATAGATGAGACACTGAAGACTTTTGTTTTAAGTAGTTTAGTTGTCTCATTCACCTATTTTCCTGTAGTTATTCTTGTAATGCTGAATCATTGCTGTTTTGCTTGCCTGTTTTAGTGCCCTTGCTAGAAGAAAGCAAAAAACCACTTGTGGTATTTTCTTACAGTGGCATTGTTTGTAACTCTATGATGGAATTTCACATGCTCTATTATATCTATTCTATAAATTCCATCAATCCACATATCCACATTTAATATGCAATATCTATCTTTCCTTGTAGTATCATATACACATATATATCTGCACACATAGATGAAGTCAAAATGAGTTTTGAATTCTGTGTCAACCATTCTATCCATCGATGAGCAAAATATCTTCCTTTGTTTAATTGAAATGTGAAGCCACTAAAAGCTATTAGGCAGGTCAGGTAAAATTAATATATAATAAATTGAGGTAGCAATATGGGCTTCGCCAGGTTGTTTGAGAATAAATACTAGTTGCTTGTGTTATTTGGAACATGCTAAACATCTGAAAATAACTCTTATTAAAATCAAGTATACTTTCATTTCATTCCATAAAGTCACTAATTATGTGTATTCATAAAAATTACAGATTATTTATTAAATAGGAAACACTGACAATATAAATATTTACATGACCTCCCCCCTTAAGAACCTTACTACTAGCTATTTGCAGAAAAATGTGAGAGATGAGATATGTTCTTGAACTCCAATAGCTGTCAATTTTTAACAGAAAGACCTTAAATAACACTCTGTATCAACTAAGATCCATTAAAGATAAACCTTGAAGGTAGTGATATTAACTGAGCTATCAGATTTAATATGTGTGTTTGTGTATGTACTGTAGAATAATTACAAAGTGTCAGTGACTGGATATATAAATATGACATGATTTTTCAGACTATTAATATCATGAAGCAAGAGATACAAAAGAAAGCTATGAAAAAATCCCAGAGATCAAGGCATAGAAGTTGTAGTGGAGAACATATAGAAGTAGGCTCTTGTGCAAAGTTGCTGAATTATTGCGATCTTGGGCAAAATTGCTGACTTACGGCAATCCAAATGAGAATGACATTATAATTAACTAAAGGCTATACCAAATAAAAGGAAATTAACATAACTGCAAAACTATCAAAGTTAATTCCTGATGAGAAAAGCATGGCTAACTAGGGTTTGTAAACCTCAGAAATCCATATTACTATTTCTAAATATATTTTAATGAAATTTTATGTTTTCTATTTAGTTGGGAGTAATTTTCCACACAATCTGTTTTCCATGATTTGCACACCACTATTTTTTCCAAAACGCTATTAGCTTGGATTTTGAAAACAATTGTAATTAATGAACTTCAAAATGGTGACATCTGTTTTTAAATAAAGCAAGATACTTTGTGTATCTTTGCTTGGAATTTGTTTTTGTGCTTAGAACTTTCTCTGCATCATCAGGGTGGTCATAGAAATTATCAAAATATTGGACCACCTTATTTAACACCTTTAGCGTGAAATTTATTTATTTTCTATGTCATATATTTGAGTAACATTTATACTAGTTTAACAAAGGCAGTTGAGAGTTAATATTTTCAATAATTTGTATTTACTTTATAAGATCTAAAATCTTTAATTTCTGGAAATTGTTCCAGAGTTTGCTGGTAAAATTTTAAAGCTTGATATTTTCATTATTTCTTTATGTCTATATCTCCAATTATATAACAAAAATGTCTCAGAATAAGCAAAATCTGTGTTCATCTTGCAAGATGATCAACAATAGGTTTATCTTTTACCATTGAGTTTCTGATAATTCAAAAATGTATTAGTTATAGATAGCTATTATGAAGTTGGAGTAGAATGATAAGATCACAAAGATAAACTTAAAGATAAATACAGGACATAATTAAGAGCTTTGTTTAAAATAAGTGCTATAGTGCCTATTTTTGAAATGGCAATTGGAAAAATAATATAATTTTAAGAGAAAAAAATGAAGATCTCTGTTTCATAGTATCCACTGTAGTTAACTTCAGATGAATTAAATATGTAACAATAATAGAAAACTATTACCAGATTGGGGAAATCTTTATGTGAACATTTCTGTATCAGTGTAGACTTACCGACAAAATGCATACTGTAAGAAGGCTAATATATGTAACTATATCATATTCATTAATAGGTTACTTAAATATTCAAATGAATAACATTAAATGCAAGCATTTCAACATACTATAGTGTAAATTCTAATTTATCCTGCCATCTGTATGTCATATTTAAATGATACAGTTTTGTTTTAACAATTTAAAATACAGCTTCTTTTTCTGCCTTTGACTGCCTTCTGTAGAAATTCCCCCAGCTGCCAGTCCAAATTTCTCACCCAGACTCAGGGACTCTCATCACCTATCCAACAGGGTATTGAGGCTGCCAAGTTGGCATCAACTCTCTTATTAGCTTCACGAATACTTGAGACAGAAGCTGTCAACACTTCCTCTTTGGCATCTATGTGACTGTGAAGAATGATCACATTTTAGTCAAAAGAATCTTGTCCACTTATACTTGAAGAAAAGGTTGTTTTACTAAAGAATCTTTCTGTTTTTCCAGTGTGCACAAATCTAAAGTGCTCAATTACTCTTTCTGTTGGAACTTAAACCGTGATTCTACAGCAACTGAGGAAGAGGGGAAAACATTGTTTTTTCCTGAGAGGATTTCAAACACTAAAGAATATGTAGCCAATAAAAATAGAACCCATATAAGTAAAGCAGTAATCATCATATTTGTGGCCATTGTTTCACAAATATCAATTTTAAAAAATCTCTCTTAGGGTTCTCTTTATTTCCTTGCTTTATGTGACAGACTTTGATGATCCCCCATGGGAGGCATCACTCTCCATGAGGAGTGGACAGGATTGGGATGAGGAGATGGTGGGGGCATGGGAGGACAGGAGGGATAGGTAACTTGGATTGGTATGTAAAATAAGGTTGTTTTAATTTAAATAAAATTAATTTGAAATGAAATAATATAAGAAAAAATCTCACATATTTTTTTTCTATTTAAAAAAAAGAGCTGTAAAACAAATTTGTTTCCATTCTTATACATCTTATACCTCTTAGGTGCTGCTTGACAATATTGTGAAAATTGATAAATCCTTTTAATCAAACTATAGATTATTAATTTGGGGGCAATTATAGGGAGAGAAAAGATAATTTATTTGTTCATTATTACTTTTAAGTGAACATTTGGAATTCATACTCCCTCAGAAATTTCTGAATGACAGTCAATAGAATCTTATTCTACAAGAATACCAATTTTCTACAATTATTAAAATCATCCCTTGGTAAATGACTCTGGGATCACATAGTGTTGAAAAATAACGAAGTAACGCAGTGAAATTTGATTCATTCCTGAAAAACTTAGACACTTAAAAGTTCTTATTGTCCATCCAGAGACTTCTAGGAGTATTCATTCTGTCTTACAAGTGTTTGAACTCAAAATTCTATCTGCACATTATAGCTATAGTAGTTTATTAAAATCTGACATTATGTGAAAAAGAATTCTAAAACTGGTACTGTAAGACATTGAATATGAGGTATAGAAATCTCTTTTTATGTTAAAATGGCTGCTCCTATCAATTCATGCAAATATCAATAATACAATTTAAGAACACTTTCTTGAAGATACAAAATTGAGTGTGAGAAGTCTTCTGTTATAAGGCTTCAGCAACATACCATGGCATATAGTGTTATTTCATATTTAATCACATACGAATACAATCTGTTAAAGGAACTGCTTTATAGACTTCAATGGTATTTTGAATTTTAATTTGGGTTATATTTCTGGAGCTTAACATGGAAGTACAGGTCTACAATCTGAATTGCTTTGGAAGACCATTCCTGGAAAGCACAAGCCTGAGTCTTCCCTGGGCACAGTGAGTTTACAATTAGCCTACAGAAGTTAGTGAGATGCTATCTCAAAATAACAAGAAATCAAAACTAAAATTAAGTAAATTTACAACTTTGTAAAGCTTATTGTGGCCAAAAATCAGTCCATTTTTTAGAGAATTTTCAATCGTGAAATGACTTCTAATTTCTTATGAGTTTCTCTTACAGTAGTCTCATTATACTAAAAATATAGTTATTTAAACAAATAAAATTTTCCCCTTCTTGATTTTAAAAAAGGAATTTCTATCTGAATAAAGTAGTGTTTTTATTGTCTGTGAAGCTATTATATGGAGGTGTTCTTTTGAATTGTATGCATGCTCAAAATGAAGAATAATGTTTCACATTGTAATGATAGGATGTTAATGTGTTACCATGTTAGAAAAATACAGACATTAACTCTAAGGAAGTTTGACTTAAGAGTTTGTGAGCTACAAAGCACAGTATTTCATGTTTCAATTTTCATAAGTTTGTATGTA
Source organism: Mesocricetus auratus (assembly GCF_017639785.1). NCBI lineage: Eukaryota > Metazoa > Chordata > Mammalia > Rodentia > Cricetidae > Mesocricetus > Mesocricetus auratus. The sequence continues at coordinate 36,283,432 of NW_024429188.1, read as the reverse complement.
ATTCCACCCATTTCTCCTCATATATCCAGGCAAATATTTATATCAAGGAAGTATATATCTAGGTTATTTACCAGCCCAATCATGATATTCAAATTGGCTACAAACTATAACAGAAAATTAATAAGTCAGATCCATAAAATAAAAGACATGCTTAGCTGTGTGTCTTTAGTGTTTTTAACATTGTTTTAACCTTGATTCTATTCTCATGACTCATTGATTTCTCATCAGTGATGTCCCCTTTAATCAATAACATTGACATCCACTTTAAGACATTCATAGAAATTTTGAAATACATTGTTGAGTATTTATCAGAGTAAAATTTATTTATCTATATAATCAAATCCTTCGTTAATAGATTAATTAAAGAAAAGTTAAGTTATAGTAGAGCAAAATAAAAAAATTCAGTGTACAAGTACATTTTCCAGTATTCTATTTTTTGTGCTATTGTAACCCTTCCATATTTGTTTCCTTAATATAATTCTAAGTCTTACAAAATCCTTTCTTGATACACCTATATTTTCTACTTCAATGTTTTCTATTTTTATTTAAATTAGAAACATGCATGCTTCAAATGTCAATCCCAGCTCCCCTCCCTTCTCCCTCCTCCAGTTCTACCCCCACTCTCGCACCCCCAGCCCAATCCCTATATCATTCCCCAGGGAGGGTGAGGCCCTCCTTGAGGGGATCTCCAGAGCCTATCATTTCATCCAGGGCAGAACGTAGGTCCATCCCCATGTGTCCAGGCTGAGAGAGCATTCCTCCATGTGGAATGGGCTCCCAAAGTTCATTTTTAAAAGGTAGAATAAATAATATTATTTTGCCAAAGTATGTATACATAATATGTTATGTGTTATTTGTTTTCATTTTTAAGAATTGACTCATCACCTGTAATGTAACATTAATTTGTCTCAGTGACTCACTTTAATGCATGTTTTTCAAAATTTTCATTTCATTTTTAATATAAACAATCATATATTTAGAATCAGAGCTTGTTCTTTTGAATAATTTGTAGTTGTATAATTATATTATTTAAAAATTATTAAACATAAGTTTTAGAAAATAAAACACAGCATATTGCTTAATATGTAGATACTGGTCAAGGAAGAATGCAGAATGTTGACATAGTATACATTCATTATTTTCCAGGAAGCATACAATTTTTTTTAAATCTCCAGGTGCTAAAAACTATCTAGCACATCATTCTTTGGAAGTTGTCTCCTGAACTGCTTTCCCAGTGACCTTTTTTGTGAATTTTGTCCTAAAATCAGTCACTTCAACTCAGCACTCTGCCTGAATAAATTGTTTCCTTCTCCCTTACAAACTGGATTTATACCCTAGGTATCTTTCTTGAGGAGAAAGCTTGCTTCCTGTTTTGTCCGGAAAGGTAAACATTTCTGCATGGATCAAGCAAAAGAGAGGTAGAAAGTTCCCTCAACATTTGCTTCTCTACTCTTCTCAGGCACCAGCTTTTATATAGTAAAATTTATCCACAATGATTTTAGAGGTTAATACTTAGAGAACTTAGCCTATAAATAACACTAACAATAATGTACTTAACAGTGACCCTGGAGGTCACAGTAACCATAACATTCTCAGGGTAATCCAATGGACATGAACAAAATACAAGAGAAAGATTAACATTTGTAAGATGTGGTGTCTTAATAATCCATCCTTCCAAAATAATTTGTATATTGGCAGGAAAAACACAGAGGCATGCAATGCAGACATAGTTCAGTGACAAACCTGTTGCCTAGAATGTACAAGGAAGCACGTTCCTTTTACAGTAGTGAAAAAATAAGCAAACTATGAAGCATTATCATAAATCTGCATGAGAATGGGGTTTTAAATCCAGATATCTCAGTCTTGTCTCACATTTACCAAATGAGAATCTTTCACAAGTCATTCCAGTTTTCAACAGAGTTCTAAAAACTAGTAGAATAAATAAATGAAAGAAACAGATCATAGTGTTGAAAATGTGATTTTCTTTATGATAAATGCTTTTTTCTATATATAAGTCTGTGTCCTTTACTCTAGGATAGATTCTTCCTTAAGAAATAAAGGAAGTGCAGAAACTACAAATTCACGTTCTTCTGTTATAAATCTGCATAGGACAAGATGTGATCAATAGTTACCAGCCACATAGCTTCTGGACAGGTCCTGGATGTTACTTCTGGACCCAGAGATGTATTTTACTTAAAATACCTGATTCATAACATTGGAAGTACATAAGACTCTCCTGGAAAATAGATATTATTAGGATGAGGCATGGCTGAAGATTATGAGTTTCAAATGTGTTCAGTCGTACTGCTGCTGCTAAACCAGGGATCACACTCAACATACTGGATTTAAGCCATGTGTGTACACTAGATTTTTCTGCCCACATTTACTAGATTTACAATTTTATACTTGTCCACTCTTTTCTATTTACATCTAGTAAAATTTATTACTTAGCATCTATTTAATTTTTTCACTAACAGTAAGAAAGAAAAGAAACCCTTACAATTACTTATGAAATACAAGGTGTACTCACAGAGAAATTGGTATAATAAGCATGGTAGCAAAAGTAACCAAATCTAAATTTCCTTCATTGCAGTATTACTCAGTAAATCTCAGCAGTATACTGGCATTTGGATCATTTGTTAATAACTGTGTATGATACACACACAACCACACACACAGATATGTGATCGTTACGGTGGGAATTTTTGCCATTCAATGCATCATCTTTGGTGTATCACTTATAATTGTTTCCTTTTTTAGTGATGTTTGACATTTTGGCAAAATTCTGACCAAGAATATATGTATACTGCTCAGAAATAAATGTGTCCCTATATTTCCTCAAGGAGCATAAATATTTTAGCATATGAGGTCATTGTGGTTGTCATTATGCACTCCATTGAATTCCAGTACCTTTCAGTACTGACAGAAACTCTTTTTTCACATAAAATTGAATACGTTTCAGTGAAATTCATGAACCAAATTCAAATGCTAATCTATTTTTCAAAGTCTTACAAGATAATTTATTTTCATCTTCATTCATAGTCTTCACATTTACTTTGCCTTTCTACCTTAACTTTCATTTAGCAATGGTTGCTGAGCCTTATGCAAGACAGAACATGTTCTGAACCTACAGATACATCATCAAATATCCAGAAGAGTAGTTCTTCTCCCAAAGTACTTAGATACTAGGTCATGTCAATCTACACAAGGAAATGAATGGCAAAGTGTAAGGCTTAAACATGTGCGACTTGAAAGTATTTTCAAGATACATTACTAGTTTTTTTCTTCATTTATATATCTAATAGAAAGAAAATAAATAAATTACACAGTAAGCAGTATGTTGAAAAAGAAGATGGTAAAGGTAGAAAACATTATATAAATTTTATTGTAGTTTGTTACAGATACAGTAAATGGATAACTACTGTCACAATACAAAATTAACCAGAAGTTTGAGATTCTGTCATCTTTTCTGTAAAGAAAATTCCTTAAGGCAATGGTCTAAGCTAATTGATTTCTAGTTGTTCTCCTGTGGAAATGTCTCTAAGAAAAGACTGAATGGAAATGGGATGGAGCATCACCTGACTTGTAGACATTCCAGGTAGATCACAAATCAAACCTAACTTGTGGTTTCTTACAGTGCAAATGATATTCACATTCTCCAAAACAGAGTTATGAGGACTTATTGCATCATTTAACCTCATTAAGGATCATACCGAAAAATTAAAAAAAAACTATAGATAGATATGTACCACTATCAACCACTTAAAATTTCAATATAAGATTTGCTTTGTGGAGACATACTTGAGACAGAATGACAAAACTATGCATAATTCTCTCTCTCTCCATATATGTTAATATTCCATTAATTTATTCATAATCACTATCTATGTATATATATCCTATATATTATATATAACCAAACACAGACACACAGACACACAGACACACACACACACACACACACACACACACACATATATATATATATATATATATATATATATATATAATTCTAACTCTACAGGATATAATGTGATTGGAAACTGATGATAAATTGAAATCAAACCCTCACTAGTGTATTCCAAAGATTAATTTGAGTTCTTCCTGGTAAAAATAGTCAACTGTCTTCAGGCATGCAGTTGTTTTCGTGTGAAAAGAAGTAACAAAAAGTTCATTAGCTCTTACTGGAACTTGCCACTGTAACAATGGTCTTCAAGGTCATTAAAGACATTTTTATTTTAACTATGGAGGCAGGCATAAAGGAATTTAATGAGTGTAATTGGGAGGAGTGTTGACCAAAGAGGTCAAGACCAGGCTAGAGAAACCCACAGAAACATCTCACTTGAACAAGGGGGAGCTCATGGACCACAGACTGATAGCTGGGAAACCAGCAAAGTACTGTTCCAGACCCCCGTAATGAGGATGCCAGTTTGGAGGTTTTGTTAATCTATAACACCTCTGGTAGTGGATCAGTATTCATCCCTAGTATTCGAATGAACTTTGGGGGCCCACTCCACATAGACGGATCTTCTCTCAGTCTAGACACATGGGAGAGGGTTTATGGCCTTCTCCAAATGATATGACAGACTTTGAAGATACCCCATGGAAGGTCCCACCCTCCCTGGGGAGCAGTAAGGGAATGGGATAGGCGGTGGTGGAGGGTCAGTGGAGGAGGGGAGGGTGAGAGAAGTGGGATTGACATATGAAACAAGCTTGATTCTAATTTAAGTTTAAAAAAGGGAAACATGTTTCTTAAATTTCCTACTTACAGGTCCTTATCTATAATCCATAAGTAGATCTCTTGGAGGTTTTAATGATTATTTATGAGTGTGTGTGTGTGTGTGTGTGTGTGTGTGTGTGTGTGTATGCATGTGTGTGACATTCAATAGATGAATACATTTCAAACTGCTTTATGGATGTAATTTATATAGAGAATTTTTGAATGAGAAATCTTTTATTGACGATAACAGTGGATGCCTTAATTTTATTTCTTTTCCCTTTCAAGATTTATTTATACATTTGAATACATATAAATATCTGCAGAGAACATTAGCACACTTTTCATAAACCAAGTCAGTTTGTGATAATGCATGCAATACATTACTCTACCCCTGCCACTGCATATATATATATATATATATTATTTTTAAATTTAGATTTAAATTTGAAACAAGGTTGCTTCACATGTCAATTCCAGGTCCCGCTCTGTTTCCCTCCCATTCTCCTCTGCCCTCCCACTAACCCTCCAATATCCCCCCATTTCCCCTGGAAGGGTGAGGCCCTCCATGGTGGTGTCCATAGTCTGCCATTTCATAGGGGTTCACGGTAAGAGTGCATCTCACATTGTTGGATGGGCACCCAAAGTCCATGTGTATACCCGGGATGAATACTGATCTACTACCCAAGGCTCAATAGATTACCTAGGCCTCCTCACTGACACCCACATTCAGGGGGTCTTGTCAGTCCCATGCTGGATTCCCAGGCTGATGCCTGGGATTCAAGAGTTAACCTTTGTCAGGTCAGCTGTTTCTGGGGGTTAAACCAGCCCAGTCTTAATCCCTTTGATCATCAGTCCTCCCTCTCTATTACTGGATTTCTTGAGTTCAGCTCAGTGCTTAGCTGTGGGAGTCTGCCTCTTCTTCCATCAGCCACTGAATGGAGGTTCTGTTTCCCAGACTCTCTGGCCATGGGATTGTAGGCTGGCACTCCCCAGATCTATATTGATTATATTGATTTCAGATCTTGTTAGTCCAGGGATTTCTTTCTCTAGAACCTCAATTACCTTCTCAAATTTAGAAAAAAAATCTCCCGTTGCATTGATTGCTTTTCTCCTCAATGTGACCAAATATGCAACAGAAAACAACTAAAAAGGGAGAATAGTTATTTCTGCTCATGAGTTCAGAATATTCAGTCAATCATGGTGAGGATAGCTTGGTGAAACAGTGTATTTCATGGTGGATGGGAAGCACAGAAGCTTCTAGGAATCAGGCAAGGTTGGCAGTATAACTTCCAAAATTATACCTAGTGAAGTAATATAATCTGAAATCAAACCCAGTGCCTTATTTCCTCCAGCTAATTCCTACTTCCTAACATTTCAGCCTCTCCACAAAATAGAGTTCCATACTAGAAACAACAGTATATGAGTCAATGGTCCACATTTCATATTCCAAATATGACACTGATCTTCAAATTCCATTCATTTTATGTACTACTCAAAATTATGTGTCTACCCTCTCTCCCTCCCACCCTTATTCCTTATCTTTTCTCTTCTTTCAGGGCTTTAAATAAAAGTCAAGGGCTCATAGAGTCATTTGTATACATTTTGTCTTGGAAATTTTCTTCTTTTTAGGAGATGCTCCAAGGTTTACATCGAATTAATCCCAGGAAATGTTAAATCATAATAATGCTTCAGAAAAATTTCCCTCTAAGTGGCATCTCTTTACTTAGGTATAATGTATGTATTCATCCAAGGTCTTCTCATTTATCTCCTCAAACATGACCAAGCCAGAACTCCAATAGCCTTCCTTAGCCTCGCTCATTTATGAACCTGAACTCTCCTGAAATACATTAAAGGAAAAACAGTTAATTGAAAATAAAGACAAACTTTTGCCATGTGATCACAAAACTATGTCTTTTAAAATAATTTGTTTTGTGTCTTAAAAAGTTTTTCTTTATGTCATCCCATGCTTTCTTTGGTTTTGGTTATAGGGTTCTGAAAGGCAGCGAGCCCAAATAGACATCTTGTAAAATGTTAAGCTGGATGTGCATCTCAGGGGAGCTCAGAAGGTATCATATTTTAAGTGTCATTGTTCTGGAGCTTGGAGTGTTTCTGCTGACAGATATGTCCCCTGGGTTATAAGGACGTTTCAATGTTAAGATTACTTCATGAACTCACTTAGACAAAGCATTTAATTACAGTAATATCCAGATGGAAGTTTGGAAGAAATTTCCATTTTTAATGTCTGAGAAGTTCGTTAGTACAGAAATTATTTTAAAGGCACTAATGACCAGTCTCCCAGTTTTAATATAAAAAAAGAAAACAAAAACCAGAAGGCTCTCATTGTTCTAGGTTTTCCCCTGTAAGGATTAATAGATGCCCAGCCAATCTCAGAGTATCTTTTGGACTTTGCACCAGCATCAATAATACTGTTTTGTGTTTGCAGATATTATTTCTTTGGAATAATAGAAAATACTTTCCAACATTGTCTTACTAATCTTTTTAACACATTCTAGCGGACTATGTAGGGAGCATTGACAATATCCACACAAAGTAGAAAGTTTTTTTTAAAAAACTGGGAGAAAGCAAAGTACATGTAGACTTGTTAACACAGTGGAAAGTTAACAGTGGTAATGAAGCCTATTGCTTTTATGACTAGATAGAAGATTTATTATTTTTTTCTCATGTATGACAAGAACACTTATATTTTATTTGTCATATATTTTTTTTTCTAATTTTCAGTGGGCTCTAGGTTTGTGTAAATGTGCAAATACTTAAGATTTTTATTTTTTTACATAGGGATTACTTTGTCTTCTAGAGACTGCTCAATAGAAGCACCGTTCAGTCTTAAAGATGGATAGTGTTAGATGGAAAAAGGGGAAGAAATGTTGAATGACCCAAAGAGCATAATGTCCCTTCTTTCACAGTAGATTCCATTGCAATAAAACAGATAAGGTTGTAAGGTTCAAAACATTTTACTGTGACTATCAATATCTAGCAGCAGTTAGCAATTTATCTTTGGACAGTTTTTACTATTAAAAGACTCTGGGTCATTACACCTGCTTAAATTTCACTAGACATTTTAATTCATATAGGCTCTCAAAAGATGGTAGCCAACAGACTTGTAATAATATAATCCAATACAAGTGCCTTTTCAGGGCAGTTGTTTAAACACCAAGTAAAAATATTCTTTTTTTTTTTTTGGTTTTTCGAGACAGGGTTTCTCTGTAGCTTTGGAGGCTGTCCTGGAACTCATTTTGTAGACCAGGCTGGCCTCGAACTCACAGAGATCCGCCTGCCTCTGCCTCCCGAGTGCTGGGATTAAAGGCGTGTGCCACCAACGCCCAGCCAAGTAAAAATATTCTTATTGGATATATTTCTCCTTTACATGCATTTATTCATTTATAATTGCATTATAAAACCATAGGCCATGGCAGGGAAGATAATTCAGTGGATAAAGTCACTGCTTAACAAGCATAAGAACCTGAATTTTAATTACTAGAATCCACATGAAAATCATTGACAAGGTCCATGTCATCTCTAACCCTTCAGCGAGGGTCCATAAGAGAAAGGCATACAGATTGCTGGAGTTTGCTGCCTGTCCAGACTAGGCAGTCTAGTGCATGAGTGATTTAGTATAATCAGTGTCCATCTATGACTTCAACACAAATGATCCCCTGTTCTCCTCAGAAATTTTCTTTTCTTTTCATAGGGCTGTTAATACCCTTTTCTTTTATCTCAGCTTGTTCCTGCAATTCAATTTTCCTGTAGTCATTTGAAATAATTATAAAATATCATGTTTTACTTGCTGTTTTATCTTCAGAATGTTATATTTATGTAAAATGGCTGAGGAAAGAGGTGGAAGGCACTTACCAAATCACCCCCATTTTAAGATAATAATATCAAGTCTTAGATCAATCACCTTATATAGGAACAGAGAACTGATAAAATGGTGAATTATGTTTCTTGACTCCAAATTGCTAGAAATCCTTTTCCCCAATTTCAGTTCCAGAGTTGATGATTTGCCTCATACTTAGTGAATACTTGCAGTTACATAAGTTGTAGTATTGGAATCTTTGGCTTGCAACTTTTGAGCATGGCAATTACAGCATCATTGATTCTGATTATTGTATTATAGAAGAAGACTTGATATTGGCAAAAGTAAATTCTTCTCATTTACAGAGTTGACAAGAATGAACAGGTCAACTGAGTATCATCCTTGTTCTGACTTACCAGTTGCTGCCATTTAAAGACAAGGGGTAAAACCACATTTAACTGGATTGGTCAGGAAATCCAGTATGGTTATGATATACTTAGATGTGTATAACACACACTTCTGGATGGCTGGGTTTGAAAGTAACGCTGCAATGCATAGCCTGAAAATTCTCTTCATCCACTCATGTGGTCTGAGTCCCTTGTAATTACTATTTGAATGCTAATGCCTTTGAATAGAAAATAAAAACCTGCTTGTTTACTTTTTAGAATGTCTTTTATTTCAGATGAATTCTTAGTCAGTCAAAAGGGATGTTCCACACAAAAGCTTATTTCTGTGTGATGTGTTAATGAAGAATGACAGTACAAAACCAAACAAAGAAAGCAAGTTCCACATTGAAATTCTTTCAAGCCAAACCACAGCTGTTTGAAAAATGACAATATGATACCATGGAACTGCCACTGTTCCTAATTAAATGACTTTACAGGTTTTTAGAAATTCATTGGTATGTCTTGTACTTAGGGCTAAGAATGCACAGTTAGAGTTGATAGCAGTACTATTCCACATATCTCACATTGTCAACTGATGCTGTGGATGAAGAGTTCCCATTTGCTCTGGAGCTATTAAGATGAAATACTTGAGAGTTACAGGTGCATTTATTTCAGGCATTTTCAGATGCCAAGAGCATTTAGTACTAAAAGTCTCTGTCAGAAAGGAAAAATTCAAGATGAAAGCTAAGTATAGCTAATGCTTAAAAAAAACTAGATCAGACATGAAGAGTAAATAATGAACACTTAATGCTACCTGTGGTCATAAACCTTGACTAATGTTTAATGCAGGCAACCTCTTTAACCTTTTTAATATAAACTGAACTTTTTTGAAAGCTTTCTCAATTCACTTAACTGGGCACACCCTTTGATTTCCCCCTCTTAAAAAAGCTTACACAGTAAGTCCTGATATTTTATGTTTATTATATTCCACTCTTACACTGTAAATATGCACATAATTATACATGGAGCTTTCATTCACGTTCTTTCTTTGAACCTATTTCCTAGGAAACTTTTATTTCCCAAGAGATAAGGAATCCTGTACTTTTAGTTTCATGTGTATGTCATCAGTTTTCATCATGTATTAGTATTAGTGCACAAACCTGCCCTCTATATCCTATTATATGATAGAAAGAACAAATGATGAATTAAATAAATAGTATAGTTTCATGTAATACTTAGTACACAGCAAACTAGACCAGCCAAGTTGTTTCATGGTTTGAATTAAAATTACTGTTCCACATTTTTTGAATAGGGGCATTAGAATTCCTAGTCAAACATTTTGTTATTATCTCATTCTAAATTTTCAACTTACTAATGACTTATTTCAGTGATAATTACATAAATCTCTGAGTGAAGTTATCAGATGTTGAATATTTGAGTCCTTGTGTTCAGGGAGATATTCCCAGGCACTTACAATATGATTTCATTTGTAGTAAACAAATCTTTTATTTTATTTGTTATCAACCCACATAGTGTATTTGTTGAGAATAGATATCATCCCTTATCTACCTTGAGCATTGTTCATAATATCTAACCAATTCCAATATTACTATTTTTAAATTCTTGTGTCATATATTATATCCCAATTTTTTCCCCTCCTGTCTGTCCTCCCAAGTTCCTCCCTGAACCACCCATCTCTCCCACATCCATTTCTCCTCTATTTCTCTTCAGAAAAGGGCAGACATCCCAGGGATATCAACTAAACATGGCATATCAAATTACAAGAAGACTATGCAATACATTAATATTAAGGCGGGACAAAGCAACCCAGTAGGAAGAAAAGGATTCCAAAAGCTGGGAAGAGTCAGAGACAGCCCCCACTCCCACTGTTAGGAGTCATACAAGGAAATAAAGCAACATAAACATAACATGCAGCAGATCTAGTTCAGACTAATACAGGGTTAATAATTGTTGGTTCAATCTCTGTGAGTCGCTATGAGCCATGGTTAGTTGACTCTATGGGTTTTCTTGTGATATTTTTAACCCCTCTGTCTCCCGACTTTAAAAACACTAGTGATCTAAAGGGATAACACCAATTGGCAAGCTAAGTAATAGTGGAGAGACCACCTCGAATGCCCATTCCTGGTAATGAACTTGATGTCTATAACCATCTGGGAGCCTTCATCCAGTGGCTGAGGGAAGCAGAGGCAAACACACAGTTAAACACTGAACTGAACCCAAGGAACCCAGTGACAGAGAGAGAGGAGTGATGAGCAAATTGGCAAAGAATGGGCTGTCAAAACCAGCAGAGACAGCTGGTCTGAACAGGGGAGAGCTCTTGGACCCCAGACTGACAGCGGGGAGGCTAACATGGGACTGATCTGGACCCCCCCCAAATGTGAGTGTCAGTGAGAAGGCCTGGGCAACCTATGGGGCCTTGAACAGTGGATCAGTGTCTATCCCTGGAATACAAACAGTCTTTGTGTGCCCATAGCACAAAGAGGGATGCTCTCTCAGCCTGGACTCTTAGGGGAATGCCTGGACCCTACCCGGAGTGAAATGACAGACTCTAGATATCCCCTATGTGGAAGGAATTGGCAATAGGGTGGGAGGCTGGGGGAAGGGGAGTGCGGGAGGAGGGGAGGGAGAGGGAACTGGGATTGACATGTAAAACAAGCTATTTAAAATTAAAATAAAAAATGATATAAAAAAGAAAAAAAAACACTCCAGAAGAGAACAAAATTCCATGTATCAACCATTTTCTCATAAGTGGCTCTCTAGTAATGTTAAATATAATGATACAAACAAAAACAGATCAACATAAATAGTCATTTCTTTCAATCAAATGTAGGATGTCATTAAGTTCAAAATGAACTCTAATTTTATGAACCACAGAAAATAAAAATGTTTGCAAGTTAAATAACGATCTTCTTATACATTGTATCTTGACCTCAGAGGTATTAAAATGAGTTCAGAATCTGTGTGTTAGAAAAAAGGATAAAATATTCTGGATATACTTAAAGAGCGTCTACTATGTGCCTTGGGTTTTCAAAATATCATATAATTCCTCTGTAAAGGGTAAAAAGAAAAGCATTTCTTGCCATAGGTTCTTGCAAGAAAATGCTCCTGCATTATTTATAAGAGCATCACTACAACTTTAGTTTTGTAAAAAAATATGTATTTGCTATCTTAAATTTATACATGCACAGAGCATATGATGCCACAACTTTACAGAAGGTAACACCTATTCAACAAAGATTTTCATATTCTTTCACAGAAACTTTGTTGAGAATGTTCTGTCCTGTGGCAATCTCATTCCCAACTATTTTTTTTGCAAATTGTTAAATTTGAAACAAACATGGGCATGAGACTTTCTTCTCTTCTTGTTACAAGTTACATGCATTTGACTCTCAAGTAACTACCAAGAAATTGAACATACTTTTTAGAATAGCTGGACATTCCAATGGCATACAATAAGCCACAATATATACCCTCACTTGATTTCAGATAGTGGAGAGGATTGTCAGCACTTCTGTTTATTGGTATATAAACATTTGATCGTTAGGCTTTCAATTTCACAACAAATTATCCAGTCTTACCCTGTAGCCTTTTGTAATTAATTGAAAATCTCCTTTTTCCTCCAAGTTTTTTCTCTATCATGAAGAACACAATATGTAGCACAGAAAATTTGTTGCTACTAGTTAATGTCCATTTAGCATTCATTATGTAGCTAGAACTGTCATATCTGATGTGTATCAACTAACGAATAGAGTTTACTCTTCAAGAGTGTATAACTATTATTATTTGTATTTCATTTGAACACAGAAATAGCATACATACTATAGATTATTTCCATACATTTAATTCTATTCTCCTTAACAATATATTATCACCTCACAAGGCTGTAATGTATTTGCCCAAGCTAAGTAACATTGGTACAGTAATATCAAGTAAACTGAACTTCATTCAAAATTCACAAGTTTATCCAACAATGTACTTTTCTGTTTCAAGATCAATATTAGACCCATATTGGAATGTAGTCTTCACCCTTGCTGTTCACATACCTTCAGCTCACTGTTAAAATGAATTGTAATTACTAGATTTGAATATTGGAACACTACTCACCACCTCTATAATATTATCTTAACCCAGGTTATGTTAATGATTTGTGAAGGACTCTAAATCATTTTACTTATCTCATGTGTCAATGCTTAATGCAGTAACTAGGTTATTCTGTATTTCTTGAAATATTATTTTTTTTGTTTTTAAGAAAGAGTTTCTCTGCGGCTTTGGAGGCTGTCCTGGAACTAGCTTTTGTAGACCAGGCTGGTCTCAAATTCACACCTGCCTCTGCCTCCTGAGTGCTGGGATTAAAGGCATGTGCCTACAACACCCAGTATTTTGCCAATTCTTAGGGTGTTAGCCATATTGACATTTTAACCACACAGCCACATTTTCATAAATCTGAAGGAATCAGAAACATTCACATTTGTTGAGTCTTCCCTTTATCCAGTTCTCAGAGAAAGTATTGTGGAATGCTGAATGTGTGTTCGTTTGTCATGAGAACATGTTCTGTGAATGCTATAAGAAAGACACTCCATGTGCCAAGGATAAAAGCAATGCATTCCCTAATAGCTTGTCCAAGTGTGGCAACCAAAGAACAAATGCCACTATCCATGAATATATTCAGAATTGCTAAGAAGAGGTAACTTTTAGTGTAAAACATTGGGAAAAATGAAAATAACCCCAAAGCATTCTGAAAATTGTTAACTTAGTAAATAGTGTCTGTGGAGATACTTATGCAGGTTCTTAAACATTTATAAGACATAAATAGTAATGCTATGTTTTTTTGCAATAACATTAAATGGTAATTCTACCCAACCAATTATTAAATTATAAATATGTGGTATTATGTGAGAGAATTCTATCAATGTTATTAAGACCATTTGAAAAAAATTCACAGGAAATATTTTTTCTTTTCTGTTTATCATTAAAATACAGTGTCTGAAGCTCAGCATAATGACTCATGTCTTTATATCCAGCACTCCGGAGGCAGAGACAGGTGAATATCTTTGAGTTCAAAGTCAGCCTTGATTACAAAGTGAGCTCCAGGACAGCCAATGCTACACAGAGAAACCCTGCCTCAAAAAACAAAAAAAAATGAACAAACAAAAAAGATAAAATATCTATTTCTGCTTTCATTGATGAATCACATCAATTTATTTATTAATTTACTACAATCATTTAGTGTGTTTATGGAGGAGTACATTTTACAGTCTGTATGTAATTGTCAGAGGAAATCTTGAGGAGGTAGTTCTTTCCTTTCACCTTGTGGTTCCAAGGGATCAAACTCAGGTTATCAGGGTGTGTAGTAAATGCCGCCCTCTTTCATTTTACTTATGGCTTCTATGTGCTATAATTTTCTACTTATATGGATTAGTTTTAGCTCTGTTCAAGGCATATTATAATATTCCTATAATTTCATAATGTGGAAACATGTTTTCTCCATCAAAGAATGTATATTACTCCTTTGGAAATGAGGAAGACTCAGAAATGCAAAATAATCAGGACGTATACTTCTTTATTCAATCATTAGCTTTAGAACCATGGTCTATCAAGAGAATTAACAAAAAAATACTTAATAGTATTGAATTAATACTTTCTCTCACAACCACATTGGGTATAATAAGTTAAAAGACGGTGAATGTATTTAGTAGAATAAATAGGTATGAATCATACAATTGAAAAAAACAGATATACCTGGTGTATCTGGATCAACAACTTCATTTCCTATTAATTTGATTTCAAATTAACAAAGCTACGAACATTTGTAGGAGAATAATTAGTGAATGTTGTCTGAATGATTAATATGATTGAAATGACAGAACTAACAATGTACAAACAAGGTACATGACTTATGAATCATTATTCAATTATGTTGACATGTTTACAGAAGGAAAGTTGGTTTTCTAATTTAGGTACTTGTCCATGGCTTCCCTTGTCTATTTTAGGATAGATTTAACCTTAGCATGAATTACCTTGGGAAAATTTGAATAAACTAATTTGAGTAAATAATTTAGGTGTAATAAGATGCTAACTAAGTTTACATATACAAGTTTGTCTCAAAGAAGGATTTAATGCTCAGTATTACCACTATATCCGATCTTTTTCTTTTTAATCTAAAGACAGTATGTAGATAAATCATCTGTCTTTGTATGCTATAAATTGATGCCTTTGGTGTATTTGGTCTTGTGTTAGGGTTTGAGGGTTCAGATGCTTTAATATGACCATGACCACAATTTTGATCAGTCTCTAAATAGGACCATTATTTCCATATGTTTTCAGTCTTATAGCTAATTATTGAAAATGTGAATTATTTACAATAGATCCTGAACCTTAGGGGCACAGAGAGAGATCTCTTGGTATATATTCATGTGTTTGTGTGTGTGTGTGTATGTGTATGTGTGTGTATGACTTACTTGTGATAATCACTGTGTACCATTAGCATATTAAAAGTAGATAGTTATGCACTGTCATGTACATTTTTGCATGGGTACATTTACACAATACTTTATCAATAAACTATTAGTTTGCTAAGTTATTAAAAATCTCTAATATAAAAGTTTATAATAAATGTCTCAATTCAATGTTCATTACTACCTATAACAGAGAACTAAATATAATAAGTCATTGTATAATGAACAATACCATAACCACCAAACTTTTTTTTCATTTTTCCTATGGATTAGCTATTAATTTTAGACAAAGAGAGGAACTTCATACCATTCATGGTAACTTGATCAAGCATTTTAAGGTTACAAGAGTATTTCAAAATTCTATACAAATTATCAGAATATATTTTCTTTTTAAATAAATTCTGTTAACAAATTAACCCTTTCAAAACAAATAGGATGCACTTCCATATGAACTTGCTAATGTGAGAAGACATACCCTCCTGGTATGAGAATAGTATTTACAAAAATTACACCCAAGGGTCAATTTCTTTCTTGGCAACATAATGCACATTAGGACAATTAAAGTACCAAAGGAATCATACTTTTATTTCTCAGTTATTATGTCTAAGTAAATTTATGACTCTTTACTAAGGTGTCTTCAGGTTCCAGTAATTAAAATAAAAATGATGATCTCATCATGATATTCATATTCACATTTATCTATTTCTCTTTTGATTTACAACTTTTTTTACTTATTGTGGCTTCCTCGAATCTCTTAGGCTTCTTTATTTTTAATTCTTTGTTAATCTACACTAATGGAATACAAATGTAGCAGTGTAATCTAATGAAGTGTCTAAGTCAGAACCTTGGGGAGTGGAGTGGGATACTTAAAAGCATACTATATTTATTAAGACTTATTTTATAACTGATTCACATTAATTCAGTATTTCTTTTCTGAAAGGGTCATTATGAATGACTTAGAGTTGAATAAGTGTGAGAATAGCAGTAGAACGAAATTTTACAAGTGTAAAATAGAAACCAAAGTACTTATACACTGTCATAATGCTTGTAGTTTTCTGATAATACTTAAAGTGTCTTTATTAAGCTTTATATATATATATATATATGTTATTTACATATATATATGGAGACAGAGAGAAATGGGTAAAATTTCACATTTCTGATTGAAATGCATACTTGGATGAAAACATTAAAAATTTCATTCTTTTAAAATAAATTTATTTATATATTTACATCCTAATTGCAGTTTCCCCTCCCTCCTTTCCTCCTACTCCCTGTCCCAACACCCAGCTTTGTTCCGCTCCGCAATCCACTGTCCCTCTGTTTCTGTTTAAGAAAGGGCAGATCTCCTATGAGTATCAACAAAACATGGCTTATAAAATTCCACTAAGACTAAGAAACTTCATTCTTGCGCTGACCCTCACTTGAGAGCCTGCCCTTGCACTGGGAGAGATGTCTATTTCTCACCACAGGCAAGGGAGAACTGATGCTTTTGGCATGTGTATAAGGGTGCTTGCTGTCTTTGACCCTTTGCCAGAGGCAGGCAACAGCAGTGACCCGGTCTGACCATCTTAGCCAACACCCAGACTCACAACTAGGCTATGCAATATCGCAACCTATCATCTACCCCATCTAGGACCTGTTAGAGTTCCTGAAGATATTGGTTCTGTGGAACAACAACCAATAACCAAAGTATCTACTTGACTTGGGCCTGCCAGCAGATATCCCAGGGAAGTTTCAGTGAGGGTCTAGTGATGATGGTGTACCAGTAACCAGAGGCCTTGAACTGAACCAATGACTCATTGTAATGAACATTTGCTAATAACGCTGATTGGACAAAATGTGACACAAAGTTCCCAATGCCATCAGGATGAATGAAGAGGTACTGGAAAGGCTGGAAAAATGGAGAAGAGATTTTGGGCAAGTTTTTTTGTTGTTGTTCTTTTGTTTGCATTGTTCTTCTTTCATTTGTTCGATAGCTTTGTTTTGTTTTAAATTTTCTTTTGGGGGAACACTACAGTAGTGAGGGATGGATATGAGGGGGCTGGGAGGTAAGAGGAACTTGGGTGCATGATGAGAAATGCCCAAAGAATCAATGAAGAAATTGTTACAAAAGGAAATGTCATTCTGTAGATATATGACTGGTTATGAAAGCCTTAAAAGTAACTTTTCCCTTTTGTATTGGATATCTTATATTACAAAAATATAGAGCATCATGACAAATATAACACAAACATAAATTTGGTATTTAGCCTAGGGGAATTGTAAGTGCTATGTCTTGTCCAGTTCATTATAACACTTTGTACTTATCTGTAGAGAAATGCTTCTCAGAAGAGAATCTGTTGTAATTTTGCATCTTATGCAGCATCAATCACTTTGATTAGGGTCTCACACCATGAACCAGGTGTCTTCCCTTCCACGGCAGCTTCGTATGTCTCCTACAGCTGTTCTACTTTGGAGGCAGAGCATGACTTTTCAACTCGTAGTTTTTGTCCCTGTCAAAACAATAGCTGATAGTGCCTTTGTTCTTTTGATCTATCTGGCTCTCTTTTGTCTCATGATATGACTTTTGGTCAGTCCTGAATTTGAGTAATATGCAGTCAGAGGAAACATATCCATGAATATTTGGCAGCTAAAGTATTTGCATCAATTTTCCTTCTAAAATATTATTTGAAGATCCTGGACATAAGAGAAATTTTATTTATGAAAAATAATACAGAATGAAATTTTTATGTTAAATCCAATAATGAGAGATTACCATAATTTTGATTTGTTTAAATGGAAGTTAGATTGACGTTTCTTTTCTATGTTTGATCTATAATCTTTATCTTAACAAACTATCTTCTGTATTATGCTACAGAAATCTAGAACATTTATTGTATACTCACTACATTCACTGTAGAAACGAAAGAATTATCACTTTGTTTATAAGGTTGTCAATATTTAAAGTGTTTGCTATATGGATACAGAATATATATAGCATATAAATATATATAACAAAATGGAGTAAGACAAATTATGAAAAGAGAAACTTTAATTACTATAAATGATAACAAAGTTTATTCATGTCTAAAATGTAGGGCTCTCATAGAATTTAATGTATGAAGGTAAACAAAGCAATGGGACTTTGAGAAAATACAATATTACATGAAGCTTACTGAGCAAATACTTTTTTGGTGGAAAAACAATACAGCTTTTCAAACTGAACTGAGATTTTGATATAAAGAAAAGCATGCCGGGCATTGGTGGCGCACGCCTTTAATCCCAGCACCTGGGAGGCAGAGGCAGGTGGATCTCTGTGAGTTCGAGGCCAGCCTGGTCTACAGAGTGAGTTCCAGGACAGCCTCCAAAACTACAGAGAAATCCTGTCTCGAAAAACCAAAAAAAAAAAAAAAAGAAAAAGCATATTAAATTCCAATTATGTTACTGAAAGAATGATGCTAGGAAGACTTTGTAATGTTATAAAAGTTTTTAAAATTAGAGTATTTATATAGAGTGAGTCAGTAGTTACCACATCATGTTCCTTGTAAATGAAATTTCTATTTACTTTCCTATGGATTCATAAGGGCTAACAATTATTATCACCAACAATGTTCATGGTCTTTAAAAGAAACTAACAGGGCAAAGCTAAGGGGTCTAACTGATTCTCATTTTCGACATTCTGTACCTTGGAGCTTCAAATGACTTTGTTGATAGCAACTTTTGTTTCATGCAGAAATATAGAAGTGGTTTGATAAATGTCAGTTGTTAATATTACTGTTTTACCTTGTGGCAAATATACCAGAATACTTCCCACTTCATGTAGAGAATTACACCAACTACAGTCTACTTGTATAAACAAAGAAAGGGAAAAGACGGAGAAAGCAATGTAATCATAAACTTGAAAGGGGGTTGCAAATGAATAAACAATTGGAAAATTGAATATTTAAGAAACATGGTATATATTATTTAGTTATAATGTTACAAATTCACAAAATTATACTGAGTCAGTAATATACTCATTTGCACAAACTTTAACAATCAAAATTAATTCATTTTGTTACATATTTGCCTTTACATATTTATGGTTACCTTTACAACCAACCCCCTCTTCAACATATACACATTATATTCCTTACTTTAGATGCTTCCTGTAATTCATACTATTCCATATTAAAAAATACGAAACAAAAAAGAAAGAAGTTTTGTAATTTTTCTAATCAAAATATTCATACCCAGAATTTAGGCTATTCTTTTGGTAATTATTGGCAATCCTCAAATTGAGTAATGTTATTTGCTTATTTTTAAATAGCTACCAAATTTCTTATAGAAATACCAGGTAATGAAAGATGATTAGGTTAATTTTGGACAGAAATAAGATCTTTATTTGTGTTTGTGGGGGATGTAGGTTCTCATGACACTAACAAACACATAATAATTTTCAACATGAACTAATATTACTTCTAAGAATGGAAATCAGCAGGAATTCTCAATTTTGGAGGAACCATTGAATGTTTGAATCCAGAGTACCCACAAACTGATGGAGAATAGTTCGTACCCAAATCAGAAATCATTATGTAATGTGTAATGTGTTTTCCATGAAATGCATTGTCCTGTTTTTTCAACTGGTTAAAACCTCATTTGAATTTAATGTCTCGTAAAAATAAATCTATAAATATAAGCACTATGATATACAGAGCTATAAAGGATCAAGAAATAATTCAGAAACAAATAATTTACCATCGTGTATCCAAACAAAAGGTAAATAAAAGGGTAGGGAGGTGTGATTTAGTAACTATTAAAGTCCATTATAGTAAACTAAGATAGAACATGTAATTTGCTAGACACATTTTATCCATATTTAGAAAATTTCCCATATTTACTGAATTTTATAGTGAAAGATTCTGAATAGCTGAATAGCTCCTTTCATCAAAAGGATTATAGTGTATTGATTGGTAGATATGTATTGATTGAACCAGCACTTCCAGACTGTCTGAACCATATACAAAATATGTTAAGATACACAAAATTTAACTCATTTACTCAAAAATGTTACACTTCTGATCATTCTTCATATTTCAGTATCATGTTTTATTCATCCTCTCCTATTTTCCATAGTACTCACCTCCCAATTCAACAAATTCATCTTCTAATTCGCTCACATAATTAATTGCATTTACTTGTTTATTCACACATTTCTCCACTCCAATGTGACATGTTGATTAGCAGATCACAATAGTATTCCATATTAGCACTAAATGTTTGATGAATGAATAAACAAATGAATTTATGGAAGAATGCCAAAGTAGTAATTTGCGGATATAGCGAAATGATTTCTAACTCACAGCACCAGTGAGAGCTTTGTGATTAATAAAGCCAGCTTTTAATCTTCTGGTTTTGACAACCATAACATGAGAAATTAATGCATGTAAATCATCTACATGTTCTCATATTAATTTTAAAATGATGAAAGAAATATTTGAATAATTTATGTCCAGATTTAAGTTTTTAATCTACAATTTTCTGTTTCTAAAATCAAGTGCTGTTATTAATAGAAATTAAGATTTCTATCTAATTCATATACTTTCTCTATCCAGAAATGCTTTAAAAATAAGGTTTCTATTAAAGGAGATAAAAAGAGAAAAGAATAAGTTTGCATATCTTGATTGTTCTGTTGATAATCTATTTATATTTAGGGAAAGCTAATGAATAACTATTCTCTCTGCAGAATAATATTTTCCGTTATATATGGCTAAATACTTCCTTAGATAATTTATCAACATTTGTTTGTACTGAAAAAAATGTACTCAAATGGAGAGAGGGAATCATTTTATCACTCTCTGTCCACTGATTAAGGTTTACCTGTGGCAATTATTTGGAAGTTTTAAATGTGTCTGAATTATAATACTTTTATTTGTAATATTTTATATCCATGCTTCACTTATCTTTCTTTTACACAATTTTTGCATAGAAATATTTACTTTTCTGTGTAGTGTGTATGAGTGCTAAGCTCTAAACTCAGGGGCAACTTTTGGGAGTTGGTTCTCCTTTTCCAAGAATGGTACTCAGGTTTTCAGGGTTGACAACTTGTGCCTGTACTCTCTGAGCCTTCTTGATTGCCTCTAATTTCTTTATTAATTCTATAAATTGTTTAATTTTCCTGTTATGCAACACATGGTCTTATTGTTACAAATGCTCAAAATTGGGTTATAGAATTTTTCCTGAAATGACAGCTATGATATTCACAGTGTGATCAATAGCAACATCTTCATTCATCTTCCAGGTGTTGTTCTTTGAGGCGTCTTCAGGTTTTATATGACCCTGTATTTGAATGGTATCAAGTTTAAGTAAACAATGTGGTACTTAAAATTGATAAAAGTATTTTAAAATTATCTGCATATGGTTGGTCATGTCTTTAATTCTGGGAGTGGGGTAGTCTTTGGTATCACAACAGCTCAGGCTATAAAGTAACACTATCTCAAAAAGCAAAGTGATCAAGAAAATATTGAAGCTCAATGCGTATTCTTTGATGCTCATGGAATAACACTGCTAATGAAAAAGTTAGCACTACACATGAGAAATCCTCCTTTAAAATGTTGGTCAGCTGATTCGAATAGTTCCACCAAACAGATTAAACTATTAGAATATAGTACCTGGAGGAATTAATGTTGAACTGATCCGAATTCTTCTTCCCTAAATACTAGTTCTCATTGTAATAGAAATGCCAAAGAAGAAAGACAATCTGTAGACCTATTTGACTGTATAAATCACAATAATAACTATAAATCACAATAATAACTGAACTAGCATTATAACCACACTTTTATCCTGGGGGTATTTAACAGCTGTCTAATTGGACTTAGGACCTACTCCTCAGGAGGAAATTCATGCCTCGTGTTTTAACTCTAGCCAAATATCCATGATTGATGACATCATAAACACATGTGGAGAATCTACTACCACCATTTTCCTAAGACAGCATAACTTATTTTTGCTAAATACCTGTCATTATACTCAAGGATAAATACAGCATTCACCCCTTATCAAAGAAGGTTCACTTTGCAACAGATGGAGACTATTATAGAACTCTTCAACTGACAAAAATATAGGGAATAAGTTACTATGAGATGACCAGTCCCAAGTGATACTTTCACAATACAACCTTTAATCCTAAGGCTCTGAGAAAATTGTAGAGGTGTTGACGGAAAGATTGTAAGAGACAGAAGCCCAGAATAAATTTTTGTGTAAATACCATGACAAGAAAAGTGTGCCCAAGAATGCTCAATAATATGACTACAAGAATAAGACAAAGATGATAGCAGTATCATTTAGCACACCAGTAGTAGGAAATTCCTCATGGTCCTACCCCTAGATGAAGAGCCGCAGGAGGTCAGTGGCTATTTAGGGAGAGAAAAAAAGCTGTTGTCTCCAGAGATTAAACTCCCACATAGGTTGTCCTATCACAAGTGATAAGCCTGGGAAGCACACACACACACAAAAAAGCTACATGGAATCATTAGTTCATATATAATGTTTGCACACATTTTGAGTGTGTGTCCCTGCAAATATTCATTCCCTCTCCCATATTCAATCTCACAATCAATCTCTCTCTCTCTGTCTCTCTCTGTCTCTCTCTCTGTCTCTCTGTCTCTCTCTCTCTCTCTCTCTCTCTCTCTCTCTGTGTGTGTGTGTGTGTGTGTGTATGTGCACATAACAAAAATAAGGAAAGAAGAGATTGTGAATTTGGAATGGGGAAGAAAGATTTTGAGGGGGAGAGGGCTGGGTAGTAATAATGTAGATGAGGTACTATCTACAAAATAAAATGTTAACTATATTAAAATGTCAAAAATACATACAAAGAAGTATTTCAGACAGATTTAAGCTATTGAAAATTGTAGAGTCAAGGTGGACAATAATACTTATAATTTACAGCTAAGATCTTGAATATCATAATCCAACATTCATGCCATTTTTGGAAGCAAGAATGAGACTGAAAGTTTCTAAGCTAAGAGAATATTCAAATTAAAATAATTTTAGGTAATGTTACTAATGAAAGCAAATCATATTCATATGACCTCAAAGTCAAAATGTAAATGAAATCATTCTAAATCTGGTACCTTCTGTAATCTGTTTATCTTTTTATATAGATACCGGTCCTATTATCAGTTATTCAGCAAATGCACCTGATAGAAAATTCCTCCTTTTTTTACATTTGGGAAATAAAAATGTCTTTTATTTTCCAATATTTAAAAATTATTTCATGTAATTTGTGCTGCAGATTTCATTACAAAATCAATAAGAGGTGTGAGGTAAAATGACTTTCATACCAGCACTTTCAAAGAAGAATTCTGGAGAGTTGGAACACAAATATTTCCATTCAAATTAGCAGTTTTCTGGTAAGACAGTTGTATATGAGAATACTGAAATTCTCATTTTCCCTTATGGTTTTCATATGAAAAATCTTGGAAATGTACATCAAATTATACAAAGACATTTTTTTACATTAAAAAGGTATTTTTAAATTTAAATTCAATTTAGAAACAAGGTTTCTTCAATGTCAATCTCACGTCCCTCTGCCTTTCCCTCCCTTCCTCCCACCCCCTTTCACCACCCACCCAATACCCCCTCCTTTCCCTAGGGAGGGTGAGTTCTTCCATGGGGATGTCCATAGACTGTCATTTCATCCAGGACAGAGCCTAGAACCTCCCCCAAGAGGAGTAAATGCACCTGATAGAAAATTCCTCCTTTTGTCTTTTTCTCTCTTTATTATTTATAAATCATGCTGGATTTAGATACCTCAACTCTGTAAGTCAAGAATTTTCTGTACCACTCTCTATATTCCTTCATTTTTTACTTGTATTGAAGTGTTAGGACTGTGTTAGATAGACTGTGAATTAATGACCTTGCTACCCTTTAAAAACAATCCATAGAACTATGTAGGAGATATTACAAATGTTGTAAAGTTGATTTAAATTGAATTGCTGTATTTTAGAGGTAGAACTGAAAAAATTCATAAGCAGATACTCTTTATATTATTGATAAATCAATGTAGTTTTGAAACTAGGATGTGTATTATTGTTTATCTCTTAAGAACAAATTTGACTTCAATACAAATGCCAATCACATAGGTGACATGAAGCATAAAAATATATTACCAATATTATTTAGGCAAAATAATTTTCTCTTCAGATATGGTGAGCCTAATTCAGTGATTCTAGGATTTGAATTTTTGCTCATGCTAATTACTCAATTTAAGATGAAAATAATATAATTCATTCTTAAAATATCTTGATTAATCTCTATGGTAACTATTTATCATGTGGAAACAGCTACCATTTTAATGTTAGTACTAGATATAGTGCTAAAAACCCAGAAGTTGTGTCAATATAATTTTAACTTGACATTGTAAATACATGAAAAGCAATTAAAACTTTCAGGAAACCAGAGAAATGCAACATACTTCTTTAAACTTAGGAATAAAATATATAAGTCTAGACAAGTTAAGTTTTAACTGAATGCACAATAAGGGAAAAGTAAGAGTTGCTTTTCAAACTTAAATTTACAAAATTCTTCAGTAGCTTTCGTTTACTAATAGGATTTGCCAAGTTCACTTAGTTGTCAGTATGCATAAAAATTCTAAATAAAGGAATTTTTATAGAAGGAGAATACTTCGATATATTCAACTTCTGAGAGTGGCATTGCATTTTGCCACAATGTAATAACAAGCAATCCTTTTTCTTTCTTACTGTCAAATGACTTAATTATTCGTGGTTTCATGACTGTGCCTCCTATTCTTATCCTACCAGCACACATTGGCCCTGCTTCAATTGCCGATCTTCTTTGATATTTCTGTCATGTTGTTACTTTCTAATATACTAATGTTCATTTCACAAACCCTTTGTTACTTTTGCACATTGTTTCTTCTCCCTTATCTTCCGCATTTAAACAATGACATCAAAACAAATCCAAAGTGGTTCACCTTTAGTCAACATATTTCATCCATTTATTAGTCTAGCGATATAAATTTACCATTTTTCCAAACTTATATCCTTATACTTGATTAATAACAGCAAAGAATACCAAAGAACCATGGAAAACAATGTGCCTGTATATTGTAATCATTGTATTTTTCTGATTATAAACATGGTGTAATATTGTCAATTTCTTTGGTATTTACCTCTTCTCCATTATTTAATATTAAATGCAATAAGTTAGGTAAGCTATAAACATCTGAATTTTAACAAATTATTAATTTATTGATTGGGTAGTGTGTGTGTGTGTGTGTGTGTGTGTGTGTGTGTGTAAACACACATCCCATGGCAGGGAAGGGAACAACTTGTGGGAGATAGTTCTCTCCTTCCTCCATATTTTCAAACTTGGATGAAAGAAACGTTAGCTGCTGAGCCAACCTTGCCAAACTCAAAGTAACAGAATTTTATTTTTCACAATTTTTTCAAATAAAAATGAAAATAGTTGTGGATTTCGTATATGTTCAGGGCATTATTTTTTCATAAGTAGCATATTAGTGAAATATCATGAGATTGATACCGTAGATAAATGATTTTTGTTCTAATTTATAAGGGCGCTATTATTTTTTATTTATTTTTTAATTTAAATTAGAAACAAGGTTGCTTCACTTGTCAATTCCAGGTCCCTCTCCCTTTCCCTACTCTCCTCCAATGCCCTCCCACCAACCCCATCAATATACCCTTCATTTCCTCAGGGAGGGTAAGGCCCTCCACAGCGGTGTCCATAGTCTGTCATTTCATCCAGTGCAGGGCCTAGGCCCTTTCCCAAGAGTCCAGGGTGAGAGTGCATCTCTCATTGTTGGGTGGGTGCCTGAAGTCCATTTCTATATCCAGAATGAATACTGATCTACTACCCAAGGCTCAATAGATTACCTAGAACTCCTCACTGACACCCACATTCAGTGGGTCTTGATCAGTCTCATGCTGGCCCCCAGTCACAGTCTGGGATTCAAGAGCTAACCCTTGTCAGGTCAGCTGTTTCTGGGGGTTAAACCAGCCTATTCTTAACCCCATTACTCATCAGTCCTCCCTCTGTCACTGGATTCCTTGAATTCAGCTCAGTGTTTAGCTGTGTGAGTCTGCCTCTGCTTCCATCAGCCATTGAATGAAGGTTCTGTTTCCCAGACTCTCTGGCCATGGGATTGTAGGCTGGTACTCCCCAGATCTATGTCTAAAATCCATATATGAGAGAGTATATGCCATTATTCTTAAAGTCTTTTCCTTCATGACCTGATCACCTTAAAAGGATACATCTCATACATTCCTTAATTAAGGTTTTAAGATATCAATTGACAAGGACCATAAATATTTAGACCATTGTCAAAGTATATAATAAGTAACTTTGTGAAACTATATTTATTCATCCTTACAAGTCCTACATTTTTATTCTCATCTGCTCTAGTGTAAGACCAAATGTAATGCTCATGTCTGAAACAACAATATATGGAACTCTTGCTCCTCAAATGCCTTTCTTCTTATCTCTCACCAAATTTATGTATACCTCCAATCATTCACCCAGATTTCTCTTGAGACTTAAATAAGAAACTTTAAAAACATGAAATTCTATCGATCTATAGAAACGTTAGAAATTTAGTCATTATTTTATATTTATCAAGCACTACAATTAAATAATTTAACAGTTTACATAGAGATTATCTATGTATAACCATTTGGTTTTTTGAGGTAGAGTTACTCTGTGTAGGCCTGGCCATCCTGGCACTCTCTTTGTAGACCAGGCTGGCCTCAAACTCATAGAGATCTCCCTGCCTCTGCCTCCTGAGTGCTAGGATTAAAGACATGTGCCACTTCTGCGAGGCATATAATAGCTATTTTAACAAAGATGGAATGAAAAAACTGCCTTATTCACAAATTATACAATATACTCCAGATTTTTAGAATGAATATATGTGTGTATGTTTAGTCTATATATCCACTATTTTACTTCTGCAATGCTTATAAAAATACTGTCTTATGGCTTAAATGCCCTTCCCCTATAATGAGATTAATGACTACCTTATATGCCATCCTAGAGCCTTCATCCTGTAGCAGACAGGCACAGTTAAGCAATAAGTCGAACTCCTGGAATCTAGTTGTAGAGAGGGAGGAGTAATGAGCATAAGGGTCAAGACTAGGCTGGGAAAACTCACAGAAAAAGCTGACCTGAACAAGGCAGAACACATGGACCCCAGACTGATGGCTGGGAAACCATCTTAGGACCAAACCAGGCCCCCTGAATGTGGATATCAGTTAGGAGGCCTGGGCAGTCTATGGGGTCCCTGTCAGTAGATCAGTATTTATCCCTAGAGTACAAATGGACTTTGGAAGCCTATTCCCCATAGAGGGATATTCTCTCACCCTAGCCTAGACACACGGGGGAGGGCCTAGGCCCTGTCCCAATGAAGTGACAGACTTTAATGATCCCTCATGGAAGGCTTGACCCCCTGGGCATCAGAAGTAGATGGAATGGGGGGATCTGTGGAGGTCATGGGAGGATGGAAGGGAGAAGGAACTAGGATTGTTATGTAAAATAAGATTGTTTCTAATTTAAATTAAAAAAATACTGTCTCATTGTGGTCACCGAAGACTTGAATTAAAATTTTATTATTTTCTACTGCTATATTGTATTATTATTATTATTATTATTATTATTATCATTATATGTGACAAATACAGTAGTGAAATGTTTGCTTAGTTCTAAATAAATCATGGAACCATAATAATTCTGAATGTTGTTTGAAAGTGATAAAACATTAAACCAGCATACAAAGTGCTTTACTAATCAAGTGGAATATGTGCTGATTTGTATTTTTCTTTTAAATTGATCACAGTGTCATGATCTATCACTCATATTCAAGTTCAAAAATTTACATATATATGTATATATATACATTATATAGACAGAAACACATACCTATATTTTAAGAATGCTTTGTTCCTGTCACTAACAGGATATCATTTTTGCATTGTGTAATTTTCTTTTAAAACTATTATGCATTTTCATCTGTTAATATTTGGATTTGTATTTTATGGTATTTGTTTTATATCATTGAACTTCCTTTATAATATTTTCTTTAATTTAGTCTCTTCTCTCATTTTTATTTCCTTGGTTGAAGTTTAATTTTTAAAATTGAATACACTTATTTTAGTGCTTACTAACTAAATAACCAGCCTCAGGACTTTTCATGTATTTAAAGTATTCTGTATATTTCCTGTGGCAATTTATATTCTTCCTTCTCTTTACTTTCTAAGCATCAAACTTACTAGATCCATATTGATTCTGAAACTATTTATGGGCCATTCTTTAAGATTTAAACATGTGTGTCATTCAGAATGTCCATGGATAGTTGATATTTCATAATGGATTAAGGGCGGCAATCTTCCAAGTAGGGGGGAAAGACTATAGCATAAAAAAGGGCATAAGGAGCACACCAGAATTAGAGGATTAAATGATAGGGAGTATGGAAGGGTGGAGTAGAGGATGGAATATTCAGAGGGCTAACTTACAGTAAAGGTCTTTTAATATAAAGGCACATTGAACCTACTGTGGTATAAGCTTCCTAAAATATACAATTGCATAATAGGAAGTTAAATGGAATTAACATATAATGGGGGGAGAAGGCCCCAACTATACATTACATGTTACCATCTAAAACCCACAGAATGAGGAATGGTTACATTTTGTGAGTTTTCAGCCAGAGGGGTCCCAGAGACCCCCACCCCCAAAATCACGAGAAATTGCAAAGGCTATTTGTTACCATCTACACTTGAAAGTAAGGGCCTATTGCTGAAGACACCATTTATGTATGTCATCTACCCTGAAGAAATACCGGTGCCCAGCTGAATGTTTCACTCCTATTCTAGCATTCATAGTATTGTTAGGTATAATGCATGATGCAGGAAGACATAAGAATTTGTTAACTCTTCTTATACACACTGGTTTCAAAATCATTGATGTTCTATACTTCCATAAGTTTCAGATCTTCAAGAATACTCAGTTTTTTATTATGGATATTGTATCAGTAAGGATTTCAACTGATATGATAAAATCCCATGACCAAAATATCTTGTGGAGAAAAGGACTTTTTTGGCTTACACTTCCACATCATATTTCATCACCAAAGGAAGTCAGGACAGGAACTCAAACAGGGCAGGAACCTAAAGGAAGGAAATGATGCAGAGACCATGGAGGGGTTCTGCATATTGATTTGATTCCCACGGCTTGTTCAACCTGCTTTCCTAAAGAAACCAGGAACCTCAGACCAGAGATGGCACCACTCACAGTGGGCTGGTCCCTCTCCCATCAATCAGTAATTGAGAAAATGCCCTACAGGCATACCCACAGCCCCATCTTCTGGAGACATTTTCTCTATTGAAGTTGCCTCCTCTCTTCTGTAAAGTTTATATAAAACTAGCCAGGACAAACACTGTCGCAAATAAACATAAAAGAGGGAGCAAGTATAAGTTGGAGGAGAGATCTGACACTAGTGAGATCTTCACAGATCTACAAGAATGACACCAACTGGCATTAAGGCTACCTAAAATGCCCTCCCATGATAATGAGAATGATGACTACCTTATATGCCATCCCAGAACTCTCATCCAATGGCTGATGGAGGCAGAGGCAGACACCTACAGCTAAAAACTGAAAAGAACTCCTGGAACCCAGTTGCAAAGAGGAGTGATGCCAGAGGAATCAAGATCCGGCTGGCAAACCCACAGAGGCAGCTTACCTAAACAAGGGAGAACACATGGACCCCAGACTGATGACTGAGGGGCCAGCATGGGACTGATCCAGACATCCCTCCCACCGAACCTGGGTGACAGAGAGGAGGCCTTGGCAATCTATGGGACCTTGGAGAGTAGAGCAGTATTTATTCCTGGCATACAGAAGGACTCTGGGTACCCATACCACATTGAGTGATGCTCTCTCAGCCTGGACACATGGGAAAGAACCTAAGTACTTCCTGGGATGATGTAACAGACTCTGAAAATCCCTCATGGAAGACCTTGCCCTCCCTGGGGAGTGGAGAGGGCATGGAGTGGGAGTGAGGGTTTGGGAGGTTTGGGGTTGGAGAGAAAATGACATGCATAAAAAGTTAAATAAAAATATATGGAAAAAGTTGGAAAATTAACCATAAACATAACTGAATTTTTAGTATTAATATCTTGCATTTCCAATGATTAATTGGTATTTTAAAACTAAATCTGTATACACTCAGCATACGCTTGAAATGAAATAAACCTTTCAGTGAGGCTTTCTTTTATCTACTATTCAATAGGTGGCTTTTACTCAATAGTTTTTTATTGTGCCAGACACTCTACTCAGCTTTCAGTATGCAGAATTAGTGAGAAAAAGTTTCTTTACCCAAAAGGAGATAGCCATTTAAGCATACAACAAGGATACAGTTTGATAGGCACTATTGAAGAAATACATGCAAAGTGTTATATAACACAAAGAAGAAAAGACTCCCAAGAGATGAAGAATAAACCTTTAAAGAGATCTGGAAGATGAAGTTATTTGAAGCTGGTTTTAAAGCCAATGAGGAATTTTCTCAATATGTGAGATACAGGACAGTCACATCTGACATAGAGAACAAACTATACAGAACATAACAAAAATGAGTTAGGGACTCAGCATATGATTAGGTAGGTGCAGTGATTGTGGCACAACTATAGGCACTAGAGTTACGATTCCCTTCGATCATATTTTTAAAAATACATAGTAGTAAATAGTTGAATCTCTAGACCTCACTGGTCAGACAACAGGGCCAAACTGATGATTTATGGATACTGAGAGTAACACTGTCTCAGAAATATGAGCAAGGACAACAGAGGAAGACATCTGAGGTATAACTCTCATTTACATATGTCCCCCCTGAACACATGTACCTACTTATGTGAACACATAAATACCCTCTCTCCTCTGTATCATTCTATGTCTCTTAAATAATTGCACTGTCATAATCATTTTATTTGTTAATTGATAATAGATTCTTCTCTCATACATGACCTTCAGTCTACATTTACTCTCCTTCCACTCCTCCCAGCTACTGACCACCAACCCTTTCCCTCAGATTCACTCCGCCTCCATTTCCACTCAGAAGGAGCAAGTCTCTGGGAGATGACAACTACACATGACAAAGCAAGACATAATAAGACGAGGCAAAAGCCCTATTATCAAGTCTGGGAAAGGGTACCAAGGGCATTGATGGGAAGAAAAGAGTTCCAACATACACAGTCTCATTGTTTGGAGTCCCACAAATCACCAAAATCAACAAACACAGTGTATGCAGAGGACCTAGTGCAGACCCAAGCAGGCTCCATGGTTGCCCCTGATGCCTGTGTGAGCCCTATGATCCCTGATTAATTGATTCAGTGGACCATGTTCCCCTGGTGTCCTCCATCCCCTCTGACACCTACAATCTTGCTTCCCCCTCTTCTGTTTGATTCCCTGAGCTCTTAGGTGAGGGACCAGATGAAGATCTCCAGTACAGTCTGCATTATAACTGTGGTTTTCTGTACCTACTTCCATCTGCTGCTGGAAGAAGCCAATATAGCAGAATATCAACTGGAATCTTTTTGTTGATTTTAATGAATTAACCAATTAATTTTTGCATGATTGTTTGCAAGATCTCTAGGCTATCCAGTTTCAATTTTCTGGACATTGACAGTGTAGGGCAAGATACAATAAGATGAGGCAAAAGCCTTCATAGTGAAGCTGGAGAAGACAAATAAATAGGAAGAGAGTCCCAATAGCAGTCAAAAGAATCCGAGATATACCTGCTCCCACTGTTATGAGTCACATAGAAAGCTATATCTTATATGGGGACGACATGATGAAGACACCTGCAGGCGCCATGCTTCTTGCCCTTCAGTCTCTGTGAACTCTGCTTCTTTAATTAGGCAGGCCTTGTTCTCCTACTGTGATCTTAAAAAGCAAAAGTCTAGGTATTTGGCAAGT
The DNA here is from genome assembly GCF_017639785.1 of Mesocricetus auratus. Lineage (NCBI taxonomy): Eukaryota > Metazoa > Chordata > Mammalia > Rodentia > Cricetidae > Mesocricetus > Mesocricetus auratus. The sequence continues at coordinate 36,251,068 of NW_024429188.1, read as the reverse complement.
TCAGGAGGTATGTGAGTGTCAGTGAGAAGGCCTGGGCAACCTATGGGGCTCTGAGCTGTGGATCAGTGTCTATCCCTGGTATACAATCTGTCTTCATGTGCCTATGGCACAAAGAGAGATGCTCTCTCAGCCTGGACTCTTAGGGGAGTGCCTTGACCCTACCAAGAGTGAAATGATAGACTCTAGACATCCCCTATGTGGAGGGATTTGGCAATAGGGTGGGAGGGAGGGTGGAAGGGGAGTGCGGGAGGAGGGGAGGGAGAGGGAACTGGGATTGACATGTGAAACAAGCTATTTAAAATTAAAATAAAAAATGATTAAAAAAAAAAAAGAAGGGAAACAGTGATGTATTGAAACAAAAATATAAAGAGTATCTTTAGACAATGGACAATAGGCAGTGTTCCATAGGCAAAGAAAAACCAGAGAGTTTTCATCAATATGGGTGACATTATAAGTAAGATGTTTAGAGCAGTAACTCTGGTTACATTGTGGATGGATAAATAACATAGTGCTTACATATCTTTTCCAATCCTTTAGGTCAGCCTAAGTCAGAACTGAGAAAAATGAGCTGGATCTCTTCCATACAGTCAAAGTATTTCTCCTCCATAATCTCTCTTCCCTCCTAGCAAATACACTTGGTCTTGTTTTATAAAATCAGCAGAGTGATTAAGATTCAACTGTCCAGCTTTCTTAGTTTAGCAAGCCAAAGAAAATGGCCTAAATGATGCCCATATTGTAAGGAAAGTGTACACTAATTTGTGAAATGAGTTTCAAACTCATTTGAAATTATGCATCGTAGTGCAATGAGGCAATTGGAGTCCATAGTGAAATGTTTCGAAATGGTGCTTTTAAGGATATTATCCACTATCTACACTACATGATGTAATACACATTTTGAAAAAATAAAGTTAATTTGTGTTTCTGATGCCTTAACAGAGTGAGGGGTGGTAAATATATGGGAACTTAATCAGTGATTAGGATTTTAAAAATGAGTAATTTTCTTCCAAACACTATAATCACACACACACACACACACACACACACACACACACACACACACGTGCACATTACATTAGCACATACCTATGGCAGTAGTTTAACTTGGGATAAGAAATGTGTGTATGGACTTTATAATTATTTTCAAATATTGCTACTAATATATTCTATTTTGTACAGCAGAATATTGTTGTCTAGGTCACTCAATGCCATGCAAAGCACACTCACCTACTATGTACCAGTTTTGCCATATTACTTCCCATGGAATTAGTATATAGTACTCCAAAGATTTATATAGTTTTTTCACAGAAAACTAGCATGATCTTCTTTGAAACAGCACTACCAAACTTTTTTTTAACAACACTGAATTCTCATGTTACTTTTCCTTACATATTGGAAGGCTCATATATGATTGTTTTTTCTCTCCTGAATTCTACCAATAACAACCTCATCATCCATTACATGTGCTGTTACTGAAGTAACACATGGGGTTTATAAATTTAAAAGTTAAAATATAATTATGTTAGAGAAAATAGCACTTGTTTTACTCAAGAATAAATAAACCCATGACCATCTGATCCTATATCAGTCAATTTCTCTTACAATTCCGAAATTAGTTAATAATTCCAATGTTCATGATATATGAAATGTGCCTAGAATTTTGCCTTATATAAAACTTCTTAAAATTGTTTTTCCAAGGAAAATGCTTTATTTATTTATTTTTTAAATTTTTTATTATTTTGGTTTTACGAGACAGGGTTTCTCTGTATTGTTTTGGAGGTTGTCGGTCCAGCCCGGCCTCGAACTCACTGAGATCCACCTGCCTCTGCCTCCCGAGTGCTGGAATAAAAGGCGTGTGCCACCACCGCCCGGCCGTTTTATTTATTTTTTAAATAAATGTTATTTAAATTAGAAACAATCTTACTTTACATATCAGTCTCAGTTCCCTGTCTCTCCCATCCTTCCATGACCACCACCAACCCCCCCATCCCATCTGCCATCCACTTCTCAGGGAGGGTGAGGGCTTCCATGAAGGATCATGAAAATCTCTCAAGTCATTTGGAGCAGGGCCTAGGCCCTCCCCTGTGTATCTAGGCTAAGAGAATATCCCTCCATAGGAAATGGGCTCCCAAAGTCCACTTGTGAACTAGGGATACATCCTGGTTCCACTGCCAGAGGCCCAATAGACTGCACAGTGCTCCTAGCTGACAAGTACAGTTATTTTGTACTATAATTCTCCCAAATCCTGATTCTCATGTCATATTTTCTCATATTGCTCATTTCCCAAATGTAATGCACCAAAATATCAAGTGGACACATAAATCTTACTCTGACTACATGTTTAATTTGAAAAGAAATAAGTGACTGCTAAGAGAATGTCAAAGAATATATATATATGAATATTTTCAATGTATAAAACAGTTCTGAAAAGGTAAGCTATTACACTTTACCATCTCTTTTACTTTTGCTATGCAGTTACCACTTAAAGTGGCAGGTTTCTATCATAACAGTACACTTTGTTTTAGATGAGATGAGATCTGTATAATATAATTTGTTTTGCTTAGGTCAGCATTAGAGTTAAAAATGACTAGGTACATATTATCTGCATGCATTTCTTGTCTATCTTGACGAATTTCTATTCATTCTCCACTCAAAATTATAATCCTGGGTTACTATGTGACAGATCTAAAATGACAGATTTTCTCATATGTTCCAAACCTGATAAGTCAGTAACACCGTATACAGTCTGTAGTACCTAGAATAGTGAAAAGAATGGGAATTTTGTTTTCTGTTGAGGTTGAAATGTTTACCTCACATAGTTTACCTTTTTCTATTTATATCCTTAGCTAAAGTTACCCTTTTTACTATCCACAGTGTTGCCCTATAGAGACTGGTCTTTGCCTCAACAACTTGGGAGTTCATTCATTATTATAGTTTTCTTCCTTCTCCCTGACAACTTCTAATAAAATGCATTATAATCATCTAAAATTTCCAAGTGTCAATAAATAAATTTACTGTTGTGCATTAAATTATGTAAAATTTTACTTTGCAAAGGGATATACCTTTCTCTGTATATACACACAATCTGTGACTCATTAAGGAAAAAAACTGGTAAATAGAATTCTATAATTTGATTTAAAGTATCATGTCATGCTTTGCTTCTAAATGAAAATGCCAGTTACAGTGTAATAACAGAGTCCAAATTATTACCATTTTACTCAAATGAAGACAGTAAAATAACATTCTCTGTCATCAGAAAACATTCTTTCTCCTTGCCGTATCATGAGGTAAGCTAATTTTGAATTTGTATGTTCTAAAATTATCCTAGTCCTACCATTTCAACAGTCTCTTTAGTCGTAACTAAGTTCCACTTGAAGTTTGCTTTTTATTTGAGTTTTTTTCTGCTTCTCTCTAAAATAACAAATAGACAAGTAGCTTTTATAGCATACTGTAGCTGAGTTCTTAGGTACCTGAAAACAGGAACCATCCATTAAATTTTTCATTGCAATCTACTGATTGTAATTGAAATTTATTAAAACCAATAGTCTAAATTCATTCACCTTGGGTAGGGCCTATGTTTCCATGTTAATTTGACTATGCTGACCAAACCCATGAAGTATCTTCTTTGATTTCCATATTTTTCCTATTGTATCCTGTATCTCTCTATTGTAAGTTTATCAAACTGATTTTCCAGTTGATGGTTCAACTGTATGGCCTATTAAAAAACTGAAAAGGCTTAGGGAGAGTGTACTAGAACATATTTTTGAGTAATCACTTCAGTTGTTTCTTAACATGAGCTTTAAGATTTTGCATATCACAGCCATTTATGTAGCACTTCCTCTTAGTATTCACAATACAGAAGTAAAAGCTTCTATTATTTCTCACAATTTGCAAAATTAAGGTTTTTCATCTCACTAGATAAAGAAGATGATATAGAGATATGTATCTCTTTAGTCCATTTCCATTTCCCCTCCTACTCCTATGAAATATTAGGAAAACAATCACATTCTTGGTTTACAGTAGTTAATTATCTAATGTATACCAATAGCTAATATGTAAAATGTAATTTAATTAATTTAAAAATCATTTACTCTTATTTTCTTCACTATCATTAAACCAATCTGTTTATTTCAAGTATCAAACTGACTTTTAATTTGCCTTTACTACTTTCCTCTTCATGCTATTATCAGAATATTTTCATCTCTTTACTATGATTAAGCTATTTTATTTTCATTAAGACATACTAGAACCTATCCAACAATGAGAGATGCACTCTTGCCCTGGACTCTTGGGGGAGGGTATAGGCCCTGCCCTGGATGAAATGACAGACTATGGACACCCCCAGGGAGGGCCTCACCCTCCCTGGGGAAATGAGGGGATATTGGGAGGGTTGGTGGGAAGGCATGGGAGAAGGGGAGGGAAAGGGAGAGGGACCTGGAATTGACATGTGAAGCAACCTTGTTTCTAATTTAAATTTAAATTTAAACATAAAAAATAAAATAAAAAAGACATCCTAGAATTGTGTTTAAACATTTATCTGGAACACTCTTTCAGTCATATGTACCCTGAGTATTAAAACCCTACTATTCTTATAATTCCCTTTGTGTAGCATATCCAAATGATCTTTTCCTCACATTTTGGATTATCATGTTATCTATTACTGTTAAGATGCATATACTCTTGACTGAGAGCACAAACTCACACCCTTATGAGTAAAACTGCATTACTAGCTAACTGTACTGCCTTCAGTAGATTCATTACTCAGTCTATAGACCATAAAATGCTATGCTATGATATTATGAAATATGTATTCTATACAAGTTTCACAGAATGATTTAACATTTGGGTTGTTCATCATATTTACTCTGTGCTTTCATTAATATTCATATAGTATTTTTAGAATGTAAAACTATATTATCTTAGTAAGAGTAATTTAAAACAGATGCATGCTATCTCACTTAAGTGAATCTAAGCTTCAAATCTTCGGATATGTGTATTTAATTTAGAGTACCTTTAGAACCCAGAAAAGTATAAAAGGGCCATTGGACATTGGGGGAAGATCTGAAGAGAAGAAAAAGACTTTATAACAGGTTACTTATGAAGGGTGAGAAACGAATAAAAGGGTAGTGTTTATGAGGCCAGGAAGACTGAAGGGAAAGGGACAGGGAGTGATGGTGGGGGACTAACAATGAATATATTGAAAACTTCATACAGAAAACTACTGTTCCATAATCTTACTAAAAATATAATTTAAAAACTTAGAGTGAAGTTACCATACACAGAGTAATACTGCTTCTCCTGGCAGCCATTGTTTATCAACTAAGAATATCAGTGCCATGTGTGGGATACCTCACTTTGATTTGTTTGTGAAATGGGTCCCAGAGACCCCCATCTCTTGGATGTTCACCAGAATATGATGGTGAGACCAACTAATGCTGAAGGTACCACACTTTTTAATGATAGGAAGAGGAGAAATTAGGCTGTCGCTGATCTGGAATCTTTCTCCTAGCTGGCTAGCTTTCATAGTGCTGGAAGGTGTTTGTGGGGGAGAAAAGCCATTAACATTTGCAAATATTTTATCTACATGTTAACTTAACAATATTTCCAACATACTGCTTCCCATTTGTGACCATGAATAGTCACATATATTTGTATTTCATTGTCGAAGTGAAGCCCTCAATTCCTTATTATTAGAAACTAAATTTACCTGACAAGAGTTTAATAAGAATGAAATTATTTATAATTGTGTGATTCATCAGCTATTTCAGTAAATAAAGTACAGTATGTAATATTCAAAGCTTTTTAATTTCTTTATTTGTTGGATATTTTATTTAAATTAGAAACAAACTTTCTTCACATGTCAGTCCCAGCTCCCTCTCCCTCCCCTCCTCATACTGCTCTCCCAATTATCCCCCCAACCTCCCAAACAATCTCCACTCCACTCTCCAGGGAGGGTGAGGCCCTTCATGGTGGATCTCCAAAGTCTGTCATATCCACTCTTCAGTTGAGGGGCATCTAGGTTGCTTCTAGGTTCTGACTATTACAAATAATGATGCTATGAACATAGTGGAACAAACATCCTTGTATGAATGTGCATCATATGTCGAAGAGAGGGATTGCTGAATCTTGTGGTAGACTGATTCCCATTTTCCTGAAGAATCGCCATACTAATTTCCAAAGTGGCTGTAAGATTTGGCACTCCCACCAGCAGAGTGTTTTAATTTCAGTCAAGAGCTATTGTTTCATTTGTGTTTGAATAATCAAGAAATACATAATTTCCCCTTTGATTTTTTATTATTTGACTTAGTATCTTTGTATCTGTTTTACTTGTGGTTATATGGTGTGTTGGCCAATATCTTAGGCAAATACATATGATATTATTAGAAGTAAGTCACAAAATGTATGATTTCTGTAACCTGAGGCATACTCTGGCAAAGAAAGCGCACTTTTGTAGAATAAAAGTATAGTATTCTCTGATTTTTGTTAGTTTTGTTTCATTTTGTTTTTTTTACCAGTAGTTTCTTTGGACTATTATTAGATATAGATCTAGGTAGGATGAACAAAGCAATATAAATGTGCCTATTTGATTGAAGGGCGTAACTACTACAATAAATATTACTTTAGTTGGAATGAAGTACATGTATTACCTAATGAAGTTTCCCTAATTATTTATTTTTGGAAAACATGGTGTTCATATCTAAACAAAACTGATATTTCAAGGAAACATCCAGAAAATGTAGAATGACTGATGAATTATTGGAATAGGTCTGACATTTTATCATCAAACTTAGACCAATCTTCACAACTTTGTAAGAATAATATTACCTCAAGGATGCCACATTATTGTTCAATTCCTGATAGAAAAGGATCACAAATGAGTCCACTATCTTAATATTTGGATGAACTTGCCATGTTTTAAATGTGTTCTGCTATTGAGAAAATGAAAATTCTGTACCTATCTGAGTTATTCAATAACAGCACTGATTCGTAGAATAAAACTCTCTGTAGGACACATGTACACACACATACACACACAGATACAGACAGACAGACACACACACACACACACACACTTCAGGAGCTCCTTTCTCTCTGGCTGTCTGAAATTTGAAAAAGTCAAGCAAGACATAATGGCATATGTTCTCTCTCATGCACAATCACACACACATTATTGTCTCATAAAACAAGAAATTAGAGAGGTGTTTGTCAGAGGGTCAGGAACGTGAGAAATGGAGAGTAACAATTACAGTGTATATATAACCTAGTGTAGACATAAAGAATAAAGAGATATTTGAGATATTCTATATAATGTAGCAAAAAAAACTAAATACTGAGTGCTATACCTTAATATGTCTTTGGGAGGATAGCAATTAAGTATTTACATCATAGATGATATCAGATTCTTGAAGTGATTGGTGGGATTATGTGTTTATTTGAGCTTTACACACTGTACTGAATTAAACAGACATAACTTCTCCTTCTGTCCCTAAAATACCTACCAACTGTGATTTGTAAATATACTTGAAGTTCATAGTTCTATGATTCATATACTAAAGTTATTTGTACTAAAATACTCTGATATCGTACATTTCATATATTGTGACAAACATACCTAAATATTAAAATTCTAAATTATTTCATCCAATGAAAAATGTTACTACTGTATGATTATTACAAATGTCTAGTAGTATTTTAACTAGTTGAATCAGTGAAATGTGTATTGTATTCAAATATATAAGGGTATTATTACTTTTTTAAAATGTGTGTTTCTTTTTGCAAAAGTTTTCTAGTTGTAGCATAATTTTAGTAACTAACATTCATACTGTTGTAGATATTGTTTATTATTGTTGTCAATGTTAAATCCATATTATTTTTGTGAAAAAATATTTTTCCAACAGTGTATTCTTTTATTTTCATAGTCTATTCAATGTAATGTCCATTCAATTCTAATCATTTAGTATAATATTCAAAGGAGAAGAAAGGAAAATATTTCCTCATACCTTCTTAAACATCATATTTAATTATATTTTTTAAAAATCTGGCAATAACTCTGATTATTTGCCAGATGATTTTCACTGAATTATTTCAGTCATACATTTCTTCATAAGAAATAATACTCACATACCTTAGATCCTAAGTGTCACTAGACATGTAAAATGCAAAGAAATAAACAAGTAGACACAGGCGTCTGTCTTCTTTGAAACATGTTATTGTGGGGGAAGTAAGGTATATTAATCTTTCTCCATGCTACAGTATAAATTAGATTATGTAAGTATTTAAAATGGAAATTTAAGCAAAATAGTGAAACTTATCATTTATAGCTGCATTCACATTTTTATTTTTTATTTTTTTATTTTTCCTCTCCCTCATCTCTTTTAGATGGTCCTTACCTCCATACTCATCCAACTCCATGCCTTCTTTCTCTCTTCCTTTAGAAAATAGACAGATGATAAACAAACAAACCAGAATGAAAACTGAAAACAGCAGATAGAGTAAAGAATAAGCATTAAGGTCACATATACACAGACATAAATGCACACACACATAAATATAAAATCACAATATCAGAAACCAAAGAAAAACATGAGAAACACACATACACAGACACAGATGTGCACACACACAAACATAAAAACAAAATCAGAAACAATAGTGCAAACAAAAGACTGATCCTTTTAAGGTCATGTTTATGAAGCAGATGCACATTAATGTTACTTCTCCAATATTGGAAATTGTGATGAATAGAGTATAGATGCTAAGTTGTAACACTGAGTAATGCAATTCTTGGAATCCTCATCTCTGCAGGATACCATTTTGGGGATTTGGGGGTTGCCAGAAGATTCTCAGGTAGCCAGACTCGGGTATATCAAGTGTCTGCTGGCAGAGCTACATACTTGGTCTTACAATAAACACTTTGCTGGTGAAAGGAGACAGCAAACAATGTTAGAACAATTATGAAAAAGAGGAAACCTAGAGAGAAAGACATTTAGTTTGATGCATTCTGTAATTGAACTACCTGAGTTCAAGAACTTTGAACATTTATCAAGTGAGAGTTAAGGAGATAAATATGCCTTCAGATATATATATGTATGTATGTAAGTATGTATATATGTGTGTGTGTGTGTAAGAGCTTAAATCAGTAGAAAGACAGTGAGTGTGCTGAATGAATGAGAAAGGTCATCCCACTTATGAAGCATGTCATCATAATAATAAATGAAAAGAAAAGATAGAGGTTTGTCAACTAAATGAAAAACATCCCAGAAATGGTATTAAAAACTTATAGAATATAAGGATAAACTACATTCAGCCAGTTGAGAGTGACATTGTACAATTTGTGCACTTGCAAATAGAATCATAATCACATGAGATTTCAAGTACATAAATTTAGATACTAAGGAAAAAATGAGGTCATGACATATATTTGAAGGCTTACAACAGTTACATAATCAAGTCTCCATAACTTAGCTATTACAAAGTTAGGTATATATGCTTTTGTTCCAACAAAATCAAAGCATCAATTTACTCATGGCAAATATCTGCCTCTAAGCAAAATTCCATGTGGAGGTAATGAGATAATTGTTTATTTTACATTGAGTACAAACTATGAAGATTAAAAATAGCTCGTGGATATAGAAATGACAAATTCTATAAGTCAGATTTTATTAAACTATGGTAAGAATTCCTTGGAGATACTGTGATCATTATGTAAATATGTTTAAATATGATAATTGTAAATGCTATGTTATTTACTCAGTTTGTGTTCTGGCTCCGTCATAAAACAGTTACATTCAGAGCTCAGATGTAGTAGAGTAATACTTTCCATATTAATGAAATGAATTTAACATTTCAAGTGAGTTAAAATTATTTTATAAAATATACATTAGGATTTAAGGACAATTCTACTTACTGTTTCGCACTAAAAGGACGTCTATAACACAGATATAAGTTAGAGTATGACATACATGAAGTTTGTAGTTCATAAAAATTGATAGTTCCTCATCAATTAGTTTTTTCTTGCTGTTGTATTCTCTTGTGTATTGAGAGCTGATTCTAGGACATCCTAACGTCCTATGACTAGAAATCCAAGCATTCAGAAAAAGAGACTCAAACCATGAATCCAACCATTAAATAAGAATTTATTCAGAAAAAAAGTGAACAAACTGTGAGATTAATTTGGATAGTAGAAATGTAAATAAACATGTATTCTTAAAAGCATTTTCAAAATTAATGCTGTTCACAAATAGCGATATAAACATCACCTTTTGAATTTTAATAGAATGTTATTGGAAGTTCAACAATTCCCCAAGTTTAAAGTCAAATCTATAATCATTTCTTCTAGTTAAGAAGATATCATGCAGAAAAAATCCAAAATTATTTTTAATTACAAAATATGATAGTTATATTTAAGCTGTGGCTATTTTGATGAGTTCAGTATGATAAAATATATGAACATCTCATACTTATAGGAGTGATGGTAAACATCAATTTTACATTTGTGCTTTGCATTAGGTAAGAGTTTGATGAAGGGTTTCAGGAGGATCAACATAGCAGGAAGGTAACATCTGGTATGGAATTATAAATGAGAATATTCTATAAGCTCACAGAAAAGATGGATAAAATTGAGGGACAGGAGATTAGGAGCTTAACCAACTAAGTGCTCACTTGGCACAACCAGGAGAACTCTTAAACTATGAGCCAAAGTAAATACTTCCTCCTCTATGTGGTTCCTGCCAGGTATTTCACAACTATTTGAAAATAATTAACAAAATAAGATTCAAATAAACCGTATTCTAATAAAACAACGCTTTGTTGTAAACTATCTATATTATAACTGTTGCCTGTCATTTATCTGAAACAAAATTATTGTTGATGGTGAACAACCATGCTTATTAAATTGAAAATGCTATTATCCCTAACATTTCTGAAATGCTCTAGAACAGTGGTTCTCAACCTTCCTAAGACTGTGAGTCTTTAATACAATTCCTCATGCTGTGTTGATGCTCAACCATAAAATGATTTTGTTGCTATTCTGTAACTGTACTTTTGCTACTGCTCTGAATAGTAACGTAAATACTTGACACTCAGAACATCTGCTAAGCTATCCATTTGAAAGATTCATTTGACCTCCAAAGGGGTCACAACCAGTAGACTGAGAACCAATGCTCCAGCATATGTTATATTAAAACAATGTCCAAAGAATATGAGTTTTTCCAGTTTACTTTTATAAACCAAGCATCCTGTTTGTTATAGTAAAATTTTTGTCATGTGCTAGCACACAGTTGTGAACAAAGCTGTATGATTGTCTCTATAATGTCCTCAGCATGAAGTTTTTGTACAGTGCTGAGGGAAAAATCTCTGAATTCTTAGAGCTCTGCCACAGTTGATCTTGAAGTATATTAGATAAAAGGAGAATATAATCTCTTCTTTCTTTTTTTATATTTTGTTCACAACCATTTCAAATAAACTCATATCTATGTGCCAAGCACAGTAGTTAATCTATAGTTAGGGGAAAATTGATATCACCTAATCAGTGTTTTTTGCTTGTGGATGTTGGCATGCCATTTTATTCAAACATATTTCTGGTTTGAATTTACTAGCATAGAAGTCATCCCAGAGAAACTGGAAAGCATTTAAGATATGAAAAGATTCATGATTCCATGAATATTATTGTAAATACTTGTAAACAAATAAGCACCTGTTTTATTTTTATCTATGTATAGCTTGTTCATATATCCAAATTTAGCCTTGTAAGAATATGAATGTTAAAAATTTCGTCTTGTAAGAATATGAATGTTAAATCCATGATGACCAGATGACAGACTTTTGACAAAACCTTGGCTTGCTAATGCAAGCCATGATATTAAAAGGTACAGTCCATTACAAATTGGTAGACAAAATTAGAAACTTATTTAGAATGCAATTATAAAGCATAAGAAATAATGATGTTCAACAAATGCTGAAACATATTTCATAACCAGCATCAAGGTGAGGGGAGCCCAAGGTAAATATAGAAACATGTCCTCGGGATGGATATAGTTTTGATGTTTAGCAAGCTTTTATTCCGCATGCATTATTTATAAGGCACTAACCAGTGTGGTACACTTTTAGCAGAACTTCCCACCAATCCCATTAATGAATATAACCCCCACAACTAGCATTTCATGTTTATTTAGTAGTTTTTGAAAAGATCATTTTAGACCATATGATTCCTAATATTATCAGAGATAAATTTTTTGTTACTTAAGCACTGGGAAAATATTAAGTAAAATGAAACACCGCATTGTGCTAGATATTTATAGTATAGTTAGTGATTCTGCTATGTTAGATATAGAAATGAGTTGAAGATTTTTCCAGGAAATAATTTATAAAAATTGTTTGAAAGCAAGGAGAGTTACAAGGATATTAATCTGCCAATGTTGTACATATATCTTCAGAGAGAATCAGAGACCAGGCACGTCTGATGGTGTTATTGTTAGAAAGTAGGTAGCCAAGAAAATGCTTGAAAAGCTACCAAAGCGAGCTTATTTCAAAGGGACAAGAACATCACTGAGCTAATCCCTTCCTTAGCTTTTGACAGACTTGCATCTCAGTGTTTGCTTCAATGTGAGCTATTATGTGCTGACTTCAGCATGGGAGCACTGAAATTGGGACATGACTACACATTTCATTACTGACTCAATTCTTTCACGTCCTGGGAAAGTATTTGTTTTATATATATATATATATATATATATATATATATATATATTGACCAATAAATGGCAATGGTGTATACAATATCAAATGAATTTTTATCATTACTCATTTCTACAACAAATCTAGAATAGCATTCCCAATGGTTATGACTTTTATCTTTAAAGCAAACTCTATTTAATTGCTGAAATAGTTTAATGACAAATAACAAGACTTTTTTGCCCCTTTTGAAATATTTTCCAATAGCTACATTTTTAAAACTATTGGATTTTTAGTTTTATTTTTTAAAAAATAAGTCTAACTTGGAAAATATGAAATAAAGGATAACAAAACCTGGCTATAGGTTTAATGGGATTTTGATTTATTATAATTTATTGTGCATGGAAATTTGCACACATATTTGACAAGGTGCACATATGTAGGTCAGTAAAGAGCTTTATGGAGTTGGTTATCCTGTCCACGTTTATGGCAGTTATGGATTGAACTCAGTAGAATGATCAGTTATCTCAGTTGCTAATTAATGGAACTTTTAAACATCAATATTATGATAATTCAGAATACTTGTATGTAAAAAGTTTTACATTATATTTAAAATTATACTTATACATTTAGCAATAATTCATACACACACACACACACACACACGTATGACTGGTGGTAGCGATCTATATCACATGAGAGCACAGTTACCATTTCTCAATAGGACACTGACTGGCAAAGCAGAATGGAGGAATAAGGGACAGTCATGAGGTGAATGAATATGAAGAAAGTATAATGGTATGCATATGAGGATATCCAAAATGATCTAAGAATGAGAAATGAACCCCAGCGACTGGTCCTAGTCTTCAAATAGTGTCCAAATGTTATAAGATTCTCCAAATTTGTGAAGTATTTAAAATATGTGTTCATAATTGAAACCTTCAGTTTATTAAATTCTCAGCAATTAATTTTGACATAAAATGTTAAATGGGCTCCAGAGAGCATATCAATTATTGAACCTGATGCAGTCCAACAGCCACCAATGCACTATCCCATCATTATACAAAACCTTTTACAAAATTAAAATACAGGGGAATAAAACATCACATTCTCTTAGTGTTAATATTTCTAATAACTAAGAGAGTTTTTTCAGGATAAAATATTTATGCAATGAACACAGATGTACAGAAAAGTCAAAGTTGAGAAAAATGTTTTCAGTTTTTGCCTTTGCATTATGCCCCAATCTTCTGAGCATTTCTGCTTGAGATGCTGATTGCCAGTGGTCTGACCCTTGTTTCTTACACCACATTGAAAATATCATAGAGGGGGAAAAAAGTAAAATCTTATTTCCAAAGAATAAGACATGAAGCTACATTATAAACCTATATGATAACATTAAATCCTTTTATCTAGGAAAAACTAGGGAGAGGCTCTAATATTTCTGATAATGTCAGATTTTGTACAATGTTGCATCAAAACCTGACATGAATGCTAGGTATTTTCTTACTTGTTATTATATGCCCTCTCTGTTTTCTTCCTTTTGTCACCACACAATTTGCTCACATTCTTTGTAGTAATTCTTTTATGTTAACTTTTTAAAAATTTAAATAAAAAACGTTTGTTTCACATGTCGATCCCAGTTCTCTCTCCCTCCCCTCCTCCACTGACCCTCCACCACCCGCTATCCCATCTCCTTTCTGCTCCCCAGGGAGGGTGAGGCTTTCCATGGGGAATCTTCAAAGTATGTCTTATCATTTTGAAAAGGGCATAGATCCTCCCCTGTGTGTCTGGGCTGAGAGAGTATCCCTCTATGTGGAGTGGGCTCCCAAAGTCCATTCGTGTACTAGGGATAAATACTGATCCACTACCACAGACCCAATAGATTAACCAGACCTCCAAACTGACAACCTCATTCAGGGAATCTGGAACAGTCCTATACTGGTTTCCCAGCTATCAGTCTGGGATCTATGAACAAACCCTTGTTCAGGTCAGCTGTTTCTGTGGGTTTCTCCAGCCTGGTCTTGACCCCTTTGCTCATCATTCCTCCCTTTCTGCAACTGGATTTCAGACTTCGGTTCAGTGTTTAGCTGTGAGTATTTGCTGCTGCTTCCATCAGCTACAGGATGAAGGCTCTAGGATGGCATATAAGACAGTCATCAATCTCATTATTGGAGAAGGGCATTTAAGGTAGTCTCTTGACTATTGCTTGGATTATTAGTTGGGGTCAACCTTGTAGATATCTGTACATTTCCGTAGTGCCAGAATTCTCTTTAAACCTATAATGGTTCCCTCTATTTTGGTATCTCCTTTCATGTACTCTTCTATTCTCCTGACTCAATCTTCCTACTCCCTCATGTCCTCTTCTCCCTTTTACTTCTCCCCTTCTCTTTCTTCTAACTCCCTCTCCCCTCCCCCATGCTCCCAATTAGCTCAGGAGATCTTGTCCCTTTTCTCTTCTCTGGGGCACCATGAATGACTGTCTCTCTTAGGGTCCTCCTTGTTTCCTAGCTTCTTTGGCATTGTGGATTGTAAGCTGGTACTCCTTTACTCTATGTCTAAAATCCATATATTAGTGAGTATATACCATGTTTGTCTTTTTGTGACTGGGTTACCTCACTCAGGATTGTTTCTTCTAGTTCCATCCATTTTCCTTCAAATATCAAGATTCCATTTTTTTCCACAGTGTAGTAATACATTGTGTAAATGTACCACATTTTTCCATCCATTCTTTAGTTGAGGGACATGTAATTTGCTTCCAGGTTCTGGCTATTATCAATAATACTGCTGTGAACATGGTTAATATATGCCTAAGAGTGGGATTGCTGGATCTTGTGGTATAATTAACATTCATTGGTCACTTCTATTTTTGTTATACACCTTGGTTTTAAAAACTCATTAAATGGGACTATAAGGAAAACGTTGAGATCTAAGTAGCACTTGTTACAATTTACATGGAAAAAAGTATTATTCTATTGTAGAATATTCTAATAATTGTCTTCAGGAAAAGTAGATTTTAAATAAGTGCAGACTGGCACACCGTGCTTTGCAAACACAGTGGAAATTAAGCTCCAAACACACTAACCACTAATGTAACCAAGAACTATTTAATATTCTCATAAAGAAAATAACGTGACCTTCTTTGCAAGCTTATTCCGTGGCCCTGACAACTTCATTTGCTACAATTATTTTCAAATGATTTAAGCATGTCAGGCTTCAGGGTTCATCAGTTGTAAGGGAAAAAAATGTTGTTCTCTGTAGAAAATGATATCAGTCTTACCTGTAAGCAAACTGATACTGGTATCTTTTGTCTGAGAGAGGCACTTGCATTTTATTAGTGTTATATGGATAGTTTTGCTTTAGTGACTGTTTTTTTCCAGGTACTTCTGAATGTCAAAGTGCATGAAAAGAGGGAAGCAGTGAAAAATGACAGTGGTGGATTTGGTGTAGAAATATTTGATTTGCTCAAAAGCATATTTTCTCCCACAAACAGAAATTATTCCTGAAGATATACTACATGATTATTTGCAAATGTATTGTCAAATGTTTACCCAAATTACATTATTTGCAATCTCAATCATTTAATTTTCTTGCTTGAGTGGCAACCATGCTTCCAACATATATTATAGATAATTTCAAATATAGAAATGGCATTGTTAACTAGAATAACCATGTTTTACAAAAGGTATCCAGAAATCATTCATCATGAAACTGAAATCTGTACACTTTCACATTTTATTCTATTCTTTCAGTATGTTTTTAAGTTTTCCAATGTTCATTCAGAATTCTCCAAATTATGTTAAGTCTTTTCTTTGTGTAGCTATATAACACTTGCCTGTATGAAATGGTAAGATATGTCTAAAATGACTTTTATTTTATTTTTGTTGAAAAAAGTTTCTTCTGTCATAGAATACATCCTGGCCACAGTTTCCTCTACCTCTACTCTTTCCAGCTGGCCCAGTACCTCCAGTCTCCCCTGAACCCACTTCTCCCCAATTTCCCTTCAGAAAAGAGCAGGCCTTCAAGAGACAACAATTTTGTCTTTTAGTTTAAGTATGAAATATTTATCCCAGTGTTTCTGTGGTCATCATTAGTTTTCCTCTTAGAAACACAGAAGCATGTATAGATGCATATAAATGATATTTTTCTGCATTCCTTTGTCCAAAATTGATAGAGAACCACTGTGATGGAAAATTAGAAAAAACAAAACTGATTTCAGTCCAGCATGCCCAAAATAAAATCTGTGACTTTGTTTTCTAAAGTCTTTGTTTTATTCAGTTTGTACAAGAAAGACAGAAAATCCCTTTGGATTAAATTTATGAGGTAGGTGTTAACAGGCCCACTCACTGGGAAACTGCAGCTGTACTTAAGTGATGGACTACAGTCTACAATGTAATGCATTACTGTGTCTAACTCTGCATTTCTATATCCCTGTACCAAATTACTTTTATTTTTTATATATGTATCACTAAATTTGAGGCTTTGAAATATATTTCTTAAAGTTAATCTGAAAAGTTAAACAACAGAGCAAATTCTTAACTAGATACTTTGTTTTCATAAATATTCTTTATGTTTTGCCTTACTGCTAGTGTTTATTGAAAACTGTCTTCCTAAAGGTAGATCAATAAGAAGTCATTTCAAATTATATAATCCTTTAAATAATTTTTAAAGTTCAAATTGAAAATAAAACTTTTATATTTAATGTGTAGGAATTCAACTTTACAAAAGTTTGATAAATTTCCCCACTTACTGTTAGAAGCTGATTTAGGGCAAAATATTTTACTCTCATTAAAACAGAAAGGACCAAAAATGTTGACCACACACTTGTTATTAAACTTAACTGTATTTAAAATCAGCAATGATTTTATCATTGTCTCAATGACTTGCAGCATTGTAAATCTGTTTGTATTTTTCTAGTCATAACTAGCTTGTGAAAAGCCAGAACTCTCTTCCACATCGCCTCTATGTATACAACAAAGACTGTTCTCGTGGTTTTAATAAAATGAAAAGAGTAAGGTAAAAAATTAGAATATGGTGAAGATTGAATGGTTTGATCCTGTGACTTTTACATAACTCAGAATGGAAATAACCCAGTTCCTTTATCCTTTTAGTGGAGAAACAAGTCAAAATCACAGAGGCTGGAAACTTTCCTTATTCAGATTTTCAAACAAATTTCATAAATATGTTAGAGAAATTCACAAAGACCTGAATAATGTTGAAAAATTCCCTTTGGAAGATAGGGCAGAGCTGCGTGATACAACAATGCCATCTATTGGTATCCAAGGAATGGCACTGACCACAGCTGGTTTGCAGTGTTAGAGGTAGGGAGGCTTATAGTTTGGTCATGCTAACATAAACTCATTGAAAGCCTAGATGCTCCTTCTCATGAGCTTCACTTGTAAATATTAAATTACATATTAATAAGGTACCATTCACATGTATATATGTTGTACATTGATATGCTCACCTACCTCCCCAGTAATGTTCTCCATTTCACATTAGCTATGACTAGTAGGTGTCTTGTTGAAAGATGCAATTTTATTAGAGCTGACAGCACTCTCTTTTTTAGTTACGCATGTCTTTGTACACCATGTTCCCAATCTCATTAGTTACTTTGGTTTCTAAGAAGAAAGAAAAAGTCTAAAGGATTTTTCCTTTTCACAGTTGAGCTGAACGTTTCTATTCCCAAATACTACAACCCAGAATGTGTTAAAAGTATCTTTGGCTATTCTCAAGGAAGAGTAAAACAATCAATTGAGGATTTCATATTAGTTTCATTTTGTCCTTATAGTTCTGGAGTTCGGTATTCACTTAGGGGAAAGACAATTTGCCTGGCGTACACAAAGCACTGGCTTCAGTGTCCAGCCTTGCCCATCCTCCCCAAAATGTTTGTCCTGTAAAAATCAGTTGTAAATATATGTGATCTTTTTTCTTTCTGAACATGCAGTTCAGAAAATAAAAGATATTTATTTATTTCAAACAGCACCCAAATTAAAGAATTAAGATATCCATTTAACCCAAACACAATGAAGACATGAAAATTAGTGAGGTCATGGAAGCAATAGTCTCCCATTTTTTAAAATGGTGATTAAATGTTTAGGGATAAGGTTCTTCACATGTGGTAAATTGGGATTCCCACAACAATGTGCAAAAAAGTAAAATAAGATATTTCAATGAATTCTCATGAATTAAACTTTAATGCTACTATCTACACATTTGTAATTATATTTTTAGCATTGCCATAAAGAGAAAAATGTGCTTAAATGGACGATTTTATTTAAATAACGTCCTTTGCATTTTCTTCACTTTGATCACTTGCTTTAATTATTGGGGGAAGACAGGTGACACTTTAAATGACTCGTACTAACTAGTAATTTGACTAATAGATTGTCAAGTTATATTCTTGTTATGCAATGTTTACTTGAAGATGGTTAAGACTGTGTAAGTCTTTCTTATTTAAAGATATATGCTAATAAAACCCCCTCAAACAATCACATTGATTTGGATATTATGGCTCATTTGAAAGAATAATCCAATTTTAAAATATAAAAATCCTTTTTACTGTTTCTATTGTATGTTTTTGTCATTTCTCAAATACAAGTGCTTCAAGCTCTTCCTTCTCTATAGCTGTCATATCCTGTTAGAAAAGCTTTATATTTTTATATTTCCTTTAGTAGACTCATGCTTCTACTCACATGTCTTCAAGGGTAATTTTATATTTTTCAAATGAGAAGTCTGAAATATGCATAAGTGGTAGGACATAATTTAAATATTAAAAATTATCCCATACAAATTTTAATGATGTAATTTAAAATTTATCTCACCTCAGTGATTTATCAAAAAGCAATCTAAAGTTCTTATTGGCCTGTTATATTAATTCAGAGTAGTTTCCTAACTAACAGGAAGGGGTTTGTTTTCATGTACATGAGTGTATGGTGCACATGTGTGTGAGCTCACCAGTGTGTGTGTGTGTGTGTGTGTGTGTGTGAGTGCATGTTTTTGCGTGTGTCTGTGTGTGTTTGCATGTGTGTACATGTGTGTATATGACTGATATTGACATTGGGATGTTGATCATTCAACTTACTCATTGAGGTACGACCTCAACAAAATTCAGTGATCATCATTGCTGGTCTATAATGTTATCCAGCTTGCTCTGGGTATACCAAGCTCTACCTTTCAATAACTAGAAGTACAAGGGGTCACCATTATACCCATCCCTAATTTATATTAGTTTTGGGGATGTGAACTGTAGTCTTAGTGATTGTATGTCAATTAATTCATCCATGAAGTTATCTCCCTAACCCTAATGGAAAGTTTAAATTTCTCAGTTCTAGTACAAATTAGTAGTGAGAATCAGAATGTGGAAACACAGGGTTTGGAAAATTATAGCTATTACTCAATCAGTTTGCTAATAGTGTAGAGCACTGAAATCAGTCTCAAACAATATGTTGTAAGTGACTTTGGATCAACAATACATTTCTTTCTTCTTTATGAATATATTTGAAATTGTTTGTCTAGTAGCTCTCTGGGAAAACCAAGTTCAGTTCTAACTCACTTGTAACCCATGCTGTCCTCAAATTTTCACAGTGATTATCTTGCCTCTGTTTTTATGGTTCTGGGATAATGAGTGTGCACTAGCATACATGGCATGTTCATCAAAAAATTGTTGACAACTTTTTTGAGATTGTAATATAATTGCATCATTTATCTCTTCCCTTTACTCCATCAAAATGACTGTGAATCCATTTGAAGCATCAGCCGTTTTAAATGGGTCCCCTTAATAAATTGGGATTGACAATTCATTGTTGCGATGTTGCTTAGAAAAATGCTTTTTTAAACCCATATATTTTAAACTAACCAATAATGCTTTATACAATATTTTAAGCATGATATGAATATAAAGACTTCTAAAAGTATGAATGATTAGCAGGGTTTTAAAGCACAAATCATAGAAAAACATTTTCTGGATGTTACCAGAGACAATGCAAATGGGCCACCTGATATGGGAGAACAATGGTCAGACATTAAACAAAATATACTGATGTTTATGTGATTTAGCTTTCAGTTAATTTTCCCAGATGCATGATATTAATATACTCACTTGTTGCTAATTGATTGAAGATCTGAAAAGATGAAGTTGGTTGACTAGTTTCTTAAAATAGACATAAAGCTTTGATAGCAATCACAAGATACTCAATACTACAACTCAGCCTCATTCCCAGCAGGCATGATCTGTAGTTTCTACCCAGACATCAGAATGTAGGACAACTAACGTAAAGAGATTATCACAGATTTCCAATGACTTTTTCCATAGCCCTTCCTATAAAGTCAGTGGAAGACTGTTTTCAGAGACCTGTAAAATAGGTTATGATGATATAGGAACCCATACATTTTGGTTTTGATCACTGTTTACCCCAAATGGTCCAGTCTTTCTCAACCATCTATACACAATCCAACTAAAAGTAGTTAATAATTTTAGTCTGAATACATTTGAAAATTTTGTTGTTATCCTGTGATCACATATGTACTGCTTTTGGAGATCTGACCATGAAAGCCAGCTCCAGGGAGAAGAACATGAAAGATCAGGAATGTCCAGCTGGTTGAAGAAGAGAGAAAGAGAGGAAAGGAAGATATACCTTGATAGAAGGTGTCATCATAGGCTTAACGAGATACCTGGCACTAGGAAAATTGCAGGAACTCACAAGAATGACCCCAGCTAAGAATCTAAGCAGTAATGGGGAGTCTACCTTAAATGTCCTTTCCTTATAATGAGATTGACAACTACCTTGTATGCTATCCTAGAGCCTTCATCCTGTAGCTGATGGAAGCAGAAGCAGAGATTCACAGCTCAGCACTGAGTGGAACTCCTTGAATGCCTTTTAGAGAAGGAGAAGTTATGAGCAAAAGGGTCACAGAAACAGCTGACCTGAGCATTTGGGATCTCACAGACCACAGTCTGAGAGCTATGGAACGAGGGTAGGACCAGACCAGGCCCCCTGAACTTGGGTGTCAGTTGGGAGGCCTGGGCAGTCTATGGGGCCTCTGACAGTGGAACCAGCATTTATCCCTAGTGCATGAATGAGCTTTGTGAGCCCATTATTTATGGGGGGATACACAGGGTAGTGCCTAGGTCCTGACCCAGATGATATATGACAGATTTGATGATTCCCCCATGGAAGGCCTTACGCTCTCTGAGGAGTGGATGGGGTTAGGATGAAGAGATAGGGGGGAATAGGAGAAAGAGAGGAATAGGGAACTGGGGTTGATATGTAAAATAAGATTTTTTTGTAATTTAAATAAGAATTAATTTTAAAAAAGAAAAAAAAAGAAAACCAATTCCAGGTTTTTGTCTTGAGAAATATTTGAACTCCATAAAACTGTACCTAATTTATATATTTTGAGTATATATGCTTATTAAAATATTATAGAGATAAATTTTGTAGAATTATTAACATGCACATAAAATTTGTGATATTCACAGTGACTTTTTTCAAATCAGTATTTCTTTGAGGTGTTAATAAATGGTTTCTTATTCCTATCTTTTTGATATTTTGATTTCAAAACACACAAAGTTTTGATTTAATAAAGAAAAATGCTGTATAAGAAGTCATAGAAACTGTACTTAAGGAAAACAAACCAAAAATCTACAGATATTATCTACCCATTCTTTTTTCCCTTTTGTATTTGTTTATAATCTAGGCATCAAGTTAAGTATTTCCCCCATTCCAGGAATTTCTGGAATCTAAAATCTTTTCTTTTATCTCTATTTTCATTATTTCTTGGCCTATACTAATTTTGCTGCATATCCGGTATTTCTTTTTTTCCTATTTTTATTTAAATTAGAAACAAGCTTGTTTTACATATCATTCCAAGTTCCCACTCCCTCCCCTCCTCCCCTGCCTCCCCAACCCCCTAACCCAAGTCCTTTCTTTTCTCCAGGGAAGGTGAAGCCTTCCATGGGGAATCTTCAAAGTCTGCCAGATAATTTGGCACATGGCCTAGGCCCTCCCCAGTGTGTCTAGGTTGAGAGAGTATCCCTCTATATGGAATGGGCAACCAAAGTCCATACATATACTAGGGATAAATACTGATCCACTTGTAAATTTTTCCATCTGCATTTATTTTTAATTCACATAAGAATTTTATTCTTTTGAAACCTTGGTGTTGAGAAGTGATTTCCTTTGTGGTCATTGAGAATTTCAGTTATGTATATTTTAAACACTTTCTTGTTTGTTGATCATATTCTTAACTTTTTGTATAATTGAAATTTTGTTTCCCCCAAAACCAATTCAAAATATGTGATTTTTCCATAATTGGTAGGGATCATGATAATGATGATGAGGAGGAGGAGGAGGGGGAGATGATTTGTTATATTCAGACAGGTTCATACTATGTAGCTCTGACTGGCATAGAAACTGTAATTTAGAACAGATTGGCATTGAACTTTCAGAAATCTCAAATGTAGATTTGTATTATTTTATTTCTCTCTTCTCATAGTGTTGTCACTTTCCTCCCATGAATTTAAAGAATATGTTGATTTTTCCTTTCTTGGTAGTTGCTAGATAAAAAATTCACAGAAGTCTCTTGACAGTAGTTTTTGCAACTTCAGGTGCCTCTACTAAGTAATACTTCATTGCTGAAATCTAGTAATTTACTGGCTGGCTACACAAACCATCAGTATGCTTAGCATTTTAAAAATGAAAATACCCTAGCTATGTCTCAAAAACAAACTATTAAATAGTCACAACGCTTTGGAGTTGAGAATCCCAGGCTTGAACTAGGCCAAATTTCATTATATAACAGTATTATTTCACATAACAAATTTGCGTTAAATTAATGGAATTCTGGCAACACATGAATTTGCAACACATAAATAAATATTGTTTGGTCATTTTAACCTTTTATATAGAAGAAAATTAGGCATTTTGCATGATTATCCTCACCTTTCTCAAAAGAAAGGTTTTATTCAGTGAGTCTTTCTGATATTATTTGAAGTAACAGTAACACAGCATTTGCATTTGACATTTAGTTTTCTATTTCCTGATCATTTCACATGGAGATGAATTTTTCAGGGTTACATCTTGTGACAGCACATTGTTCTGTTTTTTTTTTTATATTTTATTTTCCAGTTTAAATTTAGATAAGAAACTAGGTTGCTTCACAAGTCAGTTCCAGGTCCCTCTCCCATTCCCTCCCCTCCTCCCGTGCGCTCCCCGCAACCCCCCCCCATTATCCCCTCATTCCCCCAGGGAGGGTGAGGCCCTCCATGGGGGTGTCCATAGTCTGTCATTTCATATAGGCCTAGACCCTTCCTCAAGAGTTCAGGGTGAGAGTGCACCTCACATTGTTCTATGGGAGTCCAAAGTCCGTGTGTATACTTGGGATGGGTACTGATCTGCTGCCCAAGGCTCAATAGATTCCCTAGGCCTCCTCACTGACACCCAGATTCAGGGGGTCTTGATCAGTCCCATGCTGGATTCCCAGGCTGATGCCTGGGATTCAAGAGTTAACCTTTGTCTGGTCAGCTGTTTCTCGGGGTTAAACCAGCCCAGTCTTAATCCCTTTGATCATCAGTCCTCCCTCTCTGTTACTGGCTTTCTTGAGTTCAGCTCAGTACTTAACCTAGGGAGTCTGCCTCTTCTTCGATCAGCCACTAAATGAAGTTTCTGTTTCCCAGACTCTCTGGCCATAGGATTGTAGGCTGGCACTCCCCAGCTATTGGCTGTTTAGCTTTTTATTACATCAAATAAGAGCAATACACTTCTATCTAGTGTACAAATACCACATAAGAGTATCTCACAATCAGTCATTCTTGAAATCACAACAACAATTTAATGACTCATAGAAAAATAAGTATATTTGAACTTCTGATAAATAAAGCTTACTGTTACACAGTAAGTACAGTACTGTGAAGAAAAAAACTGTTTTGCCGTTGTTCTACTTAATCATGCTTCTGTAAGGAATTTTTATTTAAAGTTAGCACAATAACAAGAAGATATTACTTTAGTGGAATGGTTTTAGATATAGATGTTGTTCTTATAATACATCTGTGTATATGATTCTTTCCTCAAATTAGCATGTTGATTCCTCAAACATTGTTGTAAAAACTGGTCTATGTATGTCAATATAAAATTACAGTACAAATATAATTAATAGACACAGTCAAATTTTTAACTGAGTTTTTCAAACAAAGAAAAATTATGTGGACAAATTACCTACTATAGCATAAGGTCACTTGTCAATTAGAAAGAACATTATTTTCTTTGATATAAACCCAGACTGTTTACTTACTATAGATATTACTTGTGTTTATACAATGATGTTTCACTAGATTGCTTCTTAAGAATTTATGCTGGCAATAGTACATAATGTAGAATATGCTTTCTCTGCACTAATGACATAATGAAGAAAGTAAATGATTTTAATGAGAAAAATCTATAGCAGTATATGTAAATGTGAAGTAATATATACATAATATATAATACTTATACACATGAAAATGATTTTGAATATGTTATGTTCAGATTGAACAAAATGACATTTATATAACTTGTTTTGAAAATATATTATTACTTAACTTTTAAAATGTTTACTTTGGTCCCCTTGGGTATTTTGTTGTTGTTTTTGGTGCAATCATGCAGAAAAATGTGAACCAGGGTCAGAAAGACTCAGTGTTCAGATAATACAGTTTCTGTATAAATAAAAGAGAAGGCAATTCTTAGGGTACATAGTTCTATCGGTGTAAGGAAAAACCTGTGAAAAAACCTGTGAAAATAAATTAATTTAGGCCATAGAATGAGGTAATATCATTAATATTAATCCTAGTACTAAAATATTAATTTTGGCAATCAGGACATCATTAAATACATTTTAACTGCTTCCTAAATCTCAGAAAATATGGGGACATTCAAACTTTGACTACTCTTTCATTTTTACTCATCAAAATTTTGATATAAAAACAGAGGCAGATATGTGAAACAGCTAATTCCCCTTACATACAAAAATTTTCTGTTGCTTTTGTTTATTTCAGATTTTTCAAACAAATGTTTAAAAATAGTCTTAAGATCATTCATATGTTCATTGGAATTTCAAAAGACTTATGTGACCTCAAGGCCAATAATGTATACTCTTTTACTCTTGTACATTTACAAATCTATGGACATATTAGAGTGCCTTCAATACATTCATGACAAGTTTTAATTTCTAAAAGTGCAAAAGTTCTATAAATTGGAATAAAGAAAAATCAAACAAACAAATCTCCGTATTGTTAAGACCATTTGTTCATATCCTCAAACTATCCAAGTAGTTGTTTCTGACTTCTGTTCCTATATATTTACATGAATTATGAATGAGTCATGTCTTTGGATATAAGTTTTAATCTGTGGTAATCTACTTTATTCAGTATTTAATTATAGAACATTTTAATCTGTACAAAAAATCAAATCTCTTGTTTTGAGCTCAATACCCTAACTAAAATCCTCAGCCTTTATCAAGGAATAATGTACAACTTAACCTATAACACTTCATCTAGTCTCCACACTAAAATCAGTCAAGATGAATGGCTTCAAGGAAAATATCAACAATACATTCTTCTCTTGATTGTTATAATTGACACAGTTTTGCTGTAGAAAATAACTATATTTGATAAGCCTTTCAAACAAAAGTAGAAACATGTGTATCTAGTTACCCAGTTAACTAGAATGGAAACTGATATTACATTTAAGCACAAGCTACCAGAAAAGTATGAAAGATGCTATGGAATTTAAATATACTCCAAGTAGTATAAATAAAAACTTAACCATTTAATTGAGAGTTAATAATAAATCTATAATTCTTTCACATTTTTCATCTTCTGTGAATATGTGGTGTATGGATACATATAAGTTCATGTGTGTTCATTGATATACACTTATGGAGATCAAAGGTTGTTTTTAGGTATGTTTCTCATTACTCTCTACCACGAGATAGGGTCCATAAGTGAACTTGCAGGTCACTGATTCAGATAAACTTGCTAGCCTATGAGCGGCAAGGTTCTTCCTGCCTCCATCTAACAAGATTTGAGATTTCAGGCATATTCCAGCATATTTGGCTTGTCTGTCTGTTTATTTGGGTGCTAGGGATCCTCGCTAATGATACTTACAAGGTAGAATTTGAGCAACTAAGTCATCTGCTAAACTACTTGCCAACTTTTTTCCCCCTTTATAATCTTTTTATCCTAAGAACTTGTAGAATTCCTTTGTATATCTGCTTGCATATTCACACTATATGTTACTAACACCACTCTGCCTTTATTTCTTGTCCTTTATTTTTTTGCATTTTCCACTGATCCATTGTAATCCATGACTCTTTCTGTGATATTTAAAAACACATTCTCTATGGTTACCTTCTTCACATTTGATGTAAATTTATCATTTAAATTATAGTTTTGTGTTATTATCCAAATTCTTTTGTGTTGCAAGTCTTATTAGAGCGTTGCTACTAAAAGTGGGCATCAACAATCATCAGTTTTGATAAAATCTACATAATTGATATATTTAGAAAATAGCAGACCTAGGCCCTAAATCAGAACATAATATAACAAGATCCTAAGTACATTGAAAGTTGGGTTATACATTAAAATCTAGGAAGCGTTGCACAAGGATATATTTTATACAGTTTACAAAACAATATTAGATATTTGATTTTCAAGGAGAAAAGATTTTTAATATTTTCCCTTTCTCAGTAGAAATTCACAATATTCCTACAATTTTAACATTTGATGGTACCAACTGTTATTCTAGTAAAACTTTAATCAACCACCAATACAAATATTATGATTTATCAATGCATACGCAGGCTACATTACAGGTAAACCTAGGCTTCAATAACTTACTCAAGAGACTGGAAATCAAAACATTCTTTTGTTTTGGTTGGAAATCTATGTTTGACTATTAATAATGACTACTATAGTGATCATGGAAAATTTACTGTTTGACAAATCATGTGCAAAATTACTTATTCACATATGTGTTAGTGCTTGGATTATTACCAAGGAACAAATTTATAATGCTCATTTATAAATATATATATATATATATATATATTGTACTTGAAGTTCTAGATAGAGCAATGAGACAACAAAAAGAGATCAAGGGGATACAAATAGAAAAAGAAGAAGTCAAGTTTTCACTATTTGCTGATGATATGATAGTTTACATAAGTGACCCAAAAAAACTCTGCAAGGGAACTTCTAGAGCTGATAAATGCCTTCAGCAAAGTGGCATAATATAATATTAACTCAAAAATTCAGTAGCCCTATTATATACAGATGATAAAGTGGCTGAGGAAGAAATCAGAGAAACATCACCCTTTATATTAGCCATAAACAGCATCAAATATCTGGGGATAACGTTAACCAAAGATGTGAAAAATCCGTATATCAAGAACATTGAGTCTTTAAAGAAAGAAATCAAAGAGGATACCAGAAAATAGAAATATCTCCAATGCTCTTGGATTTGGCAAATTTGCCAAAAGCAATCTACAGATTCAATGAAATCCCTATCAAAATTCTGGCACAATTCTTCACAGAACTTGAAAGAACAATAATCAACTTTATATGGAAAAACAAAAGACCCAGGATAGCCAAAACAACCCTATACAATAAAGGAACTTCAGGAGGCATCACCATCTCTGACTTCAAGCTCTAATACAGAGCTATAGTCCTGAAAACAGCCTGGTTTTGGCACAAAAATACATAGGTAGACCAATGGAACTGAATTGAAAACCCTGATTTTAACCCACATACCTATGAACACTTGATTTTTGACAAAGAAGCTAAAATTATACAATGGTAAAAAGAAACTTAAGTCCAAATGGATCAAAGACCTCAACATAAATCCAACCACACTGAAACTCTTAGAAGAGAAAGTGGGAGATACTTTTCAACGAATTGGTACAGGAGACCGCATCCTCAACATAACACCTGTAGCACAGACACTGAGATTGACATTAACAAATGGGACCTCCTGAAACTGAGAAACTTCTGTAAGGCAAAGGACACCATCAACAAGACAAAGAAGCAACCCACAGAATGGGGAAAGATATTCACTAATCCCACATCTGACAGAAGGCTGATCCCTAAAATTTACAAAAAACTTAAGAAGCAAGTCTCCAAAACACCAAAGGATGCAATTAAAAAGTGGGGTACAGAACTAAATAGAGAATTCTCAATAGGGAAGTCTAAAATGGCTGAAAGACACTTAAGAAAGTGCTCAACATCCTTAATCATCAGGGAAATGCAAATGAAATCAACTCTGAGATACCATCTTACTCCTGTCAGAATGGCTAAAATCAAAAACACTGAAGACAATTTATGCTGGAGAGGATGTGGAGAGAGGGGAACACTCCTCCACTGCTGGTGGGTGGGAGTGCCAAATAGTAGACTCACTTTGGAAATCAGTATGAAGATTCCTCCGGAAAATGGGAATCAATCTACCACAAGACCCAGCAATTCCACTCTTAGGCAAAAAAGAACAGGATGAGAAATACTATAATAGAGGGAGCCACAGGTTTGAAGAGAGATCTGGCACCAGTGAAACCTCTAGTGATCTAAAAGTTTGACACCAACTGGCAAGCTAAGCAACAGTTGAGAGACCACCTTAAATGCCAGTTCCTGATAATGAACTTGACGTCTACCTTATATGCCATCCTAGAACCTTCATCCAGTGACTGATGGAAGAGACAAACACCCACAATTAAACATTGAATTGAACCCACGGAACCCAGTGACAGAGAGAGTGGAGCGATGAGCAAATTGGCGAAGAATGGGCAGGTGAAACCAGCAGGACAGCTGATCTGAATAAGGGGGATATCTTGTACCCCAGACCGACAGTTGGGAGGCCAGCATGAGACTGATCAAGAACCCCTGAGTGTGAGAGTCAGCGAGGAAGCCTGGGCAACTTATGGGGCCCTGGGCAGTAGATCAGTATTTATCCCTGGCATACAAACTCACTTCGTGTGTCCATACACTAAGAGGGATGATCTCTTAGCCTGGACTCTTAAGGGAGAGCCTGGACCTTGCCCTAAGTGAAACGACAGACTCCCCTATGTGGGTGGATATCCCCTATGTGGAAGGAAGTGGGGATAGGGTGGGAGGCTGGGGTGGATGGTGGGGGGGAAGTGGGAGGAGAGGAGGGAGAGGGAACTGGGACTGACATGTGAAGCAAGCTATTTAAAACTAAAGTATTAAAAATGTAAAAAATTTAAACCAAGTTTTATGGGAGAGAGTGGAAGAGTTGGAATTTTAATGCAATTCCATCTCATCTTAGAATTCCCATTTGTAAAACCTAAATTATAGTACATATCATATTGGATAACTAATAAATTGATTAATTGATTGTATTGATTAATAAAAGTACATAGCAGCAGCAAATCAATAATTGTAAAATTTGCAGAATGGAGGTATTAATTTTTTTTTTCAGTATCACAGTCACCTTAAACTGTGATGTCACTTTTCAATGTTTAAACACTCTCAATGAATAGTTTCTAAAATTCTCAAACTATTATACTCTTATTTAGTAACTATAAGTTTATAAATATCTAACATAATTTTCTCATTTATAGCTTGATATTTTGTTGTTCTTTCTACTCATATTTTGATTCCAACATTTCTTGTCACACGATTTCAGGAATATTTGGCATTTTAAACACTTTATCTTTCCAGTAATAATATAAGCCAAGCAAGTGGACACATTCTGTAATCCTAGCCCATGGGAAACAAAACTATAAGGATCACTGGTATGTGGTGGGCTATATATTGTGTTATATAGAGAGTTCCAGGCCAGAAAGTAAAAAATCAGAAGACTTGGGATTATGAAATCATAAGCTAGTTGAGTTAGTACATGCTAAACAATTTCCTTACCCTTATTAAAGCATTTCTTCTTCCAATAACTTGGCAAAAACATTAATATGCAGCTACTACTCCTAGAAATAAGAAAACATAGGTAGGAAAATATATTAGCTTTGCAGATTCCATATTAATTGAAAAATAGGATAAAAGGCTTTGAGGGCCTTTTGGCTAACCAATCCATAATCCTGATTGCAGTTCATGTTATGTGAAACCTTTAAATGGACTATATCAGACATATTAAAAATAAATGAAATCCACATCTATCTAAATATGATGATCTTTTTCTCCAGTATTTTGCTCTTAAAGTGTTTGATGTCAGTAATGAAACTTTTCACAGATAAATTATTTTGGCAGTGTTTCCATAGTGACAGGAAAAAAATGTCCTTAGAACAAACCCTGGAAAAATGCTCTTAGCAAATTCTCAGAGGTGTCTCTGCTGCTACAGATAATCGCAGAATTTGCCAGAAATTAAAATGTGCAGTGACTAAATGCAAACCTTCTCCTTCCTTGCAGTGTTAGAAATAGCTAGCTTCTTTTCCAAGTGACACAATTTTGTTGCCGTATGTTAAAACTCTTTTTCTGTGACACTTCTGGGGCAACCTAGTCACCTTCATCTTGATCTCAGTTACAACCCAACAGAATCTTGTCAGTCATAGACTTGTGATCTCAAGAAATTCTTACCTGGCTTCTTTGTCTCTGGCCAATTCCCTTGGAATTCACCCATTTATAGTGCTGCTAGATGTTTACCACTCTGGGCTAAGAAATCTGACATCTTTTATTTCTGAAAATCCATCAATGGGCTGTCTGTAGCAAGGGTGGTATTAGCCTTCTTATTTCCAAATAGCCCTACATTTCTTCCTTCATTCTTTTCTATCATTACAAAAGTCCTCTTTATTTCATTTTGAAATACATCCTTATCTGTAATATGTGTATTACTCTTTGTTTCAAGAATATTATTTCTTCCACAAATTTGTCCTGTGCTAAACAGGCACAAGGCTGTTTTCTCTCCATTCTTTTCTTCTTTCCTTTGTAATTCATATTTCCTGATTAATTCATCAGTCAGTTCATATTTATTTAGCACACATTTCTAATGAAGCTATAAGTGCCAGATATTTGGTTAAGCATGGATATTATAAAAACAAGTAGATGTTGATTTATTTTAGGGGACTTACACATTGTAAAAGTATCCTATGTAACTATTAGGGAATAATTAGAATTTTGGAAATCTTGAACTATAATTCAACATACAGATACACATTGTTTTAAGAGTTTCTTAAGAGAGCGATAAAATTATTTTCTTCTTTCTTTTTGGGATTATATCCTCTACCACATAGACCCAGTAAGTTCATAAACAAAATATCTTGGGGTAAATTTGTGGAGAAACAAATGAAAATAGAATAAAGATAAACTATTTTCTTGAATTGTGTGAGAAAGACAAAACCAAACCTTACACACCTTAATTCATTAAAATATTATCATATATCAAGTTTGATATTACTAAAATTAACAGTACTATGTATAAAGATATATCATCTTTATATTTTCATATATTTTACATTTATATATTACTTTTTTATATGAGATGTTTTATCACTTGGTACCACAGTGAAAATTTGAGCGTAATATAGGGAGAGAAAATAGAATCATTCCTACTTATGATTTTTTTCACTTGCAAATGTTCTTCTAAATCTATGGAAATTACATGTAAGTAGTAATACCTTATTAAAGTTAGTGTGTAATTTATAGATTCCATATAATATTATTCCTCTTTTAATACCTTGTCTTGAAATTTTTATTTAAGTATATTTAATAGTAATCTATAACTCTGTATTTTATCTTGATCCCTGACGGTTAAGAGATTTATAAAATAACTGTAACTCTATACTGTAGATCAAGGTCAAACAGTCATACTGATTACTATACTACACTTGGGAAACAGCTAATTACTCATGATATTTTCTTGTACATGACCACTGAAATACTTAAACTTAAACTGAAATGTAATACATATCATTTGAGTGGATATTTTTCCTTTATATTTTTCTTTTCCATTTCATGTTAATCTTTCTTAGTGATTTAAGAAGTTAAAGCCATTTAAAATTTTTTTACCTGAAATTATTATTTTTTTCTCTGTTGGCTCTATAGGCTTGCTCACTCACTGGAATGACAAAATCTTTTTTTTCTTTATTGCTGAAAGCATTTAATATGTGCAAAGTTGCATTTGGATCAAGAACATTTTTAAAAATAAACTTTTCAAATTAGAATGTTCTTACAGAAATCAGCCTTTTATGATGCTGTTTGATTTGGCATATGTTCCTTGTGATATCTGTATTGAAAACATTTTACATTTGAGGGACTTTTTCTGCCTGCCGTATTGGGAAATTTCAACTCAATTTATACTTATCAGTACGAGGAAAAAGAAAGCATTTCCATCCAAAAAAGGTTTCAATAGGATTTAACAGTAACTGCCTTAAAAAGAACAACAGAAGCTTTGCCCACTTTAAAAAACAGATTCATTATAAAATCTCTTTTTCTTAAAGACTCACAGCAAGAGAAATGTGTATGAAAATATATCAATCCTTGTAAAGAAATATATTTTATTACCTTACATGACTCCTTGCACTCTTATTAAGATTAAAATTATTATAGAAGAGTAATATTGACAAAGTTGCTCTTGATTTAATCATTGAATTCTTCCCAGAGAAAACTTTCTGTGAGGATACATTGGACATCACCATGTAATAGTCAATAATTGAAGATTTAGATGATGGAAATGGTTGCTATTTATTTAGCAGAACCCTGAGCATATGTTGCCATTGTTGTAAAGTTGTATGTATCATGGGTATACTTTTACTTGTTTCTTTACAAATGGAACACACATTGAAGAATTATCACATAGCTCGTGTTAGTAATTTATCTGAACCTCATAAACTTCCATTTTTTTAAGCCTTAGTCTCAGTGTCCTAAATCTGACAACTATTTTCTTACTTTTTTACTGTTTATAAGAGGAATTCTACTTAATACAATCATAGTCTCCTTTCCTTTATTCAACATTATGCTTCTATTGATTTATTCTTGTGGCATGTGGTTTTAAAGAAGTATATTTCATTCCCATAGCTTAATGTATTATATCATGGAAAATATGTAGCTATGCTTACATAAATTCTACATTGTGAGTAATTTTAGCTTATCATTGCATTAAATAGCTTTCTCTTGTGCACTTAGTATACGCCATTTGACAATCATCTCATACATGGTTCGATATATAGAAGGAAATATACCAGAAGTATTACTGTCAGGTATGCACATAATGATCTTCAGAAGATACTATATAATTCCCAGAGAAATATCTTTTATCCACATTGTAAGGATCATATCTTGAAACTTTAAGTGGTGCTTCTCTATAAAACAGAATAAAATATATAAATTAAAACATGCATTCTTTGAGTTACATTTAACTAAACATTAAATTTGTGTTAGTTAAAATAAAGAAAGCATTGATAGTGCTGAAGAGATTGCTTAGCTGTTAAGTTTTTAATGTTCTTGCAGATGTCCTTGGTTAAGTTCCTGGTACCTATACCCAGGGAATCACAACCACCTATAACTCCAGTTTCAGAGGATGTGACACAAGCATACCCACACACATTTCCACACACAGACACAGACACATATTTAATATTAAAATAAAAAACAGAGACTGCATTGATATACAGTTTTCTTGACTTTAGAGTAAAAATAATAAATTCAGTCTTTTTGAAAATTTATGTCCCCTTTAAGAAGTCATTGAGGAGATAGTAAATACCTGTCTTTCATAAAATTCTTGTTTAAAAAATAAAATCATAAACTCCACTAATAAAATACACTTTAAGGCTGAAAAGAGAAGATGATTGGCAAAAACCCTGACACTGGTAATTTCTTTTTTGTTCCATGTGATAAAATGAAACACTCAGTGAAAATTCTAGTAGTTACATTCACATTTCTTCTATTTTGTTTTCAGAAATACCGAATTATTTTAGAGCACTTTATCTTATAATAAGAAACATCAACTATTTTTATTGTAATTTCTATGAATCTGTTCCAAATCAGCTGATTTTTCAATATATGTAGAAGATAGAACAGCACCTTCTCTTGTATATTAATATTCCTATGTTAGTAGAACATGTGTATTTTGAATACAAAGTGCTAATTTCTACTCACACATTTCACAACGAAACTTTATGTTTAAAACATAGTTAACTGGTTTTCTTTCAGCTTATCTTTCTCTGTCAAAAAGTTACCTTCAATGTCATTTTAAGTGAGGAAGTTAATGGTATTTTGAAATACTGACTTTGAAAAAAAAGTACAGTTTCATTTGCTTTGATGACAAGGAAAAATAATTTCCAATATTAGATTAGGGTGAAAGCGACTATAAAAGAGAGTTTAAATGGAAGATCTTTGCTTTTCATCCTTTTATGTTTTCATGCAACTATTATACGATTACTGTTTTATAAAGATGTTCTTTAAACAGCTTCCTAAGCCTCAAGGCATTCATATTACACATTATGCACTTCAGCTGTATTAGCTGAAGTCTTTTGTTTAAATAAGCCCTTGGTAAAATTCTTTAAATTTGAATTTATGCCTGAACAACAACAACAACAAAGTAATTAATATTGCTGTCTTTCTTTGTGTAATGATCAACTATTCCCATGTGCTTCTTTATATCAGTGAATCACATTTTGAATTCCTCTCTAAAATAAGGTTAGTAAAAATGTGCCATAAATCTTATAAGTGTGTTCTGCTTTCTAAAGAGCCTTTATTTTTACTTTTGTTGTTCCATATATAGCAGTTATCTCCTCCCATTCCCCTTCTCCTCAATTAGCTGCCAATGGTCTGGAACTTAATGATTTTACCTCGTGTGATTCTATTTGTTTGTAATCCTATATTCAACATTGTACTGAAGTCTGTTAAACATTGATAAGCCGGTTTTTATGCAGCAGGTCCTTAGAGAGCATTCCACTAAAATGCTGCAAAGACTGGGATTCGGTTTAGGTATTGTAAGGTTGTTTTGAGACGTTTTTCCTAGTGTCTGTTCTTCTAAAGGTGCCAAATCAACTTGGCCTTGATTTAATATTGCTAAAATTGTAACGCTGAGCTGACTTGGAACTTCACATACTTCAAAATGAGTTTTTTTTCTGGGAGCGATTTAACAAACAGTTCCATTTTTAAGTGCCATGGAATTCAGTGCACACATGGGACATTATTGTGTAGTTGCTGTGAAACATTGCATTCTTTGCCAAAACCTTATGTTCCTCCTGTTGCTATTCTTGCTGTACCTTCTTCTCTTATTTCTTGCCAGAATTCTAACATCATGTGATATAGTTTCCATTTTGTAAGAAGTATTTCATTGTAGTTAATTTCATCTTATTTGCAAAGAATTAAAACTTCCTTGAATCTCATAGATAACCATTAAGTGTGTATATTTTATGTAGATAGATATTTTTTAAAATAAAATAGTATATTGTTTGAAAATTTGTAGGTTGGGTGTCATGCCTCTGATACCAGCATTTGAAAGTGGAGGGAAAGGGATAAAAGGTTCAAAATCACCCCAAGATACATGAGACCATGTCCTAAAGAGTTTGGATAAGAAAAGGGAAAAGGAGAAGAGAATGAGGAAGAGGGAAAGAGAGGAGAGGAGAGGAGCAAGAAATAAACTTGTCTGTAAAGTTTTATTATATATTATATTCCAAAACAAAGTATTATATAAGATGCAGAGAAAAAATGAAGTAAATAAACATATTAACAGTACCTATGTTGCACAATATGATACATATTTTGAGACTCCATGTATTTCTACCAAATTTCAATCCGTCTTTCTTACAAAGATAACTGTGCTTCTTAATTTTATATTTGTGATTCTCATCCTTTAAATATTGCTTTATGCATTTGTCTCCTTAAGTAACTCATTCTTTTTATTAAATCTTTATAATAGTTGCAATGGTTGTAAAATTTCTGGCTAATTTATAATCCATCATTTTCTCTGAGGCACACGCAGACTTTAAATAAGACAATGGTTCCATTGTTCAGACACCTGCCAAGTATCCTATGATGCATTTAAGCAGTGCTTTTTACTTCTGGGGTACTTGATAAGGAATGGTTTTTTCAGTACTTTTATTCATATATATAAATTTTTATCTAAATTAGAAACAATCTTATTTTTCATATCAATCCCGGTTCCCTCTCCCTCTCATACATGCTCCCCACCAATTCCCCCATACCATGCCCATCCATTCCCCAGGGAGAGTGAGGACTTCGATGGGGGATCACCAAAGTCTGTCATATCATTTGGGGAAGGACCTAAGCCGTCACTCATTTGGCTACTCTGATGATGTATTCCTCTATGGGGAATGGGCTCCCAAAGTTCATTTGCAGTACTTTTATTCTAATGAAAGATTTCCCGTTTAATACTCTTATCTGTCCTGTGTTACATGAGACCAGGATTTTTTTCATAGGCAATGGCTAGGAGTGGGATCACTGAGTCATTAGAAATATGTTCAAAATTCCAAGGTATGTTTTACTTTGTTAATAGAATATTTTGATTAATATAGTTGCTTTTTCAACTATAGCCAAATTTAATTATTTTTATACTTAGTGCCATACGCCTTGCTTTAAAGAATTGTTCGATATGAAAAGAGCATGTAACATTTCTCTGGGTATTATCTTCTAAATGTTTTTAAAATTATTTTAAAATCTATAACGCATCAAACAATGAGGATTTTCTTCTGTGCATTATCATTTACCTGTGGTCAAATGTCAGTCTTTAAGATATATCATCTCGCCGGGCGTTGGTGGCGCACGCCTTTAATCCCAGCACTCGGGAGGCAGAGGCAGGCGGATCTCTGTGAGTTCGAGGCCAGGCTGGACCGACAGCCTCCAAAACAGAGAAACCCTGTCTCGTAAAACCAAAAAAAAAAAGGATATATCATCTCAAGTAACTATCAAATTAGGAGATGGGAAGGCACCAATAGAATAGAATATTTTAAAAAGAACAAGACATACCCAGTATAAAATGCTACAGAGGTGGTAAGAAGAGAAAAGAAAAAGGAAGAGATACTCTGTGGCAAGGATATTATAGATAAGATTGAGGGGATGTATTGTTATAAAAAATTTCAGACACAGTAATGACTTGATATGAAATTTAACCCTCTTCTAGTTGACATGGGAATAAAAATAATATTTACTAGTTCATTCAAAACATTGTGTAGCAAGAATGAACATTTTATTTTTATTTAAAATGAAAGGATGTGTATGATAATAGTCATATCTGTAATCAAACAGGTTGAAAATTAAAAATTATTAGAAAATTCTGTTTCTTTATGTTCTGATAATAACTATATTCAGCAACTATTTTCACATTATACAAATAAAGCTTCATATTTGGGTTTTGTAATGCTTTTCTTTTGTCAAATATACTGGAATTATAAAAAAGTATCACAAAGCCTGATAAACTCTTACTTAAGAAACAGTAATTC
This sequence comes from Mesocricetus auratus, assembly GCF_017639785.1. Taxonomy (NCBI): domain Eukaryota; kingdom Metazoa; phylum Chordata; class Mammalia; order Rodentia; family Cricetidae; genus Mesocricetus; species Mesocricetus auratus. The sequence goes on along the minus strand of NW_024429188.1, from coordinate 36,213,007 downwards.
ACTGTAAATAAGTTGACTTTTATTTTTTATAATTTATTTATTCTTTTAAATTTCATTTTACACTCCAAACACATTTCTCCCTCCCACCCTATACCCTGGCCTCCTTCCACCCAAACCACCCCCACAGTTCACTTCTCATGCCCAAGGGCTCTCATGAGGAGAAAACAAAGTCTCACACAATATATTGGGGCATGGCCAAGCCCCTCCCCCCATGCATTAAGTCTGAGGATGGCATCTCAACATAGGCAATGGGCTCCAACAAGATAGCTCATGTACCAGGTTTGTATCCTGTTTCTAACGCCAGGGGTCCCACCCCTGGTCGTGCAAGTTTCGCAAATGTCTCCCACAAATGGAGAACCTAGTTCCGTTCCCTGGAGTCTACTGCTGTCAGTCTAGAATTTGAGTGTCCACAACTTTGGTTCAGCTGACTCTATAAGTATCTCCATCATGATCTTGACCTCCCTTGCTCACAATATTTCCTCCTGCCTCTTTTCAAGTAGATTCCCAGAGCTAGGATTGGATCTTAGTTGTTGATCTCTTTGTCTGGTTTCATCAGTTTCTGGATGAGCTCTCTATTATGATAGTCGAGGTATTCTCCAATCTGAATACAGGAGAAAGCCGGTTCAGGCATCCTCTCCACTGTTGCTACGAGACTTAGCTGGGATCATCCTTGTGAATTCTTGTGAGTTGCCCTAGCACCAAATTTCTCCCTAACTCCATAGTGGCTCTCTCAATTAAGTTATTTCTTTCATTGCTCTTCCACTGTATCCCTACCCCCGACCATCACATTCCCTCCTGTTCATCATGACCCCTCTTCTCCCTCCACCCCTGTTCCCAGTTTGCCCAAGTGAAGCTCATCTAATTTTCCTTCCCAGGGCAATCAGTATAGTAAAGGAACTTATGGAGGCATCACCATCTCTGACTTCAAACTCTACCATAGAACTATAGTAATAAAAACAGATTGGTATTGGCATAAAAACAGACAGGTGGATAAAGGAAAATAATTGAAGACCCTGCCATTAAGCATAATAACCAAATGAACCTATTTAATATCAAAGAAAAGATTTATGGTTGATACTTGAACTATACAGTAATCATCATACCATGATGGTTATTGACTCCTTATTCATTTTATCTTTTATTGAAAATAGATTCTTTTCCCATATAAAATATACTCATTATAGTTACTCATCCCTCTACTCCTCCCAGTTTCTCCCCACTTCTCCTCCCAGCCAGATACATGCCCTTTCTGTCTCTCTTTAGTAAAGAACTAGCTTCAAAAATATAAGTGACCAAAAGTGGATTCAAATTGAAACATAGTGATCCCAATATCGCTCTTGTAGTACTCCCTCATATTTCATTACACAATTTCACCATTAACTTTGTTGCAAACACACAATACATTCAATTTATTACAGCAAGATTAACCACTTGCAAATACTCTGAAATGCCTGTGCTCTGATTTGAGAATACTGAGTGCCAGGAATTGCAATACTTTTTATAATATACACAATATTTTCTGATTTTATAGAGACATAGTTATTAAGTTACTGAAAACAAATATTTCAATATTTTCCTGATAAAATTCCTCAGTGTGTATTAAATCAATATATTACTGGATTGGATTTTGTCAGAATATTTTTTGAAATTGTTTTGAGTTATTGACTGAAATTTTGCTAAAAGAAATCACCGTATGCTACAATAAGCATGGATGTGCAAGTATCTCCATGGTATACTGATGTACAGTCCTTATATATACCCAAGAGTGGTATAGATCAGAAACATTGTAGTTCTATTTAGTTTTCTGGGGAAAGTCTAGATTTATTTCCATTCCAGCAACATCAATTTACATTTCTCGCTGTAGTTAATAAAAGTTCCCCTTTCTTTACACCCTTAACAACAGTTATGATTTGTTTTCTTTTTGTAAATTAAAAAACGTATTTTGTTATGTATATGCATGCTTTACCTGAATGTATGTATGTGTACAATGCCCATGAGGTACGTATGGAATTCTTTCTAGTAGCATGCAAGAATATTAAAGAACAATAAAGAAAAGAAAAAAGGCAATGGTAAGTCAAGGGAAGAGTCAGGGAGGATGCTTGCAGTTGGAGCTCTAGGAAATGACACCATAGCTTTTAAACTTGAATGCACCATTAGTACAATGTGGACAACTGTATTTATAGAAGAATTTTTGGCAAGTATTAAAAGGCATACTATATTTAATACTCTTAATGGAGTACCTGACACCTCAAATTCTCAGTAAGTTATGATAGAGTTTGCTTCTAAGTATAACTAATTTTATAGTGTAGTAGCATAGAAAAAGACTATGAAGCCAAATGGAATTGTTTGGGTTCATTCAATTTTTTGATGTATGGTATTGAATTAAATTCATACTTAATTCAGAAATACACTTTATAGAGAAATAATTACTAGAAGTGATTAAAATTTTGATTAGAAAAACCCTTTAGTTTCATAATTTAAAAATATTTTCACAAGTCTATGATTAATTTGCCCCATTTAAATTTTATTCTCAATAATGTGTAGCATTAAAAATAATTAGAATTTCACATGAACTAAGCAGACAAAGTTAAATCTCATAGCTGGTCAGCACCCCAGGCACATGGTTCATTATCCTTAAAAGATCTGTTAGTGTAGAGATATTTTAATCATTTCAAATAATATTTTGAATACCCACGTTTGAATGGAGTCTACATTAATAGTTTATAAATGAAAGTGACATAAATTAAATGAAACTTTTACCTTTATGACTTTTCATGTGGTTATTTGCTGATTACATTATTCCCTATGCTTGCTATTTATCTTACCACATCAATCACTCATGAATTTAAATTTGAAACATTTGGATAACAAGCCATCCCTTGTATCTACTTAGTAATACATTTATATTTTATAGCAACTCAGCTATAGTGTGAACCTTTGAATAATCCATTTCTCACATGAAACATGCAAACTACAAACATCCAATAAGTTGTAACTCTAAATAGCAATTATTCCAAGGATGAAAACTAATAGCTAAGCTATGCCTTTTTTTTTCTGCATACCAATACACAGTTACTATTTGTATTTCCTCAGGTTCCGCTTTAACTTCAATGTGCAATTCTTACCCTGTTGTAGTAGTCATTGTTACAGAAGAATAAAGACTATAAATAACAAAGGCAAGCTGGCTCAACAAGTAAAGGCATCTGCTAGTAAGCCTGCATACCTGAGTTCAATCCCCAGAGTCTACAGAAGCACTATGGCAATCACCACCACCCACCTCCACACACACTAAATTAATGTCAACTAAATGTTTTTAAAAGAATCTAAATGACTCATTTTATAGACAGAAGCAAATGGTTATGAACTGGTGGCTATTTTAACCTATCCATTCAAACACTGAGGTAAAATATTAGTCCTTCAGGGGCTGTTCTAATCCTACAAACTTGAACTTGATGTTTCTTATACTACGATTTATAAAAGATTTAAAGATATGAAATTTTTTCTGTAAACAAATTTTTCTCAAATTAAGTGCCAGCAGAATTCAGAAACACCTGGTAAATACTTAAAGGCCTCAGCCCATCTTTTCACAGAAAGTATGGTCATCTCTGATACATGATGCAATCTGAGAATGGCCATACTTAATGTTGTCTATTTTTATGGTCTTACTGGAAAGACTAAGGAAAACCAAAACAAGCAAACAAAACAAATCAGTCCTTTTCCAACTGTCTGTGAGGCCTAAAATCATAAAAATGCAATTCTCATGTTAAAATATGTATGTCTAGAAAGATACAGAAGTATGTAGCTGTTAATGTTAATACTATACTATTGATGTTAATACTATACTATTGATAGTTTAGCTACTAATATGTTTAAAGATATTAACATTAATATGTTTAATTCTTAAGTAGAGTACCAAATATGCTAATGATTTTAAAGGACATTTGGTATATGTATCAAATTACAAAAATTGAAAGAACTCTAATGAAGTAAAAAACTTAGTCCAAAAAAATTCAAATAAGGCTTGTGAACAATGTGCTGTCTCCAAACTACTGGCTCATTTATATTCCATAAATACTACAAATGACATTACAGGTCATGCTTCCCTGTAAATGCAGAGATTTGAAAGTTCTAAGCCAAGCCTTTGGAATTCCTTGATGAAGAGTCCAATGACATTAAATACCTCGTATATATGTTATAATGTATATAAAGATAACACTAATAATAATTAAATAGCTCAAATATATTATAATAATGCTAATATTTAACATTTGTTATATATGTACATTTCATTAATACCTTTCCTTATTTGTAATAATATTATTGTATCAATAATAATAATTTCATTGAATGCATTTTTAAATCAATTTTTAGATTTGTTTACAAAGTAAATTGTTGTTCATCTAATTAAATAAATACTCCAATAAAATGTTTTAATTACTGGTCCTGGACATTGTTTGGGAAAAGATTTTGGGTAACTCTGTACTTTTTCTACCCATTATAAAATCATCTGTTCATTCCAACGGTGGTCTTCCCAAAAGACTTAGCATACATTTCCACTTTGGACATAGTCCTAGCATATGAAAACTTAGGGAGTATAAATCTCTCTACTTGTTTTCAATAGAGAAGTCCACCTTCCCTTATCTATGAAATTCCTTTTTGTCATAGAAATATTTTAATTTAGCAAGTTATTCTCTGAATATTGATACACCCTCCAGAGCAGCTTCCATCCCTATGAAAAGAAATGTTCCAGGTCACTGGCTCAAGACATGAAAGATATCAGTTGACAGAGTCTCTTACTTCTCCTTCAAGTCTTCAACTCTCAGCCAGGGAAGTAAAATATCATTATTTTACTTTAGTAACATCACTACTTTGAATTCTTTTCTTGGTTTCAAACTATGTAGAAATCTTCCATATATTATCTCCTTCCATTTCACATTTTCCTCCAATACCATCTTACATTAGTACAATACATTTCTTGCCACTGTTGAGCCAGTATTGACATATTATTATAAACTGAAACACCAAAGGTGATGGTTTACTTGTGTTTTATATGGTCTTTGAATTTGGGCAGATACACATCAACTTTGTACTTCAGAATGATTTTACTGCTATTAAGAGCTATTGTGCTCAACCTGTAGCCCAATCCTCTTATCACTCAAATTTTAGCAACTCTGATATTATCACACACAATTATTATATTTTTTATTCCACTTGGAACCATACAGCACATGGGTTTTCTAGATTGTCTTCACCGCATTAACAAATTGTTTTTAATTTTCCCTTTTTTTCTACTGATTTCATATCCAAAATAATCCTTGATTATACATAGTTACATAGCTTCTCATTAAAGGATAGATTCAACTTTGGTTTTCCACTTTTCACAAGTATTATTAAATATTTATAAACATTTATAAAAATTTATATGTAGGAATTTGTGTGAACAAAATATTCAGTCCATTAGCGTAAATACTTATGAATGTGCTTACAGGGTCATATGGAATGTGTGTGTGTTCATATATATGTGCAAATATACACATGTATTTGTATTAACAGTATATAATTGGCAGTATATATGTATATACTGCTTCTCTTCTACAGTAAGGTATCTATAGTCGTGTGTTCATATATATGTGCATATATACACACACGTATTTGTATTAGCAGTATATATGTATATACTGCTTCTCTTCTACAGTAATGCATATATATCCATACTTCTCTCTCAACAGTAATAAATGAATGACTGCATGTGTTGGTCTACATACTCATTGCTAATATTGGTAATTGTAAGTACTCTAGATTTTAGCTCTCTGTCATGCTTTACATTAAACCTTTAGCAAATAGAAAATTTATGCTCAATATAAACTTTTTAAATTTTTCTTTTAATAGGCATCTTCAAAGTATTTAATCTCTTACAATACACCACTTTAACAATTGTCAAAATACTCAGAATACATCGCCAACTGTTCAGGCTCCTAGTGTGTGGCACCTCCAGAAATAGAAAGAGAAGTGGATCTGAAGGAGAGAGGAAGTACATGTGGGAGGGCCAGGGAAGAGAGGCAGGAGGAAAACTGCAGTTGGGATATGTCATAAGAGAGAAGAAAAATAAATTTCCAGTTTTATCTATCTTTTAATTATTAGTTATTTATTCTTTCATGATTTCATGCATACATGGTGTACTTGCAGCATATCCCTCCTAGAATGCTGCTCTTATATTCGTCTTCTCCACCTAACCCCTTTTTCATAAAGTGGCACCCTGGTATGTACATTTCTCCTCATTAGGAATGAATGTAGTCATACCTATATGGGATAATTCCCCTATTTCTTTTGTGACCCATTTTGTTGTCCTTCCAGATTTTATCTATCCTCCTTCTCAATGGACAGTCATTGTTGTTTTGCCAGTTTGATATCATTCACACTTAATTCCTATTTTTGAATGTGCTTTCTAAGGCAAAATATGAATAACAAGCCAATGCCTTTGCCTCAGATGTCCAAAAGTTCTACTGTCATGTCAATAAACCTATTCTGTCTCCTTTCACAGGGTTTTATTTTGTCAGGGTTTTTTTTGGTGTTAAGTTTCATAGTCTTTGAAACTAATCAATTTTCATTGTTATGGAGATTATCTAATATACACAAGAATGTAGAGATCAGTGTGATAATCCAAGCATGGTGTGTAATAAGTGTCATAACCCAAACACACCTACAACTTAACACATAGGAGAATGGGGAAGACTGCAAGTCTAAGGACAACCAAACTACATAACAAAACCCTGTGTCAAAAGAAAATTTTCTGACAAAGGACTGAGATGAAGATGCAACTGAGTCATAGAACACTTGCCTAAAACACACAAGGCCCTTCTGTACATAAGTTCCTAGCTAGCATCACAATAATCAACAATATAATGAAACAACATAACCTTACCACACAACTACAACTAGTTCCATCCATTTGCCAGCAAATTTCCTGATGCCATCATATTTGTTTTGTTGCTGTTGTTTCAGATTGGTTTTGTTTCTGTTTTTGTTTTTTAATACAGGGTTTCTTCTATGTAACTGTTCAAACTGTGTTGGAACCTACTTTGTAGAACAGGCTGGCCTTGAACTCACAGAGATCCACCTGCCTCTGCCTTCCAAGGGGTGGGATTAAAGGCAAGGTAGATGTCATTATTTATAACAGTTGAGTCATACTCTATTGTGTAAATGTACCACATTTTCCTTTTCCATTCTTCAGCTGAAGGATACCTAGGTTGTTTCCAGTTTCCAGCTATTATGAATAAAGCTGTATTGAACATAGTTGAGAAGTCCTTGCGGTATATGCCCAGGATCTTGAGTTAGATTAATTTACAATTTTTCTGAGACACTGTGGCATTAATTTCCAAAACGGATGTACAGATTTGCACTCTCAACTGCAGTGGATGAATGTTCCCCTTGCTCTACATACTCTCTCCAATGAGTTGTCAATTGTATTTTTTATATTAGCCATTCTAACAGGGGTAGGATGGGATCTTGAAGTTGATTTGATTCACATTTCTATGGTGGCTAAAGATTTGAACATTTCTTTAAGTGATTCTCATCCATTTGACATGCCTCTGTTGAGAATTCTCTGTGTAGATTTGTACCCCACTTTTTAATTGGATTATTTGGTGTCTTGATGTCTGGTTTCTTGAGTTCTTAATATAGTTTATATTTTAGCTCTATGCCAGATGTGGGTTTGATGAAGATCTTTTCCCATTCTTTAGGCTCTGACTTTGTCCTTTTGACAGTGGCCTTTGCCTTACAGAATTTTTTTCAGTTTCATTAGGTTCCATTTATTAATTGCAATCTTAGTACCTACACTTTTGGTGTTATGTTCAGGAAGATCCCCGCTTTATCTTCTATCAGGTTCAGTGTATCTGACCTTATGTTTATATCTCTGATATACTTGGACTTGAGTTTTGTGCAGGATGGTTGATATGAAACTTTTTATGCTCTTCTACATGCTCATATCCAGTTAGAGTAGCACCATGTATTGATGATGTTTTCTTTTTTCCATTGTATAATTTTGGCTACTTTGTCCAAAATTTATCATCCATAGGAGTGTGGATTTATTTCTGGTTCTTTGATTTGATTCCCCTGATCAGCCTGTCTGTGTCCTTGCGAACACCAGGCCTTTTTATAACTATTATTCCATAGTGCAGCTTGAAGTTCTTTTATTGTATGGGATTGTATTAGCTATTCTGAGTTTTCTGTTTTTCCATGAGAAGTTGAGTATTGTTCTTTCAAGGTATGAAAAGAATTGTGGTAAAATTTTGATGAGGATTGCATTGAATATGTAGGTTCCTTTAGGTAAAATGGCTGTTTTTACTCTGTTTATACTACTGACCCATGAACATCTTAGATCTTTCAATCTTCTGATGTCTTCTTCAATTTCTTTCTTCAAAGACTTGAATTTCTTTTCATTCAGGTCTTTCACTTGTTCAGTTACACTGAGATATTTTGTATTGTTTACGGCTGTTGCATAGGGTGTTGTTTCTCTGATTTCTTTCTTGGCCTGTTTATATTTTGCATATAGGAGGACTGCTGATCTTTTTTAAATTTATTTTTGGAATCAGCCACTTCAGTGAAGGTGTTTGAAGGAGTTTATCAGCATAGGTGTTCCCTGGTAGAATTTTGAGGGTTGTTTATGTGTATATACTTTCATATCATCTACAAATATTGACACTTTGAATTCTTCCTTTCCAATTTGTGTCCTGATAGCCACTCCACACAGAGACTTCATCCTAATTTTAAATGCTTGCCCCATAGCTTAGATGTGGTTTCAGCTAGCTCTTGTAACTTAACATAACCCATTTCTATTAATATATGTGCTATTCTAATTTTCATGAATAAATAAAAGACCCAGAGACTGATATTTGGGTTCACACTTCAAGCTGAAGAACAGAAAAGCGAAGTTGCTGGCCACCAACCCTTACCACTACTTCGGGCAGAATGGACTGATTCTAATGCCTCTCCTTAGTGTGGCTGGAGAATCCTGAGACTTCCATGTCTTCCTGTCCTCAAGGTAGCTGGAGAATGAATGCCTGATACTGAGACCTTGGCCCTATTTTATATACCTCCCTAATGCTGGGATTAAAGGCATGTGATCACAGGTGCTGAGATCATCTTTGTGTAAGTTGTTTCTATTTAGGACTGGATCAATCTTGTGTAGATCTGGGTGGCTTTGAACTCACAGAGGTCTATCTACCTCTTAATCCTGAGCCTGAGGATTAAAGGTATGTACCAACCACCTCCTAGCTTCTGGCTGCTGGGAATAAAGGTGTGAACCTGACTTCTATGGCTTGTAGCTGGACTTTGATTTCTGAATACTCAGACAAGCTTTAATGAATCATAAATAATATATCACCACAACCCCAAGGCTCATTTACCTCATGTACATACTTCTTATCCTACTCATTCTTCATTTCATGGCATCTCCTCACATTCTGCTCTTTTCTTCTGAGAATTCTGTTCGTTTTGTTCTCCCCCAACCTATCCTGCATAACTGTAGTAACTTTCTTTATTAAACCAATCACAATGACATATTCACACAGTGTAAAATAATATTCTATTATTTCCCTAGCTAAATCTTCAAGGACTGTGTTGAATAGATATGGGGAGAGTGGACATCCTTGTCCTGTTCCTGATTTTAGTGAAATTGCTCTAAATTTATCTCCATTTAATTTGATGTTGACTGCCAGTTTGCTCTTTATTGTCTTTATTATGTTTGTGTATGTCTCTTATATCTCTGATCTCTCCAAGACTTTTATTACGAATGAATGCTGGATTTTGTCAAAGGTTTTTTAAGCATCTAATGAGATGTTCATGTGTTTTTTGTTATTTTTTTTCTTTCAGTTTCTTTCTATGGGATTACATTGATTTTCATATGTTGAACCATCTCTACAATTGTAGGATGCAACCTACCTGATAGTAGTGGATGATCTTTTTTATGTGTTCTTGGATTCAGTTTGCTTGTATTTTTTAATTTTGGGTTTTTTATTATTTTAATTTTAAATAGCTTGTTTCACATGTCAATCCCAGTTCCTTCTCCCTCCACTCCTCCCGCACCCCCTACTATGCCCCCTAGCCTCCCAACCTATCGTCACTTCCTTCCAAATAGGGGATATCTAGAGTCTGCCATTTTACTCTGGGCAGGGTCCAGGCATACCCCAAAGAGTCCAGGCTGAGAGAGCATCCATCTTTGTGTTATGGACATATGATGTCTGTTTGTATGCCAGGGATAAACACTGACCCACTGCCCAGGGCCCCATAGATTGCCCATGCCAGTTTGCTTGTATTTTATTGAGTATGTTTACATCTATGTTTATAGGGAAATTGGTCTGTAATTCTGTTTTTTTGTTGACTCTTTGTGCATTTTAGGTATCAGTATGACTGTGACCTTATGAAATGAATCTGGTTGTGTTCCTTCTGTTTCTGCTTTGTAGAGTACGGGCATTAGCTCCTCTTTGAAGGCCTGGTAGAATTCTGCACTGAAATTGTATGGCCCTGGGCTGCTTTTGGTTGGGAGAATTTTAATGATTGCTCCTATTTCCTTGGGGTTTATAGGTCTATTTGAATGATAATCTAATCTTAATTTAAGTTTGGTAATGGTATCTATTGATAAAATTGTCTGTTTCTTTAAGATTTCTAATTTTGTGGAGTACTGGTTTTTGACCTATAACCTAATGATACTTTGGATTTCCTCAGTGTCTGTTATTATGCCCCTTTTCATTTCTGATATTGCTAACTTTTGTGTCTTTCTCTTCCTTTTACTTACTTTGGATATGGGCTTACCTATCTGGTTGATTTATCTCAAAGAACCAAGTATTTGCTTCATTGATTCTTTGTATTGTTCTCTGTTTCTATTTTATTGGTTGCAGCCCCGAGTTTTATTATTTCTTGCCTTCTGCTCCTCTTGTTTATGTCTACTTCTTTTAGTTCTATCGCTTTCAGGTGTTTTGTTAAGTTACTGATATGAGAATTCTCTAGTTTCTATATGCAGGCACTTAGTATTATGTGGAAGTCTACTCTGCTGGGTTGATGTGAACTATAGGAGGAGTCTTAGGTAACAGACTCTAGGGAGAGGCAGTTTAGATGGAAGGCAGGTCATTCATAGTTTCTGACTGCCACACCATTTTATTTAAAGGAGTAAATTAATCATTGGTTTTGGAAGACAGTCCTAGATCCAATTCACTGAGAGTGTTAAAGGATGAGTACACCATATACAGACACACACACACAAACACACACACACACACACATGCATACTGTCAACGTATATAAAGTGTGCTACTTTTCCCTACCTTCTTTCTACATGTATTAAAATGTATATATGTTTTAACAATGTTGATAATAGGAGGTGCATAATGCCTATTTCTGATGAATTTTGAATAATGGAAATTACATCCTGTAGACTTTGATGAAATTTACAGAAAATCCTAGAGATTCCTTTCCTCACTCTGTGCCATGTTTGATAGGTGGTGTAGATAGTACCTGAATTGACCTAACTGTTACTGTTCCAAATATTACATTATATTTCTTTCTTTTAGTTAGGTTCTCCAGAGTAGGTAAATATGTACCTATGAGTATGAATTAAACTTTATGTTAAAATGAGGATATTTTAACAGTAAGTTTCAGACACAAATGTTTAAGATTTATTTTATTTGTTGATGTTTCCAAATTCTTATGTCATTTGGAAACATAAATCTGTTCCTGGAGCTTTTTAAATAGAATATGTATGGTTAGCAAAAGCAATCATTTTGGCTTGTCAAAGCTAAGCATTAATGTGTATAATCAACATTATCATGTTGATGTAATTTGTAACCTTTCATAAGTCATCTTGCCCTTTGAAATTGAATGTGCCAGTATAAAAAATTGGCATACAGAATACATTACCATAATGTTTTGTTGACTGTTAACAATCACTGTATAAGAAAATTTTGAAGTGTTATTCAATTTAGTCTTTTCAATAGAACAAATCACTGAACAATATGTAATTGTTAAGTAGTATCTAAAATTTACATAGATTGTTTAATGTGCTTCCATGCCTTATTACTTAAAATTTTAAGTACACATACATGATCATCTATGCATGCATGGGCATGCAAACACACACATACAAACACAGACACACACACACACACATACAAACACACTCATACCTACATAGATATCACACCACCAAATCTACTAGCTATAAGAGTTTTCTGATATAATGTTAGTATATTAAAACATAACTTCAAACAGCCAAAATTACTTCCAAAGCTGTTCCAGTTCATTGAAAAATGTGAGTTTATATAAAATCAATATGTCATTCTTAACTACTTTATGACAGAATAACACCAGTGATTTCAGTGGGGAAAGATGTTAGTCATTAAATCTTGTCAGTCTGCTAATAACTATCAAGTTACCAAAACACATCTTAGTGCTACCTACAAATATTTTGATACAATTGTCATACAACACTAGATATAACTATATAATTTATAAAATACTTATTAAGATTTATAATACATTTCAAATGAAGATGGAAGAATAGCGATCCATCAAAATGGCATCTCTTAATCTTTAGTAATTTTAAAGCTACATCTTACTTTGTGATTAAGCTCTCAGGATATTTTGAATTTTGTATGTATATAGAATGTAAATAGTATATATAGAACAGAGACTTTTCAGCAGTATTGTGCAGGTTCTATTTAAATATAATACAAAAGTGAAGTGAATAATCACATAAAAATATGTAAGACTAAATTGGATACATTTCACTAATAAGTGCTTACTTTATGAACAAAAGAGGTGATCTTTTTAGAAAGGATGAAAAGAATTAACTGTCACTACATTCTAGAATTTTATGGTGGTTTCCCTGAGGGAATCACTTATATGATTTGTAAGACACAAAGACCATATGGCTACCCTGACCAAATACTATAAACTGAGTAGTTTGTAAACAAAAGTAAACAATTACTGACAGCTTGAATGTGCAAGAGCAATGATCCAGCATACTCAGAGTGCAATGAGCTCCCAATCTACTTCATGGGTAGTGCTTTCTTAGTGACTCATTGCATGGTGGTAAGGTAAAACAAGCTCTCCTGTCTCCCTTTATAAGACTCACACTCACATCTGCAAAGACAATATCTGCATGAGCTATTCAGCTCAAAAATTTCTACTCTCTTGGGGACTAGCTCTCAAAATGTAAATTTTAAGGTGACATAAACATTCTGAAAATAGCTGATAATGGATAATAAAATGGTAAGAAAGATAATGAAAATAAAATAATTTTAAAAGATAAAAAGATCCAACTAACAGTTTGTATTTTCAGTATTCACTATTTGTTAAGGGTTAGGGTTAGTCCTTATTTAGTAAGGACATTAGAAAGCCTGTTAGTTCCATTAAAAACATTTTAGGCAATATTCAATTGTCATACTCATTTTATTGCAAAGGGTATATAGACACAGAGAAGCACTGACAATCACAATTTATAAAGTATGCTAAGCAAGGACTTTCAATAAAAACACAATATTGACATTTTTTCATATGATATTATAAAGCAGAATTATTGTATATATAAATAATTTTATAGTATATAAAAATTATAAATGTCTTCATATTACTTTATTGCAGTATTGATTCTAAGTGCTCCCACATGCTAAGCACGTAAGACATTTCTTACAGAAGCAATCAAAGTCTATTTGCAAAGCAATCTTGGTAAAGCTTACAAACATGATTCTTGAGGGTAGAATAAATTGATAAAATGTTACATTTCGTTAAAAGAAATATTAGAGGAAATAAAATAGTATAAACTAGTTGTTTTTCAAAACTACTTATTTTTATTATATATATGAGTATTTGTCTGCACACATGTATTGCACCACATGAATGCAGTGCCCTCAGAGACAAAAAGATAGTATCATAACCCTTGGAGTTGGAGAAGCAGTTGGTTGTAACCCATCTATGTGGTTTTTAGGGTCTAATCTCTGGTCCTGAGAAAGAGCAGAAAGTGCTCCTAATGTTTGAGTCATCTTTTCGGAGCCAATATAAACTGATGCTGATGTTCTGTCACACTTACCACTATATATATTCCAAATGAAACACACATATACAAAGGTATCAACCGTATAAAGAAAAAAGTATAATATTTGTCTTTCTGAATCTGAGTGTTACCCTACTCTGTAAGACTGTTTCCAGGTCATTCAACTTACATGAAAATATCATTTTTCTTAGCAGCTATATAAAATTCCATTGTGTAAATGTACCACATTTTGATTAGGCATTCATCAGTTGATAACTATCTAGACTGTTTCTATTTCTTGACTATTATGCCTAGAACGGCAATGAACACGTATCTCTGTAGTAAGATATAGAGTCCTTTGGGTAAACTCTCAAGACTGGAATGCCAGGATCTTGAGGTAACCGATTTTCAGATTCCTGAAGAATTTCCACACTGACTTAAATAGCAGATTTACCAGTTTATACTTCTACCAGAAGTGATTAAATATTTCCCTTTTCCCATATCTGAGACATTTGTCACTTGTTTGTTTGTTTTTATGTTAGCAATTCTGACTGAGGCAGTGTAAAACCTCAAAGTAGTTTTAATTTACAACTCCCTAGTAGCTAAAGATGTTGAACATTTTTAAAATGTTTCCCAGCCATTCATATTTCATTTGTTGAGAACTTTGTGTTTAGTTTCATACCACATTTTTTAAACTGATGTATATTGAGTTCTTTATATGTTCACATTATTCTTTTCATTTTATCGCTGAAACCTAACTTTATCATTACTTCTGTTTTCATGCTTTGTGAGTGAGGAATACAATTCTATAAGGAACCAAAGCTTCTTCATGATAATTTTTTCATAGAAAAATTAGGATAGTATATCTTCTGTGTAAGAAATATAGTAATCAGGTAGATGTAAGGTATAGTAAAACTGCTCTTCATTTATGCATTTATCATTCTATAAGTCTTTTGGAAATAATCGTTTATAAGCAGTAAATTCTACTTTACAAAAGTTGAATTTCTATCACATAAAATGAATCAATATCATTGTTTGGGGCATATTATCAATATGCATTCTGAAGCCAGAATTCAATATTTAATAATTTCACAATGCATTAGAGACTATACAAATGATTTACAAAATGAAACTACATTATGGAGGGAGAATCATTTAGTGGTTCAAACCATTTTTTCTATTTTTTATTTGAACTAGCAAGGCCAGTTTTTTAACTCCCATATTTCATCTATTCAGTTAGAACTAGAAATTTCTAAATAAGTTTTATTTATATACTAACTATATAAATATCTGATAAACTATTGATGGATAACATTAAACTTGTCTATTTCGTTTTGTACCATAGAAAATGATAAAAACAATGAATTTCTCTCCACAATTTTATTATTATAATTATTTAAATATTATGTTAATCAGGATAAAATGACCCATAATAAATTTTTTTTTGGTTTTACGAGGCAGGGTTTCTCTGTTTTGGAGGCTGTCGGTCCAGCCTGGCCTCGAACTCACAGAGATCCGCCTGCCTCTGCCTCCCGAGTACTGGGATTAAAGGCGTGTGCCACCAACGCCCGGCAACCCATAATAAATTATGTTTCCTTATATGATGCATTTAGAAAGATACACAAAACAATTGTGTGATATTATTGCTATCACAAAATCTGAATCCATAGACAAACCAGAGTGCTGCACAGAGCAGTGACAGGAAAATTTTAGGGTCATATGGCAAACTAGCCTACTTGGAAAATAGTGAGCTCACAGTGATCCATCTGCCTCTCTCTCCCAAGTCCTGGGATTAAAAGTATGTGCCACCACCCCTGGCTAAAGTTTCCTTTTTGTTTTTTAAAATTTGGGGGGGGATTCAAATGGTTTCGTGTGTGTGTGTGTGTGTGTGTGTGTGTGTGTGTAGCCTGGGCTGTCCTGGAACAACTTACTCTGTAAATCAGGCTGACCTATAACTTGGATATCCTCCTCCCTCTGCCTCCCAAGTGATAGGATTAAAGGCATGTGCCATAAGATAATAAACAATACAAAGTATGCTGATTAATAACTTTTGAGTGTGACAAAGCATAGCAATTGAGCATAGTCATTAAGGACAAAGGCAAAACTAGTAAAAAATAATGCTATCATACAGTCTATAATTTCTAGTTTCACACTGAAAGTCAATATTCAGTTAAGAATACTTTCTTATCCTATCCATGTGTATTTGTATATATATTTACACATGATCTTATTAAAGAGTACTTTTTGATTGCAGGTGCACATGTGGACTTATGAATATAGAGGACTGAGGTTCGCATAAAGAATTTTTGTCTATTTTTCTCCTTCTTGTCCATAAAAGGAGCTCTTAATTGGTCTAAGTAATAAAAATCCAGAGTCAGATATAAAGGATAATGCTGAAAGGTCAGAGAGAAGGAGCAAGCCACAGCATACCTTTGAAAGACCCCCAGAGTGGGGAGACCCTCACTCAAGCCTCGGGTTAAGCCGACGCCCCAATAATTCAAGAGAGACCGTTATTGCTGCAAGCACACGAGGTTTATTTGGGGAACCAGTGCACTGGGACCGAGCTCATGACTCTCGCAGGGGCAGAGGAGTTTGACCCCTAGTAACTGCAGTTGGGGTTTTTTTAAAGGGAAAAACTGAATCGGGGAGTTAGGCAAACATCATAAACATAACGGATGAGGAAGTTAAATGATAGCTTATGTCTTAACAGGAAGGTTATCTCAAGCAAGCATTATTTAGGCATTGTACAGTTAAACATTGAGCAGGAGTGTGGTGAGCTAGTTCCTGGATAAGGGAGGGTTATCTTTTAGGTTTATCTTGAGGTCTCCGGTTTCTCAGGAGAGGGCAGAAGGGCAAGCCACTCTGTGATGGGCTAGTTGCTAGGGGTCTAAAAATGTTGAGTTGGGATCTCTCACCTTACCTCCTTCGCAACTCAGCAGATAAGAGAGCAAGTTCCTACGTCTCCCTGCTTATATCCTGTTTCCACCCAACTATCTCACTTCCTATCTGTCTGTAAGACCTTCAGACCTCTATGGTTAGCTAGTAGCAAGCTCCATTCTCTGACTTTCAGATAGGTTTTATTTGTACAAGCAAGATATTAATAAATTTGTCCATTCAGGCAAGATCTCTTAATTCATGCTCTGTGATCATGGATATTGCTACTCCAGTTAGCTTGATTGAGAGTGTCTGTCTTTTCCTTCTGGAGGACTGTAATTACAAGAGAATTGTAGCACCTACTCTACGTTTACATGAGTGCTACAGGTCCAAAGCTCTGGCTTCATGCTTGTATGCCAAGTGCCTCAGACGTTGACTTATCTACCCTTGCCTAGGAATAGATCAATTCAGGTAAACAGATTGGTATATTCAAAAGCAACTAAGTGCATTTTCCCCTGCCTCCTATCATTCTTGAACATTAGAGAGAATCAGAAGAAAGAGTGCATATATTTTCTGTTAATACTCACCTCCATAGTAATCCCATCCAGTCCTCTGAGTTGGAATGTTTGTTCTAGATGGACAGCTCTTAAATATGAATCTCAAACCCAGAACATATTCCTAAACACCAGAATCATGTACCCAACTAAATTTGTCTGTAGTGGATATTTCGTTCTGATACTCACATGCTATTGGTTTAGTCTGCAAACTCAGCTACTACTTGGTGTCCATGATAGTTACTTGTGTCATAACTGCTGTTTAATGAAAGATTGAAATTGTTAATGATTTTCTTGTTCTTTTGCTCTCATAAACCATATGATCTGTCAGAAATACCTTTGTCTTTCTCTTCAACCAAGCAAAACCTTACTACCCACATTTCCAGTTCTAGTGTCATGATCCCAAGTCACCATCATATTTGGCCTTGATTATTTATACGTATCTTCCTCCTTGTCTTTCATAAATTAATTCACAATTCAGCTGCTGGAATGATTTCATTAAAGCAAAGACAGGTGCATGCCACTTATTTTCTCAGAATCAGCTTAAGGCATCTTATCTCATAATAAGAAAGAGTTACTACCCCTCTGCAACGCTCACCCCCAAATGACACAAAGGGTCTGTATAGCATTCAAATCTGGCTGTGATGTAACCTTGCCTACTACCATTCTTCCGCTTGCTGTCCTCTTTGATGAATGACTCTTCAAAATAGCATTTTGTGCACTTTATAACATGCTTTTGATTTTTGCATAAATTATCCATCAAGGAAGACATTTCCAAACCACTGTCAACTCAATTTCACTCTCTGTATTTCTGTCCACCTTTCATTCTAATTTACCTTCTCACATACTTGGAATCTAAATTCCATTAAGGAGGTGATTTTTGTTTGTTTTTTCATGGTTCTACACTAAATGCCATCATTATGAATCAATATTTGTTAAACAATATTAACAGGAAATAGTGCCCTGAGGCACTTTTGCTCTCCTTACTAATTTATTCATGGAATAATATATTAGCATGCTTGGTCTAGGTTAAAAGTATGCAATACACTTGAATGGTCATGAATAGATATTTCTGGTCCAGAAATTACAAGAGGAAGCATAAAGTCTGGAATTGTACTTCAAGTTTCAGCAGTAAAATACCTCACAACTTTCAACACTATTTTTTGTTTTACCAAATTTGCAATGCACAAGCAGTGGTGCAAAATGACAAATTAAAAGTTTTTAGAGCCGGGCGGTGGTGGTGCACGCCTTTAGTCCCAGCACTCGGGAGGCAGAGGCAGGAGGATCTCTGTGAGTTCGAGGCTGGGCTGGACCGACAGCCTCCAAAAAATTACAGAGAAACCCTGTCTCGTAAAACCAAAAAAAAAAGTTTTTGAACATGTTTTGCAGAAGTAACCCAAATCTGAAAAGAAAAATAAATCAAGACCCTCATTCTCAGTTCTGCCTGAGATCTTAGTTATAAAATCAACTCCTGTGTTTCTACTTTGAATTCACATTGTTTTCTATAACATGGATCACAGTCTATGAGTAGTATCACTATCAAGAAATTTTGGCACAATTCTTCATTATGATTATTCAAGCTGAAGTTCCAGCGCTTCTCTCATATAAGCAGATCTGCTAGTGTGTGGAAACACAGAATGAGGAAATGCTGGAACCGATATTTCTGTCTCTTTCATTTACTTCTGTATTAGTCCACAGCCCAATGATTTTGTGAAATTACAAAACTAGGAGCTATGAATTATAGCTGATTTCCATCTCAGTATCAGCCATTGAAATCTGTGAATTCTAAGACCATAATTTGTACATTTTCTGTAGCTCATGGTTAAACTTAATCAAATATCTATAAATACAAAGAAAGGTGACACATACACACACACAATATTGCATCATTTAAAAACTAAAGCAGCATTCATAAAGAAATAATTAGTTTAAGATTATTGATCTCATTGAAAGAATTCAGGTGTGTGTGTGTGTGTGTGCTATAATGTTGTTACTATGGTGGTGGCAATATTACCATTGTGGCCAGAATTATGATGGAACTGCCACTTGTACAAATAATGCTGTATACTGTCTACCACAAAGGAAAAATAATGTCTTGATAAATTCATAATTATTATGCTTCCTTACCACAGATCATTTTCTTCTGCATTCTGTGAAGTTCTTCAGGCCCTGTGGGCTCATCAATCACAAGCTGTGCTATTATTTCAGAATAATAATCCTGCAGATCACAGTTTCATTCAAAAGGTTTTCAAATCAATCCACCACATGCAAAGATGTTTTTCAAAGGGACCAATTAGTATCTTTATTAATTTTGCAAATATATGAGCTGATAGTAAATATCACTGATAGTTATGGCAGAAATCTCTCAAAGTATGTAGTCATTGCCACTGAAGTAGAACTCCTCTAAATTTCCAGGAGCAATGCAGTACCATTTTTATATTTAATGAAGATGTTCCAAAAAAGGTACCTTTTTATGAACTGCCAGATGATAAAATTTTATAGCATTTTCCATAATGCTTTTCAATTATCCTATTTTTCTTTCATAGGAAAGTAGAAAGAGAGAGGGGTATATGAATAAATAAATGTCAATGCAGCTGTATATGTTATACATACATATACTCATGCTACACACATCTGTATATGTTGTAAAGATTGCACAAATTATATACACATATACAAACATGTGTGAACATGGATTTACAATTTCTATGTGACATAAAGATCTTCCTGTTCAAAAGTTATTGTGTTTTACTGATTGTTTATATTTATTGGTACAAGAATTTAGAATTTGTGAATCACTGGTTGACATTTCAGTACTTTTGCAAAAATGAAAGCAAGCTTGAATCATGCTCAGTCATGAAAAGGTAGGAAAATTATGCTATTACAACCTTGCTGTTAAGACGTGTTTCATGTATCATCCTCTGTGAAAGCACAGCAAAGCTCTTAATATGTCTGGATTAGCTTAAGCAAGTATTAATGAAGCAAAGGTACTATTTTGAATGCTTAATTTAAAAGTTATTCATTTAAAAATACTGTGATGGGTTTTTGGTTTTTTTGAGAAATATCCTAAGAGTCTATGAAAACACTTTTACTGCCAGCAGGATGTCTGCGCCACTCAACAAGAAAAAAAATGTTCATTTGGATCAATCATATCACACTTGTCATTTGAGTCATCTGAAATCCTTGGAGTTGTCAACCTCTGCCAACAACCTTAGCTAGCTATGGCACAATGGATAACTGGAACTATACTTTATTCCAAACTAATGGCTTTTTGAAATGTTTACTGTTATATTTATTCTGATAGGTACAGAGTTAACTTTTGCATTTAAAGAGCAAGCTATAGTTTGAGGCACCCAAATTATTCTTTTTTGATATAAATCCTTTAAGTTCAGATATGTACAGCTGCTTTATTTCTATCTTTCCAGCTTGATAGTCATTTATCTTGGTAATTTCTTTATGACTGCTGTACTTAGAATAAAGAATATATTTAGACCAAAAATCTTAGGGTTGCTTTATGAAAAAGTATTCTGTACCTTCTCCAGAATAGCACTATGATAATAGTTGGCCATGCTTAAATATGTATAAGTTTGTTTTATCACTACACCAGCTGCATTTATTTACAAGATACTAATATATATATATACATTTATTATATGCTATATTAAGTAATTAATTCATACATATGTATTATAGTGGTCTATATTTATATTATACTTGAAAAATATTTCTGTAATTAGTATAACTTCTCAATAGTCCTTATTTTGGAGATTTAAAATGTGTAAGTTCATACAAGGTCAGATCCAGTAGACATTTAATGGTTCACCGTTGGAAGCCTTTGAAAAATATCATGGAGTATGAAATGCTGTTTCATAATGGTCACATCATCTAATTGTTCCCAAGATTCAACTAGACATCCTCTGGAATAAAGAAATATGTATGAGTAATATAGGTAGAACACTATGAAAACCTTTGGCCCAGCATGCTTTATCATTAGTGATAAAGGGTTTAAACTCTGATTACATTATGCCCGTCAGTACATCAACTTATCTCCATATCACAATTTGAGCTAACTAACTGTTTTCATCCCACCTGCTACTTTCATGTCTGCTTTTCCATCTAAGGTGAAATGGTCATAGATTTGGGATCTTAGCACACAGTCATCTTTGGGAATGCTTTCTTCAGCCTGCTGCAATTTTAATTCCCACTTTTCCTTCAAAACTCCTCTAAATATCCTATTCATTTAAGTGTTATAAATCATTTATGAAACAATACACATTCCTATGGTGCTAAAGATTAAGTTACGATTTAAACAAATGGATTCTTGTGTCTCATAAAACATTATCTGTATTTCATTTTAAAACATAAAAGTTAATTTAGAAAATTGAAATTTCTATAGATGTGCAATATAGTTTTTTTTCTACTCAAGATCCAGCTATTGACTTACTTTTACCATTTGAAAATAAACTTGCCATTTGTGTCATTATCATCACTTAGTGTAAAGTAAATTACGTATATTGACTACATTGAGCAAACTGAGCTATTTAGCTTATGGAACTCTGTGTCATAAACTGAGCGTATTACATTTGTACTTGATTCCAATAATTGGTCTAGAGACATTAGAAGGTTGTGTATCTCATCATTCAATTGATCCCTTACAGAATAATTAAATCTCTTGTCCAAAAATTGAATCATAAGATAAACATGTAAACTGACTATGACAAGGAAATATATACTGTAGTGCAATTAGAAAACTTGGAAACCATATCATACAAGCTCTTTCTTTGAAGAGAAGTGAAAGGTATTAGAAATAGCTCTGTTTTGCTCAGGATGGTAGCTGAGATTTATCTTGTATGATTTTTCTTTGTACTTCCCAATCCCATCTAGCTGCCAAATAGGTCAAGAGTGGCCACGTTTCCCGAGGGGTGGATGTGGGGCTGTATTTCTCAATCACTGATAATTTAGACATTCCTATTTCTCTCAAAATATAGTTTATATGTAACTGCTTATTCATCTTTTCCCATTTTTTCACTTGATGCTATACAAATTATTATTAATTAAATATCAAAAATAATCTATAAAAATTTAATAATAATCTGTGTTGGTTGTCCTTCCTCCCTCTTATGACATAAGAAATGCCCACTAGTCAAGGCCAGCTGATACATAATTGTTTATAATTCAGTGAGTTTTTTTAGAACAAAGACAGTAAGCAGTACATATTATTCAGTTTGTGTTAAGTAATGAGCTATTATACATAATGGTATCTTAAGTATCAATAGAAATTGAATTTGTGTTTATCAGTAGAATTTAAATTTGAGAAACAAATATTTAATTACTATCTTTTATTTGAATTTTTAAAATATTGATAATTACTGCCTTTCTTTAACTAGTTGTAAAGTAACACTACTGAGATTAAATAATTTCCCCCAAATCAGAGCATAATTATGTATATAATGGTGACTTTCTATTAAAGAAGATGAAAAATAGTGTTGAACTAAAATAAGTTCAATGAGGTACTCCTGTTTCTTGCATTTTTTGCTCTTCATTTAAAGCTTCACTATTACCTATAAATAAATGTATTTTGCCTTTAAATAAATCCAATCTTCCAGGATTGGCTATATGCCTGATATAACATTATGTGACAGTTACACTCATTGTCTTCATAACTGCGTTTATAGTAACAGCACTCATATGATAACATAACCCACCAAAAAACCTCAGAAACCAGTGACTTTTCCTTTAATATTTTTTGGCCTGTAATAACCTGGGATTTTACTATTCAGTTTTGGCATGGTAATCTCTGAATATGAGATAGTACCCTTGATCTGGCAATATTCATGCTTTTCAGTATTTTGTAAATGCCTTGCAAATTGTTTTCTTAATATTCTACATTTATTATTTATTACTGGGTACTATTTCAAGCCTGAATTGCATCATTGACCCCTTGCTATCTCATTAGGTTCTTCTGAAGTTTAATTTTCCAGCATTTATAACAACAAATATAAAATATTGTCATGCATAAGCAATTAATTTATTTGTGAAAATCTATAAATAATTTATTAATCTACAAATTAATATGAAACCAAATAATTTATTCATATTACATTCATTTGAAATACATTATTCATATTAACATGAACACATTCATGATGTCTTTATTGTATTTGTTCTCTTTTCATCACTAATACACTTTAGCAGTAAAGAATCTAAGTTAAATAAAAAGCCAGTAAATTGTTTCATAATTCTCTACTTTCATTTCACAAACACAAAATGTGAACGCTGATTTGTCTGATTCTGAACATGAATCTCATTCATATTTAGTATGTTACAGTACTTATTTTTTCTAAGAACTCAGTGCAGCATAAGCTGTTGATTTTAAACTTATTTTGAAATATCAGAAATTCAGTAAAATAGATAAAATATGCAAGGTGGTGAGTCCAATATCCAAGACGACATCTGAAATCAACAGTTTAAACTCATAAGGTTAACCACAGGCCACAGTTAGCATAGGGTTCACCTGGAAGTATGTAAAACACAAATTACCATTGATTGTCTTTTTTCCTTGAGAGTTGTCATAAAATAGTATATGACACATTAAACATACTCATATGGAAATTTTATGTTGTCTCTTTTGCCTCATTCTCAGAGATGTTGGAGAGCAAACTAAGTCTTTTTCAGGCTGTGCAAGAACTCTTATCACTGAACTGTATCCCCAGTTCTGAGAATACTCTTTTAACCATTCTTTCTCCTAATTCCCCATGTCATAGAATAGGCAACATATTATATAAATGCAGGATTAACCTGCCTTAAAATATTCATACCCCAGTAGATGCCATTACTTGTATTAAATATGTAGTCATATAATCTTGGAATATGCTAACTTGCAAGTTATCACTAGCTATAAGAATCCAAACATGATACTTACATATCTATGGTATGACACCATATATTATAATGTTTTTGTATCTTTTCAGAATAGCAAAAACTAGTAAGATAACCAGTGATTCATTTCTAATGCAGAATATCAAATGGTGTTGATAATACATTAACCCAAATAATTACAGAATGGGATTATTGATAATAAAAGGAGCTTTGGAAAATTTATACTTTTACTAATGATATCAGGAATTGGATGTGGTCACCAAACTAGGTAGATGAGATGGAGTGAATTAAGTAAATTAACTTCCTTGAATTAAGGAAGTGAATAATTGAGAGGCCAGAATCTTAGTTCTACTTTGCATATATTAAAAGAACATGGGTGTTCACATGTGAGTTGGTGAATGAGACTGAGACCCAGATTCCAGAACTCTTACTAAATGCAAAGAAATGACAGAGGTCTGCAGGCAACTGGAGCTTTGAAGAAAGATGGAGGTGAGGGATGGCATGAACATCAATGAGCTGGTTTCATGAGAAGAATCCAATTTTGTAACAAATAATTAGGAACATGGAAATGCTAATTATTATTCTTATGGTAATTCACTGACCACTACTCTCCTTTCTTCAGTGGCAAGAATATAAAAAAACTGAAAAATGAGCCAGGAGTTGGTGGCGCAAGCCTTTAATCCAAGCATTCTGGAGGCAGAGGCAGGCAGATCTGTGTGAGTTTGAGACGAGCCTTGTCTACAGAGCAAGTTCTAGGACAGCCTACAAAACAATACAGAGAAACCGTGTCTCAAAAATAAAAAAACAAAAAATGATACACAAATTCATCATGCTGTTGAATTTACGTATTCAAATCTAATATCATTTCTCCAAGCCGTTTCCAAATAAATTGTAAGGACAAACAGATATTTACTTGAATATCAATTTAGGAAAGAAGATTTAAACAATATAGTTTAAATACTATGGTACAGTTTGTTA
Organism: Mesocricetus auratus; assembly: GCF_017639785.1. NCBI lineage: Eukaryota > Metazoa > Chordata > Mammalia > Rodentia > Cricetidae > Mesocricetus > Mesocricetus auratus. The sequence goes on along the minus strand of NW_024429188.1, from coordinate 36,187,699 downwards.
ACATATTATTACTTGGGGGAATGTTTTAAACTATTTTTCTTTTTAAATATTCTTTTATTTCTTTTTGATTATAGCATACTTACATCATTTGTCTCCTTTGATTTTCCCCCATCCAAAACCTCCCATATTCTACTCCTTGCTCTCTTTCACATTTATAGCCCCCCTTTCATTAACTTTTGTTATGTACATTTGTTATATATACATTATATTGTTAAATATAACCTGCCAGTCTGTGTACAATGTTACTTGTTTGGGGGGACTGACTACTTTGCAATGGACAACTAATTGTTGTGCTTTTTCCTGGAGAAGAATATTCCTTCTACTCTCAGAATTCTTTAGCTGCCTACAGTTCTTTATATATGTCTGAGACTCATGTCTACTGTTGAGTTTCATCCTTCTCAAATTCATGAACTATTTTTCTTTATTATTGTTATGTATATATTGTCATTCATTTATTGTGTGTGGATGTGGGTATGTATGGTTAGAGGTAAGCACATGTGTGGTTAAAAGACATCTTGGAAGAATTTCATATCTTATCCTAATATCACTACCCTGGAAACAAACCCAACTTATTAGTTTTGATAGCAAGCATAACATTACCCTTTGAATCGTCATGCTAGGCCTTGAAAATATTACTGATGGCAGAAATAAATATGAATTGCAAATATTCTATTTATTTGTTACATGCTCTTGGGCAAATTCATTTGCTTCACTAAGATTCAGATTTATTTAATGAGATATGGTTCTCTAGTATCACCTACTCAGTAGAATTATAGTTTTATTAATTGATATGAATAATGTAGCATAGTTTCTGGAATAAAAATGATTAATAAATTATAGCTATAATAAATATTATTACCATTATAATCATATTGTAATGAACTTAATTTTCATATCATAAAGAAATTCAAAGATGCAGATATATATTTGATAGTTGAACCAAAAATGACTGAAGATAAGTAGCAAACAAAAGTTTAAATTAGAATATCACATGTGTCTTGATTTTAAAATTTTATCTTAACCATGAATTCTTAAGTTATGTTTACAAGATCCTGAATGAACATTTCCTCAATTTCTGAACTGCGAGGGTTTCCCTTTATAAAAGCATTTCTTTGACTCTACACTCCCTATTGCAAGCACATTTGTTTAATAATAAAATGAAAAGACAGTAAAGGGCACTTTGCGTTTTTCACTTAACTAGAATGACTGGAAATGGCCTGATTGCAAAATACAATAAAGACACCTCATTTATCTCTTAATCAGAATTCATCTTTATTTTAAAATTATGCACTTTAATTTGGTGGTGATATTTAACAATATTGCAATCTGTGGTGTCAATGTTTATCAAAAAAGGCATTCTAATCATGTATCCAGGAGGCATGTCACACTTGGTACACACCTTTTACAAATCTGTTTTCTTTTGCACATTTTTCTTCAATGTGCCTATACCAGAGAATGAGTATCACTTTGCACTACATTTTGGGTCTTTTGTGATCTTGGATAACCAGTTAGATATCTCTTTGCCTTTTATCATCTATGAGAAGAAAATGAAAGTGTGAAATATAAAGATATTTTTTCATTTTTCATTTAAATTAGACACAAGCTTGCTTCTCATGTCAACCCGAGCTTCCTCTCCCTCACCTCCTCCTCCACTGTCCCCACCAGGGCTCCAGCCCCCCTCCCAATTCCCACTCAGATCCCCAGGGAGGGTGAGGCCCTCAATGGGGAATGGGCTGGAGATATGGTTCAGCCATTGGCTAGGCTCACAACCAAAAATATAAGAAATATAAAGATTTGTACTCAAGATTTTCTCTCTCTTTTCCAGAGAAGTGAAACTAGTGCCTTGACTATGTTAAGTGCAAGTTCTATCACTGAGCCACATTCCGAGATGTGTTAGTCCTTTTTTCTTTTATTGAAAATAGACTCTTTTCTTATACAATGTATCCTGAATATAGTTTCCCCTTCCTCTTTTCCTCCAAGTTTCTCCTCACCTCCCATCCAGATTCTCTCCTTTTCTGTCTCTCATTAGAAAAACAAGAGGCTTCTATGGGATAATAATAAAATATAACAAAGTAAGATGTGACAAAATAAAACAAAAACCATCAATCACCTTGTGACTGGATAAGGTAAACCAACAAAGGGAAAAGAACGCAAGAATCAGAGACACACTCATTCACACACTCAGGAATCCTTTAAAAAAACACTAAATTTGAATCCATAATATATATACAGAGGACCTGGTGCATACGCATGAAGGCTCTGTGATTGTTCCTTCAGTCTCTGTGACTACGTATGAGCTTTGCCTATGCTGATTCAGAGGGTCTTGTTTTCTTGGTGTCCTTTGTCCCTTCTGGATCTTAGGCTCTATCCGTCTCTACTTCCACTGGGTTCCCTGATCTAATTCAGCTAATATGCCTATAAATTGCATATTACAACAAAAGTGAAATTCTTATTCCTCCTAAGAGTTCACACGTTTTAGTCACTTAGTTCCTTAAATTGTAATTATACTGAATCGAATCTGCTATACTGCATGTACTGCATAGAGTCTACTATACTGCATAGAATAACTTTCAATGATATTAACACTGTTATTTAAAAATGTTAATTTTCTTTCTTTCCTTGTGCCCTCTTTTGCTCTCTTTTATTCCCTCTTTTTCTCTCTCCTCTAACCCCCATGAGTGTGTGTCTCCCCTCCTCCACCCCCCGTGATTGCATATGTTTCTAGGTCTGGGTCTCAGGGTGCCATGACATGTGTGTGGAAATTAGATGACGACTTGAAGGAGTAATTTCTCTCTTTCTAACGTTTGTGTCTCAGAGACTATAGTCAGGTCATCAGATGTGAGAAAAGAGACTTTATCTACTGAGCCATTTTACTTGCCCCAGCATTAACATTTTTTATCAAGTAAATTGAAATTTGGCACATCATCATTCTGTAATTAATTTGCATGACAATTCTTTTTAGCTATAGCAATATGAAATCCAGAGCTTGTGGCACAGGCTATATCATTTTGGGCAGGTGTTGCCTCAGTGTATTGTGTAAAAGATATATTATTTACCAGGTCTGAAGTAAATAGGTTCATAATTTAATATGTCAAGAATCACACAGTTCAGAAATGTCTGCAAATTTCTGAAGTGACATTTATTTTTGAAAGAAAACTGTCATTTTTGTAATGGATGGTGCATAAACTGAGTTTCCAAGTACACTTAGAAGATTTATATGGCATAGTTCATCAGTGAAGCTCTGTGTAAATCTAGCTTAGGACCTAATTCTTCAGGTTTTGTCTTTCAGTACATCACTGTTCTATCCTTTAAATAACTGTTTTTCAGGGGTGATGCCATAATATTTTTCTCGATATTGAATGGGTTTATAATAAGTTGCATATTCTGGAAATCTGATAATTTTATAAATATAAAGAATACATTTTCTGAGTTGGTCTTTGGATGGGATTTTTTTTTACTATTTTTTGCTTCCTTAGATGTCCTCAGAAAAACTAAATTACTCTCAAAAAGTCCCACCACACAACAAAACATACACAAGAGACATATTGGGGCAGGGAGAATTGCAGCAGAGTAGCTGCCTCTGCTCAGGCAAGAAACAGCAGCACACTGAACAGGCAATACACAGGGCTTACAGACTTTCTTGGAAAGTGGGTGGAACTTTCCAGAGTGGAGCTTTCCAGGATGGAGATTTGTAGGATGCCATGTTGAGAGATTGGGCATTTTACTCTGTAGAGCAAGGGAAGGTTCCAGCAATTAGAGCAGTTATAGTGTACTATGGGTGGAAACTGGCAGTTAGTGGTCCTAGGGGGATGGGCCTCGCCACTCGTGCGGCTTGAGGGTCTTACAATAGTAGGAATGAGTTACAAGTAATAATACATTTAATGTAATAAGGGCACAATATCTCATTTTCTACATTTTTAAAAATGTTGTAGATTAGATATGGCAATTGTATCATAGTTAAAATGATATTTGTATTTTTCAAATTATATATAAATATATGTATATATATTTGAAATATATTTTCAAACGCTTTTATGGAAGGAAACTTTCTACATTTATTTTGTTTGACAATTTCATAGATGAGTATTGCACTTTTCCTTGGCCTCCAATTCATTTTTATGACCTCTTTTACTTTATTATTGTTAAACACACACATATGTATATAGAAATCATATATATGCATAATGTTGTTCGTGTGTGTGTGTGTGTGTGTGTGTGTGTGTGTGTGTGTGTATTTAGGACTGATAACTTGAGATTTAATATCATATTAAGTGTCTAAACCCTGAAGAAGTTTGATTGTACATTTCTCAGGTCATTAATTACCTATAGCTGTTTACCGAGTGGTATGACTTTTGCAGATTTCACCCATCCATACTGTATGTCAATTGATGTTGGGTTATATAAGTCTAATTTAGGAAAACATATTGTTAAAATTTTGTGGATGCCATATATATGGAAAACTCTATCTCATAGCAGGTATGAGTCCCATGTCTCTTAAAATGTTTAGTATGCCTATTCTAGGATCTTTCCTGAGCCTTATTAGCTGTAGGGGCTATGTTGTAGATATATAAGTTGGAGATGAAAGCCCCACAAAATATACTTTACATTTTGAACAACTTTAGATTTCTGTACTTATTTTTGTAGTCAGAAAAAACAAGCATCTGTGATGAAAGGTGAGAAAAAGTATGTGTGCATATAATTATTTAGAATTTAATTAGAAATTATACTAATTTGGGAAATTGGCAGTAGTAAATTCTCTTTCATGACACTTGAAGATATCTTGCCATGCTTGACCCTTTTCTGTTTCATAAGATTTACAGGTGGGTAGAAAAACTGATTGATATTCTCCTTATGACAGAATTATTTTAATTTTTCTAAAATTATAGCAACCAAATTTATCATAACACCAGTAATATTCGTTTATATTTAACATACACTATTTCTAAGAACTGAGTTATAATTTACATGCCTGGTCCATATAATTATCAAAGAATCCTGTAATATTTTCATTATCTCATTTTATATATGGCAAATATTAATGTTGAGAGCATACCTCATTTCCTTTATAAATTATGACTTTAATGGTCCCATGTCTTCATTGTCTTTAGAATAAATTTTATGTAATTCCCACTAAGTTCCAATTATGACAAAGACCATGTATATATAACTTAACAATATAGGCATAATACTTTCCTTCAGTGAGCTTGTATTCCAGATGCAAATTTCAGTTAATTCAGACATTACAGAGTGATATAATATACATTTCATAAAGCTAGTGGTTGAAGCTCTAAAAGTAGAATTATATTTTTCTTGAAAAAAAGAGAGGGTAGAAACTTTGTGTAAAATCGTAATTTCATAAATGTATTCAAAATAGAGATAATAATCTAAGAAATGGTTTTATTATGTTTGTTTATTTGATGATAATAAGTTATGTGTGGAATATGTTTTCAATTTATGGGGTAAAATAACTTTCTTAGTTCAACTCTCTCAGAAATCTCTATTAATACCTCATTTAAACTATGTAACTAAAAGCATTAATGTCTTTAAAACTTTTCAGCAGCTGTTCTCAAGCAGGGAAATATTTAAGTAAATGAAGCACTCTCATACCTACCCTAAGAAGTATTCCTCATGCTGTTATGGAGACAGTTGCAATGTTTCAGCTTATTTCTTTTTTTTTCTTTCCTTTGAAGTCTGTCATGGTCTTCTGTGTCAAGCAGTAGTCTCAAAACACTTTTAGTGACCCAATAATATCAGGCAAAGGTTTGAGAAAGTATCTCAATAACTATAGACATATCTTAAAACAATCAAATTGTGTGTTAATTAAGCTGTACATTTATGTATTAAGTTTTAGTATATAATAGAAATTCAAAGAAAATTAGAGAACTAAATGAATGAATACATCACTCAGGAGATAGAGGTAGGAGTGCTGTCACGAGTTTGATGCCAGTGTGACCTAATTTGTAATTGCCAGCCTAGTGAGAGTTACAAAGGAACACTCTGCATAGAAAATAAGTTAAAACAGCTTAAAATAAATAAAAATCAAGTTTCAATTTTTGTATTTTCCTATAGATCACACAGGTTACCCAGAAACTGGAAGCTTCTTTTTCATGCCATTTCATTGAGAAAGAAAAGACAAATAATCAACTATGTCCAACTCAGAGAACATAACTATATTGTAATATAAACAACATTTACAAAACCCAAATCCCAGTCATTAGAATTTCTATATCTTATTGGTTAAGTCAGTAAAATAGCTTCAGGACAAATGTATTTGTACATTTTGACACAATAAAAGGAGTGAGGGCAGAAAGGCACTGGAACAGTCCTGTAGGAATCCTTCTCACAAGTGTGCTAGAAATCTGGGTTTGTGTCTAAGAGTTTGTATTTCCAAACAGTTCCAAGGTACTCCTGGTTGTGTTGTTATGCAGGACACACTTTTTATAGCAATATTTTTGAAGACATTTCCATTTAAAGAAGTGTTGTTAATTTGACAGAGTCAGCTTCGAGAGACATTCTGACTGGGGCCAGTATGATCAAGTTGAACCCTACGCAAATTCATTTAGGAGTAATTTATAGATTGCAGGCCAACACTGCAAGCAGAGAGATACGTCTTCAGGCAATTACAATAATACAGGTCAGAGGTAATAAGGTTTCTGAACTAGGACACTGTGAGTAGAAACAGGGAGTGGATAAAATTGTGGGACATGACAAAAGTGGAGTCAGCCTGAGAAAAGAGATAACAAACTAACACAAGTGTAATATCTAAAGCAAAGTAAACCAAAGGCCATATTTCCCATATGAAATTTCTGTTCCCATATTAGTTTGGAAATTTGAATTTTCACAAATTTGAATATATATGCATAAATGACATGTTCGGCTATCCCTGGGAACATTCTGATAAAACATATCACAAAATAAAACTGTGTTGGGATGGCTTTAATCTTGTTTTCTAATGCTTATTTATAGAGTGAAGCACTGGTGCAGGGATCATGTGTCCGTATGGTTCCAATAAATCTCTGCAACTATATATAGAGTTTTATCCACAGTAAACAACTGTTTACTGTTCATCTGTCTCCAGGTGAATACACTAATGTCTACATAAAAACACATGTGATCGAAGCCGGGCGTTGGTGGCGCACGCCTTTAATCCCAGCACTCGGGAGGCAGAGGCAGGCAGATCTCTGTGAGTTCGAGACCAGCCTGGACTACCAAGCGAGTTCCAGGACAGCCTCCAAAGCCACAGAGAAACCCTGTCTCGAAAAACCAAAAACAAAACAAACAAACAAAAAAAAAAAACACATGTGATCTGTGAAGCTTAAAGTGTGGGGAGAACAGAGAGAAATATAATTTCCTTGTATGCTTTTGAATTTCCATAGCTGCTTGTGACATTATCTTATACAAACAGAATGCCATTCAAACAGGCCATTTGTTTGTTTACATATATATGTCTTCATTGAGAATTTGCTACTGGGCAATAAGCTTCTTAAAAGATGATACTATCCTATTCACCCTTTACCCTGTAGTACTAGATTCCAGTGCAGATACTGAATAAGTAACTGCAAAATGAGTGTAAAAATGGATCACAGCAAACCCTACTGCCAATATGAACAATGAAAAGAATTCATGTAAAATGAATAAATGGGTAGATGGTGAAAAGAAATAATTCTTGACTTGTTAGTTGGTAGAATGTATAATTCTACATTTGGTTTCTTATTTCCTAGTAACAATGTTATTTAGTCCAAAATATGCAATCATTATTATGTTCTATCATGTCTCCATATCAGAAGAAACATTCATATTACATAGTGAATTTGAAATCAAAAAGCAAATTTTATTTATGATAAGCTAATTTTCTTAATTACTGTTCTATTGCTGTGAGGAGACACCATGGCTAAGGCAACTTTTTAAAGGAAGTATTTAATTGGGGGCTTTCTTACAGATTCAGATGGCTCGTCCATGATCAACATTGTGGGGTGTATGTCAGTAAGCATGCAGAGAGACACTGTGCTAGAGCAGTAGCTGCGAGTTTACATCTGATCATCCAGTTGCAAACAGAGAGAGATAGAGAGACAGAGATAAAGAAATGTAATGAGAAGCTTTTTCTTTGAGAAAAGCCCTCCCGCCAGCCTGGTTCTAGAGCCGCATCAGTCCCAAATAAACACACAGGAGGCTATATTAATTATAAAGCTGTTGGCCTTGCTTGTTTCTTACTGGCTAGCTCTGACTTAAGTAATTACCCCATATCTGTTAATCTAAGTATGTCTCTTACCAGAGAATAGTTCCAGGCTTCCTACCCCATGGCGTTACATGTCGAACTCTCTTGTGTTTCCTCCTTCCCAGAGTCCTCCTGGACTCCTAGTCCCATCTATCTAGATTCCTATTGGCTCAACAGTGCTTTATTGACAAATGCACAGGACTTCACCCCAACATCTCCTCTTTTCTGTTTAAACAAAAATAAAGGTCTTAAGTTTAAGATAGTCAAATTGTATATAACAGAACAGTTATCAAATAAGAACATAGTTACAATATTTTAGAAAGATTTAAAGAAAATATCATCCATCCCATCCTTGTGAGTCCAAAGTTCTATATGTAGCTTATCTTTTATCATAACTAAGGAAAACTATAATTATAACTATCTGTCTTCAACTCCATCAAAGACCACAGAAGGATAATATATAAACACTAGGATTGACAGAGATATCTTACTGCCTGGACAGTCACCCGAAGTTCCTCTGTAATGTTGGGGCATCCATCTTCAGCCCATAGTCCACAGTGTGTCTGGAAGACTTCTCAGCAAAGCAGGAAATTTCAAACTGTCCATCTGCATTGGCAGTCTGTCAGTCATTTCTCTACGTCCTGCAGAACGTCTCGAGACTCTTCCATGAAGCAGGAACCCTGTAAGACTGAGTTCAGCAGTTACTTTTCTGTGGGTCCTGCATGTCCAGATTATACAACAACAGTCAAGCAGTACAGGCAAGAGCAGTTTCTTGCCCAAATAGCTAATCTTGCCATGTTGAAAGCAAACTCCATAACAAGTTTCTTCGATGCCCATCTTCCTCTCAGATGTAATTGGTGCTGCCAGTAGCAGACATTTCTCATTGTCAAGAAAAACCCTAAACCATTTTAAATGCCATTTTCTGAAGGTCTTTGAGAGGTTTGAAGACTATCTGTCTTAAATATATTTCTGTATATCTAGAAAACCTAACTTACCTAACTATAAGTTCTGACTATTATAAGTAACGATCTATAATCTGTATTTAATTACGCATTATATTTTAAAAGATCAGTATAAGCACAATACTTAATCAAGAGGAGAAATATACACATCACAAAATTGACCTTGAATTTGTATCAATAAATGAAAAACAATACCCATACCATAATTCCCCTTTTTACCATTAAAAAGAGATTGGCTGTGATCATTAACCAATTATAACAATGCCATTTAAATGAAAACAAGTATTTATAAACAAGGTGGGAATTAGGACGTCACTCATTCCAAACTGCTTCGTGCTGGAAGGGGGCGCTGTTCATACCATGGGGATCAGGACAAAACTCAGAAACTTGTATAAGTCCGCATTTTCGGGGTCTGTAAAGCTGCATCATCTTAGCTGTCTCAATTGTTGAAACACCTGTTCCACTGCTTCCGGGGGTCTTGGTTCTTCAAACCACAGAAGCCTGGAAGGAATCCTCAGCTTTTCATTTTCTGTAAAAACATAAATAAAAACTCCTTTTCCAAGTAACATATCCTTATATTTAAATTTTGAAGTCAAGGTATTTTCAAAAGATATAAGTTGAATTAATTTAGCAGCATTTATAAGCAAATGTACTTTATCAGTTGTTCCTTCCTTAGCAATGAAAAAACTGAAAAACACAATAGCGTACAGTATCCAGACTCTGTGTATTTTCCATCTTTACGTGGCTTATTTATTTATTATTACTCTATTTCTTTTTCTCTGAGACAGGGTTTCTCTTTGGAAATGTGCCTGCGTCTGCCTTTGCAGCAAATCTTACTCTGCCTCCCGAGTGCTGGGATTAAAGGCATGCGCCACCAATGCCCGGCTTTTCTATTTATTTACCACTATGCCCGATTCTTTTTCTCTCTCAATCCTATATTTTTAAACACACTGTAAACCTTTAGAGGTTTTGTTCATCCAAGTCTGACTTTACTGGAAATCTTTATGTTTTTCTGCCCACATGTCTTATCTGTTAAAACCGCGGCAGTTTAAACTGCCTTTTTTTCAAGATGGCAGGCATAAGCGTGATTTCAACTTACAGCCTCAGTCCATGCTGACATCCAGCAAAAGCTGCCACTTCCAGCTGTACATACACACCTTTCAATCGTTACCAGAGTCTCTTAAAACAACCTTGCTGGCTGTTTTTTTTTTCTTTTTATGCCGAGTCAGGAAGACTCCAGTAAGCGAGCCGCATGAATCTCGGCTTGTCGCTAGCAAAACACCTGAGAAAAATGCTGCTATCAAAAATGTGTGCTTCTCTCCATTCTTCTGTTTCTAAAATTCCTTTAAAGCTTTTGTCATTCTACGTGGAAATTTAATCCCACTTCTGACACCATTCTGTAAAGGGAAGCTTTTTCTTTGAGAGGAGCCTTCCCGCCAGCCTGGTTCTAGAGCCGCATCAGTCCCAAATAAACACACAGGAGGCTATATTAATTATGAAGCTGTTGGCCTTTGCTTGTTTCTTACTGGCTAGCTCTGACTTAAGTAATTACCCCATAATTGTTAATCTAAGTATGTTTCTTACCGGAGAATAGTTCCGGGCATCCTACCCCATGGCGGTTACATCTCGAATTCCTCTGTGTTTCTCCTTCCCAGAATCCTCCTGGACTCCTAGTCCCACCTATCTAGATTCCTATTGGCTCAACAGTGCTTTATTAACAAATGTACAGGACTTCCCCCATCAAAGAAAGGGAGGAACACACAGAGAGATACAGAGACAGACAGACAGACAGAGAAAGAGAGAGAGAGAGAGAGAGAGAGAGAGAGAGAGAGAGAGAGAGAGAGAGAAACTTGCCTTGGTGTGGGATTTTGAAAACTGTAACTCAGCCTCAGTGACAAACTTCCTCCAACAAGTCTATACATCCGAATCCATTTCTAACTGGGGACATTCTCATTCAAACCATCACACTAATTCTGTGCATTCTTTGCATTATTGTTGAGTTAAAATATATATTAGATTTTTTCACATCAAATACATTTTCAAAACACTGATTGTTCTATTATTCTTTCCAGTCCTCCATTTTTTCATTATGAAAAGAATTCACTATACATCATTTTATGTATTTGTGAGTAATGTATGTAAGCATTCCATTTTCCTTTTCCTCATATGTCAGAAACTCTCATTTGTAAATAAACATGGTTGAGCATAGAATTTCAGTTACCAGTTCTTCACAATGTATACATTTTCAGTCTCTAATTGGAGATTGTAATAATATCTAATCATTCAGGACAGTAAATTTTAAAGGTTTTTATTTTTTGTAGCAGAATATGTATAAGTATTTGTGTGACTATATCCTACATATGTGCAGGTGCCCATAGAGGCCAGAAGAGGATTACATGTTCCCGGAAGCTTGAGTTGGAGAAAGTTGCGACCTGGGTGCTAGAAACTGAACTGCTGACCCTTCACTATAAAAACAGGGTGTAAAGTCTTAAGTTAACAGCTCAGTATGTTAAATATCTTTGCTCAGAAGTGTCATTCGTACAGTTACTTGCACTACTATACTGCTACCAAATTTCCCAGAATGATTACATACTATTTTTACTAAAAAGTTACCATTCTTTTGAGTGTTTACAGTTGCAATGATTATAGATACGTGCACAGCTTTAGAAATCAGATATGTGAATACTTCCTTCTTTTTTGAGAAATGATAGTAGCTATATTCTTATAGTGTATAGCTCCATTTAAAGAGGGTACCTATATAATCAATAAGCAAAACAAATCAAAATACAGTCATATCCAGCACAATTATTTTCCTTTGTTGCACTATGTCACTTGATGATTTTCTAGCTTGATTTTGGCCTCCAGAGAATCTGTACTTAATGTTGATTTTAATTCACATTTAACAACCACAATATATTTAGGACCTAAAATAGAAAAGCAAAAAGTTATTACTAGTCAGCACAGGGTATCTCTATCAAAATTCTTGAAAAAAATCAACCTAAGTTTGCAAAACCATGTTTTGGCTTGATTTCAGAGGTTTTCAACCATTGGCTCTTGACTTCATTGCTTTGAGACAGGAGAAAGAAAGAGAGGAAGGGGTTAAGATCAAGCTTTCCTTCAAGTGCATATCTCCATTAACCATATTCTTCTAACTGAAATTACATCCTATAGTTTCCATCATCATCTGATAGTGCCATGGAACTTTCTGGGAATGGGAAATAGAATACAGTTTACTGGTGGACTGGGAGTGGATGGTCATGGGAACAGAAGGGATAAGATAAGTGGATGTAGGGAGGGTACTTGAAGAGAAGACTGGAATTGGGGGCATTTCAAAAGTAAGGTAGAAGCCTAGTGAAACAGAAACTCCCAGGAATCCATGAGGGTGACTCTAGTGAAGATCCTTTGTAATGGGGTATATAGATCCTGAACAGGTCATTTTATGTAACCAGACAAGGCTTCCAGTAAAGAGATTAGGATACCCACCTGTAACAGAAGAGGGGCATCTAGGTTCTTTCCAGGTTCTGATTATTACAAATAATGCTGCTATGAACATAGTTGAGCAGATGTCCTTATTGTATGAGTGTACATCTCTTGGGAATATGCCTAAATCTCATATAATATTCCATTGACTTCAGTTTATGTTTCCTGCATATTGTATCCTGATTACACCTTCCCCTCTCTCTACTCCTTCCAGTTGCTCCCTACCGCCCCTTTCACTTAGATTCACTTCTTTTGTGTCTCCCATTAGAAAACAAACAGGCTTCTAAGGGATAGTAATAAAACAAAATATAAGAGAAAACAAAAACTAGCACATTGGAATTGGACAAAGCAAATCAAAAGGGAAAGAACTCAAAAGAAGACCCAAGAGTCAGAGACCCAATCATTCACCCTCTCAAGAATGCCATAAAAACACTAAACTGTCAGCTATAATATATGTATAGAGGACTTGGTGCAGACTCATGCAGGCATTATGCATGCTACTTCAGTCTCTGTGGATCTCACAAGAGCTTTGCTCATGTTAATTTAGAGGGTCTGATTTTTTTAGTTCCTCTGTCCCTTCTGTCTCTTATATCACATGCCCTGGTCTTTTTATTCTAGGGCCTTAACACATGTGAGGTACTCTATCTAAAAATCATTCTCTGCCAGGCTATCCTCACTTTTTCATCCAGTTTTCTTCTTTTATTTTTCTTGAATTTTTCAGATTCAATGCCAGTTCCTTGGGAAAACTTATATTTACATCACAGTCTAGATTAGACTTCCCTGTTTTGTATCTTCTAAGTTATTGCTTTTAGTAATAGTTCCAGATATTTTAATACGTTTCATAATTAATGATATTTATTGGTTGTAAATTTAATGATAAATAAGCCTGTATTTCAGTTGTTCAGAGTAGATCCCAAACATTTTCTGTACTTACCCACACTCTGTGTTGCTTCTTCTCTGTCTCTGTGTCCCTTCCTCTTTCCCTAACTCTTTTCCTCTCTCTATCCCTTCCTTCATTCTTTACTTTCTATCTCCCATCCCATGATTAAAAGTCTAGACACTGATGATATAGAACTTATTTTTCAAATTAAATACCTATTTAACTTTATTTACTTAAGGAGAGACTATTGTGGTTGACATTTTATTTTCTATTCTAATAAGCACCATGTGATACAGGTCAATCAAGTTAACAGCACTGTGAAATCATGACACTTATTTTTGTACCATTTTCTTCCTAACCTATAATAGGTATGTCATCAGTCATAAATATTTAATTTATGGTGGATAAGGGCCATTTCAAATTAAGTTTGACCCTATTTACATTTTCAAGAGTAGAATAAAATTAGTCATATAAACAAATTAGTTTCCTTGCTGACACTAAAATACATTATCAGATGTGCTGATAAAGTTTTTACTAAGAAAATAAAACGTTCTTTTAATCATTTAGTAGAAATATTCATTAGGAAGTAAGGTGTTCTGCATTCAATGTATTGTCCAATGAGATTGCTATACTAAGAGTTAGTTGGCATTATGTTAAATTATAAATACTTTTCTGTTCATTTGGTTATATTCTTTCTCTACTATTAAACTCTAATGGATGTTGTGGGCATTGCCATTGCCTTAACTTATAACCATTGCCTCCCCATCGAAATTATTTTACACTCCTTTTGACATAGCACTGTATATTAAGAAAAATTGACATCTTTTATACTAAAATACAAGCTTTCTTTATTTGACTGATTTCTATGAATTAGATGTCGGGAACTTCCTTACTTGCATTTAAAACCAGTATATATGAAGAAGAAGTAGACACATTTAACACATAAAGCAAACATTTTGAATAAATGTTTTGCAAACATAGTTTCCCAATTAGTGACAAAGCAATTTCAAACTACCTGGTAGGTTTTAATTTGATGATTCTTAAGCATAATTTCTTAGAGGATTCATTGTTGTCTCCCTTAACTTTTAATGAAAATAATTGCCAAATATCTCTGTGATCTGGAAACTGAGTAATTAAATTGGACCATTAACCCTGATAGCTAATGTTATCAGAAGATGCATGAACAAAGATATACATATTTGAATGAAGCAATAAAGGGGATAAAAATGTCATGAACATAATTATATATTGTATTTATGTATGTGATTCATAAGAAAATGAAATGCTACTTTAAATTTTTGTTCCTTGATATTTGTTTAGTTATAAAAGAAGCCACATAATTTATTCTCAGTAGTCCCACTTATGTACCTGATTGCAGCCCTTTCCATGGAAACTGAATAGAATATCATACTGAAAATGTAAATTTTGTGAAAAATTTGATAAAATGTGCAAGCTGACGGCTTTACTAATAGAATAAGATTCTGCAGAGAATACGATTGATTCATTAAATTATCACAAAGTATGAATTATTGGATTTAAATGTATAATGGATATTTGTATGAATTTAATATTAAAATGATATTTCTTACCCTTAATATAGTCATGATGTAGCAGATCCCTCCCTATAAAATAGTTCTAATATTCGATTCATGTTCCCTAAAATTTATACCTATTTGAAAGCAAGTAACACTGATTTCCTCATGCAGTGCCCCAGAGGACATTCCTTTTCTGGCCAAGGAAAAACAGATACAACTTATGACTCTCATTATTTTCCAGAAAGACCATGAAAAGATAGATTGCTAAGGGATTTTGACATACACTAGATATGAAGTTGAAGGATGGAATTTGATATGACTTGCAATCATATTTTCTCTGCTTCTTTTCAGTTTCAAAGTTCAATATTACTATGTGATTTCAGATTACACAAATGTTATAGGAATTGATTGGTACTTCCTCTACTAGATAAACAGGAAATTAGGCTAGTGAATACTCATGTTGATACACAGAGTTTATTTCAATTTAAGAATCAACATGATATTGATATAAATAAAATAGTATGCATTACAAAGAGTTAAACAAGACCATTTTGAAAGTTTTACTATAAAGTAGAAATGTATGAACCACTACTTATGATTAACATTATTTTTTTGCTCATTTATTCATTTCTGTGTAATAAGAATGGAAAACAAATCCTACCTCATGCTATAAATTATACTCCCACCAACTAAGCTATATATAAATCCTAGCTTAACTTTATGTAAACCTTGAACAATGTATACATAAGTAAAAATGTCATGTTATGCAATTAAATGTATATTTAAATTTTCTATATTTTTTCTTTTAAATTCTTAAAAAGAAAATAGAAAAAAATTAAAATTTGCTGATTTATAAATAGAAAGGCATAATGTAACATCTCCATATAATTTCTTTGAAATCAGTAAGATCAAGTCATTACTTTTGGTATCAGATATCCTCAGATAAAATTTTGTAATTAAAAGTGCCTTATAGTTCCTCACATTTTTTACTTAAAAATATGAATGTTACTATAAAAAGTCTTTTGAATAAATATTAATATCACTCATCAAAATTAACTGCCTTTTAGGCTTTTGAGGACACATAACAGTGACTGAAATTTAGCAAAATAGTGAGAATTTCATTGAGCAACCTATGGTCATGATTGGAATTTTGGCATAGTTTGTTTAGTTTGTTTTCATTTCTAGAGCATTATAGCCAGTATGTAAAAATAGGGTGAAATTTAAAGATCATTGACAATGTAATTAAAATGCAAGTCTGTATGAATGACCAAGAATTTGGTCCTTACGTTTTTACCTATAAAATGGATGTTAGACTTTCTACATCCTCAGTTATAGCTACAGGCTGTCTTCTGGTTATTTTATAAAGTTCAAAATCATAAATCATTCACAATATTACCTAGATTATATCATACAAAATTATATTGTGTTGGTCCTACTGCTATCATATGGATAGTAGTAAATGTAAAAATAATGCAGTATCCTATATTTCCCTAAATTGGGTGAAGATAATGACATCAGACATATTATTATCAACAATTATGACATATATCATATATTACTAGAGGTAAATTATTTAACATTAGAAAATTCAGTGTGAAATCAGGTACTTATTAGTCATACTAAATTACAACTATAGACATTGGGATATAATTATCCCAACACGATACTAAATATCATGCTTATATGCCTACATGTCAGAAAAATTGGCAAATAAGTGGAATGAAAAATGAATACTTCTTTTACTTTCAACACAGACCCATTAGTTTTGAATGCCTACTATGGAATTTGTGTGTGTGTGTGTGTGTGTGTGTGTATAAAATAGAGTCTTCTTAAATGAGAGAATGTGAACTTGCATTGAATAATGCTTTTTATTTTGTTTTAAATGTCTTACCTTGCTGGAAATAATGATTTATTTGACAATAGTTACTGTGTGATGTCTTTAATAACACAAGGCTTTTTGAACACATGGATTCTTTTAGCATGATAAAATTTGCTGTATTTCTTTTCTTTCCAAAATATAATGTTATCTGTATGGCTTATGGTTTTATTATATACATATGTTTTAATATTCTGTCAGTGTAGGTAAATCTCACAGAGTTTGTTTTCAGTGTCGATTGTACTATTCCAGATGATATTCATGACTTTCAGTGCAATGAAAAGAGCAGTGATTTTCAAAATATGGTTCTTTGCCTAGAAGCAGCATCACCTAAAAATCTGTTAGAGACACAAACTACGGGTCCTCATATCAGAACTATTCAATGAAAAAAAATCCTGCAGCAAACTGTAGTTCTAATGTTTGCTGAAAAATCTATCAAGTGTAAGTCAGCTGCATGGATGTCAAATGAGAGTATTGACAGTAATGTACCAATATGTTCAGGAGGAAAAACCTTTATCAGAGAAGTCTACTGAAGTCTAAAGAGCCATGTGTGACTGGGAATAAATAGATGAAAAATGTAGGGAAATTGGGAGAGCCATTGAAGCCATTAGTATCCTGGATGTGAGTTTCTTCAGGCTTACATTAAAAATAGAAAATAGGCACATATTGGAGAGGAATTAAGATAATAGCTAGTTGGTTTGATATGAGACTACATACTTGATTAAATGACAAGAAAACACATCATTGTCTTTTAACCAAGTTAATTCCCATTGTCAAGAAGAGAATTTTCTTCTTGCTGATAAACCTGACAAGGTAACTAGCTTGAGGTTGATTTCTTTATTTTTTTATAATAATTATTTCCCTGGTATAGTTGTAGGCATCGAATTCTCATGTTTATTATACTCTGAGTGATATTCCTTGTGCCATTTTTTGGTTTTAGATCTTTTTTATTTAAATTATAAACAATCATATTTTGCATATCAATCCCAGTTCCCTCTCCCTCCCATCCTCCCATGTCCCTTCACCGACCACCATCCCATCTCCCATTCACTCCCCAGGGAGGGTGAGGCCTTCCATGAAGGATCATCAATGTCTGTCACATCATTTGGGGCAGGGCATAACCCCCACCCCCCTGTATATCTAGTCTGAAAGAGTATCTCTCCATGGGGAATGGGCTCCCCAAATCCATTCTTCAACTAAGGATAAATACTGGTTCCACCGCTAGAGGATTCATAGACTGCCCAGGCCTCCTAACTGACACCCACATTCAGGGGGCCTGGTTCATTCATTATAACTTATAATTCAAATATGCTAAATTTCTAAACATTAGTGTTAATATTTCCAAAATTATTCTTTATTGAAACACATTTTTTATTTTTAAAGACTTTGGTCATTCCAGATGATGTTTATCAAGGAAGATCAAATTTCAGAAATAATGAAACATAAGCATTTATTGACTGATTCAACCATGAAATGGTTATAAAATTCCTGCTATGTTTTATGCACTCCTTTTCATAAATTCTGAGATAACCATCTACATATAAACAGCATGCCCCTGTGCTTTTTATATTTTATTGTATTGCCTTCTCTCAAATTTTTCTAAAATAAAGTATGATAACCCTGTGTGTGTGTGTGTGTGATTATTCAATTTTATCCCTTATTTAGTTTCTGAAAAATATTTTCATTTTTGTTTATCACAATGAAATGCAGGCACACTTGATGACAATTTAAATTCCTTCTCTTCACCATATGTAATAAACTACTTATCTGCAGTAACAAAATTGTGTTTTAAAATAAGTAGTACATATTGAGTCTTCATCTGCATTTCTTGGCATACAATTCCTAAAACACTTTATTTCTGTTTGTTACTAAGGCATCTGATAGGAAAGACTTACTTATAGATTCAGTATAGGAACTGGTTTCTGGGAGAATCAATCATGGGATTAAAATGTTAGCAAATTTCAGTCTTACATACCAAGCACTAGAGAAGGAGAAAAATCCAAAGATTAAATTGAAACCTAGTGTCCAATGATTTACTCAGCATACCTATAGAACAAAGCCTTCATTAGAATTCATAGATATAAACCAGGCGTTGGTGGTGCAAGCCTTTAATCCCAGCACCCGGGAGGCTGAGGCAGGTGGATCTCTGTGAGTTTCGAGACCAGCCTGGTCTACAAGAGCGAGTTCCAGGACAGCCTCCAAAGCCACAGAGAAACCCTGTCTTGAAAAACCAACAAAATAAAATAAAATAAAAATCACAGATATAGGGTTCAGAGAGCTTCTGGGTTACATAGCATGTTGAAGGGTGATAATCTTGGAAGCAATGTAAAAGCCCCAAGTCACTTCACAGAGGCCCTACCCCACAGATAACCTATCAAGATTACTTATCGGCATTTATTGCAATATCCTTTCTAGAAACTAATTAAACACATAAGAGGAACATTTTCCTGATTTCTATAATCCATTATAACAAATTATTAAAATCAAAGAAAGGATAGTTGGTAATCAGTTATATAAACTGTATATCAGAAATAGAACTCAAAACCTGCTATCATGATTGGCATTTCATGTCTAGGGGTAGGTCTTATGGAATATTTCCCTTACTGTGTGGAGTCTGCACTAATTCCAGTGCAGTGGAATTGCATGCAGGGAATTTGAGACATCCATTTCATATTAGAGAACTGGTTGCATGTGCAGAAAAACTATCCTTTATGGTCACAGAGTAAAAAGTTGTCCCTGTCTTGTGGAAACATGTGGTTTATGAAGAGAAAATTAAAGGGCAGGAAATAGAAACCTTTGATTCCAATAGGTACATGGCCACACATGACATGGAACACAAATTGAGTGACACATTTTGAGATGTTTTTAAAATCGCTTTAGTATCTATGACCTTTATTGTAAAAGTATAGATTTTCTTCTGTGAATGGTTTCCATACCTATCTAACTTATCATGTTCTGGCATGCCCTGTGACTATACCCAGGTCTTTCACATATACTATCTGACATTTACTTAAGCTAATAGTCATTTTCTAGTTATTACTAACTTAGTATCTTTAAGTTTGTAATGCTACTACTATAAAATAAAAAAATGAATTTACTCCTAAAACTAGAATTCAGTCAAGCCAGAGACATAGTAAAGGAATAATGATCCTGATTGAAGGCATTTATTTAAAATATACCACTCATCGGCATCCCTTTATGTAAAATCCACGACAGAAAGCTTTTCATTGGTTGATTTATAGACAGGCATGTTGTATTAATGTCTGGAGTACACAAGTTGCAGAACCAAGTTGGAAAGATTTTCTAAGATGACAAAAAAAGCCATGACAAAATTTTGACAAAAGAAAAGCAAGATATTCCTCTGAACCACAAAAAAATCAGTTAAAAACTATAATTATTTTACATCATAGATTCATGAAATTATATTTTTCCACATTTGTTAATGTCTAGATGTATACACCAAAGTTACAGGAATTTTGAAGAGTGATGTGTCTTGAGGAAATGGCCAGGATATTTAAAAAGCTAATAAAATGTCCTCTGTGATAAAAACAATGATTAATGTAGAGGTTACTATATATTGACAAGGTGATTTTGAATATATCCTAAGTTAAGGAGCTTTTGTGAGATGTTTATTTGTGGTTATCCACATGGCCCTTGTTAGATCACAAGGATGGTTACCAGTGGGAAGCCAAAGTAGTAGAGCTAGGTAGTATTAACAGAGACAAATAGGAGAAAGGCATGAGAGAAGCACTTCAGCAGCCTGTAACTGTTGCAAAAGACAGTAATAATAACAACAATCTCCCTTAGGGCATCAAGATGGACTGCATACTCTTACTACCCATTTTAGACTTCCAACCTCAGTAAAGAAGGCAATAAATTTGTGTTTTACTTTTTCATTAAACATACTTAGCCAATACTTAAAAATACACGAATGGTACATATTCGGGGGACAACATGATGTGGAGGTATATGTCAGCATTGTATGATATTTACATGAGACTTGCATGGTTTTGAAATGCTAATTTAACACCAGTGAAGCAATTAGCATAGCTAATGATATACACTAATCACTTTATATAAACATTTTCATGCCCCAATGACCAAATTTCAGAATTACAATTTAGAGGACAACAGCAGAAAAAAAAACAAATATTTGATACACCCTAGAGACAGATACCATGTTATAATTCTTTTCCTCTTCTTTATTCATACTGCTGTCTTAGTGCCCAATCATCATTCATTTGAGTTAGTATTGATTATTAGTATCCACTCATTCTTCAAATTTTGTACTTCTTCAAGCCATTTAATTTTAAATTATTATATCATTTTCTGTCAGATTTAAATCTGATCCTGTAGTTGACTTGTGAAAACACTGCCATGCCTCCTAAATTCTCATAGGAGAAACTGGAAGTCTATGAAGTCCCCACACATTACATCCTTGTCTTTCTCTCCATTTCCACCTTTGCACATTCACCTCTTTCCAAACTGTTATCATTATTATGTGTAGATATATTATAGGCCTCCTCACACCCTCACTCCCTTTAATTATATTTCTGTTTTTAGATGGAGATTATTTTTAAGAGTTTAGTTCAAAGGAGATCTGCAATTTTTTTTGTTTTCCGAGACAGGGTTTCTCTGTATTGTTTTGGAGGCTGTCCTGGAACTCACTCTGTAGACTAGGCTGTTCTCGAACTCACAGAGATCTGCCTGCCTCTGCCTCCGAAGTGCTGGCATTAAGGGCATGCGCCACCAAAGCCTGGCCAAGATCTGCAATTTTTCTAACTAGTTGTAACTGATCATGTTTTTATTTAGGTATTCATTTCACTTATGTATAATTCTATTTTGTAATGAATACCATTGTGATCACATGTTCATAATTTGGTTTTGCGTGTCTAGACTATACCTTGTGTGTAGTTATGTGTAGACAAAAGTCATTACATTTTATTACAGCGTGAGTTTTCAGGATCAAATACCTTATTCCTATCAGTGATTGAAGCTTTAATAAAGTATTTATGAATGAACTAAATTATCCACTACTCACCTGAACTCTGATTGTGACATTTGATATATGATATACCATGATTTAAGATGGAGAAAATGATATTTAAATAATTATTAGGGCAAAGTTTGTTTTCTTTTTTATGAGATAATTTAACAAGTGCTACAGAATGCCTTTGGACTACTAAAGTTACATGTTGACCATTGAGATTATTATGTTCTTTGAATTCTTCTAGATTTTGAATGAGAATTTTGTGAAAAAAAAACAAATAAAATAGTGTTTTAATCAATATAAATTATAAAGAGCTTCTTCTACTCCTAAGGCAAAATAGCCACAGGGGTAAAATCTGTTAGTCTTTATGTTATTTATTACGTTGTTCCTAAGACAAGTTGATTTTTATAATTCCTTTAAAGTCTAATCAAGTATTCACAGAGTTAGTTGTGATATGTTAAGAACTTGTCATCTCTATAATTTGAATGATACTTTTTAAAATGACAATGAGTAAAAACCCACAGAAACTGCTGACCTGAACAAGGGAGTGCTCATGGACCTCAGACTGAGAGACAAGCATAGGACTGCTCCAGATCCCCTGAATGAAGATGTCAATTTGGAGGTCTCGTTAATCTATGGGGCTTCTGGTAGTGAATCAGTATTTACTCCTAGTACATGAATGGACTTTGTGAGCCCATTTCACATAGAGGGATACTCTCTCAGCCTAGACACTTGGGGGAGAGTCTAGGCCCTGCTCCAAATGATATGACACACTTTGAAGATCCCCCATGGTAGGCCTCACCCTCTCTGGGGAGCAGAAAGGGAATGGAATAGGGGATTGGTGGGGGGCTGGGGAGAAGAGGAGGGAGAGGGAACTGGGATTGAGATGTAAAACAAGCTTATTTATAATTTATATAAAAAAGGAAAATATATATATTTTAGATATCAATACAATAGGGAAAACTTTTTGCATTTATCATTCATGAAAATATGCATTTTTTAATGGACTAGAAACATTCCTCAGCACTTTCCTTAGAAATAAGCATAGTGTTAAATTTTGAACTTGTATTTTTACATTTTGACTTCTTGCAGAGAAAATTGATAGCATGGGCTCCTAAAACTATTTTATTGCTAAACTGCTCTACAATTTGGAGAAATTATCCATGTTAAGCTTCCCTTTCTTTAGATATAAAATGGGATTAATCATACAAGTAATTTCAGGGATTTTTGTATACAAATAAAATAACATGCACATTGCCTCAATTGTAGTAAATGTTAAATGAAGATGCACTAGAAATATTACAATGAGGTCTCTATCTTCCTTGTCTTATTGTTTAAAATACTTGGAAAATAATTTGCAAATACTGTCACTACATATGTAGTATATCATAAAAATAAATAAGTTGCAGAATTTCAAATTAGGGTGATTTATAATATGGCAAATCAACAATGCATTCTAAGGAAAAATATGATGGCTTACTGATGTCTATGAACAAAGAGAAGTGACTTTCATTAGATGGGTTCAGCATCACAGCAAAGATAACAAGAAAGGCTCTGTGTAGTTATTGGGAATGAGACTAATTTTAACAAAGAAAATAAAGGACATAAGGAAGGAGAGGTAAGGAATACAGACAAAATGACTAAGAAGGGTGCATAGGGATATTTAACTAAAGCAAATATTGTTAGTTTTAAATCATTCTAACTTCTATTATCTTATCTTCAACTCTAAGATTCATATACTGGTAACAATTATTTTCAAACAGTTTACAAATTTTCAAACTTATATTCAATTAATATGTAATTTTTTGTTTTATTGACAAATTGGTGCAAATGAATTATAAACATTCCATTAAAAATGGATCATTATTAAAGCTTTGTTTAAAATACCCAGTTGTCATCATACAGGCTTCACCCAGCCACTTATGGAAACAGATACAGAGATTGATAACCAAACATTAGGTAGATCTCAGAGGGGGAGGAAGGATTATGGGAGCTAACTGACCTGGCCTCATTGGGGTTCACAGAGACTCGACCAAAAACTAGGGATCCTGTATTTGACTGACTTGGATATTCTGCACATGTGTCACAGTTGAGTGGCTTGGTTCTCTTGTAGGACTCCTAACGGTGAGAACAGGGACTGTCTCTGACTCTGTTATCTGTTTTTTGAGACCTGATTCCTCACACTCTATTGCCTTGTCCAGCCTTAATCTGAAGGGATGTACCTAGTTTTACTGCAACATGATATGCCTTGTTTGGTGGATATCAATGGGAGGTCTGCCCTTTTCTGAAGAGAAAAGAAGGAGGAGTAGAAATGGGGTTCCAAGAGGAGGTGAGGGAGGGACTGAGAGGAGAGAAGAAAGGGGAAACTGTGGTTTGAATGTAAAAATAATAATTATTATTAAATTATAAATAAATAAATAATGCTATGTACACATTTCAGAAGTAAAATCCCATAAACAGTTCTGAAATTAAAAAATATAATTGGACTCCTAAGGCATCTATGTTGACATCTTGGACAGTATGTTTGGACAATATGACTAGTTTTGCTGAAATCAAGTATTAGGATGTCAGAAAAGTTTAAATTCATATGTATAATCTCTGCTCCACTCTATGAAAAAGGCAAGGAACTTACAATAGAAGAAAATATAAGAAATATAACTTAGGTTAAAAATAACTCTGTAAAGAAAGAAAATTTATGACATACTGACTTAGCAAAGGGGACAGAGAGCAAAATATGAAGTAGAAAAACTTAAAAGATAATTGTATTTATAATTCTGTTCTCATAGTAGTAGCAACAAATTCATCTCTTGAACAACGTATGTTAAGATTTAATGACAAAACTTTGATATAATTATTCATTATCATTAATAATTATGATCATATTTATTGATTTTATAGGACTAGTATATTATATTTTGGGTACATAATTTACGAGAGATTCTAAGAATCATTTAATATACAAGGAAGTCAATGTTTAACAAACAAGTGATGGAATTGGGATTTGAATCTTTCTCTGTAGAGCAACGAAATTACCTATTCATTCAAGTGTCTTCAATTGTGGAGTCTAGCCTGTTTGCTGCATTTTATGTAATGAAGAAAGAATGAATATTCTTTGAAAACATTTTCTAATCTTGAAAACCTGCCTATAATAGTTACAAGTGTAAGATTTGACCTTACTTGAAAGTTGACAATAAAAAATACCCAAAGATCATTAAGTGCTGCCACATAATACAGAGAAATATGTCAGAGAGACAAAGATGTGTTCCTGTAATTATTTCACAACCTCCAGTCCCCATACTGCAGATTTGAGACCAGATGTTTGATTATAGCACAATGGGTTGTAATGCTGGAGAGGAGTCCACACATTAGAGAAATCAAATCTCTATTAGACAGGGAGCATGCCTATATATTGCTTCTGAGGAAGACTGTATTTATTCTCTAAGATATCTGCTGTACAAACATTTTTAAGAAGGTAATTTAGGACAAAGAGTCTCTGCCTTCCCGACATAAAAGTATATGTGTTATCAAAGGACACCTCTCACATAACATCTTTTGTACATAACACACTATAAGCATCATGCTGCCAGCTTATCTTATATTGTTCACTGATTCTTATCATTATAATATTTGATTAAACAACTATTTAGATTCCAGTATGGTTTATTAGGAGAAATTTATAATGTGGACCAAGTATCCTAGTATTAAGTAGAATAGAATTGGAAACAAACATTTCCTGCTCTGACACATGTCTAAGCTACCTGCTTGAGATACTTTAAAAAATTATATGTAAATGTTGGTTGACTGTTTTTTACTTAATCTTCTCTCAGAAATTACATCCTAACTACTGTTTTCCCTCCCTCTCTCCTCTCAGTTCCCCTAACTTTTTTCTCCCCCAGATCCACTCCTCCCCCAATTCCCTTCAGAAAAGTGGGGGAATCCTGGAAATATCAACGGAACATGACAGAAGATGCAGCAAGACTAGACACAAACCCTCATATCGAGGCTGGATGAGGCAGCGCAGTAGGAGTAAAATGGTTCCAGTAGCAGGGAAAAGGTCATAAACTCACCCCCCTCTCCCACTGTTAGGAGTCCCAAAAGAAGACCAAGATACACAACCAAAGCATATATGCAGAATGCCTAGGTCAGCCCTATGCAGGCTCCATGGCTGTCAGTTCAGTCTCTGTGAGTCCCTGTGAGCCTGGGTTGGTTAATGCTGTGAGCCAATTTCTTGTGTTTTCCTTGAACCCTCTGGTCCCTACCATCCATCCTCATTCTCTTATGCATGGTTCCCTGAGCTCCACCTAATGTTGGCTGTGAGTCTCTGCATTTGCTCCCATCAGTTACTGGATGAAGCTTCTCAGATGGTGATTGCGCTAGGCACTGATCTAAGAGTATAGCAAAATATTAGGTGTCCTTTCATTATGTTTTTGTTTCACTAGTAGTGTGAAACAAAATAGGTATCTGGGCTATACATTATACTTTGTACTAAATTGTGTCAAGTATAACCACCTAATTGTAGTTCATATTCAAGTTTCTCTGTTTTTTTTCTATTCATTTTAAATACCAACCACAGTTTACTCTTCCTCCCCTCTCTCTACCATCCCATCCACGCCTCAGACAGGTCAAGACTTCCGTTCTTTACTTGTAAAGGAAAAATAAATTCCAGTAGATAGTGTGTCACCCTGCTTCCATCCAAGCTATAAGAACTTCCTTTGGAGGACATATTGCTTAAATGCTCAACTCATGCGGTTCATTTTCCTTCTAACTGTCATTACAAAAACATAAAAGCTTCCATTCCTTTCAGAAATCTCTGCAAGTCTCTTCCTTTATGACTCTGAGGAATTTGACTGGCAAGATTGTACTATATTTATCTTCCTAATTTTAAAGCATTTAATTACCAATAATTACTACCAATGTGATTTTTTTCCCTACTGCACATTAAAAGTTTTGAATCCCATTTTTCCATAATAATTTAAGTCAATCTGGAGGGACAGAGAGTAATTAATTATCTGTAATTTCTCAAACTAAAAATGCTTAAAATATTGAAATAAAAGAAAAATCCAGTGTAGAAAAATACTAAAATGAATAACATTGCATTAGCAAGAGAGGTGTAGCAAAATGAAATTTTCATAAATATTTAAAGAGCTGTTTTGTGCTATAGTTGGTTTGAAAACATATACTATTGTAATCTACATTTTGTTATGTCTCTCAAAGCTATTTCCCCCTTGAAATTTGAGTTTTTATTGCTTGTGAAATGTTATTAATTTGAGTGGTTTAATAAAGATATGAGTCACAAAAGACAACAATTACATAATTAGTTTTATCACTCCAGTTTGGTCCTCTAATCCAAACCTTAAATTGTTGAATCAACCACATATTTTCTTCTGAGTATGTTAGCTATTTAGTTTTTGGTAAGCTCTTTAATTTCTTTGAATGTCATTTGCATCACCTTTTAATAGTGGTAATAATATTTATATTATATTTCTTATGAAGGCATTATGAAATAATTTATTAAACACACTTAAAGGATTATATAGAACTCCATAAATATCATCTTCTACCCTTAATCCATTTTTCTTTCACTTTTATGTCCCTTTATTACCTTAATATATATATATATATATTCCTGTGAGACAAAATTTTATAAAAACTAAATTATACGGAATAAATTTGTGTATCTTTTCAATAATTTTTGTATATTTTTATTTGGTAGGTAGAATTATTACATCATTATCTGTAAATTTGAAAGAGAAAGAAGCATGGTCGTGTTGCCTGGTTTTTGAACATTTTTTTCTGGTGCTTGTCACCACGTCCATATTACATCATTATCTGTAAATTTGAAAGAGAAAGGAGGAGGGTCATGTTGCCTGGTTTTTGAACATTTTTTCTGGTGCTTGTCACCATGTCCATTTATCCATACAAATTAATAAACTTTTTGACGTCAATAATCTCCATCCATTGTTGACAGTCAAGTATAATTCCAAGATATAAAAGGATTCTCAACATGCTCACAAAGCAAATCTCTACCTATTAGAAAACAGGAAGATGGCATTCATTCAATGACTTGGTTGTATGTATTTATTTCTTGTTTTTATTTTTTTAAGTTCATACTATATCAATCATTCAAACTAGAATCATGTTTTGCATCAGTTTTTCTATGTTAGCATTATCAAATTTGGAAATAAATGAATATACTTTCAATACTCTCTATCATTATCCAACTTACACATTCCATAAAAATGAAAATGCCAGGGCTGAAAGGATGGGTTGGTTTGAGAGTGTACTTGCTGCTCCCCTCCCCACACAGGGCAGTTCATAGCTCTTGTACCTTCAGTCACCCAGGATCCGGTGCCTACTTTTGGACTCTAGGGATACACAGGCTACAGATACATGGGCTCTATGAGTATCAAATATATATATATATATATATGCATATATATATGTATGTATGTATGTATATATGTATGTATATATATGTATAGAAGCAAAACATGCATGCTCAAAGAAAAACGTTAAATGAACCATTTTTAAAATGATAATGGCATAATCTAGACAGAGACCACACAACGTGGAATGCATGAAGAAATGTAGATGGTAAATTCCCTAATGAAGTTTGAAATTTTTGGAATTTAATTTAGTCCTATTTCTGCTCAAAATTAGAGAAATCATCTAAATACTGTGAACCTCAGATTTGTCATCTCTAAACCATGTTTAATATTTGCTAATATACATAATATTATTGTTTGAGATCAACTGGTTAAAGTGTGATATAGAAGGACCAGTAGACAATTCATATTCATATATAATTAATAAGACAAGAGAGGGGTTTACATGCAAATGCACCATTTGTTGAAATATGAGGCCACATTTTTCTAAGATTTTCAGAAGGACTTTGTGAAAATAAAAAGGTTATGTTATACTGGATGACTCTATATATTCAAGGTGTTGTATTATTTGCATTAAGTATCAGGCTGTGATGCTGCAGATATCTTAATGTGAATTTAGGTTGATGTTAAAGATTAATTGAATTTTGTGAGTCTGAATTGACAAAAATGCTAGTAAAGCAATTAGTACAAGCTATGGGACACACTAATAACATTATATTTATTTATTCATTTATTTACATATGGAACCATTTCTATAAAACAGAGCTTACAAAATGCTGTTCATTCCTGGAGAGCATAACAGACACTTGGTAGCTTATTCAAATATGTGTTGAACCATAATTATGAACTGTAATTAGTACTGTTCTCTATAGATTAAAATGATTTTCTTGAAAATCCTTTTGTCAATTAAGAACCATTTATGACTTTTGCTAATACTTTCAGTATTAACTCAAATGTCTCCCTAATAAAAGAATAAATTTCATAGCAAACTTTGATAAACTTAATAATACCATATCAAATTAAAAACTCTTTTATCAGATTCACTTATATATTGCTCCAAAGATAACTACTGTTGTTGTATAAGTCTAAAAAAAATCAAAATCTTAAACATACTTATGTCCCTCTCAGTCTAATTCAAAGACAAGTTGAAAATTTCAGTCAAAAAAGGAGAGATGTAGGTTGATTTTGCATTTCTATCCTTGCCCTGTACTTTAACAGACATCTCTGCATGCATGTAACTTGGTTTTGGACTCCTCATGACTAGAGGCCTTTTAGAAACAGTATCTATTTGCTCCACAGTCAAATATTTGACCTGTAGTTTACTTCACTGAAAAAAGATATCTCTGTTTCAGCCCCCTAGGGCTTGTCGCTGTATCCTCTACTTTTGAAAGGTCTTCCTTCATTGTGCTGCAAATATCTGTGGCCCTCCTATAGACTGCTTTTGTCAGGACCTCTGGATTTCCCCTATCTTTTTTGTTCAACACTGATCGCTTGCAAGATCTGTTCTATTCATATTCAAACATTCAGAATCAGTGCCCATAGAGCACTAAACTCCCTTTTGCTTGGAAATCTGATGAATTCTGCTGTAAATTACTTATCTGTTTATTATTTTTCTCCAAGAACATAAAGGTAAAGATTGTCTCCTACTTTATAATTAAAATCAAAACATTCTCCCCTCCTCCACAAAGGACAAAATACAGAAGCTCATTAAACAGAAAACAGTTTCTTTACCTCCAGACCTTGCCATGCTGCCATGAGGAAGTGTAAACAAGATGCTTAAAATGTGTCCTGCTTTGCAATTGGAAATAAAATCTAAATTTCCAAATGATTTCTAGTACGTAGTTAATTCTAAAAGTAATATATCTAGCTTACATTTTGATGCACCAAAAGTGCACCACAAAGACTATTAAAAATACTAACATATTTCTCTGAATTTAGAAATAATTATATCATCAGCATTAAAAACCATTTTAAGTTTTTTTCTCATTTTATATAATAGCTAGATCCAGCCCAAAGACAATTTTTTCAGTTTTTGTTAGTGATATGTAATTCCCCAAAACTTTTTCCGTGATTGTTAGAAAAGCCATCAAGTATGTAACATGTGCCTATGAATGTGTTATGACAGTTTCTGAATTTATCTGTCTTTATTTGTACATGTACATTTGTACATGTTAGTACAAATGTTGTCACAGAATACTAGCCTAGAAAAGTTATTATGTTAAGTAAATATAATCTAAACAATAATTATTTACATATAAAATATACAACTTATCATTCTATTAAAGAATATTATTATTGTTAGAATGTATAACATTTATATGAGTAGGCTGTACCATATAGCATGATTTTTATGCATAATACAGCCAAAATAAGAGTTGAATGTTTATAATTTATTTTACTGTAATTATTCTTGCTATATCAATAAATATTAGTGTAAGATTTTGTTCTGAATTGTTAGTGGTGTTCATATTGATTAGGAGAAACTTACATGAATATTGAACACTGATTTTTGCTAGCACTTCCTCCATTTTTCTAAAAATCACTAAGGTTTAAATTTTAAATGTTCTTTTGACAAAATTCTCAGTACTTTGACATTATAATATTTTAAAATAACATTTTCTGTTCTTTAGTGTATAAATTTATGTTTCTCAATTGAAGCTACAGCAGAAAATAGAGCATAAATTAATTCCTTTTGTAATTCTGGCAGAAGAATAGATAGCCTTTTAAATTCTAAATCTAAGGTTTTAGTTGCTCTTTTATGAGAACATAAAGCAATCAAAATATGGAATTCATGTATATATTCAATGTAGTATCAGATAACATCTAAACGGTGTCAAGGCAAAAATACAACTGTGATAATGAAAATAAATATTTATGTCTTGATTGGGTGTTACACGGGGCTATAAATATAAGACCATTTAGAATTATGCACATATTAGGAAGTTATATAGAATCTACATACTGTACCAATAGCAATTATCATTTTGAGACTAAACTGAAGTTATTATTTTTGGAGGAAATGAGGTAAAGTGTATAAAGGACCTTTCTATACTATTTTCACAAACTCTTGTGACTCCATAATTATTTCAAAATAGAAAGTTATAAAAAGGTAACCTTTTGACTGCTTTTCAGTTTTTTCTCTTAATCAGATTCATAAATTCTCACTTTAAGACACCTATTATCCAACAAAATTGCTCAAAATTAAATGACCTAGGACCCATGTCATATCATTAATGTCAAATATGCTAAAATACACTCAAAGAAACATTTTAATAAACAAAAATAGAATTACAACACTTTGCATAATAAGTGAAATATTACTCTACATAAGTAGAAAAACTATTATGATTATCTTAACTCTGGATATGTTCATAGAAATGTTTCATGTCTACATGGGTTTCATTTATATTCAAGCTTTCAATAAGAAAGAACAGAGCTTCCTTTTTACAGATTTAAATCATCTTATTAATAGAAGAACATTTTATAATTTAGCATAAAAGACAAGACTAATGCTATCTTATGACACTGAGTTATATAATGCAAGAAAGATCATGGGATATAAATTTATTCATGCATTCATTTACAAATACCTAAGCATTACCAGTGGGAAAGGATTATTAACATCTTTTTCCCAAGGAATTCAGTTTCTATTCTAGGAAGGAGGAGAAGAAAACATATATATTTCAGCAAAATCTTTTGAAATTTCATCCTGTCTAAATGTTATTTTAAATGACATTGTTAGTTAATTAAATAGGAAGAGACGAGTATATAATTATGGTAATCATATTTAGTAATGGAAACTAAAAATATAATATTAACATCATTTTCAGTATTTAGAGGATTTGAGAGAATAGAATCTATGTATGTCTTCTTTGCCCATATGTCTCAATTCTTTGCCAGAAGAAATGTTCCCTATATATCACTTGAATATATTATCATAAATTCTTTGAGCAGTACTACCATAGAAATGGTCAGTTAACTTTGGAGATCAAGTCACACAGTATCCTACTTTTATAGTTAAGAAAGCTAATTTGGAATTAACTTGTCCTAGTCTTCCCAATCGATAAGCATAAAGGTGTATTTTAACACTGGTCTTCTGATTTCATGTGTAAAGCACTTTTATGAAGGTAAGAATTATCTAAGAACATTTCTTTAAATGATTGTAACATAGAACAATCAGTTTTATTTCCTCATTGGTTTTTCAATATGATTTCCATGTTTATTTGTCATCAGAACATGTTTACCAAGGAAAGTAAGTAAAGACAATTATAATCTCAAGAATGAAATGTCAGTTCTAACCTTAGCTCTGGACTGTGAGGTCAAAGTAAGACATTTCTACATATGATTATCCAAAAAGAGAAAACGTGATCCATGCCACGAAAAAATAGTTATGGAAAACCGTGGAAAGAAAAATGATATCCATCTTAAGAGGTACCTAAAAGTTTTCAAAACAATGTGGCTTTTGTTCTAATATTTGATTTAGAAGGGTTATGGTAAGGGAACAAAGGATATGACTAGGAAAAGTAGTTTTTAATTTAATATTCAGAATATGCAGATGTTACCAAATATTTTTGTTCATTTAGATAATTTTGGATCTAAATCTCTGAAAATTTAGAACTTTACTCTCTAAATCATTTCAACAAATTACCAATAAAGTTTTCCTTCATAAGGAAGATACTAAAAATGTAGAGATTTTTCCCATGTTATCACCACATTTTGAGAAGTTTTAAGATCAATAGATAAATTGTTTACAAAAGTACATCTGTTTCAATATGTACAAAACTTTCCTATACACAAAAATGAAGCGTGTATGTACATCTTGAACTTTGAAAATAATAAATGTCTAACAGAGAAGAAAGGAAAATATGTATTAAAGGTATGGTTTTAGAGAATGTTTTTCCTAAGCAATAGAGAATTATACCAGAGTACAGCGAATTTAGGTATCCAGTATGATTTCAAAGAAATCCACAGTGATATTTGTTAGGTGTTTTATTTTCTCTCTGAATTTGACTTGATTGAAGGACACTTAAGCCAGAGCATGAAGACTACATTTTAATTCACCAAAACTTATTTATAGATCTTATCAATACAAATTCTTTCAGTTTCTATTTCTGAGAGCAACATGGGAAAGTCTAAATCATTTAGCAGTGACCTGTTGAGAGCCTCTCTTTAATCTGTAATTATTGCTCTATCCGTATGAACTAGCATCAGATTCACCACTCTAATTCGGAGCATAATTTACTTCACTACCTCCTACTTTAAGCTGGAATCTCCAGGGAATTCAATGCTATCTTGATTGAGCCATAACTCATTACTCAGGTTTGACCACTTTTTTCTCATGGGAACATTGAGTATATACACCATAAATGCCAAGTTCTGACTGATGAACAAGATAATATCTACAAGAAGTTGTAATATTATGCTTTATCTGACCTCTTAACTAGCATTTTCTTAATCATCAAAACAGGGTCCTGGATAACAATGTTGAATGTCCTAATTTCAAACTTCAGTTTTCTCCTTTAGACATATTTTTTGTCTTGGAGGTAAGCTCCACACCATTCCACCATTCCGTGACCCTTTAGTATTCTTGGCACTTCAAGTAATGGTATATAAAGTTGTAACATGTGCCTTTTTGAACATTTAAATACTTCAAAGTGAGCATTTCTGTTTAACTGAGTTATGCATTGCACTTTCATTTTCTTAAAATAAAGTTGAACAAAAAAGTCTGAAACTTGCCTTAAAATTATAGTTTTGTTACCTACTTACCAATGTGTTCCATAGAATCTAACATTTGCTCACAAGCAAGGTTTGATTTATCCATAATGAAATATGGACTAGCAATTTTTATTCATAGCCTTTCACTGATGTCTTCCGCATACTCAGTATTTCTTCTTAGAAAAAGTCTTGGTTTTCCTTACATATTATGCATCATAGAGTAGATGAATGAAATCAAATTCTAGTCTTAATTAGACAATTTAGAGCATGTAATTTATGTTTATTAGATATCAGAACTTTAATTTCCTTTTGATTTTTTTCTTATACTGAAAATAGATTATTTTCTCATATTATATATGCTGGTTATAGTTTTCCTTCCCTGTACTCCTGCCTCCTGAATCCTACCTACTTTCCATCTTCTCTGCATCTACTCTCTTTCTGTCTCTCATTGGAAAAGAATAGACTTCTAAGAGATAATAACCAAATATGACAAAGAAAAATATAATAAAATGAGACAAAAACTATCTATCATATTGGAGCTGAACATGCCAACCCTCCAAGAGGAAGAGTCCCAATAGCAGGCATGAGATTCAGAAATGCACATGTTTTAACAGTCAAGAGTCCCATAAAATACTAAGCTGGAATCTATAATATATATTCAGTGGACCTGGTGAAGACCTATGAAGGTCCTGTGCTTATGGCCGCAGTCTCTGTCAGTTTATATGAGACTTGTTTTGTTCATTCAGGGGATCTTGTTCTCCTGTTGTCTTCCATCCCTCTGACTCTTACAATTTTTCTACCTCATCTTCTGAGGGATTCTATGAGCTCTGAAAGGAGGTATTTGGTTGAGTTATCCAATTTAGACTTTCTCTCCCATAATGTCTGGCTGTGGGTTTCTGCATCTGTTTCCCTCTATAGCCAAATGAAACACATCTGATGATGACTGGACAAGGCACTGACCTATCAGTATGGCTAAATAGCATTAGGAATCATTTTAATTTGGAGTATTGTTCAGCTTTTAAAAATGACAATTTGCAAATTTCTAGCAAAAGGATGGATCTAAAAAATATATATTGAGTGAGGAAACCTATACCCAGAAAAAATACATATGGTATGAATCCACTTAGAAGGGGATATTGACCCTTAAATAAATGATAACCAGCCCACAAAATGCATAGATAGATTCAGAGACGTAAAGTAATGAGAAGAGATCTAGGGGGACTCAGATATCTCCCTGGGTGGGGTAATAGAATAGATTTTAGAGGAAGACTGGGGGCAGGTGGTGATTGGAGCTCAGGATTGGGCATGGAGGGAAATGGGAGAGAGGAAGTGAGTGCAGGGCAAGATGACTGGAACTGGAGGAGAATGGGAGGACATGATGAGTTAGCACGTAAAGTGTTAATGTTATAAGGGGAATCTATTAATATTGAACTTTAGAAGAATTCACTTCGTGGCTGGAGAGATTGCAGAGTGGATAAGAGCATGTGTTGCTTTTGCAAAAGACATAGATTTAATTCCCAACATACACGATAGCTTCCCACCATCCATAGATCAAGTTCCAGAGAATTTGGAGCTTTCTTCTGGCCTCCATGAAATCAGACATGTATGTGGTACACAGAAATACATGTAGGAAAAATATTCACACACGTAATATAAAAATAAGTAAATCTTTTTTCAAAAGAAATTATCATATGAGTAAGTATATAACCTGGATTAGCATTTCTCAGCATAAACAATAGTCCCCAAACAATCTGATAAAGTTTTTTTTTATTGAAAACAGTCTTCTCTCATATAATGCATCCCTAATACAGTTTCTGCTCCCTCCAATCCTCCTGTCTCTCCCTAGCTGCCCTCTCCCCACAGGCCCACTGCCCTTCCATTACCTATGAGAAAAGATCAGGCCTCCAAGAGACAACAAGTAGACAGAACAAATCAAGATACAGTAAGACAAGGCCAAGGCCTCATATCAAGGCATGACAACACAACCCAAATAGAAGGAATAGAGTCCCAAGAGAAAGCAAAATAGCCAGAAACACACCTGGTCCTACTGTTAGTTGTCCATGAAAACACCCAGGTAACAGCCATACCATAAATCAGAGGACCTGATGTAGACCCATGAAGGCCCAATATTTGCTATTTCCATGTCTGTGAGTCAGTATGAACCCTGCTTAATTGGTTCCCTGGAGCATGTTCTCCTGGTGTCCTCCATCGCCTCTGACTCCTACAGTCTTTCTTCTCCCTTTTCTGTGGGGGTTCCCTGAATTCCTAGGGGAAAGACCCAGTGGGGGAATTCCAATTGAGAATCTCTTCATAAAATCGGCTGTGTATCTCTGGACATGCTCCAATCTGCTGCTGAAGGGAAGCCTCTCTGACAACAACTGGTCAAGGCACCAATCAATGAGTATAGAAGACTATCACTAGGAACTATTTTATTTATTGATTGATTGATTTTTGTCAATCCTGTTTGTTTCTACGTTAGGTCTCTGGACTATCCAGTCTCTGGTTCCTGGCCATCCAGTTATTGTAAGGCATGGGCCTCAGATTAAATCCGACTTTGGTTAGCCACTCCCATAAATTCTGTGCTTTTACTGCCTCAGTACATCTTGCAGGCAAAATGACTTGTAGATTGAGAGTTTTGCGGCCTGGTTGGTGTCCAGGTTTCACTTTCTATATCCTTCAGAGTACCTTTTCATGCCAAAAAGACTACAATGGGGTGTGAATATTCAGTGCAGGCATTAGCTCCACATTGCTCCGTTCAATGAGTTCGTTGGATGTAGTCCTTGGTAATGGGGTCTCACTGTCAATTTTCAGAAAGCAACCCTCTATCTTAGCTCCAGCCTTTATTTTTAATTAAAACACGAATTCATCACTTCACTTCCTCCCTCCTTTCCCTGTTTTCAGCTTGTCCCATGTCCCCTACCTCAGGCTCCTCCAGTGTCACATCCACTCTCAAAATGATAGCATCTTTATTTTGGATATTACTGTTACACACACACATTCAATGCCTATTTGCTGTCCACGATATGCATAAGACTTCTTGCTGCATAAATATCAGGATACACATTTGCATAGTGAAGTTTGTATTCTTGGATTTTAGCTGTGTATTTAGATGGTAGACATGAAAAGCAAATGACTTTTTAAAAATAAATCTCAAATGGAAAAAGCATGTCTGTGCTATAAGAAAGACAATATCCCTGAAGAAATGGCACTGCTTTCTGTTGCCTGACTGCTCTCCTTGTGATTGCATTCCACAGTCCAGTCTTTCAGAGACTCTTCAGAGCTAAAACTATCAACATGAGGGAGATTCTCTGACTCTATCAGGCCCCTTACTTGATTATTCTTAATATCTTCTACGTCCAACTGAGTGCTTAGCAGTTTCAACTCAGAAAGTGATGCAGCAGTAAAATTTGTACCTATAGAATGTTCACTCGTCCTAATGATATGTTATTTGGCATCTTTGAATATGTGACTATTGCAAATGGTGCATCTGAAATTTAAACAGGTTATTTTTCTCAATTCAAATTCACATTTGAAAAGCAGGGAGGAAACTATCAAAGTTGAACATATGCAGATAGTAAAGTGAAGTACCATTTCCTCCTAATGAAATATTATCATAAATTCAAGATGTGTTTAAGATTTACATTTTAATAACATAACTAGCCAGGATATAATACCTATACTTGTAATAACTGCATTTTCTATAGCATGCTATTTAATTCATGTTAATATTTAAGACATTAATGATATTAATATTACCATACCATAGGGCAATTATACTGCATATAACAGGATACATAGGTATGTTTATTATATAGCATATACAAATGGTTCACTAACATTTGTTAGATACTCTATGATGTGTGGTAACTGATTAATGGCAGCAAATATAAAGATAACACCCATTTTCCATAATAGTTTCCAGTAACTATAATAAATATTTAGATCTTAAATACTATATATATTCACTACTTACATTATTATGACATTCATCATATATCCTAATTAAGTACTTTATAGTATAATTAGCCACATTTTATCTTATCTATTCTTGTAATAGTTTTGTATTCATTTTATATTTTGTTGTCCATTTGACTTTTAGTATTGTTTTTAAAATTCTAAGTTTAATTAAAGGAGCTTATCTTTTCAATACAGTAACTTGTGTATTTGCTAGAACTGTGGCTTTTTTATAGAGTCCTTATTAGTATGTACATTCTTGTAAAACAATTAAACTTTGTTTATTTTTATCTAAAAGCAAATTATGTTATCAGATACAGGAATGTGTATTCTTTTTAAGCATTTTATAAAGAAATCTTTCTGAAGAAGCTTCCACACTGGGAATGGAAGAAGTACATCATACATATGCCTAAGACATGGAACCCTTGTCACCATAGTCCTGTTAACATTTTCAATATCATGCAGATTTAATTTTCGTCAAACTATTTTGACTTTCGTCATAGTCACTATTAATTTCCTTTTCTTTTTTTAAATGCATTTTTTTATTTTAAATAGCTTGTTTTACATGTCAATCCCATTTCCCTCTCCCTCCCCTCTTCCCGCACTCCCCTTCCCCCCCCTCCCTCCCACCCTATTGCCAAATCCTTCCACATAGGGGATATCTAGAGTCTGTCATTTTACTCTTGGTAGGGTCAAGGCACTCCTCTAAGAGTCCAGGCTGAGAGAGCATCTCTCTTTGTGCTATAGGCACATGAAGACAGTTTGTATACCAGGGATAGACACTGATCCACAGCTCAGGGCCCCATAGGTTGCCCAGGCCTTCTCACTGACACTCACATTTGGGGGGTCCAGATCAGTCCCATGCTGGCCTCCCCACTGTCGGTCTGGGGTCCAAGAGCACTCCCCTGTTCAGATCAGCTGTCTCTGCTGGTTTTGCCAGCCCATTCTTTGCCAATTTGCTCATCACTCCTCTCTCTCTGTCACTGGGTTCCTTGGGTTCAGTTCAGTGATTAGTTGTGTGTTTGCCTCTGCTTCCATCAGTCACAGGATGAAGGCTCCCGGATGGTTATAGACATCAAGTTCATTATCAGGAATGGGCATTCGAGGTGGTCCCTCCACTATTGCTTAGCTTGCCAATTGATGTTATACCTTTAGATCACTCGAGGTCACTCTGGTGCCTGATCTGTCTTCGATCCTATGATTCCCTCTTCCCCCTATTCTACCCCCACCCCCTCAACTTCCTGTTCCCCCATGACCAACTCCCTTCCTCTTTACCCCCTCTCTTCTTCCCAGGTCCCACTCCCCCCCACCCGTCGCCGTGTTCCCCATCCATTCAGAGGATCTTGTCTCCATCCTCTTCTCTTGGGTACTATGCATATATGCATATCTTTTAGGTTCTTTCCTGTTTCCCAGAGTCTCTATCTGTGGAAGTGCAGACTGGCACTATCCTGATCCATATCTAAAATCCATATATGAGTGAGTACATACCATGTTTGTCTTTTTGCGACTGGGTTACCTCACTCAGGATGGTTTCTTCCAGTGCTATCCATTTCCCTGCGAATTTCAAGATTCCATTGTTTTTTCTGCTGAGTAATACTCCATTGTGTAAATGTACCACATTTTCTCTATCCACTCTTCAGTTGAGGGGCATCTAGGTTGCTTCCAGGTTCTGGCTATTACAAACAATGCTGCTATGAACATAGTGGAGCAGATGCCCTTGTTGTATGAACCTGCCTCATTTGGATAAATGCCTAAGAGTGGAATTGCTGGGTCTAGTGGTAGATTAATTCCCATTTTCCTGAGGAATCTCCATACTGATTTCCAAAGAGGCTGTATGAGTCGGCATTCCCACCAGCAGTGGAGGAGTGTTCCTCTCTCTCCACATCCTCTCCAGCATAAATTGTCTTCGGTGTTTTTGATTCTAGCCATTCTGACAGGAGTAAGATGGTATCTCAGAGTTGTTTTGATTTGCATTTCCCTGATGGCTAAGGATGTTGAGCACTTTCTTAAGTGTCTCTTGGCCATTTTAGCCTCCTCTACTGAGAATTCTCTATTTAGCTCTGTACCCCACCTTTCAAGTGGATCCTTTGGTGTTTTGGAGACTTGTTTCTTGAGTTCTTTGTAAATTTTGGAGATTAGCCCTCTGTCAGATGTAGGGTTAGTGAATATCTTTTCCCATTCTGTGGCCTGCCTTTTTGTCTTTTTGACTGTGTCCTTTGCCTTACAGAAGCTTTTTAGTTTCAGAAGGTCCCATTTGTTAATTTTCGATCTCAGTGCCTGTGCCACTGGTGTTATGTTTAGGAAGTGGTCTCCTGTACCAACTCGTTGAAGAGTATCTCCCACTTTCTCTTCTAAAAGTTTCAGTGTGGCTGGGTGTATGTTGAGATCTTTGATCCATTTGGACTTAAGTTTTGTACAAGGCGGTAAACATGGATCTATCTGCAGTCTTCTGCATACCAGTACCCAGTTATGCCAGTACCATTTGTTGAAGATGCTTTCTTTTTTCCACTGTGCAGTTTTAGCTTCTTTGTCAAAAATCAGGTGTTCATAGGTGTGTGGGTTAAAATTAGGGCTTTCGATTCGGTTCCATTGGTCCACCTGTGCCAATACCAAGCTGTTTTCAGGACTATAGCTCTATAATAGAGCTTGAAATCAGGTATGGTGATGCCTCCTGAAGTTCCTTTATTGTATAGGGATGTTTTGGCTATCCTGGGCCTTTTGTTTTTCCATATAAAGTTGATTAATGTTCTTTCCAGGTCCTTGAAGAATTGTGATGGAATTTTGATAGGGATTGCATTGAATCTATAGACTGCTTTTGGCAAGATTTAATTCTGGTCATAGACATTGGTATTAGGCAATGAATAGTCGGATTCACTTTGTGGAATAGTTGTAGTAGATTTTGACTTCCCAATTCTCAAAATGGAACTCTATCTTTTAACAGGTATATGACCTTATGAATTCAATTAAATGGCTCAAGTTTTATTTTCCTCATTAAATAAAACAGACATTTTAGGAATATCTGTTATGCAAAGTTGTATTAAGAATTAAGTAATCCAATTGTTAGGCAAAATGCCTCGAAGAAGTAAAGACTATTAGAATTTTTTAAATTGGATGAGTAGAGGCAAAGAAATTAATTTACTAATCCATATACTAACTTATTTGAAAACCATTAACAATAAGACTTTTCTTTCTTTGAGTCTTTATTATTACTGTATATACTTGATCTTAGTCTATTTTGTTTCTTCTATGTAAGGGATAATTTTATGAGAACATGTCATATTTAAAAACAAATCACTCATGAGTTAAATGAGAAGTCTGTTGCCTAGAAGATATAAAGCTCTATGTTTCTTAGTGCTTAGGAGTAGCTTGAAAAAAAGCTTGTTTGGAGATATTTCCTATAACTGGTAATTTCACCAACCATCCTCTTAAGTTGTACTTCAACACTCTGGACATTTGTATTTTTGTTGACAGGAACAGTGTTAAGAAACATAGCTAAGTTAATTCAAACATTGGGAACCTTTGCTTATGTATAAATTGATTTTTTAACCTTTGACTGAATACAGAGTTTAAGAAATTAATGTATTTAAGAGAGCTAATCTTAGGAGTCAGAACAATTGATTGAATAGAATTCTAAACTCTTTGTCAAGTGGTATTGCCTAATATCTAACTACAATGATTTCACTTCTTTTTTAGAGAATTAATAATTGTTGCAATTATAATAATTCTTTGGCATAAAATAAAAATTGATCAAATTTCAGGACTTTCTTATATTTTTAAAAAAGTAGTCTGAGATAAGTGGAGCACATTCTTTTAATGAAAATAATAACATGCATGAGTGTTTGTGGGAGTGTGCACACGTGTGTGTGCATGTGTAAGTGTATGTATGTGTGCATTTTACCTTGTTATTTTGAAAAAATAATTCTGTTCATTTCAAGATGGGTAATGTAAGTAAGCAAACAAATATTTAAAGTTACTGGAAAATTATGGTAAAATTCCTGGTTAATTAATAATGAATGTTATAAGATTGCATAACCCTTGTTACCAGTTAACTGAAAAAACCTTATAGCTCACTAATCATAAACATTTCATTTGTAGGATAGAAATTGACTGATCTTAAATTGATAAAATTCTCTGGGTCCCCTACATGTCACTCAGTAGATGAGAAATGTGATTTTACGGATATTTGCTTGGTTGTGGTTTGTTTTGGAAGAAGGAACAACACAGATTGGATTCATTTCTCTTTCTTTGGAATTGGAGATTTCTATGTTTCTTACTTTTCCTACCAATAAGAAAGCAAATTGGAAAATATTTCTCAAATTAATTTAGAAAAGTTCTTTCTTATGATTTGTAGTATGTTTTCTCCAGAGAATTTATGTGTATATGCTGACATAGCATAGAATATCCCATTGGGATATGAGTGGTTGTTTTTCACAGATACTGTGTTTTAATAATTTTGCCATTTATTACTGTTTTATTTTTTGTATATGGTCTTTTTAATCTTAATAATTGTGGACATATGAAGCTATCAATTTATAAAAAATAATTATGATCTACTTAGGAGATAACATCACAAATGAAGTAAGGCAGGAACATTAAAGCAAAACACCCTGCTAACACATGAAAAATGTGATTTAATGAGACAAAATAGCTTAAGAACACAGAGATTTAGTTCAATAGATATATTGAAGTGTTTATGTTCAATTGATTTGAAAACATACTTATTTTCTTCAGGAATGTGTCTATAAGATATCTGATTTCAGAAGACTTGTTATAGCTTGTGCTTATTTATTTCTGTTACAAAAATGTGTATCTGACACAATCAATAGATACATGTTAAAAAGTAAATAGCAGGATATATGCAAAATCATGTAAATCGGATCCAGACTTGAAATCTTGAGTTCTGATTCCACTTTTTACAGTGCTAATATGCATTAAATATGATCATCAATAGGTGAAATAATCTGCCTCTCAATCTGTTCAGACTTCCATCGGACTTGTTTAATATTGAGTCCTTAGTTCAAACAACCTAGTTTGATAATAAATAATAGAACCCTAAAAGTGATAGTGAGAATGTGTGATTAGATAAGTATTGTTTTAAACTAGTCAGAGAATTAAAGTCGAAGACAGTCCTTCACCAGTCTCTGCAACATACACACAGAACACTTAATACATTAACCAAGGAGGACATACAAGGGACGATGAAGGGCTTACAGTAAATATCATATAGCAGAAGTCTATTATTTGTATTTTTTGTTAATGGCCATGGTGGGATCACTGTTTCCATATTATAGTTTGGAACTTTGAGGACAGAATTACTAAATATCTTAATAATGTCAATCAATAAGGAACAATGCAGTGGTGGAGAGCCTGTTCTCCTACCCCTGATCAAGACTCATGTTATAATTTTGATCTTGAGTTCAGCAGTGAGTAAAGGTAAAAGACACTATTCGCTTCAATTTTGTTAGTTATTTTAATGTCGCTGTTGCTACTCCATATATTCTACTTGTTTGCATACCTACTTTCTCTTCTCCTTACTACAATCATTGTGTTTATATTATGTCCTTTTTAGAAGCTGTTAAAATTATGTATAAATAAGCAAAGAAGTTTAAAGAAACACATTTTAAAATTTTTGAGTGAAAGTGCTTTGAAATGTAACTGGTTTTATTTTGTGAATTTTAACATATGCAAAGTCAGTTTTGAGAAATATTTGATTTTTTTAAATCACATTTACTCAGGGTCAGTCTTTTTTGTTAGTAACACACCTCTTCATGTGCACATTTAACTTCTGTGAGATTAATAAAAGGTAATTTCAAGCAACTTGCTTGGAATGTTCCTTATAGTTAATTTTGAATAGAAACAAAATATACATCTGTATACCTCTGAAATCATAGGAGTCACAGTTGTTCATCTAGCTCTCTTGTTATTGAATGCACCCATTACTTTCAACCCTCACCATTAAAAATGCTGTAATGAATACCCTGCTATATGCCTTATAGGCCTGTGTGAGAATTTCTTTGGGATAAATGCCAATTGTGGAATTGCTGTGTCAAAGGGTATGTATATACTTAATTTGACTAAGTAGTAACAGATGGCTAGGCAGATTGCTGCAGCCATCTACACTACCACCAGTGGAGTGCTTAGGTTCTTATGTCACTGCAACTACGTGGTTGATTCCTTTTATAGTTCATGTATTCCTCCTAACTCTTGCAGAAAGACAGAACAATGTCTCATACTTTTTAAATAGCTTTCATTAGAAATCCTAGGAATTAGGAAAATAATTAAATCATAAACTTGGCGGCTGAAGTCTACACTTAAAAATTGGCTCAAATTATCAGATGTCTTATAAGATACAATGGATGTGTAGTTAACATTTTCAGAAATGTAATGGTTTTCATCGAGCACACATTAAACTTGTTTTAGAGGTGTTGTTGTTG
Source organism: Mesocricetus auratus (assembly GCF_017639785.1). NCBI lineage: Eukaryota > Metazoa > Chordata > Mammalia > Rodentia > Cricetidae > Mesocricetus > Mesocricetus auratus. Next base: position 36,143,272 of record NW_024429188.1, on the reverse strand, counting down.
TTTCATACATTGTGATACAGTGATTCAATGTTGCCTATTCTTTGATTTTTATACTTGAGACACAGAATGAAAATGGTGTAAATAAATGTGGTACTTTCCAAATTGTCAATTATGAGTGTTACAGATCATGAAAATTCACTGTTATATTTGGAGGAGTTTGTGTAGCAGAAACTGATATTTTATAATATATTTCATTATGCAGAACTCATGGTATTAGCTTTTATGATAAAAAGATCTGAGTAGAAAAAATGTTCTTACTGATCTGCTAATTTTAAGACAAAAAGTTATCCTCCATATATGTTATTAAAATGTGCTACTGGATTTTTGCCTATCAATTTTATTTTCTATTCTTTCATTTGTTTCTCTGAAAAATAAATTACAATGGGCTGACATTAGTCAATGTAGAAAAGCCTATATTCAAACATATTATCATGAATTATGTAACCAATGCTAACCATTGATGCTGACTGATCACTCAGTGTGTTATTGGCATTTTCTTTTTTGTTTTTCTATACCCAAATGATAAAATCCCATTCCAGGTATGCATCCTTGTTCTGTACAATAATGCTGGGTAAATAGCAGGAACTCAGCAAATAAACATTGACTGGTGTGTATGAAATTTACTATTCTTTAACTCTATACAAGCTGATCTTTAGCTCTATATCTACTGAACGCTTTGCTGTATCTCAGCTGTGCACTTGTATGTGCACACACCTTACCTCATACATAGGCTGAGTGGGAGGTGGTGGTTATAATTACATTCTATCTCAAAATGTGTATCTTTCTTTGGTGCTTCGTATAGCATACTCATTGGTATGTACAAATACATGAATTGTAATAAAATATTCTCTCATTGTTTGCACTTTTAAATATGTATATGTAATAGATATGGGAACAAGGCTGAGATAGACACAGAAATTGATCAAAGGAGATATGAATTGTTTCAGACTATCTGTCCTAAATTATTTCTTCAATATTACTGTCTAAGCATCTTGACATTATAAAGAACCTATGGCATCTTTTTGGTTGTGTTGTTGCTTATTCGGCCATTAATGTCTTTAAATTTGTAAGTATTAGATTGTTTAAAAAGGGGCAAGTTTTGGGGCAAACAGGACTTTTCCCATCTCCCTCTTCTCTTCTGTCCTCTCTCTGTCTCTGTGTCTCTTTACCTCTTTTCTCTTTCCTTCCCAGTCCCTCCCCTTTCTAATAAAACTTCTCAATTTAAAAAAAAAGAGGCAAGTTTTTTGTCAAGTTAATAATTTTGATGAAAATAACATAGACAGAAACCACAAACAAGCTCTAACTTCAGGAAAATTAGGAACAATTGACTTTAAATTCCTTGTCACTATGGTTACTTGAGGGAACATAAATAAACTCAAGGGTACAAAACTACTCATTCTTGATGGAGAATGACTGGAAAGGATCAGAAAAGCAGGCAATGTTTTAGTGGGAGAAATGTGGAACTACGGGCAGTTAATCCTAAATAATTCTGAACCTAGGGCCAAGATGACTATAAGGCAGGGAGAATATAGAGAAATGCCTAGAAATCTAAGGCTTGACCTCATGAAATACTAAGAACTTTCAAATAAAGTTTGAAAGTAATGAATTATTATAATCATGATGGGCCATCTCATTACTATCCTGTTTATCCTGATCTCTATTGACAGATCCAGTGTCTTTTCATGGATTCTTCCATATCTAGCTCTTTTCTTTCTATATTTAGTCTCATAAAATCTGATAATCTTCAGGACTTAAAGCAAAAGCAAATCTCCTATATTCTAATGCCTGAAAATTTTCATATGCAACTCAAATTCCTATTCATTTTCATAAACACACTTCCCAATTTCCCACTTAATCTCTGTATCTAGAAGCCAATCTCATTTCACATGGTTGACTTGAACTCTTCTCTCCAGATGCCAATTCCATGGATTATATATAGTACTTAATTAGTCATAATATATTTCTTTGCTTGTTGAGGCTGTTTGAATGTCTTCCTGGCTTCTCCCTTGTTTTCATAGTCTACCTCTAATAAATATATTACAACATGAAGACACATGCCAAATATTACTTTACACACTTTCCTAGTGGTCTGAAAGTTCATGCTCCCTCTCTATTAATCATAAACTAGCCTTCATACAGATCAGAAATTTGTTGTAGATACCAGAATGTGTGTTTTTTGTGGGTCCAATCTTATAATGGTTTTCATTTAACTCAGAAGAAAAGCCAGAATCCTTAAAGGAACTAAGGCTTTCCACAATGATGACTCTGATTTCATGTCTTGGCGTTACCATTTGTCTTCACTCAATTCTGCTGTTTCACTTATGGCTCCTACAAGAGTGTGATTTTGCCCTGGAGACTGGACACTGCTTATTCTCATTTGAAGTAACATGAGGGGTTGAACTTCATCTTATATATTTACTTGAATAGCAACTTAAAATTCATACATCTCCACTGTTCCAAATAATTTCTTAGCCCCATTAAAACTTCCTTTGATCATAGTATTTACCATTCTCAAATACACTGCAAATTCATTTTATTTTTAATAATTATACCCTTCCAATGCTGATAGAAATTTCTCATTGTAGAGATCTTTTCAATTTTGATAATAGATAATCCCCAAGTTCATAGTACACTGTGTACTATATCAACACTTCTGGAATGATAAAGAAGAAATATCCAGATATCAATGAAATATATTTCATTCTCTGTACTTAAATTTCAACAACCAGAAAGTGCTCAATAAAATAATCTCCTTTTTGTCAACCAAAGGAAAAGCATACATTGTGGAACCTTGATTTAGAAATCAAGTGAATAAAAAGAGACTGAGAGATCTGTGTTGCTAGTGTATTGATATTTTATGGTTTAAAAATATTTAATATTATTATGTATTACAATGATGGTTTAGGAAATTTTAAGGTCTCATGCATTTGTGGTTCAAAATTAAGTATTTGTAATTAATGATTTAAGACACAGCCTATACTTAAAAATATCCTAATAGAAGGATATTGGAAGACTTATGTTACTTATCAACTAATGGTTATAGATATTATGGGCTTATATTATTTTCACACTTGTGTAAGTTTGAAAATTTTCACAATAAGTTGACTGATGGAAGCAGAGACAGACACCCACAGCTAAACACTGAACTGAACTCCTGGAACCTAGTGACAGAGATGGAGGAGTGATGAGCAAATGGATCAAGACCTTGATGGTAAAACCCACAAAGACAGTTGACCGGATAAGGAGGAGCTCTTGAATCCCAGACTGAGAGGGGACTGATCCAGACTCCATGAATGTAGTATCAGTGAGGAGGCCACAGAAATAACTGGGGCCTTGGGTAGTAGATCAGTGTTTACCATGGTAGATGAATGATCTTTGAGAGCACATTCCAAATAGAGGGATGCTCTCTCAGCCTGGACACAAAGGGAAGGGTCTAGGTCCTGCCCTGGATGAAATGACAGACATAGCAGATCCCCCCAAGGAGGGCCTTACCCTCCCTGGGGAATGATGTGGGTATGGGGTTGGGGGTGGGGGGCTCGTGGAGGGACAAGGGAGAAGGGGTGGGAGAGGGAGCTGGGATTGACATGTGAAGCATTCATGTTTCTAATTTAAATAAAAACATATACTGAGGAAAAAACTAAAAAAAAAGATAAATAAGTGAAGTAAATAGCATCGCTTTACTCAAAAATGTTTTGTTGCTATTTTTGTATAATATCTATTATGAACTCAATGGGATTCTCAACATCATTAAACAATTAAAATTAAAAAGATAAATGTAGAAAATTTAATAAAATACTAATTATAAAGTAAATATTTAATTTAGTAAACAGTAAACTTATTTTGTTTTTAATTAGTTTTTAAATTAAAAAATCTTATTTTACATATCAATCCCAGTTCCCTCTCCCTCCAGTCCTCCAATTTCCCCCACGATTTCCATATCCCATACCCCATCCACGCCTCAGTTAGAGTGAGGTCTTCCATGAGGGATCATCAAAATGTGTCACATCATTTGGGGTAGAACCTAGGCCCTCCCCAGTTCAGTATACTTATTTTTTTTTACTTTTTTAAAATTTAAATTAGAAACAAGGTTGTTTCACATGTCAATTCTAGGTCCCTCTACATTTCCCTCCCCTCCTCCCGTACCCTCCCACAAACCCTCCCAATATACCCTCATTTCTCCAGGGAGGGTGAGGCCCTCCATGGGGGTGTCCATAGTCTATCATCCATCCAGGGCAGGGCCTAGACTGTGCCCCAAGAGTTCAGGGTGAGAGTGCCTCTCACATTGTTGGATGGGAGTCCAAAGTCCATTTGTATACCCGGGATGAATACTGATGTACTGCCTAAGGCTCAATAGATTACCTAGGCCTCCTCATTGACACCCACATTCAGGGGGTCTTGATCAGTCCCATGCTGGATTCCCAGGCTGATGCCTGGGATTCAAGAGTTACCCTTGTCAGGTCAGATGTTTCTGGGTGTTAAACCAGCCCAGTCTTAATCCCTTTGGTCATCAGTCCTCCCTCTCTGTTACTGGCTTTCTTGAGTTCAGCTCAGTGCTTAGCTGTGGGAGTCTTCCTCTTCTTCCATCAGCCACTGAATGAAGGTTCTGTTTCCCAGACTCTCTGGCCATGGGATTGTAGGCTGGCACTCCCCAGATCTATGTCTAAAATCCATATATGAGAGAGTACATGCCATGTTTCTCTTTTTGTGCCTGGGTTACCTCGCTCAGGATAGTTTCTTCTAGTGCCATCCATTTGCCTGCAAATCTCAGGATTCCATTGTTTTTTTCTGCTGAATATAGTACTCCATTGTGTAAATGTACCACATTTTCTGTATCTACTCTTCAGTTGAGGGGCATCTAGTTTGCTTCCAAGATCTGGATATTACAAATAATGCTGCTATGAATATAGTGGAACAGACATCCTTGTTGTATGAATGGGCATCTTTTGGATATATGCCTAAGAGTGCAGTTGCTGGGTCTAGTGGTAGGTTTATTCTCATTTTTCTGAGGAATCTCCATACTGATTTCCAAAGTGGCTGAACAAGTTGGCACTCCCACCAGCAATGGAGGAGTGTTCCCCTTTTACCACATCCTCTCAAGCATAAATTGTCATTGGCGTTTTTGATTTTAGCCATTCTGACATGAGTGAGATGGCATCTCAGAGTTGTTTTGATTTGCATTTCTCAGATGACTAAGGATGTTGAGCACTTTCTCAAGTGCCTCTCAGCCATTTTAGACTCCTCTATTGAAAATTCTCTATTTAATTCGGCAGCCCACTTTTTAATTGGATCCTTTGGTGTTTTGGAGACTTGCTTCTTGAGTTCTTTGTAAATTTTGCAGATCAGCCCGCTGGCAGATGTGGGGTTAATGAATATTTTTTCTCATTCTGTGGGCTGCCTTTTTGTCTTGCTGACTGTGTCCTTTGCCTTACAGAAGCTTCTCAGTTTCAGGAGGTCCCACTTATTAATTTTTGATCTCACTGTCTGTGCTACTGGTGTTATGTTCAGGAAGAGGTCTCCTGTACAAATTCATTCAATGGTACCACCCACTTTCTCTTCTAAGAGGTTCAGTGTGGCTGGATTTATCTTGAGGTCTTTGATCCATTTGGACTTAAGTTTTGTGCATGGCGATAAACATGGATTTATCCATATTCTTCTACATGACAGCCTCCAGTTATGCCAGCACCATTTGTTGAAGATTCTTTCTTTTTTCCATTGTATATTTTTAGCTTCTTTGTCAAAGTTTAGATGCTCATACATGTGTGGGTTAATATCTGGGTTTTCAATTCGATTCCATTGGTCTACCTGTCGATTTTTATGCCAATACCAAGCTGTTTTCAGGACTATAGCTCTATAATAATGCTTGAAGTCAGGGATGGTGATGCCTCTGGACATTGCTTTGTTGAACAAGATTGTTTTGGCTATCCTGGGTCTTTTGTTTTTCCATACAAAATTGATTATTGTTCCTTCAATGTCTGTGAAGAATTGTGCTGGGATTTTAATGGGGATTTCATTGAATCTGTAGATTGCTATTGGCAGGATTGCCATTTTTACTTCATTGATCCTACCTATCCAAGAGCATGGGAGATCTTTCCATTTTCTGAGCGCTTCTTTAATTTCTTTCTTCAAAGATTCAAAGTTCTTGCGATACAGGTTTTTTGCTTGTTTGGTTAGCATTACCCCAAGGTATTTTATGTTGTTTGTGGCAATTGTAAAGGGTGATGTTTCTCTGATTTCTTTCTCAGCCCTTTTATCATCTGTATATAGTAGGGCTACTGATTTTCTTGAGTTGATCTTGTAGCCTGCCACTTTCTTGAAGGTGTTAATCAGCTGTAAGAATTCCCTGGTAGAGTACTTTGGGTCATTTATGTAAACTATCGTATCATCTGCACGTAGTGAAAGTTTGACCTCTTCCTTTACAATTGTTATCCCCTTGATCTCCTTTTGTTGTCGAATGAGTCTGACTAGATCTTCAAGTACAATGTTGAAGAGGTATGGAGAGAGTGGATAGCCTAGTCTTGTTCCTGATTTTAGAGGAATTGCGATAAGTTTCTGTCCATTTAGTTTGATGTTGGTGGTTGGTTTGGTGTATATAGCTTTTATTATGTTTAGGTATGTTCCTGTTATCACAGATCTCTCCAAGACCTTTAACATGAAGGGGTGTTGGATTTTGTCAAAGGCTTTTTCAGCATCTAGTGAGATGATCATGTGATTTTTGTTTTTCAGATTGTTTATATGGTGGATTACATTGATGGATTTTCATATGTTTAACCATCCCTGCTTCACTGGGATGAAATCTACTTGATCGTGGTGAATGATTGTTTTGATGTGTTCTTGGATCCGATTTGCCAGTATTTTATTGAGTATTTTTGCATCAATGTTCAGGAGGGATATTGGTCTGAAGCTCTCTTTCTTAGTTGTGTCTTTGTGTGGCTTGGGTATCAAGGTTATTGAAGCCTCGTCAAAAGAGTTTGGCAAAGACCCTTCTGCTTCTATTGCGTGGAATACTTTGATAATTGGTATAAGCTGTTCTTGAATTTCTGGTAGAATTCTGCACTGAGGCCATCTGGACCTGGGCTTTTTTGTTTTTTTTTTTTTTTTTTGCTTGGGAGATTTTGATGTCTGATTCTATTTCCATAGTGATTATAGGTCTATTTAAATTGCTTATCTGTTCTTGATTTAATTTTGGCAAGGGATAGCTATCCAGGAAGTTGTCCATTTCCTTTAAATTTTGAATTTTGTGGAGTACAGGTTTTCAAAGTATGACCTGATGATTCTCCGACTTTCCTAAGAGTCTGTTGTTATGTCCCCCTTTTCATTTCTGATTTTGTTAATTTGCATGTTCACCCTCTGTTGTTTGATAAGTTTGGACAAAGGTTTGTCTATCTTGTTCATTTTCTCAAAGAACCAAGTCTTCGTTGCATTGATTCTTTGTATTGTTTTCCTAGTTTCTACTTTATTGATTTCAGTCCTCAATTTGATTATTTCCTGGCATCTACTCCTCCTTGGGGAGTTTGCTTCTTTGTGTTCTAGAGCTTTCAGCTGTGCTGTTAATTCTCTAGTATAACTATTCTCCAGTTTCTTCAAGTGGGCACTTAGTGCTATGAACTTCCCCTGTAGCACTGCTTTCAAAGATTCCCATAGGTTTGGGTATATTGTGTCTTCATTCTCATTGAATTCTAAAACATCTTTAATTTTTTTTATTTCTTTTTTGAGCTAGGAATGGTGCAGTTGTGCATTAGTCAATTTCCATGAGTTTTTAGGTTTTCTGCAATTTGTGTTGTTGTTGAATTCTAATTTTAACGCATGGTGGTCTGATAAGATACATGGAGTTATTCTAATTTTTTTGTAGCTGCTGAGGTTTGATATGTTGCCAAGTATGTGGTTGAATTTTGGGAAGGTTCCATGTTTTGGTGAGAAGAAGGTATATTCTTTTATATGTGGATGAAATGTTTTATAGATGTCTGTTAATTCCAGTTGGGTCATTACTTATATTAAACCATTTGTTTCTTTGTTGAGTTTCTGTCTGGTATTCCTGTCTAGTGGTGAGAGTGGTATGTTGAAATATCCCACTATAAGTGTGTGGGGCTTTATATGTGATTTAAGTTTTAGTAATGTTTCTTTTACGAATGTGGATGCCTTTGTATTTGGGTCATAGATGTTCAGGATAGACACTTCATCTTGGTGGATTTCGCCTGTGATGAGTATGTAATGACCTCCTTCATATCTTTTGATTGATTTTATTTTAAAGTCTAATTTTTTAGATATTTGGATTGCTACCCCTGCTTGTTTGTTGGGTCCATTTGATTGGGAAAGTTTTCCTCTATGATTTTGTTGAATATGTTTTCTGCCCTTTTGAGGTGGTTTTCTTCACCTTCTGCTATACCTATTATTGTTAGGTTTGGTCTTCTTATAGTATACTTATTTTAATACTATGGCATTCTCTCTAAAAAAGACAAATTTCTATTCACTGTGAATAATTAATACAGAAAGGTAATTTTATTTTAAGTATACATTTAAAACTGCATCAAAAATATCCTAAACAATATCTTAAGAGACTGTTTCCTAAATAAATCATTATCTGGTGGATATTTTAGCAATAAATTTCCAGGTTGAATAACCAGAAAATTGTCGTTTTAGCCTTATATTACTGTGTATAACATTGAGATATAAAGATCAAAAAGTATAAAGACATTTTAAAAGAAATATTTCTTATTTTTATCTTCTCTGTGTGTATAGCATCGTAAATAGATACAGATGTAAATTATGTAATGTTGCTATATAAGCAATGAAATACCATTAGGTGAGTAAGTTCTGAATCATGAGTCATTTTAATGATAAGCCATAGAGGAGAAATAGATGAAATCATGGACATAACATTTTTGAAAGTGGTCTCATCCCATAAAATGTAGAGGCAGTCAAAATAAATAGTACAGTTACATGAAAAATTACATATGAATTTAATACAATGATAAAATATAGTTAAGAATCTTTGAAAATCTAGAGGAAATTATAACAAAACACTAAGTGTAAAATTTAACACTATTTCCTGAGATAAGTTCTTAGTATGAAAAATTCTCTAATATAGAGAATAAAAATCATATGGTAAAATCTGTAGGGTCATTTTTAAGTCTTGGTTTCTGTCACATCTATTGTAATTATTTTTTAACATATATGTTGTCAAAAACTTCTCAACACAATAATTCCTGAGCATTTTTGGAGTTTGATCAGAACCAGTACTCATCTGACTTACATTAAAAAGACTCTCCTTGTCTCAACTTTCATTTTCAAAGGCTGAAATCACAATCTCATTTGAGCGCTATATGAAAATGATTACGTATCACTTCCAAACAAGGCTTTGCTTTAGACTCTGCAGTCTTTCACATTTTTATAATATGATATGATATGATATTTATTCTTTGGGAATTTCATATATGTATTCAGTATGTTATTCATATTCACCCCCCAATTATACCCTCTAGTTGCTCCCATAATCCTCCCCTATCATCCTCTCAACTTTTTAAAATAACTCTCTGAGTCCAATTAATGATGCCCATATACAAATGGTTGTGAAGCCATCTACTGGAGCATTGTCAACTTACCAGAGACCACACCTTTGAAGAAAAGAAACTCTCCTTTCTCTACCATCCAACAACTGCCAAAAAGGCTTCAACTAGAGGCCAGAATTTCTGTGACCCTTCCCATCCATGCTAGAGTTTTGATTGGCTTGATCTTGTGCAGGTCTTGTTCAGGCAATCAATTGTTCATGAGTGTAACAATCCTGTCATAACCCCAAGATGCTGTTTTGTCCCATTTCATGTCTTTTGTGATTTTTCTTGAACCTTGTTGGGAGGAAATGTAGTGGTGATATTCCATTTAGCCCACAGATACTTGTTTTCTGCACTTTGACCAGTTGTACTGCTATCCATTTCACAAAGAAGTGTCTCAGATGGGGAATGAGAGATACATGGATTAGCTGAGGTTCCATCTTTCCATTATAAATTTCAGAGTTTCACTGTATAACATTGAGATCTTTGATTCATTTGGAATTGATTTGGAGGCTGATTGAGAGATAAGATCTAGTTTCTTTTGGAATGCAGTGATATATATTTCTGATGTTTTGTCTATAAATGCATATGATACAAACAAAAGTACCCTTAGCCAGTCTTATTCTTCTTACTGTCTTGTCAGAAAAGAACTTCAACCTCAAATTTGATATTACACAAAAATTTCAAATGAAATGACTAAGGAAGGATGCAGAAAGACTATCACCATTTTATTCATGGGTACTAGAATTTCTTGCTATTTTAGAGCGTGACTGGCTGTAACATTCAAAATAATGCAGTAAATAGCATGCATGCTGGAATGTTAGCATTGAGTTTTACACCTCAAGTGTGATAAAGAGAACCAATAGAAGAATATGATAATAATAAAATGGATTCAACTAAGAAACCTAGGTCAAATGCCTGGAACTATCACAGCAAATCACTAAGAAGACATTTTCCATGAAGAGCATATAGTCAAAATAATAGGCATATTACCAATACTTTCATATAACTAATTGAATCTTAATTAGCTACAGAAACTGTTTAGTATCAAAAGGTCTTTCATTATTGAGAATAGCCATGATATCCATGTTGTTCATGATGGATTGTGCTACAAACACACTTATAATGTCCAGTGGAATTGTTCATTTCATTCCACTTTGATAAAATGCTAGTCATGATTGAACTGATTCCATGAGCCTCTAATAAATGCAACTAATATCTTGTGTATATTCAACATGTATTATAGCTTCTGTTTCAATAAACTATTTTAAAATATGAAATGTTTCCAAAATACTCTCTTTAATGTTCAAGGTACAATATGCTGTAGTATGATCAGCTTTAAAAGATTTATAAGTCATACTTTGTTCCAAAAATAATCATGGTGTAATATTTGAATTAATCAAAATATTTTATTCTGATGAAGCTTAAAGATGATAGTTTAAGGAAAAATACTTGATGAATGACCTAGAAGATACCAAGTCTTATTATTTTCATAAGATTTTTTAATTTAAAAATTTTCATATAATGTATTTTGATCACATTTTTCCTCACCTAGCACTTCTAAGATCTACAATCTTTCCTACTCACCAACAGTATATGCATATTCTATTTCCCTCCTTCTTTCTCAAAAAGAAGCAAAACAAAAATGAAATTAAAAACAAAAATAGACAACAAACCCCAAACAAACAAGCAAAAAAACTGGAACAAAAGCCCACAAAAAAGCCATTCTGTGTTGTCCAACTATGCCTGGTTATGGAGCCTTACCTGAAGTGTAGTTGGCATAGGACACTCCATTGGATAAATTTAATTTTCCATTTACCAACAGGTATCAATAGTAAATAGATTTCTGTTTAAGTGTGGGACCCCTTCTCCACTTCTCAGTACTGACACTTCATCTGACTTGAACCTTTTCCGATCCTATGTGTGTAGCCATAATCTGTGAGTTCATATGTGAATTGGTCTTAGATGATTTTCTGATCATTCATTACTTGGTTAAGAAAAATACGAATAAATTAAAGAAAGAAATGTTCAAGTGTTACCCTAAGAATTTGTGCGATTGAAATGATTTACTGAAACCTTGATCTTACAAAACATGAATCTTGTAATTCAGAACTCATTAATTAATTGTATTTCATTTCTGCCTCTCTGGCATACAAGCATAAAATATTATTATTATGCAAGGAAGATACAGGATGCAAAATAAGGTAACTTTATTTAAGGAAAGACCAAAGGGGGGGGGAGAAGAAAATTTAGATTTTAAAGATACTTATCCTTATGTAGCTTTGACTCATGTTATTCGTATTAGCTACCATTCTCCAAATCTTTAAAGTCTTGAAGGTGAAAGCCAATAAAATATTGTATTTTGTTTTATGTATATAAAATGGAATATCATTTTTCTTCTAAACCAATCAAGCACCATGACACTGTAAAATAAAGTCACAATAAATGTACAGAGAAAACTGCTCCCTATTCATACTTTTCTGCTACATGAAATTATTAAATACATACCAATGTGGATATATTCAGCAATGATTTTATTTTGTAATGTTTATTTTCATCATGATACTGCTTTGTTGTCATTTATAAATGCTTATGATCATTCCAAGTACTTCTATATTTTATGGAAAATTATGGAATCCTAACACACCAGACAAGACACATACACACACACACACACACACACACACACACACACACACACACACAGAGAGAGAGAGAATTATTTCCCTAGCATCATCTCTTTATTAAGACATATCTAAATCATGAGCAAAAATAACAATTTTAAAAGCTGTCTTGATATAAAATCTGCTTGAAAGTTATTTACAGAACTCCAGAGTTGTACCATTCATGTGTTACCATGCAACTAAATTTAAGCAATTTGGTCCTGCTGCTCTATCCTGTATGTCAGTGTTCTTAATTGCTAAACCTCAGGAATCTAAAAGGTTGACTACTACTCACAGATAAGGACAGTAGTTAAAACAGGGTTTTCTGAAATTTTTCACTCATTATTAAAAGCAAACAATAATGTACAGATATGTAGTCACTGTTAAAACTTATTCATCTTCACTCAGGAAGCAAGGTGATGTTAAATAAAGAATAACCACAATAACAAAAATAAAAGATTTACCATTTTATGTATATTAAATTCACAGTATAAAACTTTGATATTCCTGTAATTTGACTACTTTAAAATTAATCATCTAATGACAAAAAGTATTATATATTTTAGCAACTTGGGGTTCATGAGGAAACAAATATTACTTTTTCCTTCCATGTACATGTCAATTCACATACTTTTTAAGGATTATTATTTCTGAATAGTTACAAAGTCATTCTCAAACTCATTAAAATGGATGAGTGTAGCAATTATTTGAAATGCAGTCTTGAGTCAGCAGATGACAATTTGTAATTGCCTATTGGGATGTATTTTCATGGGAAACAATTTCGTAGTTTTTTAGTATGAAAATATACAATAAAAACAGTCTATTCCTATTTACTAACAAATAAGAAAATGAGTAAATAATGAAGTGGCCAAATGCCCCCAATTAACTTTGAGAAGAGTTGAGGCACAAACCTGAATAAAACATTTATTTCTCTATGTGAATACATGACATTTAGAATATCTACTTAGTTATTTATGCATGTGGATTTATATAACTATCCAAATATTTGCTGTATGTCAGGCCCTATACTAAACCCTGCGAGCTTAGAAAGAGAGAGAAAGAGAGGTCTCTTTTCCACAGTGATGTGCTTATTGAGGAGAGAGAGAGATAATAAAAATATCTGAAGGAGGATAGAAGGGGAAGATAGGAGCTGGGTGTGATGGCCCATGCCCTTAATACCAGAACTGCCATGAAGGGACAGGTGGATCTCTGTGATTTCAAGGTCAGCCTGGTCTACAGAGTGAGTTCCAGGACATCCAGGGCTACACAGAGAAACCTTGCCTCACAGCAACAAAAACAAAAACAAACAAAAAAAGGAAGAAGGGTTAAATAAGAGGAGGAGAATGTGGACAAAGAGGCCACAATAGTAACCAAGTCCTATAGTCATAGAAAATCTTACACTGGTCTAGATTTGAACCAGAACATTTTGACTGGCAGCCTAGGCAGAATTCTCACTTGAGTTTCATTTTACATTAATCCTCTCTTTTCTGGACATCTGGCTATTCAAAGTCTTCACAATTCCTGTCTACCTTCTTCCAGATATGCCTCTTTCCACTGCTGCCTGGATAATTTTTGTCAACTCTTAACTCTAAGAAAACACCAGTATAGAACTGTCAGTGTCTTTCCATATTTTTAAGTGGTGTTTCAATTCATTTCCTTACCATGTTAAATACTTTTCATGCTCTGGAGTCAGTGAAATATGGTAGCCTTAATTCATGCTATTCTTCTAGAAATAGTCTTTGATTCAGAAAATAATAAAAAGCAAGCAAACAAACAAAAAAACTACCACCACTATGCCTAAGAGATAGTTAACTGAGAATTTTCTAGTTTTGGGGCCACTATTAACTAAGGAAAGTTGCAGATAAAGGAGTGTTTAGAAACTACTCGGGAAAGTGACAACTTAAGAAAGTTGAGGAATAAGTTAGTGTTAAAAGTAGTCACCAAGATAACAGAGATGAACAACTTCTTGGATAATAAAACAGAGATGAAGAATTCTTTAATTTTTTTCAGCCCATTTTTGTCTAATTTGCGAACTAATCCCATTGAAATACATTTGACTTTCACCTTACAAACTACACATTTATTTGAAAATTGAGAACTCTTAAATCCTAAGGACCATTTTTTGAACATTTTGTGTATTTTGCTAGTTACTGTGCCATTTCAATTTGACTTAATAATTATCCTAAATTATAAACCTGTGTGAAGGAACTTTATTAACGTGTGCAAAGAATCATAATGGCATAAGAAACTGCAAAGTGTTCATACATTTTGGAAATTCTTATTTTCTTCCTTGTGTGCTAATGGATGATACCAGTTCTAGGGAAATAGAACAACTGATAATGGTTTTGAACAATGCATGGTTTTTTGGTATATTATCTCTATATCACAGCTTTATTACTGTAGTGAGAGTGCTACTCTTGGTTGCAAAAGGGAATTGTGAACTGATCATGGCCCTGTGAAAATTGTAAATGTCAGATCTCAGTTTAATTGTGGTAGAGATGTTTGTTAGCTCATTTTGAGTATTAAACAGCTGTGTAAATATTGGAAGAGCAGAAAATCTAACATAATATAACTAATAATTAGATGTTCTGATACTCTTTTTTTAATGACACAAATAGCAATCCTTGTACAAAAAATAAAGGTTAGGATGTGGAACATAACTCAGTTTCTCAACACTGACCGCACATTAGAGTAATTTGGGGGTACTTAAAAATAAAGTTATATCTGGGCCATTACTGAAAGATATTCTTCATCAATTGTCATGGCATGATAACTTATAATTAGCATTGATTCTAAAATAAAATTTACAGTTGTTTCTGCTGGGTAATCTTGGTTGATAGTCGCTGGTCAAAATGGGTGAACACAAGGTTCATATTCTTCAGTAGTAATATAGAAAAATTACATTATATTTGTAGAATTTCTTATTTCAAAGAAATAATGCAGCAATGGAATTGACAAAATTGAACCAGTTACTTTCAATTTTATTATGAAACTGAAGCTAAATCTTTCAAAAGTAAGGAAATGAAAAGAAAAGCTGATAAAAGTATATTTCTCTGGTGTGTGTGTTTTCCCATCTTCATGACTAGATCTAATATTGCTCAGTAGAACAAATCTTTCTGACAGCACAAGTTTATATGGCCTGTGAAGATCTCATAGATAAGACACAGATGAAATTATGTAGGACTATCTTGAAAACACAAACTTCCTAAGCAATGGGATATATATTGTATATATTGTACTATACTCACTAATGCAACTAATAGGACTAATAGTTACACATGCAACATCTTCCCCATCTCTTTTTACTGCCAAGTTTACATTATACAAGCTACAAAATAATTTTATTCTCAAGTTTGTGCATCAGGCAGGAGTACAAGTATGCACCAAGTATGTAATTATATACAAGTACAGGTATGAGCACCAGACAAGGAATATTGTTTTCTTAAATAGTCTTCACTTTTTTAAAAGTATTCATTTATTTTCAATTATTGATTTACTATTACCATGTTAATTTTTGCATGATTTGTGTGTTGAGGTGATTCACATATCCTTCTAACTTTATGTGAGTTTTCAAAGATTGAGCTCATGTCACTAAGTTTCCACAGTAAGCACTTTACCAATAAGTCATCTCCTGGTTCTTTTCTTTGTATTTTTATGGTAGTTTCATTACCAACCATTTTTATCTGGTGAAAAGATTATTTCCAATAGAACTTTTTACCTGAAAATATTCAGGTGCCATACCATGAACACATATGAAAGAATGTGCAACACAAACACCGTAAATGGAGTTGATTATGAAGCCACAAATCATGGCTGAAATCATATTTTCCATAAAGTCTACGAGCCTTGACAATCTTATAAGCAGTACTGTTAACATCAGAGGATTCTGGTGAAGATGAAGAGGAAAAACTGTAAGCAGGCCAATGTTATTGTATGTATATGATTTCAAGGATGACCACCTAGAATTATATGGACTGAGGAGGTTGTATTATATATGTAGGAATTACAGAACATGTATTATATGTGGGAAGAGGCAATGCATTTGAAAAAAGATTAATAGTGTATATTGTAGCGACTAGAGACAGGAAAGGGAAAGTAAAAAATGATGCAATATATTTTAATTTCAAAGATAATGTAAAAAAATGTAAGTACTATGAATGGAGGGTATTTTAGTTATGGTTTCCTAACCCCAAGCTTCCAGATTGTTTCTTAGTGCTTTATACTTAACATTCATTCAACAGGTAAGTGAAACAATGGAAAATAGACCATAGTTCACTTTGAGGTTAATCAAAGTTGTAAGTAACATTGCTGTTTTGTTTTGAACATGGTTGGATGAATTTGGGTCATTAGTTAATTACAATGGCACACAAGTAGCAGAAGTAGGTCCTTCAAAAGGAGAATCGTGTTTTTCTTGCACATATAAAGAAAATATAATTATATGGTACCAGGAAAATAACCAAAAAAATCAGAGATGAATGGGTTGTACTCTGAATGAAGACAATCCTCCAGCAATGTAGTTTTTCCTACATTTTTGGCAACAATGTGTAAAATAAACAGTGATAGACTTGGGTTAAGAATCTAACATATATATGCAGTACTTCACACAGGATCCCACAGAATAATCAGAATGTCTGCTTTTGTTTCTGCTCCTGGAATACCTAAAATTATTCTATGAAGTATTAAAATCTGAAATTCTAACATGCTACTTGACACTGCTCATTCTCAGTCTTAATTATTCTACAGTTAGACTTACCTCCTGGGTATTTCTCTTAAGTTTATTCTCTATTTGGGTACTCACTCATGCCTATTGCTATCATCCCTACTGTATATTAGAGACTTGATCATTTTTCTGAAGGTATATTTGATGAACCATCTGAACTTTTAAAAGAATTGATACATTGAGATGTGATCAATGTATTTTAAAATGACTCTTGAAGAACTTCATATTATGGCCCCTAGAATGTTACAGGAAACAGACATCAATATGCAGATATATCTTCCTATATAGAAATTTAATTTAATATAAATAAAATTTAGTATTTACTTAAATATAAATAAATCATAAATTCTGTCCACTATCAATAGTGCTTATTAACAAAAATATTTAATTTTGTAAATAATAAGTCACAAGTGTTTCTCATTATATTATAGCCATGTCTTATTTAAAAATATTATTTGTATTATTTGTTACTACAAATTTAAGACTATCATTATATCTTCTCATGTGTGTGTTATGAAAGAACTACATTTGTATTGTGAATGCAGTTTAGTGCATTTTGATGTCTGTTTTTCAATATATTGTAGTTAACTTTATATCCCAACATAGTTTTAGCTTATTTATATGAAGCATTCCAATAAAGGCTCTATAGTCAACAGAAAGAGGTTTATTTCTCTTTCACATACTTACACATGATATTAAGGACCTGTGATTTATATTGCAATTACATGTGCACTATTGTTTGCTTCATCTTCCTTACTGCACGCTATAAATAGCAAGAAGGCAGCCGGTCTTTTTTAGGACTTATGTCTGGGACAATTTTCAGTTCCTATATAGAATGCCTGAAATCGGATCATTTATAAGTGAGGAGATATATTTTGTCTTATAGCCGATGAAGAACATGGTCCCAGTATTAGTTTCTGGTAAAGTTCTCCTGCTTTCGCATGCATGGTAGAAAAGATGAACAGTATTCAGACAGGTGCAAAAAAGGTATATCCTAAGACATATCTTTGTCTCAGAACAACCTACGCTTGTTAAAGACAATTCTAGTTCTACAAGAGTGAAAATTCACCTCTACAAGAGGATATTACTCTATTCATGAAGGTCCACAACCCAAATGCTAGAATATCCAGTAGGAATTCTAGTAATAGGTGTTAATTAAATTGAATTGAATTAAAGTCTTAAAATATGTTCAAGTTTTCAGAGATTAGAAGATCTCCTTCAAATTATTTTTATAGTTAGTTAAATAACAGCATTGGTCTATTATAAAGGTAATATAACATTTGATTCAAAACATGAACTAATTAAATACTGAACTTTAAGTCTCCCCATGAATCTTGAGAGCATTATAAAGGATTTGTTACTAAATAATTGTAATGAGACTGATGATGTGTTAGTTTAGATTAGAATGGTCCTCATAGACTCATATGTTTGAATGGTTCGTCCCCTGTTAGTGGAGCTAAAAGGATTAGGAAGTATGGCCACTGGAGTAGGTGTTGCCTTTTGGGTGAGGGTGTGTCACTGTAGATGTGCTTTTATGTTACAAAAACCTGGACCATTCTCGGCTAGCTCTCTCTTTGCTTCCTACTTGCAGATAAAGATGTAAGCTCACTGCTACTGCTCTAGTGCCATACCTGCGTGTCTATTGCCATGCTTCCCATCAGGTCATGCTCTCTAATCCTCTGGAACGTCAAACAGTTATTAAATTATTTCTTTTATAAGTTGCCTTAGCCATGGTGTTTTGTCACAGTGACAGAAAGATAACTAAGACACACATGCCCTTGTATAAATAAGAATTATGTGATTATATATTGCACAGTTACTGATTGTATAACTAAAATCAATTTGCTTTCCTTTTAATGTTAGTAAATATCATGACATAGATGGAGACTTAGAGATATGTAGCTGTTGTACAACCCTCATGGTGTGCTCACCTCTAAGTGGTTTGTAATAGATGACATCAGGAACATCACTTTTAAAGTGTTCATTTTAATTTTTAAATTGAAAGCAATAAATGACAGATATAAACGTACACTACTTCAGAATATACTCTGAAAGGGCACACAGTTAAACACAAAACAAACTAATCAGGTAATTGAAATAGAAATGTTTTTTCATTATAATATCATTAAATTCAATGGTGCTTATCTAACATTTCAGTGTTCCATGTTCCATGTCTGTTTTATTTTTACTCACGCCCTATTAAGCACTAGCAAGTTGTGATCAATGTTATTGTCCACAATAGTGCTTCTCATTTTATTGGGTGGTGAAACAATTGGGAATTGTGTTATAATGTGGATATCAATTAGTGGCTAGAACTGAGGGTCTTGTGAAAAAATTACAACAAACCAGTTAATCAGGAAAAGTAGATGTTTTCAAGATGGTTACCATAGGGAATGATACTATTAAAATGTTGCAGGAAAACACAACTTCATTGAAACATACGGTAGGAAGATTTTCAAATGCTGAAGTATGCTAATGGAAAAACACCAGCAAGTATAGGCAAGTGTGAAGAAGGATGTTTAATGTGATGGGGTCATTAATATATACTGATAGCCACTTTTCCATGATAGATTTATTTCCTCCCACAGATACAAAAAATAGGGAACCTAATTTTCTTGTTGATTCCATTTTACAATGATGGACTGAAGGTCTTTGAGAAATCAATTTTTGGGACGTAGGAAATTTATATTTCACAGGAATCAAAGTTTATACCATTGTGTGTTTTCTAAAAAAATTCCTAAAAAAGACCATGCATGACTCCACTCAGGAAAAAGCTGTCTAAAGTCTAATCTAGCTGAGTTAGTCATGAAGGCAGTCTCACTGAGTGAATATTTTAATGAGTTCTCAAGTGCTGTGGATGTTGTTGCCCTGTAAAACACACTCAGTATCAGGATGTATGCTTGCATTCATATTCAGTAAATACTGGAATTAGGTCAACCCTACTCTTCAGGACATTTGGCATTTACTTTGTTCCACCATGGAAAATAGGATTATGATAAAGTATTATTATAGTTTGTTTTCATTATATTTCTAACAAATAGATTGTATCATCCATTTTAAACAATTGAATAAAACAGTCAGGTTTGGTTGATGAGGTCACAAAAGTATAATTCAGTACTTTAATTAGTTACTGCCTGATAAATTCAATTTCTTATGTAATCAGGTAAACGAGAGCAAATGTACCAGAACCATAGAAAATAAAAAAACTTAGAATAATAACATTCTAAGAACCTTTTAAAAATTGAATTTTCCTAAGTACCTTATTATGAAATGATTTTCCTAATTACAGAGGAATGGAGAAACTCCTTATAAATTAGTTGGTAGACTTTCAAAACATGTGAGTCACCTGTATACAGTGGCTTTTATTCTATTAAATTAATGTGGTAATTTGAAGTATTCTTATTAGAATTATTACTATTTGAAGATGAGATTCATTAACATTTATATTGGAAATAGTTTGGTTTTAAATTAACTAAAAAACTCCCCAAATTTCTGAAACTAAATATATGTAAGGATGCCATAGTAAAAAAGGTCAAAAATTCAGTAATTAAAGCCAAAAATTATTTATTAATGATTAATTAGTAGGGATTAGAAGCTTTGCTTTCTTTCATAAGTTACAGAGCTAAGTATGAAGGTTTTCTGAGACTAGCTTTTCATGAATGGAACAGAATTCTTAATCCATCCAAAGCTTAATCTACATTTATGGATTCCAACAAAACATAATAATTCAATGTGCCAATACTGAAATAACTTTTTCTGAAATTGTTTAGTTATTGAAAGAAAAAATAATCTATAGCTATGTAGTCACTTTTAAAAGTTGACTTATTCATCTTCACCCAGTAAGCAGAACTGATGCTATACATTAAGCAAAGAATATTCAATCACTGTAACCCCACCATGCCCCTACCCCTTAACAGTAACCAGAATCGTCTTCTCAGACAACAAGCTCTTGGATGCGATAAATTGCCCTTTGCCTTAAAACCACATTAAAATACATAACTGTATCATGTTTACTTGCACGTTTTCATCTAGACATTGTGGCATACACAAGGATTGAAGATCTAATGAGAAAACTATGCAACATATTTTCTTAAGATTTCATTTTTCTTTCCCTTACAAAGGGGGGCCATATAATACTATTATCCTACTTTACTTATTCTACTACCTTTATGTCATCATGTACTCTTAGTTGTTTTCTTTGAAATTTTGTTAGTGTGAAACCTAACAGAAATACAGTGTCAAAAGAGATGTTTGGAGTGAATGTAAGCAAATACATGATACATGTGTTCCAAAAATTGGTAATACCATCACATTTTTCTACAATGAATGCATGATATTATCCATTTTAAGAAATCTAATATCAATTATCATGCTTTTATATTATATTGATTTATAAAGTAAAAAGTTTTAGAAATATGACTTTTGACTAAACATCCTTGCTAATTTTAATTTTCATAAAAGAAATTATTGTTTGGAACCAATTTTGTCTGATAAATGTTTAAGAATCTCATTCAAGTCTACCATCATGAAAAGTAGCTACAATTTGACTAAGTTCTTAAATGAAACTCCTTCTATTCCAATTGCACTTTTCATCATTAAAAATGTCACCTTACTTTACAGAAATGAAAAACAAAACATTTATTCTCCCTGTCTTTTTTCTTTCTATCCTTCCTTCCTTCATTTCTTCCTCCCTCCCTCCCTTCCTTCTTCCTTTCTTTCCTTGTCACAAAGTTCATCTACTGTAATTCGGAAAGAGAAAATATTCTCTGAATAATTTTTGGGTCTGTTCTTCCATCAGGTCTCTTCTATTCACATTGCCTGCTATCAGGAAATCTCACATGCAACGTCAAACAAATTAGTAGCTCAGGAAGAACTCTGCTAGCCCAAGACTATTTTGGGAATTATCTATTTTCTTCATTAACCACTTCTCCTCTATTCTCTCCAACTATGTATTAGAAAAATCTGGACTTTCTTTTTATGTTGAAGAAGTAAAAGTAATTCAAGATCCCTGGTTTAGCTTTTATCTTCTTTACTTGTCAGCTGTGTAGAACATAATCAGTCACAACAGTCTGCTATTTACTAAGCATCCATGGCCACTGGCTGACATGGCATTGAATATAATGCTGTATTGTTACTCTAAGCTTTCCCATCACTGTGCTAAATCATTGAACCCCTCACAAGAAAATTACAATGGACATATAAATAGCCTCTTCGACAAGAGGTTGATTTATTGTGAAGTTACTGGCTATATTGTCTTGGGGAGGGTAGGCTTTCATTTCAAATAAAAGCAGCTTTTAAGCCGGGCGTTGGTGGCGCACGCCTTTAATCCCAGCACTCGGGAGGCAGAGGCAGGCGGATCACTGTGAGTTCGAGACCAGCTTGGTCTACTGAGCGAGTTCCAGGACAGCCTCCAAAGCCACAGAGAAACCCTGTCTCGAAAAACCAAAAAAAAAAGCAGCTTTTATCCAAATGACTCTGAGGCATGTCTGTACACTGTAAATCTGTAATAATAGAATAGGATGATGCGAAGAGTTTTTAAAAGCTAGAAAATATTTGGGCTTGTTACTGTATTGTAAAAATATATTAATTTGGAGCTTTAGAGTATACTACAGGCTTGTATGTTATTTTTAACATTTAAAATTCTATAGAAAAATCATTAATCAAGTGATGTGATATTTTGTCTCATGGGCTTTTGGCTTCCTGCTCATTCAGAATCTTTCCCCAAGCTCATTTGCTTTATTGTGAACCACATATTATATTACAAATATTTCTGGTATAATCTGTTAGGCATTACAAGCATTGCATTAGACTTCTTCACCTAGTCACTTTTTCTACATTCATTTTCCTAATGAGCAGTTGGAAATTCACATTATTGTCATCTTTCTGATCACTAGGTATGCCAAGATTTGTTTCTTAAAAAAATCAGATGACCACAAAGTAATCAGATAAAGTGTTCATACTAAATTCTTAATGAAAATTGATCACCCACTAGACAAGGACATTTTTCATCCATTCAGTTTATAAGTGTAATTTATCAGTGGTCCTTTACAAGCAAGGCAGGTGACTTCTGTTGGAATTTAAAATTATCTGTGATGATAGACCCATGACTTATACATGAAACTTTTGTTACCAGACACTTCAAAGCCTATAACTCTGGAAAGTCTTAAATAGATATGGACACAGCTCTTGTGACATTTTTAAAGAGAATTTTTGTAAATAATATAGCACTACAAGTTCAATAGAAGTTTGCCTTACATTGACCAAAAAGGAGAACGACAGAGAATCTATTTCTGTGAGATATTAAAATCTCTGATCTTTTAAACAACGTGTTTAAATTTCCTTGTCTGGATTCCTGCCTTTTTAGATGGAATGGTTGAGAAGGAGCTAGAGCTGTTGAGGAGGTGGCTGCTTTGTGCGGGTGCTGGTTGCTTTTGTTTATTTTCTGACTGACCTGGCACAGCGTAGGCGGAGGCAATGCATGTTTCCTGACATTAGGCCAGTGATGTATGGCCTGACCTTCAAAATGAGGAACATCTTCTCTGTGGGTGAGAGTATAGCCGTGCAAATGCTTTTATCCCATATTGCTTGGCAGTTTGTAACCAGTTCTAACAAAAAGTATTCACCCTGCTGAGTTCGCTGAAGCTTGTATATTGGTTTTAGTTTGAACATTTTGGCAAATTAAGGGCTGAGTGAAACCATAAAATTGATTTTATTTACAACAAAGCCTTGTGGTGTCTGTTGTTTGCTCTCACATTTTCCTTAGTTTTTGAAGTTGTTTCTGCAGGTGGTTGATCTAACTTTATATTGAATTTGCATCTGTTTCAGAAGTATACTTCTGCTGAGTTTGTCCTTAATTGTTATTGTGCATGTCCTTCTTTCTCTTTAGTGTGCGTCTTTTGAGAGCAGTGGACATCTCTTTTCCATCTCTCTAACTCAGTATCAGCAGCTACAAAAATTTTATTTGTGGTGAACCTATTATATAGCTATTCTTAAACTGTTACAGAATTTGAGGAAACTTCCTCCTCAAGTGTTGCAAAGAAAGGATAGCATAGCAATAAAGTTTAGATGATACATCATTCAATTGTAAACCATCATCATATTATTTGATAGCATTTTCTTTCTTAAAATGCCTTTGCCATATTAACAGCAAATACAGTGGCCCTAGAGATTCAATTCATTTTTTAATAAACAGTTATTGTAGGGAAATGAATGATTCCCAAATCAGGGGCCTTGGATTTTAGTCTTAAATTTGACAGCAGCTTGTATGATTTATGGCATCTTCTTTAATTTCTGTATGACTTCGGTTCTTTATGTTTAACATGAAGACTGTTGTGGATCAATGGTTCTCATCCTTGGTATGACCACTAAAGTAAGTTGGGTACCTTTTTGAAATATATGAGTAGCAGATATCTATCATATACATATTTGAAACATAATCTCCACAGGGGAGACCAATACATTAGCATAATTTTGAAGATCCCTGGTTTGTTTTAATGTAAATCAAGGTTAATAATAGAATGGGACACTCCTTTACTATTTAAAATCATATTACTCTAATATCTCAGAAAGTAATTTGTATGTGCGGTTTTTGTTTGTTCATTTGTTTGTTTTGGATAGGGTCTGTCTTAGGATTTCTATTGCTTTCATTTGTTTGTTTTGGATAGAGTCTGTCTTAGGATTCCTATTGCTTTGAGAAGGCACCTTAACCATTGCAACTCTTATAACAGAAAACATTTAATTGGAGCTGGATTACAGTTTCAGAGGTTTAAACCATTCTCTTCATGATGGTGCCTAGGCAGATATGGTGCTGGAGGGGTAGCTGAGAGTTCTATATCTTGATCCACAGGCAGCAGGAGGAGACTGTGACACACTGACCAGGCTTGAGCATCTGAGACCTCAGAGCCCACACCAGTGACACACTTTTCCCACAAATCCATATACATTTCCAGAAAGGCCATTCCTTCTATTGGCACCGTTTCCTGGTGAGCCAATGGGGCTGTTTTCTTTCAAACCAACACAGGGCTGGCCTAGTACTCACTAAGTAGACCAGGCTAGTCTTGGACTTACAGAGATCTGTTTACCTAGGTATCTTGAATACTGGGACTAAAGGTGTGTGCTAACTTGCTCAATAGGTCAGAAAGACTTTTGTTGTCATATTTTATACCTTTGGAAATAAACGTGCTCATGAAGTCTATGAGAATGTAAGTCAATTCACTCTTAACAGGAGCAATCAAAATCAAGAATGCTTTACAAAGTTCATTTTTCATCCCATCATTCCCTAATATTATGTCCAAGGATATCAGTGGTACAAATCTAAACTGACCCTCAATTTAGGAGTTTCTGACTCAAGAGGAGGCCCAGAATTGCACATTGTTTAAAACTTCTTACGTGACTGCCACTTCTCACGCAAATCCACTCACCTGTTTTTCAGAAATGTCCAATACTCTGCAGGGTAGGCATTTTCAAATGCTTCTCTAAATTATTATTATCAATAAGCCTTAAATCCCCTGATTTACTACAATATGGTTTGAACTTCTATTCATGAGTGATGAAATACTACTATAGACAGCTTTATAAATGGATGTTATCCTGAGTGAGGTAACCCGTACTCAGAAAGACAAACAAGGTATGTGCTCACACACAAGTAGAACAGATGTAAAGAATGAACAGAACACAATCCACAGATTCAGAGAAGCTAGGTAACAAGGAGGACACTAACAGAGTTAAACAGATAACCCTCAGAAGGGAAAATAGATGAGATGTCCTGGGTTAACTGGGGTGTGGGTAGAGGGGAGAGGATAAGGAATGAGAACATGAGGGAATGGGGATAGTTGAGCTGATGGAGGGATGGAGTGGAATAACAATGAAAGTGATATTTTCATAAAAGGAGCCATTATGGGGTTAGGGGGAAACCTGGTGCTAGAGAAATTCCCAGGAATCCACAAAAATGACCCCAGCTAGGATACCTAGCAATAGTGGAGAAGGTGCCTAAAGCGGCCTTCTCCTCTAATCAGATTAGTGACTATCCTAATAGTCATCATAGAACCTTCATCCAGTAACTGATGTAAGTAGATGCAGAGATTCACAGCCAAGCAGCAGGCAAAGCTCCAGGACTACAGTCGAAAAGAGCAAGGAGGGATTATATGAGCAAGGGGGGGTGGGGGTTTAAGAACATGATGTTGAACCCACATAGACAGGTGATCTGAACTCCCGGGAACTCATAGACTCCAGACCCACAGTTGGTAAGCTTGCATGGGACCGAACTAGGCCCCTTTGCATGTGGGTGACAGTTGTGTAGCCTGGCCTGTTTGTCGGTGCCCTGGAGATAGGACCAGAACTTATCCTTGGTGCCTGAGTGTCTTTGTGGGGCACATTCCCTGTGGTGGGATGTCTTGTTCAACCTTGATTCATGGGAAGGAGGCTTGGTTGTGCCTCAACTGAATTTGTCAGGTTTTGTTCACTTCCCATGGGAGGCCTTACCCTTTCTAAAGGGAGAATGATGGGTGGGTTGGTGGGAGGTAGGGGGCGTTGGAGGAGGAGAGGGAGGGGGAACTGTGGTTGATATGTAAGATGAATACAAATTAATTTAAAAAAGAACTGGATGCTAAGATAGGATATAGTACAGTTGGAGAGAATTTTTGAGTTTTCCTTAGAAAAGAAACTAAGATAGAATTATAGGGGACCCACCTAGTGGTTAGGCATAGAGACCTGTCTTGTCTTCAAGGTTATCCATGTAATATTTATTAGAATATAGGTGCAATTACATATGTAGTTAAGAATAATATCTACCTTAAATATATTTTATAGTTTATTTCACATTCAAAAAATGTCAATCTTTGATGAACTTTCACATAAACTTCCAGAGTTGTCTAGTCTTCTCAAATTTTTTTCTCCTATGTTCCTCTTAATTTATTTTACCCTACTTTTAGCAGTATTTATTATTTGTCTTGTTTTTAAGGCATAAATGTACACACATAAGATTATATACACTGACATAATACTTTATTACCTGCACATTTTTGGGCTGCATTATAGCTGTGCTAGACAATATGAACCCTGATGGCCACAGGTTGTAACACCTGTTTTAAATCTTTGTTTCAAAAATGATTTAATATCATTTCATATTTGGTAGTATATGCTGTTCTTCATACTTTCTTAGATTTGTGTTGCTTTTAATTATGTGTAGATGTATTTGTGTCTGTGTATGGATACATGCAGGTGTCTGTGCAGGGCAGAGGAGTTGGAATCTCCTGGAGAAGGAGTTACAGGCAGTTGTGAGTGACCTAGAATGGGTGCTAGGTACTGAAGTTGAGTCCTCTGCAAAAAAAAGTATATACATTTTTCATTGAAAAAATTGCATTTTCCCCTCCAACAACTCCTACCATATTCTCCCCATTTCCTCATCCACATGACTTCATGCCCTTTGCCTCTCTTTAGAAAATGAACAGGCAAGTATAAAAGCAAACAAACCAGTAACACAAACACATATATGAAAGGGAGAAAACATGAAGACACAAAATCAGAAACCATGGCATATAAGCAAAAGACCAGTAGGCAAAAACAAAGAAAAAACTACCAAACAAAAAAATATGACACATAATGTCAACAATAATACCATTGAGATACCATCTAATTCATTCTGTGTTGGCCATCTACTGCTGGCCTTGGAGTCTACCCTTAATGTCATTATTATACCCAATGAGATTTCATTGAAGAAATTTATTTTCTTTCTTTTGGAAGCGGATGTCAATTGAAGATAGCTGCATGGTTGGTACAGAGCTATATAATAAAAGACGGCATGCCCTTGGCATAAGATCAAACACTTTGATCAATGGAATTGAAGACCAAACATAACTAAACACACCAATGGGCACCTAACTTTTGGTAAAGAAGCCAGACATATACACTGTAGAAAAGAGAGCATCTTCAGCAAACGGTGGTGGTCACAATGAATGACTGTGTAGAAGAATGCAAATAGATTTATGTTCATCACCCTGCACAAAACTCAAGTCCAAATGGAATAACTTCAACATATGGTCAGCTACTCTAAATCTGATAGAAGAGAAAATAGGGAATAGCCTTGAACTCATTGGCACAATAAGACTTTCTGAAGAGAACAACAATAGCACAGGCACTAAGACAAGCGATTAATAAATGGGATCCCATGAAAAGGGAAAGCTTCTGTATGACAAAGGAAACCATCATTCAGACAAACTGACAGCCTACAGCATTGGAAAATACCTTTCACAATTATATATCTGATAGAGGGTTAACATCTAAAATATATAGTGAACTAAAAATGTACATCAAGAAATCAGTATGAACTCTTAACCATTGAGAATTTCTCCATTTGACTGTTCCTCTCATCCAAAAAAGTGGGCATAAAGATGAATATGACATGATATTGTGATAAAATGCATGGTCTTTTTTTAAGGTTATAAAGATGTACAAGTAACTATAACTTTGTTTAATACCCATCAAATGACTACTAGCTTTAAATGTTAGAGAATTTTAGGGCTTCAAAGGAATTTCTACAATTAAAGAATAGAAATGTAGTGCAGAGGGATCACAGCCTAAGAAATGCTGCCATTTTCATATGCTCTGAAGTTTTTAACAGTCTTTGACAAATGTATTAGGTTGATTGGGGCACTGTCATGATCCTTAATTTACGAGGCTCTGATATTTATCCCTCAAATGACTATCTCCCTAAGTTCCTTCATGTTGCTTTTACAATGCTATAAAAATGAATTACAAGTTTTACTTGCAATGCTCTCTGTAACATATAAAAGTAAATCTGTATATAGGTGGATAAAATACCCAAATATTCATTTATCTAGGAGAATATTTTAAATTAAATGTATTGTCACAGAACTATAACTATATATTTTGACATTTAAATTTGAAATGTGTTCTATTCTTCCCTGCATTTTATAAATTCTTAGGTTGGTTTATTCTTCTTTCATTGTCCATCATTGAAATCATCTATTTATATCTTATAGTACTATCCAAATGACTCCCATGTTTTCTCTTTTAGTGTTACTTTTGCTCCTATACCATATCCTTGTCTAGGCTTTCAAATGTCATCTGGGCATCACTTTTATAACATCTCAGCATATTCCATATAAAGTTATTTATCTAGTATCCTTTCTTTATATATTTCAGTTAGATTTCCTATACTTCCTTCAGAAACACAAATATGCTAATTCAATTTAATATCTCCACTGTTTAACATTTCATTCTATACTTTCTGTTGGTTTTATATATAAATGCTATTGGGAATCACTTATTTGAAACAAATGTATAATGGAGATTATGAAGGAAAGGAAGTGTACATGGAAAGAAAATTAATCCCTAAGATTCTTGTTCCTAACCCTGAAAAACTTGCCTAGAAGAACAACCTCCCCCATCTATATTGGTTAAACTATGATCATGATGGTTCTCCTTCTGCGACTGGGTAACCATGTGCAATAGACACAAAAGGAATTGTATCTGTATAATTAATGTACTAATTGCTTTTGTGCTAATCAAAAGGACAGTTACCCAGTGTAGGCTTCAAATATCTTATAGATGACCCTGAAGTAGGAACTTGGCCATTTCAGAAGAAAAAACTTTTCCTGCTTACAATCTTGTACCAATTTAGGCATACATGATTATATTGTGAGAGGGCTTTAAGGAGTATATGTGACAATAATTTTAAGTATCCGCTAGAAGTGGCCATTAACAAATAGTGAGAAGAAGCTGGGCGGTGGTGGCGCACGCCTTTAATCCCAGCACTCGGGAAGCAGAGGCAGGCGGATCGCTGTGAGTTCGAGGCCGGGCTGGACTGACAGCCTCCAAAACAATACAGAGAAACCCAGCCTCGTAAAAAACAAAACAAATAAACAAACAACAAAAAACAAATAGTGAGAAGAAAAAGACCCCGAAATGCCAATGAAATCAGTTTTGTTAGCCACTGCATTAACTTTACAGTGAACCAAGCTCCACAAATGAAAGTACCCTCGAAGGTGCCATAGAACAGCCACATAAGACTCAAGTCACATAGCCTATGTAAACTAGCCCTGTTCCCTAATACTAATATCCATGGAAACTGAAATAATAAATCCAGGCTCTTTAAGTCACCAGATTTGTGGTTGGTATCCAGCAATAGATAACTTATGCAAGTGTTTTTTTTTTTTGCTTTGAATTAATGTAGCAACATTGAAACAAGACCCTCACATTTCTTCCAAATCCATATTCTGGAGTGCCAGTTATTTTTCTTAATGCATTAAACTTGCTAATGTGTTATCTCTGTGTCTGTGATGCAGGGGTTTTGTTTTATTCAATGTTTTCTAGAGGAATGCTAGCATATAATCTATACTGCCATTCTCTCTTGATAAAATAATTAAAACACAAGAATCCTGTCAGTTTCAAGTTCAACCTCTTCCTTGCTATATGGCTGTTACAAATGTCTTTGAAGTCTGGTTATCTGTGAAATTGGACTCATTGTAATATATAGCTCTCCATTCTGTATCAACACTAAGACTATATAAAATAGTTACATGAAAGGGGCTGGAGGGATAGCTCAGCCGTTAAAGGCTAGGCTCACAACCAAAAATATAAAATAGTTACATGAAAGAATGGCAAAAATTTGATTAATATGGTCTCTTTCTAAAAGTGTAATATGATGGATATTTGCACAAAATCTTTAAGACACATGTATAACATTCCCCATTAATGTTTTCAGTAGTTTGAGTAATTTGTTGTGCTTTTATTGCAGTTGATATCTGACTAGACTTTCTTCTTTCAGTTATCTACAGATTGCAACAATTTGAATTCGGTTTCTCATTCAAATCTTCATCTTTATCCTTGTATTACTATTTAGTGCATCAATTGCTAACTTTTTCATTCTTCTATTTATAAAATTATTTCTGATTTCATACATGAACATAGAAAATACTTGGAGACAGAGAGAAAGAATGTGTTTCACTATCATTTATGTTAGTATATATGTGGGTGTTTATGTAGTGTTGATATAAAAGAACAAAATAATAATCATTTAAGATGTTGTTCCAAATGTGATACTACTTATCAATGAAAATATCACAGATGCAATGTATAAAAAGTAAATATATTGATTCTCATATGACTGTTTAGTTGAAATATCCTCTAAACAATGGAATCCATGTTATGGAAGCCTGAACATTAATGAACCAATGTTTATATTAAAGTGGGTGCATTCTTCTTTTCTGGAAGTATGACTGAATCTCTAGTATAGGTAGCCACCTTTTTAAACTGAAATTCTGTTTGAAATTCAAATGGCATATCGTCTGTGCCTCACTGTGTAGGATTTTTTGTGTTCTTATGATTCATTTCAGCAGT
Organism: Mesocricetus auratus; assembly: GCF_017639785.1. Lineage (NCBI taxonomy): Eukaryota > Metazoa > Chordata > Mammalia > Rodentia > Cricetidae > Mesocricetus > Mesocricetus auratus. Next base: position 36,111,986 of record NW_024429188.1, on the reverse strand, counting down.
ATCAAACAATTAGAACTGTCAATGAAAATATTGATCAAATAACTGAAATGCTTTTTAAAGACAATAGTTGCTTGTGATATTCACAATTTTTCAATTGCTTGGTTTACTATATTCTAATAAAGCAAGCTTCTACATACGTGACAACACTTTATTATGGGAAAAGTTTCAGAAGTCTTAAGTGAAAGAAACACTTATAAATGTAGTTATAGCTCAAGATATTCTAAATATTACATCAATTTTCAGACTAATTAAATACCTTGTATATGACTTTATTGAGCAAGGATATGGTAAATAATAACAAAATCATACTCCATTTTGTTCAGTTGGGGAATGACCCTGCTGCCAGATCTTTAGCATGAAGAAGATGATGCTGTCTCTCTTTCACGATGAAAGGATGTCTTATGTTCTAACCATCACTAACATGAACCAAAAGTAATTAAGAAGTGGCATATTGTAAATGTAAGCAGCAAAGAACAATAACTCTGTAGTTTTATTCTTCTATTACTTCTTTACCTTAATTTCTCCAGTTCAAGGTCACAGCTGTAATACTTTATATAGCCAATGAGAAAGAATGAAATGTGTGTTGCACTGATATTGTTCAATTGTTATTCAGTAAAATAAAGTTATTGCTTGCAGTAAGGGGTGAGAACTTGCCTTTCACCTAAAGCCAAATTCATTAGAAATTCATGCTCACAGCCCCGAGAAAAACGGCATTTTTATGAGGTTCCAACAAGTAATATATCTGCATGATGGGTTGTTCCAAGAAACTAAGCAAATGAAAATGTCAGTTTGCAAAAACTGTCAAAAACAGCCCATAACTTAATTTAGAATTGCTACTTGTTTAATAAAACACCAGTAGCCCTATCAGACAGTGTTCTGTCAGTATTTCTTTTTTTTTTAAAGAAGGACTTCTTTTTCTTCCACTTTACTTAGGTTTATAGGTACTCTGCGCTCTGCTAGTGGGAAAAGCACATTAGTTAAATATAACCAAATCACCATACAGACAGCCAAAAGTGTAGTCAAATTTTTAAATTTATGAAATGGTAGAAACAATGAACGGAGTATATCTTGATGCATTAAAGCGGTACCCCGGTTTTTAAGTGCTTATAAATCAGGATGCTTTTCTCTGTGTGCTGCATTTGGTTTTCCCAAAACATACAAATGGGGGCTGGAGAGATGACTCAGAGGTTCAGAGCACTGGTTGCTCTTCCGGAGATCCTGAGTTCAATTCCCAGCAACTACATGGTGGCTCACAATCATCTATAATGAGTTGTGGTGCCTTCTTCTGGCCTGCAGGCATACATGCAGCTGAACACTGTATAATAAATAAGTAAGTAAATAAATAAATCTTTAAAGAATGCTCAAACTCTATTAAAAGACATACAAATGGAAAGTACTTCTGTGAATGTACATTGTATATTGTACACTTTCATGAATGTACACTGTATATTTCTCATTTAAAATAAGTTTTCAATCCAGGCTCTTTGACAAAATACTGAGGGCATCACTAGTCTTTTACATACCAATGTATTTTCATAGACATCACCTGGAGCTTCATATTTTGATGTTGCTAGATACTGTGAAACAAGCATGTTAGATGGGCAATGAATAATGACACATCAGTAAAATATATGACCTAAGTTGGTTACATTATAAGCTAGTAATAGATGAGCTCTGAAAGGGTAGGACAGGGTATGAAAGTGTAGGGTGTGAAGAAACACATTACAAAAGGAGAAAATAATTGTGCTGTTTTGATTGCATAGGATAATTTGATTGTAAGTTTCAAAGACAGGCTGAGTAAGAATGTAATCAATTCTCCACATGTTGGCACAATAGAAATTATGGGTAGACTGTGTAAGAAAGAATATGAAAACAGCTAAATGAACCTAGTGACTATGATATGGCGCCTTCCATTTTGTTGAGAATGGAAAAGAGTGCAAAAGCACAGTGCACCAGATTCGGCAGCAAGCTGTATTTTCTCAGTATGGCAGATTCCTATTGTGCCTGAGGATTTGAGAGAGACCTACACACCTGCTTCTATTATTCTCAAGCAGAATGATGATTACAGAGTTTTAAAATGGCCTTTCTTTCCTCTCTGTTAATGTTTCCTCATATGTGGGAGAAAGTAGTTCATCCAACTATATAGACATCACTTGGAATTGTTATTTCATGCAAGGAGTGCTAAAAGAAATGAGAAAAGGGGCTTTGGTTGAAGATGGTAGATAATGTTTTAACAAATTTAACTATTTTTCGGACTTTATATTTTGTCTTCCTTTAGCATCAACTCATTATTACAAACTCAACTCCACAGGCCTGAAACAGATATCATGATGCATTTTTTGTCATTGTGTTTCATTACTTCCAGTCAGTTTTACAATTGTGTAATTTCTTTCCACATGCTACTTTCATGACTGCCCTTGATTTACTGTTGATGGAATTCCATGCAAATTGGGGAATCACCCTCTCATTCCAAAACAATAGCTTCTTATACAATTTCTTTATCCTAATGCTTTAATTTATTTCTGTCCTGGAAATATCATGAAGATCTTATTTGAACACACACTGTGTTTGTGAGAACAGAAACATCATTAAATGATATCATCAGTGGCTCATAGTTGTTCATCATGAAATTAAAGCTACCTGTGATAATCAGTAGATGTTTTGGTAGGTATGTGGTCAGCACTAGAAGGTAGATGTAAGCATAGGCACTCTGCAGAAAAATAATGACAAAGGTATCAAAGGCCCTTGTGGCTATCTTCAGTAGCAGAGCCATTCAAATTAGGTTAGAAGTTTACTTCAAATCAAACAGACAAAAAGGTGTAAAACTACTTTTTAAAATCAACAAATTTTTACTATCTATTTCATTAGTGCTGTGAATTATGGTTTATAAGGATAAAAGAACTCTGAATTTAAACTAGCTTTCCATTTAAAAGGTGGCATCTTTTACAATGCTTTATATAACAAAGATGGCTTCAATTAAAATTGAATTAGTAATAATGAAATATCTTTCTTCATATTCTTTGTTAAAGTTCATTGTCACTCATATACAACCATCAATGTAGAATTTATCTTGGGTAGTATAATGTTTGTGATAAAAATATGTACTTTATTCAAAATATATCATGCATATATATGTAATGAAAATGTCAAAATTAATTGTATTACTTTACAAAAATGAAGTCAAGTTGTTACATAAGTAAAATTCATGCAAGATTCAGTTCAATAATAATAAAATTCCAAATTATTGATGAAAGCAAAAAGGAATACTTATTTGGGATCTATTCCCAATAGAGCAAATTGCAAAAAAATAGTGTCCTAAAAGAGGATAAATAAGTTTATTTCCATACATTTTAGAGATTAGAAATCTGTAAGGCAAATGACATTATCAATAGGAAAAACCCAGCAGTGTACAGAATGGGAAAAGATTTTCACAAACTCCACAACAAATAGAGGGCTAATATCCAAAATATATCAAGAACTTGAGAAACTAGACATTAACAAACCAAATCATCCAAAAAAAGATGTAGGGTATAGATCTGAACAGAATTCTCAACATAGGAATCTCAAATGCCTGAGAAACACTTAAAGAAATGTTCAACATCCATAGCCATCAGGAAAATGCAAATGAAAACAACTCCAAGTAAAAGAGAAGAAAACAAAAGGACAAAGGAGAATACAAAAAAGATTAGTGATAAAGGTAAAGGTCATTTCTTGGTGGAAGAATGTGAAAAGTTTAGAAACACGGCTTTTCATAGAGTGCCTCACTGTCCTTAGGAAGTGTGTGGGAGTGGGTTATGGGGTTCATTGGGGGGCATGGGAGGAAGTGAGGGCAAGTTAATGTGGGACTGATATGTAAAATAAGATGGCTTCTAAAATAAAATATACGTAAGTAAAAAAGGAAGAAACATGGCTTTTCAAGATGGCTTAATGAGGAAGGGTGCTTGTCACAAAACCTGAGTTCAATTTTCAGAGCTAACATCAAAGAACCTGAGAACCCATGATGAAAGTTCTGAACTCTATATGTGTACTGTGGCTTTTGCAAACATAAAACCACAAAGGTTTAAAAGACAACAAGAGTCAAAAACAGAACTAAAACCAGGTATTTTGAAAGGCTTCTTGAAAATTTAGGAGAACATGCAAGGGTTCTAAGCACATTCCAACGTGGTAAAGGTACTTCACTGTTGTAAATTATGGAGAGGTAGAAAAGCAAGCTAATTGTGAGGAAAGTATGCATTTCTTGATGATTTGGGTTTGATTTTATATAAGAATAAAGAAAAATGAAATTTGCATGCAATTAATGCCATGGATAATATGAATATCATATTAAATCTTATGAACAAATAAGGAAAATGCACTAAATAGTTTCATTTAATATGAACAGTTCATAAAAAAAGGATATAAAATTCTATTTAAAATGTATGAATATATTTACATTTTAGTTATAAAACTACAAAAGAGCACACTTTTATTCATTAGATTTTCAGTGTCTGAAATGGCAGGAGTATAGAAAAACTGGTATTCTTTTTTATATTTTTTATCTAAATTAGAAACAAGATTATTTTACATGTCAATCTCAGTTCCCTTGTCCTCTCCTCCTTCCCTGCCCCCACTAACTCCCAATCCCATCCCTTTACTGCTCCCAGGGAGGGTGAGGCCTTCCATGGGGGATCTTCAAAGTCTGTCATATCCTTTGTAGCAGGGCCTAGGTCATCCCCATGTGTCTAGGCTGAGAGAGTACCCCTCTATGTGGAATGGTTTCCCAAAGTCCATTCGTATGATAGTGATTAATACTGATCTACTACCAGAGCCCCCATAAATTGGCTAGGCCTCCTAATAGACACTCACGTTCAGGGGGTCTGTATCAATCCAATGGTGGTTTCTCAGCTATCAGTCTGGGATCCATGATGTCACCCTAGTTCAGGTCAGCTGTTCCTGTGGGTTTCACCAGCCCGGACTTGACCCCTTTGCTCATCACTCCTCTCTCTCTGTAACTGGATTCCAGGAGTTCAGTTCAGTGTTTAGCTGTGGGTGTCTGATTCTACTTTCATTAGCTGCTGGGTGAAGGCTCTAGGATGGCATATAAGGTAGTCATCAATCTCATTAACAGGGAAAGATCTTTAAGGTAGCCTCTAGACTATTTCTTAGATTATTAGTTGGTGTCATCCATGTAGATCTCTGGGCATTTCCGTAGTGCCAGATTTCTCTTAAAAGCCTATAATGGCTCCCTCTATTATGTTATCTCTTATCTTACTCTCCTCTATTCTTTCCTGGACTCAACCTTCCTGCTCCCTCATGTCCTCCTCTCCCCTCCTTTTCTCCCCTTCTCTTTCTCCTAGCTAGTTCTCTCCTCCCTCATGCTCACAATTTGCTCAGGAGATCTTGTCCCTTTTCCCTATTCTGGGGAACCATGTATGTCTCTCTTAGGGTCCTCCTTGTTTCCTACCTTCTCTGGAAGTGTGGACTGTAGGCTGGTAATCCTTTGATTTATGACTAAAATCCATATATGAGTGAGTACATACCATGTTTATCTTTTTGTGACTATGTTACCTCTCTCAGAATGGTTTCTTCTAGTTCTATTCATTTGACTATCAATTTCAAAATTCCATTGTTTTTTCCACTGAGTAGTACTCCATTGTGCAAATTAATCATAGTTTCTTTATCCATTCTTCAGTTGAGGAGAATCTAGGTTGCTTCTAGGTTCTGGATACTACAAATAATGGTGCTCTGAACATAATTGAACAGATGTCATTGTTGTATGAATGTGCATCTTTGGGGTATATGCCTAAGAGTGGAATTACTGGATCTTGTGGTAGACTGATTCCAATTTTCCTGAGGAATCTCCATACTGATTTACAAAGTGGCTGTAGGAGTTGGCACTTCTACCAGCAGTGGAGGAGTGTTCCCCTTTCTCCACATCCTCTCCAAAATAAACAGTCATTGGTGTTTGGAAAAAGGTTTGTCTATATGTTGATTTTCTGGAAAAACCAACTCTTTGTTACACTGATTCTTTGCATTGTTTTCTTTGTTTTGACTTTATTGATTTCAGTCATCAGTTTGCTTATTTCCTGACATCTAATCCTCCGGGATGAGTTTGCTACATTTTGTTCTAGACTTTTCAGTTGTGCTGTTAATTCTCTAGTCTGGTTATTCTCCAGTTTCTTCATGTGAGCACTTAGTGTAATGAACTTTCCTCTTAGCACTGCTTTTCAGAGTGCCCCACAAGTTTGGGTATGTTGTGTCTTCATTTTCATTGAATTCTAGGAAGTCTTTAATTTCTTTCTTTATTTCTTCTTCGACCCAGGAATGGTGAAATTGCACGTTATTCCATGACTTTGTTGTAGGGTTTCTGCAATTTGTGTTATTGTTGAATTATAACTTTAAAGCATGATGATCTGATAAGATACAGGGGTTGTTCCAATTTATTTGTACCTGTTGAGGTCTTCTATGTTGTCAAGTATGTGGTCGATTTTAGAGAAAGTCCCATATGGTGCTAAGAAGAAGGTATATTCTTTGGTGTTTGGATGGAATGTTCTATAGATATCTGTTAAACCCAATTGTGTCATAACTTCTGTGAGTTCCTTTGCTTTTTTGTTAATTTTCTGTCTGGTGGTCCTGTCTAGTAGTGAGAGTGGGGTGCGGAAGATTCCTACTATAACTGTGTGAGGTCTTTCATGTTATTTGAGTTTTAGTAATGTTTCATTTATGAATATGGGTGCCTTTGTATTTGAGACATAGATGTTCAGAACTGAGACTTCTTCCTGATGCATTTTCCTGTGATAAATATGAAATGACCTTCTTCGTCTATTTTGATAGATTTTAGCTTGAAGTCTTATTTGTTAGATATGAGGATAGCTACATCAGCTTGTTTCTTGGGTCCCTTTGATTGGAAAACCTTATCCCAACCCTTTTCTCTGAGGTAATGTCTGTCTTTGAAGTTGAGGTTTGTTTCTTGTATGCAGCAGAAGGATGGATTCTGTCTTCATATCCATTCTGTTGGACTATGTCTTTTTATAGCCAAGTTAAGATCATTAATATTGGGGGATATTAAGGACTCCTGAGTGGTTATTCTTGTTTGTTTTTGATTTATTGTTGTTGATGATGTTGTGTGTGGATTTACCCACTTTTTCTTTTGGTAAAGTGGAATTATCTATTGCCTATGATTTTTTTGACTTTAGTTAACTTCCTTAGGTTGGAGTTTTCCTTCTAGTATTTCCTGTAGGGCTGGACTAGTGGATATGTATTGTTTAAATCTGGTTTTGTGGTGGAATATCTTGTTTTCTCCATCTATAGTGATTGAAAGCTTTGCTGGGTATAGTAGTCTGGTCTAACATCCGTGGTCTATTAGTGTTTGTAGAATATCTTTCCAGGACTTTCTGGCTTTCATAATTTCCATGGTGAAGTCTGCTGTAATTCTGATAGGTTTGCCTTTGTATGTTATTTGTCCTTTTTCCTTTTCTGTTCTTAATATTCTTTATTTATTCTGTATGTTTGATGTTTTGATCATTATGTGATGAGGGGACATTTTTGTGGTCCACTCTATTTTGTGTTCTGTAGGCTTTTGTACTTTCATTGGCATATCTTTCTTTATGTTGGGGAAGTTTTCTTCTATGATTTTGTTGAATATGTTTTCTGTACATTTGAGTTGGGTTAATTCACCTTCTTATATACCTATTATTCTTAGGTTTGGCCTTTTAGTGATGTCCCATATTTCCTGGATATTTTGTTATAGGTATTTGTTGAACTTAGATTATCATTGGTCGATGAATCTATTTCTCCTAGTGTATCTTCATTGCCTGAGCTTCTCACTTCCATCTCTTGTATTCTGTTGGTTTTGCTTGGATCTGTAGTTTCTGACCATTTATCCACATTTTCTAATTTCAGCATTCCCTCAGACTGAGTTTTTTTTTTAATTTTCTCTATTTCAGCTTTCAAACCTTGCACTGTTTGAATTGTTTCTTGCGATTTTTGTTTGTCTTTTCTTCCATTTCTTTAAAGGATTTTCTCATTTCCTCTGTTAGCATCTCTGTCATCTTCATGAAGATGTTGTTCAGGTAATTTTCTTCTGCTTCATCTGTTGGGATGTTCAGGTCTGGCTGGCATAGAGTCCATATACTCTGGTGGTGTCATTTTGGTTTTTCTGTTGTTGAATGTGTTCTTATATTGTTGTCTTTCCATCTTTTCTTCCAGTGGGTGCAGGTAGGTCTCTATTCCTCCTGGTGGTTACTGGTCCAAGGTTCTCTTCTGGGGGGTGCAGATGTGTTTGAGGCACTCTCTCTTCAGGCGGTGCGAGATGGACTGACACAGTGCTGTCAGCAGACTTGTAGTTGCTTTGTCCGCAGGGGGTCAGTCAACTTCCCTGCATTCCCCAGGCCAGGAGATCCCAGAGTGGTCAAGCAGAGGTTGGCCTCGGAGGCAGGGGCACAAGCTCAGCTCTGCCCTGATTGGGGGCATGAGCAGCTCAGCGATCTCAGCAGACTTGTGGTTGTTGGTCTGAAAAACTGGTATTCTTGTACTGCGGATGAGAATTTAACTGAAATTATTTATATGATATGCAATTTAATGGTATTCTTTCAGAACAAAACTGTGCTTACCATAAGAAATTCTCAAATTTATTTTTATGACAAGCTCTTCTATGAAATATGCCCAGTGTGTAGATTTAAGTGTTTTTATGTGTATGGATCCTCATTATTGTTTTATTAACATAATATTGATACTTTTTTCAATAGATGCCAATATGGATACCATTAATCTATGAATGAAAAAGTTACAACTTTATATGTGTTTATATGGAAAGATTCTGAAAATATCACTAAAAATAAAAGTAAAAAATCAAAATTATAGCATTATTTCTAAACAGAAAGTGTATGATCATTTATCCAGAAACACACACATCCTGTTTCATTGAAAATCTCTGATGTATTTGTACTTGACTTTGGTCCTAAATGTTGTGTTTAGCGATCAAGACATTTTGTAGTGATTGGAGTAGAACATAAATTTATTTTTTAATTTGTATTCCTTTATAGCATTTCATTTTATTTACTATATGACTCACATATGTAATTAAAATGTAAGAAGGAGTTAAACAAAATTTCTTCAGGAAGAAAATCCCATTCAGTTAGAATTACTTTTGGTAATAATGAACATGAAACATGAGAGGGAAATATTTCCCTGATATTTTGACACTGATCTGAGATCTTTTTCATAGTTTTTGCCCAATTAATATTCTTAGCTGATTGGGGAGATCATATTTTGACCCAAAAATGCAATAATCCATTAAAGTTTCTCTTTTATAACCCATTAACATTGACAGCCCTCTATGTTACCTTTTAAAATTTTTACATCAAAGTCTCAGTTATTTAACAATTTTCCAATTAATAAAGCCAAATATAAATCTGACACATTTTATACTTAGAACAATGGAGATAAAAATAGGCATTTCTTATGTCGATTATAGAATATGACATTTGAAGTGAATGAATTCTAACATAAATAGAGAAATCAAAATTTTATATGGATATGAGAGCATTTAATGGCAATTAGAAGACTCCAATGATTTTATTTTGGTACTAGTTTGGGTTGCTCTTACTATGATAAAATGTTATACAAGCAATTTGAAGAGGAAAGGCTTTATTTGGCTTACACTTCTACATCACTATTTATCATCAAAGGATGCCAGGACATGAACTCAAGCATGGCAGGAACCTGAAAGCAGGAGCTGATGCAGAGGCCATGGAGGAGTGCTTCTTACTGACTTGCTCTTCATTCCCTGCTCAACATTTTTATAGTATCCAGGACCATAAGCCCATGAATGACACCAGTTACAATGAGCTGAGTATCTCCCCATCAATCACGAATTAAGAAAATGAACTACAGGTTTGCATACAACCTGATCTTATGGAGATATTTTCTCAAATGAGGATCCATCCTCCCTGATGACTCTAGCTAGTGTCAAGTTGACATAAAACTACTCAGCATACTTTTTTTATTACCACTCAATTACTGACTGATATCTTTAGCAAATATATATACCATAACATAATAATTGCTAAAATGGTGCAATAGAAAAGAAGCATAAGAATTAAAGATATGGAGGTGGAGGCTCTCATTTATTACTCATTCCACAATGAAGTGCTTTTTGTCCTAATTAGCAAAGTAAATGGTTGCATAGGAAGTTTGACACATCATTTTATATAAGACTTCACTTTAGATTTTAAAGAGATTGTTTTTATATAATAGTTTAGAAGGCCATGTTTAAGCAAGAATAACAGTATTGTAGACTACTTTTAAAAAAGAACTGATGATTTAAATCTCTTTTCAGTATGCCTTGATTTATACTCACTAGGACCTTCCCATTTTTATATCTCTTCATTTCATTGTTATATTTTGTACTAGCATTCGCTGTAACAGTTAATTATAAAGATGTATTAAATGGGGTAGCTAGGAAAACCACAATTTAGAAATGAGAATGACCACAAACATTTTATGAAATAATTGGATATTTGGTCAGCATTCTAGTGAAGTGTAAGTTAATTAACTTGAGCAAGAGTAGGATGAACATCAAACATTACTGCTCAATTTTCAGAAAACTGATGACACTACTAAACAAAAGCTTAGGAAAAAAGATTTCAGAAAATCAATTTACTGAGTGCCAATTCTGCTATTTTTAAATATTTCCTATTTTCTTTTGGTATATGTAGAAACTGAGGCAAAGAAGAATTTGCCCTTAAATCATACTGGAGGCCAGTTCCTCATTCCTAAGATCTCTTGCTAAAAGGTGTGCTGTCATTACTTTTGCTACATGAGATGTAAATTAATATTGTCTTTTTATTTATTTCTCTTTGTCTTATTATTAAAATATCACCAAGGAAAACCAAGGACATTCACTTAACATCAGGCACTTCCTTTGATTATTTTGTGTAAACATCTGTTAGTGTCAGCAATGGTAGCTTGGCCATTGTCCAACAAGTTTAATTGGCTTTTGTTTGCCTAATTTTCTATAACAGATAATGTTATTATAGAACCTCAGGATTCTAAATCTGCTCTTACACAAAATAAGTCTTTTAATGAGAAACTTTGCATTTGGCTTACTTTGAGCCATGTCAGTCCTATTTTATTTGTGATGAAGATATTACTTTTCTTAACAGTCATGCTAATTCTAAAACAGGAAACATTTATTTTGGATCATTTCTGGAATGATTAAAAGTTCAGGTAAATAAATTAGAATGAAATTTAAATTAAACTAAGATAGGAAGTAAGCAAAATTTAATTGGGCTCTATAACCTATGTATTGCAACACAATCTGGTGTTCATTTGCATCTAGAAAGAAAAAGCACTAAAATATTTGCTATTTTTGCATATGCACTATTTTATTCTGTAATACTATGTGGTGATTTATTTGATCAGATTTGCTATTGATTTTTTCACCTATTTTTGTATTGCTTATATACAGAATACATTTACTGAGGTTTCCTAAGTTCAAGTAAATGTTCTATGCACTCCTAACAGCAGATCAGAATAAGCCAGGAAAAATGAAATTATCTTAACTATCATGAAGTTTATAATTCAGCAGTGAAAAATTATGTGAAGAGAAATAATGCATAAAAGAATAAGGATAGATAATGTATGTGGAGATGAATCAGGGACTATATATATTTATATATGCCATTTCTTTTAGATGGTCATACATGCATATAAAATAGGTGATTAGATCATATCATAGAATATTAAAAATAACAGTGCCTCTTGATTGATGTTTGAGAAAATTTCGACAAAGTGAAGGCACAATCCACATGGCCAAGTGGATAAAGAAAATTACAGACACAACAAAGAAAAGTCAAAGGCCAAGGTAAAAGCTTGTATTTCAGAAACAACAAAGAGTTTCATAAGTGGGGTAAATGCTAAATGTAAACAGAGAAAGGCATGTTGAGTTTGCAAAAGCTAAAGTAGGATATTGATGAGCAGACATATTGGAGAATGGATTTCCTTTAAATAGCACATCTAAAATGTAGCGAGTACATTAGAGAATCAGAGCAACAAAGAAAGAGTGGAAGAGAAACAGGGGTGCACACACGTGTAGGCAACCAGCAGTACATAGGTTGCTTGTGGCTTTATGGATACAATGGATACAAATGTGGCCCAACATACAATCTTAAACTCACTTACAACATAATGTGATTTTCCTCCATAATTTTTGGTAACTACATTGGACTGTTCTTTAACATGAACTTGGCACATAATAATTCCCAACTGCTATGTCAGAAGGTGAACACTAATGGCAGTGAAACTAATACTCGTTTCTTCACTTTAGGACAAGAGTTATCCATTTCTTAGTATCCAGGTGATGTAAGGAAATCAAAATTTCACAGACCTATTTAAGTAACTTTTAAACATGAATACAAATTAAGATGAATTAAGAAAAAGTGACAATACACTTGTCCTCACTCAGCTTCTTTTTATGTCAAGCAAATTACATTATCTTTATTCTTTTGATGCATCTGTTTTCATGAAATAAATTTCCACACTTGAGACTTATTTTTATTCCAGTATAATGTATACAAACATATTTTATTAAAATTTGTCACCTTAGTGTTTATTGCATGTATTTATTTCTTGGTGATTTGTGGTGCACAAAAACCACAGCATGCCTGCGGATATAAGAATTCTTTTTTGGGGGGGGAAGTGATGAAACTTTATTTTATTAAAAAAACACTAAAAATCAAATTAAAAGGGAAAATATACTATTGGTGAACATCTGTCACTTGTCCTGTACAGGGTAACCATCAGTATAAATAATAAGAAAGATAAAGACCAGAAAATTCAACTACCCTACCCCAAATCTACTTGGCTGACTATATTTTAAAAGATCTTCCTTTTTGTTTACTCTTATGTTTCTCATTTTTATTTTACTTTTCCATTTTGTATTTCATTGTATATCGTTGAAAAGATTTTTTTGTTTTTATTTTTAGTTCCCATTTTGTCCTTATCTATTTTAATGCATTTTTCATGATTGGGTAATTAAAAATATTACTAAAAGGACATTAAAGGCAAAAACAAGGAAACAAATGCCAGTAGGAAAAGAAAAAGGGAAAGAGAAGAATTCGTGCAGAACCAGTTTTCTCATTCTGCTATGTGGGCTCTGGGATGTAAACTCAGATCAACAAGCTTTGCAGAAGCTGCCTCAACTTGCTCAACCATCTCAGCTGCCTCATTTTTCAATTCTCCATTCCATACTGAAATTTTCATGATGTGCTTGCATTGCATATATGATGAATATGTTTTTATTTCAATCTTGAGATTCAAGTATCCAAAACCTATTTTAATAGACTTCAAATATTAAATATTCATGCCAAGGAATAATGCTCTTCACTTAGAATGCTATTATCTCTTTTTATCTACTGTATCTAAGATAGTTTTATGAAGTCTTACAGAGAAGTTAATGTGGTTTCTTACCTATCTATTCTTTCTCATGTCCTATAAGATCTCATGTTAAAATACAGTGTAATCATCAGAAATGAACTGCATGTTCTAGTACTAAATTATAAGTCAGGGAACGTCTACTGTTATCTATCATTTGCTCATGTACCTCTTTAGGGAACAAGAACTTGAAATATTATATCTAAGACAGTAGTCACATACTGTTTATAAAATTGAATGCAGGACAAGTGCAGAAAAGTCAATTATATGAAGAAATTAATATGATGAAATTATTTTTCTTAAGGTAAAAAGTTTGTCATGGTGATGAGAAAGAGCAACATAGCAATAATATTTCTGCCACGGTATGCTAAAATTGACAGTGAATTGTTCAAGTGCATTAAAAACAAAGTAATGTAACACAATAATGAAAGACGTATGGTTTGTAGGAACAGTTAGGTAAATTAAAACAAATAATATGAAACTGGGAGATTTATAGTCCACAGAAATTGTCAGCCCCATGAGGTTGGTCTCATCATAATTTCTATTTTTCATGCAAAGAAACTGAGCACACTGAGAGGACCAACTGGGCCATAATGCTCTAAGGCATTGAGATCTAAAGTTGAAAGTTGTTAAAGTGTTTGATGAGGTTGGAGGTTTGGGGCACATTATTTTGTAGAAACAATAATAGGCAAAACCCGACAGGAGACCAAGAAAGGGATAATTAGAAAATCTAGACAAGAGTATCTTAAAACCTTTATTTACAGACTAAAGATGAAGCTGTAGTTTGATAGCTACAAATAAGCAAATGGTACCATCATTTCACTTTAAATCTAATCATTCTGTAATTTACATTCATGATGTATGTTTGGGAATATGATGTTATACTGAGGCAGCGTATAAATATTATTTTCATGCACATTGGAAATTGGATATGTTTATACTTATATCAATGCTTCTGTGCTCATGTGAACATATGCTTGTGTATGACACACATGGAGAAATAGCAATTTTAAGACTGTTTATAATAGAGCAACGAATTGTCATTTATAGAAAAAAGATATGTTCTGGTGAAGGTTATGCATTTTATACTAGTATGATGAGACTGAAGAACAAGTCAGAACACTCAAATGAAAGCAGAATAATCATATGTGAGACAGATAAAATATCTCAAAGTCACCTTGAATAAATGCAAAATTGATGTTGACAGTTCAACAGTGACAGGAGACAAGAAGCTGCAATGTTGTGAAGCCAGAAAAGATACAATTGATATTTTAATCTCAAATATCATGTCTGACTAGAAAGTCTGAAACCAGGAATTCTTATTAAAAATAAAAGGGTATCTGCTGATACATGTCAGACTTTGCTTTTTCTTTACTAACCCTCAGTCTTGTAATTGAAATTAAATAATTCATATTTCCTAGTTCAAATGATTATTTAATTGTATTTCTTGGAGTGAATTGAGATTGTTAAAAAGCAAAAATCTATTGCCCTCTAAGATTCTTCCCTTGCTTTAAAAAGTTTCTATTGAAGATGGCTTTATTGATCCACTATTATTTTTCTTATGTAAGCATTTGAACTTTATTTGCATACATATGTATAGATGTGTTTTAATAAATAGTAATTACAATTGTTCTTCTGAAACTACTTCCATCAGTTTTAGGTTTCCTAGTATGAAGTAAAGTTGTGTAATCAATTAAAAGGAAACATGCCATTATTCTGAATAATTTTCTAGATAGTACTTTGTACCTGCTATTAGGAAATGAAATGGGGGAGACACAATTTCCTGTGTATAACTCATTAACAGAAATGAAGATATGTCAATTACTGATGCCATGAAGTTCTATTCATCCCATTAATTGAAGAGTTTGATTTTGAGACTGTGAAATAAATCTAAGGACACCATTACAGAACAAGTATAGGTACTCTAATGCTGATGTCCTAAATATTTCAATGTAGTCATTACTGGATCATATATATATATATTCATATATACATATATATGAATATTGGTGTTAGAGATGATAGTGGTGGTGTTGATTTTGATGCTGTTGCTAATTATGATAGTTAACATTTTTGATAAGTTAAAAGACTGAAAATTATGTTATTTTTTTCTTACATCACATAATCTTTAAAACAAATCTATTTCTTGTGTACTTTCCTCCAATTTTTACATTGAAGAGAGAGCTTACAGAAGTTGAATGTCTTTTTTTTTGTTTTGTTTTTTATGAGACAGGGTTTCTCTGTATTGGTTCGGAGGCTGTCGGTCCAGCCTGGCCTCGAACTCACAGAGATCCGCCTGCCTCTGCCTCCCGAGTGCTGGGATTAAAGGCGTGCGCCACCACTGCCCGGCAGAATTTGAATGTCATGATTCCCACACATACAACTTGTTTGGATATCACGTGTGTCATACTGATAATCAGAAGTATGAGAAGCCGGGCGGTGGTGGTGCACGCCTTTAATCCCAGCACTCGGGAGGCAGAGGCAGTTGGATCTCTGTGAGTTCGAGGCCAGGCTGGACCGACAGCCTCCAAAACAATACAGAGAAACCCTGTGTCGTAAAACCAAAAAAAAAAGTATGAGAAAAACCCTCTGTGTCTTTACCCCTTGCACAAGTTATTAACTAAATGAAATATGAAAGTAACAAATTCAGAGTAGGCAAAGAGTTATATTTTTAAGTTGTAAATCCTAAACAATGCACAAACATACTTTGAGAAAATGAGAAAAGCATATTCATTTGCTTTTTCATCTTATTTCTAGAAACGCGATATTAAGTTCACTTCTGAAACTTATTCCAAAGTATGCAGTTTTAATATTAGCACCCATAAAGCCAGAAACAAAATTTTGGGCAAAGCTTGCATGAAAATACTGCACCATTCGAATCCAAAGGAAGATATTAGTACTGATAAGAAATGTTAGTAAATCTGGCTCCTATTTTACAGACTGTATGGTAAAGTTACTACATTATCTCTTTACATCTTTCAGTTCTGCACAAAATAAACATCTTAAACGGTACAGATAAATAATGATGACATTTTATCTCCCTTTGTAAAGTTGAATTCCAGAAGGTAGAAATATCCTTTTATGCTTCCATTACCATGACAAACAGAAAGAGATAAATCCTTACGGAATGGGATGTGAGGTATGAGCTAAGGGATTAATGCTTAGATGCTTCCTCCAATTTATTTCTCCTATTATATGTGTTAAAAAATATATACCATATGTCATGCAGCATGTTTTAATCCCATCAAAATTTCTCATACAATTCCTCAAGGGATATATTTTTTGCTGCCAAGATTTCACTGTTCAAATGCTGACTTCCTATTTCTTTGTGAGTGCTCCATATTTTATTTTATAACATGTTGCTATGCCTTTTCTTGCAGTATTTTTTATGAGGAGAATAGTCCCAGGGGCATTTCCTTTGACAGTCATACACTTCATGGTGGCAGAGAAGGATAGAAATATTTCCAGAAAGCAGTGTATCCATCGGTTGTTTTAATAGAACAAAAATTCCTTTGATGACACTTGTGAAAGGCTTTCATTACAGCCAGAATTTAAATTCAGTCCTTGAACTGCGGTTTTCCCAGATCATTGAGGGTCAGTTTGGGATTAGTTCTTGTTGCTATGCAGCTTTTCAGTGACAGCACTTTACACACAAGAGCAAATTCCAGGCTGTCTCATTTAGTAGTATTAAGTACATATGACTTTTATTGAGAAAACCTGCATATGATAGCCCTGGAAGGAGCAAGTTTTCCCCTTTAGAAGTAATGAATAACCTTCAATGCTAGTAAGTAAAGAAGAAAAGTGTGGACTAATTTTCACCCCAAAAGAAAATCCCACTGAAACTTAACCCCAAGAAAATCATGTTCCTTTTGGTTTCCTCTATGTTGGGCATTAGTTTTAAAGGGCAGTAATGTCCCTAGCATTTCCATTTACTTGACACAACATTTTTCAGCTAAGTTAAATAAGCTGTGGTCCACCCTGGCTCTGAGGTATATTATTATTACTAATCAGGTATCACTACAAATTTTACTTGACTTTAGTACTCAAATATAGTGAAGTAGAAATTATTTAAGTTGTTCTTGAATCCATATACTCTTCATCCAAGCAAGTGCTCTAATTATAATTCCAAACACTGCCTTTGCAGAGTCGGTTAACTGGTCATATTAAAGAAGAAATAACGAACACATGTGGGCATTAATTTTAGAGGTGCATATGGGTTTTTGTCCTCTTATAAGATGTAGTGTAACTTGATGTCAGGTGAGCAAATAACATTATATTTTAATAAAGTAATCCTCCTGCTCTCAGTTCCAATCCTCTCTTTTAAGCTGTTTGAACGGATTTAATATGCAGGTAGGTAAACTGATGGGTTATGTGACATCATGACAGTATTGGCAGTATACTGGCAGTCAATTTAGAGTAGCTGTTCTTCCCCACACCCTCTACCTAATATGGTTCCTTTGCTATCACCTGGAGGCTTAGACATCTTTCACCCTAATTTGGCAAACCTTCAAGGAGTTTATGGTGAACACCTTTTTTATTTCTAACCAAAATAAAGTTTCAAATCCCTTTAACAGGAGTGGATTCTGTTTGAAGTTTCATGTTCCAAAAGTGATATCCTACTTTCTGAGCACTATTCTAAAAAATTCTATATTTAATGACCAGTAAATTTTAAATTCAAATGAAAATAAATTTTTGAATAAAATTAACTATTAACATATTTCATTTCTTAAACCAACTTCAAAGTCAGATGTTCAAAAGAAACAAATCCAATACCATAAATGAAGAAAACAATAAGGTTAGTTATTTTAGTCATAATTGAACCTCATAAAACTTAGGATAAACTTCCAAATTATATTTCTACTGGAATTCCCATTAGTTCTATATGTCCAAATGAGGTCAAAATAATTTTCAATTGTTGTCTTAATTTAGATTTCCATTATTACACTGAGAAATGAACATTTATTTGTGTTTGTTAATTTTTTATGAAACACAACATCCATATGGTACCATGGACCTTTTTGTTTCTCTTATTTCCTCCTAAAATAGTTTCAGAGAGGGAGACCTATAAAATATTGATTAATAATTGTTGTGGTAAAAATACAATGTTTTTAATATGATATAATTAGAACTGCACACATCTGTTTGGAAAATTAACATTTCATTGCTAATTATAGGATGGAGAATTCATTTTCTTATTTATTCTTTCACAATAAGAACTCATATTCTTTTATTGAAACTTTATACACTATATTTTGATCATGGTTTCTCCTCTCCAGTTCCTTTGAGGTTCTTCCTAATTCTTCACCCCCACACAGCCTCTCTTTCTCTCTTTCTTAGAAAAAAAGAAAAAAACAAAACTAAAAATGAAAAGCCAAAAGAAACACCTGAAAACATATAAACATGTTAAGATGTGAGGATACCATCACTGTGTGACACCCACATTTAAGGTGGGTTTTTACTCTTCAGTTATCCCAGTGTAGAACTTCCCTCACAAACATTCCCAGAAGTTTGTTTTTCAGATGAGTCTAGATTCAGTTCAGTTGACAATAAGCATTAATGGGATATTTTTAGCATGAAGTTAACTTTAAGTGTCAATGATTTTATTGACATATTCATTCATTATTTTTCTCTAGACATGCCCTTTACTTTATATGATTATGATAATGCTTGACAGTTTTATTTTGGTTTATTTTGTTTTCTTTTATAATACTTCCTGAACAAAATTAACAGGGCAAGAAAATATAGCCAACATTCATGACTTACTTCCTACTTTACTGAAGAGATTATCTAATGTCTATAAGACTAAGTGACCTACTTAACTACTATATTTATATTAATGCTTCATGTATTTGCCTCATTGTCTTGGTCTTTACTGCAATTGCAGGTTATTAATGAACAAGAATTTACTATAACTGAGGTTTTTAAGTTGTGAACCTTCCATGATGATATACAAATTGTGATGTGTGTGTTTATGGTTTATTTTAAGACTACAACCATTTGGAATTTCCGATGTCAAACTCAGTCTACTTGGTAATGCTTATAGCTCCATACTACAGGCCTACTAGTCAGTAATTGCAAAAAACCTGTGGAGGAAACTAATTACTCAATTATTCTTGGGGAATTGTGTCTTCCTTTCAGAATAATTCAGAACTTGTAAGAATATGCCAATGAACTAAAATCCCATGTACACACAAGGTAATTCTTTCTGACTAAAACAGTCCTTGAATTAATTCTGAAGAAAAACATAGGAGTTAAAGCCCGGATGAATTTAGATCAATCAGATTTCAACTCTGAGAATAAAAGCTGAAACCTGATTGGGGTGACAAAAGAATGAAGAAAGGACAGACACACATACAGAAAAGATAGAATCAGGAAGGTCATGAGCTCTGAAACAACATGGAAACAGTGTGTTTATTATACACTGCTGAGCAAGGAGGCAGGTTTATTATAGACAAGCTGAAAGAGGAGGAGGATTTATGGTATATGGCTGAAGGAGGAGGAGGGTTGGCTAATCCAGGTTCAAGGTCTTTGCAGGGGAACAGATTTAGGTTGTTGTCATCTGGGAGGAGGAAGCTGGGTTGACAGTTTCTGCAACACTGGTTTTAGCCATGATATTATATCTATACTTGGACCAGAGAATGGTTTTGACATCACACAGAGCCTGGCTTGGGGAAGGTTTTGCCATGTCTGGAGATCTGAGCCAATAGGGTCATTGACATGGCTGTGCTCATGTCAATAATACACATTCACTCAGGATATCATCGTCCCCCCAACAGTTTGCTCACTGTTGGTTTTATGTTTAATTGCAAGTATTTGGTTAGCGTATGTGATAATGTAGCAAATACATGCAGTTAACTCCATAATCCTATCACTAATGTTAATTATTTTAAGTAAAATAATTGAACTTGAGATGGTATATTGTCTCATGCTAGATAGATGACAGATAGGTATATGAATGCCGTTTTAGAGTGATAGAAAATTAATCAGCAGCCTTATCTAACTAATGACTTTCTTATAATTGAACATTCTTGGTATAGATTAAATTCATTTTTATGCATAGATTTTGATTAGATGTTAGATTTGAACATTACCAAGAAAAGGCAAAGTACATAATCATGAATTTTATGCTTTTGTTGAAGATTTAAAAGTGCTTATCTGTATATAGTAACAGACAACAATAGATATCAAAATGTTTTCATTAATATCAAAGGTTAATTGTACTAGAATATAATACCTACCTGACAAGATATAAAAACTATTATATTAAGTAAAACAGAACATTAACTACCATTAATTATGAGTCCCTGCTTTTAGGGCTTACAATGATCCACAACAAATTTCCTCCTCCTTTAACCCTTCAAGACCATTTTCAAACAGACATCATCCTTTCTCTCTCCATAACATTAACCCAACTTTCTCACATCTTACAAATTCCAAAAGTGAATTAAAGGCTAATTTAGTCCCCTGCAAGCCTCTTTAAAGGCTTTTAATGACTCACCAGGACAAGACAAACCCCTCATAATGTTCTGGTCATCTTTGATTTAAAACATTTATAATTGTGTATTTCATTATATGACTGATATACACAGATATGGAGTGAATAGAATCTATTTGATAGCATTCTATTGTATTTCTTAAGAAAAAAACTTATACCTTAGGGTTATTAACAAATAATTGAAGTTGTATTAAGAAAACTCATACACAAACACACACCCCATCTAAACTTTAATTTCTAACATATCTGAACATGAGAACTATCAAAATATTATTACTGGCCTGCATTATTTTTCTCCTATGTGAGCCCTTATTCTCAAGGTGGAATGTTCTTCAAACTGAAACTGTCATCTTTAAAACACTGAAATAAAAAAGTTTCTATTTTCCGTGTGAGTCAATTTTTTCAGTGAATATTTTCAGAAAATGAACAAGCACTACATTAACTTCAGGCTCTGTTTCAGTGATTTCCTTGGTCAGACTGATTGCACTGAATGCTGCGTGTAAATTGGTCAGATAGAACAAGAATTTATATTTCCCCGATTTATTGGGAAGTTTCAACTTCTATTATCTCACAGGACTCAGAAATTGAATTGAGGCTTTGTTACTAAGCCATGTTATAGTAAAGGACCCAGGAGTCAGTAGCTCAATTTTCTACTTCTTTGCATCACATTTTCCCTTCAAAAGGATGCATGCAATAGTAAAGAATGACAGGGAGGAGCCTCTGCAAAGTGGTAAATATTTGGTTCACTGGGTCCTATCAGCAGGTAGGGCCTGCAGGGAGCTTGTTTATCCAGCAGAACGATCTCATTATGAGGACAGTGATGTAGTACAGTTTATTTCATACCCTGAAGCCATTCATGAAAACAACTGAGTGAATGATATTCATCCAGGCTCTGTATTGTGCTATTAGGAGTTGCAATAACTGGCAGCATATTAAAATAGAGATCAGGGACTTTAGCTACTCTGCTGAATGAAATTTTGAAATTCAAAACTATTGAATTATTCAGTATTTTCCAATTTATAGAATAAAAGAATATGTAATTGAGTTTTTCACAGCACAGTAATGGAAATGAAGAGAATGCACAGACTTTATAAATCTCACAGTAAATATATTTCATATTTGTATGTTACACAAAGGAGTCATTTTATAGGCCAGGATAGACCTTGTTGTCAAATACAAAGATAAGAACTTCCTTTCAAGAAATGAACATGGTCAAGAAAGTGGTTCAGTCATAGATGACTACCTAGCATACATGAGACCCCAGGTTCAATATTGAGGACAAAATTGTACACAGTAAAGGAAGAGATATATCTCTATTGATAAACTTTCTATTTTGCTATACTCTTATCAATAAATATAACCCACTTGCTCACGTTTTAACACATCCATAAATACTACTAGTCTGAGAAATAAATAAATGAGAGTTGATGTGAGTTTCCTCTCTTTACCATGAACATAAACTGAAGAAACAAAGTCAGTTGTTAATTTGTTATAGGAGAAACATGTCGAATGTTCTGTGCAATTACTTTAGTTCTACAATATCCATGTCTTGAATACAGAGAGAACTCTGTAAACAGTTGACAAAAGAAAGAGTTAAACAATGTGTATTCCCTTCCAGAGGTACCACATATTGCGTGTTATGAAATTGTTCCTCTTCTTAACACTTCCCACCTCTTCTATTATATATAACTTTTTAAAAAGTTATGATATGACTACTAAAGTTAGTTTTCAGCTTTGGGAATATCAAGAAATATAGCTATAGTTTGTTTTGTTTTTAGAGTAGCCAAAGAAAACATACTGTGTTAGATGAGCCATGAAATGTCATATGCTTCTCTTTATTATCAGTCAAGCAGAGTAATGCAAGATTCTCATTGCTGAATATTTAAAATTCTTATTTAAATAATAACCACAAATATTGTCATGAAATAGTGCTGCTCACCTACTTCCAGTTTTGAATGCAGCCAGTACTAATGGACTTACTTTAAAGATAATCTTGCTTAATCCAACAATTGAGGATTGTTTAATTGCTAAGTAACACAGAGATAATTAGAATTTCCTTTGACTTCAACCATATGAAAAACATTTTTCAGTATAGATTTTCAAATAAAAACTTGCCTTCTAATTTAATAACCATCTGAAATGTATACAAAATTGACTCCCAGCTAAAAGCTGTAAATCATTGAAGATAGGGAAAAACAAATCAAAATAAACCAAACCTGAGTTCATGTAATTTTCTACTATCTACAGTGTTTGGCTTGCCATAATTGTTTAAAGCAAACCTGAAAGAATGCCAATAAAACCCAGAAACGTAGATAACACACTTCTGTACTAGAATTCAAGATTTTAGAATACATATGCATCCCGAAACACCACATAACTTAAACATACTTTAAGCAAATATAATTTTATTTATGAACTCTATATACTTCAGTTAATCTCAAGAAAAACAAATGGGCTGGGCGTTGGTGGCGCACGCCTTTAATCCCAGCACTCGGGAGGCAGAGGCAGGCGGATCTCTGTGAGTTTGAGACCAGCCTGGACTACCAAGCGAGTTCCAGGACAGCCTCCAAAGCCACAGAGGAACCCTGTCTCGAAAAACCAAAACAAAAAAAAGAAAAACAAGTGAAAACACAAAAAAATAAATTATCATTTTTTCTGATCTTACCTTGTTTTCTTCGTGAGTCCTACAATGTATAAGAAAATGGTTGTTTATAAATGCAGAAGTTCATAAAGTATTGGTTTTTGATTTGTGATAAATGAAGACCTTAGAGGAGAGTACAGATATTATTGTAATATCTTGAACATAATTTCATAAACCAGTATGTTCACATTATAATATTAATACATTAAATAGATCTTTAAATAATATTGTGTTTTCATGTAACCATTTTTACTATAAGAAAATGGAAACAGCACCGGTAAAAAATAAATGCATCCCTTTTATAGTTCTCAAAAAAATTATGTGAAGACCTATATTCAAATTGTGTCTGATCCTTTCAAAAACTGCTTGATAGTATCAACATGACAACGTATGCATATTAAAATAGAACACAAATTTTATTCCTATTTCCCTTGAATTTTCTTAAATGCAAGTATCTTGAATACTTATCAGAGCAGAATACACAGTTTTCCATTCTTTGGCTGCACAGACCAAACATCTCAAGACATAACATTTTACTGTTTAAAAACATGGTGTCTAAAGGAAAAAATACACTTGATATAAGGACAGAAAATGTAGTACAAGCTAATATCTGAGACCTTTATACCAGCCTCACTCATCATCTGCTCCTTATGTTTCTTTCCTATTAATGATGTCACATGTGAGAAATCCTGTTTGGAATCCTTGGTAATTCTTAATTCCTCCTTCCCCATAACTGCATCCGTATTGTATCCTGGGCATTGTGCCTCTGTAATTTCATTTTCTTAGTCTTTTTTAACCTCCCTTATTAGAAAAAAGAAAAATAAAACCTTAAATGACCTTTTAGACCCATTCTGTTCAATTTCAATATATCTTTAATATTGCAACTATGTTAATACTTTTGAACTACTCAGTAGATAGTACCACTCCCTTTGCAGACATTCTTTAGGGCAGTGGTCCATAAAGTGTCACTCATGAAACAAACCTGGAGACATTTTAGAAATTCAAATCATCAGGTCCTGTTTCTGACTTTTACCCTTTACTTGCCTACATACCTGGACTGTTACATGGACTCAAAATTACCTCTTCTCAAGTATTACAATGGGAATTCAGATACACTTTAAATTCCATCTCTTTCTTTAATCATTTTTTATCTTTCCAGCCAGATTTCATTCTCTGTTAATTCCTTTTTAAAAGTGGAAGGCAGTTATTAAGTGATAGGATAGAATAAAGCTTTTATCCTATTTCTCCAACATTGCTGGCTCAGCTACTAAAATGCCTCCATTTATGTTTTATTGTTTGAATGTAGATATGCACAAGACTGTCCCTTGTAAAGGACTGTTTCCCCTCGAAAATCAGTACTAGTTGCAGTAATTGTTGGAAAGCAGCAAGCTGCAGGTAGTAAATAGTAGACACTATATATGGAGTTACATCAAATATAATTTTAACTGTAATGCATGATTGTTTTATATGTTCATTGATGAAAACAATAGTCTGCTTGGGAATTTTATAAAATTCAAAGACCTTTTATAACTTGCAATCTTTAAAAACATAATTTAGTTCTGATAGTCTCTCTAAAGCAACAGTGAAATCAAAGTAAATCTGTGCCTTGAGCCCTGTTATTCTCTATAAAGTACCAATTTGCAGGGCGAATATCATACCATCCAACAGGCCTTTCCCTGTGAGGAACCTCTAAATTGGGGAAAGGATTAAATTTGTTCAGTGTTTGTTTTGTCTGTTGCTCATCATGTTTTTATTGAACCCAATGTCTAACAAGTATCCCAGGGGTACAAAATACTCAAAACTAACAATACTTTCATACCTATCTGTATGTCTGTACCTGTTTTGTCATCCAAGTAGAGGAGTTTTGTAGCGATAAACATGAATAAACAGCATGACTAAGATTGATTTTGATAGACCATGAAGGATTTATTGAGATTTGAAGTGTATTCTGACCTATATAACCAAATTGTTCTGATTCAAAACGTTACAGCTTGTAGTATTATAAGTAAAAAAATTATTATTTTAATTTTAAATAGCTTGTTTTACATGTTCCCTCTCCCTCTCCTCCTCCCGCACCCTCCACCATTCCCCCCAGTCCCCACCCTATCATCATTTCCTTCCACATAGGGGATATCTAGAGTCTGTCATTTCACTCGGGGGAGGGTCCAGGCACTCCCCTAAGAGTTCAGGCTGAGAGAGCATCCCTCTTTTTGTTATGGACACACGATGTCTGTTTGTATGCCAGGGAAAAACACTGATCCACTGCCCAGGGCCCCATAGGTTGCCCAGGCCTCCTCACTGACTCTCACATTCAGGGGCTCTGGATCATATAAGTAAAAAGTTTAATATAGTTATATTTTCCAAATTAGCAAACATAAAACATCTAGAAAAACAGTCATTTGTGAATTACTAACACATAAGATATCAGATGCCTGTGCCAATGCACGTGGTATTTACTTAAGCAACCAATCATTTATTTGAAGCACTTATTAATTACATTGTTTGCTCCAAATATAGTGTAATAAATATGTATAGATATGTAGGTCATTCCAGTTATTTAATTAGAGTTAGACAAACTTCAGTTACATTGATGACAAGAAGGGTCAGTTTCTAATTCTTGAGAAGTGAATATACAGAAGCAAATATTTATTTAATATTTTACAATGTGGAATGATATGTATGCCTTCTACAAATGAGAGGGCATGATGTGCATGCCCTCCCCCAGATAATTGAATAAATGGAAAACTCAGAAAAAATTAAAGTATATCATTAAAGTAATAGTATTGTTTTATTATTTTGGACATGCCTCCATATCTGTAGTGTGAATGTATATTCACATGTTTTCATATGTATGGTCATACATGTTTGTGGTGTAGTTCACTTACTCATTTATATGCTGGTGCTTGTAGGAATCCAAGGCAGACATTGGCAGTCAGTTGAACCCAGAGCTCTCTGCTAATCCTTCTCTTTGCTTTGCAAATGCTGATTTCACAGTCAGGCTACCACACTCACTAAGCCTTCACTTTCTTGCTAGAAATCTAAACTCCAGTTCTTCTTCTTTCCTGCCAAGCACTTTTATCCATTTTCCCAGCCCCTGTTTTACTCTTAATAGATGGAACCAATGCAACAAAATGGTACATATTTTTATCAAATCTTTATGCATGCTCACAATAACAAAACACAACAAACCAATTTTTTTGCAGTGCAATCTATATCTGCTTGTATTTGCCCAAATAATGAAGTGATTTGGGGCTCAGATTAACTGAAAGAATAGAAAAAAGGACATCAATTTTATTATAGTCACTGTTTTCGGCACTTCTTTGTTTCATTTTAAATGCTGAGATCAGAAAAAATAGAGGTTCAAAGGAGATGGCTCTTCAGCTGAATTAACACAGAACAAGGAGTGAATAATAATTTCGCACAGAAGGAGGAATTCCTCCATATTACCTATGGATTTCCCAAAGAATGCAACCTTAAAAAAGAAGGAACATTAAGACGGTCAAAAGTAGATATATGATTTTAAAAGGCAAAAGTCAGAGCATTTTAGAAGTAAAAGTGTTTGATAAGCTTCAATAATTATTGAGGTTGACACGCGGTGATTGAAACTCCTAGTTGGGATGTTTAGTCTTGAGAGTACAAATGATTTATAGACAACACATAGGCCCACTTCATCCTCTTGCCATTTTTCTAACTAGTTATCTGAGAAGCACTTACACTTACTCTATGTCTTTATTCTGTGGTTCTGATAGCTATCATGACTGACTTCTTCCTGGTTCAAGGAAAGGGCACATGAACAAACAAAATCCCAAAACAAAGTGATTTACATATTGTCAGGTTAATACTTCTGATACTTATTGTCACCACTAGAGGATCTAGAAGAACCTTATAAATGGGCTGCTAGCACACCTGTGGGGATTATCTTGAGTACACTGAGTTGGGAAGATCTGTCCACTGTAGGTAACACCCTTCTCTGGCCAGATTCTGAAATGTACAAATAGAGTAGAAAAGTGAGTGACAGATAACACTCAGTGCTTTATGCTTCTTTACTTCAATGTGAAGTGACCAGCTGCTTCAGGCTTCTGATACCTGATCTGCCTGTCTGTAAGGTACTTAACCTTGAACTGTGAGCCAGAATAAATCCTTGCTTTTGTCAGAATATTTTTAATCCCAAAGCAGAAAAGAAAACTTGAGACAGTACCAAAAGACTATTAAATACATAACTGAAGGTTCTAAGAGTTTGAGAAACTTATTTGATATTGAAATGGCTGGTGTTTGAACTTGAGTCTGGATTGTCCAGAATGAATTTAGAATTTACAATCATACACAAACATGCACACAGGCACACACGTCTGTGTATTTGTGTGTATGTACTTGTATGTGTGGGTACACATGCACATGTGCATGTGTGAAAATTAAGGTCACAGTTAAATATCAGGTATTATTCTTCAGATGCACCACCCAATATGGATCTCATTGTCTCCATTGCCTCAGAATTGGGATTACAAATATATACCAGCATACCTAGATTTTTATATTACTTCTGGGTTTAAAGCAGGTACTTATGCCTGTCAGGGGGCACAGTAGCAGCTGATCTATCACCATATAATTTTTCCAACTCTATCTTCCTACCCACAAAAGGAGTAATCAGTAATATAGTGAATCTGACTCACATGTAAATTCCAGAATACCTTTTCATTAAATATGTTCATACTTTGAGTACTGCATTATGTATCACGATGTGGTATTTAAGTCACTGTTGCAATTTTTGGCCTATTGAACTATTTAGATAACTCTATTCACTTCCAAACCTACATTAAAATATACATTGGTTAAATAGTGTTCCCAAACTTCTGTATATTTCCAAAAACTAAGAATCTGACCTCACTTTCTTTACAAATGTAGTTTAGCTGAGATCATTACAGAGCAGTGTTAAGCTGATATTCAATATCCTAGTATCCTTATGTGAAAAATAAGCATATTTATTGAGACACATATAGAGAGTTCTATACAAACATGGAAACAGAGTTTGGGAATTTTGATATGTTCACAAGCCAGCAATATCAATTTTTGTTAGCATTTACTAAAAGTTAAGAAGACATGATGGCAGATTTTTGCTCAGAGCTTCCATAAGAAATCAGCACTGCTTATTTCCTGACTTCAGGATTGTATGCTCCATGATTATGAGAAAATGTGTGTGCAATTTGTTTAGCTATGAAGTTTGCAGTACTTGCTTATAACAATACCAGAAAGCTACTATAAATCATTTCTGGTATACTCTGACGATGAACGACCATGGGAATGAGTGTAGACCCTACCAAGGAAGAGTGACGGTACCAGGAAACACAAAAAATTGAACACAGTTCTTCAATTAACAAGAGGTGCTGTATGTTGAGGTTTTCTAGATTTTCCTCAACCTTGAGAAGTAATATGTCTATCTATTTTTTTGTTGTTGCTGTCCATTTAGCGTGTGTGTGTGTGAATTTATTAATGCACTGATTTGTTTGATTTTGGTTTGTTGAGGAAAAGCCTTGGAGTTTAAGGTTTCTCTCTTTTGTACTTCCTTCCTACAAATATTTCAACCTCCTGGCTCTTTCTTAAGTACAAGGAGAGAACTTTTATCTCATAGCTTATATTTCATATCCTGTTGTCCCTTGTGATTGACCAGCTTATGGGTCACTCAGATGCTAGATTTCAAGAGACACATTCTTATATCAATGAGAACATCTAGGCTCTCAGACCCTTTCTCTGATTCATTCTTTCTTCTTCTTATGTTTTATTTTATTTTGCATTTCTTGTATTGTGCATGTTTATGCATATTTGCATGTGTTTGGGTGAATGCATACACACACACACACACACACACACACACACACACACACACACTGTGCATGTATGTGTAGTACCAAAGTTAATGATTGATGTCTTCCTTTCTAAGGAAGAGCATTTGTTGAATCCAGACCTTAAAGATTTTTACTACTCTAGCTTTTCTGCTTGTTTTAGGTTTCCTCATTCCTATTTTACAAGTACTGGGAATACAGGAAGCTGTCAACTTGCCTAGATTTCTCACGAGTTTTACAGATCCAAACTCAGGTCCTCATACTTCTGTGACAAGAATTTTACTCAATGAACCATGTCCCCAAACTACAATACTTTTACTTCTTTCTTGAGTCTTGTCCTTGGCAATTAGGACTGACTGAATTTTCCTAGTGCAACCCAATATCTTAGCAACAGCCTGGGATTTTTTTGGGAATTTTCAAGGGACCTCTTTGACCAGAAGTTCAGTTCAATGCATCTCATTCCCAATACTGAAGGCTTACTTGGTGATAAGAGATGGCTAGTTGGGTGTTCATTTCCCCAATTGTTAGAAGACATAATTAGGACCACTTGCAAATATTTAGAAATTTTCTACTGCACTAGGTTACCATATTATCCCTCAAAGTCCCTTAATTCCAGATGTCCTTTCTTGCATTCCTTCCCTAAACCCTATCTCTCCTTCCCTTTCCCACCTGATCTTCCTTTTCCAGTCCCACTCATCCTCAGTCCACTCATGCAATCTATTCTACTGCCAACTCTCAAGGATACACATGTCACCCCTAGTCCCATCTTCACCTAGCCTCTCTGGGTCTATGGATATGGCTTGGTTATCATTTATTTAATGGCTAATATTTACATATAAGTGAATATACACCAAATGTACATTCTGGGTCTCAACTACCCCACTCAGGATGATTTTTTTCTATTTTCACCCTTTGCCTGTGAATTCCTTTATTTCATTTTTAACAGCTAAGTAATATTACTGTGTAATTGTACCATGTTCTCTTTATCCATTATTCCCTTGAGGGGTATCTAGATTGCTTCCAGTTTCTAGCTATTATGAATATAGGAACAATGACCATATTTGGGCAAGCTTCCTTGTAGCAACATGAAACATCCTTTGAGTATATGCCAAAGAGTGGATCTTGATATGTATCAATTCCCAACTTTCTGAGTATTCACCATATTGATTTCCATAGTGATTTTACAAATTATTTTACTCCCATCAGCAATGGAGGAGTGTTCCACTTATTCCACATCGTCACCAGCATGAGCTATCATTTGTGTTATTGATCTTGGCCATCTGCATATTTATGATGGAGTCTCAAAGTAGTCTCAATTTGTGTTTCCATGATGACTAACAACGTCGACCAATGTTGAACATTTATTTAAGTGCTTCTCAGCCATTTGAACTTCCTCTATTGAGAATTCTATGTTCAGATTGGTACTTCATTTTTAAATTGAAATATTTGGGTTTTTGATATCTAGATCCTTGAGTTATTTTATATACTTTGGATATTAATCTTCTATTGTATATAGAATTGGTAAAAATCTTTCCCATTTTTCAGACTTCCACTTTGTTCAAATCACACTATCTTTTGTCTTGAAGAATGTTTCAATTTTATGAGGTTCCATTTACTAATGGGATCATACTGCCTCTTTTATCAGCATTCTTCTCAGAAAGTCATCTCCTGTGCCAGTGCGTTCAAAACTGTCTCCCACAGGTCCAGTGTATCTGTTTTGTTTTGTTTTGATTTTTTGAGACAGGGTTTCTCTGCATTGTTTTGGAGGCTGTCCTGGAACTCACTCCATAGACCAGCGTGCCCTCGAACTGCCTGCCTCTGCTTCCCGAGTGCTGGTATTAAAGGTGTGTGCCACTACCACCTGGCTCAGTGTATCTGGTTTTATGTTGAGGTCATTTGTTCATTTGTAGTTGAGTTTTATTCTGAATGAGAAGAATGGAAAGATTTGCATTCTTCTACATGGGGACATTCAGTTTGGCCAGCATCATTTGATGAAGATACTCTCTTTTTTATAGTATAGTATCTATTTCTGGTTTCTTTATTGGGTGTCCATATGTGTTTGGATTTATATCTGGGTCTTCAATTCCATTCCTTGGATAAATTTGTCTGCTTTTATGTCACTACCATGTAGCTTTTATTACTATAGCTCTGTAGTAAAGCTTGAAGTCAGGAATGATGTGACCTCCAGGAGTTCAGAATTGATTTAAATAGCCCAGAATTTTTGTTTTGTCACGAAGTTGAGAATTTTCCTTTCAATATTTGTGAGAACTTATGTTTTAATTTTGATGGGAGTTGCACTGAATCTACACATTTTTTGTATAGTGGCCATTTTTATTTTGTTAATCATATCACAAATATGGGAAATTTTCTGTCTTCTGATGTATTATTCAATTTATTTCTTCAAAGATTTGAGGTTTTTATCATAAAATTCTTTCACTTGCTTGAGTAGAGTTTCCCCATGATATTTTATAGTATTGAGGATATTGTGAAAGGGGTTGTTTCCCTAATTTCTTTCTCACTCTATTTATTATTTGTATGAGGAGTGGGGGCTTCTAATTTTAGTGAATGGTTCTTGTATCTAGCTACTTTGTTGAAAGTATTTATCACTATAGGAGTTCCCTGGTATACTTTTTAGGGTTACTTATGTATTCTGTCACATCATCTGAACATAAAGATACTTTCCAATATGTATTGCCTTGATCTCCTTCAGTTGTCTTATCGCTCTAGCTAGAACATCAAGTATTAAACTGAATAGGTATGGAGAGAGTGGACAACCTTATGTTGTTCCTGAATTTAGTGGAATTGCTTGGAGTTTCCCTCCATTTAATTTTATGTGAGCCATAGGACTGCTGTAAATTTCCTTTCTTATTTTAGGTATGACCTTGTTATCCCTAATCTCTCTGGAACGTTTTATCATGACAGGGTATTGGAGATTGTCAAAGGCTTTTATCTGCTTCTAATTAGATGATTGTGTGCTTTTTCTTTCCATTTGTTTATATGGTGGGTTATATTTATTAATTTTTATATATTGAACCATCCCTGCATCTCTGAGATAAAGCCTACTTGATCATAGTGGATCATCTTTCTTCTGTGTCCTTGGATTCAGTTTGCAAGTACTTTATTGAGTATGTTTGCATCTATATTCATAAGGGGAATTGATCTGTAAATCTTTCTTTATTCATGGTCTTTATGTGGGCTGTCTATCAGGATAACTGGTTTCATAAATGAATTGGGCAATATTCATTTTGTTTCTTTTTATGGTATAATTTGAGGAGTATTGGTATTAACACTTGTTTGAAAGTCTGGTAGATCTTGTCCCTGCTTTCCAAGAGAGACCTTCAATCCTAGAATCAACCTGGGTTGTTTAGGGATCTCCCCTGAACCCGCTAGGCCAAATGCAACCACATGTAACCAAGTTCTACCACTGGAAGCTTTGCCTAGCTATAAATAATGGGCAGTTTGGACTCTGTATCCTCAATTACTAGGAGTCCTCACTAGGGTCACCCTCATAAACTCCAAAATGTTCTCATTGCATAAGTTTCCATTCCCCCCAGTGCTCCCCAATATCAACTGTCTCTTCCTGCAGTCTCTCCCTCCATCCATTCCTTGCCCCATATCTGACCCTTTCTCTCCCATCCCCACCTGCCCTCAATATACCCACAAAATGTATTCTATTTCTTCATTGAACATGAGAGGTTAGCTGATGCCTATATAGAGCCTTTACCTTACATTCTGGTGTTTTTGTCATGGGAAGGCACTCTGCTGGAAATGAAAAGAGAAACATGGATACCAACCCAGCCAGAAAACCCTAGACTTACACTCTGTTCTTCCTTTAAGATGTGCTGCTGAGGCAATGGTGTCATAGAACTTGTGGGAGTGGCCAACCAATGTATGATTCAACCTGGGCCCATGCCAAAAGAGGACACCCATGCCCTACACTACTTGGATGGTTATAAACAGGAGACTGGATAGCACAGAGACCTAAAATCAAACATTCCTGGCAAAAAAATGCATGAAGTGATTCTTAATGATATTCTGCTGTTCTCATAGATTAGTGCCTTGTCCAGTCATCATCAGAGAGGCTTCCTCTAGCAACAGATGAGAGATGGTACAGAGACCCACCCCCATGCAGAGAAAGTCTAAATTGAAGGTTTCTGTTGGGTCCCTCATCTTGCAGATCAGGAACCACACAGAAAAGGGGAGAAAAGATTGTAGGAATAAGGGGGCATGGAGGATACCAGGAGAACATGGCCCACTTAATCAACTAAGCAGGGCTCACATAGGCTCACATAAACTAAAGCAGCAAGCATGAGTCTTCATGGGTCTGCACTAAGTTCTCTCTATATATGTTATGGCAGTTAGCTTGATGTTTTTGTGGGATTCCTTAACAATAAGAGCTGGTGTATCTCTGAATCCTTTACCTGATTTTGGAACACTTTTCCTCCTATTGGATTGCCTTGTCCAGCCTTGATAGGTAGGCTTTTGCCTCATCTTTTTGGATTTTGTTTTGTGCTGTTTGGCTGTTGTTTCTTTCAGTCCTAGTCTTTTCTGAAGAAGAAATGGTGGGGTATAGGATTGCAGGAGAGGGTGGCCTGAGGAGCTGGGAGTAGTGGAGGCAAAGCCAATTATGATGAGAATATATTGTATGAGAGAAGAATCTATATTCAATAAACATTTAGAAAGAAAGAAAGTCTGGTATAAAAACCATCAGGCCCTATATTTTTTGTGCTTGGGAGACTTTTAATGCCTGCTTCTCTTTCACTGGGGCATCTAGGCTTGTTTAAATTGATTATGTGATTTGATTTAATTTGAGAAGATAAAATTTTTCTGTTTTTTTGTTGTTATTTGGGGGTTGGTTTTTATTTTATTTATTCATTTAGTTAATTAGTTAGATTTTCTAACTTGATGGAGTATAGGTTTTTAAAGTATGTCCTTGTGATTGTTCAGGTTTCCTCAATGTCTGTTTTGCCTCCCTTTTTCATTTCTGATTTTGTTAATTTTGTTTTTGAGTTAGTTTGGATAAACATTTGTATACCTTATTGATTTTGTCTAAGAACCAGTTCTTTGTTTCATTGATAATTTTTATTGTTCTTTTTGTGCCTGTTTTATTGGCTTCAGCCCTGAGTTTGAGTATTTCTTTCTATCTACTCCTCTTGGGTATGCTTACTTCTTTTTGTTCTAGAGATTTCAGGTGTGCATTACATTACTAGTATTCTACCTCTCCAGTTTTTTTCTTTTATGTAGGCACTTATTGCTATGAACTTGCTTCTTAAAACAAATTACAGTATGTCTCATAAGTTTGGATATGTCACATATTCATTTTAATTGAATTCTAGAAAGTTTTTAATTTTTTTCTTTATTTCTGTCTTGACTCATTTTTCATTCAATAGAGAGTTGTTCAGTTTCCATGAGTTTGTAAGCTTTCTGTTGTTGATGACATTGAGTTTTAATCCAGGGTGGTCTGATATCATTCAGGTATTCACTTCCTCTTTAAGGATGTCTATCATCTTCATACAGTAGGTTTTAAGTTATTTTCCTTATGCTTCAGCTATGTTGGAATATTCAGGACCTGATGTGACAGGATAGTTGGGATCTAGTGGAGACATATTACCCTAACTGTTTGCTGTTGTGTGTGCATAGGTATCTGGAATTAGACTTATATAGGTATAGGTGGTGATTTCTGGATTTGTCTTTGTTTGATAGGTGTTTGTTCTTTGGTTTCTGTTTACTCACAGGGTTTTCGGAGAGTATGCTGTTTGTGTATTGCCTGATAGGAAATTTTGTTAGGTCCTGATGCATGTGTCCATTGGAGGTTCCAGATAAAATGTGTTTCTTAGTACTGAGAGCTGATTCCAGGGGGGCTAGGGGTTTGAAGAGGTTCACATAAGAGAGAATGGAGTGTTCAAATATAATCCACTTATTTCATCTTCTTTGAGTGAGGGGAGATAGTAAAGAGAGACTACCCTGGAACGTCTGAAATAACACAGGAGTGGGGATGATCTACAGAAAGCTTGTTTCCCTTGGAGTAGTGTCACGTAGGTTAGCAGGGAGTGCCTGTTGACTTTGGGTGCTGGGATAAAGCAACAAATGTATAATGGTAGTTGATGAGGAGGTTTGAGGGATCCACAAGAAATGGCAATAGGGGCCCAGAAAAGATTACTTCATGCATTCCACTGAAGAGCTAGGGATAAGACTGGGCGATTGGGTTGGGAAGAAAGGAGAGTGGTGAACATCTTCAGTTACCTTATCTGTTTCCATGGTCTCCTCAGCTGGTATATTCACAGGAAATGTCTGCTGATGTTAGAAGCTGGGATACTGAGATGAGATTTGGGAAAGGAGGATGGAGAAGATGTTTTTGATCCATTGGGTAGGGCTCTATAGATGAAATGAAGAAAACATTATGTTTTCTGCTACAGAGCTGGGGATGAGACTGGGGGTGGATGAGTCTGGAAGAGCAGAAGAAACATGTGAATCCACTGTCAGGCTACTTGTTGCCCTGGTAGGAGCAGCTATTGAGTTATCATGGGGTGCCTACTGGTGTTGGAGGCTGGGACAAAGCAATGAATGGGTGGCTGGAGGAAGACCTGGGGGAATCTATAGAAGATGGGAAGAGAGGGGCATGCAAAGCTGCGAGAGGTGTTCGGCTGCAGAGCTGGGAATGAGACTTGGTTTTATCTCTTGATATAATATCTTTCTATGATTATTATCTGACTTCTCTAAGAGCTGAAACTTTATTGTTTTCACCAGAATACATCTAGCATCTGAAAGATTCTCTGGACTACGGTGGGGACAGAGTAGTAAATGACATAAAATGAGGGACAAACAAGTTAACATAAATTTTCCATTAACACATTTAAGTATGACTGGTATTCATGACTCTTTTTCTTCAAGTCTCTAGAGAAGATATTGGTCAGAGAAATTCCAAGGACTGAAAGAAGGGACATATGAAAAAACAATCTAAGAATAGAATCAATTTACCTTGAAAAAGGAGATGTAAAAGCGCTACACGACATGCATAGCTCTGTATGTGCTTTTACGTCCTCAGGAGAAGGACATACAGAGCTGGTTAGAGAGGACAGTTGTTTTAGAATTTAGTTCAAGAGACACTAAGGGGAACTTACAGAGTAATTATCAAAAAGCAAGTTTGAGTCAAGTGTGTAAGTGTGTGTGTGTGTGTGTGTGTGTGTGTGTGTGTGTAAATCTGTAGGATAGGTGAGTGGTTACTAGAGAGAACCAAAAGTCAACATTCCTGGAATTCATTTTTATCTCAGATATTTAGTTTTCAGCCTTTACTTTTAGAAACATATTTGTTAATCTAGACTTATTTTACTCTGGATAAAGTGTTTATGCAAAAACTAAAGATAAACAAATATACCAGGTATCAGAAAGATATTTAACAGCTAGGGATATATCTCAGTGTAAGAGTTTATATTTGCCATGCACATAGATATAGATGTGGGTTTAATCCCCAGCAGGAACACACATACATGTGCTAACTTGTACAGGAACTCTCTCTCTCTCTCTCTCTCTCTCTCTCTCTCTCTCTCTCTCTCTCTCTCTCACACACACACACACACACACACACACACACACACACACACTCACACGAGTGAGAGATACAGGGACAGAGACAGGTAGACAGAGAGAGTAGAGTTTTATTATGCATATGCAGTGAACGGAAGACCAATACCAAATTGTTACTCTACTATCCATTGAGTTCCACTAGGTTTGGATGTTCTTGACAAAGAAGGGTAAAAAGATAAAATCCCAGCATGAAAGGGAGAAGTAGCCAGAAAGCCCCGCCCTTTCCTGAGACTATTTTGATAAATGATAGGTAGCAGGAGAGGGAGGATTAACATTTTTAAAGGGAGGGGCTCCTGAAGACTCTAATATTCTCTAGGCGATGGCTTCATACCTGAGAGCATATAGGCAGAACTGATAGTACTCGATGTATCTTTTTTTTA
This sequence comes from Mesocricetus auratus, assembly GCF_017639785.1. Classification (NCBI taxonomy): domain Eukaryota; kingdom Metazoa; phylum Chordata; class Mammalia; order Rodentia; family Cricetidae; genus Mesocricetus; species Mesocricetus auratus. The sequence continues at coordinate 36,074,636 of NW_024429188.1, read as the reverse complement.
ATTTGGAGGGCACAAAGTTGGGTCATACAGAATGGATAGTGAATATAAAGAAGGGGGCTGAATATGATAAAAAATAATGTATGACATTCTGGCTGAGTTATTTGTATTTTTAAAGTCTATTTATACTTTCTATGGATCCCAAAGTCTCCAGAATATTTCCATATTTTTAGTGATCCTACAACAAAGTGGCTCTTGACTGTGAGAGACTGGAAACACTAAAGATCGATTTGAAGCATGGTTTATGTAATCTCCATGTTGTCATTCTAGTGATGGCTTTTCTTTTGTTTATCCAATGATATAGACAATTATTGAATTAACCTCATTATTATGAATTATTTGCTTCTCATTGTGGAAGCCTGTCACAACTTATATGTTAAAAATCACAGTTTATGAATGCTTTGTTCTCCTATGCATTCCCTTCTATCTTAACAGAAATCAAATGGTTGTTTGAAGGAAATCTTTACAAAGTATATAATATGCAAAGCAATATTGTTGTGTTTAAATTATGAGTACCTGATAGAATTTAGACAATAAATGTGATAATCGTAAACTATGCTACACAGTTTTTGTTTACCTTGGAGCTGGATTTTCCCTGATCAACAGGGAACCATATATTAGAAGGAGCGTGATTATAGCTAAGCAAGATCTGCACCCACCTAGGGATGACCTACTTTGAGAGACTGATAGATGATAATTGTGAAGCATTATCACACAAAGGGTTTCTAGAAACTGGCTTCCTGATAACTGACAGAGCCTCCCGAGAAACATCAATTCTTAACGCCCACACAGATCTCTCCCAAATATTTGAAAGCATTCTTCCGAAGTTGTTACACTGTATATATTTTTAAAAGCAAGAATCTGGATGCAATCCTCCCCTGATAAATGTGATCCAGAAAGTAAAGTTTGTGAATGCAAGTAGACTGCAAAGGTTATCTTTTGTTGTGATTTGCTATCCTCAGTATAGATTAACTTGGACTATTTTCTTCTTTCCCCTTAAAATGACAATTGTAATTAGACCAGCTTTCTATTAAAGTTTATGTTTTTAAACTGAATCTGTCAGTGCCTATTTAAAATCCAGCCTCGGTCTTTTGTTCAGTGTCTCTAGTGTGCTATGCACGTGGCCTATACTCATTACTGACAATCATGTCTTTAGCTTTGGGTTTCTTCTCATTCAGGGGGCAAAATAAATTGATGCCATTATGCCAGACATTCACTTCTGGTTAGTGCCATTTAGAAAAATGGAAAATATAAGCAAACACTTTAACTCTATCTATTGAGACTTTTAAAATTCTCTCTATTTTCATAGTCTAAAATCTTATAATGGGAGCATTATAAAAACATTTCAAAGATATTGATACTTGACACATATGGAACTGTTGACTTCTTATTGTCTCTAACAACAACCAAAACCATGGATAACAAAGTAAATTTATCTGTCTCCTCTTTCTTGCTGTTGACATTCAGTCTATCACCTACTCCTGACCATCTGTACCTCTGAAATCTTTGACAAACATTATGCCTCTACTATTTCTGCTGAATTCAGACCTTCAACATATTACTTATCTGGTTAAAGTCTTCTCCAAATGCATACTCTGACCCAAAATTCCATGTAGTACATTAAGAAGAAAAATATTAGACTGCCTCTACCATTCTCTGACTGAAACACTTCAAGGTATACCATTGCTCTTACAAGGAATCTAAACACCTTTTAATATTTTTTAAGCCAAACAATAGAACCTTCCGTGGTTTACCTCTTCCCCTATGTCTTTAAGATCTCAGAGTCAACACAAATTATTTAGTAGTTCTTATAAAATATGCAGTATCTTAATTGTGAGACTGCTTTTTTCTTCATATCTGTATCTATATTTGTCTGCCTTTTCTTTGTGTGGTCAACTTGCTAAAGTTCCATACACACACACACACACACACACACACACACATTCAACACGACTGTGAATGCAAATGAACCTCATATAATATGTTAGACCACCTTCATCTAGCTTAGCCCAATACAAGATTTTGCATACATGTTATTTATACTGGCAATGACCTTCTGGGAAAATCTACAAGGATGAGAGGGAGTCAAGACAGGGAAATTGATAGCTGAGTAAGGGACAAGAGTTGTGTTAATTCTATGGTTGGCAATATTTTAAGTTATTCACTGTACAATTATTCTCTTGGGGCAAAAGGCAGGTCTTCTATACATCCATGTTTTTGACAGTAGGCCCTATCATAAATGGTACAAAATTTCCAGAAATGTGCTTTGTGTCAATTATACATAATTTCAAAGAGGAAACAACTGAGTTGTGAGTATTCAACAGTCACAAATAATCTAGACACAAGATTTATCAGCTCAGTAAAAGAGGAGGCAGCTTGAGTATTTCTGACAAAATTATTGATGTCTTTCTTATTTCCAACACTGACATTTAGTTTAGTTTAAACACAGAGCCATATGCATGACCATCGCACACCCTACCTCTGAGTTATATGACCTTTAAAACAGTTTTCTTCTTTTTTTTATATATGGGATCTATCTAAGTAATGCAGGTTGACCATAATCTCATTATATAGCTCCAGCTAGCCTTGATCAACTAATTCTCTTGTCCTCACCTCTTGTGTCAGTGGATTATGGGCATGTTCTGCCACACCTGACACTTACATATTCATATTAGGATGCAATATGTGTGAGTTCTATGATTAGATGTTGTTTTTTTTTTTTAGAATTCAACCTTTAAGCTTGTTACCATGGAAATATTTTGAGCTCTTACATATGTAGGAATAGTGACTTAATTAAAATACTTTTTCTAATCTCATTTAAATATATTGACATTTTCCAGTGTATATAGCTTTTGTTCATGAAAAGATACTTCAGCATGAACTCTCTGGAAAGCAATTAGTTCTGAGTCCCAATTCCATTACTATCTTCATCTACGTTCCCTCAAATTTAAGGGGGGCAGAAGAAAGAAATAAGGATATTGTTTCCTTCTTTTATTTTCCAATATAGTTCCCTAGCTTCATAAGCTCCCAAACTCCCTGGGGAATGATGTGGGGACTGGGCCGGGGGCGGGAGGGGGAATAGTGGAGGGTCAAGGGAGGAGGGGTGGAAAGGGAGCTGGGATTGACATGTGAAGCAAGCTTGTTTCTGATTTAAATAAAAACATATATTGATCAAAAAAGAAATATGTACTGCAGAGGTATATGGAAAGGGGCTGTTTTCAGGGAATCTTCCTCTTAAAGAGAGGCTTTATAGAAGGATATTTTATTCTGGAAGAAAAAATATCCCATAGTGTTCTCCACAATCACTAGATAATAATCTTTTAAAAAATAAGATGGAAATTTGAAAATTTGCCTTGTAACTTACATAATCAGAAGTATCTGTAAACATGCTTTTTTAGTGTTTTTTTTTTCAAGTAAACAGACCTTATGCATTGAAATAAGGAAAGCCTGAAGTAACTGAATGAATCAATAGTAATTTTAGTCAACAGAGTAAAATTGTATGTGATAACATATTCTTTTAGGATTTGCAAAGTCTATACTGCACAAGGTTAAAAAACACTTTGTTGTATAATCAAAATGTCCTTTAGGGAGATTCTGCTGTATGTTGCAGTGAAATGTCATCATGACCCTAATTTATTTTTCACTAATTAACAGAAAATCGGATACATGTTATGAGAAAGGTTTTCTAAAAATAATGTAAAATATTAGAAACATTGAAAGAGACAGCAATTTCTTAATTTGTTTAAATATTTATTCAAATATTTTGAATCCATCTTAATGTAATTCTGATAGTTTGTCTCAGAAGTTACCGATGTCCTGGGTATATGGATAGTGTTGGTGTGTCATCCATGTTGGAATCTGTCATTTTGTATGTGTATTAGGGAAGGGATATTAAAAGATGCTGTCCCAAGATATCAGGAAATATTCCTGTTGTCCTAAACTTAAGCAGTTGATACAAGTAGATGGATGTTTAGATATATAGCAAGTCCCAGGTCATTATTGCTACATAATAATAATTTGACTGAAAAACAACGGTCCTAAAATTTTCTTTTTTGAACTTTATTTTATGTGCATTGGTGTGAAGGTATCAGGTCCCCTGGAACTGAAGTTACAGATAGTTGTAAACTCCCATTTAGGTGCTGGAAATTGAACCCAGGTCTTCTGGAAGAATAACCAGTGCTCTTAATCACTGAGTCATCTCTCCAGCCCATATCCTAAGTTTTTCTTTGGAAGTGGTTGCTTTGGGAAATACATAAAGCAATACCTTAGCCCTTAGTTTCTTTATTTCCACCACAGTTTCTTCTTTATACTTTCCTCAATGCTCACAAAAGTCAGAGCCATAACTGCTTACCTTTGTCTCTGATTGTGAGACAGCTACCAGAGCTCAACTCATTTAATTTTAGTTCTTTCCGTATGGCTTAACTATAACATATTCACTCGTGAAGTTATCAGTATGGGTCTAATCAGTGAATGAAACTACACTGTAATTTGCACAACATTCTTATCATAAGTGATCAAATTATAGAGAATTATCTATTGCAACAGGGGATTGTGATACTAAAGGTTTACAATAGTATCATGGAAAAATATATTATTCTGCTTGAGTTACCATTACAAAATATAATACCTGGAGTGGCTTATATAATGGTAGCTTATTTCTCCCAGTGCTGGTAGCTGGGAAGCCCAGTATCAACGTTCCAAGACATTCAGTTTTATTGATGGCTCTCTTTATCAGTGGCTACATTCCTTCATGCTGTGTACTTACACAATGATCTCTTTGTGAGACCCAATTGAAGAAAAAAACAAGCTTTCATGTCTCTATATCTAAGGGCACTAATCCTATCAGAAGGAGCCACAGCCTTCTGACCTCACCTAATTCCAAGTACCCCTACCTGGTCCCCTCTCCAATCACCAGCATAAGATGTTGTTAATGCTTTGATGTATGAAGGGGAGGGGTCTGCACAAATATTCAATTCACAGCAAAAGAGAATCTCAAGTAGTAAAAGATTGGTTGTCATTGTCCAAATCAACAAAGTTGAATTTCTAAGCAATGGATCCCATTATTTGTCTATGCCCAGAGCAGAGATGCAAGAATATTGGGAATGTATTGCCTTGCTTAACTGAATTCTAGAAGTCACAGAGTTTATGCGTTAGTAGAACTTGATGGTAGTACAACTGCCCCTAAGGTTGGCAAAAAGTACTCTTTCTAAAGTTCTCAGGGGAAATATTCATTAACAGATGCCCCACCTGAAGAATTGCTAAAACATTTACCAAGCTGCTGGGTATCATTCCTTTTAGGAGTCAGGTGCTGGGGGAGCCACGTATGCTGCAAAAACCTGCCATATAGGCATGCTAGAACAGCAACGTCTCTTCAGCCCCCTCTACTGACAATGCTTCAATGTTGCAGAACAAAGGAAAAATATTTTAAAGGCCCAGAATTATTTTTACAGAGCAGGCTAAATAGTATATGTATAACTGAGTCACAATGAATAAATAATGAGATTAGTGCTACAAATTATAACTAAACATTGGAAGGGGCAAGTAAACATTGCATTGTTTGCCAGCAGAGTAAACGATTTTTGAGGACATTTCTCAGTGGTAGTCATCAATATGTTTTCTCTGTGTCTAGAATAAATCTGACTCAATACATATGCTCTGTAAATATTTAAGTGAATGAATGAAAAAAGTGTGCTGCGAATTCCTTTCTCTAATGGTTTTTTCTTCTCTCCTTCTCTCTTTATTACTACAGCTGATGGATGCACAGATTGGTCTGTTGATATCAAGAAATACCAAGTTTTGGTGGGAGAGCCTGTTAGAATCAAGTGTGCACTCTTTTACGGTTATATCAGAACAAACTACTCCCTTGCCCAAAGTGCTGGTCTCAGCTTAATGTGGTATAAAAGCTCTGGCCCAGGAGATTTTGAAGAACCCATCGCCTTTGATGGAAGCAGAATGAGCAAAGAAGAAGACTCTATTTGGTTCAGACCAACGTTACTACAGGACAGTGGGCTTTATGCCTGTGTCATCAGGTACCTTTTAATGAAGTTATTATTGACTTAATGAAACTACATAGTGTTTTCTAATACTTAAAGCTTCCTGCTGTCACTTTCAACTGTACATATTGTCTCAATATTTGCATGTGTTGCCATGTACTAAAATTTAGAATCTAAATCATAAAATGATGGGATTGGAATTTATATTGAGACATTATTTCAAGCTTATGGAGAAAAGAGATACCATCTGGGTATCTACTTCTGTTGCCAGAATTTACTAAAGACTATGAAATAAAATTTATTGGGGAGTTAAAATGTTACAAATAAAAAGTAAGCAAACTCTTACAGAAAAGATGCATAGTTTATTGCTAAACAGGCTGTAATGTTTTGTTACTGCCCTTCACAGACAGACAGAGCAGAAATACCTTTGACTTATGCACATCTGCAAAGATGATTTAGGCAATAGTGGGGAAAAAAGGTAATATTACCATATTAGGGAATAGAAAGCTTCTGTTATATAACCTTTTGTTAATGACAATTAACAGTCAATTAAAAAAATCCAGTGTCTATCTGGGAAAGGATAAAAGTTAGTAACAAGTGTTTGTTATTATCCTTAAAGAGATTAATTAATTGCATATTCAGATATGTTTTTATTCTGGAACAAAATATATGAAGTTTTCATAATAATAATGCATCAAAACAGTATCCATTTAACACATTAACAGTTAAAATAAATCTCAGTTTAAGCATATTTAGCCCTTCATGGACTAAATCACACCCTCCATGAATGAGAGTGGATGTCATTACAAATCTGCCTATGAGGAAAGAAAGTGCGTTTAAATATAATTATTGGTCTTTTTGAATTTCAGTGTTTTGCTATATAATGAAAATTTAAAAGTAGTTGTCTATGATCTTTCAAAAAGCCTCAAAATTACCTAATTTTTCCTCTAATTAAAATTCAGTTTCTACTTCTGAAATTCTGATTAGCACTAATCACTCTTGTTCTTAACAATTATCTCTCCACTGTCCTGGGACTTATGCTGGACCATGAACACAGTCATGTTAGGGGGATAAAATACCTGAAAATCACAGAAGAGTTAGACAGAAAAGAATCTTTCAAAGCACAAAAACCTGTATTAGAATTTAAAGAAATATAGGTGAGTGAATGTTGTAATTGAGAAAGGCATCTAACACCTTTCTGGAAGAAGAAATGCACTTTTGGAAAATGCTTGTTCTTGTAGGTTCTAATGAACCTTTTACAATCAAGCATTACTGTTAACAGGAAAAGAGGTTATCTGTGAGTATTGTTAAATGGTTGTCATATTAACATATGTACGGAGTACTGTTTAGACCACCTGCTCATGTTGGACCATCATTTAATTTCATATTTTCTATCTGTCATGTAAAACAGGTGACTATATAAAACACATAAATTGAGGGTCATCCTTCATCTAAATTTAGTCATGTTGAATTGTATTCAAATACTCATTTTCATCATTTGTTTTTGATGGTAAAATGATGTATCACATTAGTAATAGGAATTTCAAAAGCAAAAGCACTGACCTGTAATTCTATTATATGTTTAAATATAACCTCTGATCCAGTCCTTTGAGAAATTTCAATAAAATGACCCCAGGATTTAGACTTGCAAGGATGAATGAAAAGTTGACAATTTTCCAAAATGATGGCATTTGCCATCTGTTCATGTGTCTACATTTTAATAGAAGGTGAAACCGAAAGGCAAAAGGCTTAAAGTTTAATGCATGTCAAGCAGCATTCCAGAAGAAGTGACAAAGTGAGGAAATAGTAATTCTCGTCACTGAAATTCAAGCGTGCAATTGACTTGCAGCTCATGATGGCATGGCTTCCTTTTCCAATTTGGAAAAAGATACTCAAAATCTATATAAAAGCATTTAAAACAGCATGGCTTGTTGTTGATGGTTATGAGCCTAGGGGCTGTTAGTTGAGTCTCTGATATTTTGACACTTTGTTAGCTATCAGGCAAGTCACAAACAGTCTCAATTAGTTTCTGAATAATTCACTAGCAAAGAAGTTTCGAAGTTTCAAAGCATTAGCTTCTAAGATAAGCTTCCAATGTTTTTATCATAAGTGTATATTATTAACTTACCAGTGACATAGTTTAACAAGCCTTATATACAGCTAATTCATATTTATACCTAAATCCGTGCAGTGAAGTAGTGTAAGTCACAGAAATATCTATGATTACTATTACTATAATGAACAAAATTTCCTTCACCTTTTGAAAGAACAACACCACATAGTTGCTTGAATCAGATAAAGTATTTTTATTAAGTTTCCCTTATTTTATTTTAATGTTTTTATAAAATGAATGAAAGACAGTAATTTTGTTTCTATCTTTACCATCTGTAGAAATAAGCATGCTTTATAATAGAATACTGATTTTCACGTATTCTTGACCTCCTAATTTTAATTCATCACTTTCATGAATTATGCATAATTAAAAGTTTCCTATATAGAGTTGGCCAGCACACATATAAGCATTCCAATGCCACAAATGGTGGCATATTGTGGATCTATGCTTTTTATTCAAAAAATCATTCTGAGTTCATTACAAAATTATAATGGGCAAGGAGAAATAATGTATGGTTATATGGTGAAGCCTTTTATAAGGTTTGCTCAATGGTGACAGCTTTCAAAACTGTGATCCAGTATCAGGAAGATAATGCCATGCAAGCAGTCAATATATAGAATAACACTACAGATGCAAGGAGCTCTCCTGTTTATTCATAGCCATGTTCTTTTTGTGTAATACTACAATCAAAATGGAAGCCATCTTATAGTATATGATTTATTGGAATTGGATTTTTCACTCAGTATAACACCTTTGAATTCCATCCAAATTTTTGCATTTCCCTTCATTCTTGAGTGGTGTTTGTTGGTTTATTCGTTCACTGAACATCATCTGGTCTATTTCTGATGTGAGGCAGGTAAAGCTATAACTTCTCCTCTTAGTGATAACACAATCCTATAGTCTCAGGACAGCAGGGATTGGGTGTTTAGTCATCACCCTGGGTTTCATAAGGAAACCCTATCTCAAGATGGCAAGTAAACTAAAACAAAACAAAAAAGTACTTGCAATTTTTAAAATTAAAAATTAGTTTTACTTTTTATGACACAAATGTGCAAGGATAAATGTAAGTGATAAGAATGCCACACTAAAATTTAAAAAGAAATCTGTCAAAAGCACTATGTTAGTTACTTTTCCATTTCTGTGAGGAGACACCATGATAAACAAAACATGTAAAAGGGAGCATTTAATTGCAGACTGGCTTACAGTTTCAGAGGTTTAGTCCATGGTCATCATGGTGGAGAGTACGGCAACAGACAAGCAGGCATGGTGCTAAAGCAGTAGCAGAGAACTTACATTTTACCTTCAAGGTGGAGAAAGAGACAGAATACCCGGGCCTAGCCTGAGATTTTGAATTCTCAAGGCCTACCCCCAGTAATACACCTCTCTCAAAAAAGTCACACCTCCTAACACTTCTTAAATAGTGCCACTCCCTGAAGACTAAGCATAAAAATGGGACCATTCTCATTTAAACCAGCACATTAGTTGACAAAGTGACTTTACCATATTCTTACTGGCAAGGTATAGGTGATAGAATTTATCACTAATTGCACTACTTTGTCATTAAAGCTGTTCTAGGAGGTTTCTTATGACATCTCATTATGATTTTAATTTTCATTTCTCTAATAGTTAATGATGGCTAACATCTTTTTGCACTAATTCACCATCTTTGTCTACTTCAGTAGAATTTCTGTTAATATATTTGTCTAATATTTTATAATTGAATTGCATCTGTCTTCCTTGCTGGGTTTTGAAAAATCTTTGCATACTTAGATTCCAGTTGCCTTATGAATATGGGATTTGCAAATACTTTCTTCCATGCCACTGTTTATCATTTTAATGTCTTTTGCAGAACAAAGTTTTTAGTTTTGATGATGCTTGTTGTGAAGTGTTCAATGCATGGATAATACTATGGTGTGAAGTCAAACTTTTGCTTCTACATGATTTTAACATTTTATTGCTGGATTTATTATATTTATAACTTTGATTCATTTCAAGCCAATGTCTATATATAAGATGTGACCTTATATTACAGTGGTTTAAATGTGTAGATATATGATAGACCTAAATTTTCAAATGAGTGAGTCCTCCTAATTCCTTTGCAAAACCATTCATTTAAAATATGCTGCAATCTTGTTAGTTGTTTAGGTATTATACAGTTTATAGTATCCATGAAAATTTTAACATATCCATGCATACAAAAATTAACCCTGTTATAATTTTATGACAATTATGTGAAAATTGTTAATTGATTCTATGAGTACAGTAGAACTTTATATTTATTTGGATCTTTTTCTTTGGTTTCTTTCATCAGCATTCTGTCATTTGAAATATGCATCGATTATAAACATCTTAGTAATTTATACCTAAGGATTTCTGTTCTTTAGAGTATTGGTAAAATGTTATAATTTTATTTAGATTTCAATATGTGTATTTTAAAATATAGAAATAACATAACCTTTATGCCATCAATTTCTAAATCATGATTTTCTCAGTCCTTGTAATGTGCTTTTTATTATACCTAACTCCTTTTTACCTTGTCTTGAGTTTCTATTTGGAAATCAAATGATTCTCATTTAGCATTTATACTACATATTAAATATCTATCAAAATATATTTAGAGAAATTCATTTACTTATTCATTCATATAACAAATACCTTTTCATAATTTTGTGATAAGTAATGTACTAATGTTAAGATACAAAGATTTTAAAACTTTTGTCCATTCAAGTAGTTTACATAAGAGAAAGTAAATCCTCAATAACTTGCTTTAGATACAATGAAGATAGTTTACAATATTACATATTTTCCCTCTTACAACTGACAATCTGGGTGTAACATGAGAAGACCACCTAAGATCCATCTGAGAAGTGGAAAAGGCTTCTCCAATGACATGGGAATGCAGTGAGTTTTTTGTTTTTTACTGTATTTATTTATTTTACATCCCAACCAGTTTCACTTCCCTTCTTTCTTCCCATCCCCTCCACCTTCCGTCCATGTCCCCCATCCATTCCTGTTTTGTTTCTGTTCAGAAAGAGGCAGGCCTTCTATGGGTATCAAGATGCCATAGTATATAAAGTTGTGGTAATACAAGTTCCCCTTGTATTAATACTGGGAAAAGCAATCCAGTTGGAGGAATATGTTCCCAAGAGTCAATCAAAGTGTAAGGGCAGCACCTGCTCCATTGTTAGAAGTCACACAGAAGACCAAACTACACAACTGTCGCATATACATAGAGGGCCTACGTCTTTCCCATGTAGGCGCCCTGGTTTCCAGTTCAGACTCTGTGAGTTCCTATGAGCCAGGTTAGCTTTTTCTGTGGATTTCCTGTGATGGTGTTGACACCTCTGTCTCATACAGTCCTTCCTCCTTCTCTTCAGCAGGGTTTCCTGAACTCAGCCTAATGTTTGTGTGTGTATCTCTGCATGTGTTTCCATCAGTTACTGGATGAAGGCTCTCAGATGACAATTAGGCTAGGTACCAATCTGATCACAGGAGATGGCCAGTTTAGGCTACATTTGCATTATTGCTAGGAGTCTTAACTGGAGTCATCTTTGTAGATTCCTGGGAGTTTCTCTTGTACCAGGTTTCTATCTGATCCCCAAATGCTCTCCCTTTCCAGAACCATGCAGCTTGCTCTGTGCAGAGTAATGCATAAATTTTCACCTTTATTTAATTTCCTGAGATTAATTTTGTGGGTCCATTCCAATAATATACACTTATTTATCTGTCCCAAATTGCTCAGAGATAATTATGTTAATGGTCAATTGTGTGGAGATGACAACCCATAACATAATGACTTAAAACAAAACATATTGTACTTTAACACTATATGCAGTTATAGACTGAACTCGCCTTCATGACCATTTTGAGATAGTCACTTACGGATGAGCCTCTTCCATATATAAATTTTCAGAACCTCTTTTCTTTGTCTTCCAGTGGTCTTCCCAACAGGACAAACATATTTCATATTAGTGAGCACATGTAAGCTGGCATATTTGCTAATCTCATTCTTACATACTCCTTTAGCCAAGTCTAAAGGTAACTTGTGAACAACCTTCACAAGGACTTACATTCAATGAGATTTGGAAAACTTTCAATGTGTACAAAATAGCATTGGACTAGAATCTTATTCCTTCGATGATCTAGCAAGTCATATTATGACTTCAGAGTCAGGTTAGAAACCTATTCTTGCATTTTCTTTGTCAGCTCTACATGTAAAAAGAGAAAGATATAAACCAAAGTCTTTAAGAAAGATTTTACGTCTTTAGTAGACGATGTATTGAAACTGCAAAACAACAAATTAGGCATTCTTCTACCTCTTTTTGATAAGAAAGTCTCTCGTCTGTTCGGGAATGATACTAAAGTTTTTGATCAACCTTGAACAGATACTATGATTAACTTTCTTCCTACAAATATGAAGACTTTTCTAAAAGATTGGATTAGTTTGGAACAGGGCAATAATTAGCTAAATTGCTTTCTGCATATTTTATTCTCTCAAAGAATATATCCAATTGCTAAGAATAAAATCTAAAATCATTGTGAATTGCTTATTTTGCTGATGCATTTTTCCCATCCAGGAAATACATTTTCAACATCATAGCCTGATTTTCTTACTCGGGAAGATGAAATTAATTCCGCTAGAGTGAAATGGAGATAGGTTCTTAGGACACAAGATATTAGGAAAGCAGTGTCTAACTATATGCTATGAGTGAGAAAGCATTAAGAACTGTTTGAAATGCTTTAACATTAATAACAGGCATGCGCATTTTTAAAGAAATTTCAAAACTTTATTTGTAGTTACTGGGCTGCTAAAATGATATATTTCTTAGAAATAATCAGTTACAAAAAGTTTAATGTGATATAACTGATAGTCATAAGGAATTTTTAATTTAATTAATCAATTCGTTCATTCATCTACTGCATTTCTGAAGATCTAGCATGAGACCTCATGCATGATACGCAAGCACTCCTAACCATTAGAGGAAATTATTAAATTACAGCCATGCGCTGGTTATGAGATGTGTAATGTAGTAAAACTTTATTGCTAGCTGTACTTAGGTCTTATTTTTAATATTTTTACATAATTTATTGAAAATAACTGCTGAAAAAATCTGCTGAGCCATCAGTGTGTAAAAAGGAACTTTTCATCGAAGCTGGAAAACTTGACTCATATCACTGGGCACCACAGTAGAAGGAGAAAACCAACACCCACCAAGTTGTCCTCTAACCTCCCAAAGTGTGCCTTGGTACTGCCCAAAACACACACACACACACACACACACACACACACACACACACACATACACACACACACACACACACAGAGAGAGAGAGAGAGCAATTGAAAATAAGGAACTCTAATGTTGATGCAGAAACTAAACAGGTAAATTTACAGGCCTAAATATAGACATAGAGCAGAGGTTGTATGACTTTATCTATAGAAGGTCAGATGCCGAAAATTTTAGATTTTGCAAGCTGTATAGTCTGGATCATAACTACTCTATTCTGCTATTATAATGAGATAACATTTGTATACACCTTAGAAACAATCAACATTATTCTGTTGTAATAAAAGAACTTACAGAACTAATTTGTGCTGCAAGTTTAGATTAACAATCCTAGTTTACTGAATTCCAGATACAGAAAAGGCTACAAACATTAAATCAAAAGCAACAGTTATTGCTACTCTGACACATAAAAGTCACAACATATTCAAAAAGGTCAAACAGAATTTTTATATGCCATGTTTAGAAAGACAGTTTTCAGTACTAAAGAAGAAGGAAATAGATGCTGAGATCTAAATGGTAAGCAGTTATCAAGCAGGAAATAATAAGGAAAACCAATTTTGTGAAGTGATATTACAGGCATTGTATGAATGTTTTATAAACATTCTGAAACATGGAAAATAGGCAGTGATTATTTACAGTAATATGGATATGAATCAATGGGTATCATTTTTAGATGACTAATGGTAGTAATGATTAAACAAAAAACAGACTCCAAATTATTTTGTTAGAAATAGATCCACCAGCCGGGCCGTGGTGGCGCATGCCTTTAATCCCAGCACTCGGGAGGCAGAGGCAGGCGGATCTCTGTGAGTTCGAGGCCGGGCTGGACCGATAGCCTCCAAAACAATACAGAGAAACCCTGTCTCGTAAAAACAAAAAAAAAAAGATCCACCAGAGGTTACACTTATATGGAAAAATTTAAGCGAGATCAGATGTTGTGGGAAATAAGAAAGATACACTTAAGCGATGTGCATTAATGCTTTCCCAGACAAACCAAAAGGTTTTCTCCAAAAAGCCTTGGAGTCTTGAGAAACAAAATTGCTGAGACTTTTACCTATTGCACTAGTATAAGTAGTAATTGGGTAGCATTACCTCATCCTTGCTCTTGCACGCAACATTTCAATAAATGCAACAGGGGTCTTGCGGCCTATTTGGATTATCTGTCTATGTGATTGAGTTTTCCTTGGACTAACTACTAACTTTTCAGGGCAGATATTTACTTTGCATTTTTGCATCTCTGCTTTAACATACAGGACTGATAAGATCTGAACAGAGAGAAAGATTTGGATCAACATTTACAGTTTTACTCATTAAAGTCAAGCTTTGAACACAAAAAGAAACTTATAAATAAAAATGTCTAAACAGGGACTGGAGAGACTGTGTGGCAGTTAAAAGTAGTTGTTCCTAGCCATCAATCTGGGGTCCATGAGCTCTCCCTTGTTCATGTTACCTGTTTCTGTGGGTTTCATCCACCTGGTCATGACCCCTTTTTTCATCACTCCTCATTCTCTGCAACTGGGTTCTAGGAGTTCAGTTCAGTGTTTATCTGTGGTACTGATCCAGACCCCTGAACGTGGTGTCAATGAGGAGGCCTCTGAAATCTTTGGGGCCTCGGGTACTAGAGATGTATTTATCCCTGGCAACTGAATAGACTTTGGGAGCCCATTTTCCACATGGAGAGATGCTCTCTCAGCCTGGACACATGAGGGAGGCCCTAGGCCCTGCCTGGTATGATATGACAGACTTTGAAGATCTCCCATGGAGGACCTGACCCCCCCTGGAGAGTGAAGTGGGGAATTGGGTATTTGGGGGGTTAAGCTGTACAGGGGAGAAGGGGAGGGAGAGGGAGCTGGGATTGACATGTGAAGAAAGCTTGTTTCTAATTTAAATAAAACAAATATATGACAAAACAAAAAACATAGTAGTTCTTGCACAGGATCCAAGTTTGATCCTGAGCACCCACATGTGGTGGCTAATAATTGCCTATAATCCTAAAGGCCAGGGGCTAGACACTCTCTTCCGGCCTCTACATTCACTTCATAGATATGTACAGACTTGTACACTAACACACACACATATACAGATAATTAAAAATAAAAATAAAAGCCTAAGGGGACTGTAGAGATGTCTTGGAATAACATTTGCTTCTCTTTTAGAGAAAAGATTCAGTTCCAGTATCTATTACCCTCTACTCCAATTCCAAGAATGTTACATTCTGGCTTTTGCCCATGCATACAGGGCACATACACACATGCAAGAAAAAAACACCCTTAAAAACAGAATAAAAGAAAATAAATCTTTTTTTAATTAAAAAAACTGTTTAAAAGCATTTTCAGACATGACATACATGCTGTGCTCTATATTTCTCACTCTACTCTTTCCAGTTGGGACTTTCATTCTTATTTTCAAAAATGAAAATTAATCAACCATATCTATGATTCTTAACTTGAATGGTACAGAATAAAAAGAACAAAGAACATGATCGTTCCTACCTTCCATAACAAGTCCCAAAGGTTTCCTTCATCATTTCTGCTTCTATCTGCTAGACTAGAACTTGTTCAAGTAATTTCACCCAGCTGCATTGCAGGCAGAGCAGGTGCTCACAAGACAAATTTTCAGAGGAAGGAGCAAGCCATAGGTGTTTTCAAAGTCTAGCTTTAAGAAAAATGTACATAGCATAAACTGTGTTACAGAACTTTTATAATAATATTTTAATCTAACATTTTACACATGTTTCTCCCACTTCCCTCTTCCTCCCCTCCTCCCCTGACCCCTTAACCTCCCCAATCCTCAACCCAACTCCATTCCCTCCACTCCCCAGGGAGGGTAGGGGCTTCCATGAGGGATTTTCAGAGTCTGTAATATAATCCCAGGCAGGGCCTAGGACCTACCCGTGTGTCCAGGCTGAAAGAGCTTCCCTCCATGTGGAATAGGCTCCCAAAGTCCATTTGTATGCCAGGAATAAATATTGATCTACTTTCCAAGGTCTCATAGATTGCCGAAACCTTCTTTCTGACACCCAGGTTTGTGCGGGGGGGAGAGGGGTGGTAGGAATCAGTCCCATGCTGGCCTCTCAGTCATCAGTCTGGGGTCCATGCATTCCCCCTAAATTAGGTCAGCAGTATCTGTGGGTTTTGCCAGCCGGGTCATGATTCCTTTGCTCATCACTCGTCTTTGCAACTGGGCTCCAGGAGTTCAGTTCGGTTTTTAGCTGTGTCTGCCTCTGCTTCCATCAACCACTGAATGAGGGATCTAGGATACCATATAAGGTACTCACCAATCTCATTATCATGGGAGGGTATTTAAGTTAGTCTTAATGCCCATTGGTGTCATTCTTCTTTTTGGTTTTTACAAGACAGGGTTTCTCTGTATTGTTTCGGAGGCTATCGGTCCAGCCTGGCCTCGAACTCACAGAAATCCGCCTGCCTCTGTCTCCCGAGTGCTGGGATTAAAGGCGTGCGCCACCACCGCCCGGCCTTATTGGTGTCATTCTTGAAGATCTCTGCAAATATTACTAGTTCCAGATCTCTCTTCCAACCTATAATGACTCCCTCTATTATGGTATCTTTCGTCCTGCTCTCATCTATTCTTACCCTAAATCAACCTTCCTGCTGCCCCGTGTCCTCCTCTCCCCTTCTCTTCTCCCCATCTCTTTCTCCTATCTCCCTCTCCCACCTGTCTGTTTTTGTGCCAGTACCAAGCTGTTTTCAGTACTATATCTCTATAGTAGTGCTTGAAGTCAGGGATGCTGATGCCTCCAGAAGATCCTTTATTGTACAGGGTTGTTTTGGCTATCCTGGGTCTTTTGTTTTTCCATATAAAAAAAGTTGAGGATTATCCTTTCAATATCTGTGAAAAATTATCCTGGTATTTTAATAGGGATTACATTGAATCTGTAGATTGCTTTTGGTAAGATTGCCATTTGCCTTAGAGCAACAGGTTTGTGTTTGCAGTACCCAAGCATTTCTGTTCTAGTAGCTTTTGTCATGCTAATGTGGTTCTTAAGAAATGATCTTTGCAGCCCATACCCAATGTAGTTGCAGCATGAAAACAACAGCGTTTAAAAATTCTGAGTGATGTATAAAATCCATCTACTACTGAAAAAGAAGAAGAGTGGGAATAATATTGAGAAGTTTCCACATCTATTTTGTAGCAGACAAAATGTACCCCTCCACATTTATGAAGATCATTTATTATCCTATTTTCCATTATTAAAGATAAACATTTCATCAGTACTTATTAAATTATGCAGATGTTGAAAACTTTTCTACTTCTTCAAATTTCATCATAATCGTTACTCTTTACAAATACTTCTTTCCATATACTAGTGCATGTTACACTTGCAGCTAATTAGAAGATCTTCACTGACATTGTGGAATTAACTAGCTTAGTCCTGGCTCTTTCAATGATCTATAGTTATGTTTAGTCTCATTGCCTAGGAAGTAAATAACTAGCTGGGTTTCAGTCATTAGAACACATAAAACCTTATTTTGTTCACCTTCTATTAGACCACAGATGAGGAGCCACTAACGTTTTTCCTACCACTTTGCTGTGGCCTAGATTTAGTGGACGTTTATAATGACATCTCTGGCTTTCAGACAGATCTCCATTTAGTAACTATTCCATGATACAGAATCTGTGGTTATAAAATAAAAGCTTAAAGAGGTCATTGAATAAGAATTTAACTGATTTAATTACCTCTCACAATTATAGATCTGAAACAATCCATTTGCTCCAAGAAGGTCATAAATGACAGTCTCATAAAAGAGACTAGGTTATGAAGTAAATGAATAATATTTGAAGGCTAATTTAATGGTTTCAGAAAAATACCACACATTGTCCTAAAGCCAGAAAAGCATCATTTCAATGCAATACTTTATCACATTGAATTAGAATTCATGTTTCAGAAAAGTGGCTTAAGCCAGATAGTTTACTCTCTCCTGGGAACAGCTGTAATATAAGGTATTCCTGGATTATCATAATTGCTTCAGACCTTTGTATGGGCCATACTCCAAGGCTTTTTGTGTTCTGCCATTTTCAGTATGTGGTTCCAGTCCCAAAGTCACTCTATTATCATAATGCTCCTAGAGAGCAACAAAAGTTTTGATGTTACTTAATTTAAAATAACCACACTTTGACCTTTTACGAAAACTATTTAGTTTGATATTTGTGTGTGTGTGTGTGTGTGTTCGTGTGAGTGTCTAGATGCACATGTATGTGTATACCAGAAAGGACTTTGTGATCCATGAAGATGGACTTCAGGCAATTGTGAGCTGACTCAAGTGGATACTGGGAATTGATCTCTGGGCCTCAGAAATAGTGGCAAGAAAACTTCATTACTTCTGATCTCTCCAGTACCCATACTCTGACCTTATAACTTGCTATAAAATGGCCATTACAGGCATTTTACAACATTCTTAGCCATGTGTCATTGAAGAAGCTTTTCTCAGTGGTTCTTATGTAGCCTTAAATCATATAATGTAGTTTTAGAAAGAATTTTTAATTTCAGTGTAAAATTGCATCATTTTTCAGATTAATACTACAAAGGTGATTGAGGGAGGGAAAACAAACAATTCATTTTTATTTCAATAATTCAAACAGAAATCTGTTTTAAAGAATTAAATTTTCATCCAATTATCATTTCATTTGTTAGTTGTGAAATGATAATTAGAATTTTTTTCTTAGTGTTTTTTTTCTTAGAAGAATGGTTATAATAATCTGGCAACAAAATTTTATACTATTTACAAATACTGAGGCTTAATTTGTCTCTCTGGGTCTTGACTCTAAATCAGCCACTAAATGATAGACTTGCAGTTATTTTGTATTAATAATGTTAAAACAAGAATATTACATTATATTTAAGACGTTTTAGAATTACTTACTTCCAAATTGTATAACAGACTTGCTCAGAATGTATTTTGTATTATGTCCACATAATGCGTTCTAATTGATTGTTAAGCATCTTCTCTATATTGCACTCTAGAGTAGCTGCTGGGAGCACAGCTGTGAATTCAGTCAGACACAATAAACTCTAATACATAGAACTCGATTCTCAAAAAGAACCTTTGAAATAGTAATAACTTGTGGCCTGATATTTAGCAAGAAAATGAACAGGGTGCTTTCAGATGAGCTATCAAGCTGACCCAGTCTACTTGGTGTGTAATCTTACTCTAAAAGGCTCACTCCAGCTGAAATCCAAGTATTTCTGAGGTTACAGAAAGAATTTTCAAGGGTTTTTTCTTAACCATAGTACTTTAAAGGCATTTCATCTCTAAAACTTCAACTTCCATATATACTTCTGTCTAAAATTGCCCAATGACTCACACTAGCACTTCCCCCACTTCACAAAAGAAAGGTACCCTCTCTTCCTTCTCCAGATATCTTATGATACATTGCCCTAGGGTAGAAGAAGGACTTGGGTGATTCACAAAGGATAACGGGAAATATAATTTTAAAATCAAATAATTTTGAACTAAGAAATCTTCCTCTGCCTGCTTGTCTTACATGAATATCAGTTAAATGTAAAACGTATTCTAAGATAGATAGTATATTCCTAACTCAGAAAGCCTAAAATGATTGGCAGTCATGATGCTGAATCATTTGAATATAATTGGAATGCATTATAGGATTGTCAGTTTTTCAAAATGTAGTTGATAAATCCCAGGAATAAATTCAGGTTTTTTTTCTTATATTTGATAAGCACTATCCAAAAACTCCTTTAAAACTTATTTCTTCAAACCAGGGCATGAATTATATAGTCTACTTATTCAATTCTTATCTCATTCCATTTTCTATAATGTATAATCTTCTGTTAGATTATGAAGTTTATTTATTAATTGAGGGAAAACATCATTACATGCTTAAAGTTACGGTCTGACACAATTGCATTAAAAAATTACAAAGGTGCTAGTTTATAAACCAACAAAATCTTTCTGGATCCTATCATATACCTACTGAATAAGACTTTCTAAAGAAATAGAGATCAGGAATCTGATTGCTCAACATGCATATATGTGACTCTTATGTACAATAAGTTTAGTATTTTGCACTTATTTCTTTAGTCTGTGTAAGGTATGTCTTCTGGTGATGGCAATCATTTTAATAGTGTTATATTTCACGCATATCTAGGTACAAGAACTACTTTGATAACGAGCACTGTAAAAAGGATATCTTGATGATTAACATCCAGTGCCTACCACAGTGCTCAGCTTTTTGTAGAGGTTCATAATAAGAGTCTACCCGTAACCCCAGTACTTGAAATCTAGAAGGAAGAAAAATGAGAATTCAATTATAAACCTTAGTACATACTGAGATCCTATCTCAGAAACAAAAATAAATGAAACACAAGGGTTAGGAGCACTTACTGCTCTTCAGAAGTTCTGAGTTCAATTCTAAGTATCCATATCAGACAGCTCACAACTACCAGTAATGCCAGGTCTAGGAGGTGTGATTGTTTCTTACAGAATCCCCAGGCACTGCATTCATGTGGCATTTATTCAGAACACAAACACACACACACACACACACACACACACACACACACATATACATATATATATAAAATATTCAAAGCAAAGTGTTGGTTGAAAATGAGTCTATGTAAGGTTGCATATCATCTCTCAAAATATTAGAATGTTAAATATAAATGATGAATGTCCCTTCTAAACTTTCATAAATGTGCTCTCTATTAAGTGGTATTTTTGAGATTTTTTTCCTTTCTCAAAGGATATACATCTTCAACTAAATTTAATTTACAGATGGAATTATAGGTAACAAAGATATAGCAGGATGCTGTCCAGATTTCACTGCTGTGATCTTCAAATGAATGAGCACTGAAGATTAGTCTGCCTTCTGAAACTTTTTAATTAAGAAAGCCAGTAGCGTGCAGTATAACATCCTGTGTGTTAACCTCGTTGACACAGTACAAAAAGCTCATGTAGATAGCTTGCACAAAAGAATAAAAATGCTGTTCTAGTCTCTCAATTGGAAATTTCTGTAATTGTATTTCTAATGAAAATTGCTACTATGGGTGTCTGTTCAAAGGCATTGACTTATAAAGTAATGGTTTGAAAATATCAAACTTTCTTATTTCTAAATGTTGTTTTCATTAATTAGGTGAATATGACAGCTCTCTCTTTACACTAATAGCCCCCCTGGAGGAAATAACATTTTTGTTTGTCTAAACAGTACTTAATGACTACTCTAAAATTAGAGTTGAAAACCTTTAACTCTAGAGTCTAAAGCTGTATGTCCTTGACTCTGATGTTCATCATGAATATTAATTCCTGATCTTATAATGAAGCCTTGAAATTTTTATTTATTGTCATGCCTTTCCCTTGGTAATTTCTGTAATTGACATAATTTCTTCATCAGCAAGAGTTGACTGTGGTTTCCCTGGCTAAAGAAACCTATGAAATTTATAGCTCTGAATCCTGCCTTTATTTCAAAGTGAAGCTACAGACTTGTTTACTCTGAGCAGTAACTAGACCTATGATCTTCAAAGAATTATAGTTTTTATTGGTGCCCTTACATGATAAAGGACTCAATATATTTTTGTCATTACAGGCTTTCACTGTCACCTTTGGGATTACTTTCCCATTAAGGGAGATTTATGTCTGCTGCTTCTGTCACTTTCTCTGTTGCTCACACAAAAATATTATTTTCTGTAGATACGGTATCCTGACATTTTCTTCAAAATTTCCTGATTTATATTGTCTCATCATCAGATGTCAAAATTTATATATTTCAGTACAGACTGATATTTAAATCATTTATACCATATATATGCAGATTTACATATTATAAACATATATATAATTTAATTGAAATATCTTTTTGTTAGTAATTTAATGCATGTGTATCAAATCGCTACTAAATTTGAAGCTTGAATCTTCCTCTAAGAAGGAAAAAAAATGTTCAAAACTCAAATTGTCATTGTCTCCATAATGCCACAATCAACTGAAAACAGACAGGCTCATAAGAAATTACTTGCGTCACTGAATGGCAAATGCTGTTGGAGATATGGTAACAAAGTACTATTACAAGCATGAGTGCTTAGTTATTGATACACAGGTAGGCACTGTGAATGCAGAAAGTGTATTTTCATTGATAGAGAAGTTCAAATGATATTTTATTTACACAGTGGAAATGATGCATTGTCAACTATGCGATTTTGGAAAGGGGCTTTGAAAAGACAGGAACAGCAGATACATGTAATTACAGTTAACAATGCAAAGAAACACCTTGAACAGGTTAAAAAATAAGCAGAGATTAGGTTTGTGAACTGTCAGAACATATAATCTCAGTTTCTGGTGTTTGAAATTTTTTCAGATTGAAAATTTAATCTAGCAGATTACTTTCATAACTAAAAATGTTACAATTATTTATACAATTATTCAAGTAATTATGTAACAAATTATTCAGCAGAATCATTACTGATCAGAGATAGCAAAGTGTCAGAGCTGTGTTCTCCATAAATTTATCCTCTTCTAAAGGAGAAATCGTCATTTCACAATTAATTTCTAATATGATAAAGATTATAACATAAAAAGTAGTATAATAATGGTAACAGAAATAAAATTAATTTAAGGAAATAAAATTAATTTAAGGATAAGAAATTGCAAGACACATGTTGAGGTATGGCACTAGAACTTATCTTAAAAATCCAAGGAATGTTATTCATTCCTAACATGCACAAGGTCTGAATTTGATCCCCAGAATCATCAAAATGCCATCAAACTGAGAACGCCAGGTGTTTGAAGATTCATAGCTTTAAAGATAAATGAACGTTTGTTCAAAAAGCCACTAATATCTGTAAGTTGCTTGTAAGCAAGTTAACATATTCTGATGTTAGTTCTTGCCATTATGATGAGACATCTCCACATATCTGGAAGACATTAAAGATGAAGACAAGTTTGGTGTGAAGAGGCAGTCAATAAAGTAGGTTCCAAAGCTTGCTTTGATGAAGTACAGATGAGAACCTTGAAGAAAAAACACTATAGAAATAACTGACATGTGTTTTTAAATGGCAAGGTTTGAAGAAGTGTGAATAGGTTATTAATTAAGAGCCATAACAAGAAGAAAGCACTTCAGAACCTACATCTTAAATGGAGAAAATATGAGGAAATTAATAGGCACATCTGAGAAGGTTGCCAAGGAGGCAATGATCACCAAGTATATCCAGGACTTACCAAGCAAATATCAAGAAGAGACAGTGATGCTGAGGATTGGGAGTAGATACCTGGTTATAGAAATAGGATATTAAAGTGTTCAGCAAATGAGTTAGAGATAAACATGGGATTTAAAACAAGTGTGTAGAGAAATTAGAGTATCTGGAGGTACTAATGGAATAAAATGTGCATTATAGCAAGGAAGCCTAGCAAATTGGGCACTGTTATATAGAACTAGGAAAGCCAGGCATCATGAATTCACTATCATACTCTCTTTAAGAAGATGATGTGCTTATCTGTAGTGATGGCAGAAACCATAAACTCTATGCTTTTTCTGTTAGATAGATAGTGACCAGATCTTTAGACAGCTAATTACCATTTTTACTGTTTAGTGCAATCTCATTAATTCTCACCTGTTTAATTGCTTCTAATCCAGCTGTCAGATAATTTATTTTATACTGTTTAGAAAGTTATGCTTATGAAATATAAATCAGACTTGTTACTTCCTGTTTAAAAATTCTTCAATAAATCTTTAAGCTTTCAGTGGAATATTTCAACTGTTAAGGCATAAAGTCTCTCCATCTGTGTCAGTCAATTTTGCATTTATACAATGAAATACTTGAGGCAATCAAATTATGAAGAGAAAAGCATTACTTAGTCCACAGAGGTTGAAATCCATTATAACTTATTTTCATTGCTTTGTTCCTTGATTGAAAGGACTTTAGCGCAATAGTGTGAAGTGCATATTGAAGCAAACCACTAACATCCTAAGTCAGTAAAGAGAGGAAAGAACAGTATGTGCCCGAGTCCTACATTTATTGCTAGGACACCACCTAATGACATAAGGACCTGCCACTAGGCCTCACTTCCTAAATGTTCCATTACATCCCAACACTGCTACTCTGGAAATCAAGCTGTTTGGGTCTTTGTAGATCACACTCATCTTCTTACCATATTGATACATGAAAATATTTATTACCACTTCTCCACATTTTCTACTGGTAGCAAAATTTCTAAGTATGCACAAGACATTTGGTATGTTTCACTCCATAGAAGATGCCAACATTATAGGACACAATCAATATAAGTACCAATAACTGATACAGTGCTTCCTTACCACAATAATTTTAGATGACTTTCCTGATTACATATATAATAAATATGAGAAATCATATGCCTTGGAATTCATAAAATGTGGGGCTAAAAAGATGGTTGAACAGTGATGAGTGCTTGCTGCGATTTCAGTGGATCCAAGTTCAGCTTCCAGCACCCAGGTAAGGTGCCTCACAGGAGTCGTGTAACAGTAGTCAGAGAATTTGACACTTCCTTCTAGCACTGAGGATTTCTGTATAGGCACACATGTATACATAGGAATACAAAAATGAAATAAATCTTTTAAAAATAAATTGACATATTGAGAGATTCATAGAAAAGTCAACTAACCATATGATTAACTGTATCCTGTTAGAATTTTTTCCAGAAGCCCGAAAGTTGAGCTTACAAAATTTTGGTGAAAAAATAGAATTCAATGAAACTTCCTGTCCAATATTTGACAATGTGTTTCTGAAATTTTAAGGGATTTAATTGAGTTAATTCAAAACAATATTAAAAACACATGATGAGAATTATTAACCTGGAGTCTGTAAAAACAATACTTTAAGTTCCAAAACATTGTTAACTTCCAAGATATTTGTAAGAAAGAATGAAAATTAGTTATCTTATAAAGAAAAAGAGAACACCAAAGTCTACTCTTATGAATTCCCAATAGGACATTAAGTAATTTTTTTAATCTAACTTTACAGATTTGTTATAGCTCACTCATAGTCAAAGTGATATTTCACTGGACTCCTTTAAGATTGCAGGGAAGACCTTTACATAAGGGACAATAGTACTGAAGCAAAGGTCAAAGAGTACACTCTTTCATTGAAAATGACACAAAAGAAGTTCCAAGCATTTGAATGAGCTACAGGGAAACTACTGGAAGGAATTAGGGTAAAATGAAGGTGACCAGGCCATCTGCAATGCTAATTGGTACTCATAGAAGTTAACCTCCTACTCCCTATTGCACTTAGACAAAGGGATATTATCTTTCTCAATCACTGCATTTTAAAGGGAACATTTGAGTGCTTTAAAAAGGTATTCCTGTTTTTAAGGATTAATATTCGAAAGGAACATAAAATAAATTTGCAAAACTTTTTTTTTCTAAAATGAGTATTTTAAGAGAAAGGGGTGTGGGTGATTATAATTTGGAAGAAAACTATGCAAAGTTTAATCAAACTAAGGAATGTATGCAGAACGATAGGAATAAAACTAATCATTCTCATTCTTTGTAGGCCAACTTTAATTTTTGATGCTTTCTAAATGTTTTCCGTGCCTGTCCATGCTATATTTATGTGAAATTCATTGTTTTGTTACTTAGAAAATTGTGTCATGATTTTTCCCTATAATATTAAAACAACCAAATTTTTCAAAACTAGAAAACAAAGTAAAGTAAAATGGTAACAGAGACATACTAAAATACAAATTTGGAAATACCAAGAAAAATCTTTTCTGAAATGTGACTAATGACATATTAGGAGAAAGCTAATGGAATTGGAAGATGGATTAATGGAAACAACTGATTTTGGAATAGGAACATTAATGTAATGGAGAACAATAAATAAAAGTCCTATAGCAATATTAACTATTTTTGTGTCCTTTTCTCAAAAGACCTTCAGTTGAAAAAAATCACAGCAAAGTGAAAAAAGGAAAATATTTGGTCAGAAGAAAATATGTGATAACAATATAATCCAGCCCAGAAGTCTTGGGATAATGATTTTAGTAGTGCCTCTTAACTACCTCCTGATCTTCACTTAATTGTTCAGGTTTTATTTTAGTTGTGTTTGTTTGTTTAACAACAGTAGGTTAGGAAGTTTTTATTCTGGGATGTACAAATTAGGAATAAACTTGTGTTCTTGTACATTCCAGGTAGCTTTTCTAAAACTCTGAAATTGATTTTTATTCTTTTAAGAAGGGTCTTATTGTCTAGCTCTTGTTAGTCTGAAATTCACCATTTAGAACTGGTTAGCACAGAACTCACTGAAATCTACTTGCCTCTGCCTCAGGAATGCTGGGATTACAGAGACTGGCATATTCAAATTGAATCCATAGTCAAATTGCTAATGTTTTGGAGGACAAAGACAAGACACCAAGATCCCTTACAACCCTTTGTAATCTGAGGAGTTCTCCTAGACTTTTAGGTTCTTGGATTCAAGCCAAATCAGAATTTGTGGCTTTCTCACTGGAAAAAAATTGCTGAGACTAACAGGTAACAGAGTTGGGGATTTTAATATATATTTAAGCATCAGAATTAAAAGGTGAAGAGGCATTCAAGAAGACACACCTAAGGACAAGGATGTGGGCATCTCTAAGAGAGACTATAGTTCCTAGTTGTCTTTATAACTGCCATTTAAATCATTTTAGTAGGTTTGAAGTAACCATCTTCAAAGGGTTGTTACTGAGTCAAAATGAGATCACACTTGACTCCTGAGGGGCAACTTAACTGTATTACAAATAATAAGGTAAAAGTTTAGCTCACAGGCATTCAGAAACTTAAGATATATGCACTGTAAACAAGTTTGTTTGAGATTTTCAGGCAATGTGTAGATGAAGGAATGAGGCCTTACCCAATGTCCTATAAATTCCAGCCTTAAACCATTATTACTTTCACATGAAATATTGATCTATGGAAGGACTTTTAGCTCTATGCCAGTGCCTTTATAGCAAATGCTTTTAATCACACTGGAATTCTCGCTTCTCAGAGAGTGAGAACTTTCAGCTTCCTTTCTCCCTTCTCATATCTTCCATGTTTTCCCTGTCTTTCTACCCTGCCTCATACTGAAGTGAAGCTTTAAGTATTTACTTCTGTAATGGGAAAGAGAAAATTTTATCTTGATCATTTCAAGTCCTTCTAGACATTTCCAATTATTGAAGTTTTTAACAGTTATTTTCTTTATTTTTGCATTGTCTAAGAAACTAAACTGAAAAATCTAATCTCCATTTCCTAGATTACTGCTTTTAGCCAAAGAAAATTTTAAGATTGGAGCAAGATAGGGTATGGCAATTTGCCTTCTACAGGGATGCTTCACAATTAATTATTGCCAAAAGTAAAGAGCAAAGTAGCATACAGTATTTTCTTTTAAGCTATCACATGAAAGATATTGCACCAGTATTTTTGCTTTGATTATTTTGATCTCATAATTATTCTTACCAAATGTCAAATATAAAAGCTTTTTGTACATCATAGGTAGATAATGAATGAACATTAAATTTGGGAAGCAACCAAGTGCTTTATTTTTAGTCTAAATGTGATCAACATGATCCAAGCAGTAAAGGATGTGGTAGAGGTGCATTACAATGCATAGTCTAAAGATTCACATACAGAGACATCTTTCTCTACCAGGGATTTTTCAAAGAGTGTATTCAGGCAAGTATTCCCTTTACATGAACATAATCCATGCTATTCAATGGAAATCTGTACATGATTTCAGAATTATTCTATATATCTGTTTCTCAGAACACCAACCAGTAAAGCACCTAAGATTTGACTAGAATAACAACGATTGAAGATTTTTATATTTCATATAAACTGGCATGGCACTAGAAGATACAATACTAGACAAAACATCTCTAGATTCTTTAGATTCTTCTAACATAAAGCAACTCTATCTAAAAATCTGTTAGTTAAGAAAATCTGCATTGTTTAACCAAGCATGTTTTTCAAATTCAACTGATCAAGAAATTCCTGTTTAGAGGGCTGGAATATGGCTCAGTGGTTAAGAGCAATAGCTGATCTTGCAGAGGACCCAGGTTCAAGTCCCAGCACCCATATAACAGATCACTATTGTCACTTGTGGAATCTGACACCTGCTGGACTGTGAGAGCACTCACTGTACACAAGTGGTATACATACATACATATGTTAAAAGCATTCATATATGTAAAAGATAAATTACTTTTTAAATATTAATAAAAGAGTACTACATACTTTTCATGTGTAAGAATAACAAAATCTAAATATGTCAAGCCATTTTCGCATTATTCCCTATTTTTGTTTGTTCACTCATGTATTTAATCAATTGGCTACTATTGAACTAATGTGTTTATTTATTAAGATTTATTGTATATGTAGCAAGAAGATTACTACATAGACAAGTTCCTGATGTCTGGTAAACTCCAAGAAAATAAGAGTACTATGGGAATACAGAAGTAGCAACCCAATCAAGATTTGTCCCAGGGAACTTCCTAGAGGGAAACAGAAAGACAAGAAAATCTGGCTAAAGAGACTCTCATCTCATTCAAAGTGACTCGGCTTCTCTCAAATTCTGTTGGGTTGCTTCCTTATTATCTGAAATCAAATGGATTATCTGAGTTTTACATGTTCTTGAGAATACAGTGTCCATAACGCTGTCTATATTCTTGTTGTCCACTGTACTTTCAAATCCATTCATACTGAAAAATAAACCATGAAGAGATCATTCTTACTCTAAAATATTATTGCTCCTCATAGTCAAGTGATTAAAATACAATGTAGAAGGATTAAACACCCAGATGTTTTGAGTATTTTCTGCATATTCTATACTATTGTAAAAATAAAACTAATAATCCATGTTTAGTTCTTAATGAAACACATATACACATGAAACTGCATGCAGACACATATACATATACACACTTAGGCTCTCATATTCTCTATTTTATCCTAACATTAGCAACTGTCTGTGTGATTTCCCTATATTCCTTTTTTTGGCTATAATCCAGTCTCAACAAAATAAGGAGAGGGTACAATAAAATATGAATCTTTTTAAAACCTTCATCAAATAAATCTAAAGAATTCTGTCAATCCCGTCAAGAAAAAAAATTATCAACATTTTGCATAGTTTAACGTCTCCTATATGATCTACTCCAATTTTGTTTTTCTAACCTAAGTCTTAGGATTTTATAATAATTATTTCACATGTAATAAAAGCCCAAAGAATTTGACATTAATTTAAAAAATGTTTTTCTAGGCAAAAAAACTTGAAAAGGTGGCTAAGTGTAAGATTAGGGAGGTGGCAATTTGTATGGTGACCTTACAAAAGATAAACAAGTCTTAAAACTATTCCTAAAACCTACCCTTAGCTGACACAAAACGCCTCTCTAATCCTGTCCTTGACCTCCATTTCATCAGGCTTCAAAGGATGACAGTTACTGATCTTTTCTTTAAAATGTTTCTTCTGCGTGATTAAACGAAAAATTTAAGCACTCTTGCAGAATCAATTTTCTTCCATAAATGGGTTACCAAACAATTCTATAAAATTGAAACTTCAAATACTGTAAAACTAATTGGAAACTTATTACAATTGTTTTCTTGTCTCATTGTGGGATAGTTTTCACAAATCCAAATGTTAGCATGCATTTCTGACTGAAATTGAATGATGTTAGTGTCAATTTTTACCTTCCCCAAATAGCCTTCAGTATAGGGTGCGAATCAAGCACAGCTGAATTTCCTAAATCATACAATAAAAGCACAAATACCTCAAAAGAATATTAGCCATTTCTCAGAAAACACAGTCTGAAGGCAGACATTTGTGTAGTCATTGATTTTGTTTCAAGTGATTTAAAATAGGTCTTTGAGTGCAGTTGTCAAATTAAAATCAGTCGGTATCCAAGATATACTACACCTGAAAGTTAGGGAAGCCAGTGTGGGTCTAGTTGTTGAAAAACTGAATGTCTTCATCAATTTGTTTAGTCCATTGACCCAAAAAGTCTTTCCTCCAGAAAAACACATTATTGCTCTAAGTTTAATGTCTCCTAAGCAAGTTGATTAGTAAGCCCTTTACAACACCGATTCTATTACTTAGAGTTTCTTCACAGGATCTGTCAAAGCAGATTCTTTTTCTTCAAGAAAAGCACATTATTGTTTTAAGACAGAGCTGGCTGTCTGTGACATATTTCAGACAAAAGGTTCTCTTCATTTATTTTATGTTGCTGAAAAGAGACTCTATGACAACACAGCTTATAGAAGAAAGAATTTATTGGGGATTGCTTACAGTTTCAGAGAGTGAGTCCGTATCAGTGCCGGCAGGAATCCTATCAACGTTCAAGCAGTAACTGATAACTTACATCTGATTTACAAGGAGGAGGCAGAGAGAGAGAAAGACTAGGCCACAAAGTCCACCCCCAATGACACCCCTCCTCCAACAAAGCCATGCATCGTAATCCTTCCCAAACATTTCCACCAACTAGGAACCAAGCATTCAAATACATGAGCATATGGGGCCATTCTCATTCAAATAATCATGGAAGTATTTTCAGAAATTCCTCAAAATCCTCAATGAAACCATGTGGAGATTATAACATTGTTTCATGGAGAATGGTTTTCTTGGAACAAAAAGTGAAATCACATTGATGTAAGAACTCTTAAAATTAAGCAGTTTTGGTCAGATGAGTTGACCCAGTTCTAGTGTGGCAATACCAGTAACATTGTCTTCTTTTGAGTATTTTGAAGATCCGATAAAGTCATGCAACCTTTACAAGATCCCTGACATTTAGTCCTTGAATTGCCTTTTCTTTAAATCAACTGTTACTAATATACCAACATGTTCATGCTATTAATATTATTATGTATTTATTTATTGCAAATTTCCCACCCAAATGCATGCTGTGTACAGGAACACAGGCATAAGAGCTGTGCACTGAAAGAACACATCGACTAAAAGGTTCACTTCACTGTAATACAATGAGTGATCTGGAGAAATAGAAATGACATGCTCAGGGAGCAGCAGATCTAAAACTTTCTGGACAGTTATCTTTGTGAATCTGATGGAGGGATTGTAATCCATGAGCCTGCCAAGGATTAGAAGTGATCTTTTCCAAACTAAGGGAAAGGTGCATAAAAGAAGGCTATCAACTATTCATTTCCACCCAACTCATAGATAAAGATCAATTAGTGTAATTCCATATAAAGGTTCAGATATATATTTAATAGATGAATCTAGATAAGCAAATTAGAATTTAAAATCAGAATTCAATTTAAAGTAAGGATAATTTCCGAATATATGTGAGTTAAAAACATAGGATGGAAGAGTTTTGCATCCAGATAAGGAGCTTGAGTATCTGTCTTACACACTCTAATGTCTCTTTTTGTTACTAAGGTCAAAGGAAAAATAAACTTATCTACATCCTGCCCAACCATCTCAGACATATGATTTGATCATTCTGGCATAGATGTAATCTATATTTATAATTGTTGTGCATGTTTTGTTATCTAAAATTCTCCTGATGATATTAATATATATGCAAGATGAAATAAATAGTGGCCACACAAGACCAGTGTTCAGAATCTCAGTACAAGTCATTCTACAATCTTCTTAAGAATACTCTGCATGATTCTGAGAAGAATGTGTTAAAATGACTGTATGATTGTTGAGAATTAGGCTAGCATGAGTCATCAGTCATTCAATCTTTATCTGAGACTTGGTTTCTAGGCAGTAAAGAAAGGAGACTCCACATGTTTCCTGTGAGTTTAGGGTAATATGTTAAAGTCAATGCAATGTGTGTGAGGTAAGACAGATACAAAAGAAGGAGGTAAATGATAGGATGAGCTAAATGAGCTAAAATTAAAATATTGAGACAGACATGAGAGAGAGAGAGAGAGAGAGAGAGAGAGAGAGAGAGAGAGAGAGAGAGAGAGAGAGAGAGAGAGAGACTCAAAATAACAGCAGGAGGCAAGGGCAGGCATGATGGATACGGAGCAGATTTAAAGATGATAAATTTGAAAACCTAGAGAGTAAGGTGTATCGTAATAAACATGACTATGTCCTGAGACATTATTTCTCTTCTATCTGCCAGGGACAACTCTTTGGTTTCTGACATCCCCACCTCTGAAAATTATTAATGGTTTGCTCTCTCTCCTTCTTTATATGTAAAGGCAATACCCTCAAGCTATTCCCTGACTGCCTTCTCATCTCCAAAATAGTTCTCTTTGCTTCTGAGTGTTTTTTCCCCCAGAGTAGATCCTGTTTTTTAACTGAAAAAAGTTTTATATTGGGTGTCTCAGAACCTCACATATACCAATATTTTTGAACAAACTGTCTTGCACAAACATAGAATGCCCCTGCTGCATTGTTGCCCAAGGTCATGTATCACATTATGAAAAGTGAAAATTAAAGTGTGGAAGAAACTGAACATATGTAATTTAATTTGTAACATTAATTATGAATGCGAAAAGTAATCACAAATGATTTGCTGAAAATTGTTTCCTATAGAATGAAATGAAAATTTCGTGAGTCCTCTAATTGCCCCTAAATACTTGAGCATCCTCTGTCAAAATTGCTGAAAGCCTAACTCCATGTTTAAGAGAAGGTTACATAAATGCCATCTTTTCACAGGTTACAAGAAAATTTCCAAAAATGCACAAAATGGCTGTCATAGCCATCACTATCAAGAATGACACAAAGCTTACTTTTTATTTTTATTCTTCAAAGTTTAAGAAACTTGTTTTCCCGTACATCACCTAGAAAATTAATGATCATTAGTGTTTCTTATTATTTTATTTTAAATAATAAGGATTTTTGAAGTAGGTTTTTAAAAAATTATTTTTAGATATGATGGCTTCCTTAGATATACTCGTGCATGGGAGAAGGGTAAAATTCATATAACTCTGAAAACAATTCATTGAGAAATAGAAAATTTAAGGGCTTTCATAAATTGTATAAAAACTATGTTTTTGTGTCATGTACTATGTTTGATGATTATATTTATTCTCTTAGGAAGTACCAGTCAATATGTAAGTAGAAAAGCATGTGATGCCACATTAAATACAATGTTTTTTCAGGAGATAGAACGGTTGCTCATTCATGTTTATATACCCCCATGTGGGCATTGTGAATCCAATCAAAAATAATTTTGTCACTTCCCTTTGCACAGTATTGTAATTTGTCTTCTCTGTATATCTCACTTTTCCTCTTTTCTGTTTTCTCATTACCATTGCATGTTACCAATAACATATGTGATACTTTAAACAAATCATTTTGACAAGCAGTGAGACCATGAGTTTGAGAACCAATATCACTTTAACAATGAGGCAGCCTGCTTCAGAATAGTAAAGTGCCTTATAACCAGTAGCCAGATGTTTAGATACATCTAATATGTAAATTAAATCTTACTAATCTATCTTTATGCTTGATTTATGTAAAATGTTCAAAAATATGTGAAATATAACTATAATGTATAATGTATAACATATAACTACCACAAGGAATTTTTCAATTGAGTTATCTTTTTCACAATCCAAACTTATATATCAAAAGTTCTTTTATTAACACTACTCCCAATGATCTTTCATCTCCCATCCTGAATTCTACTGAATGCCGTCTTCCCTAGTCTCCTTCCTTCTTCAATGACTTTTCATTGTTGTCCACTGCAGTTAATTAGGATTGCCTGCATGAGCATAAGTATGGGGTTATTTAAATTAGTGAATGGAATGTACCAGTGACTCTACCCATAAAGAATGTGGCATCCGTGCCCCTAGAAGGCATTAAACTGCCTCTAGCTTGTCAAGGAAAGGAGATTCGTTATGAGTCATTTCCCAATCCATGATGGAATGTTGATGGGTCCAGCAAGTCTTATGCAGATTGCTACTTCTACTGTAAGTTCATATGTGCAACAGCCATGTTATATCCTGAAGACACTTTTCACAGCTCTCCTTCTCATCCTCCAGATCATATTCTTTCTGCTGACTCTTTCCCAATGTTCCTTGAATTGTGAAGAGAAAGAGAGAGACAGAGAGAGAGAGATACCCAAGTAGGACTGGGCACTTAATAATCATTTTATTCTTGGTATATTGACCAATTCAAATTTGTATTAACCACCAATGATTTCAAACTGAATCTTCTCAGACCAAGACTGGGGACTTCACTAATTTGTGGGAATAAACAAATGCATTTAGAAGATAGCTTCATATCATGTCCATTTATAATAATGACAATAGAACACCCCTCCTTGACTTTTGTCTGGGTTTTTAAAATTGCATTGTGCCCCTAAAATTCAATCAGAACCACTGTAACAGCCATATTGCTATTGTACCAGTGAGCACATCTTGCTGGATGGGATGATATTGTAGATCATAAGGCTCACAGCTGGATAAGAACATTGATAATTTTTTCCTACAACAACCTGAATATTGTTTTCGACACTGTAAAGCTAGACAGCAGGGGAAGCTTCCAACTCAGTTTCAATTTATCTATATTTTATAATCCAAGGGAATGTTTTACAGCAATGGGATCTTGTTGTGTAGTTTCCTTGAGCAACAAGGATCAATAACCATAGTCTATATTATTTTGGGAGCCCATGAGACATCTGGAGTCATAGCTTACAAGAGGGTATTCAGTACATGGCATTGAGATCTTCATTTAATAATCCCCAATCTACCCAAACAGGACACCTCCTTTCAAGCTCATTTTAAAAACTAGTTTTCAAAAGAATAGACTTCCATATGACTTTTCACACTTTTGGGAATTTTGTGGATAGTTGATAATTTGTGGAAGGAGTGCTTGGTCAATACTTCCCCAACACGCCTCTCACATTCTCCCGCCTTCATTGCCAATTAATCTTTTAATCCCCGATATTCCTCATCTTCTTTCATATCACGTATATTATATTATTTCATTCCCCTCCCTT
The DNA here is from genome assembly GCF_017639785.1 of Mesocricetus auratus. NCBI lineage: Eukaryota > Metazoa > Chordata > Mammalia > Rodentia > Cricetidae > Mesocricetus > Mesocricetus auratus. Next base: position 36,039,376 of record NW_024429188.1, on the reverse strand, counting down.
AAGTCCCTTATGCTCCACATGATGGTCACTTTCTATCTTCCTGGCCTCTAATGGTAGTCCATCAACCTAAGTATTCAAAGCTAGAAAGTACATATGAGAGAGAACATGAAGCATTCTGCCCCTGGATTACTTTACCCAGTATAGAATAGTATTTTTTATTTCAGTTCATTTAGTTGAAAAGTTAATTATTTCTTTTTTATTTTTGGCTAAATTAAAGTGTGTGTGTGTGTGTGTGTGTGTGTGTGTGTGTGTGTGTGCCTGCCACATTTTCATCATTTAGTCATTAGTTGATATAATTTTCAGTTTTTCAGAAAAGACAATTACGTTTTCAGGGAAATTGGGCTTCTGGTTGAATGTATCCCCAGGAAGATATTAGTCAGCTGATTCTAACTTTATGGACATTTTCTCAATTTATCAGAGAGTACAATGTAATATAAGGATAGAGTATAGAGGAAGGAGTTGTATATCCTGAAGATATTGTATGTGAAACATAAAGTTATGCAATACTGCTCCAAATGAATTTAAAGGTTTAGCTTCCTTATTTTCTATTAATATAGCTATGGCTATCTCAAATATATATTTGTGGTCAAGTATCAAGGATTTAGTATAAAATTTTAATAATCTTAGTATTCATAGAGTGCAGTGCTTGTTTTATTTTACAGATGACATCTATGCTACTTTTATAACAAATTGGTAAGCTAAAAGAATACCCTTATGTAAATGCAGAATGTAATTACCATTTTCACAATTTTGGTACATGTTGGAAATGTCATTTCAATCAGGGCTAATCATAATATGACAGGAATAACTGTGATACCATAAGTGATAATGTTATGCTGCTCACTTTTTCTAAATTTGGTGGCAAAATATGCAAAGTTAAAACTTTCAAAGAGCTAGTAAAACATGTTCAAGAATTTTCCCACTTTAAAAAATATTTTCAGAGGAAATACTCATCCTTATAGAGTAACAACTATTTTGATACTTGAACTATTTTTAAACAAATCATTTTTAGCATTTTTGTCATCTTCTATGATCAGTGATGAAAATAGCACCTGAATTTAAGTAGTAATAAGTTTAATTTTATGTAGTTTTCACTATGTTTATGTGCACTCCGTATGCCATTTAGATGAATATATATATATTGTTATTGTTACCTACATATATTCATAGATAAACAGCTAGGTATGTAGGTAGGTAGATAGATAGATAGATATACAAAAGGCATGAACAGATACATACATGATGTTTTATAGATATATAAATCTATATCTAAATTTCTATATCTAAATTTGAATATAAGTTTATAAATGTTTCGTTAATTTTTACTACATATATTTCTTACTGGTGATAAAATAAGGAAGTTAAAAACAGTAAGAAGTTCAAAGAAAAATGACTATTACAATTCATTGCAATGTTCACTTGTTATTAATGTGTGTTGATGGTAAGTTGTTACTTGACTCATGATGACACAATTTCATTGCAAAACTGCTTTGATACATGACTATAATGTTCTTAAATTTTCATATACTATTAAATAAACTTAAAAATATGTTTAGATGTCATTTTACCTTAGTCAGAATGGCTAAGATCAAAAGAATTAATAACAAAAAGTAACCCATTGTTGGTTTGAGTGCAAGCTACTGCAGTCACTATGGAAATCAGTGTGGAGGTTTCTCAAAAAGATACAAATACACTCATCATATGATCTAGCTATACCACTCTTGAGGGTATACCCGAAGGAGTCCATATCTTACTCCAGAATTTATTTTTCCATCCAGTTTATTGTTGCTTTATTCAAAATAATCAGGAAATTGAAACAGTCTTTATATCCACCAACTAATGAATAGATAATGAAAATGTGGCACACTTACTAAATATAATAGCATTCAACTATTAAGAAATAAATGAAATTCCCAGATACGTTGATGGAGCTAGAAATAATGATTCTGAGTGTGATAACTCAGATACTAACAGGCAAACTTCACATGTTTTCTCTAGCTTTGACTCTTCGGATATGTGTCTTTCAATTGGAGTCCCCATAGAATTCAGGAAACCAGTAAGGGGTCAATATTGAAAACCCGCAATTCTTTTATGAGGAGACATACAACAGCTTTCTAAGGTAACATCCATACAAAAATATTCCCTCTTCACTTTCTTAAACCACTTAAAAAGTCTAAAAGTCTGCAATGAATTCAAGATTAGGACACAGATACTGTGATAATTTATTTGATTGCCAAATTGATATCATCCAGAATCACTCAGGAGATAAACCTCTGGGCATGCTTGTGAAAGATTACCCAGATTAGGGAAATTGAGGTTAAGGGATGTACCTTAAAAGCAGATAGCACCATTCTTTAACCTGGGTCCTTGACTGTTTAACAAAGAAGAAGCTACTGAGTTGAAGGATTCGTCTGCCTCTGTCTCCTGACTCTGAATACAATGTGATCAACCTTCTCAAACTCCTGGCCATACCTTTGCTAGAATGATGTTTTGCATTCTTGAGCTAAGTATGTAAAAAAAAACTTTATTCATGAAGTTGCTTTTCTCAAAATAACTTTATTACAGCAGTACAAAAGCAACTAATACATATGATCATCCTTTTATTTTGAAAATCTTCATTTAAGTAATTGTAACTCACACAATTATTTCACATCATTTGCAATGTGGTTCCAGAACCTTTCCATACTGGACATCAGATGGTTCTGGCATCTCTAAAATCTTGTGATCTCCATCACAACTGTATTCAGTAGCCTTTTAGAGACTCCTTGTGGGAACAGGAATCCTCAGAATTCATTCAAAGATTACGTGGTCTCAGAAGCTGTCTGGAAATATGATGTAAAAGTCCATGACCACTCTTGCATGTTTTATGACTATATAGTTCCAGGTAAATGAATCAGCCAAGTTCTGCTGCCAGCTCAGAGTTGAGCTTGACCCCTTAAGTCCAAAGCTGTAATTAATAGTCTTTGTGTGATGACCCTGGTGAAACACATTTCTAAGCAGTGGGAACCCCTTTGGCCATCTGAGTTTAGGTTCTCTTTTTTGCAAATGAACATGTATTTTTAGCATTATTGGTTTCTTTCTTCACAGAAATAATCCTATAGTCTCATTGTAAAGTGGTATATTTCTCTTTAAAACCTTTAGCTTCTATTACAGCATGCATCTTAACTGTAACTTTAAACTTGTTAAAACTGAAACCTCACACTTTTTATATCCTTCGATCCCACTTACTGCTCCTTTTCACTAGACATGTTGTAAGAGTGTCAAGCAATAACTATGCTACTGACTGAATGCGAGTCTACCCTGAAAAATTTTCCACTAAACAAATCATTTCGTTGCTACAGTATTCTGCTTTACTGAAGTTATATACACAGACAGACTGCAATCTCAATACTTTTTACCAAATTATAAGCCAAATGGCTTCTAAGCCCTGTTCAAATATAGTCTTTATTTCCTTCTGAAAGCATATAAGCTAGCCCTTCATGGTCTACATTTCTCTTAACATTTTTTTCTAAAATACCATCAAAACAGCCCATTAACATCTTCTTATAACATCTTAGGCTTGTCCAGGCTAAAGCTTCAATCTTTTCCACATTCCTGCTGTAATTCAGCTATGACACTTAAGAATCACATAGTCAAATTTATCACACCAACAGACTAACTACATGGTACAAATTTTCCACAATAGTTTCATGTCTTCTTGCTGAAACAAAATACCTGAAATAAAGGGTTAGAGAGATGTCTTAACACTGTCTGCTTTACCAGAGGACCCAGGCTTATTCCCAGCACCCAAAAGGCAGCTCACAGCTGTCTGTAACTATAATTCCAAGGAATCTGCCACCCTCTTCTGGTCACCTCAGGCAGCAGGCGCATACATGATACATTGACACATGTGGGCAAACACCCATATAAATAAAAAATTTAAAAAAATCTTAAAAAGTAACTTCCTGAAAACAAAGCATAACTTAAAAAAAAACATTGTACAAAACTAGGTGCTTCGGCTTCCTAAGACCCCTCCTTGCTTTTCAGGACATCTTTGTCTCTGTGGACCATGCTGTGCTTGTGTTTCCTCACCTTTAGTGAAAGACTTTATTCATTCTCTTGAAAATCAATAGTGACTTACCGAAGGGAAGGCTTATTTTGGTTCAGAATTTGAGAGTACAGCAAAGGACTCATGGTGGCAAAAACTTGAGGAAGCAATTGGCTACAGTGTGGAAATGTAATGGGTCTTTATCTTATTGTCTAATTTAACTTTTAAAATGCCATTGAATAAAAAATAATAGTTTGAAAATATCATTGTTTCATATGTATGTAAGTGCAAATGAACTTGTAAAAAAGTCCTCAACATGTGTAAAACTGTGGTGATTCGAATGAGGAAGCCCCTTTTGTCCATCCGTTTGCATGCTTACTCCCCAGGTGGTGGATTGTTTGGAAAAGATTAAACATGTGGTCTTGTTGCTGGAGGTGTGTCTCTGTAAGGGGGCTTTGGAGTTTCAAAAGCCCATGTCAGGCCCAGTCTGCCTGTCTATGTTTCTCAGTCTCTTTCTCTGTCTCTCTGTCTCTTTATATTCCCACTTCTCTACCTGCTGCCTATAGATCAGGATAGAAATGTATCAGCCACTTCTCAGTGAGTATACCTTCCTCCATGCTGCCACACTCCCTCATCATAACTGTGACCTGACTTTCCGAATGTGTAAGCAAGTCCCCAGTTAAATGATTTCTTTTTATAAGAGTAGACTTGGTGACTCTTCACAGCAATAGGATAGTAACTAAGAAGGATAACTACAGGCATCTTGCATCATTATAAAAATCCATCTAATTATACCTCTAATTCTCTTTTGTGAACCTGACATTCATTATCAATTGCTCATATGTGTATATGTATGATCATATTCTGCATTTGATGTCTATTAACAGCTCTGTGTTTTTAAGATATATAGAAGAATATTAATGTTTTGAAATATAAGTTGTACCTGTCGTGGGGATAAAAATATTACCATATATTTTCCTCACAATGACAAGGCTTATAGCCAGTATTTTTACAAGAAAGAGATTAAAAAGAGAGTGAATAACACATTCATTTAATCAAAGTTTTACATAACATAGACTTCTAAAATGAAGACACAAAACTCCAGGTGTAATTAAATTTTTAATATGTTTTGAGTTACTTAAAATGGAAAGACATGTAAGGATGTGATTGGAAGAACTAATTTAGTTAATATGCTATACTGGGGAGGAAAGGGATGACAAGATGAAGGAGGGTGGTAGAAGATCAAAGTCCTTGATCTTGAGACCTCTCCAATCTCCTTTCTTTAGATAAAAGCACTTAGCATGCCAAGGCACTGTATTTGACGTATTACATTCTGAATATTTACACTTAAGACATAATTTTTATTATATAATAGCTTTGGAAACTTACTACCTTAAAGATAATAAAGATTGGTCCTGGAAAAATGGCTCAGTATTTAAAAGCACTTGCTGTTCTTGTAGTGGAAGTCAGAATACAACTTGTCTAACTCTGCTTTCTCCTTCCACCATGTTGGGCCTGGGGATCAAACTCAGGTTATCGTACTTCACAGTGTTTACCTATACCCACTGAGCCATTTTGTCATCCCACAGTAATATAGATTTTGAAGATTACAGTTCAAAGTAAGCTGTGTGGTATTTTATCTTAAACTGTCGTCTAAATTATAATATATGTTTTTAATTTTACTTTATATTCCAAAGGGACAAAATGGTTAGTATTCCCAACTTTAAATGAAAGTCACAAGCATAGGGATTATAATACTATCTAAAAGAAACTTTAGTAGTTCACAACTCTTGAGTTCATGGCCACTTTCTGTGTGACCTTGGAAAAGTAATTTAACTTCAATTAACCTCAAAGTGCTCACCAACAAAATGAGAGTATCGATAATCAGATATGACTCATAGGATTTTTCTAGATTAAACAAAATGTTATACATAAAGGCTTAAAACAGTGTCCAAAATAATTAACTAAGTCTAATCATTATAATTGTTATTAATTCCATTATCATTTTAATGTTGTTGCTTGATAGATTTGTTCCTCTGGACTAAGCATCTTAAGGACACAAAGAGCAAAGCTAAATAATAAAAAATTTTTCAGCAGTTAGCAGGTCCATATCTTAGATGCTTAAATAGGTGGCCTATTATGAATTGAGTGAATAAATTCTTGGCTGAGGTAACAATAAATGACAGTCATGCAATTTATTTTTACCTAAATTTAACCTTTATTTTTATATAAAAAATATCATTCATGGGTATGCTCATGCATACACAATCACATATATAGCTAAGGTAGATATTAAACACTAAACATGCTATTTGTAATGAAATTAAATTTATTAAATTATAAGTTTTAATGTTTTTACATTTCTAAGAAGATTTTGTTGGTAACATTATAACCTTGCTTTGTTAGATTATTTAAAAATTGCTTTTAATTTACTAAAGGGAAAATCTCTTGTTATTTTAAATGTTGATTTTTTAAAAAAAACATATATTCTGCAGTACGATCCTCTGAGGGTCAAGTAACTGGCGTGTAGCTCAAAATATTTTTATGATATGTATTTTCTCAATAACCAGTTATTTTGGGGGTATGACTGTCACTTGATATGTAAAATATCTACAAATGTATTTTCAGGCTTTCATGAGCTTTGGTGCCCTTCATTTCAGAAAGCCCTTTCTTATTTAGTCCATCTTTGATAACATGCCTTGGTTACATGGTGATGTTTGATTCAATCCTTATGGCCATATTTATAAGAGAAGTAGCTTAGTATAGTAGGGTGACCATTTAGTTTACAAGCATCATGTTAGCCCTTTCCCCTTTCTTCTTTCACGTTTCCTTCTTGAAATACTATCCTTATGGTGAAAGGTGTGTAATTAAGCCATATAACAGGATGACAAAGCCAAAAACTAGAAAAGCTGAGTTGAAAACCAAATAGTTTCCATGCCAGCTCTGTAACTTGTATTTAGGTGTAATGTATGCGAAAATTAATGAAAAATCTAATCTGTTTAATATAGCAATGCATATATCCTTTGTATTGGTTGTCCAAGTGATGTTATAGATATTTCCTAACCAGTGGGTTGATCATTCTTTTCAATTAATCCTAGATGAAAATTATCTTAGTCAGAAAGCCTATTGCAATAAATACTTTGATAAATGATGCCATTCTCATTGTTTTTAAAACATATATCTTGTAAATCTAGCAGCATAAAAACAGATGATAAAATTATGTCTAAAGATGGAAGTTTCTGCTATATAGCATGAGTTAGGTATCAACATTCCAGTACAAATACCATCTAAATATAAGCTGCCACCCTACTCAGAAATAAATTAATATCTAAAGGGAACCTGCAGCCTAAGTAAATGGTGAAATACTTTATGTAGTTTGCTGACATTCATTTAGGAGAGTTTGACACCTGATCATCTCTAGAGTACATAACCCATTGATTTTTTATTAAATCACATGACAGATAAGTAGAAAGATAGCAACCCATGAAATTTATGAAATGCATATATCTTAAAGAAAAATAGAATAATTAAGATAAATGAAGGAATAATTCAACATTGGAGCTGCAAAACAAATGGAATAATGATTATCAAACTTGAAGATAATACCAACTAAGATAATCTGAAGAACAAACAGAAGTCAAGGTGGGCTTTGAAAGGAACTATTATTTTGGTAAAGGGAACATTTTCAATTATGTAGAAAAGAGGAAGAGGTTGGAACATGGGTTATGCTGATATGTGAATAAGGTGACAACACTGAAAAGTATTTTTGAGTGAGAAATCATTTTTAAAAAGAGGCGAACCTATCAATGGGTATATCAGAGTAGATTGGGGAAAGCATATGAGGTCTCAACCGTACACAAAGAACTATGGGCAACTAAGCAGGAGACATTGTATGTACCAGGGAAAAGCATACCAATTGGTTATTCAGTGTCAAAAAGCCCTGAAAACATACATACAATGAAAATTATATGGGATGAATAGGTTACATTTAGGAAGGAAAGCAGGAAGATTTTGGAGAGATTACAGGGATTGGTGAAATCTTTTAAAATTATAATCTCAAAAATAAATAACTGTTTTTATATAATAATTTTTTATTTAACTTTTTACACATGTTACTCTCAGTTCCCTCTCCCTCCTCACTTCCCCCGGTTCCCCATTCCTCCCAATCCCACACCCCACTCCATTTCCCCTCTCCTCCCCAGGGAGGATAAGGCCTTCCATGAGGGATTTTCAGAGTCTGTCATATCATCTAGGGCAGGGCCTAGGTCTTCCCCCATGTGTCCAAGATTAGAGAGCATCCTTCAATGTGGAATGGGCTCCCAGATTTCATTTGTATGCCAGGAATAAATTCTGATCTACTCTCCAAGGTCCCATAAATTGCCGAGGCCTCTTCTCTGACACCCAAGTTCCGGGGGGGGGGGTAGTGAGGGGTGGGGTTTGTCTGGATCAGTCCCCATGCTGGTCTCTCAGTCATCAGTATGGGGTCCATGTGCTCCCCCTTGTTTAGGTCAGCTGCCTCTGTGGGTTTTGCCAGCTGGGTCTTTATTCCTTTGCTCAACACTCCTCTTTGCAACTGGGTTCCAGGAGTTCAGTTCATTATTTAACTGTGGGTGTCTGCCTCTGCTTCCATCAGCCACTGGATGAGGGTTCTAGGATGGCATGTATGGTAGTCATCAATCTCATTATCAGGGAAGGGCATTTAAGGTAGCCTTAATGTCAGTTGGCGTCATTTTTGTAGATCTCTGAAGATCTCACTAGTGCCAGATATCTACTCCAAATAAAAAAGGCTCCCTCTATTATGGTATCTCTCACCCTTCTCTCCTCTATTCTTGCCCTGGCTCAACCTTCCTGTTCCCCGTGTTCTCCTTTCCCCTCATCTTCTTCCCCTCTTTTTCTCCTATCTCTTTCTCCTCTCCCCTCATCCCTGCTCCCATCCCATTTAGGATATCTCCTCCTATGACCCTTCTCCGGGTTACCAAGCATATCTCCCTGCTTCCCAGACTCTCTGGAGGTGGGATTGTAGGCTGGCAATCCCCTGCTACATGTCTAAAATCCATATATGGGTGAGTACATGCCATGTTTGTCTTTTTGTGACTGGGTTACCTCACTCAGGATGGTTTCTTCTAGTGCTATCTATTTGACTGTAAATTTCAGGATTCCGTTTTTTTTCTGCTGAGTAGTACTCCATTGTGTAGATGTACCATATTTTCTCTATCCACTCTTCAGTTGAGGGGCATCTAGGTTGCTTCCAAGTTATGGCTATTACAAATAATGCTGCTATGAACATAGTTGAGCAGATGTCCTTATTATATGAGTGTACGTCTTTTGAGTATGTGCCTAAGAGTAGAATTGCAGGATCTTGTGATAGGATGATTTCTATTTTCCTGAGGAATCCCCATACCAGTCTCCAAAGTGGCTGCACAAGTGTCTCCTCTTCTCCACATCCTATCCAGCATAAACTCTTATTAGTGGTTTTGATTTTAGCCATTCTGATGGGAGTGAGATGGTATCTCAGAGTTGTTTTGATTTGCATTTCCCTAATGACTAAGGATGTTGAGTACTTTCTCAAGTGTCTCTCGGCCATTTTAGACTCCTCTATTGAGAATTCTCCATTTAGTTCTGTACCCCAAATTTTAACTGGATCCTTCGGTGTTTTGGAGACTTGCTTCTTGAGCTCCTTGTAAGTTTTGGATATCAGGCCTCTGAAAGATGTGGGGTTGGTGAATATCTTTTCCCATTCTGTGGGCTGTCATTTTGTCTTGTTGACTGTGTCCTTTGTCTTGCAGAATCTTCTCAGTTTATGATGACTTAACAATAAACTTTATGAGACAGAAAAGTAATAAAACCTTAAACCTGAGGACAAGATCAAGTTATTTACCTGAATTCATTTATTGAAACCTTACTATGGTATAGGACTCTTCTAGTCATTTTGGAACAAATTGCAAGTGAAAAAATAAGACGTGTTCCTCAGTAGTCTAAGCTGTACTTGGGAAAATGCAGTGAACAGGCATATTATCAAGTTTCTGAAGAGGTAGCTGTAGTGTCACATGGCTCTCACCCTGCTTTTAATAATGTGTAGCAGTAAGAATAGGATAAAATGAAGGCATATATAATTGAAAAAGAAAAGGCAAAGACAACTTTTCCTTGAGGGTGAATCATTGTGTAAGAATATTAGCATCTAGACATTAGTATCACGTCTGGCCAATGTTGTATTTATTATCTTCAGCCATCAGCAAAAGATAAAGATAAAGTATAGCTAGCTGAATTTTCAAATTATTATTGAGTTTTAAAATTTACAACAAGCCTTAGACTAAGATAGCATCACCTAGATTATATAGTTAAGCTAAGAAAAATTTTAAAAAGTAGTGGTAACAAACTCTTTCTCCTTAAGTTCAAGTAAACATAATTAAAAGAAGCAGAAAACAAGTGGAATATACAAGGGTAATGGAGCAGTATAACAGGGCACCATTGCTGGGTCACAGGTTCCAATGTTAACATAAAATGAAGCCTGTGTGTGTGTGTGTGTGTGTGTGTGTGTGTGTGTGTGTGTGTGTGTAGAATTTCAGGTAGACAAAACCAAAGGAGCTCCTCTAGACAGCTTAACCTCATTACTTCTGGAGATCTCTCCAGATAATTTCTAAATTATTGTCAAAAATTTATTATAACTAAAGTAACACAGTTAATTTCCTCTTTGCTTCTATTATTTTAAAATGTAAGTTGTTCTAACTGTGATATCTATCTACTTTTGTGAGGAGTACACAAGATCATTTGAACTTTTTGGACTGCCTAGATAAATTAATAACAACAATTTCTCTCATATTGGGAAATTTAAGACATTTGCCACTACTTTTTTTTAATCAGCAGCATTCACAATAATTTCAGGATATTTAAAATTTTATATTGGATATATTATACTTCATACTTTTTTATCCCTTTGGTGTACATTTATTTAGAAAGCCTGCTCTATGCCTATATCACAATCTAAGGGTTAGTAGGTAATTTACCTCATAATTCACCTAGGATTTTATTTGTGAATGATCGGTGTTCTAAATGAATGTGATTATAAGGCATAAATTAAGTATGACAGTTTCTTCGTACAGTTAAGTCACATTATAAGCCAAATGAATATGGCATATTTTAACTCAATCATTTAAGTAATTAAGAAGATGTTTGTTTTTATTTTCCCTGTACTGTTTTATATTTTCTCTAAAATAAGATCTATTTATTTTACTATGTTGGCCACCAAAATCTATTCCTTCTACCTATGAAATGCAGTTAGTTCTTTAATTTAAATCTCAAAAGGCTCCATTGAGAACCAAACACTTTGTGTGCATGCATATGTTCCTGTGAGCAAACATGTGTGTATGTGTGCCTTCGTGTATGTATATTACTACTGACTAAACCCTGGAATTCAGGTGATAGACAAAAAATGCTCTACCACTGAGTTCTATCCCAAGCCCTTAAATTCTTTATTTTGTATTGCTGATAGTTTCTTACCTCAGGTGTAGTCAGCTAATAAAGTAACACAGCTTTCTATCTCTTACAAGGACACTTGGATTTACTAGGCAGCCATCTTAGTAAACCTGTGTGGTGGTTTGTGCCTTACTGCTGGGCCACCTGTATCTGAGAATGTGTGGAGGGTGTCTGGATTGATGACACAGATACCAGTCGGTGATGCAAAGAAAGCTTTAAGTAGGCCCCAAGAGGGCTCAAGAAAGCTCCCAAGAAAAGTTTCCCAAGAAAGGCTTCCCTTTATTTTTTTTACCAGGGCTGGTTACATGCCCCTGACACTAGAGTGCCAGGGGGTCAGGGATAGGTGGCTAGCCATTGGAAAAATCAAAGTCAGGGTGTTCCCGTGAGGGAGCCCTTATCGGGAACTTATTGCTCTAGTAAACATTTCTTAGGGTACCGGATTGTTTTCAGTAAACATTTTTTTAGTAAACATTGTCTTACAACTGCCTACTCCCAGGCTGATGAGGAAGTGGGCCTCCAGCCAAAGCCAAAGTCTTTTGTTCCCACAGTTTGAAGAGGAATGAGCCCAGAAGGCTCAAGATACTATTTGAAAGAATTAGTAGATACTCTCAACTTGTGGATGTGACAAGTTGAGACCCCTTTCACAGGTGTTGCTTATCAGACATTTACATTACAATTCATAAGAGTAGCAAAATTACAGTTATGAAGTAGCAATGAATTATATTACAGTTGGAGTTTAGCACAACATGAGGAACTGTATTACAAGGTCACAGCATTAGCAAGATTGGGAACCACTGGATTAGAGGATTAAGATGTATATGGCTTTGTTGGAGTAGGTGTGGCCTTATTGGAGGAAGTCTGTCTCTGGGCATCAGCTTTGAAGTTTTTAAAGTTATATATGTATCTTTAAAAAAGATTCTTTCATTTTATTTTATGTGTATAAGTGTATGTGTATATATATATGTATCATGTGTGTATGTCTGGTGCACACAGAGGTCAGAAGAAGCCATAAGATTCCATGGAACAGGAGTTGTGGATGATTGTGAGCCACCATGTGGGTTATGTGAATCGAAACCAGGTGTTGTCTAAGGGCTCTTACCTACTGAATCATCTCTCCAGCCCCTCTATGTATTTTATTTCATTTTATTTTGCCTGTATCTATTTTTAAAAATAAAAAACAAGCTATGTTCTCAAAAATGCTGTTTCAAGCAGATAATTGATTTGTAAATATGATATATATATATATATTATTGGCATTCAAACCCAGTATTTATGTGAGCTATTCTCTTCAGACATACTGAACTCTTGAGTATGGCCTGTCAGACAAAAATGTATAATGACAAGTTTTAAAAGTACACTCACAAAATACTAGTTTTATATACATGATTGATTTGTACCATGATGTATTTCCTTACCACAAAGAGATAATATTTATGTGAGTTACTTTCTTCAGCTATACTGAACCCTAATATGACTGTCAGGAGGAAATGTACATTGACAGATTTGCCCTGTCATGGCAATATTTAAAGAATCTATCCTTGTCACATTTTTGCCAGAATATGAGGGTAAGATAAAAATGACTTATACATAGTGAAAAAAGTCATGATCAGTTGATAAGTCCCATACTTGTTTATGTATCTTTACATGGGACCAGATACTAGAGAACATGAATGACAAATAGCAGATAATCCTTCTGATCAGGCTTTTGAAGGCTAATCTACTAAATTCTTCTGAATATTAAACACTTAACAAAAACTGAATTGCATTGTGGCCTTAAAAATATAAAAACTCAAAAGTCTATGACATACTTTGTAAAGAAGGCTATCACACACATAAAAGTATCTTACACTAAGTAGGTAGTATTTGAAATGGCCTTTGACTATAAAGATGAAAATTAGACAGTCTAGGCAACGCATTAATGTTCCCTAAGATAGCAAGATAGAAAAAATTCAAGGACATAAAATTTAAGAGAATGCTTTCACAGAAATAGAGAATGTTCAATAAAGCTTTTAGGTCATATCCCAGTGTGATGGGAGTTGTGCATAATTCTGTAGGACGTAATGATTTCTGAAGAGGGAGATGTGTCATCAAACCTACTTTTGAGGAAAATTGATTCGGCTGACAGATACTAGTTAAATAGAATAGAGGCAAGGGTAATGGGAGGCGTATCAGTTAAGAGCTTCTTACCAAGAGGCCTTAAGTTAGAAGTAGTGAAGGCTTTGACTACAACAGTGAGAATTAACTAAAAAAGAGGGGATGGTTGTGAAAAGCAGGGTGTAAGGCAGGACTACATGATTTAGCAAAGGACTGGCAAAGGGAGGGAAGGGAGGTGCCCATAATGACTGGTTTCCTGCTTGGATGACTAGGGAATGTGCTGGCAGAATAGAAACAGGAAACTGGGCTGATGATGTAATCTGCCCTTTGAATGCATTTAAGATGCTAGAAGATTTCTCAGGGTGACTGGCTGAAACAAGTCTTTGAAAATGTTGGCTGAAGTTTTGGACAGAGATAAAGAAAGGTGGACTTGGGAGTTTTAGTGTAAAATAATTTTAGTGCGAAGGAAGGGGAGCTTTGTAAATCATCTCCTGGTAGAAACTCACTTTACTTGAGTTGCTGCCCTTTCCTCATATCTGCTAACTGGTTTTCTGTCTTCATTTTGAGCTCTGAGTTCCTAACATTTTGAATCAGACATTCCTATTTACATCATTCTGTTAGAAATACCATTTTCCCTGAGCTTTATTTCTTTCCCTTTGAGCCTAGTTCTTAGGATCCTATTCTAGGGAAATTATATGTCTTTCACAGAAAAGCTCTTGTCTCATTTTAAAAAGCTATAAATCCTTGCTCAGACTACTTTTCTAGTAAAACAGAGTATTATAAGTGGCATTTAGAGGCCATGCATTATCTGTGGGTCTAGTTTTGCTGTGCCTCTTACTATACAATTTTTCACAAAAATAGTTTGATGAATACTCTCAACAAAACTTGCTTAAGTTCTTATAAGACTGACAGAATTCAATTAGAAATCTCTGAGAGATATCCCTATAGAAAGATGCTTGGAAGTGTATCTCTCACTTGCCACGTTTATTCTTTCCTGAGGTCCTATAACTTTATCGTGTAATTGGAACACTGGTTCTTGTGAAACACTTTCTTTTCATGTCTCTTTGTCCTCATAACTTAGAGAAGAAGCAAGCAATACAATTCCTCAGTCTGCGACTCTGTGATTATTTTTTAATTTATTTTAGTTAGAATGAATTTGAACACACAGCAAAGGTAACTAACTCACAGCCAGCATGCTGCCACTGATTCCTGTAAATCTGTAACTGTCTCTGTAAAAAGAAAGTCTCCCTTTTGTTGCTATCATATTTTAACTTGCAGTATTTGACCATTAAACTAGCAGGATTATTTGGATCTTACATAAATGTTTATTGGGCTGTCTTTTTAATTCTCCATGAGCATAATTATTCATAATATATAACTTATATTTAGGATAAGGTACGTGACCTACCAATATTTTCTCACTTTTTATAGTAAGTTGCCAAAGGTTTAGGAAACAATGTCAGGGCAGATTCATAGAAACCTTACAGATGTAAAAAATAATTTCATGAAATATATTCAAATGGATTATACGGAATATTGTTCTGATGTTAAGGACCTGGAATTTTGTGAGATTTTTGTTTTGGTGTGTGTGTGTGTGTGTGTGTGTGTGTGTATGTGTGGTGTATGTGTTTGGCTTGTATATACATATACTTCTGTGAGGGTTCATGCACATACTTGTGTGCATTTGAGCACATATTTGTAGAGGCATTAGGTAAAAGCTGAAGTATCTTTCTTAGTCATTCCTGCTGCACCCTATATTTTGAGACAGATTCTCTCACTGAACCTGGAGCTTACCAATTTAACTCTACTTGCTGGCCAGTGAGCTCCATGGATCTGTTTGTCCCTGCCTCCCCAATGCCATGGTTACAAATGAGTGATAACAGATCTGGAGCTTCTATCTATAGCTGCTGGGAAATCAAGCACAGGTTCTCATGTTTGTCCACCAAGCTCTTTACCAACTGCATCATCTCTCCTGCCCTTAAAACTTGGGATTTTTCATATGAATGTTTGAACTTAAATACTATTCTTAGCATTTATAATTTATTTATGTTCTTTGAGTATATTTCCAGTGTTTAATATGGATATTAATGCCTTTTTCCTGAAAATATTTTCAGAATTTGGAATATGTCATGGAAGAAATGCTTAGAATTTCATATGGCACGTAAATTTTCAATTGTTGTTTTACTATAAGAGTTTGGTGGCAGAGTAAAAATACCATCTTATGCTCTTTGCATTCATTTTCATGTTGGAAAAAATGGCATAAACACTTCACTCGAGAAAAAACTTCTCATGAACATTTTTCAGCATTCTAACTTTTCTGAAATTGAACTTGATTATTCCAAATTTTTCTTTATAACTGCAGCAACATTTGTTCATTTCAAAAGATGTAGTATATAAATACATGTTCTTCACCACAATTGTACATTTACGCCTGACTAAAGCTGACCTTTGGCCCTCACCGTCCCTATTTATTTATAAAGATTATTCCATTGGCTATTTGTCATGATTCACCATAAATGAAGAGATGAGAAGAGATGGTGAACACTCTAAACTTCCACTTTGCTCATTTTCTTATTTAATATGCATTTTTAACAAAAGAAGTAAGATAATATGGACTTGTGGGGGGGTCCCCTTTCCCTCTTGGCATGTTGGCAATCAATCCAAGACGGGAAACAGGCATAAGGGGGTGATAAAAAGCTTTGTATACAGTCCATGAATCTGAATAGAGACAGCCCTCTGGGAGACAGACTTCGGGAATCAGCTCAATTTTATTTCAGAGTACTAGGAATATGCAGGTTTAGAGAACATGGGGACAAACCCTAATTTACATTAAGTGGTACACTCATATCGCAAAGGCTTAGAATGTGGCAGTAGTCCTATTGTAGAGCTTCTAGCACAAGTCTGAGGAAGGATCCGTGCTAAGGGTTTAAAGACAGTTTTTAGATAAGGTCAGTTCTCTAGTTTAGGGCAGGTAGGGAGCAGAAATACTTGCTGGAGAGAAAGGGAGTTTCCATATTGTCAAGATTAGAGAAAGTTTCCAGGTTATGGCAGACTGTGACCTCTAAACAGGCAGCAATGTATTCCAACATATAATTTTATTTAGAGTGAAGTGATAGCACAGATGACAGGGTGACAGGATCTCAAGAGTGATCGTAGGTTACACGACAGTATCCAATGTGCTATAAAGTCTGTGCCTTAAGTTCTTAATTTTCTACATGTTCAAGTTATTTTATTTCAAATAAGTTAGTGACTTCTGAAGACATGTATAAAAATATCTATATGCATTTTTTACTCATGTGTCATTTACTGAAAATATATTTATTTTTAATTGCTGGCTGCTAACTCCAGTGTCTATAGTTTCACTAAAGATGAAGGTAGCTATTCTGAGCTCTTTCTTGTGATTCTTGTTCAGATCTTCATTTTTTTCTTCATAATTCATTGCTTTGATTTACTTTGATTTAAATGAGATAGCCATTTCCTTTGGAATTATTATTTGTGAGGATTCTCTGTGGCCTTGGATGAAGGGGAATTCTTGTACAGACAATTTCTATTGGCCTAAGCAAGAACATAAGCTGTAATCACATTAAGATCACTATAAATTAAATCAGATTCATGGTTTGAAGTTTTGATGTCTAACCAAGTAATAGGAATCTGTGCTATAAATCTATCTTAAGGATATGTATAAGGTGGAGAGGAACAGATTTAGTTACGTTTCATCATTTCTTTCTGGAAGATGTAGCCCTTGGCTTTAATAGGTAGAGATTTTTCTATTTTGAGATTTGACTAGGACCTCTTCCCTTGACTGCTTAACCCTTTCTCTTGACCTTCGTTCCCATTACGCTGAGGCAATTCAGGCTACTGGAATTTCCACCATCAGTAAATGCTCTCAAGCAAACTATTTTCAGTGGGTCACTTAACTCTAAGGTTTGGATTTAGCAGAGAATTAAATGAAAAAATTAGCATAAAACATCTGTCTTGGAAACTATTGGATAATTTAAAATATGAGCCTGGAATGTGTGTTTATCTTTAGTGGGAGAGTTTGTATAGATAAACTTAGCTTAGAGTATTACTATACATAGAATTTCTTTGCTGCTGTTTTCTGGGAAGTACACCATCATATTCCCTAGTTCACACCAGTATTGTTGACATAATTCTTCTCTCTGACCATACTTGCCACAAGTCTTATTTTTACTTTCCATTTGAACATATTGTTTTCTTTGAAGAGGGAATAGCTGAGCAGAATACATCATGGCAGGGAGAAAACAGAGAACAAGGAATTCCAGTATTAGACTGGCTTCCTACTTTTTTTTGCTTTTATTTCAACTGTGCCACAGTTTGCTGCCCACATTCAGGGTGGGTCTTGCTCCAGATAATCATCTTTGGAAATTAACTCACAGATTTATGAAGATGTGTGCCTCCCCATCAGACTAGGTGATAATAAAGCCATTGAAGTTCATAATGAAAATGAATTACTACATGTCTAACCAACCCTTTCAGTCTTACACCTAAATATATATCATGTTAAACCATAAAATCTGGAATCTCAACTGTTCATGTTTACCTTACAATACCAAACAAATTTAGTCTCTTAAAGAGTTCTTATTGTCTTAGGAGTTTCAATAATATTTGAAAGTACAAATTGATTGTCTCCACTGGAACTTTGTGCTGTGAGTTATTGTGACACTGAAAAAAATCATATGTATCCTAACACAGTAAACATTCTCATTCAAAAAGTTAAGAGTGGTGCATAAAAGCAGAAATATAATCAAAGCATGATGAGAATCAAGACTGACAAATATTATATCCTTTAGCTCCATGTTTGGCATCTGACACACAAAACATCATTGTGTGTGTTCCAGTAAGTTTTGTAACCTCTACTCCTGTGTTTCTGACCAAATCACTTATCTCCTGTGGCTTTGTTATCTTCAGCAGATATATTACTTTAGCGTCATCTCTAACATTCTGGGGTTTCTACTGCACTGTTAAATATATCTCATAAGTGCATGTAATACCTTTTCAAATGCTACCCAAAGGAATTCTGACTCTACTGTACATTGTCTTTTCCTCTCAGGTATTCCTTAAAAATCTACGTGAAATCTTCTAACCCATAATTTTTGTATTTTGCATACCTGCAAAACTAACATATGTTGAAATTTGATTGGCATTATAAAACATATTAGGAAGTGGGCCTTTCCATATATTTAAAAGTCATTAGATTTCTGAGTACTACGAAACGATTAATACTGTTTCAGAATGAAAAGAATGGCTTTAGTCAAATTTTTCTCTGTATACTTAGACATTTTGAAAGGGTTCACTAGTCCTTTCACACGTGACACAGCAAGAAAACTCTTATTAAACTCAGACATCATAATCTTGAACTTCCAAGACTTCAGAATAATAATCCTAATAATGCTTACCATTTACAAATTATTTAGCCTATTGTATTTGTCCTAGCTACGTGCCTACGACTAAAAGCAATTTAGCAAGAGAAAACTTTATTTCCACTGTAGCTGTAGTCCACTATGAAGGGAAGTTAGGGCAGGAATTGAGGCAGGAACTTAAGTAGAGATCAAGAAGGAACACTGATTACTGGTTTACTCTCCATAGCTTGCTCAGCTTTTTTTCATATATACAGGGCTACCTGCCCATTGGTGGCACAACCTACAGTTGGCTGGGCATTCCCAAATCTATCATTAATCAAGAGAATGCCCTGAATACTTGTCTATGCTCAATCTGTTAGAAGCATAATTTCAGTTGAAGTTCCTCTTCCCGAGACTCTGACTTGTATCAAGATGAGAAAATACTGGACAAGGACAATATTTAAATATAACAATAGAATAATTAACATGTGTATAATTGTCTTTACTGGTTCCAACTAAATGTAACAAACGTTTTATTTTGGCTTAGAATTTAGAAGACTACAGTCCACCATGGCAGGGAAGGCATGGCATTGTTCCTAACACTGACCAGAAAGTAGAAAATGGCAAGTGCTAGTGTTTGACTTTTTTTCTTTATTTTTCAAATTAATTTTATTTTTTTCTGCATTGCTATTTTGCTTTCATGTATGTCATGTCTCTTGGAACTGAAGTTCCAGAGCGTTGTGAGCTTCCATGTGGGTGCTAGGAATTAAACACAGGTCCTCTAGATGAGTGGCTATTGGTCTTGACCACTGAGCCATCTCTGCAACCCCTCTTTTTACTTTTTAAAAGTTTTTATTCAGTGCCAGACCCCATCACATGGAATAGTCCTTCCACTATTCAAAGTGGATTTTCCATCCTTAGTCAAACATCTTTTGAATTATCTTCATGGACATGCCTCACTAATTACCTAGGTGCTTATCAGTCTCATAGACAATCAAAATTAGTAAATGACTCTTTTCAGGGTGATATCTTGAAGTTTTTTGTTTACAACCTTAGCCTTTAATGATGGAACTGTTTTTTCAGTCCTCATCATGATATCTCAACACATCACTTTAAAACAAAATATTCTCCTCTTGATCTCAAAAGACTCATAAATATCTCATATTGCAAAAAAGACATTCATTCTACTTTCAAAACTTACCATTGTCTGCACGGTTTAGAAAAGTTATCATGTCTCATCTGTTCAACGTCCAGTGTCTCTCTTGACTCACATAATTATGCACACCTATAAAATTAAAGATGTGTAAGTTACATATTCCCAATATACAGGTGCACTGAGTGACCAAAAGTGCAAAATGGGGTCATAATGGAGCAGGAGCAGGCCAAAGCAATGCCAAAATTCAGTAACATGAACACCAAAACTTGGAGATCCATGTATGGAGTCTGGAGTCTGGGCTGAAACAGCATCCTGTTATGAAGCCAAGGCAGACATAACCTTTCAGTCTCTAATCTATGCCAAAACTTTATTCTCTAAAAATCCCATAGTATTGGTATCTGCAATAGTTTGTTGTCTCGATTTCTGCTTAGACTTCACTTTCAAAGCTCTATGTAACAGAACATCAAAGAGTCCTTACAGGCAATCTAACCCTGTCACACATTGTCTAGACATTGTTACTTTCTGGAACATTAGTGCAAGCTCCCATGACCCAGTAACTCCTGATGCTTTTTTTCCTTGAAATTCAGAACCATGTTAACCATGCTACTGTTAACATGCCAATTCAATATGTATTCTAACCTTCTTCTGTAACATCCTTTGTCACTTCTGCCAATTCTGAACTTCTGAACCTGGACAAACACTTCCATAGCTGTTGTTGTTAAGAAGGGAATCCCTCTCACTTGAAGGCATTCTTAATATCTCTCCTTTCACACGAATTTACACTTCTATTCAGCTTGAGAAAAATGCAAGATTTCTCCTTAACTGTCCTAGTCTCTTTAACAATAAAGATGCTTCATCAGCATCCACCTTTTCAATAATTCTATATTCGACTTTTCCACCAAACTATACATTTTTTCTGCCCTAGTTACTGTTTTTTCTCAGTGTAAACTGGGATAAGAGTAATGAAGAATAATCATTCTAAAACTTCAAGGTTATGCTGCTTTGAAACTTATTTCACAAAAATTATTCTATTACTTGTAAATTCAGCTTTATTGAAGTTACCAATACAATAAGAATGTAGTTACATTCTTTGCAAAATTGTACCATGAATGGCTTCTAGTCCAATTTCTGGTCTGTAGACCTTATTCTCTTCTAAATCCTTATGAGCTGAAACTTCGCTGTCCATCTTACTGTCAGTGTTCTCACGTAGTAATCATCTACAATAATAGTCTATTAAGTTCTCCTACAGCAATCCTGAACATTTCTAGTCTTCTCTTCAGTTCCAAACCCTTCCTCATCCCTAACACAAACAAATATCAATTGAATATAAACCAGATGATCAGGAATTTTTGATGTTTTGTTTATTTTTATATTGATTTGGTTTTAGCTTCCACAGATTCACTTCTAAAAATCTTTTTCTTTTTTGAAATGTTTTCATTAAAATAGATATATCACTTTCCTACCCTTTTCTTCTTCCAGCCTCCCCGCACCCTAGGTACTCTCCCATGAACACCTCTCATGCCCCACTCTCAAGCTGGTAGCCTCTTTTTCTTTGATATTGTTAACACATGTGGGCACTAATTACACACACACACACACACACACACACACACCACACACACACACTGCTGATCCATTTTGGTTGATGGTGTGTTTGAAGACAGACCAATCTGCATGGAACAACCAATAAGGGGCCTCATATCTGGGAGAGGCTAATTCTCCTTCTCCCAGAAGTCAATGGTTTCCCATAGATCTTTATCTAGGGATGGAGCCCTTTGAAAATTTCCCCCTTCCATAGTAACATATCTATGACCATTGCTATTCTTCTGGACTTCTTTATGCAGCCATTTCTAGGAGAGACTACTGTTTCATGGCAGACTTCTTAGTATTCTGATTCTTAGAATCTCTTATCCCTTTTTCCATGGTGTTTCCTGAGCTCTAGATGCAGGTCTGTGATGCATTTGTAAATATTGGGGCCAGGGTCCCCAAAGTCTAATGATCTCCACATTTTGTGCAGTTGTGCTTTTCTGTGATGGCCTCTATTTGCTGTAAAGTGTATCTTTCTTGATGAGAGGTGGTAACTATACATTTGTGGATATAAGGATAAAATTTAGAATGTGGTAAGGAGTTATGCTAGTCTAGTATTTACAGGATATTATGTAAGGTCCTTGAGCTCACTAACCCAGAGAAGCTGGCTAGGTTTCTAGCACCAGGAATGATTTACATCTGCTGAATTTGCCTTACATCCAATTAGACAGCTTTTGGTTTCACCAACATGTGGGTTGCATTTATTATGCCTTTATGCATATCTTGCCATGCCACTAATTGTCTAAGTTCTTAGGTATTACAACATGCTAGGATTTGTTTACTTGATTCCTTCCCTTGGCAGCTTGTGTAATATTTTCTAGAACCACTGAATTTAGACAGAAGGGAAGAAGCTGTCAAGTCAGATCCAGTTTGGTCATCTGAGTCCTGTTTCCTAAGTGAGGAGTTTCTTCATCATGAACCCCGAGAGGTAACATCTGGAATCTCTATTGTTTGGAGAGTTACTTGGACTCCCATGATCAACCCTTTGAAAAGATTTTCATGTCTGGTACTAGAGGTTCATTACTCTATGTTTCTATTGAGGAGTATTCTCAGCCCAAGTTTCCTTTAATATACATGTATATGTATATTATGGACATGTAGTGGATAATATAAAGTATGAATATGAAAGTATATACACATATATTTATGTATTGTGTATAAATTTAGGCACATATAAAATTATATGGTTCCTGTGACTATATCATGCAACAGTGGTGTTATTTGTCCCTTATCTCCTTAGGTGTTGACTTCCCTTCCCTAGTTGGAGCCCCATCCCCATTATTCTGTTTCCAGTTTCAAATAATCTGCAGCCTGCTACTTCCTTCTCTAGCATCTCCCCACTTCTATGGCCCCTTTATACTTTCCTGATTTCTGTTGTAATTTCAACTTGTATACTCACACCTGAAGATTTGGAGCCGGGTATCCCAGATACGTGAGAACATGTGTGTTTGTCATTGTGGGTCCTGGTTATCCATTTTCATGCACATTTAATAATTTCATTTTTCTTCATAGCTGAATAGTATTCCACAGTGTATATATGTGGTACATTTTCATTAACCATTTATCTGTTGAAGAACATTTGGGTTGTTTATATCTTCTGGCTATAATGAGTAGGCCACCTATGGACACAGCTGAGAAAAGATTTGTGAAGTAGGATATAGAATCCTTTGGGAATATGCCAAGAAGTGGAATATGACAGATCTATTTTTAGATTTTTGGGGATTCTCCATAATGATTTCCAGAGTGACTACAGCAATGTGCATTCCCACCAAAAGCGAATGAGGATTCCTCTTCCTCCAAATCCTCTCCAGCATTTGTTACCAGTTGTTTTGTTGATATTGGCCATTCTGACTGGGATGAGATGAAATCTCAAAGTTGCTTTAATTTGCATTTTCTTAATTGCTAAGAATGATGAACGGTTTTGAGGTATGTCTTAGTCATTTTTATTTTATCTATTGAGAAGTACCCTCTATTTAGATTTCCCAACCAATTTTTAATTTTATCATTTGGTTCTTTGAATCTGTTTTTGAGTTCTCTCTATATTATGTACTTTAATCCTCAGTCAGGTATAGATATGGAAAATATTATTATTGCCCAGCTTGATTTCTCCTATTTCCCTTTTTGTAGTATAAAAACCCAGCCAAACAGATGGTACCTTACGTATTTCTTAGTTAAAACTCTGCTGGAATGCACACACATACATATTTGAATGTGTGCCTCTTTAATGTCTTATGTGGTTTTTCTTTTTGGTTTTTACAAGACAGAGTTTCTCTGTATTGTTTTGGAGGCTGTCAGTCCAGCCTGGCCTCGAACTCACAGAGATCCGCCTGCCTCTGCCTCCCGAGTGCTGGGATTAAAGGCGTGCGCCACCACCGCCCAGCCCTATGTGTTTCTTAATTAATCAAGTTGATCATAAAAATTAATCATCATAAAATAAAGTCCTATTTGCGCATTCCTTTCTCCAGGAATCGTCACTTTGAATATGTTAACATTGTCGAAGACATAAGATGAAAAATACTCCAAATGTATAGGTAATATGAAAAATTATAATTTTTCAATTCTAATTTTCTAAGTTGTTTATATTTTAAGGTGGCTCAACCATTATTAGTTATTTGTTGATCTTTCCCTCTTCTCTTCCTGGCACTAGGATGTGTTTTTATTAATATTTTTAATTCTGAGAACTGTAGCATAATTCCATTACTTCTTTCTTCCCTCAAACCCTCCCATATATACTGTAAAACCTCTGTTCTAGTTCAAATTTGTGGCTTCTTTTTCTGTAATTGTTCTCACATACATTATATTTGTGTACATATACACACACAAATATATTCATAAATAAATAAATACAACATGCCCATTTCATATAATGTTACTTGTAAGTGTATGTTTTCAGAGCTACTATGTTGTATTAGATAATCAATTGGTGTGATTTTCTCCGAGAAAGACTATTTGTCCTGTTCTTGGCATTCTTTAGTTGCTTCGTAGAGGCCTTGTGAGATTTTCCCCTTTCATGCTAGCATGTCCATGGTATTGTGCTTGTTCATATGGTGTTTAGGCAACCATGTTAGAAAGACTATTGCTTCTGTGACATTTCTGGAAGACACAATCTCACAACAAACTTTCTATTCTATTAAAATCTTTTGACCCCCTCTTCTGTAATGACCCCCAAACCTTTGGTTCAGGACTTGAGTTATAGATTTATCAGCTAGGACTGGGCACTGTGACTCTGCATTTTCATTGGCTGTGGTTTCGTGTAATGGCCTCTGTCTGCTACAAAGAGACATTTTCTTGATAGGGGTGGGGGTCAGAACTATACCTCTATACCTCTTTACAGATATAATTAGAATATAGTTAGAGCTTTTTCTGATTTAGTAAAAGTATGGTTGTAAATTCTTTTCTAAGAACTATGACTTCACTAGCTCAAAGTATTTGGCTAAGTTTTGAGTACTACTCGTTCCTAACTGTCCTCTCATGGAACAGGCTTTCATTTTGGATCCTGGGATTCATCTAGGTAATTGTCACTGCAGACATTTCTTTGGAGCTAGTGAAATATTTTAAAGAGGAGAAATAATACTGCCTTGATCTGTTACATTGTTTGTATTTTTGCTGTGAGATCTGAGTCAAGGATTTCTTTTGTTAGGTTTTATCTGATATCAACAGAGCATATTGGGTCAACAGAGAATGCATGCTTGCTGGCTTGGATTTAGAGATTGGATGTAGCTTAGCTGGAATGAAATCAGACACGGGGGACTGGGCTGTTTTGCAGGCTGTGCTGATACATTTAGGGGAGGAACATGTGGACTCACCCGGCTAGTGGTATGGAATGAATCTGAATGTTGCTATAGGTGGGTAATATCAGAATTCTAGAGGTTGGAAGCAGAATAAGCAGGGTAACCCAACTAGGCTGGGACACTGACTCTGGCACTGGGGGTATATCTAGGTGATTCAGAAGGGTGTATGTAGGGGAGGATCAGACAGAGTAAACCAGTGAGATCTTAGAGAAATCAGGTAAGTTTCATGCATAAAGTTTCACTAGAATTCTCAAAGAAACATGTAAACATTTAATTAGTACTTCTATTTAATAGACAATATTTTGATTCATAAATAAACATTTTTATCTCAAAGTTTTAACCAACATCTCCTGTGATATACATTTCACTGTGATATTTATACCAACATTATGAATAAGTCTGAAACTGCTCTTATATTTTATGTAAATACAAACTTCATATATTTTATACATGAGGACAAAATCTTATATTTTATTCATGGGGACAAGCTTGGACAAGGACACACAGTCTTTATACAAGCTCTGTCAACACTTTATTTTTAATCAGTTAAATTTCCCTAATAATATTTATAGTTCTAATATGCTGGACTGATTATACCCAAAAAATACTTGTAGCATAAAGCTACAATCCACAACTAGCAATGTAGTCCTCAGTAACATGCTTTGACAGAGTGGTGATTACACTAAGACAAATGGTATTCACTACCAAGGTTTCAATAGCTCAGTCTGTTAATTTTCTACAACACTACAGCTACAATATGTTGAAAGGTAAATTAAGGTGGTAAAAATGATGATAAATTTAATGATTGAGTAGAGCATGGCATTCAGAAAATAATTACTTGTAATATGTGTTAGGGAAGAGAATTAAAAATAGTCTTCTACCTATGTTCTTAAGTGGAACATCTCACATGAAACATGGATGAATATGCGAAAAAAGGGTCATTGGGGGATAGATTAGTTGATAAAGAGACTCTCTCATAAGCACGTGGACTGGAATTGAATGCCCACAACCCACATAAAAATACTTGGCTTATTAATATGTGTCTATAATCCCAGTGTGAAAGGGATAGAAACAGGGGTATCCAGGTGTCACTTGCCAGCAAGTCTAGCCTAATTAGTGAATTCCAGACCAGTGGTAATCCTACTGGAAAAGGAGATTTAAAGCATTTCTAATTATGAAACCTGAGGGTTTTTTTCCCTTTAGTACACACACACACACACATACACACATACACACATACACACACACACACACAGAGACATGGACACATGAGACTGAAGCATGCACACATGCATAAAATAAACATACATACACAAAAGTTAAGAAAAAATGAGAACTGCCAAGAGAAGTTTACTACCAAGTATATCTTATATATAAATGGTAAATACTGAAGAAATACTGTTTAGATTTCAGGAGTAGGTTAAAAATATGATAAGGAAGCATAGGGAAGACCAGATGTGGGATGACAGCTAAAGTATGGCAAATAATACTGAGACTTATTCTTTCTCCATCAATAAGAATTTCTTGTCATCTTGTAATACTTTTTTTCCTGGTACAGATAAGGTAATGTCTTTATAATGAAGATTTCCAGCATAACATTTGAATTGCACTGTAAAATCATAAATTCTCTGGTTTGAGAGCAACTTCTGTGCTTGATGGTTCTTAAATATTCATCTCAAAATAATATTTATGCTAAAAAGACATAATTTAGAATGTCCTATTCTCTCCTATAGTCATATTTTGGAGTGACATTCTAATAACCTAAAATTTTAATAACCTGTTCCATGAAAACAAACAAAAATAAAATCACCTTAAATTTTCTAGGTAGAATGTAACAAGTAGAGTACATAATTAAAATGGAAATCTGCATATTAATAGTTTCTTTATCAGATAAATTTCCCTAAACATATTTGTGCTTTTCATGAAATCTACTAATTATTTCCAGAAAAGACTAGTTGTATGAGACTACAACCAACAGCTAGCAATGTATTTTTTTCGGGTTGGAAGTGTGTCAGAAATATGTTTAATTAATAAATGGAGCATGATGACCAAAGTTAAAATGAGTGTACTATAAACTGTTAGGTTAATTGGCCAGAATTCTTTATAAATTGTTATTTCTAATTATTTACAATACTATTAATTGAAGCCCACAAGCTGTAACACTGGGGACAGTAGTCCCTACATCTTGTCAGGGCAACACAATAGAGCCAACCCTGCTAGCAGAGGTATGGGTGAGCCAGCACTGAAGTCATAAATGTAGGAGAGCTGTCCCCATGTGGCATCTGACTTGTGGCAGCATGGTCAAGGGAGAGATGGTATCCCTCCTACCCATTATTGTCTGGGCAAGGTGGGATACCTGGCCCCTTGGTCATAAGAGTGGGAAAGCCATCCCTGACCCCCAACAGCTGCAACACTTGGAAAAAAGGCCCTGTTTCTCACAATGATAATACACTGGAGCTAAAACTGTTAGCTCAGGTATGGGTGGGCCAGCCCTGAAGTTGTGAGCATTACCCGTCTTTCTTGTGGCAGCATAGATAGGGGTGAGTTGACCTCTCTCTATCCCCTTCCCATCAATGCCTGGGGCAGGTGGAAGAACTGGCCCTGTGGTCATAAGAGTGGAAGAGTGAGTTCTATTAGTACAAGTGTGGGTGAGCCAGCTCCAAAGTGGTAAAGATGGGAGATCTGTCCCCCATTTCACCCAGGTTCAAACCCAGGGTAATGACTTGGTCTGATACAACATCCACCCCATCTATGACCTGCTGGAGGATGTAAAGGAATCTGACCTGCAAACCCAAAGCTGCATAATCTCCACAACACACAGCAATGACAGATTATCCAAGAGCCTTAGGGGGGACCCAGCATAGATAGTGTAATAAAAACCAGAGGCCTCCAACCAGACTGATGACTCTTTGCAATGAACACTTGCAAATAAAGATTATGGACAAAAAGTGTCTATGGTGTTTCTTACTGTGTTACACTTCAGCTTCCATAAGATTTTTATTTAATTTCCCCCATTTTTTCTTTTTCTTCTTAAATTTTGTTATTTGTAGAGTGTATATGCAGGGACAGAGGGAGGATGCCAAGAGATGAGGAAATAAATGGCATCAAGATACATGATGAAAAAGGCACAGAATTCATTTTAAAAAATGAAAATGAATAAACAAGATACTATTATCTATGAGCTGAATACAGTGTATTTCGTTCATATTAATCCCAGCTACTCTGATCATCCCATTTTCATCCCTACCACTCTACCCACCCCAGCATCATGTGCTCCTCTTTTGCTTTAGTAATTGTTAACTCAAATCTTTGCTTTCCATTATAATTCTAGGTATGAAACCATCCATTGGTGCATGGTGTAACTACCAGAAACAACACCTTTAAATGAAAATAGCAGTCCCTCATCACTAGAAGGCATCATTTTCTATAGCTCTTTGGGTAGGAGTGAGGGATTATGAGCCCCTTGTTAGTCCAAGCATTGTTTACTAGCTCGGTCTTGTGCAGGGTGCCACAGCTACTCATGAGTACAGAAGTACTGTCACATCTAGAAGACACCATTTCCCTCTGGTCCTCCCTGGACTCTTACTCTGATAGTCATTCTGCTTCATCTTCTATGATGGTGCCTGAGCCTAGGGGAAGAGGTGTGGTATAATGCTCCATATTTGTTTGACCATTCCATAATTACTCTTTATACGTTGGCCAGTTGTACTTCTATGTTAACCATCTATTCAGTATATAAAGAAACTTCCCTGGTGATGTAAGTATGAGAGATCCACTAATTTACAGCTAGAGAGATATGAATTTAGAGCATCATTTGATACTATGCTTATTTAACAAAATATTAGTAGTAGGTCACCCAGGAACTCATGAGCTGCAGAATCATGAGTTCTTAGCCAGATTAGCAGTATCAGGCATGTGTTTCCTCTTAGGAAGTATGTCTTAGATCCAATAAGAAGGTGTTTGGTTACCTTGACAACATTCATATCTTACTATGCTTATCTTTATTGTGGTTCACAGCTGGGTCAGGTTATTGATAGCTTTTTCTCCAAGCAGCCAATCTAACACATTAGAGTTCTATGAAAGCTAACCAGCATGGAGGAAATTCCCTCATCAATATCAACTTGATTTCTCCCTATCCTGTGACCAGTGTGTATGGTCTATTTATCAATACAGTCTTGCCACTAATTCCTGATGGTTAACCAAGAGCAGTAACAGTATCTTCTGTTGTTTTGGTGGTGTTCAAGACACCGCTAGATATACAACTTGAGAGGAGGTATCCCACATCTGGTACTAGGTATTTTGCTTGGAAACCTATAACTTCTGGAATAATTGTAATTCTTTGTGATGGGTAGCTCCAATTAAACTGTTTTATATGAGTATGTGTGTTATGGATAATGCATAAGGAAACTTGATGGATTCCATGGCAGGGGAGGGTGACCAAGGTGGAGCTACATACATGCCAGGCAGATAGAACTTAGGGGATATGTCTTATTAGAAACGGGGGGTTGTTAAATAAAGAGACACAGAGACAGAGAGAGGATAGAAGAGAAGCGGGAGATAGGAAAAGTCCTATCTGCCCCAGTGGAACAGCAGGAAATATCGAGGGAAAAGAGGGAGTAGAATGGGAGTAAGAAAGGAGAGCAGAAAAAGAGCTGGAAAGAGAGGAGATGGAAAGAGAGCAGAGCGTAAGTGGGCAGAGGTCTTTCTTTTAAAGGCTTCCTTTGTACCTGAACTGACTAGGGTACTGTCTGAGTGCATACTGCCAGGTTAACAAGGGCAGGCCAGCCTAATGTCTGAATCCTTGCATTGTGTGTGTGTGTGTGTGTGTGTGTGTGTGTGTGTGTGTGTGTGTGTAGCTTATAAAATAATAGTTTACCATGTGGCCTTTTCAAGCATACTTTTAGTTATCCCTCCCTAATACTCTAATACTTTTCTCTACTTTGCCCTCCCATACCTCTTCCTATTAAACCTCCCCCATCATTTGCTTTATATTGCCAATGTTCTACTATCCCTTCTCCCTTAAAGTCTTTCTTCCTCCTCTCCACCAATGGAACTTTCTTAATAAGTAACAAAAGGTTTCACAGATTCATAAATTCAGAGTAGAAAAACATTATCTTTGTATTAAAAGAATATATTCAGAATATTATGTCTTTGTTTTTACAATGAACATAATAATACATTAAAACATACCTAAAATATGATGCTTATATACACTGGATTTTCCATAGTTAGTTTGCAAGTTAAAATATTAATTTGTATAAGTTAATTGTATTATGTAAAGTTTTGTACATTATAATCAATCACTGTTTTTTATGGAGAATGAAAACGCACTTGTGTCTTCATGTGCTAGGTCAACGTCAGATATCTTTCGCTTGTTTTTGAGATGATAGATTCTTTCACTCAATCTAGAACTTACTTACTCATCTAGATGGGTGAACATTTGCCCCCATATCTACATAATCACAAATAATAGTTCATTGAACAGCCTCACAGTTGATCTTTAGGAATGAGACTTTCTCTGAGATATAAACGAGAGAGTCATGTGGCTACATCATCGAAAAAATGTATATTTCTGTGATTTTTCAGGGAGATGTCCATCTTGCATTCCTACTAGCATTACTTGATGGATTTCATGATACATTGTTCCTATTTGTCACTGAATAGTATTTAGGTTTTCACCAGAGAATGATGTTTAACATGTTTTAACTCTAAGTTTTGTAAAGGTCATCTAAACCTTAATATTTTCCTGATATACACGTATTATTATCAATCTACTAAGTCATTTATCATAAATCCTTTGATACTTCATACTTAGTTAATGTGACATGAAACTAATACTTTGTTCAGTGGGCAAATATTCTACTGACACTGCTAGGTTTTACACTCATAGATATAGACAGACAGTTTCTGTCCCACCCAATCTTGCAACTGTTCAGTGCCAAATAAACACATAGAAACTTGTATTAATTATTAACTGTTTGACCTATTGCTCAGTCTTATTACTAACTAGATCTTACAACTTAAATTAACCCATAATTCTTATCTATGTTTAGCCATGTAGCTTGTTAACTTTTCTCAGTAAGTCATTCTCATCATGCTTCCTCTGTGTCTGGCTAGCAACTGCTTCTCTGCCTTTCCGTTCCTTTTCCCAGAATTCTCTGGTAGCCCTACCTATACTTTCTGCCTGGTTACTGTCCAGTCAGCATTTTCTTAAACCAATATGAGTGACAAATCTTTAAAGTGAACAAGAACATTATCCCACATCACACTGATATATGATCCTACATGTATTTCATTTCTAATTTTAGAAAGTTTTCAAAGGGGAATAATTGAATAAGAAGTATAAAGTAGGATGGAAGATTAGAAGACATGACACAGAAAGGGGTATAGGGAAGAGTGACTACCATTAAAGACTTTTATGTCACATGGAAGCTTCCTAAAGCACATACACATAAAGCGAATTCAGTGGAGCTACCCTAAAAATGGATGGCCATGGTTCTCCCAGATACCATTGGCTGTTTTATAAAATATTTCAGTGGCAGGTATGTGTTAAGTCTTTTTCAACTTGTTGGTTAGAGATGTCCGTAGACACACAAACATTATAGTCTGTTGCCATTGTTCTTGATTACCCTTGAAAACTTAATGGTAAGACACTACTGCTGAAGACACCATCATAAAACATGGAGAAATCAAGCACCACAACATAACCCATGTATACACAATTATTATCATAAATTACTATATAACTTCTAAATCAGTACATAAGGAAAACATTTTGCTTGGGCTACTTTTAATTAGATAATTCATTTTTTCAAGAATTTAAATTGTGGGATTATATGCATGAACATGAAAGATAATAAATAACATATTTGATATACAATAATATTAAATTCACTTTTATTCAAAAAACTTCAATGGATACAAAGACCACTAACATGTATTTGTACTGCTTTTCTTTTAAAAAATACAGTGGAGATAAAGATTCATTATGCCATATTAACAGACACATAAGAACAGAAATACGAATTACAAAAATTCTAAATCTTTTAGTTAACTATTTACCTAACCTTTGTGAAATGCATCTAAGAATACAGGACTGCTAAAAAAAATTGCCAAGCAACAGGAAGATAACCTATTCAGTTGAATGAGATGAAACTGAAACTGAAATGAACAGTCTGTCTCTCTCTCTCTCTCCCTCTCTCCCTCTCTCTCTCTCTCTCTCTCTCTCTCTCTCTCTCTCTCTCTCACACACACACACACATTCTCACAATGGGGAGAAGAGAGCATTAATATACATGTGCACATGCAGAGAGTAACAACTCACAGAATAATTATGATCATTGAGATATTTCATCCCAGTCCTATCTATTCTATAGAAGTCTGAAGGAATTCATCTCACAAGTGATTAGAAGATCTTCAAAGGAGAAGAGAGAAAGGATAGAGTCACTTAGAGTGACAATTCTTGGTTGTAGAATATCTAGGCTCTATGAATTGATGTAGGTAAAAGAATTTTGGTTTTTACGACTCACTTCAGAGGGAAAAAGGGAAGACTGGACACCAGGTTGCAAAGAAGTCTGATCTTCCTGAGTCTTTCCAATTCCCTTCATTTGAAACTACTCAGAATGCCAAGACACCATGCTGTGAGGTGTTTGGGGTATCATATTCTGATCCACAAAATCTCCCACTATTCAGAAAAATATAATGTATTCAACTGTATGTTTCATAAAATGAAAAATCAGCAGGCTTTTTAATTTACTTGAAGAATGGTTAACTGTGCAAACCTGAGTACACAGATGGAGTAGAGTAGTCAGGAAATAACCCTAGGGATCAACATTAAATATAATTTGGAATATATTCATTATAACTCACATACTTTATTATTTTCAACTTTTTTGATGTACAAATACTATAATTTTACTAGCTTTAATTTATTTCATTGACCATTTTTTTCTAGCTCCATTAAGGAGTTTAAATTTAAATTCACTAAGTAAAACACAAAGTTAAACTCCAAAACTTTGTCTATTTTTTATTTATTTTACATACCAGCCACAGTTTCTGCTCCCTCTGATCCTCCCATTTCCCCCAACTCCCCACCCCACACTTAACTCCCCCTAAGTGTGAGGTCTCCCATGGGTGGTGGACAATGTCTGGCATATTCATTTGAGGCAGGACCAAGCCCCTCCCCCCTGCATCAAGGCTGAGCAAGCCATCCCTCAGGGAATTGTCTCCAAAACACCAGTTGATGCCCTAGGGGTAGGGATAAATTCTGGTCCCACTGCCATGGGTCCCACAAACAGACCAAGCCACACAACTGTCACCCACATTCAGAGGGCCTAGTTCTGTCCTATGCAGGCTCTGTAGCTGTCAGTCCAGAGTCTATGAGCTCCAAGGGGCTTGAGTCAGCTGTCTCTGTCCATTTCCCATCATGATCTTGACCCCTACCTTGTTCATATAATCCATTCTCCCTTCTTCGACTGTACTCCTGGATCTTGGCCTGGTGCTTGGCTGTGGAACTCTGCATCTGCTTCCATCAGTTACTGGATGTAGGTTCTATAATGACAGAGTAGTCACTAATCTCATTAAAAAGGAAGGTCCTGCCGGGCGGTG
The DNA here is from genome assembly GCF_017639785.1 of Mesocricetus auratus. Classification (NCBI taxonomy): domain Eukaryota; kingdom Metazoa; phylum Chordata; class Mammalia; order Rodentia; family Cricetidae; genus Mesocricetus; species Mesocricetus auratus. The sequence continues at coordinate 36,005,281 of NW_024429188.1, read as the reverse complement.
GTGGCACACGCCTTTAATCCCAGCACTCAGGAGGCAGAGGCAGGCGGATCTCTATGAGTTCGAGGCTGGGCAGGACCAACAGCCTCGAAAACAATACAGAGAAACCCTGTCTCGTAAAAATCAAAAAAAAAAAAGAGGGGGGAAAGTCCCCTCAGACATCCTCTCCACTACTACTAGAGTCTTAGCTGGGGTCATCCTTATGGATTCCTTGGAATTTCTCTAGCACCAGGTTTCTTTTTTATTTTTAAATTTAAATTTAAATTAGAAACAAGGTTGCTTCACATGTCAATCCCAGGTACCTCTCCTTTTCCCTCCCCTCCTCCCACGCCCTCCCTCTAACCCCCCCCATACCCCCTCATTTCCCCAGGGAGGGTAAGGCCCTCAATGGGGGTGTCCATAGTCTGTCATTTCATCCAGGGCAGGACCTAGACCTTCCCCCAAGAGTCCACGGTGAGAGTGCATCTCTCATTGTGGAATGGGCACCCAAAGTCCATTTGTATGCCAGGGATAAATACTGATCTACTACCCAGGTTTCTTCTTAATCCTATAATGATGGTCCCCCCCCCCCCCCGTCTTTCTCTCTCTCTCTCTCCCTGGTTTTTCGAGACACAGTTTCTTGTGTAGCTTTGGAGCCTCTCCTGGAACTAGCTCTGTAGACCAGGCTGGCCTCGAATTCACAGAGATCTGCCTGCTTCTGCCTCCGAAGTCTTGGGATTAAAGACATGCACCACCACCACTCGGTGAGATATCTCTTTCTTTTCCAGTCTGTCCTTCCCTCAACATGTTTGTCTGTTTGCTATCTTCAGTTGCTCAACTAATATGCTTTAAAATGGATATATGGCATGGATGTTCTTTATTACTAAGGTTACTTTGCTCTTCAATTATTTCAGCTATGAAACTAAGGTTTTTAATTGAAAAGTATTTCCTTTTTCATGTAATGCTAAAATTTTTAAATATCATTCCTAAACTGTTTGCCATAAGATGAGAAAGTATCCTACGTTCTAAACCTTCAGACTACATTGACCTACCTGTAGTTTTACTACCTAGCAAAATGGCATAAGATAGATACAAATGGAATTTGAAAACATGGAATCTAATTTTGTGAGAAATGCATCTCTCAGAAGTAATACTTGGTATATCCTTGTGTCTATCACAACCATCTGTCATATAAACTTAACTAAGTGCATATAATCTCATAAACGGACAATTGTACAATAACTTTCTGATTCTCTGTTCATAAGTGAATCTGGAAAGTCTGTGGTCTGTGTCACTCTCCCTCCACACACACACACACACACACACACACACACACACACACACTTTTTCATTTTCTGCATATTTTTTACTTTTCACAATTATAACATTTATTAGCTGAAATACCCATTTTCTGTAAAGACCAAGAAAGAGTAGCAGTCTTAAAAGTAGGAATGTCCCCCAATATGAAACTAGTGTTCAGTATATAAAAAGTATCCATTTTGTTTTTATCATATAAAATATATGCATATAGATATTTTATTTTCAAACACATACAGGAAGAAAACTATACATTTTAAGTATTAAGTATTAAGACTAGATTGAGAATTCTAACATTTTGTTGCCTATTATAATGAATTGTGTGCTAAGTGAAACTCTTAAAACAATAGAGACAGCATTTCCTTATCAGTTTAATTGTTTTGGATTAAATGTTGAATGATATGAGCTAAAACAGCTTATTAAGCTGCAATGAGGCCGACAAATGATGCTTAAAAAGTTACATCACATCAACACTACATCTGGAGGCCTGTTGCTATTTCCATCTTAAGTCCTAAATTGTAATTTTCCTAAAAATGATCATCAAAGGTGTGGACCATTGAAATATAATAAAAATGAAAAATGTTCAAGTATGAATTGTGCCTCATAAACACAATGTGGTTTCAAAAGCAAACATTTTTCTACTTTGTTAATACCTGTTTGATATTAATATGCTAAAAGACAAACTTTGGAAAAGATCATCTCTTTTACCCTTACATCTTCAGGGATTCCACTGACTTTCCAGTAGTAATAAAAGTTATTTTCAATTTATGTGTGACTAAGTGAATGAAGGTGTACCAGTACACCAGCAGTTTTGACCTTGAGGCAGGTTAGGTGAAGGGGGCCATGTGTGAGAAAACTTTATTTGTAATTAAGAGATTGTCTTAATGATTATTGGGGACTCAGTAGAAATCATCATATCATTGGTGTGTCTAAAGCTTCAGAAGACCATTGATAGCTCATTTTATAAAGCAACAATTTATGCAGAACTCTCCATTTACCTTGGAATCTTTCCTCCCCTTCCATGTTTACTAGAGTGATTTTATATTTGCTAGACTCTAATACATCAGAGCACCTAAAATACAGCCTTTAATTTTGGCAAGAATAATAGGCCCTTCATTACAGCTTTGTAGTGATCTCATTTATGGAATGTCCAAGCAGATAGAAAACAGTATCTTAAAACACTTTCTGACAATTTTATGGGAAAAGTTCTATTAAGTATCTCCACTTTTTATATGAAAACAAAATACCGTGAGGCATGGGGCAGTTAAGCGACTCACTAACAACTGGGCAGGAGTAAGTGGCAGAGCCAGGTTTGAAAATTGTTCTGGTTGTTTATTTTTTTGACACAGTCTTCCTCTAGAGACATGTAGCCATTTCCACTTTTCTGTGCATAGGCAACTGAAGTTTCCCTTAGGCCCCTGAAAATGAAACTTTTTCTTTGAACTATTTATTTCATTGTTGTTTTCAATTTTCAGTTGTGGTTGAAAACATATGTAAGGTAAATTGTCCATGTTGCCCACTTTGTGCATTTCTGGATTGGAAGCCACCAATTCTAGCTCAATAAGAGGTCCACACAGCAGCCCAGTGTTCTTTTTAAGTATAAAGTTTATAATATTGAATATATCCATATTTATGTACAACAGAGCTCTAAAACATTTTCATTTCAGAAAAGTCTCTATAACAATATCTGTTCTGTAAATGCAATCATCCAAAATACAATACTCTAATCTGACAATTATCTACCAGACTATTATATCATAATATATCAATAAAAATCAGATAAAAGATGACACTACTCTATTATTTTATATCAGAATATGACCAGAATTCAAGACTGCTGAAACAACAACAACAAAAAGACATGAAGAAGGACTGGAATAATTTTCAGTAATTTGTCTTTTTTCTTGTTCCACAGTCTAAACTTTGAACGTTGTCTTTTGCAAAAGAAAAAAATTCTGTTATCATTTATTAGAATGGCCTGTGCCTAAATCATAACTTCAGATGTTTTTATTAATTCGAAGCTAAACATCCAAAAGGAATTAATTGTATTGTATTTTCTATAACTTCCATTAAGTGCTCTCTCGACATTTCAATAAGACATTAAGGGTAAAAATTTGAGAACATAAAATATATTCCATTTATACATATACTTAGGTAGCATATATTCATGACTATATATGGGAAATTTTTAGTCAACCAAATAGAAAACACACAAAAATGATTGCAAAATTGTGTAGTGCCTATTAGAAAATATTAATAAAAACATGAGTGATGTTTATATTAAATTGCATTATTTCTGCAGCAATAGTATTCAATTTAGTGTATATTCTGAATTACTATATCACTACACTTTATAATCCTTAAAACACATGAATAATTAAAATATGATGAAATACAGTATGCGAATGAGTCAGAGTCAGAATCAGAATACAACATGGTGGTGTCTAGGCAGAGAATGGGAAAGGAGCTTCCCATAGGTTTTTTTTACAGTAGCATAAGGATGTGAAGTTGTATGTGGCACATAGAGAATTGTACCTGTAATGACAACAAATCAGGAAAATAGCCCAGGTTGCAACAAATACTCTATGATCAAAAAATAGTTTTAAGTTGCTACAACATAACATGATAATATAAGGAAGGATATGAATAAAAGAACTGTGAATATTAAGGATATCTACAATAATACAGGTGGAATTTTTCATCATCAATTCATTTGCTAGAGTGAAGATTCAGAATGCCTACAACATCTTTGCACTGTCTACCACCATATCTCGAATATTTTGTCAAGTATTAAGAAAGTCTTAGAATTTTCTTACAGATCTTTCAATTTCTAGAAGGTGAAGATTAAGTAAAAATTATTTAGAATTTTGATTTAAAAGTCATTTGAAATTGCTTGACAAGTAATTAAAATATATTGTCATTTATTTTAACAACAAATATTGAACATTCTCATAGTCTTAAAGAAATGATTATTGCCAATATTATTTAGACATCTTAATTTAATGATCATATGTAATGCAACCAAAGAATAGCCAATATTATAATAAATTTTTTCAATAAAATTAATTATATATATTCATATTTTTATAGTTTATTCTTTTCCAGAAATGTTCACTTCCAGAAACATAGGAAAATAATGTGTTTGAGTGACATATTTTTATAATCATGTACAAAATATTCTTACATGACAATTAATTTTAGTGAAGATATTTCAGGCAGAAAAAAATTTAAAGACATATTTTTATTTATGAGTATGGGTGTTTTTTGTCTTCATGTTATGTATGTGCATCACATTAGTGGAATTCCTAAGGGGGTCATAAGGGGCTGTCAGATTCTCTGAAACTGGATTTGGGAGAACTGTTAGCTGACATGCGGTTGCTGAGAAGCAAACTTAAGTCATCTGGAAGACTAATTAATACTATTAACCAATGAGCAATCTCTTCATCATTAGCAGAGAAATTTTTATTTTGTCTTTCAGTTCCCTATCTTATTCTACTCTCTCAAAATACACTGTTAAAGATTTACATAAATACTTTAAATTAACAAAGATATATAAATGTATTTTATTTTACAATTATTTCCCTATAATTTCTTGTAATTTATTTCATTGGTTCATCTAAACTTCTTTTTATCTTATCTGTTCACTGTAAGCCAAGAATCCTCCGCCTTTTTTCTTTCATGATTATTATCATGTCTTATGGGGAGAAATTAATTTAGACAAAATAGAGAAGCAAGATGAATGGTGGACAGCAGGGTCATTTGTATATTATGAAGTGTTCTCAAAATAAATAACACTGTATGAATAATACATTGTCTGGCAAATAGTATTAAGAGTCATATATCCAAATCATTCCTCAATTATTCAAAAGTGAAAACCACAGTGTTTAGTAATTTTAGTTTTGAAAGACACGGAGAATTCACCCTAAGGGATTCTAGTTAGACCTAGAATGACTGCTTGTTCTTAAGAGAAAATGTAAAAAATAAATGAACACATGAACATGCAGATACACAGAGAGAAACAGACAGTATACTAAGGCATTCAAATTTCTTGCTTAACATTTTATTAATTTCCCATGGCATATTTACAACTTATTCTAAGGTTCACTTTCATTCAATGCAACAAAATATTATTGATATTTATACTATTTCTACTGTTTATTTTCAGATTAATTATGTCTGTTTTTTTCAAATAGTTTACATATCTTTTTTATAAGCATTATACTTCAATTAACTGAGCTTTAGAGGTATGTATTTCTGTTCACATTGTGCATATGGGCAAACAAACATAGCAAAGCTAGAGGGAAGAATCTAGGTAGTAAATAAAGGATAACTGCTCTTTTGATGTGATTATGACTTGCATTCAAATACAATGTTCTTAATTTAATAATTTTTATACTTATGTATTTTAGGGAACGATAACATAAAGATAACTACAAACCTAGATCTATAATTGTATTTGATTTTTTTCCTGGTAGAGTAGTAAAATGGCACATTTTCTTCTTCTCCTCACTACTTTATAAGGAACTACTGGCAGTTGATAGCTGCCAGGGTAAGGTCAATCATTAATTTTGAGAGTGTGGACACTGATAAGTTTCCCATGCTCCAATGGGTTAACATACACCCATGTGATGGGGATGTCCTTCTGTATATGTTTCTCTTGTTAGTTAATGAATAAAACACTGTTGACCAATGAGGCAGGAAGATAGGTGAGAATAAGAGCGAGGAGGATTCTGGGAAAGGTAGGCATAGAAAGCCCACCAAAACGAGTTGCCATGTAGACCACAAAGGAGTAACAGGTTCAGATCCTTCTCTGGTTAAGATATTTAGATTTACAGAAATGGGTTAATAATTAAGACAGAGCTAGCCAATAAGAAGCCCAAAACACCAGCCAACAGTTTTATAACTAACATGTCCTGTCCATGTGTTTATTTGGGGCTCAAGTGCCATGGGACCAGATGGGACAAGAGAAAACCAACTTGTCATTATATTCATGTACATATGAGTAGCACTAATTGGAGATACTGGTCGTGGAGAGGAATGGGAAGAAGAGAGAGGGAGAGAAGGAAAGGGAGAAGAGGGAAGAGACATGAATGTAGGATGGGGATGCGTTTGGTAGGGGATGATATACAGCAGTATAGGGGAGTTGGATGAGGGAATGGGGGTATTAATAATCATATTCAATTGTATATATACATGAAATTCTCCAGGACTAAAAAAACTATCATGTAAGCAAGAAAAATAAAGAAGTAATACAGAAACTTCAATTCAATGCTCTTAATTTAAAAGAGTGGTAGGCCAAAGTGAAGATAAAGAGAGATTCACAAAAACCCTAGGATTATGGAGTACATTGCTTTATAATTTGTTCACTGTGGAAGCATTTTAACTCTTTGTGTTGCCAGAATTGCCAAGGTATGTTGTGAAGGAATACCAACTATTTAACTGTTGCTGCTGCTAAACAGTATCATACTGCAGTCAACACTGAGAAAAGTTTTATTCAGTGTTTGCCGGGCTGAGCCAAGCTGAAACAACATGGATGCCTGGGGTGACAGAAAAATTCTGACTTGAGTAAGGTTAATGAAAAAAACAGCTTGTGGAGTGACTAAGAGCTTTTCTTGATTGCTTGAACCTTGCATAAAACCATATGACACTGGCTATGGAGGACAAGAAGATGTGGTTGGCACAATGTTAACCACCATCTGAAGAATGCATTTGAAAATTACTGTTCCTGTTGCTGCAATTATTGTTGTGGGATCAATTGATACAACTGGGTTTCATCCTACTGACAATTCACAGCGAAGGAGGAGGATTGAAGCTGCAGAGTTAAGGGATTTGTCACAGTGCTTACTGAGTTGCACAATTATCCATTTTAGAAGCTACATTTCTAGGCCATAAATTGGGGATTAGTAGAATGCCTCTGGAAGGGAGTCCCAGAAGAAATGGGGAACCAGTGGGACATTCCATCACCTCCTTTACTTCACTCACCAAAGCTCAGACTTCCTTCCCTAGGCTGACCACAATAATGACATTCAAACCACTTGCATTGGTTTGTTTCTAGGTAACCAGACTGATTTTTGCTGATCTTGCAGGTGACTGGGCAGCTGGAGGAAGGGTTCCATTCTCAGTGACTACCCACAAAGGCCTATTGAGAAAGGCTAGGTGACTTAAGAGCATGCATATCCTAGAGCTGATGACCTGAAATGACTGATAGGAGAGGCTTCTTTTCCTGAGCTGTAAGGAAATGTGACCACTGGAGCTAATGCTGATTTGATTGTGGACTTCTTTCCCTGGGATCTGTGATCAAGACCGTTAGAACCAGTGGACCTGTGGAACATCTTACCTGGACACACTGCCTTGCTCTTGACAGACTCCCGGCACACAATGACTGTGATGGCACACAATGACTGTGCTGTCAGGTTCATTCTTTGCTCAAGACACTGAACTACCTGAACAGTCATCTAAGTAGTTGTGAAAGAGATACATCTGGTTCTCACATCTGCCAGCTTTACATGATGTATTTTGTGCAGAGAAAAGTGGATCATTAAGCAATTTTATGACATTCTGCTCCATTTCTGATGGCTGGCTGCCAGATTCACATTCAAAAACACAATCATATTTTACCTCAGGAGCTCCCCACATTGTTGCTTCTGCTTCATCAGATCTAACAGTAACTTCTCCCTTAGCATCCATTTCAAAAGATCTGACAAAGTCCCAAGTCTCTGTTCATACATACCTACAAAATTACTACCTTTAGAAATTTTCAAGTCATAATGCTGAGCACCTGTCTTTAGTACATTTTGTATCCCTGCAACAAAATACTTTACATTTGGAAATCTATTAAGGAAAAAAACCCTTCTTCTTCAGTTTGATATTCTGGAGGTCAAAGATTAATGTCAGCATCTGGTGTAGTCCCTATTGCTTCTTCCCCCCATTTCTTTAGTCAGGAAAGAGAGTATCCAGTCTTGCAAATTCTTTTTTATACCAGGGCTAGTCTGATATCCAGATGGTATCCTTATGATTTGAATGCCTCTCATTGGGTACTACTTCCTAGCAGTGTTGAATTGAGAATCACATTTCCAACACATAAATTTGGCTGGAGGATATGTTTAAAGCATAGCATTTGTTTTTTTTTTCCTATAAGAAGTTAATGCTATGAATTCAGGGGAAGACAGGCAATGAAGAGTACCTGGGAATCAGATACCCATTGCAGCACTATTTTGTTGGCCCATTACTCATTTTTGTTATATGTTAAGTGATTATTGGAGAAATTCTGCCTGTTGAATATTCTAGCTGTAATCCTCATTTACTTTGTCTTTTCTGATTTTGAAGAGCTCCCATTACTTATCTTGCTATTGGCTACCTCTTTCTACTTGGAATTTTCTGAATGCATGATTCTTATTTCTCTTTTAATTCTATAGTTGCTTGTTCACATATTAAATTCCTTTCAGAGTGTCCATTTCCCCAGTGTTCATCTGCTTTGTAGATGTGGGTGTGAATGTGGATGGCAGAAGTTTTAGTTGTTGAACAGGTAGTCAGTTTGTAGTCTTTTCCATTTTCCTGCAGCAGCAGTAGAAGTAGAAGTAGAAGTAGAAGGAGGGAAGGGGACTACATGGCTTACTTGATCTTAAAGTTGGAGACTAATTCTTTATGTTGCTGTTACTGAGGAAAAAGATTTTTTTACTTGTTACCTGGTGTTGATCATGTGATGATACTTAAATGATTGGTATGGTATTTCACTAGTCTTGACTTCTTCTCATTCCTTGACAATGACTTAGTTTATCTTATTTTAGTTAGTTTACTTATTTTCTCCCAGCTATATACTTTTACAAACATAATTTCCCACAAAAATACCTTTTGTTTGTTTGTTTGTTTTTGGTTAATTGGCTGGTTAATGTAGGTTTTTTAATTATCTTTCTGAGAAAAGGTCTCACTATATCATACAGGTTGACTATCTTGAGTTCAGAATCCTCATCCCTACGCATTTTAACTGCTGTAATTTCAATTTTGAAAAAAGAGATATTTACCTCTGGTCCTGTACTCTTCAGTATTCCTTTCTCTTGAGTCTTCATTAACCTGTAACCTAATGCTCCAGGTTTGAAATCAATTTTCAATATTTCCCAATGAAACCATGGTCCTCAGATATTGCCTAAAATTAGTGAAAAGAGAAAAAGCCTAAGATAAAACTGTATTGATATAGCTATTAATAAAGAGGATAAGAAATTATTGAAGTACTTGAGAAAATATTAAACCTCTAAAATATGAGAACATCAAGTTTTAAAGCTAAAATAAAAGCTCACAAGATTATCAATGAACAAAACCTTAAAGCAGATGGTGTCAGATAATCATGTGGGGAATATATACTTTTAAATGTTGTTCTCATTAATTTTAATAGGCTCAATTCTTATGTCTAACAAAAGATTTGTTAATAGGATGCAACCAGATTTCACTTCAGAATGGCTGTGCTATGTGGATGAGAATTATCCACATTCATATATACACTTATTAAACACTACCTTACTTTTTAAGTTTTAAAAAACAAGTATTTATCCTGCTGGTTTGTGTTCTGGCAGCTTGTAAAAGATAGTCATCATGGGTGCAGTAATATTTCATTTACTTGTTATCGTTTGCTAACCTAAAAGCATTAAAAGAAATTGCTAGGAAAAACCTTAGGGAAATTCTGCCACTTAATAAAAGAAGAGGATGGTTAGGAACATGAAAGGAAAACCTAATGAATTGTCAAACATCTTAGGTAATAAATCTTATTAATGTCACAGAATACTCAAGCCAGATAACTATTGTAGGCTGAAGGAATACTGGAAAATATTTCCTTTCATGGCAGTAAACTGAAAGAACAAGAAACAGACAGCTCTTTCTTAAGAAAGTGAGGAGAATAGATCCTGAAAATTGTTTATAATTGAAGACACACAAAGGTAAAGTGTAGACAGAAATATAGAACAGAGTTGTGCATATAAATGAAGAATAATCCTTGAGAAATTTCTCTAATAGAATTATGTATCAGGCAAATACAGCATCTATGTTCATATTGTTTATGATGAAACTTTACACATTTAAGGAAGGGCATAAGCTGCCAGGTAGCCCTTTTTTGATAAATTGAAAGTAATGTACACAAAGCCACTCTTTTAATTAACGACTACTATTCATGTTATGTGCTTTACACATTATTACTGATAAATAATGTCGTCAGTAACTACAAAGTCATATCATGCAGAACTACTTAGTATAATTTGGGTTCCAAATAAAGCCATATTACTAAAAGAAAGCTAGAAGCCAGTAGTAATTTAATAGTTCTTACAAATTAGCCAACAAGGTAGTCAATTATAATTGCATTTAATAGACTGGTGAGCATAAGGTGTATGCAAGTAGGAGTGATAACATTGCTTTTGCACAAACTGGAGCCTTAGGAACTATTTTAAAGAAAATATTTCTAAACAGTCATGATGGTGTTCCTTATGTATGTAGAAGTACAATTTGGAGAGGCTCCACATATTCATGAGTCAAAATAATTGGGCTGAACTTCCATATCCTATAAAATGTCCTTCTCTTATCTTTTCTTACTATAATTATATACATTTAAGAATGAGTCAGTTAGTATAGCTGCAAATCACAGAGACAAGAAATGTACTTTCAATTCTTTGTAGAAGTAGTTTCATATGAGAAGAATATAAGAAATGATGTTCTTATAGCACTAACAGGAAAGTCATTTTGACAACTGGCTGCTGTAAAATCTCCTATGCTATCATTCCACTCACCCAGTCACTAGAGAAGTTGTTTTCAAATGACCCATAGTTTACAAAATACTGAATTTCAAAATGTCTATTTTATGTACACAGCTGTTGGCATCTACAAATATTTAAATATCCAGTTCTAAAATCCCCTTGTTGATTCAGCCACCTAAAATTAACAAAAGAGAGCAGAGCTAATAAGAGATAAGCCATTCTTCTTTGGTTTCATTTATTTGTATCTTTGACCAACCCACTGTATCTAGGGATGCTTCCTACTTTATGCTTCTGTTCAACTGCAGCTCTTTCTGGAAATAACATGAGATAAGATTAACTCAGTTTCAAATGTATGAAATTCTGCTCTCAGGAAAGGTATTCTATTCATATTGAACCTTTCTAGAAAATATGAAAAGTTGAAACTGGAGAGCAGAAATGGAAGAAGCTATATACTTAGTAGGATAAAGAAGAACTGTGTGATTTGTGTCATTTATTAGATGGAGGTGAAAAAGAAATTAAGCCTATAAAAAGTGACCTTCATATAGATTCTTAATTAACTAATAGTAAAATATGAATATTAAAGTGCTGTACTCATAATAGCTAGAAAATTGGAAATAGACTAGATGTCCATCAGTGGTTTACTGGATAAAGAAAATGTGGCACATGTACTCAGTGGAATATTACTCAGTTTGTAAGAACTAAATCACAAAATTTGCAGGTGAATGGATGGAGCTAGAATGAAAACATCCTGACTGAGGTAACTTAGGCCCCAAAAGACAAATGTGATGTGGTTTCAGCCAGTTCTCTTAATTGCTGAGCCTTCTCTCCAGTTCTAAACATAAATTCTTTATATTACCATTGCACTTTCAGCATGTTTTTGTATATAATTCATCATAGATGGTAAAATGAAAATAAAGCTTAATTTATTACACTTTTCAGGTTTAAACGGTGCTATTAATGATACTTCCAAATATGTATCTATGGAATGTATTTGTCTCTTAGTTTTCCTACAAAAAACCTTTAGCAATTTATATATAATAATAACTAAGCATTCCAACTTTTGCTGCTTTATATTTTGGTCAAGAACTAGTTACCCGAAGTAAATTATTCCCAAATAAACAGATGGAATTTAATGGGAGAAATGGTTACTGACTGTAATTCACACATCTTTCTTTCATACTTTTAAAGTAACTAATTAATATTGATACATATTCATTAAGCAGTATCTTCAAGAATAGGGTCATACCATCAAGTTCTTTAGGCTAATCAAGGGCAGTGGCAAAAGCCTATAATGAAGTAGGCCCACCATATGATCCAGCTGTACCACTCACTCCTGTGCATATTCCCAAAGGAATCTGTATCCTATTCCAGATATTTGCTCATCCATTTCCTTTGTTGTTTTATTCATAGTTCTCAGAAATTAGAGCCA